>NC_081308.1:58876698-60126698 GCF_030435805.1 Mustela lutreola | reverse complement strand
GTGAGATGAGTATTATCATTTTACATTGCCATTTTTTCAGATGAAGAAGTTGAGGCTTAGAAAAGTTAATATAAATTGTCCAAGATCACACAATTTTAAAAAAATGGCAGAATCGGGATGTGAATCAGGATCTGTCTGACCCCTAAAGCTCATTCTGTCCACACATCCCTATAGTCTCAGGGAATGACATATCAGCTTATTCTGCTCCAAACAGCACCAAACACCTAACTTTTCTTTGCCTTATTTCTCAATATCTGCCTCAGTAACTAAAATAAAGTCCTTACATATAAGTGAACTCTCCAAGATTATTGTCAGCTCTGATTTTACAACCTAGAAAGTGTTGGTAACTTGAGAAACAAAAGTAGTGACTTCTCTAAGCAGAGCACTCAAACAAATAGCCTTCCCTCCACTCAACATTGCCCCATCACTGCTAGTAGAGTCAGTTTTCTTGAAGGCCCTTCTGCTCCTGTTTTTTTTTTTTTTCCTTCCATACAGCTGCTGACACAATCATGTTTCTTATGAATGATGATATTTTCCTAATCCTGAACTAGCATGCACAGTCTTTCAAAGAGATTTTGCGCATTCTGGCAAAGAGATTTCATGTTGTGTTCAGTTGTAAAAGGAAGTCTGGTAGATGTACTTTGGATGCCAACATTTTGTAATTTGGGGGACATTTTGGCCATTTTGATGGTGTCTGGAGACACTGGAACAAAATACCTGAAATCAGGACTGCTCTAAAAAAAGTCCAGTTCATTTGCTTGTCCTCTGCATATCCATAACTTCAAATTAGAATAGTATATCTTCTTAATTTTCATCCAGATCTTTGATAAATCAGTGAAAGGGATAAGGTCAGGGCTTTTTAGCCAGATTCATGTCAGCATGTTATTTAATTACTCATCACCTTTCAGGGTTGGCCCTCAGTCAGTAGTGAATCCTAACAGTGTTTCCTTGTAGCCTCTATCTAAAAATATTAGCATGAGAAAGCTTGCCAAATACCTTACTGAAGTCCTACACTGTTCTCCTGTGTGGGTACCTTTATTAAAAACCCAAATAAAAACACATGAGGTTGGTTTGTCATCACTTGTCCTAAGTGTATGCATGTTGGCTTCAAGTATACATTTTTCTTCTTTTCTTCCTTTGAATTTCACCTAAGATCAAGAAGTTCATTTGTGATTTATCAAAAACACCCTCTTCCCCTTTCTAATAATTCTTATTCTGTGGAATTATCTTCAGCTTTCAAACTTCTCTGCCATCCTCCAGAGATGCTTAATACCTACTGGTTTGACCTTTACTCACAACTTCTTGGTATATAACTTTTTGTTTGTTTGTTTTTTGAGACAATTTTTTAAATTTCTTTTCAGTGTTCCAGAATTAATTGTGTATGGTATATGACTTTTCTGATTTAGGAGTCTTGTATTCATTTAAAGCTATTGCATCTTGTTTTACAGTCTCTTCATGTCATTTGTATTTGGAATACTTCTAACCAATGTTCATTTCACTGCGTTTAGGCCCGAGATCCATTCTCCTTGTCACTTTTTAACACTTGGTAGTAGAAATTAATTTATCAGTTTAGCTAGCTGTCTTCCAGAAGAAAGCAACGTCCCGAGAGGGAGATAATGTAATAAATCTGTAAAAACTCTGAGAATAGCCTATAACTGTCCATTAGCAGGGCAGGGGCTAGTTCATGCAGCAACTTTGTGTGAATTAGCAACAGTCACTCTTACACTCTTCCCCATCTCTTAAACCCGAAACAGTCCCAGCTCTTCATGCGAATGGTTTAGTGAGTAGACTACACCTTTCTGCGAACTAATAAGAGATACCCTTCTTTTGCAGAGGTGCAGTTTGAAACCAGGGCAAATAGGACAAGTGGAATGGAGCTGAATTTCAACCCTTATGCTCTCCACTGGACCCTCTTATGCAGTGGATAACCGGCAACACTGCACATGACGGGTTCTGTCTGTGAAGGTAGAAAGGAACACCAATGGATAGAATAAAGTCACTGTCAAATTCCCCTACATCAATACTGCTAACGTTGGGTTGGGGCACAAAATTTAGTTCTCATATTAATTTGTTGAAATTACATCTATGCTTCCAGAGAAGCTTTTCTATGAAGGATTTATCTTAAGGAAATTTATAGAGACATTAATTTTGTGTAAAATGGATGAACTGATTTTGAGTTCAAAACAACTATCCAGAAAAAACCCTTCAAGACATTAAAAGAAAAAAAAAAGGAGAGGAGGAAAGAAGTTAATTTAATAGAACGAGACTGTTCTGTCTGAGCAAGATACCTCTTATAATTTATATGGCAAATGACTGGAATAGAAGAGATGGTCCCTTTTAGTGGACTCAGTGGTTCAAACCATGGGCTCTTGAGTCAAACTACCTGTATTCCTAACTGGTCTGTACCACTTCGTAAGTATGTATAGTTGAGGAAGTCATTTGATCTCTATTTCTCAACTCCTCATGAGTCCAATGAGCATCATAATAACACCTATGTTATATTTTTGTGTGATAATGAGATGAAATAATACATGTAAACTGTTGAGTACACTGTCTGGCATATGGTGAGCATGTAATAACTGTTAGTTATTAATATTAAGCAGCAGTTTTTATAGAAGTACAGATTGTCTGACTTGGAATAGGACTCAGAGAAATTTAGTCTACTCCCTTATATGTAGATTGAATGGAATTACAGGTAATCCGAATGTCTGAACCAGAAAAACTCCAACTATATAGGAAATTATGAAAAGGGATTTACCCTAAGTCACTCAGGAGAACTAAACTTTCCTGCCGAGGATCCAACCAAATGTGTCTGCCACTATGTAGTTCTGAACTGGAATTGCAGATTTGTAGGGCATATGAAAATGTTTACTTAAAATCTATAAGCCAACGGGTCTATTCTTCTTTCCCTCTAACTCCTTACATGGAACTCCCTTCATTCTCTGAAGGAAGCCACAACCAATAATGACTTAGTGATTTCACTAACCCAGACGTGAATAGCAAAGAAAACATGGGGTTTGAGGTCTAGAGTCTTGAATTCTAGTCCTGATTTTCTTAATTAACCTACTGTGTGAGATTAGGATAAGTCACTTGCCCACTTAGAGTTTCAGTTTCCTCTTACAAAATATGTGGATAAAAATAGCTATCTTGTTTTCTTGACAGAATTCTTGGAAAACTGAATGAAATAATATATGTGCATGACAAATGTTATCCAAATGTTGATTGATATTTTTATTGATTGTATCATGTTAAATCTGGTTGCTTATGACATTTCTCAAAATGTATTATTTAAAGTGCCTTCATAGGGAGAAAGGAGGAGGTAGTTGATTTGGTTTTGCAATTATATAAACCCCTTAATTTGGGGGAACTATGTTTGATTTTCTCACTGGCTGTATCAGTCACTGGAGATGTATGTTTCCAGTGTTTATGGGAGATCACTAAAGTATAGTCTCTCTTTGTATGGTCTTCATAAAAATTTTGGATTCTGAAGCCCAGGGATATAAATACTTTGTTGCAAATATGTGTAAAAATATTTCTTACATATAATCATGGTTAACGTTTTGGAATATTTTCTTCACATGCATTTTATTCCTAATTTATATGTCTATATATTTGCCCAGATATTATTTCATTTTACAAGAGATGGATTATCATTTTTATGATTTAATGATATCATTTTATGATATGATATTATCATATTTTGTCATTTCCTTTGCTCATTGAATGGATTTGAATACATTTTCATTTGAGTACAAAGGATTGGCTTTTAACAATGGCATAGTATTCCATTTCAGTGACGTAGAATTCCATAGTATTCCATAGTTCCTTGTTGATTTATATTTAGGTTGTTTCCAAGTTTTCATGATGTCAAACAATTCTGCAACTGGAGATTACTTTGTGTTATTCCTTCCTGTGTGCACGTGTGTGTGTGTGTGTGTGTGTGTGTTTCTACAATTATCCTAGTATCTATAGGATAAATCCCTATACAATTTTTGGTCAAAAGGTGTGGACATTTCAAATTCTGATAGAGACTTGCATATTAGCTGTAGTACAATTTTCAGTCAGTGAGAGAACTGGATTTCACACACATTATTCAATCTATGCATCTAATAAGTAAAAATATCATTGTTTTTTTTAAATTTTTTATTTTTTATAAACATATATTTTTATCCCCAGGGGTACAGGTCTGTGAATCACCAGGTTTACACACTTCACAGCACTCACCAAAGCACATACCCTCCCCAATGTCCATAATCCCACCCCCTTCTCCCAAACCCCCTCCCCCCAGCAACCCTCAGTTTGTTTTGTGAGATTAAGAGTCACTTATGGTTTGTCTCCCTCCCAATCCCATCTTGTTTCATTGATTCTTCTCCTACCCACTTAAGCCCCCATGTTGCATCACCACTTCCTCATATCAAGGAGATCATATGATAGTTGACTTTCTCTGCTTGACTTATTTCGCTAAGCATGATATGCTCTAGTTCCATCCATGTTGTCGCAAATGGCAAGATTTCATTTCTTTTGATGGCTGCATAGTATTCCATTGTGTATATATACCACCTCTTCTGGATCCATTCATCTGTTTATGGACATCTAGGTTCTTTCCATAGTTTGGCTATTGTGGACATTGCTGCTATAAATATAAATATAAATATTGTATCTTTAGGGTAAATACCCAGTAGTGCAATTGCTGGGTCATAGGGCAGTTCTATTTTCAACATTTTGAGGAACCTCCATGCTGTTTTCCAGAGTGGCTGCTCCAGCTTGCATTCCCACCAACAGTGTAGGAGGGTTCCCCTTTTTCCACATCCTCGCCAGCATCTGTCATTTCCTGACTTGTTTATTTTAGCCATTCTGACTGGTGTGAGGTGATATCTCATTGTGGTTTTGATTTGTATTTCCCTGATACCGAGTGATATGGAGCACTTTTTCATGTGTCTGTTGGCCATCTGAATGTCTTCTTTGCAGAAATGTCTGTTCATGTCCTCTGCCCTTTTCTTGATTGGATTATTTGTTCTTTGGGTGTTGAGTTTGCTAAGTTCTTTATAGATTCTGGACACTAGTCCTTTATCTGATATGTCATTTGCAAATATCTTCTCCCAGTCTGTCGGTTGTCTTTTGATTTTGTTAACTGTTTCCTTTGCTGTGCAAAAGCTTTTGATCTTGATGAAATCCCAATAGTTCATTTTTGCCCTTGCTTCCCTTGCCTTTGGCGTTGTTCCTAGGAAGATGTTGCTGCGGCTGAGGTCGAAGAGATTGCTGCCTGTGCTCTCCTCAAGGATTTTGATGGATTCCTTTCGCACATTGAGGTCCTTGATCCATTTTGAGTGTATTTTTGTGTGTGGTGTAAGGAAATGGTCCAATTTCATTTTTCTGCATGTGGCTGTCCAATTTTCCCAGCACGATTTATTGAAGAGGCTGTCTTTTTTCCATTGGACATTCTTTCCTGCTTTGTCGAAGATTAGTTGACCATAGAGTTGAGGGTCTATTTCTGGGCTCTTTATTCTGTTCCATTGATCTATGTGTCTGTTTTTGTGCCAGTACCATGCTGTCTTGATGATGACAGCTTTGTAATAGAGCTTGAAGTCCGGAATTGTGATGCCACCAACGTTGGCTTTCTTTTTCAATATCCCTTTGGCTATTCGAGGTCTTTTCTGGTTCCATATAAATTTTAGAATTATTTGTTCCATTTCTTTGAAAAAGATGGATGGTACTTTGATAGGAATTGCATTAAATGTGTAGATTGCTTTAGGTAGCATAGACATTTTCACAATATTTATTCTTCCAATCCAGGAGCATGGAACATTTTTCCATTTCTTTGTGTCTTCCTCAATTTCTTTCATGAGTACTTTATAGTTTTCTGAGTATAGATTCTGTGCCTCTTTGGTTAGGTTTATTCCTAGGTATCTTATGGTTTTGGGTGCAATTGTAAATGGGATTGACTCCTTAATTTCTCTTTCTTCTGTCTTGCTCTTGGTGTAGAGAAATGCAACTGATTTCTGTGCATTGATTTTATATCCTGACACTTTACTGAATTCCTGTATAAGTTCTAGCAGTTTTGGAGTGGAGTATTTTGGGTTTTCCACATATAGTATCATATCATCTGTGAAGAGTGATAATTTAACTTCTTCTTTGCCGATTTGGATGCCTTTTACAAAGTACAGCATCCCTTCCTGATCAAAACTCTTCAAAGTGTAGGGATAGAGGGCACATACCTCAATATCATCAAAGCCATCTATGAAAAACCCAACGCAAATATCATTCTCAATGGAGAAAAACTGAAAGCTTTTCTGCTAAGGTCAGGAACACGGCAGGGATGTCCATTATCACCACTGCTATTCAACATAGTACTAGAGGTCCTAGCCTCAGCAATCAGACAACAAAAGGAAATTAAAGGCATCCATATCATTGCTGTTTTAATTTGAAATTAAATAGATGAGATAGGCATCTCTTCCTATATTTAATTGCTATTTCTACTTCTTCTGTCAAGTTTCTGTTTCTGTCCTTTGTCCATTTATCTTTAAAAGTATTATCCTTGGGGCTACTGGGTGGCTTAGTGGGTTAAAGCCTCTGCCTTGAGCTCAGGTCATGATCTCAGGGTCCTGGGATCTAGCCCTGCAAGGGGCTCTCTGCTCAGTGGGGTCCTGCTTCCTTCTCACTCTCTGCCTACTTGTGATCTCTGTCTGTCAAATAAATAAGTAAACTCTTTAAAAAATACATTAAAAGTATTAATCTTACTTGTTATATAAATTGCAAACATGCTAAAACCAAAAAAAAGGGCCTGTCCATGTGAGAGAAGAAAGACCCAGACCCAAAGTGACCCAAAATAAAGAGAAATGGGTTGTAAGCTCCATTTAGACACTAAATTGCTGTGCAATCTTGGACAAATCAATTAACTTTTCTGTGCTTCATTTTCCTCAACTCCAAAATGGAGTAATAATGACCATTATATTCTCTATAGCTTATAACGTTTCTGTAAAGTTCAAAAGAAATCTTTTACAAATACTTTGTAAACAGAAGAGCCCTATGAATGTATAAAGTAATATTGAAAAATAAGATAGACAGCCTGAAAACTAACAGAATAAACAGAAAAATACAATTAAGCCTTTAAAAACAAAATATTTTTAAAATATCACTAGGGGATCCTGAGTGTCACAGTTGGTTAAGTGTCCAACTCTTGGTTTCAGCTCAGGTCATGATCTCAATGTCATGAAATCAAGTCTTATGTTGGACTCTGTGCCCGGCAGGGATTTTGTTCGTGATTTTATTTTTCCCTCTCCTTCTACCCCTCCCCACTGCATGTTCTCTCTCTCTCAAATAAATAAATATTTTTAAAAAATTACTTTAAAAAATCTGTAAGTTAAAGGCAATTTATAGAAACATTTGCACAAGTTCAAAAGCATACATATGTATGCATGCATATAATAAAGATGTTTAATGTAACATTCATTATATTTGTGAAAAATTTGAATTCTCATATTTATCAATTTCAAGTTGATTGAATATATATCCACACAATGAAATACTCTGTAGTCAACAAAGTGGAATAAGATCAATCTATATCTGTTGACAAGAAAAGATTTCAGGATGTATTACTAAGTGCAAAAAGTAAGTTGTAAAACATTGAGTATGCACGATCATACACATACAAAATAATAATATGTGAATAGGCATATATAGCTTATGTAAAATATATAAGAATTATGTAATAAAATATTATATAATTGAATATATATTATTTGTCTATATTACTATATAATATATTGTATGTATTATATTTTGCATTTAATCTAGATCAGGACTCATCAAGTGACAGCCCATGGGCCAAATTTAGGGCCACCTCCTGTTTCTGTAAATAAACTTTTAATGGAACATAGCCATGACCATTTATTTATAAATTATCTCCAACAGTTTTCATGTTATTACCCACAAAACCTAAAATATTCACTACTTGACTTTTTACAGAAAATGTTTCCTGATATCTGTTCTAGGGAAATGTGTGCTGTGGCAATAGCAATTTTTACCTCAGGGTGATGAAACAATGAGAAATATTCACTTTCTGAGGCACGTTTATTTAAGGGAAGACTGTACCCTTCATCAGATTTCCTCAAATGGTTACATCATACATAATTAGAGTATTGTTATCAACCCAAGAATTTTATATCAGGAAAATGTATTATATAGGTCTGTGTCATTTTATTTCATGTGTAGATTTGTGTAACCGTCATGCAATCAAGACACAGAACTTTCCATTACTAAAAAGATTTCCTTTGTATTGCTCTTTTATAGTTATGTCCAGCCCTCCTCTCACCCTCTTAACTCCTGAAAACAACTAATCTCATCCTCATCTCTATAATTTTGTTATCTCAGTATGTAGCCATTTGAAACTGTCTTTTGTCAGTATAATGCCTTTGAGACTCATCTAAGTTGCTTCTGTATTAACAGCTCATTATTTTGATTGCTGAGTGATATTCCATTGTATGGATGTACTATAGTTGTTGACACATGGAAAGACAATAGATAAGCTTAACTATTGTAGTTTATTCAGAATTATTATTTTACCACATTGAATGTAATGTAGAAAACTTACTATCATATAGGTCCCTTTACCCTTCCATTTTGTATTTTAGTTATCATAGATGTAATATCTATGATATTACTATATAATATTACTATATTATAGTATATATAATATACTATATATAGTATAATATATTTTGTTATCTCAGTATGTAGCCATTTGAAACTGTCTTTTTTCAGCATAATGCCTTTGAGACTTACCTAAGTTGCTTCCGTATTAACAGCTCATTATTTTGATTGCTGAGTGATGTTCCATTGTATGGATGTACTATAGTTGTTGACACATGGAAGGAAGTATAATATACTATATATAGTATATTATATATACTATAATATTACTATATAATACATAGATATTACTATGATATCATAGATGTATATCTATGATAACACTAGATAGTGTTATCATTTTTGCCTTCAACCATCATGCCTATTTTAAAGAACTTAAAAAGAGAAAAATGGTCTATTATATTGACACATTTATCTTTTTGTTGCTTTTTCTTCATTCCTTATGTTTACTCCCTGAAATAATTTTCTTTCCATCTAAAGAGCTCTCTTTATCATTTCTGTTACAACAGGTCTGCTGGTGATGAATTCTTTTATGTTTCATTCATCTGAAAATGTCTGTATTTCAAATTAATTTCTAAAAATTATTTTTACTATATATAGAATTCAGGTTGACAGCTGTCTCAGGACTTTAAAGATGTCTTCTTGTCCCCATGGTTTCTGATGAGACATTTGCAGTCATTTGACTGTATTTCTCCATATGAATTGCATTGGTTTTCTCTAATTGATATCAAGATTTTTGTTGCTATTGTTGTTACTTTTGGTTTTTAGCAGTTTGATTATGACATTTCTAGACGTAGATTTATTTGGCTATAGGTTTGAAATTTGGCTGAGTTTTTTTAATGTGTAAGTTTATGTCTTTCACCAATGTGGGAATTTTCAACCATTATTACTTCACCCAATTTTTTCCCATAACATTCTTTTTCTTCTGGGATGCAGATAACATGACAGTTATACTTTTTGATATTATTCCACAAAATGTCCCACTCATTTTAGTTTTCTTTTCTTCAGAGTGGACAATTTATATTACCCTGTTTTCAAATTTACTAACTCCTTCCTATTATTTCCAATCTGATATTGAATGCTTTCTGTGAATGTTTTATATCAGTTATTCTATTTTTCTGTTCTAAATTTTTTATTTCATTTTTTGGTAGCTTCTAGTACTCTGGTAAGACTTTCTATCTTTCCATTAATTTTCAAGGTGGTTTTGTTTGTTTGTTTGTTTGTTTTTTACTTCTTGGTTATAATAGTGATTTTAGAGTGGTTTTTTTTTCCTGATAATTGTAACATCCAGGTTATCTCAGGATTGGCATATTTTGATTGATATTTTCTCTTGAGAGTTTCTGAGATTTCCCTAGTTCTTTATATGTTGAGTGATTTTTATTGTAGACTGGACATTTTAAATACTGTATATGAGACTCCAAGTCTTGTTCTAATTCTATTGAGAATGTTACTAAATTTTGTTTGTTTTGGCAAGTTTTTGTTCTCAAGTTCTAATCCACCTTCTGTAGATTGTGGTTTGAATATCAGTTCAATTTTCAAAGCCTTCAAGATGTTATTCAGATTTGTCCCATGTGTCTACTACCTAGTCCATGGATGCACTGGCTCAGAGGCTTGTCTGGGACCCAGGTAGTAGATTCCATAGTTAACTCTATAGTTAAGCGCTGCTTGCCTCTCATGTACTTTTTAGGGTCAAATCTTCACATATACAGCTTGAGAGTAAGCCCATGAATTCATAAACATCTCTATGTATTCTATTTCATATTTTTTCTCTTATTTCTGATCAACCTTACTCTCTCTGGGTAGCAGAGACCACTTCTTGGTCCTTTGGCTAGAAAGTCAGGGCTTTTTAGTGTCTTCACTAGGCCACATTCTTCCTGTGACTGGATCATTTTCCAAGCTAAGCAGTGGGAGAAAAGGTAGTAGAATTTTCTCCCCCATTTTTTTTTTTACTATAATTATTTTGCTCAAAGAAGATGAGTCCTCTTCCTAAGAATTTTAGTTTCCCACCTATCATTGCTGTTACCCCCACCATGAACTTGGAAGTTGAATATTGCCTGAAAGCTGGAGATAGAAAGAAAAATAAAAACAACAAGGGATTTCTTCCAATTTATCTTCATACTTGTTAATCATTTCTGGTCCTTTGATTTAAAAAAAAAATGAGAGCTTTTCCTGGAGTTCTTTTTGTCTATACTTCTGTAGTTTTGGACTTCATGATGACTTTGATTCCCGAATAGGGAATACTTAAGGAAAAAAAAACAGGAAATTCATTGATGTATTACTTGTACTTTAATTTTTGTTTTCCTTTTACAATTCACCTGCTACCATTTATTCTTCAGAGTTCTTGTATAGTTCTTCTATGCCTTTTGTACAAGAATTTTAGTTGCATTGAGTGGGAAAGATAGATTAGAGTGTGTTTCTCCATCTTAATCAGAAAAAGAATGTCTTGAAGCAAGATGGTGGAGGAGTAGGAGACTGAGATAGCATTAGGTCCCAGGAGCTCAGCTAGTTAGTTATCACACCATTCTGAACACCTATAAACTCAACAGGAGATAGAAGAACAGTAATTCTAGGAACAGAAAATCCACCACTTTCAGGAAGGTAGGATGTATAAAGAAGTGAATCTGAAGTGATGGGAAGATAAACCATGGGAGGAGGGGTCAGCTTCTGGCAAACAGTGGAGTAGTGGAGCACAAAAACAGAACTTTTAGAATTCTACTCCACAGAGGAATATTGCTGCAGAGGCTAGGTGGGTGTGGAGCCTTTGTGAGGACAGTGTGGTCTCAGGACCTGTGGAGTCACAGAAAGACCAGGGGTATCTGAGTGTGGCAGAGCTCCCAGGTCTTGGAGTGGGAAAGCTGGCTACAGAGATGGAGCCAAGTTGGGGCTCTCAGAACAGGGTTACCTTAAACCATGATCCAAGACACAGTAGGGCCATGCTCTTTGAGCAAGAACCCCAAAAGTGGCAGATCTGAAAAGACCCCATCCTTCCTCCTCCGGGAGGAGCAGAGCAGAAGCACATGGAAGGAACTGTGGGTTTGGAGACTCCAAAAAGGGCTGTGTGCCAGAGAAAGAAAGTCTTGGTCACAGGTCAGTTGAGCACAGAATGTGACTGGAGACCAGGGAGACGGGAGTGATTGACTGATTTACTCTAAGGGCACACTGAGGAGTGGGGCCCAAGATCTTGGCTCCTTCAGGCTGGAGATTGGGAAGTCACCACTTCCATTCCCATTCTCCAAAGATCTACAGAAAGCATTTAGGAAACTAAAGCTCCTGAGAATGAAACCAAGCAGATTATTTAGCCTGGCCCCTGGCAAGGGTGGTGCAATTCTGCCGCAGGCAAAGACATTTGTCAATCACCTCAACAGGCCCCTCCCCAGAAGATCAGCAAGAAAATCCAGCCAAGACCAAGTTCACATGTCAACAAGAACTGTGGAACTTAAGAGCTAAGGGAAAGCAAGAAATGGTATTTTTCCCATGATCCTTTAGTCTTGCAAAGTTAAATTTTTTAATTTTATTTTTTTCTTATTCTATTTTTCAACTTTTCCCCTTTTCACTTTTAACATTTTTAACCATTTTATCTTATTAATACTTAAAAAAAATCTTTTAAAATTTTCATTGTTATAGTCATATTTTATCCCTTCATTGTATTTAACCTTTTTTTTTGTATACATGTAGGGTTTTTTTTTATTTAAAATTTTGAGATAAAATTTCTTCTAATACATCAAAATATACCCTAAATTTAGCTGCTGCCTGATCACATTATTGCTTATTTTTTTCTTCTTTTTCCAACCAACTTAATTATCAATTCCTGCTTAAGAATCTTTTTAAATTTTCATCTCTACAATCATAGTCTATCCCTCCATCATATTTACCTTTATTTGTGTGTGTGTGTGTGTGTGTGTATAGATATAGATATAGATATGTTTTTCTTTTTTTTTTATTAAATTTTGGGAGGTAGTTTCTTCCAAGAGAACAGAATACACCCCAAATCAAGTGGGTGGTTCTGTTCTATTCACCAAACATATATATACATATAAATAAATATATATATATATTTATCCCCCCCCCAATTTTTCTCCCCCACAGTTTCAGGTCTTTTTTGATTTGGTTCGCATATTTTTGGGGGGAGTCTTTGCCACCCTTTTAGTATTTTACTCTCTCATTCATATATTCTTATCTGCATAAAATGACAAGACAGAAAACCTCACCACAAAAAAAAAAAAAAAAAAGAACAAAAGACAGTACTGATGGCTAGGGACCTAATCATTGCAGACATTGGTAATATGTCAGAACTAGAGTTAAGAATGATGATTATCAAGGTGCTATCTGGGCTCAGAAAAGGCATGGGAGATATTAGAGAAATCCTTTATGGAAAAATAGAATCCCTATCTGGACAAAAAAAAAAGAACTAAAATGCAAAGAAGTTGAAATAAGAAAAAATAATGAGATGCAATAAAAAATGGAGGCTCCGACTGACAGGATAAATGAGGCAGAAGAGAGAATTAGTAATATAGAAGACCAAATGATGGAGAATAAAGAAGCTGAGCAAAAGAGAGGCAAACAACTACTGGACCATGAGGGGGAGAATTCAAGAGATAAGTGATACCATAAGATGAAATGATATTAGAATAACTGGGATTCCAGAAGAAGAAAGAGAGAGAGGGGAAGAAGGTATATTTGGGAAAATTATAATAGAGAATTTCCCTAATATGGCAAGAAGAACAAGAATCAAAATATTGGAGATACAAAGAACCCCCGTCAAAATCAATAAAAATAGGTCCACACCCAGTCATCAAATATGAAAACTTACAACTCTTAGTGGAAAAGAGAAAATCCTGAAAGCAGCTTGGGAAAAGAGGTCTGTAACATACAATGGTAGAAATATAACATCGACCCATCCAAAGAGACATGGCAGGCCAGAAAAAAATGGGGTGATATATTCAGAACACTAAATGATAAAATTATGCAGCAAAGAATAATACAACCAGTAAGGCTTTCATTGAAAATAGAAAGAGAGATAAAGAGCCTCCAGGACAAACAAAAATGAAAAGAATTTGCAAGAACCAAACCACCCCTACAGCAAATATTGAAAGGGGTCCTCTAAGCAAAGCGAGACCCTAAAAGTAGTAGACTAGAAAATAACAGAGAGAGTATACAGTAAAAGTCACCATACAGGCAATACAATGGCACTAAATTCATATCTTTCCATAGTTCTCTGAATGTAAATGGGCTAAATGCCCCAATCAAAATACACAGGGTATTAGAATGGATAAAAAGCCAAAACCCATCAATATGCTCTCTACAAGAAACTCATATTAGACCGAAATACACCTCCAGATTAAAAGTCAGGGGGTGGAAAATTAATTACCATGGTTATGGACATCAAAAGAAAGCTGGGGTGCCAATCCTTACGTCAGATAAATTAGATTTTAAGCCAAAGACTATAATAACAGATGAGGAAGGACTCTATATCATATTTAAAGGGTCTTTCCAACAAGAAAATAAAAAAAAATTTAAATATCTATGCCCCAACATGGGAGCACCAAGTATATAAACAAATTAATAACAAAATCAAAGAAACACATTGACAATAATACAATAATAGTAGGGGATTTTAACACGCCCCTCACTGAAATGGAGGCTAAATGCCCCAATCAAAATACATCCAAACAAAAGATCAACAAGGAAATAAAGGCCTGAAATGACACACTGGACCACATGGACATCACAGATGTATTCAGAACATTCCATCCCAAAGCAACAGAATACACATTGTTCTCTAGTGCACATGGAACATTCTCCAGAACGGATCACATCCTGGGTCACAAATCAGGTCTCAACCGGTACCAAAAGACTGGGATCATTCGCTGCATATTTTCAGACCGCAACACTCTTAGGCTAGAAACCAATCACAAGAGGCAAGTTGGAAAGAACTCAGATACGTGGCGGCTAAAGAGCATCCTACTAAAGAATGAATGGGTCAACCAGGAAATTATGGAAGAATTGGGAAAAAAATCACGGAAACAAATGAAAACAAAACCACAACTGTTTGAAATCCTTGGGACACAGCAAAGGCAGTCCTGAGAAGAAAGTATATAGTGATACAAGCCTTTCTCAAGAAACAAGAAAGGTCTCAAGTACACAACCCAACTCTACATCTAAAGCAGCTGGACAAAGAACAACAAAGAAAGCCTAAACCCAGCAGGAGAAGAGAAACAATAAAGATCGGAGCAAAAAACAATGAAACAGAAACCAAAAGGACAGTAGAACAAATCAATGAAACTAGGAGCTGGTTCTCTGAAAGAATTAATAAGATTGATAAAATCCTGGCCAGACTTATCAAAAAGAAAAGAGAAGGGACCCAAATAAATAAAATCATGAATGAAAGAGGAGAGATCACAACCAACACCAAAGAAATACAAACAATTATAAGAATGTATTATGAGCAACAATATGCCACCAAATTTGACAATCTGGAAGAAATGGATGCATTCCTAGAGACTTATAAACTACCAAAACTGAACCAGGAAAAATCAGAAAACCGATCAGACCCAAAATCAGTAAGGAGATTGAAGCAGTCATTAAAAATCTTCCAAGAAACAAGAACCCAGGGCCAGACGGCTTCCCAGGGGAATTCTACCAAACATTTACAGAAGAATTAATACCTATTTTCCTAAAAGTGTTCCAAAAAAATAGAAATGGAAAGAAAACTTCCAGAATCATTTTATGAGACCAGCATTACCTTGATCCCCAAACCAGATAGAGACCCCATCTAAAGGAGAATTACAGACCAATATAGTTGAGGAACATGATGCAAAAATTCTCACCAAAATACTAGCCAATAGGATCCAACAGTACATTTAAAAGATTATTCACCACACCAAGTGGGATTTATTCCTGGGATGCAAGGATGGTTCAACATCCACAAATCAATCAATGTGATACAATACATTAATAAAAGAAAGAACAAGAACCATATGATTCTCTCAATAGATGCTGAAAAAGTATTTGACACAGTCCAGCATCCTTTCTTGATAGAAGGACATAACTCAATATCATCAAAGCCATCTATGAAAAATCCAAGGCAAATATCATTCTCAATGAAGAAAAAAAAAGAGAGAGAGAGAGAGAGAGAGAGAGAGAGAGAGAGAGAGAGAGAAAGAGGCTTTTCCCCTAAGGTCAGGAACACAGCAGGGACATCCACTATCACCACTGCTGTTCCACATAGTACTAGAAGAACTAACCTCAGCAATCAGACAATGAAAAGAAATAAAACATATCCAAACTGGCAAAGAAGAAGTCAAACTTTCACTCTTTGCAGATAATATGATACTTTTTGTGGAAAACCCAAAAGACTCTACTCCAAAATTGCTAGAACTCATACAGGAGTTCAGTAAAGTGTCAGGATATAAAATCAATGCTCAGGAATCAGCTGCATTTCTATACACCAACAGAAAGGAAAAAGAAGGAGAAATTAAGGAGTCAATTCCATTTACAATTGCACCTAAAACCATAAGATACCTAGGAATAAACCTAACCAAAGAGGCAAAGAATCTGTACTCAGAGAGCTATAAAGTATTCATGAAAGAAACTGTGGAAGACACAAAGAAATGGAACAAGGTTCCATGTTCCTGGATTGGAAGACCAAATATGTGAAAATTTCCATGCCACCTAAAGCAATCTACACATTTAAAGCAATGCATATCAAAATACCATCAACGTTTTACAAGGAAATGGGATAAATAACCCTAAAACATGTATGGAACCAGAAAAGACCCTGAATAGCAAGAGGAATGTTGAAAAAGAAAGCCAAAGTTGGTGGCATCACAATTCCAGACTTCAAGCTCTATTACAAAGCTGTCATCATCAAGACAGTATGGTACTGGCACGAAAACAGACACATAGATCAATGGAACAGAATAGAGAGCCCAGAAATAGACCCTCAACGCTATGGTCAACTAGTCTTCGACAAAGCAGGAATGAATGTCCTATGGAAGGAAGACAGTCTCTTCAACAAATGGTGTTGGGAAAATTGGTGAGCCACATGCAGAAGAATGAAACTAGACCATTTCCTTACACCACAAACAAAACAGACTGAAAATGGAAGAAAGACCTCAGTGTGTGACAGGTATCCATCAAAATCCTTGAGGAGAACTCAGGCAGCAACCTCTTTGACCTCAGCCACAACAACTTCTTCATAGGAACATCGCCAAAGGAAAGGGATGCAAAGGCAAAGATGAACTATTGGGACTTCATCAAGATCAAAAGCTTTTGCACAGCAAAGGAAACAGTCAACAAAACCAAAACACAGCTGACAGAATGGGCGAAGATATTCACAAATGGCATATCAGATAAAGGGCTAGTATCCAAAATCTATAAAGAATGTATCAGACTCAACACCCAAAGAATGAATAATCCAATCAAGAAATGGGCAGAAGACATGAACAGGCATTTCTGCATAGAAGACATCCAAATGGCCAACAGACACATGAAAAAGTGTTCCATATCACTCAGCATCAGGGAAATACAAATCAAAACCACAATGAGATACCACCTCACACCAGTCTGAATGACTAAAATTAACAAGTTAGGAAATGACAGATGCTGGCAAGGATGGGGAGAAAGGGAAACCCTCCTACACTGTGTGGGAATGCAAGCTGGAGCAGCCACTCTGGAAAACAGCATGGAGGTTCCTCAAAAAGTTGAAAATAGAGCTACCCTATGACTCAGCAATCACACTACTGGGTATTTACCCTAAAGATACAACTGTATGGACCCGAAGGGGCACGTGTACCTGAATGGTTATAGCAGCAATGTCCACAATAGGTAAATTATGGAAAGAACCTAGATGTCCATCAACAGATGAATGGATAAAGAAAATGTGGTGTATATATATACAAAGTTTGGAAGAAATATACAAAGTTTGGAATAAATTCAAACACTTCAAAGATAAAGGCCATCCTGCTCAAGAATGTTTGGGTCAATCAGGAAATCAAAGAAGAACTTAATCAATTCATGGAAAACAAGAAGAATGAAGACACATGATCCAAAACCTACAGGATACAGCAATGGAGGTCCTAAGGGGTAAATACATAGCCGTCCAAGCCTCAATAAATAAAATAGAGAAGTCCCAAATACACAAACTGTCTTTACACCTTAACGATCTGGGGAATAAACAACAAATTAAACCTAACCCAGACACAAGAAGGGAAATAATTAAGTTTAGAGCACAGATCAATGAATTAGAAACCAAAACACAGTAGAACACATTAATGAAACTAGAAGCTGATTCTTTGAAGGAATTATTAAGATCGACAAACCACTTGCCAGACGAATCCAAAAGAAAAGAGAAAGGTCCCCAATTAATAAAATTATGAATGAAAGTGAAGAGATCATGACTAATACCAAGGACATAGAAACAATCATCAGAAGTTATTATCAAAGCTATATGCCAATAAGTTAAGCAACTTAGAAGAAATGGATGTATTCCTGGAAACCTATAAACTTCTGAGCCTGAAACTGCAAGAAATTGACAACCTGAATAGACCAATAGCTGGCAATGAGATTGAAGCAGTGATCAAAAAACAAGAGTCCAGAGCACGATGGATTCCCTGGGTAATTCTACCAAACATTCAAAGAAAAAATAATACATATTCTCCTGAAAATGTTTCAAAAAATAGAAACAGAAGGAAAACTTCCGACTCTTTCTGTAAGGCCAGCATTACCTTGATCCCAAAACCAGGAAAAGACCCTATGAAAAAGGAGAACTTCAAACCAATATACTTGATGAATACAGATGCCAAAATTCTCAGCAAGACCCTAGCTAATAGGAACCAACAGTACACTAAGAGGATTATCCATCACAACCAGGTGGGATTTACCCCTGGGATGCAAGGTGGCTCAATATTCACAAATCAATCATTGTGATATAACACAAAAATAAGAGAAAAGAACCATGTGGTCCTCTTAATTGATGCAGAAAAAGTATTTGACAAAATACAGCATCCATTCCTGATTAAAACTCTTCAGAGTATAGGAATAGAGGGAACATTCCTCAACTATGTAGCCATCAAAATAAGTGAAATCTTGCATTTGAATGACATGGATGATACTACAGGTCATTGTGCTGAACAAAATAAGTCAATCAGAGAAAGGCAATTGTCAAATGATCTTTCTGATATGAGAAATTTGAGAGACAGGGTGGGGGTTGTGGGGGACAAGGAAGGAAAAAATGAAACAAGATGGGATCAGTAGGGAGGCAAAGCATAAGAGACTCAATCTCAAAAAACAAACTGAGGGTTGTGAGGAGTGGGGTATAGGGATAGTAGGGTGGTTGGGTTATGGACATAGGGAAGGGTACATGAAATGATAAGTGCTGTTAAATGTGTAAGCCTGATGATTCACAGACCTGTACCCCTGGGGGCAATAATAATTCTATATTAATAAAAATAATTTAAAAAAAAGAAAAAGAATTTCATCATTCTTTGGTTACTTACTAACTTCTACTTTAAAAAAATCAGAAATAACCTAAATATCCAACATAAATACCATTTGACATACCAACTCGAAGGAATAATATACAATTGTTACTATTTCAATTAGGAAAACTGCAACACTATGGTCAAATGTTTCCAATATGGTATTAGTTTTTTTTTTAAGTGAAACAATTTTGCATATACACTAATATTACAACTCTATAAAATAGCTATAGACACAAAACATAAAAATTGCTTGGGAGGATTCATAGAATTACAGATTTATGTTTATGTTTTCCTTTTTAAAAAATGATTGATTTGAGACAGAGAGAGAGAAAGAGAACACAAGCAGGGGGAACGGCAAGCAGAGGGATAAGTAGACATCCTGTTGAGCAAGGAGCCTGATGAGGGGCTCTATCCCAGAATTCCAGGATCATGACTTGAGCTGAAGGCAGACACTTAACTGACTGAGCCTCCCAGGTGCCCCTATGTTTTCCTTTTGAAAATACCCTTTTTTTGTTGTTAGAATGATAAGATTAACATTGCTATGTCATAAACTATTTCCTAATGTATCATGCATTGCATTTATTTTAAGGGTTCTCTAGATGGGGTGTCTGGGTGGCTCAGTTTGTTAAGTGTCTGACTTTTGATTTTGGCTTGGGTCATGATCTCAGAATTGTGAAACTGAGCCCCGAATTAGGCTATGTGTTGAGCGTGGAGTTCTGTGCAGGTCATGGAGCCTGCTTAAGATTCTCTCTCCCTCTGCCACCCCCTCACTCTGAAGTAAATAAATAAATAATTAAAGTTCTTTAGATCTTTTATTTTCATGTTCAGTTAGCCACCATATAGTACATTATTAGTTTTTGATGTAGTGTTCAGTGATTCATTACTTGTGTATAACACCTAGAAAAGTTCTTTAGATTTTTAGGAGAATGCCATGTATTCAGTTGTTAGCCCCATATGAAATTTAAAAAAATTATATTTATTTATTTTTAAATCTTAAATTTGTTTTTGTTTTGCTTAATGAATCATTGAACACTGCATCAAAAACTATTGATGCACTATATGTTGGCTAATTGAATTTAAATTAAAAAATTAAAAAGGAAAAAGAGAAAAATAAAATAGTCTGTTTTCTGTATATAACCTTGATATAAATGATAACATCCAGTCTGTAAATTATGAAGGAAACTATGTATCATTTTGATAATGTACCTGTCTCTTCATTTCCTTGTCAGTCCGAATGAGGGGCTTTGTGAATTTGACCAAAGTCTGTATAGGGTGAATCTTGGCATGCTGGAGGGCTTCTCTTACCCAGTTGTTACTGTTTACTGTGTTTCAGGAAGGCAACTGAGTCTGCTAAATTGAACAGAGAACCAGAGCCCAGGGTGCCCATCTCCTCTCATCAGCTGCTTCTCCATCTTGACACTTGGCTTACACAAGACCATGCTGTCTCAGGGTCACTTCTGAAAACCTTGGCAATTGACTCTGTACATATTCGGATGACTTGGTAAACCTTAAGTTGTGGGTGTCAATTGTTATTTACCACTTTAACTGTATTTTTTCTTCCCTTCCATCAAAAATATCCCATTTAGAGTAAATATCCCATTTACTTTGGATGTATCCTGGAGAAGCTTAGGAAGACTGTGGAGTAGGAGAACACTAATCTCACCTCCTCACATGTTAACAACTAGGTATCACTCACATCTGAGTAAATAAACGAGAAAGCAATCTGAAGACTGATAGAACAAACTCTGCAACTAAATGTAGAGAAGAAGCCACATTGGACAGGTTAGGAAGAACAGAAATGGTGGTCAGGAGCTGCCTTCTGGAGGAAGGGAGATACAGTCATGAAGAAGGGAAAGCAACAGGGAGCCTGCATAGGAGAATGAATCCCCATAATGTCTAGCCTTGATAACTAGAAGGGTTGGAACTAGTGGAACTTGGAGCCTAGAGTTTTAAAAGTCCACTGACTCAGCACTGGCTGAGCCATGAAGATGAAGGGAGAACAGAGTCTCCTTCCCTAAAGAGACAAGAGCCCAAGGAGAGGCAACATAGAAGTGACAGCTTGAACAATGGAAGGGAGATCTGTTTGTACTGATTTTAGAACATGTTGGGGGACTTTTCTGGGATCAAAGGAACTGGCAGGTGCCATTTTCCTCTCCCACCCCCTAGCACAAACACAGAGCCATCTGCAGGAGGCACGTCTGTGCAGACACTTGCTATATAACCTGTTAACAGGGTGCCCCACCCAAGAGTTCTGAGGACTCACCCACTCCAAGCCTGCTGGACTTGGCCCTAGGCTCAGTGCAAATTTTGCTAATGTCATGCCTACACCCTGCCCAGCAACTGCCTTCTTAAATGCTGAATGATCCTGGTCACCACAACTGCTGCTGTGTACCTTACCCCCAGGGGCCACTGGGCTGTTGGAGAACCAGCCTGGGATAGAGGCTCAGAACAAATTTTACTAACACCACCATCCTACCCTGAGCCTTTCTGCTGTCATGTCCACTCAGAGCCAGCCTGCCAGGGTCTCACTAATATTAGAGAGAATAAGCACAGCCCACAATAGGCAAATAGTTAGTGTAGACTTTAGGACCAAAAGGAAAAGTAACTCAGACACAATAGCAAGGCACAAGCACACACACACAGTGCCAGATTCTGGTGAGCATATGCTTACTATAGAATTTAATGAAATGATCATAAACATAGTGACCTTCAGAAAAGGGTGGAAGACATCAGTGAAACTTTGACAAGGAGATAAAAAATAATATATCAGACATGAAGAACTCAATAAATAAAACTAAAAATATAATATATGGAATAAATAGTAAGCTACAAGAAGCATAGGAATGTTATCAGTGACCTAGAGGATAGAGTAGTGAAAAGCAACCAAGCTAATCAAGTGAGAGACAAATACTGCATGATGAGAGTAGACTTAGAAAAATCTGTGACTCCATCAAGTGTAATAATATTCTCATTATAGGGATCCAAGTATATAAGAAAGAGAAATGGGGAGAGAAAATGTATTTGAAGGTAGAATAGCTGGAAACTTTCCAAATCTGGGGAGAGAAACAGACATCCAGATCCAGGAAGCAGTGAGATCCCCAAACAAAATCAAGACACATGGTAATTAAAATGGCAAAAAAAAATAGTGATAAAGAAATAACTTTACACATTGCAAGAGAAAAGTAGATAATTATATACAAAAGAAAGTCCTTCAGGCTATGAGCTTATTTTTCAGCAGAAACTTTGCAGGCCAGAAGAGAGTGCCATGATGTATTCAAAGTGCTGAAAGGGACAAATCTCCACCCAGTAATAGTTTATACAATAAGACTATAATTCAAGATAGAAGGAGAGATAGTTTCCCAGACAAACAAAAGTTGACCATTACACCAGCCCTACAAGAAATATTAAGGGGGACTCTGTGAATTGAAAACAAAAGCCATAACTGAGAGCAAGAAAAATAGGAAGTGTAAAAGCAAAAAAAAATTAAGTGTATCTGTAAAAATCAAGAGAAGCACAAAATTAAAAGATATGAAAGATGATACCACATATCTGCAATGTGGAGAATAGAGGAATAAAGAATGAGTTCAAAATTAAGCAACCATCAGTTTAACAGACACTGCTACATGGAGAAGATGTTATTTATAAACCTAATAGGAACCACAAATCAAGAAACAGTAAGGGACATGCAAACAAAGTAAGAAACACAAGTATATCACTAAAGAAAACCAGCAAACCATGAAAGAGAGAGAGAGAAAAGTATAAGAAAAAAAGCTATTAAAATTTAGTCTATTAAAAAATCAAGTTAACCTAAATCCACAAATGAACTTTCTCCATGTGAACGTACATGATGTGCCCAGGTTGTTATAGGGGAGTAAGTTACAGTACTGATACTAAAGGAGCTTATACTAAAATGGAATAGGAACATGATGCACATATTATAAGGTAGATTATGAAAAATTTGAGGTGTCCCCATATTTGAGAGATAATACAAGGGCAGTGTAAGATACAGAGAATTTGAAAATATCTATACCTCTAGGAAACAGAATGAGGCTAGGATCTTGGACAAGGGGAAGATAAAACTGATTAACTGATGCCTGCCAAAACAAAATATGGTAAAGAAAATAAAGCTAACAAAAATATGTCTTTGGAAGGGCAAAAACTGAGTTGTAAACAATTTTTTGTGAAAAGATTATAATATATCTCTAGAAAGGCTATTGGTGTCTTTTGTTTTAGTCATCTTAATTGTCAAAGTTATACTCATTATTTTAAAAATAATTTTATTATATTTTCTTTTTATTACACTATAGTTAACATAGGATGTTATATTATTTTCAGGTGTATGATATAGTGATTCAACAATTTCATACATCACCAGGTGCTCTTCAGGACAAGTGCACTCCTTAATTCCTTAATCTCCATTGCCTGTTTCAACCTGGTAACTATCAGTTTGTTCTCTACAGTTCAGTGTCTGTTTTTTTTATTTTTCTCTCTTTCATTTTACTTTGCTTATTTGTTTTGATTCTTAAATTCCACATATGAGTGAATCATATAGTATTTGTCTGTCTGACTGACTTACTTGGCTTAGCATTGTACCCCCTAGCTGCACCCATGCCATTGCAAATGACAACATTTCATTCTTCCAATTTTTTAAAGATTTTATTTATTTATTTGACAGAGAGAGAGAGAGAGCACAAATAGGCAGAGAGGCAGGCAGAGAGAGAGGAGGAAGCAGGCTCCCTGCTGAACAGAGACCCTGATGTGGGGTTCAATCCCAGGACCCTGAGATCATGACGTGAGCCAAAGACAGAGGCTTAACCCACAGAGCCACCCAGGTGCCCAACATTTCATTCTTCTTTATGGCTGAGTAAAATTTCATTATATTTATGAAATATATATACATACATATATATACACACACATATATATAATATATACATATATATATAACTTTTTAATTTAAATTTTACTTAGTTAACATACAGTGCAATATTTGTTTCTGAAGTAGAATTCAGTGATTCATCACTTACATACAATGCCCAGTGTTCATCACAAAAGTGCCAATACCCTTCACCCATCTAGATGTCAAACACACACACACACACACACACACACACAGGGGAATACTACTCAGCCATAAAAATGAATGAAATCTTGCTATTTGCAATGATGTAGATGGAGCTAGAGTGTAGGATGCTAAGTGAAATACGTTTGAAAAAGATAAATATTATATAATATCAGTCATGTAGAATTTAAGGAAGAATATAAATATATGGGAAGTCAGGAAAGGGAGAGAGGAAAATAAAACTACATAGCACTTCTTTATTCATTGATTAATGGGAATGGGCTGCTTACACAATATGGCTACAGTAAATAATGCTGTAATAAACATAGGGGTGCATATATCCCATCAACTTCATGTTTTTGTATTCTTTGGGTAATACCTATAGGGTAGTATTATTTTTAACTTTTTGAGGAAACTCCATACTGTTTTTCAGAGTGGCTGCACCAGTTTGCATCCCCACCAACAGTATAAGAGTGTTCCCCTTTCTCTACATCCTCACCAATATCTGCTGTTTCTAGTGTTTTTGATTTTAGCCATTCTGACAGATGTGAGGTGTAAGGTGATATCTCATTTAAAGTTTTGATTTGTATTTCCCTGATGATGAGTGGTGTTGGACATTATTTCATGTGTCTGTTAGCAATCTGTATGTCTTCTTTGGAAAAATGTCTATTCATGTCTTCTGGCCATTTTAAAATTGGATTATTTGGGGTTTTTTTTTAATTTAGTTTTATAAGTTCTTTGTATATTTTGGACACTAACACTTTGTCAGATGTCATTTCAAATATCTTCTCCTATTCCATAAGTTGCATTTTAGTTTTGTTGATTCCTTCCTTCCCTGTGCAGAAGCTTTTTATTTTGATGAAGTCCCAATAGTTTATTTTTGTTTTTGTTTCCCTTGCCTCAGGAGACATCTAGAAAGAAGTTGCTACAGCTGATATTGAAGGGCTTACTTCCTGAGTTCTGCTATAGGTCTGTTATGGTTTCAGGTCTCAGATTTATGTCTTGAATTTATCTTTTTGCGTATGGTACAAGAAAGTGTTCCAGTTTAATTCTTTTGAATGTAGATTACTAGTTTTCCCAACACTATTTGATGAAGATACTTTTTCCCATTGAATGTTCTGTCCTGTTTTGTTGAAAATTAATTGACCATACAATTGTGGGATTATTTCTGAGTTTTATACTACATTCCATTGATCTATGTGTGTATTTTAGTGTCAGTACCATACCATTTTTATTATTACAGCTTTGTGATTTAACTTAAGGTCCAGAATTGTGGTTCCATAAAAATGTTAGGAATACCTATTGGTATTTTGATAGGAATTGCATTAAATCTGTGGATTGATTTGTGTAGTATAGATATTTGAACAATATTTGTTCTCCCAATCCATGAGCTTGGAAAGTATTTTATTTCTTTGTGTCATCTTCAATTTCTTTCATCGATATTTTATAGTTTTCAGACTACAGGTCTTTTACATCTTTAGTTAGCTTTATTTCCAGGTATCTTATTATTTTGGGTGTAATATGAGCTTATTCTCTTAATTTCTCATTCTTCTGTATCATTATTAATGTATAGATATGCAACATACTTCTGCACATTGAATTTCTTTTGACCTTACTGACTTCCTTTACTAGTTCTAGCAGTCTTTGGGTGGAGCCTTTCATATTTTCTGTACATAGTATCCTGTCATCCACAAATAGTGAGTGTTTTACTTCTTCTTTACTGATTTGGATGCCTTTTACTTCTTTTTGTTGTCCAATTGCAGTGGGCTAAGACTTTCAGTATTATGTTGAATACAAGTGATGAGATTGGACATCCTTGTCTTGCTCCTGACCCTAGGGAGGCAGCTTTCAGTTTTTCCACTTTGAGTATGATATTCACTGTAGGTTTTTCAGATAATGGCCTTTCATTAGGTTGAGCTATTCTGCCTCTAAACCTACTTTGTTGAGGGCTTTTATCATGAATGGATGTTGTACTTTGTCAAATGATTTTTCTGCATCTGATGAAAGGACTGTGTGGTTTTTATCCTTTTTTATTGCTGTGATGTATCACATTGATTGATTTGCAAATATTGACCCACCCTTACTACCTGGAAATAAATCTCACTTGATTGTTGTGAATTATTTTTATAATGTATTTTTGTTGTAGTTTGATAGTAAGGGTTGTTGCATCTAAGCTAATCATAAATATTGGCTGTAGTTCTCTTTTTTTACTGGTGTATTATCCAGCTTTGATATCAGGATAAAGATCATGTGATAGAATGGATTTGGAAGTTTTCCTTCCTTTTCTATTTTTTGGAATAGTTTGCAAAAAATAGGTATTAACTCTTTTTTAAATGTTTGTTAGAATTTTCCTGTGAAGCCATCCATTTCTGGGCATGTTTGTTGGGAATTTTTTTGATTACTGATTCAATTTCTTTGCTGGTTATCAGTTTGTTAAAATTTTCTATTTATTCCAGTTTCAGTTTTGGTAGTTTATATGTTTCTAGGAATTGATCCATTTCTTCTAGGTTGTCCAATTTGTTAGCATATAGGCTTTCATAAAATTCTCTTACAATCGTTTGTATTTCTGTATTGTTAGTTGTTTTTTCTCCTCTTTTTTTGGTGATTTTGTTTGAGTCATTTTGTTGTTTTTCTTATGTGTCTGGCTAGAGGTTTATCAATTTTGTTGATTTTTCAAAGAACTAACCCCTGGTTTCATTGATACATTGTTTTTTTAAAAGTTTTTATTCATTTATTTCTACTCTAATGTTCATTATTTCTTTCTGTCTTCTAGTTTTAGGTTTTGTTTGTTGTTCTTTTTCTAGCTCCTTTAGGTGTAAGGACAGGTTGTTTATTTGAGATTTTACTTCCTTCCCATGGTAGGCCTGTATTGTTATAAACTTCCTCCTAGAACCACTTTTTCTGCATCCCAAAGCTTTTGGACCATTGTGCTTTCATTTCCATTTGTTTCCATGTAATTTTAAATTTATTGTTTTATTTTCTGTTTGACCCATTCAACATTTAGTAGCATGTTCTTTAACCTCCATGTATTTGTGGTCTTTCCAGATTTCTTTTTTTGTGGTTGACTTCTAGTTTCATACCATTGTGGGCAGAAAAGATGCATGGTATGACTTCAGTCCTCTGGAATTAATTGAGACATGTTTTATTAGCTAATATGTGATCTATTCTGTGGAATGTTCCAGATGCACTTGAAAAGAATGTGTATTTTGCTCTTTTAGGATGGAATGTTAATATAGCTGTTAAGTCCATCAGTTCCTTGTGTCATTCAAGACCATTGCTTCCTTATTTTTTTTTCTGTTTTATGACCTGCCTATCAGTGTAAGTGAAATATTAACATTCCTTAGTATTATTGTATTAATATCAATGAGTTCCTTTATGTTTGCTATTAGCTATTTTATGTATTTGGGTTCTCTTATGGTGAGTGCAAAAATATTTATAATTCTTATATTTCTTATTGGATTGTCCTCTTTATAATTATATAGTATTTTTCTATGTCTTCCATTACAGCCTTTGTTTTAAATTCTGTTTTTTCTGATACAACTATTGCTACTTGGTTTTCTTTTGACATCTATTTTCTCTATTTCTCTAGGTAGGTATTTCTCTATCTCCTCACTTTCAATTTGCAGGTGTCTTTAGGTCTAAAATAAATCTCTTATAGGTACCATAGAGATGAATCTTTTTTTTTTTTCACACATTCTATCACCATATGTCTTTTGATTGGAACTTTTAGTTCATTTGCATTTAAAATAATTATTGGTAGATGTGTATTTATTGTCACTTTATATTAGTTTTGTGGTTTCCTTCTTGTCTTGTCTGATCCCCTCTTGTCTTTATTTACTGATTTCTTTTTTAGTGATATATTTGGATTTCTTTTTCTTTAATTTTTCATACTTACTGTGGTTTTGATTTCTGGGTACCATTAGATTTATATATAAAATTTTCTGCACAAAGCAGTCTACATTAAGCTCATGGTTGTTAAAGTTTGAACATATTCTATACTCCTCCCCATGTTTTCAGTATATAGTGTCATATTTTTTTATGAACATTTGGAATTTTAAGCAAAAAAAGTCACAGCCACTAACACTGTTACAGTTTGAGGCCATCTTCATTCTCCACAATGATACCAGCATGCTCACAAGGGGTTCCCATTGTTTAGTCTTAGTTAAACTACCATGTTTAAAAGAATGATGAAGACTTGGCACACTATCACTTAACTTTTAATGTTTCATCACAGATGATGAAAGATACTGAAGTACAGAAAAGGAATAATTGTAATGTTGTGGTCAAAATTATAAATATGGAATTATAAATCTAAAACATTTTCTGTTTAAAATATATATCTAATAGTCAGTGCAGTTCTGCAGGGTCTCTGCATCTAGTAGAGCATTGCTTGCCTTTATTCATTTTTCCAGGTCCTCCATGCCTGTCTCTTCTTCCTCCCATCTGTTCAAAGGTCCAAAGACATCTTGTGTTCCTCCTCCAAAGCGATCTCAGTCCATGCCTTCGCCACTACAGAAGCCACCTCTGTCTCCACTTCTGAACTTTCCATGGAGACCACCATAGTCCATGAAGCCAACTCTTCCTACCATCCTGCCACCAGGACTGCCTCTGCCATGGTCACCACACAGGTTGTGGAGAGGGTGATGGAGGAAAGCTTTCAGGTTTGGGGGACTTATACTTGTTTTATCCTGTTCTCCAGGTGAAGTTCTGGTTTCCACACCGTGGTTTGGGACACTGCCAGTCCCAGCTCTGTTGTATATTTCCTCCCCCAGATGGGTTCCCTTGGGAACCTTGGGGCCCTCTTAGGGACAAACCATCTATGGCTCCTCTACAGCCTCCCATGTCACCGATGGGCCCCCCTGGACCTTCAGAATATGGCAGCAGCATCCCTTTGCTCTCAGAGGAAGCATACAAAACTGCATGCTGTTCATTGGAAGTTTCCTGTGAGCAAGAGAAACCTTAAGTTAACTCCCTTGAAAATATTTCCTATCAAACCATTCCATAGCAGCCTTGGAAGTTGGTGAGTCTTCATAAGGCACTGTAGCATTGTGTTTGGGATTTCTTGTTTCCTTGTCCAAGTAGATGTGAATTATGGGTTGTCTGGCTCCCTTGAAGAAGTATGCCAGATCATCTAGAGTCACAGTGTCATTTAAGCCTTGCACATAAATTGCACTGTTGTGAGTCTTCATCTGGATCTATAGGTGGGCTTATAGATCAAGATCTCGTCCTTCCTCCATAGGTTCACTAGGCTTATTGAAATCACCTAGCTTTCCAGAGCTGCTCATTCCACCATGTCCTCCTACCTTCCCACCTCTGCTCAGGTCCCATAATCAAATCTTCCTCTCTTCCTGTCCTGGTTATCAGGACCACTCATGCTCTAGTTCTCTCTTTGTCTGAAAAATCCTCCAGACTCCTGTCCATAAACACCCATGCTACTGGAGTGGTCTTGTTGTAATAAACTCTGCTGGTGTTCTGTTGGCTATATTGATTTGGAAGCTGGTTGTATGATCCAGTTTGTCAGAATTTTAACTAGTGTGCGACTACTGCCCATAGCTGCTTTGTTGACCATAGCTACTCTGCTGTCTGGAGCTGCTTCATTGCCCAAAGGTGTTCTGCTGAGAGTAACTGCTCTGATAATAACTAGTCTACAGTCTGGAGGAATAAATGGTAGGAGGATAAGATGGTGGTGCTGTTACTGGTTGCATGGGGTAGGTCCTAAGCACCTGGGGATAACTGTAGTTACTCTGTCCATATCCCAGGCTGGGCTGGTTATAATTCCTTGTGCTAGATTAAGGTTCACTAGTTTCATCTTATGGTCTTGCAGATGTGGAAGTTGCTGGCTGCTTCCCATATACTTGGTAAGCAGGCTGAGAGCCATATACAGACTGAGAAGCATAGGAGGCCTGGGTGGTAGTAACATTAGTGTGGTGGTATCATAAGCACTAGTGCCATACCCCTAGATAGGCTGACCATATACCTCGGGAGCAGCTGGACAAGTATAATCAGGGGGAGCCTGTCCATAAGAAGTTGTGTAGGCAGTCTGGCAGAGGCTGTATACTTGGATGTAACAGACATCAGTGGACTGTCCACAGGTGCCATAAACTTTGCTGCCCATATGTGAGAGTGGTCTGTGCAAATCCTTGAGGGGACCGGGCAGTGTAATCACTATATCCCTGCTGGGCTGAAGCTCTGCTGTAGGTACTGTAGTCCATGAATGACATTTTCTCTCCTTCTTTATTGTTCTCTTGATGTCCTTCTCCCTCTTGCTTTTCCTATGGTGTCATATTTTATGTCTCTTTTTTGGCCTTATTTTTTATTATGTTCAATTGGCCAACATGTAGTATATCATTAGTTTTTGAGGTAGTGTTCAACGATTCATTAGTTGTGTATAATACCCAGGGCTCATCACAACGTATGTCCTCCTTAATACCCATCACCCAGTTACACCCTTCTCTCAAGCCCTCCCTTCTGTAACCCTTAGATTGGTTCCTGGAGTCCAGAGTCTCTCATGGTTGGTCTGCCTCTCTGATTTCTTCTCCTTCAATCTCCCCTGCCTTCTCCTGTGGTCTTCCATGCTATTCCGTATGTTCTACATATGAGTGAAGCCATATGATAATTGTCTTTCTCTGCTTGACTTATTTCACTTAGCATAATCCCCTCCAGTTATGTCTATGTAGATGCAAATGATAGGTATTCATCTTTTCCAGTGACTGAGTAATATTCCATTGTATATATGAACCACATCTTCTTTATCCATTCATCTGTTGAAGGACATCTCAGCTCCTTCCACAGTTTGGCTATTGTGGATATTGCTGCTATGAACATCAGGGTGCATGTGCCCCTTCTTTTCACTACATCCGTATCTTTGAGGTAAATACCCAGTAGTGCCATTGTTGGGTCAAAGGATAGCTCTATTGTTACTTTCTTGAGAAACCTCCATGCTGTTTTCTAGAGTGACTATACCAGCTTGCATTCCCACCAACAGTTTAAGAGGATTCCCCTTTCTCCGCATCTTCACCAACACTTGCTGTTTCTTGTCTTGTTAATTTCTGCCATTCTAACTGGTGTAAGGTGGTATCTCATTATGGTTTTGATTTGTATTTCCTTGATGACAAGTGACGTTGAGCATTTTTTTCATGTGTCTGTTGGCCATTTGTATGGCCTTCATCTTTGGAGAAATGTCTGTTCATGTCTTCTGCCCATTTATTGACTGGGTTATTTGTTTTTTGGATGTTGATTTTTATAAGTTCATTACGGATCTTGGATACTAGCCCTTTATCTGATATGTCATTTGCAAATATCCTCCAAATCCATAGGTTGCCTTTTAGTTCTGTTGACTGTTTCCTTTGCTGTGCAGAAGTTTTTATCTTAATGAAGTCCCAATAATTTATTTTTGCAATTGTTTTCCTTGCTTTTAGAGACATGTCTAGCACAAAGTTACTGTGGCCAACGTGGAAGAGATTTCTGCCTGTGTTCTTTTCTAGGATTTGGATGTATTCCTGTCTCACATTGAGGTCTTTCATCCATTTTGAATTTATCTTTGTGTATGCTGTAAGGGAATGATCCAGTTTAATTCTCCTGCATGTGGCTGTCCAATTTTCCCAGCATCATTTATTGAAGATACTGTCTTTTTTCCATTGGATATTTTCTTCCTGATTTGTCAAAGATTAGTTGACCATAGAGTTGAGAATTCACTTCTAGAGTCTCTGTTCTGTTCCATTGATCTATCTGTCTGTTTTTGTGCCAATACCATGCTGTCTTGATATCGCATGCCGTTCATTGGAGGTTTCCTGTGGGCAAGAGAAGAGATCACAGATTTGTAATATAGCTTGAAGTCAGGCATTGTGATGCTCCCAAGCTTGATTTTCTTTTTCAACAGCCGCCTGGTGACTCAGGGTCTATTCTGGTTCTATATAAATTTTAGGATTGTTTGTCCCAGCACTTTGAAAAATGTCGATGGTATTTTTATAGGGATTGCATTGAAACTGTAGATTGTTCTGGGCAGCATATGCATTTTCACAATATTTATTCTTCCAGTCCATAAGCATGTAATGTTTTTCCATTTCTTTGTGTTTGCCTCAATTGCTTTCATAAGTGTTTTGTAGTTTCTAGAATATAGATCCTTTACCTCTTTGGTTAGGTTTCTTCCTAGGTATCTTATGGCTTTGGTGCTCTTGAGTGGAATTGATTCTTTAATTTCCATTTCTTCAGTTACCTTGTTAGTTATAGAAATGCAACTGATTTCTGCGCATTGATTTTGTATCTTGCTATGTTGCTGAATTGCCATATGAGTTCTAGTAATTTGTGGGTGGAATCTTTGGGGTTTTCCATGCAAAATATCATGTCATCTATGAAGAGAAAGGGTTTGACTTCTTCTTCACCAATTCGAATGCCTTTTATTTCTTTTTGTTGTCTGATTGCCGAGTCTAGGATTCCAGTACTATGTTAAACAACAGAGGTAAGAGTGGACATCCCTGTCGTCTTCCTGACCTTAAGGGAAAAGCTCTCAGTTTTTCTCCATTAAGAATGATATTTGCTGTGGGCTTATCATATTGATATTGATATTTTTATGATATTGAGGTACGTTCCCTTTATCCCTATATTTTGAAGAGTTTTTTTTTTTTTTTTGAAGAGTTTTGATCAGGAAAGGATGCTGTATTTTGTCAAATGCTTTTTCTGCATCAATTGAGAGGATCATATTGTTTTTGTCACTTCTTTTGTTAATGTGATCTATCACGTTGATTGATTTGCAAATGTTGAACCACCCTCACATCCCAGGGATAAATCTCACCTGGTCATGGTGAATAATCCTTTTAATGTACTTTTTGATCCTATGGGCTAGGATCTTGTTGAGAATTTTGGCATCCATGTTCATACAGATATTGGTCTGTAATTCTCTTTTTTGATGGGGTCTTTCCCTGGTTTTGGGGTAAAGGTTGACCTCATAGGATCATGCTGGCCTCATAGAATGAGTTTGGAAGTTTCCCTTCCACTTCTATTTTTTGAAATAACTTCAGTAGAATAGGTATTATTTCTTCTTTAAATGTGTGGTAGAATTCCCCTAGGAAGCCATCTGGCCTTAGACTCTTGTTTTTTGGGAGGTTTTTGATTACTATTTAAATTTCCTTGCTGGTTATTGGTCTGTTCAAATTGTCTATTTCTTTCTGTTTCAGTTTTGGGAGTTTATAAATTTCCAGGAATGCATCCAGATTGCCTATTACTTCCAGATTGCCTCTTTTGTTGCCATATAGCTGCTGGTAGTCAGTTCTAAAAATTGTCTCTGTTTTCTTGGTATTGATCATGATTTCTCCCTTTTATTAATGATTTTATTAATTTGGGTCCTTTCTCTTTTCTTTTGGATAAGTCTGGCCAGAAATTTATCAATCTTATTACTATTTATTTATTTTTTTATTTAATTTGTTTTCAGTGTTCCAAGATTCACTGTTTATGCACCACACCCAGTGCTCCATGCAATGTGTGCCTTCCTTATTACACTTTCAAAAAACCAGCTTCTAGTTGTGTTGATCTGTTCTAGTGCTCTGGTTTCTATTTCATTGATTTCTGTACTAACATTTATTATTTCTCTTCTCTTGCTTGGTTTAGGCTTTATTTGCTGTTATTTCTCCAGCTTCTTTAACTGTAAGTTTAGCTTGTGTATTTGAAGTTTTTCTAATTTTTTAGGAGAAGCTTGGATGGCTATGTACGTCCCTCTAAAGACCGCCTTTGCTGTATCCTAAAGGTTTGAACCATTTTGTTTTCATTTTCATTAGTTTCCATGATATTTTTTTCATTCTTTAATTTCTTTATTAACCCATTCATTCTTTAATAGGATGCTTTTAACCTCCAAGTGTTCGAGTTCCTTGCCAACTCTTGTGATTAATTTCAAGGTTTAAAATCATGTGGTTTGAAAATATGCAGGGAAGAATCCCAATATTTTGGTACAAATTGAGACCTGATTTGTGAATCTGTATGTGATCTTTTCAGGAGAAAGTTCCATGTGCACTCAAGAAAAAGAATGTGTATTCTGTTGCCTTAGGATGGAATGCTCTGTATATATCTGTGAGGTCCATCTGGTACAATGTATTATTCAAAGCCCTTGATTTCTTATTGATCTTCTGTTTAGATGATGTGTCCTTTGCTGTGAATAGGTTATTGAAGTTCTCTACTATTAATGTAGATTTATCAGTGTGTCCCTTTACTTTGGTTATTAATTGGTTGATATAATTGGCTGCTCCTAAATTAGGAGCATAAATATTTATAATTGTTAGATCTTCTTGTTGGGTAGACTCTTTAAGTATGTTATAGTATCCGTCTTTATCTCTTACTAGTCTTTTGTTTGAAGTCTAATTTTTCTGATATGAGGATTCTTACTCCTTTCTTTTGAGATCCATTAGCATGGCAAATAATTCCCCAACTCTCACTTTCAGTCTGGAGGTGTCTTTAGGTATTAAATGAGTCTCTAGTAGATACTATACAAATGGGTCTTGCTTTTTTATCCAATCTGATTCCCTGTATCTTTTGATTTAGCCCATTTACATTCATAGTAACAATCAAAAGATACAAATTTAGTGCCATTGTATTGCCTGTAATTTCCCTGTTTCTGTGGATTGCCTCTTTTTTTTCCTGATATATGTTACTCTTTGGGTCTCTTTTTGCTTACAGGGTCCCATTTAATATTTCTTGCAGGGCTGGCTTGGTGATCACACATTGTTTCAGTTTCTGTCTGTCCTGGAAGCTCTTTATCTCTCCTTCCATTCTGCATGAAAACATTCCCAGATAAAGTATTCTTGACTGCATATTTTCTCATTTAGTAAGCTGAATATATCATGCCAGGGCTTTCTGGTCTGCCAGGTTTCTGTGGATAGGCTGATGTCAGTCTTGTATTCCTACCTCTGTAGATTAGGAATCTCTTGTCTTAAGCTGCCTTCGGGATTTTCTCTTTATCTCTGAAATTTGCAAGTTTCCCTATTTTATGTCTGTTATTGATCTATTTTTATTGATTTCAGGAGAGGTCTTCTCTACCTCTGGGACAGTAATGCCTGTTTCCCTTCCCAGATTAGGGAAGGTCCTAGTTATGATTTGCTCAAATATACCTTATTGACCCCCTCTTCACCCTCAGGCACCCCAGTAATCCTGATGTTGGTTCATTTATGGCATCACTGATTTCTCAAAGCCTCTTCTTATGGTCTGTTTGTTGTTTTTCTCTCTTTTCCTCAGATGCCTTCTTTTCCATCAACATATCTTCTATGTTACTTAATCTCTCTTCTGCCTCATTTACCCTAGCTGTGAGAGCATCCAATTTAGACTGCATCTCAGTTATAGCATTTTTTAAAGGTTTTATTTATTTATTTATTTGAGAGCGAGAGAGAACGAGAGAGAAAGCATGAGAGGAGAGAGGTCAGCAGGAGAAGCAGACTCCCTGCTCAGCAGGGAGCCTGATATGGGACTGGATCCTGGGACTCCAGGATTATGACATGAGCTGAAGGCAGTTGCTTAACCAACTGAGCCACCCAGGTGCCCCTCAGTTATAGCATTTTTAATTTCAGCCTGATTACATCTCATTTCTGCACCAAGAGATTCTTTAGTGTCTTTTATCCTTTTTTCCCCAAACCCAGCTAGTATCTTCCTAATTGGTATTCTAAATTCCATCTCTGACATTTTACTTATATCCATGTCTATTGGATCTGTGGCAGGTAGTATTACCTCTGGTTCTTTCTTTTGTTGTGAATTCCTCCTTCTAGTCATTTTTCTCAGAGAAAAATGGATGAACAAATGAACAGCATCAAAAATGTCAACCATGACCCAAGCAAAATACCCATTAAACAAATCTGAAGAGGTCAGTAACCAAAAAAGAAAAGAAAAAGAAAAAAAAAGAGATAAAAAAGGAGGGTTAGAAGAGAGAATATAATCTCACAGGGTGGACAAAACAGGGTCATCTACTTGATCTTGTGTGTATTTTGGACTGCATGTTAGAAGACACTACATCCCAAAATTGTAAATAAAGCAAAACTTACTTATATAATTGAATAAAGTGAAAGGAAGCCAAAAATGAAGGCTATATCTATAAAATGTAAATGTAAAAAATGAATGTTAAAAAAGACTTAAAAACAAAGTTTTAATAAAATTAGAAACATTGAGAAGGTTAAAAAGAAAAAGAAAGCAATGGAAAATTTTAAACTGAAATATAAATGAATCATGAGGAAAAAAACCCCTCAAATTCTATATGTTATTTTCCCTTAGTGCTGGAGTTTTACAGTCTTGTATGTTCTGTAAAACTGATGTGCACCTGTTCCTCCAGTCGGTCTTCTGGGGGAAGGGCCTGCTGTGCTACTTCTCAGGTGTCTTTGCCTGGGCAGAGTTGCACCACCCCTTTACAGGGATTGGACTCAGTGTGAGCTGGTCTTCTGTTTGGCTTTTATTTCCTGAAAGTTTTTTGAGCGTCTTGAGAGGATCAATAAAAATGGTCACACCTCATCTCCAGACTCAGAGTGGAAAGATTGGGGTATCCTTTCTTCAGTAAACCCTCAGGGATGAAAGGTTTTCCTTTCTGTGTGTGCCAAAGTCTTCAGACTCCTGCAGTGCATGCCCACACCTATCCTCCCAAAGTAAGGTGGAGGATCCAGGGTTACTGCACTTTGTAGGGCCTTGGCACAGACAGCGGTCACAGGACACTGTGTGCACCTGCTCCACTCCTCCCAGGGGAAGGACATTCTTGTCCTTTGCATGGTCCCCACACTAAGGGCAGTCACTCGATCAAGCCACAGCTCATGGCTTATGTGGCTTATGGTGAACTGAGCTGAGATCCCCCTCCTAGGCTTGCTGACCCTTAATTAGTTTCCTTGCTCTAATGTTTAGGAACTCACTGGCTTAGGCACCCTCATTATTTCTGTGACTCTGGGGATCCTGATACCACACTGTCCCACCATAATTCTGCCCCTTTTCATCACCTGAGCATCTTTCAGACATGGATGTTTTTCTGAGAAGGTTTCTAAGGGTTCTGATTTTTGCCCTCCAGGGCTATATCACTTTCCAGTAGCTGGCCTACTGAGGGTCCCTCTCGCCATCATTTATTTTCCAATATATACTCACAGATTCACATCCAAACCTCATACCTTGCAGAAAGTGGTTGTTTTTCTATTTGTAGTGTTCCAGATATTCTTTTTTTACATCTCAGGTTGAATTCATGGGTTCAGAATGATTTAGTATTTATCTAGTTAAATTCAAGGGACCAGACAAATCAAGGTCTCCTACTTGTCAGCCATCTTGCCTCCTTTTTGAGGATCACTTTAATAATGATGATCAAATCTATTATTTAACAAAACAATTATAAGGGGAATTCAGGATTTCATCTGTAGTATAGGAGAAAGCATAGAATTTAAAAGGCCAGAGTTTGAATTCTGAATCTGCTCATTTTCAGTTACCCTGTTAACTCTATGCCTAAGTTTCATTGTCTGTGGAATGACTGTTTCTGGAAAGAACAAATGAGTGCATGGACATGAAAACACTGCAAAATAATAACCAAGTAGGGGTTATTATTAAAATGAATAAAGACCTAACTACATGAGCTCAGTGCTAAGAGTTTATGGGTTTCTGAATTTCTTTCTGTTCACAACTGTGCCTTTTCAGTAAGAGTATCAACCTTGCTAGGGAAAGGATTAGAAGAAGGGTCATGATCTGGGGTCCAAGTGAAAGAGAACTGAGAGGTTAAAAATAGGTTAACATGGTAACAGAGGCAACTCTTCCATATATGAATTAACAGGTTTGTTAGTACTCATTAACTAATTTAATCCTCTCAAGAGTTCTATAAGATAAATAAAATTACGGCCATTTTATTTCTTCAAAACATTCTTCTTGCTGTGCCTGGGTAGCTCTACTGGTTAAGCATCGGCCTTCAGCAGATGATCCCAGGATCCTGGGATGGAGCCCTGCATCATAACAATCCCTGCTCAACAGGGATCCTACTTCTACCTCTCCCTCTGCAGCTCCCTCTGCTTGTGCTTTATTGCTCTCTTTCTCACTCTTTCCCAAAAATAAATAAATGAATAAATAAATAAATAAATGTATATAGCTCAGGAACATGTACAATGGCTAATTCCAATATAGAGAAAACTATTTTCCTGCTGCTGCATTTCTTTGGGGATTGGAATTGTTCAGAGATGTATTAATAATATTTGCTTTGATAAGCTCATATCAGAAAAAGAGAAAATTGGAGGGAAATAGCCCCAATTCCATCACCCCAGTATAGCTATTCTTTGCAAAGAGATGTATTTCCTCCCAGCTTTCTTGTATCTAAATATTTTCACAGAGTTGAAATTATAGATACACCTTTTGAATACCACTTTTAATAAATTCAATATTGCAAGTATTCCCCCAATTTGATACATAGTTTTCATATTCTTAATATTGATGGCTAAAGAGCATTTCAATAAGAGATTATAGTGGACTTTTTAATACTTTTATCTATTCTATATTAGCTCCACTTATACAGATGAGGACAATGAGGACCAGGAAAGTCAAGCAATGTGTCAAGGATCCATAGTTAGTGATAAAGTCACAACCAAAGTCACATACTTGTTTAAACACTGTTTTATTTCCAGTAGGTCTCTCTGCATCTGTTCTATACAAAATGAAGGGATGAAAAAGTGAAAAATCTGCATATTGTAGTGAGAAAGATGGAGGAAAGTAGTAGAGGGGAGAGATGGGGGAAAGAACAATATTTAAGATATCCATCTGGCCAAAGTCTCTGAATTTTCATCCATAAGAGGTGCCTACATCCTCCTTAACATGCCAAAATATTTCCTTTTAGTCTATTCCTTTTATCATCTAGTGTGAGAGACATGATTTGAAAAATACTATGATATCCAAACTTTGTACCAAGGGTCCCTCTTTTCATTCCTCTTTTATGGAAGAGTATTCTTGTCTTATTATCTTCTGACACTCAGTCCTACTAACCTTCTTTGGCTATTCCATGCTTGTCCATTGAATTCTATGAAGTGGCTACCCTAAAATCCCCAAATGGATAGAATTTCAGGGTCACAGAGTCCTAGTATTTAGAAATTCTAGTTCATTTTGGGGGTAGGGATGGTCAGGTGAGTGTTAGCAATGGAGTGTTAGTCAGGATCTGGATCCAAATTACTGGGTAGAACCCATTCAGAAAGAGTGGAGAGTTTGTTTAAGGATAATTTGCTCTGGCTGGGTTTGGCCAAGCCACTACTTTGTTCCAGAGACAGTGAAAATTACACAGAGAAGTAATCCTGGGTCCACTACCTCTTGCTTTAATTAAATAAAATATAATACGTCTTTGCAAATAACTACTTACTCTTTGCCTAGCCCATAGGAATGAATTCCCAGCCTGGGGTAGAAAAGAAACAAACTTCATATTATTCCTACTGAAAATCCTAAAACACAAGTGTTTACAGAGATCTCTGAAACCAACCAGCTAGTTTTTACCATTTGCATTCACATGGGGAGACTGAGAAAAAAGACAATAAAATTACTTGTCTAAATTCACAGAATACATATGTCACAGAGTTAAGAATACAATTTAAATGTCCTGAATGTTGGTCCAGTACTTTCAACATTGTACCATAGGCCCACTATTGATGAATCTAAGCTGGGTAGGTGAGTAGGCAAAAAAGAGTAAACCCTACTCTGTCTACACAATTCTTGCAGCTCTACATATATGATCACCTCTCATTGCCACAGCATATAATCTTTAAATGGTAGATTATATCTATCTCAGAGTTATTGTCTGGATTAAATGACTCAATATTTGAAAGGCATTAAAAAGAGTTTGGTAAGCAATGTCAGCAAAATGGTACACTAGGAAGTGTCAAGTTCTTGTCTCACCACAGATTATTGAGAAAAAACAACTAGTGCCATCTAAATCAATTTTATAGGACTTCTGAAAAAACAATAAAAGAGTGACACTAATCAAACACCCAGTCAAGAAAAATCCATTTTAAAAATGATAGAAATGCTTTGTGGTGTTTTTACTAGTCCTTGCTTCACACTATCTCCAGTATAGCAATCTTGGTCCAGAGCAAGTGACAGATGGGTTCCCAGTTTCCTCCGTGAAACCAGAAGAGAGTAGACTTTCATCTGTTTTAATCATTCTGGTGATTAAGAAAGGAATAATGCAAGGTGCTTGTGTCTGTATTGCATAACTCAGAAAACAGGTAGCAAAAGCTGCAGGAACTGCTCATAAAAGTTACAAGTCAAACTAAGAAACTAAAGATGGTTGAGACAAGAGATTACTGTTGGAGACATACTGTAGATCATCTGACTTCTATAGGAAATGTTGGGATGAAATTCCTCAGGTAATTAATACATTCAAAATCAGCTATATATATGGGGGAATCTAGAAAACCATGAGCATGACCAAACAAGATGTCCAGAAAAATCCTGAAAAGTACTTAATCTTTTACCTCAGGCTGATTCTTGAGCTCAGAGAAAGCCCAGCTAAGTGGTGAAGGAGAGCTCTAGCAGAGATCTTATCTGTAAAGACTGTAAGAGATGTTTGTTTCCATTTCCTTCCTTCCTTCCTTCCTTCCTTCCTTCCTTCCTTCCTTCCTTCCTCTCTCTCTCTCTCTTTCCTTCTTTCTACCTTTCTTTCTTTTTTCCCTGGATTTCAAGGAAATCTATGTCAAAACAGGAGCATAGATGAGCTAAAAGTACAGAAACTTTAGTGATAACATATGATGAGGAATAATCTTTGCAAACATACTTTGGAAAATATCAAAAGAAGTGGATCACTATACTTTTAGCAATGGGAAAAAAATCAAATATTGAGGAAACATGGGAAGCTGATTTCCATTGTTACCACATTATAATAGTCAAATACCCAATTTCAAAAACAAAATAAAATTACAAGGTATTAAAAAAAGAGAAAAACATGACTCCTACAAATAAACAAATAAATTGATAGAAAATATCCATGAGAAAGTCCAGATAGTAGATTTACTGGAAAAATACTTTAAAAATTGCCTTAAATATGCTCAAATTGCTAAGAGAAAAGTTTAAAAAAAAAGTCCAGAAAATAATACATGAACAAAATAAACTATCAACTGATAAAGAAGGTATAAAAAAAGGCAAACAGAAATTCTGGAAATAAAAACTAAAACAATTAAAATAAAAAAATTAGAGTTTAACAGCAAATTTGAAGAAACAAAAGAATTTAGTACACTTATATATAGAAAAATTGAAATTACTGAGTCTGAAGAAGAAAGAAAAAGAGAAGGAAAGTGAACAGACATAGTAAGGTTTGGGTGCCATGGCCAGCCTACTACCACAGTGAACCTCAGGCTTCTAGACCACAGCAGGCTTAGCCATCCCACCAAGATGACCCCATTGTAGCATACACCAGAACACCCCTGGTCAGCAATCATTATGGCTCCAGCCACCATGCCAAGAAAAAACAGGCACAAAGCACCGCAGAATAGTCCGGGCCTAAACCACTTTGGCTCAGATGGCTTGCAAGGGGAGCACCAGCACAGAGCACTCTGGGACCCCCTGGCTCCTACCTACTTTGGCTCCAGCCATGCTGACCAGGTGGCCTTTGCATGAAGTACCTCAGGAAGTGCTGGAGGGAGAGGGAGAAGTAGACTCCCTGCTGAGCAGGAAACCCATCATGGGGCTCAATCCCAGGACCCCAGGGTTAAGAACCTGGGCAAAGGCAGACGCTTAACCAATGGAGCCACCCAAGGCCTCTCTCCATCCTGAGTTTCTTCTACTTTTTAACTACTATAAAAAATTCTGCTATGAACATTTGTGTACATGATTTAATTCAAATATATTTAACATAAAGTGTTATATTAATTTCAGGTGTGCAGTATGACTCAACAATTCCATACATTCCTCAGTGCTCATCGAGTTAAGTGCACTCTTAATTCCCTTTATCTATTTCATTCATTCCCTCATCAGTCTCCCTTCTGGCAAACACCATTTTTTTCTCTGTATTTAGAAGTCTAGTTTTTTGTTTGTCTTTTTTTTCTTTGTATGTCTGCTTTGTCTCTTAAACTCCACATATGAGTGAACTCATATGGTATTTTCTGTCTCTGATTTATTTCATTTACCATTATACCCTCTAGATCTACACATGTTGTTGCAAATGGCAAGATTTCATTCTTCTTTGTGGCTTAGTAACATTTCAGTGTGTGTGTGTAGCACATCTTTATCTATTCATCTATCAATAAACACTTAGGTTGTTTCCATATCTTGGCTACTGTAAATACCAGTGCTGTAAATGTAGAAGTGCATATTTTTTTTGCACTAGTATTTTCATTTATTTGGAGGGAATAAGTGTCCAGTAGTTGAATTACTGGATTATATGATCATTCTATTTTTAATTTTTTGAGGAATCCCCTAGTGTTTTCCACAGTGGATACACCAATTTGCATTCCCAACAACAGTACATGAGGGCTCCTTTTTATTTACATCCTTGTCAACACTTGTTATTTTTGTATTTCTTATTTTAGCCATTCTGACATATTAAAGCGATATCTCATTGTGGTTTTTGTTTGCATCTCCATAACGAACAATGGTGTTGAGCATTTTTTCATGTGTCTCTTAGCCATTTGTATGTCTTCTTTGGAAAATATTGCTGCTACCAAAAACAATCTGAAGATTCAATGCAATTCCTATCACAACACCAACAACATCTTTTACAGAACTAGAGCTAATAATCTTAAAATTTGTATAAAACCACAAAAGACCTTGAATATCCAAAGCAATCTTGAAAAAGAACAAAGCTGAAGTTATCACAATGAGACTTTGCAAGATATATTACAATGTTGTAGTATTCAAAACAGTATGGTGCTGGAACAAAAATAGACACAGAAATCAATTGAACAGAATGCAAAGCCTAGACATAAACCCACATTTATATGGCCAATCAATCTATGACAAAGAAGGCAAGAATACAAAATGGAGAAAAGACATTCTTTTTAATAAATGGTGCTAGGAAAACTGGCAAGCTATATGCAAAAGAATGAACCTGGGTTACTTTCTCATACCATACACAATAATAAATTCAACTAGAAAAGAGGAAAAGCAATAATTTCTCTGGTAACTGCTGTAACAACTTCTTTCTTGGTATGTCTTCTGAGGTGAGGGCGGAAAAAAGCAAAAATAAACTACTGGGTCTACATCTAAATAAATAAAAAGCTTCTTCACAGCAAAGGGAACAATTAACAAAACTAAAAGAAAACCTACTGAGTGGGAGAAGATATTAGCAAGTGGCATATCTAATAAAGGGCTGCAACAAAAATATATAAAGGAGTTATACAACTCAACCCCCAAAACCAAATAATCCGATTAAAAATGAGTGCAAGTTTTTGTGTGATTGTGTGTTTTTAATCATTTTGGGTATGATGTGGTAATTCTTACATTTATCCATTTGTTGAACTACCAAACTATTTTCCAAAGTGGCTGCAAATTTTTACCTTCCCACTAGAAGTGTAAAAGGATTTTAATTCTTCACAATCTCACCAACATATGTTATTCTCTTATATTGATTATTGCCAGTCTATTGAATGTAAATTGGTATCTCTTATAGGCTTGATTTGCGTTTTCATGATGGTTAATTATATTTAACTATTTTATTTTATTTTATTATTTTATTTAAATTCAATTAAATTAACATATAGTGTTTCATTAGTTTCAGATGTAGAGTTCAATTATTCACCAATTGCAAATACCCAGTGCTTATTACATCACATGCATTCCTTATTGCCCATCACTGAATTACGAAGCCCCAACCTACCCTCCCTCCAGCAACAGTTTGTTTTCTATCATTGAGTCTCTTAGGTTTGTCTCCCTCTGATTTTGTCCTATTTTATTTTTCCCTCCCTTCCTCATGATCCTCTGCTTTGTTTCTTAAACTCCACATGAGTGAAACCATATGATAATTGTCTTTCTCTGATTGACTTATTTCGCTTAGCATAATACCCTCCAGTTCCATCCATGTCATTGCAAATTTTAAGAAAATACTTAAGCATTTCAATATGCTCATTAACTATATATCTACTTTGGAGAATATCTATTAAGACACTTTGTCTTTTTTAAAATTAGACTTTTATCTTTTCATTATTGAAAATAATGGCACCTTACATATTCTAGATATAAGTTCCAAATCCGATAGATGGCTTGTAACATTTTTTTTTCATTTTTTGAGATGGCTTTTAAATTTCTTTTGTTTTTTTTTTTTAATGGGTATTTAATTAATTAATTATTTAATTTTCAGAAAAACAGTATTCATTATTTTTTCATCACACCCAGTGCTCCATGCAATCCGTGCCCTCTAAAATACTCACCACCTGGTACCCCAACCTCCCATTCCCCTGCCACTTTAAACCCCTCAGACTGTTTTTCAGAGTCCATAGCCTCTCATGATTCACCTCCCCTTCCAATTTACCCCAACTCCCTTCTCCTCTCTAACACCTCTTGTCCTCCATGATATTTGTTATGCTCCACAAATAAGTGAAACCATATGATAATTGACTCTCTTTGCTTGACTTATTTCACTCAGCATAATCTCTTCCAGTCCCGTCCATGTTGCTACAAAAGTTGGGTATTCATCCTTTCTGATGGAGGCATAATACTCCATAGTGTATATGGGCCACATCTTCCTTATCCATTCGTCCGTTGAAGGGCATCTTGGTTCTTTCCATAGTTTGGCGACCGTGGCCATTGCTGCTATAAACATTGGGGTACAGATGGCCCTTCTTTTCACGACATCTGTATCTTTGGGGTAAATACCCAGGAGCGCAATGGCAGGGTCATAGGGAAGTTCTATTTTTAATTTCTTGAGGAATCTCCACACTGTTCTCCAAAGAGGCTGCACCAACTTGCATTCCCACCAACAGTGTAAGAGGGTTCCCCTTTATCCACATCCTCTCCAACACATGTTGTTTCCTGTTTTGTTAATTTTGGCCATTCTAACTGGTGTAAGGTGATATCTTAATGTGGTTTTAATATGAATCTCCCTGAGGGTTAGTGATGATGAACATTTTTTCATGTGTCTGATAGCCATTTGTATGTCTTGATTGGAGAACTGTCTGTTCATATCTTCTGCCCATTGTTTGATATGTTTGCCTGTTTCATGTGTGTTGAGTTTGAGGAGTTCATTATAGATCCTGGATATCAACCTTTTGTCTCTACTGTCATTAGCAAATATCTTCTCCCATTCTGTGGGTTGCCTCTTTGTTTTCTTGACTGTTTCCTTTGCTGTGCAGAAGCTTTTGATTTTGATGAAGTCCCAAAAGTTTATTTTACTTTTGTTTCCTTTGCCTTTGGAGACATATCTTGAAAGAAGTTGCTGTGGCTGATATAGAAGAGATTACTGCCTATGTTTTCCTCTAGGATTCTGATGGATTCCTGTCTCACGTTGAGGTCTTTCATCCATTTTGAGTTTATCTTTGTGTACGGTGTAAGAGAATGGTCGAGTTTCATTCTTACTTATAGCTGTCCAGTTTTCCCAGAACCATTTATTGAAGAGACTGTCTTTTTTCCACTGTTTATTTTTTCGTATTTTGTCAAAGATTAATTGACCATAGAGTTGAGGGTCCATATCTGGGCTCTCTACTCTGTTCCACTGGTCTAGGTGTCTATTTTTATGCCAGTACCATGCTGTCTTGGTGATCACAGCTTTGTAATAAAGCTTGAAATCAGGTAACGTGATGCGCCCAGCTTTATTTTTGTTTTTCAACATTTCCTTAGCAATTTGGGGTCTCTTCTGGTTCCATACAAATTTTTGGATTATTTGCTCCAGGTCTTTGAAGAATACCGGTGGAATTTTGATCGGAATGGCATTAAAAGAATAGATTGCTCTAGGCAGTATAGACATTTAAACAATGTTTATTCTTCCAATCCAAGAGCATGGAATGGTCTTCCATCTTTTTGTGTCTTCTTCAATTTCTTTCATGAGTGTCCTGTAGTTCCTCGAATACAGATCCGTTACGTCTTTGGTTAGGTTTATTCCCAGGTATCTTATGGTTCTTAGTGCTATAGTAAATGTAATCGATTCCCTAATTTCCCTTTCTGTATTTTCATTGTTAATGTATGAGAAAGCCACTGATTTCTGCACATTGACTTTGTATCCTGCCACGTTGCTAAATTGCTGTATGAGTTCTAGTAGTTTGGGGGTGGAGTCTTTTGGGTTTTCCATATAAAGAATCATGTCATCTGCGAATAGAGAGAGTTTGACTTCTTCATTGCCAATTTGGATACCTTTTATTTCTCTTTGTTGTCTGATTGCTGTTGCTAGGACTTCTAATACTATGTTGAACAAGAGTGGTGAGAGTGGGCATCCTTGTCTTGTTCCTGATCTCAACAGGAAGGCTGCAAGCTTTTTCCCATTGAGGATGATATTTGCTGTGGGTCTTTCATAGATAGATTTGATGAAGTTCAGGAATGTTCCCTCTATCCCTATACTTTGAAGCGTTTTAATCAGGAACGGATGCTGGATTTTGTCAAATGCTTTTTCTGCATCAATTGAGAGGACCATGTGGTTCTTCTCTCTTCTCATATTAATTTGTTGTATCACATTGATTGATTTGCAAATGTTGAACCATCCTTGTAGCCTAGGGGTGATTCCCTCCTGATCATGGTGGATAATCTTTTTAATGTGCTGTTGGATCCTGTTGGCTAGGATCTTGTTGAGAATCTTAGCATCAATATTCATTAGTGATATTGGTCTAAAATTCTTCTTTTTGGTACGGTCTTTGCCTGGTTTGGGGATCAGGGTAATGCTGGCTTGATAGAAAGGTTCAGGAAGTTTTCCCTCTGCTTCAATTTTTTGAAACAGCTTCATGAGAATAGGTGTTATTTCTTCTTTGAATGTTTGGTAGAATTCCCCAGGGAATCCGTCAGCTCCTGGGCTCTTGTTTTTTGGGAGGTTTTTGATCACTGCTTCAATCTCATTACTACATATCGCTCTATTCAGGTTGTCTATTTCTTCCTGGTTCAATTTTGGGAATTTATAGTTTCCCAGGAATGCATCCATTTCATCTAGGTTGCAAGCTAATTGGCATATAACTGTTGATAATAACTTTTGATGTTTGTTTCTACTTCCTTGGTGTTCATTGTGATCTCTCCCTTTTCATTCATAATTTTATGAATTTGGGCTTTCTCTCTTTTCTTTTGGATTAGTGTGGCCAATGGTTTATCGATCTTACTGACTCTTTCAAAAAACCAGCTTCTAGTTTTATTGATACGTTCTACTGTATCTCTGGTTTCTACCTCATTGATCTCAGCTCTAATCTTGATTATTTCCCTTCTTATGTGTGGAGTTGGTTTGATTTGTTGTTGATTCTCCAGTTCTTTAAGGTATAGAGACAGCTCGTGTATTCTGGATTTTTCAATTTTTTTGAGTGAGGCTTGGATGGCTATATATTTCCCCCTTAGGACCGCCTTTGTTGTATCCCATAGGTTTTGGAAAGAAATGTATTCATTCTCATTTCCTTGAATTGTTTCAGTTCTTCTTTGATCTCCTGGTTGATCCAAGCATTCTTAAGCAAGGTGATCTTTTTTCCCAGGTGTTTGAGTTCCTTCGGAACTTTTCCTTATGATTGATCTCCAGTTTCAAAGCATTGTGATCTGAGAATATGCAGGGAATAATCTCAATCTTTTGGTATCGGTTGAGTCCTGATTTGTGACCCAATATGTGGTCTATTCTGGAGAATGTTCCGTGTGCACTTGAGATGAATGAGTATTCTCTTGTTTTAGAGTGGAATGTTCTGTATATATCTATGAGGTCCATCTGGTCCAATGTGTCATTCAATGCTCTTGTTTCTTTATTGATTTTCTGCTTCGATGATCTGTCTATTTCTGAAAGAGGCATGTTAAGATCTCCTACGATTGGTGTATTCATATCAATATGACTTTTTATCTTGATTAACAGTTTCCTTAAGTAATTGGCTGCTCCCATATTGGGAGCGTAGATATGTACAATTGTTAGATCATCTTGGTGGATAGTCCCTTTAAGAATAATGTAGTGTCCTTCTGTATCTCTGACTACAGTCTTTACTTTAAAGTCCAATTTATCTGATATGAGAATTGCTACCCCAGCCTTCTTTTGAGGCCCATTGGTATGAAAGATGCTTCTCAATCCCTTCACTTTCAGTCTGGGTGTATATTTAGGTTCAAAATGGGTGTCTTGTAGACAACATATGGATGGGTCCTGTCGTTTTATCCAATCTGCAACCCTGTGCCGTTTTATGGGCACATTTAGACCATTCACATTGAGAGTGATTATTGATAGATACGTTTTTATTGACATCGAGTTACCTTTGAAGTCTTTCTTTCTGTAGATCTTCTCTATATTTCTGCTCAATGCTATTCTCAGGGTTTTTCCTCTTTTATAGAACCTCCCTTAATATTTCCTTCAGTGTCAGCTTAGTGGTTGCATAGTCTTTTAAGCCTTGCTGGTCTTGGAAACTCTTTATCTCTCCATCCATTTTGAATGTCAGTCTTGCTGGATAAGGTATTCTTGGCTGCATGTTCTTCTCATTTAGTGCCTTGAATATATCTTGCCAGCCTTTTCTGGCTTGCCATGTCTCTGTGGACAGGTCTGACGTTATTCTGATGGACTTCCCTCTGTAAGTAAGGAGCCTCTTTGCCCTGGCAGCTTTCGAGAGATTATACCTACAATTATAATTCTTCAATTTGACTATCAGGTGTCGTGATGTTTTTTTGGAATCTATAATCTTGGGTGGAGACCGTTCAGCCTCTAGAACATGAACACTGGTTCCATTCACGAGATTGGGAAAATTTTCATGAAGGACTCGTTCCACTCTGTCTTCTAGACTTCTTTCTTTCTCCTCCCCTTCAGGGATTCCAATAATTCTGACGTTGGAACGCTTCATGGCATCATTTATTTTCCTGATTCTGTTTTCGTGGTTTCTAAGCTGTTTGTTCCAGGCTTCCTCCTGATCCTTTCTCTCTATCTGTTTGTCTTCCAGATCACAAATTCTATCTTCTGTCTCAGTTACCCTAGCTTTGAGAGAGTTTAGATTAGATTGGAACTCATTGAGAGTGTGAACCTCCCTGGCAGCTTTATGGTCCGCCCTAACATTGTGAACATCCTGTCTGGTCACTTTCAGTTTGTCCCTAATCAATTCCGTTTGGTCATCCATGGCTTTCTCCAACCTAGCTATTGCCTGGGTAATTGTTGGCCTTAATTCCCTTTCAGACATATTGTCTATGTTGATAGCCTTTAGCTCTGTTGCAGAAGGTCCATCCTCTGTATTTTTCTTCTGTTGGGCATTCCTCCTCCTGGTCATTTTGGTGGGAGATGTCTGAACAGACGTAGCTGGATGTATCAACTGTGGTGCAGTCAAGGTGCACCCTGGAACACTTCTGAGAATCAGGATTCTCCACCTAAAGGAGAGACAAAAGAAAAGAAAAAAAAAAAAAAGAAAAAGAAAAAAAAGAAAAGAAAAAAAAGAGAGAGAGAGACAGGAAAGAAAGGGAAGATGAAAGAGAAGGTTCAGCCCAGATGTGCCCCAAGGTAAGATTTATGAAGTAGACAAACAAAAAGAGACAAAAAGACTGCTACACATATATGACAAGAAAAAAAAATATATGCAAAAAGAGGAAGAACCCCAAGTGTAAGATTTATATACTATCAGGACAAACACATAAATACAGAAACACTGGTGGAAGAAGATGGGAGAGTTCTTATAAATTCTCAGTGTGCGTGAGGAAGGTTGTTTTGATTCTTCCTGGATGTATCTTGATATCTTTGTTAAAGGACTCAACTTACCTAAGATAAGGGGGGATTAGAAATTGGTTTACCTATAGGGGTAGTATTGATTGGGGAAAGGGGATTACTTTGAAGTTTAACTCTATATGAATATTAGAGGATAAAAATAAAAAGGTATAAACTAGACTAAACTAAAATTAAAAAAAAAAAGGAATTCAAAAAAGAAAAATGCAAAAGAAAAACATAGGTGTATGCATCAAAAAGTTCAGGTTAGAGGGGTATTATGGAATTTGATGTACTGTACAGCTCGCTGTGATGGTAAAGAAGTTAAAAAAAATTACCTATGTGTAAAAAAAAAATGAACTGGAAAAGTGGGAACGAGTGAACAATACAAGTTTTCCTATGAAGTAGTGGTTGTTCTCTTGTAGTCCTTTTTTTTCTCTTTTTTTTCTTTCTTCGTTTGTTTTCTGGGGGAGGGGTCTGCCACGTGGGTTGTCAGTCAATGATGTTTCCTGAGTTGAGTCCTCCCGCCCCCCTCAAGTGGGTGGGCTCTGAGGAAACTGTTTTTTTCCAGGCTTTTGTTCTCTGGCGGTTTTTATGTTTGTTCACTTTTTTTCTCTCACCTTGACCGCCTTTGATGGTTTTTGTAGTTTTAGAGGAAAAGAAACCGCACCCTGATCTCCCTCTCAGAGAGACCCCTCAGTCTGGGTGCAGAGCCTAAATAAGTTCCCCCTTGGTTGCTTGCAGAGCAGGTTCCAAGTTGCAGACCCTGGAGGCTCAGGATCTTTTGCTTGTACCCAAAGCCAAGGCAGTGGCGGCTGTCTGCGAGCTCCTGACCGCCAGAGAGGTTCCAAGCAGCAATCGCACACTGAGATTTTGCCGGGGCTGGGAGTGCCTGGTCTTGGTTGGTCAAAGAGTGCCCGGCTTGTGCGCACCTCTTTCAGGGCTGGCTATGGGTCGCGCGCACATCTCAGGCACTGAGGACGTGGCACAGGTCCTAAAGCACCAGGCTGGGCTTTTGTGCACCTCTGTCAGGGGAGAGTTTGGGGCGCGCAGCTTAGGCTTTGAAACAATAGCGCGGGTCAAAGAGCGCCGGCCGGCCTTTGTAACTCTCTCAGGGGAGCATGAGGGACGTGTGCGCATTTCTCAGGCTTTGTAGCTGTGTTCTGTGCACCGGCGTGGCTCCCATCCCCTCACAGGAGCTAGAACTCACGCATTCTCGGGCGCACTGGCAGCGTAGGGACCAAGACCTGGTTTCTTCGCCGCACTCTCTCTGCTTCAGCACCAGGGAGGCTGTCCTGGGACCAGAGACTTAAGCCCCTGTCCCTAGCCGCCCTGATTCCCACAATTTCCTCCCGTGATCCTTTGCTCTTTTGGAGTGCTTTCAACCCGTCTCCAAGTTAGTGCTGGTCATCAGACTCAGGGCACTCTCGCTCATATTGGGGTATTACTTTCCAACCAGTGGCCTCTGGTGGCTCCATTCCCCTTTAGTTTATCTTCTGATATCAGTCCGCCTTCCCACTCCGCTTTACCTGTCCACTGGCGTCTTCTGCCCCTGTAGAGATCCAGATGTGTATAATTCTGATCTCAGGCTGATTTCATGGGTGATCGGAGTTCTTTGGTAGGTAATCAGCTCACTTTGGGGTACTGGCTGAAAAGGCACCTCCTCCTATTCCCCCGCCATCTTGTCCCCCCGGCTTTTAATTTTCTTGATGGTGTCCTATGAAGCAGAATTTCCCCAAATTTTCATGATTCTAGTTTAACTATTTTTTCTGTAGCTGCTTGAGCTCATGGTGTCATATTTAAGAAAAAATTGTATAATCCTAAGTCATTAATATTTACATTTATGTTGTCTTCCAAGAATATTACAGTTTTTGCTATTACATCTAAGTATCTTATGCATTTTTATTTAATTTTTATGCAGTATGATATAAGGGTTCAACTTCATTCTTTTGCTTGTTATACAATTGTCATAGCACTATTTGTTGAAAAGATATTTTCCCCTTTAATTGTATTAATTTAATTTAATTGTACTAATTACAATCAAAGAAAATTAATTGGCTGTAAATTTGAGGATTTATTTCTAGACTCTCAGTTCTATTCCACTAATCTATGTTTATCATTAACATGGGATATTTTTCCTATGTCCCTCCATTTATTTATTTATTTGTTTCAAAACTGTTCTGTAGTTTTCAGAGTTTTACATTTACATTTGTTAAGTGTATTCTTCAATATTTTATTCCTTTTAATGCAATTATTTTTAAGTTTTTATTCGAATTACATTTAGTTAACATACAGTGTAATATTACTTTCAGGTGTACAGTACAATGATTCAACACTTCCATATAATACCTGGTGCTCATCACAAGAAGTATGCTTCTCAGGGTTATTTTTATTTCATTTCATTATCCAATTGCACAGGCTGAAACTTCCAGTACAAAGTTGAATAGAAATGATAAAAGAGAGTATCATTTTCTTAGGGGAAAATATTCAGTATTTTACCATTAACTATATCAGCTGTGTTTTTTTCACATACGGTTTTTATTGTGTTTAGGAAATTCCTTTCTGTTTCTGTTTATTGTTTTTTAAAAATTTTTTATCATGAAGGAATATTGAATATGGTCAACTGTGGTTTTTTGTTTGTTTATTTGTTTGCCATCTAGTAAAATGGTAATGTGATTTCTCTTTTGTATTCTATTCATGTGATACATTATTTCAATTGATTGTTTTATGTTAAGCCAGCATTGCATTCCTGGGATAAATTCCACTTGGCAATGATATAAATCTTTTACACTACTAGATTCCATTTGCCTTTTTTGTTTGTTCGTTTTTAGAATTTGAGGTCTATATTCCTAAGAGATATAGGTCTGTGTTTTGTTAGATTTGGTACAATGGTAATATTGGCCTCATAGAATAAGTTAGGTAGCATTCCTTCCTCTACTATATTTTGAAAGAGCTCATGGATAGTTAATATGAATTATTCTTTAATTGTTTGGTAGAATTTGCCAATGAATCCATCTTGTCCTGGGCTTTTCCTTGAGGGAAGTTTTCTGATTACTCATAAAATCTCTTCGCTTGCTAAAGGTCAATTTAGATTGTTAATTTCTTCTTGAGTCCCTTTTCATAATTTCTAAAATTCTGGGAATAAGTCATTTTTAGCCAATTCAACTAATTATTTGTCATATATTTGTTCATAGTATGATATAATTATACTACATAATTATATATAATAGTTGTTCATCGTATTATATAATTATTATATTATGTTATATGTTATAACATAATAATAATCTTTATATTTTTATAAGGTTTGTAGTTATGACAGTTTTTAAATTAATGATTTGAGTAATTGAGTCTTTTGTTTCTTTATCAGTGTAGCTAATTATTGCCAAATAATTATCCTTTTGAAGAACCAAGTTTTAGGTTAATTGATTTTCACTTTTTTTTTTGCCTATTCTCTACTTCCATAACTTTTGCTCTGATTTTATTTGATCCTTTATTCTGCTTGTTTTGGGTATGCTTTTCTTTTCTTGTTCCAGTGTCTTAAAATGGAAGTTCAGGTTAATGACAAGATGTTTATTCTTTCTTAACATAGGGTTGTAAGTGATTAAATTTCCCTCGAAGTACTGCTTTTACTGCATCCAATTTTGTTTTCTAGATTTCTGAGCTTTTTTTTTTTTTTTTCAACATCTGCTTTCTCTTGCATGAAGTGAATATATTCTAGAGTAATATGTTAGTTTGGTCAATTTTCTCTGTCACTATATATATTTTTGAGTTATTTTCTTAGTGGATGCTCTAGTGCTCATATTTGAATCTTAACATTTAAGAATTGGGGCTCCTGGGTGGCTCAGTGGGTTAAGCTTCTGCCTCTAGCTCAGGTCATGTTCCCAGGGTCCTGGGATTGAGCCCCACATCGGGATCTCTGCTCCGATGGGAGCTTGCCTTCTCCTCTCTTTCTGCCTGCCTCTCTGCCTGCTTGTGATCTCTGTCTGTCAAATAAATAAATAAAATCATAAGAATACACTTCAGTTTTATACCAGCTTAATTCCAAAGTGATATATATATTATTATTATTAACATGCTATTCTTATAAAACTATACTTCTCCCTTCTTTGTGCTATTATTCTTGTAGTTATTAGGTATTTATGTATGACAAACTCATCAATGTATTATCATAATAATTACTTCATATAATCTTATGTCAGTAAAGGAACCTAAGGAAAGAAAGGAAGACATGTATATATTGATGTATTTGTTGTGTTTAACTTATTTATCATTTCTGATTTTCTTAATATGTTTCTGTGGGTTTCAACTAGCTTCAGCTCTTATTTCCTTGCTTTAATCAATTTTGCTGTTATCCACTTTTTGTAAAGATATTATCAAATATATTACATTTCTGTATGTTATATATCCCAAAATGCAACTACATACATATTGTTTTATACAATTGTTTCTTAAATCAGTTAGGAGAATAAGAAAATATGCATTTTTTAAAAGATTTTACTTATTTGACAGAGAGAAATCACAAGTAGATGGAGAGGCAGGCAGAGAGAGAGAGAGAGAGAGAGGAGGAAGCAGGCTCCCCGCTGAGCAGAGAGCCCGATGCGGGACTCGATCCCAGGACCCTGAGATCATGACCTGAGCCGAAGGCAGTGGCTTTACCCACTGAGCCACCCAGGCGCCCCAAGAAAATATACATTTATATTATTCTTTATACTTACATCATTATCTTTATTAGTACTCTTTATTTTTATGTAGATTCAAATTTCTCCAATGGTTTGATCGTTTTCAATCTAAAGAATATCCTTTAGTATTTCTCATATGGTAAGGCAGATAGCAAAAAGTTCATTCAGTTTCTACTCATCCGGGAATGACTTTATTTTGTCTTTATTACTATTTTTTTTTTTTTTTTTACTGTGCAATGTTAGTCACCATACAGTATATTATTAATTTTTGATGTAGTATTTATTCCATGATTCATTGGTTGCGTTTAACACCTAGTGCTCCACGCAATCTGTTCCCTCCTTAATAACCATCACCAGGCTCACCCATCCCCGCACTGCCCTCCCTTCTAAAACTCTCCATTTGTTTCCCAGAGTCTATAGTCTCTCATGGTTCATCTCCAACTCCAATTTCTCCCTCTTCATTTTTCCCTTCTCCTAATGTTCTGATGCTATTCCTTATGTTACACAAATAAATGAAAGCATATGATAATTGACTTTCTTTCTTTGACTTATTTCACTTAGTATAATTTCCTCCAGTCCCATTCAAGTTGATGCAAAAGTTGGCTATCCATCTCTTCTGGTGGCTGAGTAATATTCCATTATGTATATGGACCATATCTTCTTTATCCATTCATCTGTTGAAAAGCATCTTGACTCTACACTTTGGCTACTGTGGACATTGTTGCTATGAACATTGGGGTGCATATGACCCTTCTTTTCACTACATCTGTATCTACGTAGTAAATAACCAGTACTGTGATTGCTGGGTTATAGGGTAGCTCAATTTTTAATTTTTTTGAGGAACTTCTACACTGTTTTACAAAGTGGCTGCACCAGTTTGCATTCCCACCAACAATGTAAAAGTGTTCCCCTTTCTCCACAACTTCTCCAACATTTTTTGTTTCTTGCCTTGTTGATTTTGCCATTTTAACTGGGGTAAGGTGGTATCGCAATGTGGTTTTGATTTAAATTTACCCAATGGCTAATGATGATGGACACTTCTTTCACGTGTCTGTTGGCCATTTGTAGGTCTTCTTTGGAGAAGTTTCTGTTCATGTCTTCTGCCCATTTCTTGATTGGATTATTCATTCTTTGGGTGTTGAGTCTGATACATTCTTTATAGATTTTGGATACTAGCCCTTTATCTGATATGCCATTTGTGAATATCTTCGCCCATTCTGTCAGCTGTGTTTTGGTTTTGTTGACTGTTTCCTTTGCTGTGCAAAAGCTTTTGATCTTGATGAAGTCCCAATAGTTCATCTTTGCCTTTGCATCCCTTTCCTTTGGCGATGTTCCTATGAAGAAGTTGTTGTGGCTGAGGTCAAAGAGGTTGCTGCCTGAGTTCTCCTCAAGGATTTTGATGGATACCTGTCACACACTGAGGTCTTTCTTCCATTTTCAGTCTGTTTTGTTTGTGGTGTAAGGAAATGGTCTAGTTTCATTCTTCTGCATGTGGCTCACCAATTTTCCCAACACCATTTGTTGAAGAGACTGTCTTCCTTCCATAGGACATTCATTCCTGCTTTGTCGAAGACTAGTTGACCATAGCGTTGAGGGTCTATTTCTGGGCTCTCTATTCTGTTCCATTGATCTATGTGTCTGTTTTCGTGCCAGTACCATACTGTCTTGATGATGACAGCTTTGTAATAGAGCTTGAAGTCTGGAATTGTGATGCCACCAACTTTGGCTTTCTTTTTCAACATTCCTCTTGCTATTCAGGGTCTTTTCTGGTTCCATACATGTTTTAGGGTTATTTATCCCATTTCCTTGTAAAACGTTGATGGTATTTTGATATGCATTGCTTTAAATGTGTAGATTGCTTTAGGTGGCATGGAAATTTTCACATATTTGGTCTTCCAATCCAGGAACATGGAACCTTGTTCCATTTCTTTGTGTCTTCCACAGTTTCTTTCATGAATACTTTATAGCTCTCTGAGTACAGATTCTTTGCCTCTTTGGTTAGGTTTATTCCTAGGTATCTTATGGTTTTAGGTGCAATTGTAAATGGAATTGACTCCTTAATTTCTCCTTCTTTTTCCTTTCTGTTGGTGTATAGAAATGCAGCTGATTCCTGAGCATTGATTTTATATCCTGACACTTTACTGAACTCCTGTATGAGTTCTAGCAATTTTGGAGTAGAGTCTTTTGGGTTTTCCACAAAAAGTATCATATTATCTGCAAAGAGTGAAAGTTTGACTTCTTCTTTGCCAGTTTGGATATGTTTTATTTCTTTTCATTGTCTGATTGCTGAGGTTAGTTCTTCTAGTACTATGTGGAACAGCAGTGGTGATAGTGGATGTCCCTGCTGTGTTCCTGACCTTAGGGGAAAAGCCTCTTTCTCTCTCTCTCTCTCTTTTTTTTTCTTCATTGAGAATGATATTTGCCTTGGGTTTTTCATAGATGGCTTTGATGATATTGAGTTATGTCCTTCTATCAAGAAAGGATGCTGGACTGTGTCAAATACTTTTTCAGCATCTATTGAGAGAATCATATGGTTCTTGTTCTTTCTTTTATTAATGTATTGTATCACATTGATTGATTTGTGGATGTTGAACCATCCTTGCATCCCAGGAATAAATCCCACTTGGTGTGGTGAATAATCTTTTAAATGTACTGTTGGATCCTATTGGCTAGTATTTTGGTGAGAATTTTTGCATCATGTTCCTCAACTATATTGGTCTGTAATTCTCCTTTAGATGGGGTCTCTATCTGGTTTGGGGATCAAGGTAATGCTGGTCTCATAAAATGATTCTGGAAATTTTCTTTCCATTTCTATTTTTTTGGAACACTTTTAGGAAAATAGGTATTAATTCTTCTGTAAATGTTTGGTAGAATTCCCCTGGGAAGCCGTCTGGCCCTGGGTTCTTGTTTCTTGGAAGATTTTTAATGACTGCTTCAATCTCCTTACTGATTTTGGGTCTGATCGGTTTTCTGATTTTTCCTGGTTCAGTTTTGGTAGTTTATAAGTCTCTAGGAATGCATCCATTTCTTCCAGATTGTCAAATTTGGTGGCATATTGTTGCTCATAATACATTCTTATAATTGTTTGTATTTCTTTGGTGTTGGTTGTGATCTCTCCTCTTTCATTCATGATTTTATTTATTTGGGTCCCTTCTCTTTTCTTTTTGATAAGTCTGGCCAGGATTTTATCAATCTTATTAATTCTTTCAGAGAACCAGCTCCTAGTTTCATTGATTTGTTCTACTGTCCTTTTGGTTTCTGTTTCATTGTTTTTTGCTCCGATCTTTATTGTTTCTCTTCTCCTGCTGGGTTTAGGCTTTCTTTGTTGTTCTTTGTCCAGCTGCTTTAGATGTAGAGTTGGGTTGTGTACTTGAGACCTTTCTTGTTTCTTGAGAAAGGCTTGTATCACTATATACTTTCTTCTCAGGACTGCCTTTGCTGTGTCCCAAGGATTTCAAACAGTTGTGGTTTTGTTTTCATTTGTTTCCGTGATTTTTTTTCCCTATTCTTCCATAATTTCCTGGTTGACCCATTCATTCTTTAGTAGGATGCTCTTTAGCCGCCTCGTATCTGAGTTCTTTCCAACTTGCCTCTTGTGATTGGTTTCTAGCCTAAGAGTGTTGCGGTCTGAAAATATGCAGCGAATGATCCCAGTCTTTTGGTACCGGTTGAGACCTGATTTGTGACCCAGGATGTGATCCGTTCTGGAGAATGTTCCATGTGCACTAGAGAACAATGTGTATTCTGTTGCTTTGGGATGGAATGTTCTGAATACATCTGTGATGTCCATGTGGTCCAGTGTGTCATTTCAGGCCTTTATTTCCTTGTTGATCTTTTGTTTGGATGTATTTTGATTGGGGCATTTAGCCTCCATTTCAGTGAGGGGCGTGTTAAAATCCCCTACTATTATTGTATTATTGTCAATGTGTTTCTTTGATTTTGTTATTAATTTGTTTATATACTTGGTGCTCCCATGTTGGGGCATAGATATTTAAATTTTTTTTTATTTTCTTGTTGGAAAGACCCTTTAAATATGATATAGAGTCCTTCCTCATCTGTTATTATAGTCTTTGGCTTAAAATCTAATTTATCTGACGTAAGGATTGGCACCCCAGCTTTCTTTTGATGTCCATAACCATGGTAATTAATTTTCCACCCCCTGACTTTTAATCTGGAGGTGTATTTCGGTCTAATATGAGTTTCTTGTAGAGAGCATATTGATGGGTTTTGGCTTTTTATCCATTCTAATACCCTGTGTATTTTGATTGGGGCATTTAGCCCATTTACATTCAGAGAACTATGGAAAGATATGAATTTAGTGCCATTGTATTGCCTGTATGGTGACTTTTACTGTATACTCTCTCTGTTATTTTCTAGTCTACTACTTTTAGGGTCTCGCTTTGCTTAGAGGACCCCTTTCAATATTTGCTGTAGGGGTGGTTTGGTTCTTGCAAATTCTTTTCATTTTTATTTGTCCTGGAGGCTCTTTATCTCTCTTTCTATTTTCAATGAAAGCCTTACTGGTTGTATTATTCTTTGCTGCATAATTTTCTCATTTAGTGTTCTGAATATATCATTCCATTTTTTTCTGGCCTGCCAGGTCTCTGTTGATGTCTGCTGCCAATCTAATATTCTACCATCGTATGTTATCAGCTTTTTGTCCCAAACTGCTTTCAGGATTTTCTCTTTGTCAATAATACAATCAGACTTGTAAGTTTTACTATTAGATAATAGGTTGTGGACCTATTTTTGTTGTTTTGAGGGGTATTCTCTCTGCCTCCTGGATTTAGATTCTTGTTCTTCTTGCCATATTAGGGAAATTCTCTATTATAATTTGCTCCATGTACCTTCTGCTCCTCTTTCTCTTTCTTCTTTTTGAATCCCAATTATTCTAATATTGTTTCATTTTATGGTATCACTTATCTCTCAAATTATCCCCTTGTGTTCCAGTAGTTGCTTGTCTCTCTTTTGTCCAGCTATTTTATTCTCCTTCATTTGGTCTTCTATGTCACTAATTCTCTCCTCTGCCTCATTTATTACTGGAAGTAAGAGTCTCCATTTTTTTATTGTACTGCATTAATAGTCTTTTAAATTTCATCTTGTTTAGATTTTAGTTGTTTTATTTCTTGAGAAAGGGATTCTCTTTCTCCTGAAATTGTGTCTCTAATCTCTTCCTTGCCTTTTTTGAGCCCAGCTTGCACCTTGAAATTGTAATTCTGAACTCTACTTCTGACACATTTTCAATGTTCATATTGATTATATCTGTAGCTTTCGGTACTGACTCTTGTTATTTTTGTTATTGTTGTTGTTTTTTTGGGGGGGGGTTTGTGGGGTTTTTGTTTGCAGTGAGTTTTTCTGCCTTGTCATCTTATCTAGATAAAAATATTTTAATGAGAATAAAGCACTAAAAGAGTGGCAAAGACCCTAGAAAAATGTATGCTAACCAAATCAGAAGAGACCCAAAACCGTGGGGAGAAGAAAAGGGGGAGAAAGAAATTTAAAAAGTATATATATTATACTGATGAATAGAACAGAGCCAATCACTTGATTTTGGGTGTATTTTGTCTCAGAATCAACTTCCTTCCAAAATTTTAAAGAAAGAACAATTTATATATATTCAGAAATAATGGTGAACATGATGAAAGGATGGAATATGGGTGTAAAGATGAAAATTTAAAAAAAATTCAAGAAAATGAAGTGATAAGTTGGTTGGAAAATGAAAAAAAAATGTGGAAAGAATGTGCTCATTCTGGGGACTAGAACAAAGCCATGTGGTAGATTTAGGGTATGTTTTGATCTAATAGAAGAAATTGTATCCTAAAGTTTTTTAGGAAAATACCCTACATGTATACAAAAAACAAGGTTAAATAAAATGAAGGCATAAAATATGACTGTAACAGTGATGGTTTAAAAATATATTTTTTTATTTTTTTAAATTAAATTTATTTATTTTCAGCATAACAGTATTCATTATTTTTTCACCACACCCATTGCTCCATGCAACCCGTGCCCTCTATAATACCCACCACCTGGTACCAGAACCTCCCACCCCGCCGCCACTCAAGCCCCGCAGATTGTTTTTCAGAGTCCATAGTCTCTCATGATTCACCTCCCTTTCCAATTTACCCCAAACCACTTCTCTCTAACACCCCATGTCCTCCATGCTTTTTGTTATGCTCAACAAATAAGTGAAACCATATGATAATTGACTCTCTCTGCTTGAATTATTTCACTCAGCATAATCTCTTCCAATCCCGTCCATGTTGCTACAAAAGTTGGGTATTCATCCTTTCTGATGGAGGCATAATACTCCATAGTGTATACGGGCCACATCTTCCTTATCTATTCATCCGTTGAAGGTCATCTTGGTTCTTTCCACAGTTTGACGACCGTGGCCATTGCTGCTATAAACATTGGGATACAGATGGTCCTTCATTTCACGACATCTGTATCTTTGGGGTAAATACCCAGTAGTGCAATTTCAGGGTCATAGGGAAGCTCTATTTTTAATTTCTTGAGGAATATCCACAATGTTCTCAAAAGAGGCTGCACCAACTTGCATTACCACCAACAGTGGAAGAGGGTTCCCCTTTCTCAACATCCACTCCAACACATGTTGTTTTCTGTCTTGTTAATTTTGGCCATTCTAACTGGTATAAGGTGATATCTCAATGTGGTTTTAATTTGAATCTCCCTGAGGGCTAGTGATGATGAATATTTTCTCATGTGTCTGATAGCCATTTGTATGTCTTCATTGGAGAAGTGTCTGTTCATATCTTCTGCCCATTTTTTATATGATTGTCTGTTTCGTGTGTGTTGAGTTTGAGGAGGTCATTATAGATCCTGGATATCAACCTTTTGTCTCTACTGTCATTTGCAAATATATTCTCCCATTCCGTGGATTGCCTCTTAGTTTTTTTTTTTTTTTTTGACTGTTTCCTTTGCTGTGCAGAAGCTTTTGATTTTGATGAAGTCCCAAAAGTTTATTTTCGCTTTTGTTTCCTTTGCCTTTGGAGACATAACTTGAAAGAAGTTGCATGGCTGATATCGAAGAGATTACTGCCTATGTTCTCCTCTAGGATTCTGATGGATTCCTGTCTCACGTTGAGGTCTTTTATCCATTTTAAGTTTATCATCGTGTATGGTGTAAGAGAATGGTTGAGTTTCATTCTTCTACTTATAGCTCTCCAGTTTTCCTAACACCATTTATTGAAGAGACTGTCTTTTTTCCACTGTATATTTTTTCCTGTTTGTCGAAGATTAATTGTACATAGAGTTGAGGGTCCATATCTGGGCTCTCTACTCTGTTCCACTGGTCTATGTGTCTGTTTTTATGCCAGTACCATGCTGTCTTGGTAATAACAGCTTTGTAGTAAAGCTTGAAATCAGGTAACGTGACAACCCCAGTTTTATTTTTGCTTTTCAACTTTTCCTTAGTGAATCGGGGTCTCTTATGATTCCATACAAATTTCTGGATTATTTGCTCCAGCTCTTTGAAGAATACTGTTGGAATTTTGATCCGAATGGCATTAAAAGTATAGATTGCTCTAGGCATTATAAACATTTTAACAATATTTATTCTTCAGATCCAAGGGCATGGAATGGTGTTCCATCTTTTTGTGTTTTCTTCAATTTCTTTCATGAGTGTTCTGTAGTTCCTCGAGTACAGTTCCTTTACCTCTTTGATTAGGTTTATTCCCAGGTATCTTATGGTTCTTGGTGCTATAGTAAATGGAATCGATTCTATAATTTCCCTTTCTGTATTTTCATTGTTAATGTATGAGAAAGCCACTGATTTCTGCACATTGACTTTGTATCCTGTCCCGTTGCTGAAGTGCTGTATGAGTTCTAGTAGTTTGGGGGTGGAGTCTTTTGGGTTTTCCATATAAAGAATCATGACATTTGCGAAGAGAGAGAGTTTGACTTCTTCATTGCCAATTTGGTTACCTTTTATTTCTCTTTGTTGTCTGATTGCTGTTGCTAGGACTTCTAATATTCTGTTGAACAAGAGTGGTGAGAGTGGGCATCCTTGTCTTGTTCCTGATCTCAACGGGAAGGCTGCAAGCTTTTTCCCATTGAGGATGATATTTGCTGTGGGTCTTTCATAGATAGATTTGATGAAGTTCAGGAATGTTCCCTCTATCCCTATACTTTGAAGCGTTTTAATCAGGAACGGATACTGGATTTTGTCAAATGCTTTTTTGCATCAATTGAGAAGACCATGTGGTTCTTCTCTCTTCTCATATTAATTTGTTGTATCACATTGATTGATTTACAAATGTTGAACCATCCTTGTAGCCCAGGGGTGATTCCCGCCTGATCATGGTGGATAATCTTTTTAATGTGCTGTTGGATCCTGTTGGCTAGGATCTTGTTGAGAATCTTAGCATTCATATTCATCAGTGATATTGGTCTGAAATTCTCATTTTTGGTAGGGTCTTTGCCTGGTTTGGGAATCACGGTAATGCTGGCTTCATAGAAAGGGTCAGGAAGTTTTCCCTCTGCTTCAATTTTTTGAAACAGCTTCAGGAGAACAGGTGTTATTTCTTCTTTGAATGTTTGGTAGAATTCCCCAGGGAATCTGTCAGGTCCTGGGCTCTTGATTTTTGGGAGGTTTTTGATCACCGCTTCAATTTTGTTATTAGATATCACTCTATTCAGGTTGTCGATTTATTCCTGCTTTAATTTTGGTAGTTTATAATTTTCCAGGAATGTATCCATTTCACCCAAGTTGCTAAGCTTATTGGCATATAACTGTTGATATTAACTTCTGATGATCGTTTCTACTTCCTTGGTATTACTTGTGATCTCTCCCTTTTCATTCATAATTTTATGAATTTGGGCTTTCTCTTTTTTCTTTTGGATTAGTGTGGCCAGTGGCTTATCGATCTTATTGATTCTTTCAATAAACCACCTTCTAGTTTCATTGATACGTTGTACTGTATGTTTGGTTTCTTCCTCATTGATGTCAGCTCTAATCTTGATTATTTCCCTTCTTATGTGTGGAGTTGGTTTGATTTGTTGTTGAGTCTCCAGTTCTTTAAGGTGTAATGAAAGCTGTTTGTTCTGGATTTTTTAAATTTTTTTGAGGGAGGCTTGGATGGCTATGTATTTCCCCCTTAGGATCGCCTTTGCTGTATCCCAAAGGTTTTGGACAGAAGTGTCTTCATTCTGATTGGTTTCCATGAATTGTTTCAGTTCTTCTTTGATCTCCTGGTTGATCCAAACATTCTTAAGCAAGGTGGTCTGTAGCTTCCAGGTTTTTGAGTTCCTTCTGAACTTTTCCTTATGATTGAGCTCCAGTTTCAAAGTATTGTGATCTGAGAATATGCAGGGAATAATCTCAGTCTTTTGGTATTGGTTGAGTCTTGATTTGTGACCCAGTATGTGGTCTATTCTAGAGAAGGTTTTGTGTGCACTTGAGAAGAATGAGTATTCTGTTGTTTTAGGGTCGAATGTTCTGTATATATCTATGCGGTCCATCTGTTCCAATGTGTCATTTAATGCTCTTGTTTCTTATTAATTTTCTGCTTCGATGATCTGTCTATTTCTGAGAGAGGCATGTTAAGATCTCCTACAATTAGTGTATTCATATCAATATGACCCTTTATCTTGATTAACAGTTTACTTAGGTAATTGGCTGCTCCCATATTGGGGGCATAGAAATTTAAAATTGTTAGATCATCCCGGTGGATAGTCCCTTTAAGTATTTTGCAGTGTCCTTATGTATCTCTGGCTACAGTCTTTAGTTTAAAATCTAATTTGTCTGATATGAGAATTGCTACCCCAACCTTCTTTTGAGGCCCCTTAGCATGTGGGCAAGGAACGTTGTTTTGATTCTTCCTGGATGTATCTTGATATCTTTGTTAAAGGACTCAACTTTCCTAGGATAAAGGGGGATTAAAAATTAGTTTACCTATAGGGGTAGTATTGACTGGGGAAAGGGGATTACTTTGAAGTTATCTCTGTATGAATATTAGAAGATAACAATAAAAAGGAATAAACTAGACTAAACTAAACTAAAATTAAAAAAAAGAAGGAATTCAAAAAATAGAAATGCAGAAGAAAAACATAGGCGTATGTCTCAAAGACTTCAGGTTAGAAGGTTATTATGAAATTTGTTGTACTGGACAGCTCGTGTGATGGTTATTAGGTTAAAAAAATTACCTATATATAAAATAAATGAACCAGAATAGTGGGAATGAATGAAAAATAAAAGTTTTCCTATGAAGTGGTGGTTGTTCTCTTGTAGTCCTTTTTTTTCTCTTTTTCTTTTCTTCCTTGGTTTGTTTTCTGGGGGAGGGGCCTGCCACGTGGGTTTTCAGTCAGTGATTTTCCCTGACTTAAGTCCTCCCATCCCCCTTAAGGGCGTGGGCTCTGAGGAAACTGGTTTTTTTTTCAGGCTTTTGTTCTCTGGCGGTTTTTATGTTTGTTCACCTTTTTTTTTCCCCCACTTTGACCACTTTTGATGGATTTTGTAGTTTTAGAGGAAAACAAACCGCACCCTGACCTCCCTCTCAGAGAGAAGCCTCAGTCTGGCTGCAGAGCCTAAATAAGTTCCCCTTGGCCACTGGCAGAGCAGGTTCCAAGTTGTGGTCCCTGGGGATGCAGGATCTTTTGCTTGTACCCAAAGCCAAGGCAGTGGCGGCTGTCTGGGCAGATCCAGACTGCCAGAGAGGTTCCAAGCAGCAATCGTACACTGAGATTTTCCCACTGGCCTGGGCTGAGAGTGCCTGGTCTTTCTGGGTCTAAGAGCTCCCAGCTTGCGTGCACCAACTTCAGGGGAGGCTGAGGTTCGCTTGTGGGTCTCAGGCTCTGAGAACGGGGCGCAGGTCCGAGATCACCAGGCTGGGCCTTCGCGCACCTCTCTGGGGGGAGAGTTTGGTGCAGGCTCTGAAACAATGGCGCATATCAAAGGGCACCAGCTGGGCCTTTATACCTCTCTCAGGGTAGTATCTCACGCTCTATAGCAGGGCTCTCGAGTACTGCCACCGGGCATGGCTCCCATCCCTCACAGGGAACGGACCCCACACGTTCTGGGGTGCGCTGTTGGCTTAGGGACGAAGAGTTGGTTTCTCTGCCACACTCTCTCTGCCTCAGCGCCAGGGGAGGCTGTCCTGGGACCGGGGACTTAAGCCCCGTCCCTAGCCATCCCGATTCCCACAATTTCCCCCCGAGATCCTTTGCTATTTTGGAGTGCTTTCAACCAGTCTCCAAGTTAATGCTGGTCCCCAGATGCAGGGCACTCTCGCTCGTATAGGGGTATTACTTTCCAACTGGTCGCTTCTGGTGTCTCCCTCCCCCTTTTGTTTATCTTCCGATATCGGTCAGCTGTTCCCACTACGCTTTACCTACCCACTGGTGTCTTCTGCCCCTGTAGAGATCCAGACGTGTATAATTCTGATCTCAGGCTGATTTCATGGGTGATTGGAGTTCTTTGGTAGGTAATCAGCTCACTTTGGAGTACAAGTTGAAAAGGCATCTCCTCCTACTTCCCTGCCATCTTGTCCCCCACCAACCTAACCTAGTCTAAAAAGATATTTTTAAAAGAAAGTTATTGTAAGATAAACCATTTAAAAATAGAGGAAAAGTTAAAAAAACAGAATAAGAAAACAAGTAAAGTAACTAAAAATTAACTTTGCAAGATGAAAGGATCATGGGGAGACAGCCATGAATTCTATGCATTGCTTTCCCCTAGCTCTGGAGTTCTGCTGTTATCCTTGATAGGCTAACTTGGTCTTGGCTGGATGTTCTTACTGATCTTCTGGGGGAAAGGCCTGTTTCAGTGAGTATCAAATGTCTTTGCCTGAGGCGGAATTGCACCATCCTTGCCAGCGGCCAGGCTAAATAATCTGCTTGTGTTTGCTCTCAGGGAGCTTTTGTTCCCTGATTGCTTTCTATAGAGCTCCGGAGGACAGGAATGAAAATTGTAGCCTCCCAATCTCTGGCCCAGAGTAGCTGAGAGCTCGGGGCCCTGCTCCTCAGTGTTCTCTCAGAGAAAAGCAGTCAATCACTCCTGTCTCCCTGGTTTCCAGCTGCACTCTTCTCACCCGGCCTGTGACCAAGCATTTTTCTCTCTCTGGCTCATGGCCCCATTTGGAGACTCTAATCCTGCAGTTTCCTGTTCTGCTGCCACTTCTCCTGGAGGAAGAAGGAGGGGGTCTGTGGATCTGCCATTTGTGGGGTCCCTGCTCAGAGAGCAGTGGTTTGATTGTGCCTTCAATCACGGTTTAAGGTAACTCTAATCAGAAAGTTCACATCTCAGCTCTGTCTCTGTAGTCAGCTTCCCCACTCTGCTACCAGGGAGCTCTGCCACATTCAGACACCCGATCTTTCTGTGGCCCCGTGGGACCTGAGACCACACTGTCCCCATGAGGGCTCTACTCCTGCTTAGCCTCTGGAGTGATGTCCCTTAGTGGACTACACTTCTAAAAGTTCTGATTTTGTGCTCTGCTGCTCCACCATTTGCCAGGAGCTAGCCTCTCCCCCCACAGTGTATTTTCCCATCACTTTGGATTCACTTCTCTACCTGCCCTACCTTTCAGAAAGTGGTCAATTTTCTGTTCCTAGAATTGTTGCTTTTCTTCTCTTCTATCTACTGTTGTTGTAAGTGATTGGAATGGTTTGATAACTCTCTATCTGAACTCCTGAGACCTGATGTCATTTCAGTCTGCTACTACTCCTCCGACATTTTGCCTTTCCTTTGGGAGATTTTTGATTATTGCTTCAATTTCCTGGCTGGTTATTAGTCTATTCAGATTGTCTATTTCTTCTTGTTTCAGTTTGGTCAGTTTGCAAGTTTCCAGAAAGGCATCCATTTCACCCAGGTTGCTTAATTTGTTGACATATAGTTGCTGGTAATAATTACTCTTAATTGTTTCTATTTCCTTGGTGTTAGTTGTGATCTTTCCTCTTTCATTCAGGATTTTATTAATTTGGGACCTTAATCTTTCCTTTTGAATAAACCTGGCCAGAGGTTTATTGATCTTATTAATTCTTTCAAAGAACCAACTTCTAGTTTCCTTGATATATTCTACTGTTTTTCTGGTTTCTATTTCATTGACTTCTGCTCTAATCTTTATTATTTCTCTTCTCCTGCTTGCTTTAGGCTTCATTTGCATTCTTACTCTAACATTTTTAGGTGTAAGGTTAGCTTGTGCATTTGGGAATTTTCTACTTTTTTGACAGTCTTGGATGGCTCTGTATTTCCCCTTTAGGACCACCTTTACAGTGTTGCATAAGTTTTGGACCAATGTGTTTTCATTCTTAATGGTTACCATGAATTGTTTAAGTACTTCTTTAATTTCCTGGTTGACCCAATCATTCCTTAGCAGGATGCTCTTTATCTTTCAGGTGTTTGAATTCATTCCAATTTTTTCTCTTGTGGTTGGGTTCCAGTTTGAAGGCATGTGGTCTGCTAACATGCAGGGAATAATCTCTATCTTTTGGTTTGGTGGACACCTGATTTGTGACCCAGTATGTGGTCTATTGTGGGGAAAGTTACATGTACATTTGAGAAGAATGAATTCTCTGATGTTTTAGGGTGGAATGTTCTGTATATGTCTACTTAGTCCCTCTGATCTAATGGTTCATTCAAAACTCTTGTTTCTTTGATGATTGTCTGCTGAGTCCATCTGAGTGTGGAGTGTTGAGGTGTCCTACTATTAAAGTATTATTATCAATATGTTTCTTTATTTTGGTTAACAGTTGGCTTATGTAGTTGGTTTCTCCCATGTTGGGGGCTAGGTATTTATAATTGTATTTATAATTGTTAGATTTTCTTGATTGATAGGCCCTTGTCCCTCTGCATCTCTTAATACAGTCTTTGGTTTAAAATCTAATTTGTCTGATATAAGAATTGGTACCCCAGCTTTCTTTTGAGGCCCATTGGCATGAAAAATGGTTCTCCCTCTCCTCATTTTCAGTTTGGAGGTGACTTTAGGTTCAAAATGAGTCTTTTGTAGACAACATATTGATTGGTCCTGTCTTTGTATTTAATCTGCAATCCTGTGCCATTTCATGGGAGCATTTAGATTGTTCATGTTGAGAGTAACTGCCAAAAGGTATGTATTTATTGCCACACCATTGTCTGTCGGACTCCGGTAGGTTTTGCGGACTGACAGGCACGAGGAGAGCGTCCGGGCCAGCCGGTAGCTCCCCTTGGGGCTGAGCGGGATGGCGAGTGTCACGAGTCCAGGCGCATTAACGAACCACACCAGACTCGGGGGATCTGTCGAAGCAGGATCTCACTTTATTGAGCGGGGTTGCAGCTTATATTGGGTAGGGGATGGGAAATGAGGTCAGCGGGGAGAGAGCCTATGGGGTTTGGTTACGTAGTCAGTAACTGGGCAGGGTGTGTTGGGCGAGAGGAGGAAATATCAGAGATATGCGGAACCGAAACCGCCACGTTGGCGCCAATACTGCCACGGTGGCGCCTTTTCTAGCCGGAAGAGAAGGCAGGCCAGCGCCATCTTTGCTGTGCCCAACATTGTCTGTATAGTCACTATTTCTATGGATTTTCTCTGTAAACTTCTGGTCTATATTACTCCTGGAGTCTTTCTTCTTTCATAGAATCCCCCTTAAAATTTTTTGTAGTATTGGCTTGCCTCTGTTGGACTATTTCATCTCTCCATCTGTTCTGAATGACAGCCTTGCTGGATAAAGTATTCTTGGCTGCATGTTCTTCTCATTTAATACCCTGAATATGTCTTGCCAGCCCTTTCTGGCTTGCCAGGTCTCTGTGGACAGGTCTGAGCTTATTCTGATGTCCCTCCCTTCATACATTTGACGTTTTTCTCCCCAGCTGCTTTCAGGATAGCTTCCTTGGTTCTTAGGTTAGCAAGTTTTATTGTTATATGCCAGGGTGATGGTCTTTTCTTATTGATCTTGGGAGGGTTCTATCTCTTGGACACGAATGCTTATTTCTGTCCCCAGATTAGGGAAGGTTTCAGTTATGATTTTCTAAAACAGTCCTCTCTCTCTCTTTCAATTCCCCTCCCCCACTCAGGGATCCCAATAATTCTGACATTGGAACATTTCATGGCATTGTTAATCTCTCTAAGTCTCTTCTTATAAGCTTCTAGCTGTTTATCCCAGGCCTCCTTGTCTTCCTTCCTTTCTATCAGCTTGTCTTTTAGATCACTAATTCATTCTTCTGCCTCATTTACCCTAGCTGTTAGTGTATCCAGTTTAGACTGTATCTCAGTCATAGCAATTTTACTTTGGTCCTGATTCGCTCTCATTTCTTCCCCTAGAAATTCTATATTGCTGATAAAGGTTTTCTCATACATATCTATTGACTTCATAATTGCTACCCTGAATTCTATCTTTGAAATCTCACTTATATCTATGTCCATTAGGTCTGTGGTAGAGACCATTGTCTCTGATTCTTTTCTTTATTGGGACTTCTTCATCCTATTCATTCTGTTGAGGTATGGTAGAAGGAATGTACAGAGTCCAAAATATCAACCACAATCCACAAAAGATGCACCCATTTTATGGTGACCCTAGCATTGTCATCCTCTTGCTCTTCTAACCTATTTTCTGGGAGATGGTACTGCTGAGCTGTTTCCCACGCAACTCTGCCCCTGTCAGGGGGCTAGGCTCCATGGAAACCTGTTTTTTAAGCTTTTGTTCTCTGGCAGCTTTCCACACTTTTTCTGAAGGTTAGAGTTAAAAATGGCCACACACAGACTTCTATCTCAGAGCAGGGAAATCATAGTCTGCTCTTCCTTGAACACTCCAGAATACAGTCTTTTTTTTTTTTTTTTTTTTTTTTTTTTTTTTTTTTAAAGTGCTGCTAAAAACTTCAGCCTCCTGAGAGTGGTGCACGTCCAAAGTGACCTTCTCATCAACTGATCCAGGAGCCCAGGCTTGTCTCAGCCATTTGTGTTTCTAAAACTATAAGCAGTCCCAGGTTTGCCCATAGCTCCTGGATCCTATTTGAGTGATGCTCTAAAGTCCTTCTCAGCTACTACAACTTTACATGTTTTTAGCCAGTCCCCCAGTGCAGAACACTTTTGTGCCCTAGTGTTATATCACTTTCCAGGGGCCAGCCTATGGCAGCTCCTTCCCCCCTCTGCTTATCGTCTGATATCTGCCAGCAGATTCATTACTGGCAGATACCTTCATACTTCAAAACAGGCGATGTTTTTCTGCTTGTAGAGATCTATATATATATTCTTATATCTCAGGCTGATTTTGTGAGTGTTCAGAATGGTTTGGTAGCTATCCAGCTAAATTCAGATGAATGGTTGAAATGGAGTCCCCTACTCCTTCACCATCCTTCCCCTCCTCCTGGTTTCGGTTTTTCTTTCTCAAGATTGCTTCTGCTATTTGGGGATCTTTTTTTATTCCATAGAAGTTTTTCTTAAATTTTATTTAAATTAAATTAATTACCATAATTTATCCTTAGTTTCAGAGGTAATGTTCGATTTTTCATCAGTTGCATACAACACCCAGTGCTCATTACCTCACATGCCCTCCTTAATGCCCATCACCCAGGTATCCCATTCCCTCACCCACCTCCCCTCCAGCAACTCTCAGTTTGTTTCCTGTAGTTGGGAGTCTCTTATAATTTGTTTCCCTCTCTAATTTTATCTTATTTTATTTTTCCCCTTCCTTCCCTTGATCCTCTGTTTTGTTTTATTAAATTCTACATGAGTGAAGCTATATGATAATTGTCTTTCTCTGATTAACTTACTTCTGTTAGCATAATTCCCTCTAGTTCCATCCATGCACATTGTTACAAATGGTAAGATTTCATTTTTTGATGGCTGAGTAATATTCCACTTCTTTATCTATTCATCAATAGATATCTGAGCTCTTTGCATAGTACAGCTATTGTGGACATTGGTGCTATAAACATTGGGGTGCAGGTGCCCTTAGATCACTATGCTTTTATCATTTTTGTAAATACCTAGTAGTGCAATTAGAGGGTTGTAAAGTGTTTCTAATTTTAACTTTTTGAGGAAACTGCATACTGCCTTCCAGAGTGGCTGTATTAGGTTTAATTCCCACCAACAGTGTAGAGGGTTCCCCTTTCTCTGAATCACTGCTAACATTTGTTGTTTCCTGACTTGTTCCATAAAAGTTTTATAATTATTAGTTCTAGTTCTGTGAAATTGCCTTTGGAATTTGATAGGGATTACATTAAATCTGTATACTGCCTTGGATAGTAAAACATTTTAACAGTATTAATCCTTTTTATACATGAGAAGAGTATCTTTCACTTATCTGTTAAGTCTTCAATTTCTTCCATCAGTATTATATACTTTTCAGTGTATGTGTTTGCCATCCTTGGTTAATTTTTTTCCTAGCTATTATATTTTTTTTTGGTTTTTTACAAGATTGATTTATTAACTATGATACATATCACATAAGGCCCTTTCAGTTTTTTACACCATTCCCATTGAGACGAGTACAATATTTTGTAGCAAATACATGATTTTAAAAAACAAAACCAAACAAAACCACCTCAGTCAGAGATGCCTCAGCCTTGACAGCTGACCATGCACTAATCAGTTTGGAGCCTCAAAAAATCCACGACGTGTTTAAAAAAAAAAAAAATCTGGAAATGAAGCAAACATTCCTAACACCAACTAGAAGATGTCCTGGTTAAAGCCCCTAAAATACAAAGAAATAATTGTTATACTTTCTTTACATATAGTTCTCCACTTTTGCTGCAAAACAAATTTAGGCACACGGCCAGACTACTAACACATTTCAATACCATTAATACGCTTTTTTCTCAGGAAACTCAAAATATTTGTTAATTCAACATATATAAAGATCATTTAACATGTGAAAATACAAGTACCAGAAAAATAAGCTGGCAGCAGCACTATTCCAAATTTTCATTGTTTTGATGCAAGTGTAAATGTGATTGTTTTTGTGATTTCTCCTTCTGGTGGTTTATTATTTTTTAGATTTTTATTTATTTATTTGAGAGAGAGAATGCATGAGTGAAGGGGGGAGGTAGAAGGAGAGGGAGAAGCAGACTCCCCACTGATCAGGAAGCCCTACATGGAGCTCTGTTCCAGGACCCTGAAACCATGACCAGAGCTGAAGGCAGACACTTAACTGCCTGAGCCACCCAGGCGCCCCTCTGATAGTTTATTATTAATATATAGAATCACAAAAGATTTTTAATTAATTATTGCAACTTTACTGAATTCAATTATTAATTTTAATAATTTTTTGTAGAATCTTTCAGGTTTTCTATATCTAATATGGTTTCATCTGCAAATAGTGATAGATTTACTTCTTCCTTTTCCATTTTGGATGACTTTTATTTTTTTTCATGCCTAGGACTTCCAATACTGTCTTGAATAAAAGTAGTGAGGATGGACATCTTTTTTTTTTTTTTTCCTGATCTCTAACAGAAAGCATTACTGTTTCCACCATTGAGAGTCATATTTGTTGTATGTTTTCATGTATTTTTTATATTATGTTCAGTTATGGCCCCTCCATTTCACTTTTTTGCATTTTTAATCATAATGGATTTTGAATTTTATAAAATGCTTTTTCTTCATCTATTAAATGATTATATGATTTTATCCTTTATTTTATGATGTGTTTTATCCTTTATTTTATAATGTGGTTCATCACATTGATTGATTTGCAAATTTTGAACTAATCTTGCATCCCTCGATAAATCCCATTTGATCAACATTAGCACATTGTTGAATTCAGTTTGCTAACATTTTGTTGAGGATTTTAACTTCTATATTCATTAGTAATACTGGTCTGTTTTCTTTTTTTCGGGGGGTATCTTTGTCTGTTTTTTTTTTTTATCATGGTAATGGTGGTATTGTGAAATGAGTTTGGAAGCATTCCATCTTCCAGTTTTTTTAAGTGTTGAAGAAAAATAGGCATTAAATATTTTTTGAATGTTTGGTAGTATTTGCCCTTGAAACCATCTGGTCCAGGACTTTTTCTAGATGAGAAGTTTTTGATTACTGATTTAATCTCCTTGCTACTAACCAGTCCATTCAGATTTTTTATTTTATTATGATTCAGTCTTGGAAGATATTAGTAATTTATGCATTTTTTCCTAGGTTGTCCAATTTGTTGGTATATAGTTTTTCCTAGTAGTCTAATTGTTTTCCATTTTTGCGGTATGAGCTGTATCTTCTTTTTGATTTCTTCTTTTATTTTTTGAGGTCTTTCTCTTCTTTTTCTTGGAGAGTGTAGCTAATGTTTTATTATTTTGTTTATCTTTCTTTTTAGTCAACTAGCCCTTTGTTTCATTGATTTTTTTTCTTTCTTTTTTTTTTTTTAAAGATTTCATTTTATTTATTTGACAGATAGGGATCACAAGTAGGCAGAGAGGCAGGCAGAGAGAGGAGGAATCAGGCTCCCCGTTGAGTAGAGAACCCAATGTGGGGCTTGACACTGGGACCATGACCCGAGCTGAAGGCAGAGGCCTTAACCCACTGAGCCACCCAGGCACCCCTCTATTGTTTTTTAAATCTGTATTTTATTTCTGCTGTTATCTTTATTGCTTTTTCCCTCTACTAAGATAGTGTTTTGTTTGTTCTTTCTTCTAGTTCCTTTCAGTGTAAATTTAGATTGTGTATTTGAGATTTTTCTTGGTTTTGAATTATGCCTTTATTTGTATGAATTTCTTCCTAGAGCTTCTTTTGCTGCAACTTGTAGATTTTGGTATGTCAGTTTTCAGGTTTCATTTCTAAGTATTTTTTTAAATTTCTCATTCGATTTCTCAATGATTCATAGGTTGTTCAGTAGCATGGTGTTTAATCTCCACATTTTTGTTTTTCTTTTTTACAATTTATTTCTAGTTTCATACCATTGTGTTTAGAAAAGGCTGCTTGATATGATTTCAATCTTGTCAAATTTATTGAGAATTGTTGTGTGGCCTAACCCATAATCTATTCTGGAGGACATTCCATGTGCACTTGAGAAGTGTATGTATTCTGCTGTTTAAGGTGGAATGTTCTGTATATATGTCTCTTAAGGCCATCAGGTCTAATGTACAATTTAAGGTGAATGTTTCCTTATTGATATTCAGTTTAAATTATCTATCCTCTTTGACATTGGTAACAGAAACTTCTTTCAAACATAGCAACTTCTTTCAAGAAATATCCCCAAAGGCAAAGGAAACAAAAGCAAAAATGAACTTTTGGGAATTCATCAAGATCAAAAGCTTCAGCACAGCAAAGGAAACAGTCAACAAAACAAAGAGGCAAACCACGGAATGGGAGAAGATATTCACAAATGGCACTACAAAAAAAGGGCTGATATCCAAGATCTATAAAGAACTCCTCAAACTCAACACTCAAAAAACAGATAATCATGCCAAAAACTGGGTAGAAGATATGAACAGACACTTGTCCAAAGAAGACATTCAAATGGCTAACAGATACATGAAAAAATGTTCACCATCGTTAGCCATCAGGGATATTAAAATCAAAACTACATTGAGATACCACCCTTACACCAGTTAGAATAGCCAAAATTAACAAGAGAGGAAACAACAAGTGTTGAGAGGAAGTGGAGAAAAAGGAATGCTCTTTCACTGTTGGTGTGGATGCAAGTTAGTGCAGCCACTTTGGAAAACAATCTGGAGATTTCTTAAGAAATTAAAATTAGAGCTACCCTATGACCCTGCAATTGCACTACTGGGTATTTGCCCCGGAGATAAAGATGTAGTGAAAAGAAGGGCCGTCTGTACCCCAATGTTCATAACAGCAAAGTCCACAATTGCTAATCTGTGGAAAGAGCCAAGATGTCCTTCAACAGATGAATGGATAATGAAGATATGGCCCATATATACAATGGAATATTACGCTTCCATCAGAAAGGATGAATGCCCAACGTTTGTATCAACATGGACTGGACTGGAGGAGATTATGCTGAGTGAAGTAAGTCAAGTAGAGAGAGTCAATTATCATATGGTTTCACTTACTTTTGGAGCATAAAGAATAATATGGAGGACATTAGGAGAAGGAAAGGAGAAGTGAATTGGGATAAACTGAAGAGGGAGACTGGAATATGAGAAACAAACTGAGGGTTTTGGAGGGGTGAGTGGTGGGGGGAAGGGTGAGCATGATCATGGGTATTAAGGAAGGCACGTGTTGCATGGAGCACTGGGTGTGGTGTATAAACAATGAATTTTGGAACACTGAAAAAATAAAATAAATTTTTACAAAAGATCTATCCATTGATGGAAATGGAATATTCAAGTCCCCTACTATTATATTCTTTCTAAATTTTCTCTTTGGTCTGTTAATATTTACTTTATATATTTTTGATGCTCTTTTGTTGGGTGCATGTATATTTATAAATATTATATATTCTTTCTGGATTGTCACCTTCATTATTATGAATGCCTTTCTTTTACTTTCATTATAGTCTTTATATTAAAGTCTATTTAGTCTAATAAAATTGTTTCAACTTACTCTCCTTTTGTGTCTGTACTTCTGAAGTGAGTTCCTTGTCAGTAGAACTTAGGTGAGTCTTGTTTTTTTTTTTTTCTTTCTTTCTTTCTTTCTTTCTTTCTTTCTTCCCTCTCTTTTTTTCTAATCAATTCATGCACTCTGTCTTTTTTTTTTTTTTTGCACTCTGTCTGTTAATTGGAGAATTTAGTTCACTTACATACAAAATAATTATTTATAGGTATGCACTTATTGCCTCTTTGTTAGTGTCTGTTTTTGTAGTTCCTCTTTGTTTCTTTTTTTCTTTCTTTTTCTTTTCGTGTTTGAAATTTTCTTTATTGTTTTGTTTAAATTCTTTCCTTATTTTCTTTTGTATATTTGCTACTAGTTTTTGCTTTGTGGTTACTGCAAAGTTCATATATATCCTCCTATTTTTATAACAGTCTATTTTAAGTCTATAGTATCTAAAAGAATCAATCCTGAAACTACCTTTATTTCTTCTTTGTCTTTTATTTTCTATTTTGACATAACATTTTACATCTTCTTACATTATGTATCTCTTAACTAATTATTATAGTTTTTGTTATTTTTACTACTTTTGTCTTTAGACCTTCATGTTAGCTTTATCAGTGATGAGCCCAGTACTTTTACTCTATATTTTCCTTTTCTAGTGAATTTTTTAACTTTGCTTATTCTCTTGTTATTTGCTCAAGTTCTCCATTTCCTACAGTACTATGGTTCTCCTGAAAGTACTCCCCTATGGTTTTCAAAACCAAATATTTAGGGCTCATCTTTCTTGTGCAGTGTCCAAGGTCTGGAGTGCTCATCAGCACAAAGATCTTTATTTTTGGATTTTTTCTGATTGTGGATTGCCATACCTTGGGTGAGATTTCTGTTGAGCATATCACTGCTCCTACCTGCTTCAATTCAGTTCTTTTAACCTTTGTTGTGGATATGCTGTTCTTCTAGCTTCCAGAGGAAATTACCCCATGTGTTTCTACAGATTTCTTGTGTCTGTGGGAGGTGGTGAATTCAGGATTCTCCTACTACCATCTTGAACACTTCCCTATAGCTTGATAAGTAAGATTCTGGGAGAAACAATGGGACCAAGACGAGAAGATCAAATCATCTTAGTACTGCTATATTCAAGGAAAAATGGAATCTGCTTACTGTTTGTTTTGATGTGATTGCTGTTCTAATCTGGCACTCTAGGACAGGTGCAGTCAACCAACATCTTCTTCCCCCTTTCATTCCAGTATTGAGAACAACTTTGGTTCTTTAAATATAGTATGGCTATTTTGAAGTATCCATTTGTTAAATCCAATATTTGTTCCCACTTGAAGGCAGTTTATGTTGCCTTTTTCCCTCTGTGTTGGTCAGATGTTCTTGTTTCTTTGATCATTTTGTACTTTTATTTTTTGAACAGGCCCTTGTAAGCAATATGTTATAACAACTCTGGACACTAATTCTCCTACTATGTTCTCTGGGTCCTGTTATTGTTGCTGTTTGATTTCGTATTTATTTTGTGACTTTGTGAGTATATATTAGTAATCTATTTCCCCCATGATGTGAAGATTTTGTTGTCATTTTTTACAACACACAAACCTGGGTGTGTGTATACTGTTACCCCAATATTCCACAAAGAGGAGTTTTTAGGTGGGCCCTCTTGACTATTTCTTTTTCTGATATCTCTTTTAATGTGATTTTTCCATTTGAAATTAAATTCTGCCCATTGGGCTCAATTAATTATTGGTTGATTGCACTATTGTTTTTACAATGCCCTGAAACAACCTACTCAGTAATTAAATCCAATTGTGTTAAGATGAGGGTAGATTCTGAGGCTGATCTTTGACATTTGTTTTGACACCAAATATCTTTGATATTTGTTTTGACTTCTTAGCTGTCTCTTTACCTGGTTCTTTCTGGTAAATTTGCTGGCCTACGATTTCACTTGCTGCTTTTAATGAAGAGGAGCTATTTTGTTTTTTATAATACCTTTAGTTTTAAATTTCCCTACATTCTATTTTAAATAAAGTCCGTTACTTTAAGAAGAACCTAAGAGAGAGTTTTTCTTATATACTGCTTCTCCTCTAGGGTCAACTCTTTCGGTGCTCAGTGAGATCAGTATTTGATTATGTCAGCTTGAATATATCAATGAGTTTGAGTGCAGGCAATTAGAGACCCAGTATTCTTGAGATTTCTTGTCTCTGGTTGAAACACCATCCTCTAGGTATATGTTGGGTGGAAGAAGGGATACCCTAACTTCTTGGCCAACTTACCAAGACTGTAGCTTTTTCCACTTGAAATTGAAATGAATGAGAAATTCTGGCAAGCTACACCTCTTGTTTATATGGTAAAAATTCATTGGAAGCTAAGGGGAGAAAGATTCCTGTGTTCTTGGCCATAGTTTCCCAGTGGAAGTTCCACAAAGATGAGCTGTGGGTAGAGAGGAAGTGAGTGGGTTCTGGCCCAAATGCTGCAGAATTTGGCTTTTATTATTGGCTTTTAGTTGATTTTTGGAAATAGATGTTTCCTCATTTATCCTTTGCCTTTAAAGCAATTTCCACAGACTTTAAATGTGTTTTTATTATTTATTTATTTATTTTTGTTAATTGATAATCTTTATTTGTTCCACTGGGGAGTGGGTCCATGGAGAACATCAGGCTCTCCTGAGTAGAACAGCCTGAGGAGTTCCCAATGTGGCTTTATTTTTTATTTCCTTAATGACTGATATTTAGCATTTTCATATGCTTATTAACCATATGTATATCTACACTGATGAAATGTCTATTCAAAATTTGTCTAATTTTGAATGGGGTATTTTATGATTTTTATATATGTCTATAAGATTTCTTTATATATTCTGGATACCAATTCTTTATTATATAAGTGAATAGCAAGTCTTTCCTCCCATTATGTGAGTCAAAGTTTTACTTTCTTGATGGTGTTCTTTGAAGAATGAAAGTTTCTAATTTTAATAAAGTCTGATTTATATCTATTTTTGTTTTGAAACCTGTGATGTATTTATATATATAAATAACCACTGTCTAATACAAGTTTACAAATATTTACTCTCATGTCTCTTCTATTTTTAAAGATTTTGTTTATTCATCAGAAAGAGAGAAAGAGAAATTGGGAAAGAGAGAGCACAAGCATGGGAAGTGGCAGGCAGAGGGAGAAGCAGGCTCCCCACTGAGAAAGAAGCCTGATGTGGGACTTTTTTTCCAAATGATCTGAGTTGAAGGCAGATGCTTAACCAGATGAGCCTTCAGGCATCACTTCCATGCATTTTTCTAATAGTTTTATATCTTTAGCTCTTTTAAAAAAGATTTTATTTATTTAATTCACAGAGAGGAGAGAGAGAAAGAGAGAGAACACAAGCAAGGGGAGCAGCTGGCAGAGAGAGAGGGAGAAGTAGGTTCCCTTATGAGGAGGGATCCTGATGTGGGGTAGATCCAAGGACCCTGGGATTATGACCTGAGCTGAAGGCAGATGCTTAACTGACTGAGTCACACAGGTGTCCCTATTTTTATCTCTTTCTTTAAGCTTCTGGTCTATTCAGAGTTATGGTTTTGGATAAAGGAGGAGGAAGAGGTTCAACTACATTCTTTTGTACAATCATTTAAAAGGCTATTAATTCCCTATTTAGTTATGTTAGTACCTTTGTCAAAAACCAGTTGAGAATAAACATTAGCGTTTTTTATGGACACACAATTCTATTTCATCATCACATGACCTATATTTCCATCCTCATGTGACTACTACACTATTTGGGTTACTATGGCCTCTTAGGTAAACTAGATGTTGGGTAGAGTCAGTTCTTCAACTTCTCCTTTAACAACTGTGTTTGTTATTCTTAGCCTTTTACCTCCCCATACAAACTTAAGTATTATTTGTCCAAATCCACAAAGTAAATGCTGGCAGTTTGATTGAGATTGTATCCAAGTTTGTATTTACTGTATAAAGTTTTAAAATTGGGCAATTTGAGTCTTTTAATTTTGTTTTCCATTATGAAGACAGTTTTTGTTTTTGTAGGTTCACTTAAATTCCTTATGAATTTCAGGATATGTTTTTAAATTTCTGAAAAATGGGCATCTGGAATTTTGATAAGAGTTGCTTTGAATTTATAGATCAGTTTGGGAATTATCAACACTTGAAAATAATCTTTTATGGTACATGAATATGTAATGTCTGTCTACTTATTTAAATCTTTCATTTTTTGAACAATGCTTTATAGTATTCTCTGTAAAAGTCTTTCAGTACCTTAAAATAGTCCTTCTTTTTATGTTTTATAAATATTTTCTTATTACAATTTTTTGAGTTTTCATTGCTAGTGCATATGTACAATTGATTTTGGTATATTGACCTAGTATCCTTGCAACTCTGTTGAACTCACGTTGGTATTAAATTATTCAACTATTATTGTTGTCTTTTTTTTCCATTTCTGTCACTTTTGCCTCATGTATATTGAGGTTCTGTTACTAGATGAGTATGTGTTTATAATTGTTATGTCTTCCTGATCAAGTAACCATTTCACCATTATATGTCTCTAGTAATAATTTTTTTCTTAAAGTCTACTTTGGCTGATAATATTTTGGTCACTCCAGCACTCTATTACAAAAAAAATTTTCATTTATATTTTCTCCAAATTTTTCTTTAAATTCCAGTTAGTTAATGTTTAGTGTAATATTGGTTTCAGGAGTAGAATTTAGTGATTCATCACTACATATAACACCCAGTGTTCATCATAACAAGTGCCCTCTTTAATACTCATCACCTATTTAGCCCATTGCTCACCTACCTTCTTCCATCAACCCTCAGTTTGCTCTCTATCTTTAAGAGTCTCTTATGGTTTACTTCTCTTTCTTTCTCTCTCTCTTTTTTCCCTTCCCATATGTTCATTTGTTTTGTTTACTAAATTCCACATATGAGTGAAATCATATGGTATTTGTCTTTCTCTGACTGACTTATTTCACTTATCAGAATATAGTCTAATTCCAACCACACTGTTGTAAATGTTAAAAAATTTTTCCTTCCTTCCTTTCTCTCTCTCACTCTCTCTCTCTTTCTTTTCTTTTTTTTTTTTAATGCCTGGTCACCCCAGCACTTTTGATTACTGTTTTCATAAGATAGCTCTGTTTCATCCTTTAATTTGAAACCATTTGTGTCTTAAGATTTAAATGTGCCTATTGTAGACAGTATATAATTTAATTTATGTTATTCCTTCTGTCAATCTTTACTTTTTAATTAGAGTATTTAACCCATTTACATTTAGTGTTATTACTGTTAGGGCCAGATTTACTTTGCTAGTTTGTGGTTTTCAATATGCCTTAGGTATTTTTCCCTCTATTCTTTCATTACTGCTTTCTTTTGTGATAAATGGAAATTTCCTTGTTTCTAAATTTTAAATTATTTCACTTTATTATTTTAAGTTTTAAATTAATTTTGTTATTTGAATTATATATTAGTAGTAATTTCAATTTACATTTTTAAATATTCTAGTTTAGGTTAATACTAAATTTAAGTGGTGTAAAAAATTTTCTCTACCATACATTTATTCCCTTTCTTATTTTTATGCTTATTATCAAAACAAGCATTTATAAATTATAAACTATTTAAAAATTTTAAAGATTTTATTTAAATTCCAGTTAGTTAACATACAGTGTAATATTAGTTTCAGGTGTAAAATACAGTGATTAAACACCTTCATACAATACCCAATGTTCATTAAAAGAAATACATTCCTTAATCATCATCACCAATTTAACCCACTTCCCCACCTCCCTTCTAGTAACCATCAGTTTGTTCTCTATAGTTTAGATTCTGTTTCTTAGTTTGCCTCTTTCTCTCTTTCCCCCTCGTGATGCTCTTGTGTTTTATTTCTTATATTCCATGTATGAGTGAAATCATATGGTATTAGTCTTTCTATGACTGACTTATTTCACTTAGCATAATTGTCTACCTCTATCCACACCACTGCAAATGGCAAGATTTCATTCTTTTTATGGATTATTAATATTTATAGATGATTAATAATATATAGACACACTCCACATCTTCTATATACACTCATCAGTTGAAGGACACTTGGACTGTTTCCATAATTTGGGTATTTTAGATAATGTTACTATAAACATCAGGGTTCATATATCCCTTTGAATTAATATTTTTATATTGTTTGGGAATATAGCTAGTAATGCAGTTGCTGGGTCATAGGTAGATCTATTTTTAACTTTTTGAGGAAGCTCCATACTGGTTTCCACAGAGGCTGCACCAGTTTGCATTCCCACCAACAGTGCAAGAGGGTTCCTCTTTCTGCACACCCTCACCAACACATGTTATTTTTTGTGTTTATTCTCACAGGTGTGAAGTCTTATTGTACCTTTGATTTGTGTTTCCCTGATGATGAATGATGTTGAGCATCTCTTTACATGTCTATTGGTCATCTCTAGTCTTTGGGAAAATGTCTATTCATGTTATCTGACCATTTTTAAATTAGATTATTTGTTTTTGTTTGTGGAGTTATATACATTTTTGTATATTCTGCATACCAACTCTTTATCAGATATGTCATTTGTAAATATCCTTTCCCATTCTGTAGGTTGCCTTTTAGATTCATTGATTATTTACATTTCTGTGTGGAAGATTTACATTTGGATGAAGTCCCAGTAATTTATTTTGCTTTTTTCCCACTTGCCTCAGGAGACATATCTAGAAAGAACTTGCTACCACTGATGTCATATAGTTTACTGTTTATGTTTTCCTCTAGGACTTTTAGGGTTTTAAGTCTCACATTTAGCTCTTTCATCAATTTTGAATTTGTTTTTTGTGTATGGTGTTAAGCAAGTGGTTCAGTTTCATTCTTTTGCATATTACTGCCCAACTTTCCCAACACCATTTGTTGAAGAAACTGTCTTTTTCCCATTGTATATTCTTTCCTGCTTTGTGGAAGATTAACTAACCACAGAATTATGGGTTTATTTCTGGGTTTGCTACACTGTTTTATTGATCTATGTGTCTATTTTTGTGCCAATATCATACTGTCTTGATGACTACAGCTTTTTGTAATATAACTTGATGCATGGAATTGTGATGCCTCCCGTTTTGTTTATATTTTCCAAGCTTGCTTTGGATATTCTGGGTCTTCTGTGATTCCATACAAATTTTAGGACTTTTTGTTCTAGCTCTGTGAAAAATGGTGTTATATCTTGACAGGGATTGCATTAAAAGTGTAGGTTTATTTGGGTAATATAGAAATTTTAACAATATTTGTTCTCACAGTCCATGAGCATGGAATGTATTTTTATTTCTTTGTGTCATCTTTAATTTTTTTTTCATCAGTGTTGTACAGCTTTCAAGTATAGGTCATTCATCTCTTTGTTTAGGTTTATTCCTAGGTATTTTATTGTTTTGGTGTAATTGTAAATGAGATTGATTCATTAATCTCTTTTTCTGTTTCTTTATTTTTGGTGTATAGAAGTGCAACAGATTTCTGTACATTGATTTTTTTTATCCTGTTATTAGTGAATCATTTATCAATTCTTGTAGTTTTTTAGTGTAGTTGTTAGTGTTTCCTACAAGGAGGTTCATGTCATCTGCAAGTAGTGGAAATTTAATTTCTTCCTTGCCAATTTGGATGCCTTTAATTTCTTTTTGTTGTCTTATTACTGTGGCTAGGACCTCCAGTACCATGTTAAATAACAAAGGTGAGGGTGGACTTCCCTATTTCGTTCACGACTGTAGAGGAAAAGCTTTTGGTTTTCCCATTTGAATATGATGTTCACTATCGGTTTTTCAGATGTGGTCTTTATTATGTTGAGGTATGTTCCCTCTAAATCTGCTTTGTTGAGGGCTTTTATCACAAACGGATTTTGTACATTGTTGAATGTTTTTTCTATGTCTATTCACAAGATCATATGGTTTTTATCCTTTCTTTTATTAATGTGATATATCACATTGATTGATTTGGGAATATTGAACTACCCTTGAAACCCAGGAATAAGTCCCACTTGATCGTGGTGTACGAGTATTTTAATGTATTTTTGGATTTGGTTTGCTAGTATTTATTGAGAATTATTTCATCCCTGTTTATCTGGGATATTGGACAGTATTTCCCCTTTTTAGTGATGTCCTTATCAGGTTTTATTATCAGGGTAATGTTGGCATCATAGACAGAATTTGGATCTTTTCCTTCCTTTTCGACTTTTGAAATAGTTTGAGAAGAATAAGTATTAACTCTTTTTTAAATGTTTGGCAGAATTCACCTATGAGGCCATCTGGTAGATTTGTTCTTGGAGATTTTTAAAATTACTGATTCAATGTCTATAATGGTTATTCTGTTTATGTTCTCTATCAGTTCTGTTATTTATTTTTTATTATTTTATTTTATTTTAAAATTATTAACATATGATGTATTATTTGTTTCAGGTGTACAGGTCTGTGATTCATCAGTCTTACACAACACACTGTGCTCACCATAATGAGTACCTTCCAATGTCCATCACACAGTCATCCCATTATGCCTACCCCACTTTCCTTCCAGCTGTTCTGTTTTTTTAAGATTTTATGTATTTATTTGAGAAAGAGAGAGAAAGAGAGAAAGAGATTGAGGGAACGAGTCAGAGGAGGGGCAGAGGGAGAAGCAGGGTCCCTGTGGAGCAGGGAGCCCAACACAGGACTCAATCCCATGACCCTGGAATATCGTAACCTGAGCTGAAAGAAGATAGTTAACCTACTGAGTCATCCAGGCACCCCTCTATCATTTCTAGTAAAATTTCTTCTTTCAGTTTTGGTAGTTTATATATGTCTAGGAATTTATCCATTTCTTCTAAGTTGTCTAATTTGTTGGTATTTCTATGGTGTCGATTATTTCTCCTCTCCCATTTGTGATTTTATTAATTTAAGTCCTTTCTCTTTACTTTTTGATAAGTCTGACTAATGATTTATCTACTTTATTAATTTTTTTCATAGAACAAACTCCTGCTCTTATTGATCTGTTCTACTGATTTTTTAGCTCTTATATCACTTATTTCTGCTGTAATCTTTATTATGGTCTTCCTTCTGCTGGCTTTAGGCTTTATTTGCTCTTCTTTTTCTAGTTCCTTTAGGTGCAAGCTTAGATTATTTATTTGAGATTTTTCTTGCTTCTTGAGTTAGGCCTATATTGCTATGTACTTCCCTTTTAGGACCACTTTTGCTGCATCCCAAAGGTTTTGGGCTGTTGTGTTTTCATTTTTATTTGTTTTCATATATTTTTTATTTCCTGTTTGACTTTCTGGTTGATCCATTTATTGTTCAGTAGCATGTTGGCTAGCTTTCATGTATTTTGTGGTTTTTCCAGCTTTTTTCTTGTGGTTGACTTCTAGTTTCACAGCATTGTGGTCAGAAAAGGTAAATGGTATGACTTCAATGTTTTTTTATTTGTTGAGGCCCGTTTTATGACTTAATATATGATCTATTATGAGAAAGTTCCATGTGTACATGAATGTTTATTTTGCTCTCTCAGGATGCAGTCTTCTGAATATATCTGTTAAGCCCATGTGGTCCAGTATGTCATTCAAAGCCATTGTTTCCTTCTTTATTTTCTGTTTACATGACCTGTCCATTGATGCAAGTCGGATGCTAAAATCCCCTACTATTATTTTATTATTATCTATTCCTTTATGTTTGTCATTAATTACTTTACATATTTGGGTGTTCCTATGTTGGTTGCATAAATACTTACAATTTTTAGATCTTGTTTGATTGTTCCCCTTTTTTATTATATGGTGACCTTGTTTTTCTCTCGTTTTCATTTTAAGGTATAGTTTTTCCAATATAAGTAATGCTAATGTGTTTTTTTATATGCATTTGAATAATAAATGTTTCTCCAACCCCTCTCTTTTAATCTGCAGATGTCTTTAGTCCTAAAATTAGTCTCCTTTTTAAATATTGTTTTTTAAAAAGATTTTTATTTATTTGACAGAAAGAGAGATCACAAGTAGGCAGAGAGGCAGGCAGAGAGAGAGGGGGATGTGGGATCCCTGCTGAGCAGAGATCCCAATGCGGGACCCTGAGATCATGATCTGAGCTGAAGGCAGAAGCTTGACCTACTGAGTCACCCAGGCGCCCCTAAAATGAGTCTCTTATAGGTAACATATAGATGGATCTTATTGTTTTTTTTTTAATCCATTGTGACACCCTATGTCTTTGATTGAAGCCTTTAGTCCATTTATATTTGAAGTAATTATGGATATGCATGTATTTAGTGCCATTTTCTGATTTCTTCTGGCACAGTTTCTGGAAATTTCCTCTGATCCCTTCTTGTCTTTGTCATTTTTGGTCTCTTTTTTGTACTTAAAGAGTCCCCTTCAATATTTATTTTCTTTTTAATTAATTTATTTTTTTATTATGTTATGTTACTCACTGGTTTAGTGATCATAAACTCCTTTAGCTTCATCTTTACATCTATTTTGGATGATAACTTTAATGGACAGGGTATTCTTGGCTGCAGATGTTTCCCATTTAGCATATTGAATATATCATGCCACTATCTTCTCGCTTGCAAAGTTTCTGTTGAGAAATCTCCAGCTAGCCTTATGGGTCTTCCCTTGTAAGTTAAGGACTACTTTTGTCTTTCTTTCAAAAGTTTTTTTTTTTTTCCATGATCACTATACTTTTCAAAGTTAATTACTAATATGTCGTGGTGTTGGCCTTCTTCTTAAAATTTTGATGGGAGTTCTCTGTGCCTCATGAATGTGGATATTTGTTTCCTTACCCAGATTAGGGACATTTTCAGCTATTATTTATTCAAATAAATTTTCTGCCCACTTTTCTCTCCCTTCTCCTTTTTGAATCCCTATAATATGAAAGTTATTATGTTTGATGGAGTCACTGAGTTCCTTAACCTATTCTCTTTTTGCATAATCATTCTCTCTGTTTTTGTCTTCATTACTTTCCAGTACTTTGTCTTTTAGGTCACTAATTCATTACACTGCTTCTTATAGCCGGCTGTTCCTTGCATCATTTTTCTAATCTTGTTTATTGCATTCTTCATCTCTTATTATTTTTAAATTGTTTTTCCCTGTGGTATTTATCTCACTGATATCTTCTCTTCTTTTTTTCAAGCCCAGTAAGCATCCTTATTATAGTTGTTTTAAGTTCTCCATCAGACACATTACTTATATACGTTTTGTTTTGATATATGTTCATGGTCTTATCTTGTTTTTTCATTTGGGATAAATTCCCCCATCTTGCATTTTGTCTAAGTCTCTACCTTATTTTTTTTGTGTTAGAAAGGTCAATTATGTCACTTACTACTGAAAACAATGGCCTTATGAAGAGTACATACTTCCCATGTCCTGCCACTTCCCTGAGTGTCTCTGGTGTGTGTTGCATGTGCTGTGTTGTGTTTTGGCTGCTCTATCCTTCAGGTCAGTCATCTTCAGAGGCTCTCCTTGTCTGTTATGGGCAGTGTTTGGTACTTGACCAAAATGTGGCAAGTTTTAACTAGGTGTGCTTTAGTCTGCTTGTGAAATGAGTCTTGACAGCACCTCAGCCAGAACTGAGACCCTGCAGAACCTTCTGGCATATGTGGTGTGGGTAATGGTTTGTGTTGTTCTCTTGCAGAAAGGTCCTACCATGCTGGGACTGAAGCAACTGTGACAGAGAAGGGCAGTTGCACCAGAGCACAAAGGTGTTGGGCTTGATACATTACAAATATTTTAATACAGCATTGCAATTATTGCTTTTTACAACTTTTAAATGAGATCAGGAAAAATAAGAAATACCAGCAAAATGCATTGATATTGAATTTTATAGTTGCCTATGTATTTACCTTTACTAATGTTCCTCATCTTTTCTTATATATTTATTTGTATTTGTTGACATATACTGTCCTAACATTTAATTACTCATATGTTTCTAGATATGGTCTTTTTCAACTTAATTGAAGTTTATTGAGCATCTTAGATGTACAGATTAATGTTTTCAGTTGAAATTTGGAATGTGTATGGCTTCTATTCCTTCAGGTAATTTTTTGCTTTTCTTTTTTCCTCCTCTTCTCATTTTCTGGGCCTCCAGTTAGGCTTATATTAATAAGCTTTATGGTGTCCCACAGGTATTTTAAGTGTTGATCTTTTTTTAAATCCTATTTTCCTTGTGTTTCTCAGGTTAGATAATCTTTACTGATATACTTTAAAATTCTCTGATTTTTTTCATCTCAAAACTGCTATTCAGGCCATTTTTAAATTTTTTGGTTAGGTTGTTTTACATTTAAGTACAGAATTTTATTCTATTATTTTAATAATCTATTTGTCTTTTAATTTATTTTATTCATTATTTAATAATCTATTTATCTTTCTTAGTATTATATATTTTGTGGGATATCATGGTCATAATTTCTTTTTAAGTTAAGATATTTGTTTTAATCCTTGAAAAATTTAGTTCTTATACATTACAGTAATACTTGATATATCTAGCCCTTGTGTAGTACATTCAACGTATAGGTTTTCTCCCAGTTTCTATTAACTTCCTCTCCCACTCCTTATGTTTGTATCATATTTTGAAGTACCTTTGGATATATATATTTTTGAAAACTAGACATTTTAAAAAATATAATGTGGTAACCCTGGAAATAATGTTTTTGTTCTTACCCAGTATGTATTTTCATAATTTCTGTTTGTTATTGCTGTTTTTCTAGTAATCTTCTTGGATAAATTCTAAACATTTATTATTACTTTATTTATGTTCATTGAAGTCTTTGCTCAACTAGCTTTGTTGTCAGGTAATGATATAACAGAATTTCTTACATGTCTTGAGCCAATAAGTTGTTAATTCTTTGAAGAAGGGTTTTGTTTGTGTGTGTAGGTGTGTGTGTGTGTGTGTGTGTGTGTGTGTGTGTGTGTATACATGCACATGCCCTGGCAGGCTTTCAATGCCATGGCAAATTAAATCTTTGCTTTATTTATTTTTATTATTGTATTATTTTTATTTTTTATTCAAATTTTTATTTAAATTCTAGTGAGTTAACATATAATATAATATTGATTTTTGTGGTAGAACTTCATAACTCATTACTTGCATATAACACTCAGTGATCAACACAAGTATCCTCCCTAATACCCATCACCCATTTATCCCATCCACCTTCCCTCCATCAGCCCTCAGTTTGTTCTCTATAGTTAAAAAGAATCTCTTCTATGGTTTGCTTTCCTCTCTTTTTTTCCCCTTCCCCTATATTCATTTGTCTGGTTTCTTAAATTCCACTGATGAGTGAAATCATGTGGTATTTGTTTTTCTCTGACTGACTTATTTCACTTAGCATGATATACTCTAGCTTCAACCATGTTATTGAAATAGCAAGTTTTTGTTATTTCTGATGGCTGAGCAATATTCTATTGTATATACAGACAACGTCTTCCTTATCCATTCATCAGTCAGTGGATATTTGGATATTTGGACTACTGGTTATAAAGCAGTTCTATTATAAACTCTTTAAGGAACTTTCATACTCTTTTCCACAGTGACCACACCAATTTCCATTTCCAGCAACAATGTAAGAGGGTTCCTCTTTCTCTGAATCCTCACCAACATCTATTGTTTCCTCTGTTGCTCATTTGGGCCATTTTGACAGGTGTGAGGTGATATTTCCTCATGGTTTTGATTTGTATTTCCTTGATGATGAATGATTTTGAGCATCTTTTCATGTGTCTGTTGGCCATCCAATGAGATGTGAGATAAAATCTACCAGTGTGTGCATGGAGATAGATAGATTCTGGAAAAATTCCACTCTTCTTACATAAAGAAGGGATTTCATGTCTTCTTTACTTTGGCTAATGTTGTGAGATGATCGTATTTACTAAAACCATTATACAGTTGGGAAGAGACAACTCTGAGAACAACTTCTTACTAGACACATTTGTGAAGGCAAGGGAAATAGAAGCAAAAATGAATTATTGGGACTTCATCAATATAAAAATTTCTTCACGGTGAGGGAAACATTCAACAACACTAAAAGGCAGCCTATGGAATGAGAGAAGATATTTGCAAATGACATATAAGATAAAAGGTTAGCATCCAAAATTTATAAAGATCTTATCAAACTGAACACCCAAAGAACAAATAATCCAGTTAACAAATGGGCAGAAGAGACGAAGAGACATTTTCCCAAAGAAGACATCTGGATGGCCAACAGACACATGAAGAAATCCTCAACATCACTCATCATCAAGGAAATACAAATCAAAACCACGAGGAAATATCATCTCACACCTGTCAGAATGGCTAAAATGAACAACAGAGGAAACAACAGATGTTTGTAAGGATTCAGAGAAAGGAGAATTCTCTTACATTGTTGGTGGGAATGCAAATTGATGTGGTAACTGTGGAAAATAGTATGAAAGTTTCTCAAAAAGTTTATAATAGAACTACTTTATGACCCAGTAATTGTACTACTAGATATTTACCCAAAAGGATGCAAAAATATTGACTCGAAGTGGCACGTGCACCCTGATGTTCACAGCAGCATTATCAATGATACCAAAATTATGGAAAGAGCCCAAATGCCCCTCAACTGATGAATGGTAAGGAAAAAGTGGTGTGTGTGTGTCACACAAGTATATGCACACACACACACACACCGTAGAATATAACTCACCCATCAAAATGAATGAAAGCTTGCCATTTTCAGTAACATGGATGGAGCTAGAGTGCATTATGCAAAGCAAAATAAGTCCATCAGAGAAACGCAAATACCATATGATTTCACTCATATGTAAAATTTAAGAAAACAAAACATATGAACATAAGGAAAAGAAAAAAAGAAGGGAGGCAAACCATAAAAGAGACTATTGAGAACAAACTGATGGTTGCTGGAGAAGAGGTGGGCAGGAGATGGGTGATGCATATCAAAGAGGACACTTGTGATGAGAACTGAGTTTTATATATAAGTGATAAATCACTGAACTCTACTCCTGAAACTAATATTACATTATATATTAACTGCTATTTAAATAAAACTTGAAACATTAAAAAAAATTCAGATTGCTTCATATTTTACTTCAAGCTTGTGGAGTCCAGAATGAAGTGGTACACGAGTTTTACAAGCTGAATAAAAGTAGTTGTCAAGCAAGACAACTACTGTGTCCAGTGAAAATATATTTTGGAAATAGAAAATCAAGATATTCTCAGAAGAAGCTAAATTAAGAGACTTTTTCCACTAGCAGACCTATGTTAAATAATGGCTAAGGGAATTCTTGAAACATAAATGTACTGATGAAAAATGGAATCTTGGAACAGCAAGAAGAATAAACATGTGTTAAATAGACTCTCCTCCTGAGATTTGTAAAGTATGTTTGAAGATTGAAGAAAAAATTATAAAATTGTCATATCATTTTAAAAATGCATGAAGGCAATGCCCGAGACAATTATTACTATGAGGGTGGAGGGCAAGTGGACCAATATGGAGGAGATAAGTTCTTTATAGAACTTGGATACCAGCCTTTAATCTGAAATGTCATTTGTAAATTTCTCTCATTCCATGGGTTGCCTCTTAGTTTTGTTGATTGTTTCCTTTGCCGTGCAGATGTTTTTATCTTGAAGAAGTCCCAAAAGTTCACTTTTGGTCTTGTTTTCCTTATCTTTGGAGACATTTCATGAAAGAAGTTGCTGAAAGAGGTTACTGCCTATGTTATCCTCTAGGATTTTGATGGATTCCTGTTGGTGGGAATGCAAGCTGGTACAGCCACTTCGGAAAACAGTATGGAGATTCGTCAAAAAGTGAGTGAAATAAGTCAAACAGAGAAAGTCAGTTATCATATGGTTTTGCTTATTTGTGGAGCATAAGGAATAACAGGGAGGACATGGGGAGATGGAAAAGAGAAGGGAGTTGGGGGAAACTGGAGGGGGAGATGAACCATGAAAGACTGTGAACTCTGAGAACTGAGGGTTTTGGAGGGGAGGGGGATGGGAGGTTGGGTGAGCCTGGTGCTGGGTTTTATGGAAGGCACATATTGCATGGAGCACTGGGTTTGGTGCATAAATATTGAATACTGGAACACTGAAAAGAAATTAAAAAAAATAAAAAAATTTAAAATGTTTATAGAGTTACCTATGACCCAACAATTGCACTACTGGGTATTTACCCTGAATATGCAGATATAGTGAAAAGGAGGGGCACATGCACCCCAATGTTCATAGCAGCAATGTCCACAATAGCCAAACTGTAGTAGGAGCTGAGATGTCCTTCAACAGACTCATGGATAAAGAAGATGTGGTTCATATATACAGGGAAATGTTACTCTAGGCATCAAAAAGTATGAATATCCACCATTTGCACTGGCCTGGATGGAACTGGAGGGGATTATGCTGAGTGAAGTAAGTCAGAAAGAGAAATATAGTTTTCATATGGTTTCAGTCATATGTAGAACTTAAGGAATAGCACAGAGAATATTAGGGGAAGGAAGGGAAAATTGAAGGGGGAGGAATCAGAGTGGGAGATGAACTATGAGAGACTATGGATTCTGGAAAACAATCTGAGGGTTACAGAGGGGAGGTGGGTAGAGGGAGGGGGTAACAGGGTGTTGGGTATTAAGGACGGTACGTGTTGTAATGAACACTGGGTGTTACATGCAATAAAGAATCACTGAACACTATATGAAAAACTAATGATGTATACTGTATGGTGACTAATATAACACAATAAAAGAATTTAAAACTAAAATGTAAAAGCATATGTAGGTTGAAAGTAAAAATATTAAAATGCATGCACACATTAATTAAAAAAAGGCAAGAATGGCTATATTAACTTTAGGTAAAGTATAAGTCAGAGGGAAGAAAATTATAAGGACAGAGAAGGATATTCCATAATGACAAGAGTGCCAGTCCTCTAAGAAAACATAACAATCCTAACTGCATATGCAACAAACAAAAGAACTGAAAAATTAAATGAAACAAAACTGGTAGGAAATTGCAACATGACTATTTAGAAAATTGATAGAACTAAAAAGCAGAAAATTAGAAAGGATACAGAACTCAATGTCACCATCAACCAACAGAATCTAATTGACATTTATTTTAAAAAATCCACTCACAACCAGCAACATACAGAGTCTAACAAACCTAAACAAATTTAAAAAAAATTGAAATCATACAAGGGTATGTTATCTGAGCACAATGGGATCAAACTAGAGAGAATAATAGGACAACTAGAATATCTCCAAACACTTAAAAATTGAGAAACACATTTCTAAATGATATGTAGGTCAAAAAGAAAGTTCCAAGGGAAAATAAGTACACTGATCTGAATGAAAGTGAATGTGAAAAATTACCAAAATTTGCTGGATACATTTAAAACAGTGGAAATTTATAGTGGTAAATGGGAAAAATTTAAATCCATAATTTAAGCTTCAATTTCAAGAGAATAGAAAGAGTGCAAACTGAACCCTAAGCAATCTACTTATTAAAAAAAACAAGGAGGAGGAAAGTCAAAAAGATCATAAATATCAGAGTAAAAATCAATGAACTTGAAAATAGTTTGTTCTTTGAGATATAAATAAATTTGATAAGCCTTTACTCAAACCAAGAAAGTCAAGTTATTTGAAGTCACAGAAGAGAAAATTTTTTTTCATTATTATTGACACACACATTACATCATTTTCAGGTGTACCCCATAGTGATTCACAAATCTATGTTGTGCTATGTTCACCACAGGTATAGCTACCATCTGTCACCATACAACACTATTAAAATAACACTGACATCATTCCTTGTGTTATCCCTTTTATTCTCATGATATAGTCATTCCATTGACTGAAAGACTCTATCTCTCACACCCCCTTACCTATTTCACCTGTCCCCCGACTCCCTTTCCATCACACAACCATCTATTTATCCTCTGTATTTATAAGTCCGACTTTTTTGTTAGTTTTTAACTTTTTGTTTGTTTCTTTGCTTTAGATTCCACCAGTGAGTGAAATCATATAGTATTTGTTTTCTTCAGTCTGACTTATTTCACTTAACATAATACCTTCTAGATTCATCCATATTGTAGGAAATGGCAAGATCTAACCTTTTTTATGGCTTTTTATGGTGTAATATTCTGTAATGTATATGTAATATTCACACATTATTTTTACATCATATTCTTTTTATGGTGTAATATTCTGTAGGGTATGTGTAATATTCACACATGTACAAACACACACACCATCATCATCATCCTTATCCATTCATGTATCAATGGACACTTAGGTTGCTTTCATACATAACTGTAAATAATATTGCAATAAACATAGAGATGCATATATATATGCCAGTTGGTGTTTTTGTTTTCTTTGGGTAAATACCCAGTAGCTGAATTACTGGATCATATGTATTACTATTTTTAATTTTTGAAGAATTTCCATACCGTTTTCCATAGTGACTGCACCGATTTACCAACATTGCACAAGTGTTCCATTTTTCTCCACATCCTCACTAATGCTTGTTCTTTCTTATCTTTTTGATACTAGTCATTCTGAGAGTTTTAAGATGAAATCTCATTGTGGTTTTGATTTGCATTGTCTTGATGATCAGTGATGTTAAGCATCATTTCATATCTGTTGGCCATCTGTATGTCTTCTTTGGAAAGATGTCTATTCAGATTCTCTGCCCATTTTTAATCAGATTTATTTTTGGTGTTGAGTTCTTTATATATTTTGGATGTTAAACCCTTATTGGTTTATCATTTGCACATTTTCTACTCATTTGTTTGCCTTTTCATTTAGTTGATGGTGTCCTTTGCTGTGCAAAAGCTTTTTATTTTGTTGTGGTGCCAATAGGTTATATGTGCTTTTGTCTTCCTTACCTTAAGAGATATATCTAGAAATACGTTGCAAAAGCTGATGTTCAAGAGATTATTGCCTAGATTTCTAAAGAAGTTTTATGGTTTCAGGTCTCACATTTAAATATTTTACCCATTTTGTGTTTATGTTTGTGTATTGTGTAAGAAAGTGGTCTAGTTTCATTCTTTTACATGTAGCTCTTCAGTTTCCCTGGTTTTCCAGTTTGTCACAATCATTTGTTGAAGACACTGTATTTTCATCATTGTATGTTCTTGCCTCCTTTGTCACAGATAAATTGATCATATATATGTAGGCTTATTTCAAGGGATTCTATTCTATTCCATTGATCTATGCATATTTTTTGTGGCAGTTCTCTACTGTTTTGATCACTACAACTTTATGATATATCTTGAAATCTAGACTTGTGATCACGTCAGATTGATTCTTCCTGCTCAAGGTTTTTTTTTGTGTGTGTGTGTGCATGTTTCAATTTGGTTTCATTTGTGATTCCATAGGAAATAGACTATTATTCTCATTCACTGAAAAATTCTGTTGGAATTTTGATAGGGATTGAATTAAATCTGTAGATTGCTTTGGTTAGTATGGAAATTAAAAAAAATTATTTCTTTATAAACATATATTATTAGCCCCATGGATACAGGTCTGTGAATCACCAGGTTTACACACTTCACAGCACTCACAATAGCACATACCACCCCCAATGTCCATAACCCCACCACCCTCTCCCGACCGCCCTCCCCCCAACCACCCTCAGTTTGTTTTGTGAGATTAAGAGTCTCTTATAGTTTGTCTCCCTCCTGATCCCATCTTGTCTCATTTATTATTTTCCTACCTCCCCAAACCCCCCATGTTGCATCTCCACTTCCTCATAACAGGAAGATCATATGATAGTTGTCTTTCTGTGATTAACTTACTTTACTAAGCATAATACCCACTAGTCCCATCCACATCATTGCAAATGGCAGTATTTCATTTCTTTTGATGGCTGCATTCCACTGTATATATATACCACATCTTCTTCACTCATTCATCTGTTGATGGCCATCTAGGTTCTTTCCATAGTTACCTATTGTGGACATTGCTGCTATAAATATTTAGGTGCACGTGCTCCTTCGGATCACTACGTTTGTATCCTTAAGGTAAATACCCAGTAGTGCAATTGCTGGGTCATAGGGTAGCTCTATTTTACACTTTTTGGGGAATCTCCATGCTGTTTTCCAGAGTGGTTGCACCAGCTTTCATTCCCACCAACAGTGTAGGAGGGTTCCCCTTTCTCCACATCCTCGCCAACATCTGTCATTTCCTGACTTGTTAATTTTACCCATTCTGACTGGTGTGAGGTGATATCTCATTGTGGTTTTGATTTGTATTTCCCTGATGCCGAGTGATATGGAGCACCTTTTCATGTGTTTGTTGGCCATATGGATGTCTTCTTTGCAAAAATGTCTGTTCCTGTCCTCTGCCCATTTATGCTTGGATTATTTGTTCTTTGGGTGTTGAGTTTGCTAAGCTCTATATGAATTTTGGATACTAGCCCTTTATCTGATATGTCATTTGCAAACATCTTCTCCCATTTTGTCAGTTGTCTTTTGGTTTTGTTAAGCCCTGGGCTTTTGTTTGGAGATTTTGATGACTGTTTCAATCTCCTTACTGGTTATGGGTCTGCTCAGGTTTTCTGTTTCTTCCTGTTTCCTTTGCTGTGCAAAAGCTTTTGATCTTGATGAAATCCCAATAGTTCCTTTTTGCCCTTGCTTCCCTTGCCTTGGCAATGTTCCTAGGAAGAAGTTGCTGTGGCTGAGGTCGAAGAGGTTGCTACCTGTGTTCTCCTCAAGGATATTGATGGATTCCTTTCTTACATTGAGGTCCTTCATCCATTTTGAGTCTATTTTCATGTGTAGTGTAAGGAAATGGTCCAATCTCATTTTTCTGCATGTGGCTGTCCAATTTTCCCAACACCATTTGTTGAAGAGGTTGTCTTATTTCCATTGGACATTCTTTCCTGCTTTGTTGAAGATTAGTTGACCATAGAGTTGAGGGTCTATTTCTGGGCTCTCTATTCTGTTCCATTGATCTATGTGACTGTTTTTGTGCCAGTACCATACTGTGTTGATGATGACAGCTTTGTAATAGAGCTTGATGTCTGGAATTGTGATGCCACCAGCTTTGGCTTTCTTTTTCAGTATTCCTTTGGCTATTCGAGGTCTTTTCTGGTTCCATATAAATTTTAGAATTATTTGTTCCATTTCTTTGAAAAAAAAAAAGATGGGATTTTGATAGGGATTGCATTAAATGTGTAGATTGCCTTAGGTAGCAGACATTTTCACAATATTTGTTCTTCCAATCCAGGAGCATGGAAGATTTTTCCATTTCTTTATGTCTTCCTCAATTTCTTTCATGAGTATGTTATAGTTTTCTGAATATGGATTATTTGCCTCTTTAGTTTGGTTTATTCCTAAGTATCTTATGGTTTTGGGTGCAATTGTGAATAGGACTGATGCCTTAATTTCTCTTTCTTCTGTCTTGTTGTTGGTGTAAAGAAATGCAAATGATTTCCGTGCATTGATTTTATATCCTAACACTTTACTGAATTGATTTTATATCCTGACACTTTACTGAATTCCTGTATATCCTGACACTTTACTGAATTCCTGTACAAGTTCTAGAGATTTGGAGTGGAACCTTTTGGGTTTTCCACATGTCATATCATATCATCTGCAAAGAGTGATAGTTTGACTTCTTCTTTGCCAATTTGGATGCCTTTAATTTATTTTTGTTTTCTTATTCCTGAGGCTAGGACTTCTGGTACTATGTTGAATAGCAGTGGTGGTAATGGACATCCCTGCTTTGTTCCTGACCTTAACAGAAAAGCTCTCAGTTTTTCTCTATTGAGAATGATATTTGTGGTTTTTCATAGACAGCTTTGATAATATTGATATTGATATTGATGTTAATGTTGATATTGATAATATTGAGGTATGTGCCTCTATCCCTACACTTTGAAGAGTTTTGACCAGGAAGGGATGCTGTACTTTCTCAAATGTTTTTTCAACATCTATGGAGAGTATTGTATGGTACTTGTTTATTCCTTTATTAATGTATTGTATCACATTGATTGATATGTGGATGTTGAACCAACATTGCAGCTCTGGAATAAATCCCCCTTGGTCATAGTGAATAATCCTTTTAATGTACTCTTGGAGCGTATTGGCTAGTATTTTGGTTAGAATTTTCACATCTGTGTTCATCAAGGATATTGGTCTGTAATTCTCTTTTTTGATGGGATCCTTGTCTGGTTTTGGGATCAAGGTGATGCTGGCCTCATAAAATGAGTTTGGAAGTTCTCCTTTCTCCTTCCATTTCTATTTTTTGGAACAGTTTCAGGAGAATAGGAATTAATTCTTCTTTATATGTTTGGCAGAATTCCCTGGGTATCCAACAAGCCCTGGGCTTTTGTTTGGAGATTTTGATGACTGTTTCAATCTCCTTACTGGTTATGGGTCTGTTCAGGTTTTCTGTTTCTTCCTGGTTCAGTTGTGGTAGTTTATATGTCTCTAGGAATGCATCCATTTCTTCCAGGTTGTCAAATTTATTGGCGTAGAGTTGCTCATACTATGTTCTTATACTTGTTTGTATTTCTTTGGTGTTGTTTGTGATCTCTCCTCTTTCATTCATGATTTCATTTATTTGGGTCCTTTCTCTTTCCTTTTTGCTAAGTTTGGCTAGGGGTTTGTCAATCTTATTAATTCCTTCAAAGAACCAATTCCTAGTTTCATTGATTTGTTCTATTTTTTTTGGGGGGGTGTTTATATTTCATTGATTTCTGCTCTGATCTTTATAATTTCTTTTCTCCTGCTGGGTTTAGGCTTTCTTTGTTGTTCTTTCTCCAGCTCCTTTAGGTGTAGGGTTAGGTTGTGTATTTGAAAACTTTCTTATTTCTTGAGAAAGGCTTGTATCACTATGTATTTCCCTCTCAGGACTACATTTGCTGTGTCCCACAGATTTTGTGCCATTGTATTTTCCTTATCATTTGTTTCCATGAATTTTTTCAATTCTTCTTTAATTTCCTGGCTGACCCATTTATTCTTTAGAAGGATGCCATTTAGTCTCCATGTATTTGGGTTCTTTCCAAATTTCCTCCTGTGATTGAGTTCTAGCTTCAGAGCACTGTGATCTGAAAATATGCAGGGAATGATCCCAGTCTTTTGATACCAGTTGAGACCTGATTTATGACCCTGTATGTGATCTATCCTGGAGAATGTTCTAGAGAAGAATGTGTATTCTGTTGATTTGGGATGGAATGTTCTGAATATATCTGTGATGTCCACCTGATCCAGTGTTTCATTTAAGGCCTTTATTTTCTTGTTCTTTTGCTTGGATGATCTGTCCATTTCAGTGAGGGGAGTGTTAAAGTCCCCTACTATTATTGTATTATTGTTGATGTGTTTCTTTGATTTTCTTATTAACTGCTTTATATAGTTGGCTGCTCCCATGTTAGGGCATAGATATTTAAAATTGTTAGATTTTCTTGTTGGACATACCCTTTGAGTATGATAGTGTCTTTCCTCATCTCTTATTATATTCTTTGGCTTAAAATCTAATTGATCTGATATAAGGATTGCCTCCCGAGCTTTCTTTTGATGTCCATTAGCATGGTTTTGATGTCCATTAGCATGGGGTAATGGTTTTCCACCCCCTCACTTTAAATCTGGAGTTTTCCTTGGGTCTAAAATGAGTTTCTTGTAGGTAGCATATTGATGTTTTTTTTTTTTTTAACCATTCTGATACCCTGTATCTTTTGATTGGGGCATTGAGCCCATTTACATTCAGGGTAACTATTGAGACATATGAATTTAGTGCCATCGCATTGCCTGTAAGGTGACTGTTACTGTATATTGTCTCTGTTCCTTTTTGATCTACTATTTTTAGGTGCTCTCTTTGTTTAGAGGACCACTTTCAATATTTCCTGTAGAGCTGGTTTGGAGTTTGCAAATTCTTTCAGTTTTTGTTTGTCCTGGAAGCTTCTTATCTCTCCTTCTATTTGCAATGATAGACTAGCTGGATATAGTATTCATGGCTGCATGTTTTTCTCGTTTAGTGCTCTGAATATATCATGCCAGTTCTTTCTGGCCTGCCAGGTCTCTGCCTATTTAATATTTTTACCCTTGTATCTTACAGACTTCTTTTCCTGGGCTGCTTTCAGGATTTTCTCTTTGTCACTAAGACATGTAAATTTTACTATTAGGTGACGGGGTGTGGACCTATTCTTACTGATTTTGAGAGGGGCTTTTGGCACCTCCTGGATTTTGATGCTTGTTCCCTTTGCCATATTAGGGAAATTCTCTACAACAATTCTCTCCAATATACCTTCTGCTCCCCTCTCTCTTTCTTATTCTTCTGGAATCCCAATTATTCTAATGTTGTTTCATTTTATGGTGTCACTTATCTCTCAAATTCTCCCCTTGTGGTACAGTAGTTGTTTGTCTCTCTTTTGCTCAGTTTCTTTATTCTCTGTCATTTGGTCTTCTATATTACTAATTCTTTCTTCTGCCTCATTTATTCTAGCAGTGATAGCCTCCATTTTTGATTGCACATTATTAATAGATTTTTTTTTATTTCAACTTGGTTAGATGTTCATTCTTTTATTTCTCCAGGAAGGTCTTTTATCTCTTCAGAGAGAGTTTCTCTAATATCTTCCATGCCTTTTTCGAGCCGGGATAGAGCCTTGAGAATCATCATTCTAAACTCTAGATCTGACATATTACCAATGTCCATATTGATTAGGTTGCCTAGCCTTCAGTACTGCTTCTTGTTCTTTTTTGTTTTTTTTTTTTGGTGGTGAATTTTTCTGCCTTGTCATTTTGTCCTGATATGAATATATGAAGGAGCAAATAAAATACTTAAAGGTTGGCAAAGACCCCAGGAAAATGTGCTTTAACCAAATCAGAAGTGACCCCAAATCATGGGGCGGTAGAAAGGGGATAAAAAATGTTTATTAAAAATATTAAAAAAAGAAAACAAATAAAGAAAAAATATTAAAAAAAGAAAAATATATATATATATATTAGACTGGTGACTAGAATAGGGTCACCCAGTTAATTTTGGGAGTATTTAAGTCTCTTAGAATAAACTACCTCTTAAAATTTCAAAGAATAAAAAACATATGTAAGGGTAAACAATGAAGGGATGGAATATGACTATAAAGATGAAAAAAAATTTTTTTTAATTTATAAAGAAGGAGGTGATAAAATAAGTTGGTTGGGAGCATAAAGAAAAAGAAAGTGGAGAGAATTTGCTCAGGCTGGAGACTAGACCAAGCCTGGAGCTAGATTTAGGGTATATGTTGATCTATTAGAATTTGTACCCCAAATTTTTTAGAAGGAAAAAAAACCCATGTGTATGCAAAAAATAAAATTAGATATAATGAAGGATAAAATATGACTATAAGAATGAAGGTTTAGAAATGATTTTTTTTAAATGAAAGGTATTGTTAAGATAAACTAGTTAAAAAACGTTAAAAGAGGAAAGGGTAAAAGTTAATTTAGCTGAAGAAAAAATATGAAATGAAAAATATTTTTTGAGCAATATGATAAACAGTGTATTAATAACAATAGCTAACGTTTGTTGAGATTATTACCACTCACTCCTCTTCACTTACCTTAACTTTCTTTTTTTTTTCTTTTTTAATTTTTAATTTTTATTTTTTTATAAACATATATTTTTATCCCCAGGGGTACAGGTCTGTGAATCACCAGGTTTACACACTTCACAGCACTCACCAAAGCACATACCCTCCCCAATGTCCATAATCCCACCCCCTTCTCCCAAACCCCCTCCCCCAGCAACCCTCAGTTTGTTTTGTGAAATTAAGAGTCACTTATGGTTTGTCTCCCTCCCATTCCCTTCTTGTTTCATTTATTCTTCTCCTACCCACTTAAAATATTTAATTAACTGCAAAACTAAAAAATCATGGGGAGAACGGCATGAATTCCATGATTTGCTTTCTCCTCCTCTGGAATTCCGCTGTTCTTCTTGGTAGGTGAACTTGGTCTTGGCTGGATTTCTTGTTGATATTCTGGGGGAGGGGCCTGTTGTAGTGATTCTCAAGTTTCTTTGCCCAAGGTGGAATTGCCCTGCCCTTACCAGTGTCCGGGCTAAGTAATCTGCTCAGGTATGCTTTGGGGAGCTTTTGTTCCCTAAACGCTTTCTGTAGAGTTCCAGAGGACCGGAATGAAAATGGCGGCCTCCCAATCTCCAGCCCAGAGGAGCTGAGAGCTCGGGCCCCCATTCCTCAGTGCACCCTCAGAGAAAAGCGCTCAACCATTCCTGTCTCCCTGACCTCTGGCTGTGCTTGGAGAAAAGAGCTCAATCACTTCCATCTCCCTTGCCTCCAGCTGCACTCTGAGCTCACCCAGCCTGTGACCAAGCATCTCTGTCTCTGGCACAGAGCTCTGCCTGGAGTCTCCAAACCCCGCAGATCCCTGAGCTCTTCCAGGGGGTGTCTCCCCAGATCTTGTTGGGACCCCACTCACAGAGCAGTGGTTTGCACCACGGATTACGTTCAAGGTAATCCCAAGTTGAAAGCTCACTCCTTGGCTCTGTCTCTGTAGCTGGTTTCCTGCTCTAATACCTGCAAGCTCTGGGACACTCAGACACTCCTGATCCTTCTTTGACCCCACAGGACCCTGGGGCCATGTGGGCCTCACCCCGGTTTAGCCTCTGGAGAGATGTCCCTTAGTGGAGCAGACTTTTAAAAGTCCTGATTTTGTGCTCCATTGTTTCGCACTTGCCAGGATCCAACACCTTTCCCCATGGTCTATCTTCCCGTTGCTTTGGATTCTCTACTCTGCTGGTCCTACCTTTCAGAAAGTGGTCAATTTTCTGTTTCTAGAATTGTTGCTCTTCTTCTCTTTGATCTTCTGTTGGATTTGTTGGTGTTTGCAATAGTTTGATAAGCTATCTAAGTGATCTCCTGCTACCTTGTGTCATCTCAGCCTGCTAGTTCTCCATCTTGACTCTTCTTCTCAGTATGGAAATTTTAACATATTCATTCTTCTAATCCAAGAGAATGGAATATCTTTCCATTCATGTCATGTTCAATTTTTTTCTTCAGTATTTCATAGTTTTCAGAGTACAGGTCTTCCTCCCCTTTGCTTAAGTTTATTCCCAGGTATTTTACTCTTTTTCGGTGCAATTGTAAATGGAATTTTTCCTTAATTTCTCTTTCTGATACTTTGTTATTTGTGTATAGAAATGCTACTGATTTCTGGGTATAGTTTTTATCCTGTGACTTCAATGAATTTATTACTTGTAATAGTGTTTTGGCAGAATTTTTAGGATTTTCTATGTGTGTATTACATCATCTGTAAGTGGTAACAGTTTAACTTCTTTACCAATATGGATGTTCCTTCTTTTTTCTTTTTTTTTTCTTTCTTTTTGGTTGAAGCTGTGTCTAGGACTTCCAGTTCTGTGTTGAATAAAATAGTTAGAGTGGAATCCCTGTCTAGTTCCTAACTGTAGAGGAAAAGGTCTCTGTTTTTCTTCATTGTGCATGGTATTAGCTATAGGTCTTTTTCGTATATGACCTTTATTATGTTGATATATGCTCCTCTTAAACCCACTTTGTTGAGAGTTTTTACCGTGAACAGATGCTGAATTTTGTCAAATGCCTTTACTGCATCTATTGAGATGATTGTATACTTTCAATCCTTCATTTTGTTTATGTGAATTGTGAATTGATTGATTTGTGGATATTAAACCATTCTTGCATCCCTGGAATAAATCCTAGTTGATTGTGGTAAATATTTTTTTTTTTTAGTTTATTGTTGAATGATGTTTGTTAATATTGTGTTGAGGAATTTTGCACACATATTCATCAAGGATATTAGCCTGTAGTTTTCTTTTTGGTAGTGTCTTTGGTTTTGGTATCAGGGTAATTCTGGCCTTGTAGAATGCATACCCAAGCTTTCCTTCCCTTTTCATTTTTTGGAATAATTTGAGAAGATTAGGGATTAATCCTTTTTAAAATCTTTGTAGTATTTCCCTGTGATTTAATCTGTCCCTGGACTTTTATATTTTTGTAGTTTCTTCATTACTGATTCAACTTCATTATTAAAAATTGGTCTGTTCAAATTTTCTTTCTTCTTGATTCAGTTTTGGAAGATTTTATATTTCTAGTATTTTATCCATTTCTTCTAGGTTGTCCAACTTGTTGGCATATGATTTTTTTATAGTATTCCATAGCAATCCTTTGCATTTCTGTAGTGCCAGTTATTACTTCTCCTCTCTCATTTCTGACTTTGTTTGGGACCTTTTGCTTTGTTTTTCTGATGGGTCTGGCTAAAGCTTTATCAATTGTATTTATCTTTTTACAGTATCAGATCTTGGTTTCATTGGTTTTTTATTGATTTTTATGACTAAAAGCCATTTATTTCAGTTCTGATCTCTATTATTTATTTTCTTTTACTCACCTGGGGATTTGTTTGTTCTTTTTGTAATTCCTTTGGGTATAAAGTTAGATTTTTAAAATTTGAGGTTTTTTTTCTTATTTTTATGTGGTGAGTCTGCATCAATCATCATATTTTCTTCTTAGAACTGCTTTTAGTTGTATCCAATTTTTTTTTGAACCAACGTATTTTCCCATTTATTTGTGTCCATGTACTTTCTGATTTCTACTTTGATTGCTTCATTCACCATTTGCTGGAAAGATGTTCTTTTTCTCATTGGATTTATTTCCTGCTTCCTTGAAGATTAATTAATCATAGAGTTGTTGATTCATTTCTGGGTTTTCTCCTGTGTTTCAATGATCTATGTGTCTGTTTTTGTGCCAATACCGTACTCTTTTGATCACCACAGCTTTGAAATATAACTTGAAGTTCGGAATTGTGAAGCCTCCAGCTTTGTTTTTCTTTCCCAAGGTTTCTTTGGCTCTTTGGGGTCTTTTGTGGTTCCATACAAATTTTAGGACTTTTTGTTCTTTGTGTGAAAAAATGTTGTTAGTATTTTGATAGAGATTGTATTAAATGTATAGAGTGTTTTGGGCTGTAGATAGTTTAACAATGTTTGTTCTTCCAATCCATGAGCATGGAATGTATTTCTATTTCTTTGTGTCATCTTCAATTTCTTTCATCAGAATTTTATAGTTTTCAAGTACAGGTTTTTCACCTCTTTGGTTGGATTTATTCCTAGGTATTTTAGTATTTTTGGTGCAAGTAAATAATATTGATTCTTTTATTTCTCCTCCTGCTGTTTCATTATTAGTGCACAGAAATGCAAAAGATAAAAAATTGAAGCAGAAGGAAAACTTCCAGACTCTTTCTATGAAGCCAACATTACCCTGATCCCTAAACCAGACAAAGACCCTACCAAAAAGGAGAATTTCAGACCAATATCACTGATGAATATGGATGCTAAGATACTCAACAAGATCTTAGCCAACAGGATCCAACAGCACATTAAAAAGATTATCCACCATGACCAGGTGGGATTCATCCCTGAGCTACAAGGATGGTTCAACATTTGCAAATCAATGTGAGAGAACAAATTAATAAGAGAAGAGAGAAGAACCACATGGTCCTCTCAATTGATGCAGAAAAAGCATTTGACAAAATCCAGCATCTGTTCCTGATTAAAACGCTTCAAAGTATAGGGATGGAGGGAACATTCCTGAACCTCATCAAATATATCTATGGAAGACCCACAGCAAATATCATCCTCAATGGGAAAAAGCTTGCAGACTTTCCGTTGAGATCAGGAACATGACAAGGATGCCCACTCTCACCACTCTTGTTCAACATAGTATTAGAAGTCCTCATTGTAGTTTTGATTTGCATTTCTCTAATAGTAATTAATGTTGGACTTTTTTCATGTGTCTGTTGGCCTTCTTTATGTCTTCTTTGGAGAAATGTCTGTTTACATTTTCTGCCCATTTTCAATTGGATTATTTATTGTTTGGTAGTTGAGTTTTATAAGTTCCTTATACATTTTAGAAACTAACAGCTTATTGAATATGTCATTTGCCAATATAATTTCTCATGCTATGAGTTATCTTTTCGTTTTGTTGATTGTTTCCTTCTCTATGCAGAAACTTTTTATTTTGTTATAGTACCAATAGTTTACTTTTGCTTTATTTCCCTTGCTTTAGGAGACATATCTAGAAAGGAGGTGCTACAGCCAATGTCAAAGAGGTTACTGCCTGTATTCTTTTCTATGATTTTTATGGTGTCAGGTCACACAATCAGGTATTTAATAATCTATTTTGATTATTTTTTTTGTGTATGGTGTAAGAAAATGTTCTACTTTTTTTTTTTTTTTTTGTATATAGCTGACCAGATTTTCCAACACCATTTGTTGAAGAGACTATTTTTCTCCCACTGGATATTCTTTCCTGCTTTGTATTACCATCAGTTAGTTCTTTTATGACTGTTATTAATTATTTTATATATTTGGGTGTTCCCATATTGGTTGTATAAATATTTAAAATTGCTGTATCTTCTTGTTGGATTGTTGCCTTTATTATTATAGAAGTCCTCCTTTGTCTCTTGTTACAGTCTTTGTTTTAAGGTTATTTTGTCCAGTGTAAGTATTGCTACTCCAGATTTCTTTCCACAACTTTTGCATGATAGATATTTCTTTATCCTGTCACTTTCAGTCTGCAGGTTTTTAGGTCTGTTATGTGTCTTTTGTAAGCAGCATATAGTTGGGTATTTTTTTTTCTTATTCATTCTGTCATTCTGTGTCTTTTGATTCAATAATTCAGCCCATTTAAATTTAAAGTAATTATTCATAGATATGTATTTATTACCATTTTATTACCTGTTCTATAGCTGTTTCAGAAGATTTTCGCTGATCTTTTCCTTTTTCTCTCTTTCATAGATTGTTGGTTTTCTTTGGTGATCTATTTAGATTTCTTTCTTTTTAGTCTTTTCATACTTATTTAGTAGTTTTAATTTGTGGTTACCATTAGGTTTATATATAATATTTTCTGCATATAGCAGTCTATATTAAGTTGATGATCATTAAATTTGAACCCATTCTTAATTCTTCTCCTCCATACATTTTAGGTGTGTGGTGTCATATTTTACAACCTTTTATTTTGAGAGTTTTTTTATTTCATAGAAATATTCATTTTTAGTGCTACATTGATGCTGTCACTTTTGGTCTTTCCTTCCCACTCAGAGATTCCACTTTAATATTTCTTGCAGGGCTGGTATAGTGGTCTCAAATTCCTTTAGTTTTTGTTTGGTTTGGAAGCTCTATATCCTGAATTATAGCATTACTGATTAGAGTATTCTTCCTCTATTCCCTGCCCCCCCCCCCACTTGCCTCTGACTATTTCATGCTTTTTCATGACTCTTTTGGTTTTGAAAATTTCTGCTGAAAAATCTCCTGCTATGGTTATGGGCTTTTCTTGATGTAACTGCCTTCTTTTATATTGTTGATTTTAAAATATTTTGCCACTTTAATTATAATATTTCTTGATGTGGATGTGTTTTTGTTGATTTCATTTGGGTATTCTATGCCTCCTGAATCTCTTTCCCCATATCAGTTAAGTTTTCAGCTATTACTTCTTAAAGTAATTTTTTTTGCCTCCTTTCCTCTCTCTTCTTCTTCTGTGACTCCTATAATGTAAATGTTATTACATTTTAAGGAGTTCCTGAGCTCCCTAGGTCTATTCTTGCTTTGCATAATTATTTTTTCTATCTTTTGTTCAGCTTGATTAGTTTCCATTACTCTGACTTCTAGGTCATTAATTAGTTCCTCTTCTTCTTCCAGCTTGTTTTTCATTCCATCCAGTTGTTTCTCATTACATTTATTGAATACTTTATGTCTGCTATGTTATTTCTTATCTCTGTGTTAAGTGTCTCACTCATGTCTTCCACTCTTTTCTCAAGTCCACTGAGTATCTTTATGGTCATTATTTTAGATTATCTAGCAGGCATAGTAGTGTTCCCTGTTCCCTGAGGTCTGTCATTTTGGGGAGTGTCTCCATTAGCTGCTACATGTGCTCTGCTATTGTGTCCTGGCTGCTTCATCCTTCAGGCCAGTTGTCTGCAGAGGTTCTCTTTGCCTATTTTGGACAGTGTTTGGTCCCTGACCTGAATGTTGTGCCTTTTAACTAGTTGTCCTCTGGTCTGTTTGTGAAATAAGACCTGTTGCTACTGCTACTGGAACTGAGGCAATGCAAAGTCTCCTGGATTGAGAAACATTCTGTGGGTTAGGGTTTGGACTAGTTTTCTGGGGGAAGGGACCCATGGTGCTGGGACTAAAGCAGGCATGACTGGGAAGGCCAGTTCTATCTGACAGTGGAGATTGGGCTTGGTGTAAACAAGTTAGGCATTGAGCTTGTTCCCAAAGTGGCTCCATGTTTATGCTGAAGGGCAAGGGAGGTAACTTTTGCCTACTAGTTCCTTGGTTCCTGGAGGGGTCTCTGGAACACACTCCAAGATGAGCAAATAACCTTTGCAGTGTGTGTTCCAGTTGCTCTTCAGATTGCTATTTCCAGTCTGTATGTCTATAGACTGTTTGCCCTCTCTTTTCTCCAAGTGCAGCCCTAATACCTCTAGGCTGTCCCTGAACTAAGGTCACTGATCTTTAGAACATTAGGCTGTAAGCCCTGCTGTTTGAAAGAACTCACAAAATTCAGCTACTCTCACTTTCCAAGCCAACTGCTATGGGAACTCATTTTCCTCCTGTGCTCCTCTCTGTGTTAATCTGTCTTGTGTCCTCCTTTGTGACCATTGCTACCTCCCCACTGGAGCAACTATGATCTGTTTCTCTTCCAAACCACTTTTCTGCACTTCTTAATTTCTTCAATATGGCCTCTTCTCTCCCTTTAGTTGTGGAGTTTGTTCTGCAAGTCTTCAGGTTGATTTCTGGGGTATTTAGAATGATTTGATAGTTATCTAGTTGTATTCATGACATGATGCAAGACTAGGGTCTTCCTACTCAGCTTCCATTTTCCTTCCTCTCTCTGACTTTGTGGGTTGATATCAAATGTTAACCTAGTAGGAAAGGCATTTCTCCTGTTCATTTTTAATGCTGGAGCTGTTACGGTGAAAAGGAAGAGTATGGGGTGTTCACAGAAAACAATATCTTGCCATATTAAGTGACTTTTTGGTTCTGGAGTTTGTGTCAAGTAGAATAGAAGCATGATATTGGACACCTAAAAGCCTGGAGACTATTTAAGAACCCAAAGAAAGGAAGTGGCTTGTGGGACAATGTAACAGTTGTTTTCACTGAGAGAATTAAAAAAACAGACTCAAAGAGGCAAAATGTATTACTTTAAGTTAAAAGGTATTAGGTTTGATTCCAAGGTTGGCTTCATCCAGTCTTGGGTACTTTACTTAAACAAATAAATAATGTTTGATAAATATTCCTTTTTAAAATTCAACATACCCCAAATTTTATTAAACAAGTTTTATCAAAATCTACCATTTTCAAAATCTACCACTCTCATCTTTTCCTCTCCCAGTAAATAGCAGTACCATTGACCCAGTCACTGAAGCTGAAAACTTTGGAGTCTTGTGGGACTCTTCTCTGGCTCTTTTTTCTCCATATGTTCCTTAGTTGTACATTCTCCATATGTTAACACTTTTTTCTATCTGAATTTTCTCATGGTGGCAAAATGATTGTAGCACTTTCAGGAACATATAGAGATGTTCAGAAAAAAGGAAGAGGTAATTGTTGCTGGAAATTTTCTTTCTTTTCTGGATCTTGGACCCTGGGTTGGAAATCTGGAAACTCTACTTATACCAAGACTATTTATTCTAAGTGACATTGTCACTTTAGAAACTTTTCAGATCTCAAATTTCACAGAATCATTCTAGTATAATTTCATAACTTATTTTTATTTTTTTAAATTAAGTTTTATTTAAATTCCAGTTAGTTATCATACAGTGTGATATTAATTTTAGGTGTACAATATAGTGATTCAGCACTTCCATACAACACCCAGTGCTCATCACAGTCACTGTGCTCCTTAATACACAACAGCTATTTCACCCATTTACCAACCTACCTCCCCTATGGTAACCATAAGCTTGTCCTCAATACTTAAGATTCCCTTTTTTTGGTTTGCCTCCCTCTCTTTTATTTCCCCTTGCTCATTTATTTTTGTTTATTGAATTTCAATATGAGTGAAATCATATGGCATTTTGTCTTTCTTTGTCTGACTTATTTTGCTTAACATTATACTCTCTAGCTCTATCCACGTCCTTGCAAATGGCAAGATTTCATTTTTATGGTTGAGTAATACCCAATTCTATATTTATACCACATCTTCTGTATCCATTCATCAGTCAAAGGATGCTTGGGCAGTTTCCATATTTTGGCTATTGTGGATAATGCTGCTTTAAACATTGAGGTAAATGTATCTCTTTTAATTAGAATTATTGTATTCTTTGGGCAAATAAGAAGTAATGCAATTGCTGGATCATAGGGTACTTCTATTTTTAAGTTTTTGAGGAACCTCCATGTTGTTTTACAGAGAGGCTGTGCCACTTTGCATTCCCAGGAACAGTGCAAGAGTGTTCCACTTTCTCCACATCCTCGCCATGACTCATGTTTCTTTTATTGTTAGTTTTAGTCATCTTGATAGGTGTGGGGGTAATATATAAATGCAGTTTTTATTTATATTTCCCTGATGATCGTTGATATTGAATATCTTTTCATATGTCTGATAGTCATCTGTATGTCTTTCTTGGAAAGATGTCTACTCATGTCTTCTACTTATTTTTAATTGGGTTTTTCCATCTTTGGGTGTTGAATTTTATAAGTTCTTTATATATTTTGGTTACTGATACTTTAACAGCTATGTCATTTGTAAATATCTTTTGAAATTTTGTAGGTTGCCTTTTAGTTTTACAGTTTGTTTCCTTCACTGAGCAGGAGTTTTTTAATTTAATATAGCCCCAGTAGTTTATTTTTGCCTTTGTTCCCTTGCCTCAGGAGACATATCTAGAAAGAAGTTGCTACAGATGATGTCAAAGAAGTTACTGCCTGTGATCTCTTCAATAATTTTTGTAGCTTATGGTCTCATATTTATGTCTTTAATCCATTTTGAATTTATTTTTGTGTGTGGTGTAAGAAAGTGCTCCAGTCTCATTCTTCTGCATGTTGCTGTCCCGTTTTCCCACCATTTGTTGAAGGCTTTTTCTCATTGAATATTATCTCCTGCTTTGTTGAAAACTAATTGACCATATAGTTATGGGTACATCTCTGGGTTTTCTATTCTATTCCATTGATCTATATGTCTATTTTTGTGCCAGTACTATACTTCTTTGATCACCACAGCTTTGTAATATAACCTGAGGTCTGTATTTGTGATACCTCCAGCTTTGCTTTTTGTTTTCAAGGTTGCTTTGGCTATTCAGGGTCTTTTGTGGTCCCATACACATTTTAGTATTATTTGTTCCAACTGTATGAAAAATGCTGATGGTATTTTGGTAGTGATTGGATTAAATACATAGGTTGCTTTGGGTAGTATAGTCCTTTTAACAATATTTGTTCTTCTAATCAATAAGCATGGAATATTTTGCAATTTCATTGTGTCACCTTCAACTTCTTCTTCTTCTTCTTTTTTTTTTTTTTACCCTCAACTTCTTTCATCAGTGTTTTTTTTTTTTTTAGTTTTCAGAGTACATATCTTTTTCTTCTGTGGAGAGGTTTATTCCAAGGTATCTTACTGGTTTTGGTGCAATTGTAAATGGGGTTGGTTCCTTAATTTCTATTTCTGCTGCTTCATTATTTGTGTAGAGAAATGCCAGATTTCTGTACACTGATTTTGTATCCTACAAATTTATTGAATTCATGTATCAGTTCCAGCAGTATTTTGCTGGAGTCATTTAAGTTTTCTGTATAGAGTATCATGTCATCTGCATATAGTGGAAGTTATACTTCTTCTTTGCCAATGTGGATGCCTTTATTTCTTTTTGTTGTTTGATTGTTGTGGCTAGGACCCTAGAACCATTTTAAAAAAGCAGTGGTTTGAGTAGACATCCCTATCTTGTTTGTCACCATAGTGGAAAAGCTTTGAGTTTTTTCCACATTGAGGATGATATTAGTGTCGGTTTTTCGTAATGGCTTTTATAATGTTGAAGTATGTTCCCTATAAACCTACTTTTTTGAGAGTTTTTATTATGAATAGATGTTGTACCTTGTCATATGTTTTTCTGCATCTATTGAAAGATCATATGGTTTTTGTCATTTCTTTTATTAATGTGGTATATCATACTGATTGATTTGCAAATATCAAACCACCCTTGCAACCAAGGAATAAATGATTGTTTTGATGAATAGTTGGATTTGTTTTGGTACCATTTTATTTATTGGCAGTATTTTATTTATCCGTGTTCATCAGGGATCTTGAGATATATAGTTCTCTCTCTCTCTCTCTTTTTGTGGAGTCTTTATCAGGTTTTGGTATCAGGGAAATCATGGCCTCATAGGGTGAATTTGGAAGTCTTCCTTCCTTTTCTATTTTTTGGAGTAGTTTGAGAAGAATAGGTATTAACTCTTCATTAAATGTTTTGTAGAATTTACCTGTGAAGCCATCTGGTCTGTACTTTTGTTTGTTGCTAGTTTTTAAATTACTAATTTTTTTTTTGTTGGTTATTGTTCTCTTCATGTTTTCTATTTATTCCTTTTTCATTTTTGGTAGTTTATATGTTCTTACGTATTTATATATTCTTGCAGGTTGTCCTATTTGTTGGCATGTAGTTTTTCATAATATTCTCTTATAATTATTTGTATTTGTGTAGTATTGGTTGTTATTTCTCTTCTCTCATTTGTGATTTTGTTATTTGGTTCCCTTCTCTTTTATTTTTGATAAGTCTGGCTACAGGTTTATCACTTTTATTTAGTTATTTTTTCAAAGAACCAGCTCCTGGTTTCATTGATCCATTCTATTGTTTTTTTCTTAATTAATATATAATGTATTATTTGTCTCAGGAGTACAGGTCTGTGATTCATCAGTCTTACACAATACACAGCACTCACCACAACATGTACCCGCCTCATTTTTTTTAATTATTTTTAGTTTTTATATCCCTTATTTTTATCTAATCTTTATAATTTCCTTCCTTCTGCTAGGTTGAGTCTTAGTTTGTTTTTCTTTTGTTTATCTCCCTTAGGTAGTTTATTTGAGATTTTCCTTGGTTCTTGAAGTAAGCCTGAATTTCTGTATACTGCTCTCTTAGAACTACTTTTGTTGATTCCCAAAGGTTTTGCCCTGTTGTGTTTTTCTTTAAATTTGTTTCCATGTATATTTTAAATTTATTCTTTAATTTCCTGGTTAACGTATTCATTGTTTAGTAACACGGTGTTTAACCTCCATGTATTTGTGGTGTTTTCAATTTTTTCTGTGGTTGACTCCTAGCTTCATAGCAAAGAAAAGGTGCATGGTATGTGTTCAGTCTTTCTGTGTTGGTTGAGACCTGTTTCATGACCTAATATGTGATCTATTTTTGAGAATGTTCCCTGTGCACTTGAAATGAATATGCACTCTGTTGTTTTAGGGTGGAATGTTCTGAATGTATCTGTTAGATCTATCTGGTCTAGTGTGTCATTCAAAACCATTGTTTCATTGTTTATTGTCTGCTTAGATGATCTGTCCATTGAGATAATGAGGTTTTAAAGTCCCCTATTACAATTGTGTTATTATAAGTTAGTTCACTTATGGTGGCTATTGATTGTTTTATATATTTGGGTTCTCCCATGTTGGTTACATAAATATTTACAATTGTTTGACCTTCTTGTTGGACTTTCCCCTTTTCCTTCTTTGTCTCTTTTTACAGTCCTTATTCTAAAGTCTAATTTTTCCAATATAAGTATTGGTATTCTGGCTTTCTTTTGACAACCATTTGCACAATAAATATTTCCCCTCACACTTACTTTTAATTTGCAGGTGTCTTTATGTCTAAAAGGAGTCTCCTGTAGGTAGCATATAGATGGGTCTTGTTTATATATCCAGTCTGACATCCTATGTCTTTTGCCTTTAGCTCATTTATATTCAAAGTAATTTTGATACATATGCATTTAGTGCCATTTTACTATTTGTTTTGCATTATTTCTGGAAATTTTCTCTGGTCCTTTCTTGTCTTTTTTACTTTTGGTCTCCCCTTTGCAGTAAAAGGGCCCCCTTTAGTATTTTTTGCATGGCTGATATAGTGATCAGAAACTCATTTAGTTTTTGTTTGTCTGGTACACTCTTTATCTATTTTATTATTCTGAATTATAGCCCTGTTGGATAGAGTCACCATAGAGTCTTGCCTGCACATTTTTTTTCCCCATTCAGCACTTTTCATATATCATGCCACTCTCTTCTGGCTTGCCAAGTTTCTGTTGAGAAATCTCCAGTTAGATTGTAATTTATGGAATTTTTTTCTTCAAGAGTTTTTCTTATCACTATATTTTGCAAAGTTAATTACTAATATATCTTGGCATTTGCCTGCTTTTGCTGATTTTCATGGGAGTTCTCTGTACTTCCTGGATCTCAGTGTCTGTTTCCTTCCCCTAATTAGGGAAAATTTCAGCTATTAGTTTTTCAAATAAATTTTCTGCCCCCTTTCTCTTCTTCTGGGACTCCCTTTATTATTTATTTATTTATTTATTTATTTAGAGAAAGCATGAATGTAAGAGTGGGGGGGGGAGAAGACACAATTTTAAACAGATTCCACACCAAGTATGAAGCCTGTCACAGATCTCATGACCCTGAGATCATGACCTGAGCTGAAACTTGTGCTCCTGGGACTTCTGTAATACAAATGTTATTATGTTTGATGCAGTCACTGTGTTCTCTACGTCTATTCTTGTGGTCTATAATTCTTTTTGATGTTGTTGTTCAACTTCAGTGGTTTCCATTATTTTGTCTTCTATGTCACTACCTATGTTACCACCTCTTTCAGCCTGCTGTTAATTTCATCAAGCCTGTTTCCAATCTCATTTATTGCATTCTCCATTTCTGATTTCTTCTTTTTTAGCTCTTTTATCTCTGTAGTAAGGGTCTTCCTGATTTTCTCTATTATTTTCTCAAGGCCAGTGAGTATCCTTATGATTGTTACTTCAAATTTTTCCTCAGGTATGTTACTTATATCTACTTTGCTTAGATCTCTGGCTGTGGCCTTATCTTGTTTTTTCATTTGGGATAAATTTCTCCAAGTAGGCATTTGACCTAAGTCTGTGCCTTCTTCTCTCTGTTGGAGAAGCCAGTTATATCTCCTTCTACTGAATGTAAAGGTCTCATGAAGAAGAGGTTATTTAATGCCCAGGCCTGGCACTTCAGGGAATGTCTTTGATTTGTGCTGTGTGTGCTCTGCTGTCATGTTGTGGCAGATTTATTCTTCATGCCTGTTGTCTGCAGAGGCTCTCCTTGACCACTCTGTGCAGTGTTTTGTTCCTGGCCTGAATATGGTGAGTTTTAATTAGGTGTGCTCTGGTCTGCTTGTGAAATGAGACTTGAGACCAATTCTGCCAGAACTGAGGCCCTGCAGAACTCTGTGGTTAGGAGACATGATGTGGGCAGGGGTTTGTGCTGGTCTTCTGGGGGATCAGCCTACCACACTGGGATTGAGGTAAGCTTGACTTAGAATGGCAGTTCCACCATGTCACAGAGGCATGGAGTTTGGTGAGAGCAAGTTAGACAGACATTGTCAGTGTTGAACTGTTTCCCTCAGGTGGATTTGTGTTAATGCTGAGCATTGGGGGAAAAAAATGGCAGCAGCTAGCTTCTTTGTTCCTAGAGCGGTGTCTCCTGGAATGCTGTCTGTCAGGGACTTGTTCTAAGAAGAGTGAATAATCTCCCCTCCCAGGGTGCCTCAACCAGTTTTCAGGTCACCGTTTCCATGGTGTCTGCCCCAGGTTGTTTGCCTGCTTTCTCCCCAAGAACAAGGCAGTGCCCTCCTGGAATTATCCCATCCAACCCTGCTGACCTTTAAAACTTCATCCTTAATCCCTGTTGGTTGCAAGAAAAATTCAGCCCCAGAAATTTTTTCCTTGTGTGAGCCCCTGCATGTGTGCTCTTCTCTCTTGCCCTTCTCTGAGACAATGATTTATTCCCTACTAGAGAAGTCAAAATCTATTTCTCCCCTAAACCGTGTGTCTTCTCTTCCTGACCTTCTTCGATGTGGCATTTTTTCCCCATTTAATTGTGATGTTTGCTCTGTCAGGCTTCAGGTTGATCTCTGGAATATTTAAGATGATTTTATACTTTTCTAGTTGTATTCATAGGACAAGGTGAGCCTAGGATCCTCCTACTCTGCTTCCATTTTCTATTTTCATAAATTCCATCTTACATTACAATTAAAATTTGAGGTATGCATCAAAGTGACATTAGCAAGATGGCAGAATAGTTTTCAACCATTATTTTGTGATAGAACATCAATTTTTACAACACCTTTGTGAAAGTACCTTTGTGGAGGTCCATTATTTCACTGGATAAGTTCCAGCACAATGTTGGAGCAAAAATTCCAAGAATAGATGTATTGAAGAGGGTAAGAAGAACAGTTTTAATTTACTCTCATCCACTCAAGGTGGCATCGCTCAGTGATAAGATAAATTCCTTTGACCTATAATTTTCCCTATGGGAGAAAGTATAGCATGGTTAGGGATTGTCTTCCCCAGCCATATGGAATGTTGCCTAAGGATCCACTTTTTTCTCATATCACAGAGAATAGTGAGGTAATAGGCATGACAAAGAGGTTGAAAGATAATGGGATCATAGTAACCAGGGTTCAGAACTTATCAAAGGGTGGCAGATCACTTCTAACCGCTTCATTGACCCATCATGAAACCCATCCACTAGATGTTTAGGATATCTCACTTGTGAAACCCCCAACTAACCCATGTTAGCCCCAATGGTCCATGCATCTTATCCATCCATCTTGGCTTTGTCCCTGTGTGCACCTCCACAGAAATCAAATACTAGTCTCTGCAAAAAGTTTGCCAGCATGTACAGAAACCATCCTGACTCTCTTGGATGGGGAGAACATTTGAACATTACAGGGAACAACCCTAGGGAAAACAGACACATAACAGGACAGAGCTTACATTTGAGCATTTCAGGAAACAACCCTAGGGAAAACAGACATGTAACAGGGCAGAGCTTGGCTTTCCAGGATCAAGAGAAAGCACATAATGTCAAAAATTACTCCCTAAGAGGAAAAAAATAGGTGTATAGCAGGCACATGCACAGAAAATGGCTGAGAGAGTCTCAGAATCCCTACGCATGATGAATAGTGAAACTATTACTTTCCTAAAGCTAATTTGTAATAACTAGGAAAAAATCCTTCTACAAATGTAAAGACAGTAACACAGGACTTCAAAGAACATAGGGAAAAAATCAAGGAAACATGAATTTGCCAAAGAAACAATAATTTTCCAGTAACTAACCCCCAGAGAAATGGAGATTTACAAATTGCCAAAGAATTCAAAGTAATTGTTTTAAATTGTTTTGAAGAAGCTCAGAGAGTTACAACAGAACATGGTTAGACAACTCAATTAAATCAGGAAAACAAAACATGGACAAATTTTAAGTTCAGCATAAAGACATCATGAGAAACAGACATAAATATGGGAACTGAATGAATAAAATAAAAATATAACAAAGAACATTAACAGTAGACTTGATCAAGCAGAAATAAGAATCTGTGAACACTAGCAGAGTTCATTTTAATTATTTAGTCAAAGAAGAAAAAAAAATAAAAGAACAATGGAAAGGAATGAAGAAAGTGTGTGGGATTTATTGGACACCATCAAAAAAGCTAATACACACATGGTGGTACTCCAAGAGGGGAGAAGACACAGAGAGAAGAAGCAGAAAGGTTATTTAAAGAAATAATGACTGAAAACTTACCAAATCTTTAGAGAGGTATGGACACATAGTTACATAAAACTCAAAGAAAACCAAACAGAATTATCTAAAGAACTTCACTGAGGCATATTGTAATCAAATTGCCAAAAATCAAAGGAAAGGAAAATTTTGAAATCACCAAGAGAAAAGAGATATCATATATAAGGAAACCCCCATAAGGGATTTCTCAGTAGAAACTCTGAAGGTCAGGAGAGAGTGGGTGATATATTCAAATGCTGAAAGAAAAAAAAGCAAAACAATATTAGTTAAACTGTAAATTATTTTCTTCAGACAAGAAAAAAAAAAAGAAAAACCTCCCAGAAAAATAAAAATTGAAAGAGTTCAACACAACTAGACCTGTTTTACTTGAAATTAATTCTAATGGGTATTCTTCAATTTGAATTGAGAGGATGCTAATTAGTAAAATGAAAATATGTCAAAGTATTAAACTCATTCACAAAGATAAGTATATAGTCAGATTCAGAATACTCTATTATGGAAATGGTGGCATATAAGTCACTTTTAATTATAGTGTGAAGGTGAAAATGCAAAAGTATTAAAATAACTAAGCTATAGTAATCTGTTAATGAATATACAATAGAAAAAGATATAAATTGTGACACCAAAAATGTGGCTGGGACACATGCAGAAAAATGAAACTGGACCATTTCCTTACACCACACATGAAAATAGACTCCAAATGGATGAAGGACCTCAATGTGAGAAAGGAATCCATCAGAATCCTTGAGAACACAGGCAGCAACCTCTTTGACCTCAGCCACAGCAACTTCTTCCTAGGAACATTGCCAAAGACAAGAGAAGCAAGGGCAAAAATGAACTATTGGGACTTCATCAAGATCAAAAGCTTTTGCACAGCAAAGGAAACAGTTAACAAAACCAAAAGATAACTGACAGAATGGGAGAAGATATTTGAAAACAACATATCAGATAAAGGGCTAGTATCCAAAAATGTATCAAGAGCTTATCAAACTCAACACCCAAAGAACAAATAATCCAATCAGGAAATGGGCAGAGGACATGAACAGACATTTCTGCAAAGAAGACATCCAGATGGCCAACAGACACATGAAAAAGTGCTCCACATCACTTGGCATCAGGGAAATACAAATCAAAACCACAATGAGATACCACCTCACACCAGTCAGAATGACTAAAATTAACAAGTCAGGAAGAGACAGATCTGGCGAGGATGTGGATAAAGAGGAAGCCTCCTACAGTTTTGGTAGGAATGCGAGCTGGTGCAACCACTCTGGAAAACAGCATGGAGATTCCTCAAAAAGTGGAAAATGGAGCTACCCTATGACCCAGTAATTGCACTACTGTGTATTTACCCTGAAGATACAAATGTAGTGATCCAAAGGGACACATGCACCTGAATGTTTATAGCAGCAATGTCCACAATAGCCAAACTATGGAAAGAACCTAGATGTTCATAAACAGATGAATGGATAAAGAAGAAGTGGTATATATACACAAAGGAATACTATGCAGCCATAAAAAGAAATGAAATCTTGCCATTTGCAACAATGTGGATGGAACTAGAGGGTATTATGCTTAGCGAAATAAGTCAATCAGAGAAAGACAATTATCATATGATCTCCCTGATATGAGGAAGTTGAGAGGCAACTTGAGATCATATGATAATTGTCTTTCTCTGATTGCTTAGCATAATACACTCTAGTTCCATCCATGTCATTGCAAATGGCAAGATTTCATGTTTTTTGATGGCTGCATAGTATTCCATTGTATATATACATAACATCTTCTTTATCCATTCATCTGTTGATGGACATCTAGCCTTTTCCCTAGTTTGGCTATTGTGGACATCACTTATATAAACTTTGGGGTGCACATGCCACTTCACATCACTACATTTGTATCTTTGGGGTAAATACATAGTAGTGTAATTGATGAGTCATAGGGTAACTTTATTTTTAATTTTTTGAGGAACCTCCACACTGTTTTCTAAAGTTACTGTAGCAACTTGCATTCCCACCAACAGCATAAGAGGATTCCCTTTTCTCCACAACCTTTCCAAACTTTTCTGTTTCTTGCCTTGTCAATTTTTTGCCATTCTAATTGGTGTAAGGTTTCAATGTGGTTTTGATTTGAATTTCTCTAATGGCTCATAATGATGAACCATTTTTTATGTGTCTATTAACCATTCATATGTCTTCTTTTGAGAAGTGTCTGTTCATGTCTTCTGCCCATTTTTTGATTTGACTACTTGGTTTTTTGGGTATTGAGTTTGAGAAGTTCTTTATAGATCTTGGCTATCAGCAAAGGAAACAATCAACAAACAAAGAGGCAACCCATGGAATGGGAGAAGATATTTGCAAATGACACTACAGACAAATGGCTGATATCCAGCTTTACCACTCTTAATGTAGAGTCCTGTGCCACAGAAAATCTAGCCAGATAGAATGAAGCTTCCAAACCAGCCCCAAGTACCTTGAAGACACTCTAGGCACAAACCTTGCTCCAAATGCAGACGTAATTGCTTTTTCTGGCAGAAGGGAAACAAATTTATGTAATGAGCTTGATTGCTTGAGTCTAGGCCATGCAAATATTCTAAGTAGGGGAAGTCATAAGATATCTGTTTTTCTACCTCAGAAGGCCATATAAAACAAGAATGGATTCTTGAGGAGCTCATTAATTGGAGGGCAGGGGATATGCTGCCTGCCTGAAACCCCATCAGGCCATGAGGTGGGGGCCAGATAATGTTAAGAAGGCTCTTATGAAGTTACTTTTATTTATTTGTTATTTTCAAATTTAAATTCAATTAGCCATCATCATCATTAGTTTCAGATGTAAAGTTCAGTAATTCACCAGTTGATGTAACATCCAGTGCTCATTACATCATGTGTCCTCTTTAATGCCTATCACCTAGTTACCACATCCCTTCACCTACCTTCCCTCCAGCAACCCTCAATTTCTTTCCCAGAGTTTAGAGTCTCTCCTATGAGGTTCTTTTTAATAAATCCTCACTGAATAACCTGGTCATCTGCCAAGAATTGTGATAGTCACTGATGGGAAAGTAGGGATAAAAAAATTTACTAAAAGAACACAGAAACATATTTATAAAACAGAACAAACTGGTAGTTGTTAAAGGGGAGAGGAGTGAATAGATGCACAAAATAAATGAAGATTAAGAAATACCAATTTCCAGTTATAAAATAAATAAGTCAGGGGTATGAAAAATACAGCATAGGGAATACAGTCAGTAATATTGTGGCCACATTGTGTGGTTACAAATGGTAAATACACTTATGGTGGTGAGCATTGTGTAATGTATAGAATTGCCAATTCACTGTGTTGTACACCTGAAACTGATATAACATGTATGCCAAATATACCTCAATAAAAAATGTGGAATTTAAGAAACAAAGCAAATGAGCAAAGGGGGGAAAAAGAGAGAGAGACAAACCAAGAAGTGACCCTTAATTATAGAGAACAAACTGATGGTTACCAGAGGGGAGGTGGGGGGGAGGATGGGTTAAGCAGGTGATGGGGATTAAGGAATACACTCACTGTGATGTGCACCAGGTGTTATGTGGAAGTGCTGAATCACTATATTATACATCCAAACTAATATCACACTGTATGTTAGATAACTGAAATTTAAATAAAACTAAAGAAAAAGAGATATACCTTAGAGAATTCACATCAGGGAAGACATGACTGAGAGTCAAATTCTGACAAGTCTGGGATGATGGTTTCCTGTAGTAAGTGGTTTTTGATCTCGGTCTTGAAGAATGAGATGTTTAAGGATTTAGGAAAATAACTGCATGGAATGGTGGGGGCAGAGTTTCTTAGGTGAGAGTGGACATAATTCACTCCAGATGGAAGTGACTGCACAAGTGGCCTGATGAGTAGGGAAAATGGTTGTTTACAGAAGGCTGTCTAAGTTGTAATTGCCCCCTTAAATCAAGGAGCACCCTCTGCCAAAAGGTAAGATTCTAAGAGAGGCCATGAGGGCTCTCTTATATATATAAAGATATATGTATTTCTTTATATATATAAAGAACTCCAGAGTTCTCTCTCTCTCTTATATATATATATATATATATATATATATATATATATATATACACACACACATATATATATATCTTATACATATATAAAGATATATGTATATCTTTATATATATAAAGAACTCCAGAGTTCTTTATATGTACATATATAAAGAACTTTATATATACTTGACCAGGTGGTCTCTGCCTTTCCAGGCTTCTTAGCATGATTGTAGAGCATATATATGCTCTACAATATATATATATGCTGTACATATATATGTATATATACATATATATGCACTCTACTATATATATATGCTGTACATATATATGTATATATATGCTCTACAATCATTCTAAGAAGCCTGGAAAGGCAGAGACCACCTGGTCAAGTATCTCCATTTAGCAGGTGAGAAAGCAGGGTCAGAGAAGGAAAAGGAATTGCTGAAGGTAACAGCAACTCTGAAGCAGAGCCAACACTGGAACCTAATCTTTCTGAATTCACTTTCAGGTTTGGAGGTTCTATGAATAAAAATTTGCAAAAGCATAATATGGTTAAAGACTACTTATGGAAATCATCTAGCTGAGTACTTGGCATATGATTGCTACTAAGCAGACTGACAGTGTATCATAGTGGTTAAGAACACATATCCTAAAGCTAAACTGTTTGTATTTGAATCCTGGCTCTGCCACTTTCTATTTGTGTAATTATGGGTTCTTGTACCTCAGTTTTGATGATTACTATGAGAATTAAATTATTAAATTATTTGCTATCTGTAAGGTGCTTAGCAAAGTGCCTGATATAATTATTACTATGTAAGTATCTGATAATAAATACATTTTTAAAGTTGCTTTTCCTTATCTACTATTGCTGCCACTCAAGGGACGATTTTGTAGGGAAATCACAGAGAAGTTCTACCTCATTTCTTTCCTATAACTGTGTTTAGTTCTCCCTCTTCTAAATACAGAAGCATAGAACATCAAAATGTTGAAGCTGGAGGAGCCCTTAAGAACCCTTCCAGGCCCTTTTTGGTTCAAAGAGCAGATAGGTGATATTACATAGGCTTAAGACAATGTGCTTTTTGTTAAAATGTCCAAGGTTCATGTGCCAGCTATTCTATATTCTATTACCTCTGTGTCTGGATTACCTTATTTATAAGAGAGGGATAAAAATAGTCTCTCTCATAAGGTGTGTGAGGATTAAATAATTGAATTCATATAATACAACACTTAGCTCATGACATCCCTATCAAAAGTGCTTGGTAAATGGTAGCTACTATTATTTTTAAGTGATATTATTCTCTTGGCTGTAGTAGTGAGTTGGGTAGAAAGCTGATGCTGAAGTGCATGCCTTTTAAATTCTGTCACTAAGATATTTATCCAAAGAAATACTCCAGGACACATATCCACATTTCCTTCCTGGCAACTCATTCTCCAGCTAACTGAAGGTGGAGACAGCTCCTCTTAGCATTCAGTTACGTAATTACTGTGATGATCCAGCTCTTAGAGGATCCAGGAAGTGAGGTTCCCAATCTACCTTTTAGACCTTATCCTACAATAATTCATTTCCAAAGTGTTATACCATTTACAAAGTCTGTTCATCTCCATTATCTCATCCAGGTTAAAAAAAAAAAAAAAAAACAGGCTGTGTGGGAGACCTGGGTGGCTCAGTTGGCTAAGCCACTGCCTTTGGCTCAGGTCATGATCCCAGGGTCCTGGGATCAAGTCCCGCATTGGGCTCCTTGCTTGGTGAGGAACCTGCTTCTCTCCTTGCCTCTGCCTGCCACTCTGCCTGCTTGTGTGTACTCTCTCTCTCACAGACAAATAAATGAATAAATAAAATCTAAACAAAACAAAACAAAACAAAACAGGCTGTGAGATGGTCAAAGATAAGTGTCTTTAGTTTACAAGTCAGAAATTGAAGCTCAGAGAAGTAAAGTGATTTGTCAAAATTGCAGCATATTATTAACAGGCAACTTCTAAACTCAGATCTTAGTCCAGTTCAGTGCTCTTTCTCAATGGGATCCTGATTAAATCCCCCAGTTTTAGACTATTTTTTTAATGCTAGAAAAATCCTGATAGTTTCATTTTATTTTTATTTATTTTTTTATTTCTTTTCAGCATAACAGAATCCATTGTTTTTGCACCACACCCAGTGCTCCATGCAATATGTGCCCTCCTTAATACCCTCCACCTGACTCCCCCAACCTCCCACCCCCCACCCCTTCAGAAACCTCAGATTGTTTTTCAGAGTCCATAGTCTCTCATGGTTCACCTCCCCTTCCAATTTCCCTCAACTTCCATCTCCAAGATTTTATTTATCTATTGGACAAAGAGAGATCACAAGTATGCAGAGAGGCAGGCAGAGAAAGAGGGGGAAGCAGGCTCCCTGCTGAACAGAGAGCCCGATGTGGGGCTCAATCCCAGGACCCTGGGATAATAACCTGAGCTGAAGGTAGAGACTTAACCCACTGAGCCACCCAGGCACCCCCAAATCCCCCATTTTTAAATGAATGCTTAATTTTGGCCCTTAGCATGTCAAGTGGACCAGATAATATGTGAGTGTATAGGGAAGTGGGGTTTGGTAGAAAGAGAAATAGGAAACCTGGTCTAGACTTGGGAGTAAGGAAGGTTTGAACTTTGCTATCTATACCAGAATCAAAGTAGGGGTAAAAATTACCTCCTTTTATTTCTAAAAAGGAGAGGAGTTTGGGTGAAAAGAACTGTGTGGCATGTGGAACGTGGCTCTGTAGACCAGAAGATACAGTCTATGACATAACGCTTAAAATAAGCCAAATCTTAAAGCAGCAACAACAGATCCCCTACCTTTGGAGAAGTCTAAGTATAGGTATTGGGAATCTTTGGTGAGTCAGTGAAAACCTCAGCCCTCTTTTACCCTCTGCTTTGTCAGCTGTATATCCAGCAACCTCATATTTTATCCAGCTCTCTGTCATTTTCCCGAGGTTGAATTGGTTGGTACTGAAGGATCAAGTGTTCTGGACTGAAAGATTAAAGGGGCTAGACTGGTGTTTCCACACAACCATAATACCTTGGCAAATTAAAGATTAAGAGAAATCCTCCACACATCTTTTAGATCAACCCCAAAGCAGGAAGAAGTTACATTTTCCTCCTACCCTTTGCTTGATGTCCTCTGTCAATCATGTCCTGTCTTTAACAGGTTAGTTTTAAAAAATGGCACATTGGGGAATGTTTACTCTGGTGCAATCTGAGTCAAGCAAACCAGATTCTGCTTCCTAGGAGGAGGCTTCTGAGTGGGCCGGGTAATCCTCACTTGGCAATATACTTTGCCTTTGGACATGCCTCTATAGCTCCAGGAGCGGGAAGGAATGAGCTGTGTGCTGAATTTTGCCTGAAGCTAGGCACAGAATTCAGAAAATTCTCAGTGTCGTGGAATGGTTGTGCAGAGCAAAGTTAACCTCACAGAGGTTGGATCCATAAGAATTACTGTTGTATAATACAAAAGAATAGACCCAAGCTAGTCTTTTAACTATAGCATTCAAGTTTTCCTTATATTTTGGACATCCTTCTGCTCAGTCTAGACTTTCATTTATAAGCCTACTAAAAGTTTAGTCAATCAAGAAAAGCCAATCATTCTGACATCCTCTCTGTAATGGTACATCAATGGAGTGAGGGATCATCCCACTGAGGCCAATTAGGAAGGCTTCACTTATTTAAAAGCCCCCAAGTTCCCTGTTGTTTTGGAAGATGGGAATGACATTTGTGGATAAATTAGCTTGGCCAAAATTCCTTAGAAAGATATCTGCATTATTGGCTTCCATTGAATAATGTGAGATGAGTTCTCATCCATCATGATTCTGACCTTAAGCCCGAGTATCATCCAGGCTTAAAGTGATGGCACATGGAGAAGTGTTAAACCCCTGATCCCAGATCAGAAAACACATGGTTCACCTTAGGCAAAGTAAGTACAAAAAGGCTTAAATGTCCACATTCCTCCAATGCCTTCAGTACCAAGCCTCATTAAATAAAAACACCATGACTTGCTCCCAGTAGTGACCAGAAAATAATTTTGCAGAGGGAGGATTATTAGGTGGGAAGAGACAGTGGTTCAAGCATCTCCAACACGTCTTCTGGAAAGTTGTCTCTCACTTTAGTTATTTATCCTGAGTATTCCTCAGTTTAAGCCTTGGAAGTGTCCAGGTTTTTATCCTTTAGAAAAAGTTTTCTTTTATCAAGGAAAAGGAGTAGTGGTAGGTAGTAGGTAAACCCATCAAGAGAGAAGAATGGACACATCAAGAGCTATTGATACACTCTCTGAATTTTTTAGACCATGTCACTTAAGATACAGGAGATGGTAGAATTACTTTATATGGAATTTGTGTATTACATGTATTGCTGATGTACAGCTGATGTGTTCTGCTAGTCTTTTTGGGATCTAGGCTTTGTCAGCCAATTGGTGGCATACAAGGGGTAACATTTTTATTTTCACTACTTCTCTCTGCCCCTCTTGAAGGTCAGAATCTTGGCCTGTAGCAGACATGAGTTGTGCAATTCAGGAAAGGAAAATAGAAAGCTCATATGATTGCTCTGAATTATTGTGTGCCTCATCCATTTCTACATTCCAAGTGCCTAGAACAGTCTTTGGCATATAGTAGATGCTCAGAAAATGTTTATTGTTTAAATAGATGTTTAAATAAATATTTCTCAGAGCTGGCCCTGCCAAGGACAAAAGATTTATCTTTTCTTAGAGTAACTTCCTACTTCTACCTCAATCTTTCATATACCAGTCTTTCCATTTGTCACAAAGAAGAGAGGACTCATGGATAAGGATAGAGAAAGACATGGATGGGCCGTAATGGAGTCCAACTCAGAATAATTCAGATAGTTACTTAGATCATTTGAAGAGTCCAAATTTACTGCTAGTAAAAAGCAAAACAAAACTATAATTTGTAATTCAGTTTATACTTTTCTCTTCCCTAAAACCTTAAATAGGAGGAAAATACCAATCTTGAAATTTTGCATATAGAGCCCGCATTCCCCAGGTTTTTTTGCCCAAAGTTTAACAACACAAACTTGGAGTCTGATTGACTCTTCAGCCAAGTCTTGCATGCATCTAAAGGATTTTGAAAGGGTTGATTGCATAGAATGATAAAATGTCAAAGCTGAAGAGGAACTTGGAAACAGAGCCTAACCTCTTCCTTTTATAGGTACAGACACTGAGACCTAAAAAGTGGTGACATTGGAAACTTGATGTGCTGACCTCCAGGCTAGGGTTCTTCACATGATATTACATGATTTTCTTATTTTTCCAGTGTTGGTAAATTCTAAGACTCCTATTGCCACCAATACAAATTTATATAATGCAGTTCCCTGGATTGGAAACACCATGTGTATGGGAGAGAAAAAACCAAACAAACGAAAAAACAAACCTCTGTCACTTTTGAGAACTGTGTTGACTGCAAATTTTAGGTTCATTCTGGCCCAGGATGTGCTAATGGTGTGCTCCTATGGAAGGGCCAGAACCCTCAGGTTCTGTCACTTGCCCTACTCAGCTGAGCCAGGTGTGCTAGGGCATGTTTGCACAGCATCCTTTCCCACATATTTTGTTGGAACAGGGGCCACAGGCCAACTACATGTTGATGATGTTATACAGAATAAATAGGGCTCCCAGGTCCTGGACTGGGAAGAAGTAAAGCCAGATTGAAAGGAAACCAGGCTGTGGGAGAATAAATAGTGTAATTACAGATGAGAAAAGAGCCTTAGAGCAAATAAGAGTACTGGGCTTATAAGACCTTTATTTCTGATCTTGACTTTGTCTCTGTTGGCCATCCTTTGTCAAGTCAATTAACCTCTCTGGCCTCAGTTTTCTCATCTGTAAAACAGGGATAATTAGATCAGGTTCAACTATTTTAATGAAACCATCAAAGTTGTTTGAAATTGACAGTATTATGAAAAATCTTTTTGTGACCAGACTTGTATTTTTTAATTCCTTGTATCAAGTAGCTCTAGTAGAAGATATCACTAATTTTATTCAGATAAATGTAAGAAAGGAAAGCATGGGATGGTTAAAGAATGGTTGTATGCTTCCTTTAAATCTAACTATAGTTTCCTGAAACAGTGGTTTTCAAACACACTGGTCTTCATATTGTCTGATCAGAATCATCAGGGAAGTGTTGTAAAAAATCCATATGCTTGGGCTCCATCTTGAACTTGAGGTTAAGAATTGAAGGGAAAAGAAAGTATGAGTTAGGCAGGGCATCTGTAATTTTAAGAAAGAATCCCCAGAACATTCTCATAATCAACCAAATTTGAAAACTACTGATATGGTATAACAAAGTAGTGAGGTAGAGTAGAAAAAGTCCAAATTCTAAATCCAGAGAGACTGATTTCAGATATTGACCTGGAGCAAATCACTTCCCTTCTCAGAGCCTTCATTTTCTCATCTGTAAAATAGAGATATCTACCTCTTCAGGTTACTGTGGGAATTAAAGGAAATGATGCAGGTAAGGTAGTATGCACACTTAGTTACTTTTAGTAGGCACTCAAGGGTGTTCTTTTTTCCTCTTTGGCCTGTTTTGTTGTAAACTCCTATCTGTTTGGTTCATTCTGCATGCCTCCCAGGACTGCAGGTTGAGAGGATGGAGAACTGTGAGAAAAAGGAGCTACTTAATAACTGCTTTGTGATTGTTTTAGAGATCTTTAAAGGGAAGTTTATTGAGAGGGTATAAAAGTCCTAACACAGAAGGGATGAACCTAAAAGACATAAATAAACATAAATGAATCCATAAATGAGACTTCATTAGTGTAATTCGGCTACTCTACTTTGTTTTAGTTCCCTTATCAATTGGCTCTCTCATAACTTCAGCTTTAACACAGTGCTGTGTAACTTTCCTACTCCAACTTAACCTGGTGACTTTTGGTCCTATCTCCTGCTACTAGTTATTTCTTTCTTATATCTTTTAGTTCAAATAAGAGAGCAACAAAATGAATCTGATTGGCTCAGCTAATTTTTTGTGACAAGCCTAACAGGTCATGAATTCCAGGCCAGCCTAAGATTGATTGGTCTCAAGTCAGAATCAATCAGGGTGGGGTCTTCTAGAATATAGCATGGTGACCTAGGCTTTAGGAACAGTTTATTTTAGAAGGAGATATGGTTCATGAAGCCACAATTTAAGAACCCCTGTTATAGGCAAATCATTTGTTTAATGATTGGTTTATGGTATCAAACTTTCAGGCCACTAAGATGAAACAGTTAATGAAACTTGGATATTTGAGGCCTTTTAAGTCTCTGTTAGCTGATGTCACACATTACCTTTACTGCCTCCATTGGCCATAGAAGAGAGTGATGAGGGCATAGAACTCAGAGTCAGACTGATTTGGTATATCCTCATAGCTATGTAATTTCAAGGAAGTCATGTGTCCTCTATATGCCTCAGTTTCTTCATTTCTAAAATGGTGGTAATGAAGCAACTTCATAGAACTGTTTGTTGGGAAACTCACATAAACCAAAGCATACAACAGCTTTTTGAAGCCTGGAAGGTTGTACAAGTTGAAAAACATTAAAATTCTTCTGGATCAATTCCCCTTGGTATTTCAAGATCCTTGGATGCCTGGATGTTTGTTGCAAAATGTGGTAGTCAGGCAGGTCTGCAAGTGGCTATGCAGAAGCCAATCTGGACTCTGCAGGTGTTTATTTACCCTTGTTGACACTACCTAAAAATCCTTTAAATCAATGTTTCTAATAATCAAACTGCTTTTGTTCTTAGATCCAAAGAAATGCAGATGGACCTCACAGTTCTTACCACCCAATCTTCATCCTTAGAAGACTGGGTCATTGAAGAAAATTAGCAGTTTCTTAAGAGGCAGGCAGTGGATAAAACTTTATGCAATGTGCCAAGATGTTCTCTACTAGAGATTCTTTTTTTTTTTGGGGGGGGGGAGAAGTTATCAAACTGGGAGTCAGGGAAGCTAGATTACATATCATGTTCTGCATCTGACTCACTGTGTAAATGTGTATAAATCACTCCTGCCCTCTAGGTTTCAATATTTTGTCTCTAACAATGAATAGGTACTCAGATTCATTCGTCTTTAAGGGCCCTTCAAGACCTGAATTCTAGGATCATTAAGACAACAGACCTTGCTCCTAGTCTTGGCTGTATGTGGTGTTGGGACAACACTACTCACCTATAACCTTGAGAACAATTATAAACCATGCCCTAACTTCCTCCTAATGTTTACATTAAAGAATCAAATGTAGAGTATTCCAAAGTAATTTGGATATTTTACATGAAAAATATCCAGAATATATGAAAAACTTGTATAAATCAGCAAGTAATGAACTGATTAAAAATGAGCAAATGATTTGAATAAATATTTCTGCAAAGATATACAAATGGCTAATAATAATCACATCAAAAGATGCACATTATTAATAATTAAGAAAATGAAATCAAAACCACAGTGAAATACCATCTCACACCCATTAGAATAGGTACTCTAAAAATCAGAAAATAAAAAGTGTTGGCAAGGATGTGGAAAAATTGGAATCCTTTTGCAACTGTTGGTGATATTGTAGAATGTTGCAGTTACTACCAAAAACAGTTCTCAAAAAAATAAATAAATTACAATATAATTCACAAATTCCAATTCTGGACATATATCCCAAAGAATCAAAAACAGGGTCTTAAGGAGATATTTGCACACACTTTTCAATAACAGCATTATTCACAATAGCCAAGAGGTGGAAACAACACAAGTGTCCATTGATGGATGAATGAATAAATGGTAAAACAACTGTTGTATATACATACAATGGAACATTATTTAATCTTTAAAAAGGAAGAAAAAATTGACACATGCTACAGCATGGATAAACATTCATGACATTATGCTAAATAAATAAGTCAGTTACCAAAAAAGACAAATACCATATGATTCTACTTATATAAAGTCCCTAGATTAGTCATATTCATAGGAGCAACAAACAGAGTAGAGGTTACCAGGGACAGGGGGAGGAGGGAATAAGTAGTAACTATTAATAAGTAGAAACTACTACAGAGTTTCAGTTCTTCAAGATGAAAAAAATTCTACAACTGAATGTTGGTGATTGTTGTGTTGTGCAATGTAAATGTACTTAATAACATTGAAACATACACTTAAAATGGTTAAGATGGTAAATTCTGTGTTATGTGTATTTTACCATAGGAAAAATGAAAATTTCTTTCAAAACTGAAGAATTTTAAAAACTTTAGGAATCTAGTGGGAAGTGTTTCAAGATGGCAGCACAGAAAGATATAAGAGAAGTAAAGGAAGTGAATTAGGGGAAACTGGAGGGGGAGATAAACCATGAGAGACTGTGGACTTTGAGAAACAAACTGAGGGTTTTAGAGGGGAGGTGGTGGGGAGATGGGTGAACCTGGTGGTGGGTATTAAGGAGGGCATGCATTGCATGAAGTACATAAGGAAGGCATGTAGTACATTAACAATGAATCTTGGAACACTGAAAAAATAAAATAAAATAAAGGAAGACACAGAACTCACCTCCTCCCATGAACACAAATATACAAATACATAGAAATAATTTCTTCTGGAAAAGACCTGAAAAGATGGATGCACATGCCCTCAACAACAAAGGATAAAAGGACAGCATCAAAATGGGTAGGAGAGGTAGAGATATACTCTCACCAAAAACAAAGAAACCAACAAACAAAAAAATCACCACAGGTATAGCAATCCATGATAGGGAGGAATCTTATAAATATGGAACTTTTCCCTAAGAAACAAGAAGTCTGTGCTTCACATCAGGCACCAAATCAATAAATCCTACACAAACCATCTGTTCCAAATTATCTGCCTTTGAAAACTAATGGAGATTATAATCCGGAACTCCATTGAACTGTAGGGAATAGAGAATCTTTTTTTAAAGTGTTCACTCACAGACTTGCCCACCCTGAAACCCTGAGACCAAATCTCCACTTTGAAAACAGCCTGAATCATATGTGAAGGAGACCAGTTTATTAATGTTAAAATTACATGTTGGAGAGGCAGAAATATTTTAGGACTCACTCTGGAGAGAGAGACATTAGTGGGTGTCATTCTTGTGATCTCATTCTTACTTTCTAATACTGGCAATAGTGGGTGCTCTTTTGTAACCCTCCCTCTAACCTGTTAGCAATGGAGGGTGTGCCCCACTGAAGAACCCACTCATGCCCAAACTGCGAACATATCCCACAGCTGGGCAAGGTGAGAGCCCCACCCACACCATGCCAATGTCACATACCACAGTTGTGGTGGGCAAGAGCCTTACCCAACCTTCTACCACAACCATGGTTCCACCAAAGGAGATGGGCACATGCAGCTCACATTGATGATGACTTGAGCACCTGACTCTAATGACTGGAGGAGATAAGTCTTTCTGAGCCCCATGGGTCATATATATAAGGCCCTTTCAAGACTGGGAGAGATAGTTGAATTTTCTAATGCACACAAACACCAAGAGCCAAGCAAAATGAGGAGACAGAGGAATAGGTTTCAGATGAAAGAATGAGATAAAAATCTCAAAAAAGTCCTTAGTGAAACATAGATAAGCAATCTACCTGATAAAGAGTTCAAGGTAATGGTCCTAAAGATGCTTACTAAACTTGGGGTAAGAATGGACAAACACAGTAAGAACTTCAAAAAGAGATATAAAATAGAAGAAAAGAAAATACTAAAAAGAAGTCATACAGCTGAAGAATATAATAACTAAAGAGAAAAAAAAAAACACTCCAGAGGCCTTAACAGCATATTGGATGAAGCAGAAGAATAGATCAATGAGCTGGGCAACAAAATAATGAAACTCCCCAAGGCAGAACTGCAACAAGAAAAACAAAACAAAACAAAACAAAACAAAACATAATAAGTTGACGATACCTTAAAGGACTTTTGGGATAACATCAACTGAAATAACATTCATGTTACAAGGGTCCCAGAAGGAGAAGAGAAAATGAGCCAGAAAATTTTTTAAAAGAAATAGTGGCTGTGAAGTTACTTCCTCTGGGGGAAGAAATAGGCATCCAGGTCCAGGAAGCCCACAGATTTACAAATATGATAAATCTTAAGAGATCCACCCTACACACATTATAATTGGAATGGTAAAAGTCAAAGATTAAGAGACCATCTTAAAAGCAACAAAACAAAACAAAACAAAACAAAACAAAACACCACTACTTCCATCACCATCACCAACAACTTGTTAATACAAGGGAAAACCATAGGGCTCTCAGCAGATTTTTCACCACAAACTTTGCAGTCCAGAAGAGAGTGCATGACCTATTATTCAAAATGCTGAAAAGAAAAAAAAAATCCAACCAAGTATTCCCTGCCTGGCAAAGTTGAAGAAGAGATTGAGTTTTTCAGATAAGAAAACACTAAAGGAGTTCATCAGCACTAAAACAGCATTACAAGAAATGTGAAAGGAACTTTGTGAAGCTGAAAATAATGGCATCAATTAATAACAAAAAAGTACAAGAGTAAAAATCTCACTGGAAGAGATAAATATATAGTCAAGATAGTGGATGAATCACTTAAATAAAACAAGTATAGGGTGCCTGGGCGACTCATTTGGTTAAACAGCTGCCTTCAGCTCAGGTCATGATCCTGGGGTCCCAGGATCAAGCCCAGCATCAGGCTCCCTATTTCGAGGGGAGTATGCTTCTCCCTCTGACCCTTCCCTCTCTTTTTGCTCTCTCTCTCAAATAAATAAATAAAATTTTTTAAAAAGAGAACTATTAAAAATAGTAAACTAAACCAAGTATAAATGTTAAAAGGCAAAAGTAGTGAAATTAACTAAATTATTATTAATTAAGAGATGCACAAATTAAAAACATCAAAAACTAATGATGTACTGTATGGCGACTAACATAATATAATAATAAAAAAAGAAAATTCAAAAATACATAAAATTAGGACAGATGCCATTAAATACTACATCTATAAGTCAAAAAACATGTAAAATATGACAATAATATAAAATGTGAAAGAGCTAGTAAAAATGTACTATTTTGGAATGTGTTCAAATTTAAGTTCCTATGAACTTAAAACTGACCATTACATAATAGAGTGTATGCAAACCTCATGGTAACTACAGAGGAAAAACTTACAGTAAATACAAATAGAAAATGAGAAAGGAATGTAAACATAATACTAAAGGAGATTATCAAACTACAAGGGAATAGGGAAAACAAACAAACAAAAAAACCAAGCAGACTGGAACTACAGAAAAAACAAAAAAAAACAATGAACAAAAGTCAGTAAGTACATAGCTATGAATAATTACTTTAAGTGAAAATGGATTAAGTTCTCCAATTAGAAGACATAAAGTAGCTAAATGTATTAAAAAATAAGACCTATCTATATGCTTCCCACCAGAGGAAGGACACACACAGCCTGAAAGTAAAGAAATGGAGAAAATATTCCATAGAAATAGAAATAAAAAGGAATTTGGTGAGGCCATCTTCATACCAGAACAAAGTAAACCTTTTTTTTTCTTTTTTTTAAAATTTAAATTCAATTAGCCACAATATAGTGGTACATCATGTGTCAGATATAGAGTTCAATAATTCATCAGCTGCATATAATACCCAGTCCTCATCATCGCATGTGTCCTCCTTAATACCTATCACCCAGTTACCCCATCCCGTGCCCTCCCCTTTAGTAACAGTCAGCTTCTCTCCCATAGTTAAGCATTTCTCATGGTTTTTCTCTCTCCATGACTTCTTCCCATTCCATTTTCCCTCCCTTCCCCTATGATCCTCTGTGCTGTTTCTTATATTCCTCATATAAGTGAAACCATATGATATTTGTCTTTCTCTGATTGACTTCTCTGTTCAGAATAGATTTTAAAACGTAGACTATAATAAAAGACAAAGAATAGTATTACATAATGATGAAAGGGTCAATCCAGCAAGAAAATAGAACAATAATATATATGTGCACTCAATATAGGAACACCAATATGTATAAAGCAAATATTAATAAACCTAATGGGAAAAATTGACAGTGATACAATAATAGTAGGGAACTTTAGAACCTTATTAAATCAATGGGTAGAGCATCCAGATAGAAAATCGATAAGGAAGCATCAGCCTTAAACAACACATTAGACCAAATAGTCTTAAAAACTTATACAAAACATTACATTCAAAATAGCAGAGTATACATTCTTTTCAAGTGCACATGGAACAATAGGATAGATCATGGGTTAGCCATAAAATAAATATCAACACATTTAAGAGACTGAAATCATATCACCTATCTTTTCTGACCATAGTAGTATGAAATTAGAAAACTATTACAAGTAGAAAAAAACACAAAAATCCGGAGATTAAACAACATGCAACTGAACAAGTTGCAAGTTTCTTCATTGAAAAAAAATAAAAGAACACATTTTTAAAAACACCTATAAATGAGAACAGAAGTATGACATCAAAACCTATGGGTTGTAGCAAAATCATCCTTTGTTAGAAGTTTATAGCAATAATGTCTGGCCTCAAAAACAAAAACAAAAACAAAAAACTCAAATGAAGAACATAACTTCACACCTAAGGTAACTAGAAAAAGAATGATTTTGATGAAGTCCCAAAAGTTCATTTTCACTTTCATTTCCTTTGCCTTTGGAGACATATCTTGAAAGAAGGTGCTGTGGTTAATATTGAGTCAAAAGCTTCTGCACAGCAAAGGAACAGTCAAGAAAACAAAGAGGCAACCCACGGAATGGGAGAAGATATTTGCAAATGACAGTACAGACAAAAGGTTGATATCCAGGATCTATAAAGAACTCCTCAAATTCAACACACACAAAACAGACAATCATATCAAAAATGGGGCAGAAGATATGAACAGACACTTCTCCAATGAAGACATACAAATGGCTATCAGACACATGAAAAAAATGTTCATCATCACTAGCCATCAGGGAGATTCAAATTAAAACCACATTGAGATATCACCTTACACCAGTTAGAATGGCCAAAATTAACAAGACAGGAAACAACATGTGTTGGAGGGGATGGGGAGAAAGGGGAACCCTCTTCCACTGTTGGTGGGAATGCAATTTGGTGCAGCCTCTTTGGAGAACAGTGTGGAGATTCCTCAAGAAATTAAAAATAGAACTTCTCTATGACCCTGCCATTGTGCTACTGGGTATTTACCCCAAAGATACAGATGTAGTGAAAAGAAGGGCCATCTGTACCCTAATGTTTTTAGCAGCAATGGCCATGGTCGCCAAACTGTGGAAAGAACCAAGATGCCCTTCAACGGACGAATGGATAAGGAAGATGTGGCCCATATACACTATGGAGTATTATGCCTCCATCAGAAAGGACGAATTCCCAACTTTTGTAGCAACATGGATGGGACTGGAAGAGATTATGCTGAGTGAAATAAGTCAAGCAGAGAGAGTCAATTATCATAAGGTTTCACTTATTTGTGGAGCATAACAAATAGCATGGAGGACATGGGGAGATAGAGAGGAGAAGAGAGTTGGGGGAAATTGGAGGGGGGGTGAACCATGAGAGACTATGGACTCTGAAAAATAATCTGAGGTTTTGAAGGGGCGGGGGGTGGGAGGTTGGGGTACCAGGTGGTGGATATTATAGAGGGCACAGATTGCATGGAGCACTGGGTGTGGTGCAAAAACGATGAATACTGTTGTGCTGAAAATAAAAAATAAATTAAAAAAAGAAAAAAGAAAAGAAAAAGAATGAACAAAACACAAAGTTAGTAGAAGGGAAAAAAAATGATCCAGATCAGAGAAGATGTAATGAAATAAAGACCAAAAAGACAATGGAAAAGATAAAAAAAAAAACAAAAAAAACAAGAGCTGGTTTTTAGAAAATATTAGCAAAATTGACCACCCTTTAGCTAAATTCACCAAGAATAGAGAGGCTCAAATAAGTAAAATTTGATGAAAGAGATGTTACAGATGTAGAAAGGATAATAAGAAACTCTTATGAACAATTATACACTAACAAATTGGACAATTTAGAAGTAGATAAGTTTCTAGAAACATATCTTGTAATACTGAATCAAGAAGAAGGAGAATATCTGAATAGATCAGTTTCTAGTAAGGAGATTAAATCTGTAATCAAAAACTCTTAACAAATGGAATCCCAAACCAGGTGGTTTTATTGGTGAATTCTACCAAGCATTCAAAAACAGATTTAATAGCTATCTTTCTCAAATTCTTAAAAAAAATAAAGTGGAGGGATGGCTTCCAAAATAATTTTACAAGGCTATTACCAAAACCGGACAAGCACAACACACACAAAAAGGAAAATTATAGGGCAATATCTCTGATGAATATAAATTAAAAAACCTCAATCAAATATTAATAAACTGAATTCAACAATGCATTAAACGAAACACATACCATAATCAATTGGAATGTATTCAGTGAGGCTAAGATGGCTCAACATCTGCAAATTAATTAACTTGATGCACCAAATTAACAAAATGTAACATAAAAACCATATAATCATGATAGTAGATGTGTAGACAGCATTTGACAAAATTTGACCTTAATTTATGATAAAAAAAATCTCTACAACCTGGGTATAGAAGGAATATACATCAACATAATAAAGTCCAAACATTACAAATCCACAGCTAACATCATATTCAATGGTAAAAACTGAAGGCTTTTCCTGTAAGGTCAAAAACAAGACAAGAAAGCCCAATATTACCACTTTTCCCCAATACGTTATTGGAAATCCTAGCAACAGCAATAAGGCAAGAAAAATAAATAAATGACAACCAAATTAGAAAGGAAAAGTAAAATTGGCACTATTTGCAAATGACATGATACTATGTAAAGAAAATCCTAGTCTCCACCAAAAGATGTTTGAACTAATGCACAAACTCAATAAAGTTGCAGGTGACAAAACCAATATGCAGAAATCTGCAGTATCTCTATAAACTAATAAACTATCAGAAAGATAAGTTAGTAAATAAATACATTTATCATTATATCACAAGGAATTAAATAACTAGAAATAAATTTAACCAAAGAGGTGAAAGACCTGTACACTAAAAACTGTAAGACATTATTAATTGAAATTGAAGAAGGCACAAGCAAATGGAAATATATTTCATATCAATGAATTGGAAGAATTAACACTGTTAAAATATCTATGCTATCTAAAGCAATCTATAGATTCAATGCAATCCCTATCAAAATTCCAAAGGCATTTTTCAGAAAACCAGAACAAATAATGCTAAAATTTGTATAGAACCCCAGAAGATCCCAAATAGCCAAAACGATCTTTTTTTTTTTTTTAAAGATTTTATTTATTTGACAGAGAGAGATCACAAGTAGGCAGAGAGGCGGGCAATGAGAGAGGGGAAAGCAGGCTCCCTGCTGAGCAGAGAGCCCGATATGGGGCTCAATCCCAGGACCCTGAGATCATGACCTGAGCTGAAGGCAGAGGCTTTTCCCACTGAGCCACCCAGGTGCCCCTAGCCAAAACAATCTTAAGGAAGAACAAAGCTGAAAGTACCAGTCTATCTGACTTTGAACTATACTACAAACTTATAGTAATCAAAACAGCATAATATTGTCTTGAATGCAGACACATGGATCAATGGAACAGAACTAAAAGCCCCTAAATAAACCCACACATATATGGACAATTAATTTATGGCAAAAGAGCCAAGAATATACAATGGAAAGAGCCTAGTCTCTCATATAAATGGTGCTGGGAAATTTTGGACTTGGAAAATAATTTAACCAGACCACTACTAAAAGAATGTGATATCTTTTTGTAGTCTTGATTTGCACTTTCTTAATGGTAAGTGATGTCTTTCAAGTCATTTCACATCTGTTGTCCATCTGTATATCTCCTTTAGAGAACTATATTTTTATATATTCTGCCCATTTTTAATTGGATTATTCATTTCATGGGTGTTGAGTCATATAAGTTCTTTATGTTTTTCAGAAAATAACCCTTTATCAGATACATATTTTGAAATATCTTCTTCCATTCCATAGGTTGTTGTCTAGTCTTGTTGATTGTTTCCTTCATTGTGCCAAAGCCTTTTATTTTGATGAAGTCCAAATAGTCTATTTTTGCTTTTGTTTCCCTTGTCTCAGGAGAAATAGCCAGTGAGAAGTTGTTACGGCTGATGTCAAAAGATTACTGCTTGGGCGCCTGGGTGGCTCAGTGGAGTAAAGCCTCTGCCTTCTGCTCAGGTCATGATCCTGATGTTGTGGGATCAAGCCCAGCATCAGGCTCTCTGCTCAGCAGGGAGCCTGCTTCCTCCTCCCTCTCTCTCTGCCTGCGTCTCTGCCTACTTGTGATCTCTGTCTGTCAAATAAATAAGTAAAAATCTTAAAAAAAGATTATTGTCTGTGTTCTCTAGGATTTTGATGTTTATCTGTCTCACATTTAGGTCGGTCATCTATTTTGAATTTATTTTTGCATATGGTGTAAAAAAGTGGTCCAGGTTTATTCTTTTGCATATTGCTGTTCACTTTTCATGAAGACACTGTCTTTATTGGATATTCTTTCCTACAATGTTGACGATTAATTGGTCATATAATTGTTGGTTTATTTCTAGGTTTTATATACTGCTTTATTGTTCTATGTGTCTATTTTTATGCCAGCACCATATGGTTTTGATCTTCAATGTCTTTCATCAGTGTTTTATATTTTTCAGAGTAAAGGTCTTTCATCTCTTTGGTTAAGTTTATTCCTAGGCATCTTATTGTTTTTGGTGCAATTGTATGTGGGACTGATTACTTTATTTCTATTTCTGCTGTTTCATTACTGGTATATGGAAATGCAAAATATTTCTGTACATTGATTTTGTATCCTGGGACTCTACTGAATTTATCAGTTATAGCATTATTTCATGGAGCAACCTAAGTTATTTATTTAAACTATCTCCTGCCATAAACAAAGAGATGGAAGATCAGTATACTGGTCATCACTTGATCCAAGAAGGAAGGTGAGTTTAAATTCCCATATATTTTTTTCTGGTCCCTGTTCAGAGTTATGGGCCAATCCAGTGCTGTAGTCCCCCTTGGATAGTGGTCCAGGTTCTTTTTATTCATCTGCATAGCCAGTCAGAAGTGGATTCTTATGAGAGTTATGGAATAAGGTATGATTACCCTCTCCCCAGGGAAAAGGTTTGTATCTGATGCAGGGGTACTGGTAGCAATAAACGTGGCCTCAAAGGTCCAGCAGTTTTTGGTGGAGACTTTTGAGTTTTCTATGTAGACTATCATGTCTTCTGCAAATAGTGGAAGTTGTACTTATTCCTTGCTTTTTTGTAAGAATAGATATTAACTCTTCTTTAAATATGTGGTAGGGCTCCTGGGTGACTCAGTGGGTTAAGCTTCTGCTTTCAGCTTGGGTCATGATCCCAGGGTCCTAGCATCAAACCTCACATCATGCTCTCTCCTCAGTGGGGACCCTGTTTCTCCCTCTCCTTCTGCTGCTCACCCAGCTTATGCTCTCTTACTCTTGCTCTCTCTTAAGTAAATAAATAAAATATTTATTATTACTTCCATGAGCAGGAGACTTAACTGGATTATGTTGAGTGAAATACCTCAAACAGAGAAAGTCAATTATCCTATGGTTTCACTTACTTGTGTAGCATAAGGAATGACATGGAGGACATTAGCAGAAGGAAAGGAGAAGTGAATTGGAGGAAATAGGAAAGGAGACAAACCATGGGAGACTGTGGACTCTGAGAAACAAACTGAGGGTTTTGGAAGGGAGTGGGTCAGGGGATGGGTGAGCCTGGTGTTGGGTATTAAGAAGGGCATGTATTACATGGAGCACTGCATATGGTGCATAAACAATGTATCTAGGAACACTGAAAAAATAAAATAAATTTAAAAAGAATACCTCAAAAATCAATGATAAATAGTCCTTAAAGAAGAGAGAGGGAAAAATATGTTATCTACAAGCAAGAATAGAAACTCCATCAGACTTCTCAGAAACCATACAAGAAAGAAGAGTGGAGTGAAATATCTGAAATATTGAAATATTTGAAGTATTGAAAGACAAAGCCCACCAAACTCTAGAATTTTGTATCCAATAGAATTATCCCTCAGAAGTAAGGAAAAATACTTTCTAAGATGAAAACAACCCAAGAGAATTTTCTGCCAATATATCTGCCATGCAAGATATGTTAGAAAAAGTTTTTAAGGGAGAAGTAAAGTGATGTATCAGAAACTTGAATCTACACAGAGGAATAACATTTGAAAAGGAATAAATGAAGATAGAATCAAATATTTTACTTTTCTATTCAATTTTTAGGTAATGAATACCCACCATTTGCATCAATATGGATGGAACTGGGGGAGATCATGCTAAGTGAAGTAAGTCAAGCAGAGAGAGAAAATTATCATGTGGTTTCATTCATATGTGGAATGTAAGCAATAGCATTGGAGGACCATAGGGAAAGGGAGGGAAATCCAAAAGGGGAGAAATCAGAAAGGGAGATGAACGATGAGAGACTGTGGATGCTGGGAAACAAACTGAGGGTTTCAGAAGAGAGGAGGTGGGAAAGGGGGTAACAGGATGATGGGTATTAAGGAGGGCATGTGTTGTGATGAGCACTGGGTATTATATTTAACTAATGAGTCATTGAACACTACATCAAAAACTAATGATGTACTGTTTTCCTATTCTTAACTGATCCAGTAGATATAATTTTGTTTAAAATAATAATAGTGGGGGGGGGGACAAGATGGCAAGGAAGTAGGAGGAGGCACCTTTTCAACCTATACCCTAAAGTAAGCTGATTACCTACCAAAGAACTCTGATCACCCATGAAATCAGCCTGAGATCAGAATTATACACGTCTGGATCTCTACAGGGGCAGAAGACGCCAGTGGACAGGTAAAGCAGAGTGGGAACGGCGGACTAATATTGGAAGATAAACAAAGGGGGGAGGGGGCCACCAGAGGCGACTGGTTGGAAAGTAATACCCCAATCCGAGAGTGCCCTGCGTCTGGGGACCAGCATTAACTTGGAGACTGGTTGAATGCACTAAAAAAGAGCAAAGGATTGCGGGGGGGAAACTGTAGGAATCGGGGTGGCTAGGGACAGGGGCTTAAGTCCCCGGTCCCAGGATAGCCTCCCCTGGCGATGAGCCAGAGAGAGTGCAGCAGAAAACCAGGTCTTGGTCCCTAAGCCACCAGCGTGCCCGAGAATGCGTGGGTTCTGGCTCCTGTGAGGGGACGGCAGAATGCACAAGCCCTGCTACAAAGCCTGAGATACGCGTGCGCGACCCTCATACTCCCCTGAGAGAGTTACAAAGGTCCAGCCGGCGCTCTTTGACCCGCGCCATTGTTCAGACCCTAAGATGCGCATCCCAATCTCTCCCCTGACAGAGGTGTGCAAAAGCCCAGCCTGGTGCTTTCGGACCTGTGCCCCGTTCTCGGTGCCTGAGATGCGCTCGTGAACCACAGCCGCCCCTGAAAGAGGTGCCTGCAAGCCAGGCACTCTTAGACCCAGAAAGACGGGCACTCCCAGCCCAGGCCAGCGGAAAAATTTCAGTGTGCGATCGCTGCTTGGAATCTCTATGGCAGTCTGGAGCTCCCAGACTGCTGCCGCTGCTGTGGTTTTGGGTACAAGCAAAAGATCCTGCGTCCCCAGGGACCACGACTCTGAACCCGCTCTGCCAGCAGCAAAGGGTGGAACTCATCTGGGCTCTGCAGCCAGACTGAGGCTTCTCTCTGAGAGGAAGGTCAGGGTGAAGTCTGTTTTCCTCTAAAACTACAAAAACCATCAGAAGCGGTCAAGGTGAGAGGAAAAAAAAGTGAACAAACATAAAAACCGACAGAGAACAAAGCCAAAAAAAAAAAAAAAAAAAACCAGTTTCCTCAGAGCCCACCCCCTTGAGGGGGGCAGGAGGACTTAATTCAGGAACATCATTGACTGAAAACTCACGTGGCAGGCCCCTCCCCCAGAAAACAAACCAAGAAAGGAAAAAAAAAATAAGACTGCAAGAGAACAACCACCACTACTTCATAGGACAAGTTTTATTTTCAACTCGTTCCCACTATTCTGGTTCAATTTTTTTTATTTACATAGATAATTTTAACCTATTTACTATCACAGTGAGCTGTCCAGTACATCAAATCCCATAATACCCTTCTAACCTGAACTTTTTGATACATACACCTGTTTTTCTTTTACATTTCTATTTTTTGAATTTCTTTTTTTAAATTTTAGTTTAGTTTAGTCTAGTTTATTCCTTTTTAATTTTATCTTCTAATATTCATATAGAGTTAAACTTCAAAGTAATCCCCTTTCCCCAATCAATACTACCCCTATAGGTAAACCAATTTTTAATCCCCCTTTATCATAGGAGAGTTGAGTCCTTTAACAAAGATATCAAGATACATCCAGGAAGAATCAAAACAAACTTCCTCACCCACACTGAGAATTTATAACCACTATCCCATCTTTTTCTTCAACCACTGTTTCTCTGTTTTTGTGTTTGTCCTGATAGTATATAAATCTTATACTTGGGATACTTTTTGATGAGGTTCTTCCTTCATTTGCATATTTGTATATTTTTTCTCATGTCATATACATTTTATCAGTCTTTGTGTTTGTCTGTTTTTGTTTATATATTTCATAAATCTTACATTGGGGCCCATTTGGGCTGAAACTTCTCTTTCATCTTCCCTTTCTTTCCTCTCTCTCTCCCTTTTTCTTTTTCTTTTCTTTTGTCTCTCATTTGGGTGGGGAATCCTGATTGCTCAGAAGTGTTCCAGGGTGAAACTTGACTGCACCACGGTCGATACATCCAGCTACATCCATTCAGTCATCTCTCACCAAAATGACTAGGAGGAGGAATGCACAACAGAAGAAAAAAGAGAGGATGGACCTTCTGGAACAGAGCTAACAGCTATCAATGTAGACAATATGTCAGAAAGAGAATTCAGGCTAACAATTATCCAGGCAATAGCTAGGTTGGAGAAAGCCAAGGATGACCAAATGGAATTGATTAGGGCCGAACTGAAAGCGACCAGACAGGATGTTCACAATGTTAGGGCAGACCTGAAAGCTACCAGGGATGGACTTCACAATGCTCTCAATGAGTTCCAATGTAATCTAAATTCTCTCAAAGCTAGGGTAACTGAGACAGAAGATAGAATTAGTGATCTGGAGGACAAACAGATAGAGAGAAAGGATCAGGAGGAAGCCTGGAACAAACAGGTTAGAAACCACGAAAACAGAATCAGGGAAATAAATGTTGCCATGAAACGTTCCAACGTCATAATTATTGGAATCCCTGAAGAGGAGGAGAAAGAAAGAAGTCTAGAAGATATAGTGGAATAAGTTCTTCATGAAAATTTTCCCAATCTTGCGAATGGAACCAGCATTCATGTACTAGAGGCTGAACGGTCTCCACCCAAGATTATATATTCCAAAAAACACCAAGGCACCTGATAGTCAAATTGAGGAATCATAACTGTAGGTATAATCTCTTGAAAGCCGCTAGGAAAAAGAGGCTCCTTAGAGAGGAAAGCCCATCAGAATAACGTCAGACCTGTCCACAGAGACCTGGAAAGCCAAAAAGGGCTGGCAAGACATATTCAGGGCACTAAATGAGAAGAACATGCAGCCAAAGAATACTTTATCCAGCAATACTGACATTCAAAATGGATGGAGAGATAAAGAGTTTCCAAGACCAGCAAGGCTTAAAAGACTATGCAACCGCCAAGCCGACACTGCAGGAAATATTAAGGGGGATTCTATAAAAGGGAAAAAATCCTAAGAATAGCATTGAACAGAAATATAGAGACGATCTACAGAAAGAAAGACTTCAAAGGTAACATGATGTCAATAAAAATGTATCTATCAATAATCACTCTCAATGTGAATGGCCTAAATGCGCCCATAAAATGGCAAACTGGATAAAAGGACAGGACCCATCCATATGTTGTCTACAAGAGACCCATTTTGAACCTAAAGATACACCCAGACTGAAAGTGAAGGGATGGAGAAGCATCTTGCATGCCAATGGGCCTCAACAGAAGGCTGGAGTAGCGATTCTCATATCAGATAAATTAGACTTTAAACTAAGGACTGTAGTCAGAGATACAGAAGGACACTACATCATTCTTTTTTTTTTAATTTTTTATTTTTTATAAACATATATTTTTATCCCGAGGGGTACAGGTCTGTGAATCGCCAGGTTTACACACTTTACAGCACTCACCAAAGCACATACCCTCCCCAATGTCCATAACCCCACCCCCCTTCTCACAACCCCCCTCCCCCAAGCAACCCTCAGTTTATTTTATGAGATTAAGAGTCACTTATGGTTTGTCTCCCTCCCAATCCCATCTTGTTTCATTGATTCTTCTCCTACCCACTTAAGCCCCATGTTGCATCACCACTTCCTCATATCAGGGAGATCATATGATAGTTGTCTTTTTCTGCTTCACTTATTTCTCTAAGCATGATACGCTCTAGTTCCATCCATGTTGTCGTGAATGGCAAGATTTCATTTCTTTTGATGGCTTCATAGTATTCCATTGTGTATATATACCACCTCTTCTTTATCCATTCATCTGTTGATGGACATCTAGGTTCTTTCCATAGTATGGCTATTGTGGACATTGCTGCTATAAACATTCGGGTGCATGTGCTCCTTTGGATCACTACGTTTGTATCTTTAGGGTAAATACCCAGTAGTGCAATTGCTGGGTCATAGGGCAGTTTATTTTCAACATTTTGAGGAACCTCCATGCTGTTTTCCAGAGTGGTTGCACCAGCTTGCATTCCCACCAACAGTGTAGGAGGGTTCCCCTTTCTCCGCATCCTCGCCAGCATCTGTCATTTCCTGACTTGTTGATTTTAGCCATTCTGACTGGTGTGAGGTGATATCTCATTGTGGTTTTGATTTGTATTTCCCTGATGCCGAGTGATATGGAGCACTTTTTCATGTGTCTGTTGGCCATCTGAATGTCTTCTTTGCAGAAATGTCTGCTCATGTCCTGTGCCCATTTCTTGATTGGATTTGTTCTTTGGGTGTTGAGTTTGCTAAGTTCTTTACAGATTTTGGACACTAGTTCTTTATCTGATATGTCGTTTGCAAATATCTTCTCCCATTCTGTCAGTTGTCTTTTGATTTTGTTAACCGTTTCCTTTGCTGTTCAAAAGCTTTTGATCTTGATGAAATCCCATTAGTTCATTTTTGCCCTTGCTTCCCTTGCCTTTGGCAATGTTCCTAGGAAGATGGCGCTGTGGCTGAGGTCGAAGAGGTTGCTGCCTGTGTTCTCCTCAAGGATTTTGATGGATTCCTTTTGCACATTGAGGTCCTTCATCCATTTTGAGTCTTTTTTTATGTGTGGTGTAAGGAAATGGCCCAATTTCATTTTTCTGCATGTGGCTGTCCAGTTTTCCAAGCACCAATTATTGAAGAGGCTGTCTTTTTCCATTGGACATTCTTTCCTGCTTTGTCGAAGATTAGTTGACCATAGAGTTGAGGGTCTATTTCTGGGCTCTCTATTCTGTTCCATTGATCTATGTGTCTGTTTTTGTGCTAGTACCATGCTGTCTTGATGATGACAGCTTTGTAATAGAGCTTGAAGTCCGGAATTGTGATGCCACCAACTTTGGCTTTCTTTTTCAATATCCCTTTGGCTATTCGAGGTCTTTTCTGCTTCCATATAAATTGTAGAATTATTTGTTCCATTTCTTTGAAAAAGATGGATGGTACTTTGATAAGAATTGCATTAAATGTGTAGATTGCTTTAGGTGGCATAGACATTTTCACAATATTTATTCTTCCAGTCCAGGAGCATGGAACATTTTCCATTTCTTTGTGTCTTCCTCAATTTCTTTCATGAGTACTTTATAGTTTTCTGAGTATAGATTCTGTGCCTCTTTGGTTAGGTTTATTCCTAGGTATCTTATGGTTTGGGGTGCAATTGTAAATGGGATTGACTCCTTAATTTCTTCTGTCTTGTTGTTGGTGTAGAGAAATGCAACTGATTTCTGTGCATTGATTTTATATCCTGACACTACATCATTCTTAAAGGGACTATCCACCAAGATGATCTAACAATTTTAAATATCTATGCCCCCAATATGGGAGCAGCCATCTACATAAGAAAATTGTTAATCAAGATAAAAAATCATATTGATATGAATACATTAATAATAGGAGATCTTAACACACCTCTCTCAGAAATAGACAGATCATCGAAGCAGAAAATCAATAAAGAAACAAGAGCATTGAATGACACACTGGACCAGATGGACCTCATAGATATATAGAGAACATTCCACCATAAATAACAGCATACTCATTCTTCTCAAGTGTACATGGAACATTCTCCAGAATAGACCACATACTGGGTCACAAATCAGGACTCAGCTGATACCAAAAGACTGAGATTATTCCCTGCATATTCTCAGATCACAATGCTTTGAAACTGGAGCTCAATCACAAGGAAAAGTTCAGAAGGAACTCAAACACCTGGAAGCTAAAGACCACCTTGCTTAAGAATGCTTGGATCAACCAGGAGATCAAAGAAGAACTGAAACAATTCATGAAAACCAATGAGAATGAAGACACTTCGGTCTAAAACCTATGGGATACAGCAGAGGCGGTCCTAAGGGGGGGAATAAATAGCCATCCAAGCCTTCCTCAAAGAAATGGAAAAATCCAGAACACAGCATCTGTCTCTATACCTTAAGGAACTGGAGAATCAAGAAGAAATCAAACAAAGTACACACATAAGAAGGGAAATAATCAAGATTAGAGCTGAGTTCAATGAGGTAGAAGCCAGAGATACAGTAGAATGTATCAATGAAACTAGAAGCTGGTTTTTTGAAAGAATCAATAAGATCGATAAACCATTGGCCATACTAATCCAAAAGAAAAGAGAGATAGACCAAATGCATAAAATTATGAATGAAAAGGGAGAGATCACAACTAACACCAAGGAAGTAGAAACAATCATCAGAAGTTATTATCAACAGTTATATGCCAATAAGTTAAGCAACCTAGATGGAATGGATGCATTCCTGGAAAACTATAAACTCCTAAACTGACCCAGGAAGAAACTGAAAACTTGAATAGACCGATATCTAGTAACGAGATTGATGCAGTGAACAAAAACCTCCCAAGAAACAAGAGCCCAGGGCCTGACGGATTCCCTGGGGAATTCTACCAAACATTCAAAGAAGAAATAACACCTATTCTCCTGAAGCTGTTTCAAAAAATTGAAGCAGAAGGAAAAGTTCCTGACTCTTTCCATGAAGCCAGCATTACCCTGATCCCCAAACCAGGCAAAGACCCTACAAAACAGGAGAATTTCAGACGAATATCACTGATAAATATGGATGCTAAGAGTCTCAACAAGATCCTAGCCACAGGATCCAACAGCACATTAAAAAGATTATCCACCATGACCAGGTGGGATTCATCCCTGGGCTACAAGGGCGGTTCAAAATTCACAAATCAATCAATGTGATATGACAAATTAATATGAGAAGAGAGAAGAACCACATGGTCCTCTCAATTGGTGCAGAAAAAGCATTTGACAAAATCCAGCATCCGTTCCTAATTAAAATGCTTCAAAGTATAGGGATAGAGGGAACATTAATGAACTTCATCAAATCTATCTATGAAAGACCCACAGCAAATGTCATCCTCAATAGGAAAAAGCTTGCAGCCTTCCCATTGAGATCAGGAACACGACAAGGATGCCCACTCTCACCACTCTTGTTCAACATAGTATTAGAAGTCCTAGCCACAACAATCAGACAACAAAGAGAAATAAAAGGTATCCAAATTGGCAGTGAAGAAGTCAAACTCTCTCTCTTCCCAGATGACATGATGCTTTATATGGAAAACCCAAAAGACTCCACCCCCAAACTACTAGAACTCATACAGCAATTCAGCAATGTGGCAGGATACAAAGTCAATGTACAGAAATCAGTGGCCTTCTTATACACTAACAATGAAAATACAGAAAGGGAAATTAGAGAATCAATTCCATTTACTATAGCACCAAGAACCATAAGATACCTGGGAATAAACCTAACCAAAGAGGTAAAGGATCTGTACTCGAGGAACTACAGAACACTCATGAAAGAAATTGAAGAAGACATAAAACGTTGGAAGTCCATTCCATGTTCTTGGATCGGAAGAATAAACATTATTAAAATGTCGATTCTGCCTAGAGAAATCTATACTTTTAATGCCATTCTGATCAAAATTCCACTGGTATTCGTCAAAGAGCTGGAGCAAATAATCCAAAAATTTGTATGGAGCCAGAAGAGACCCCGAATCACTAAGGAAATGTTGAAAAACAAAAATAAAACGGGGGGCATCATGCTACCTGATTTCAAGCTTTACTACAAAGATGTGATCACGAAGACAGCATGGTACTGGCATAAAAACAGACACATAGACCAGTGGAATAGAGTAGAGAGCCCAGATATGGACCCTCAACTCTATGGGCATATAATCTTCGACAAAACAGGAAAAAATATACAGTGGAAAAAAGACAGTCTCTTCAATAAATGGTGCTGGGAAAACTGGGCAGCTATATGTAGAAGAATGAAACTCAACCAATCTCTTACACTGTTATAAACTCCAAATGGATAAAAGACCTCAACGTGAAACAGGAATCCATCAGAATCCTAGAGGAGAGTATAGGCAGTAATATCTTCGATATCAGCCACAGCAACTTCTTTCAAGATATGTCTCCAAAGGCAAAGGAAACAAAAGCGAAGATGAACTTTTGGGACTTCATCAAAATCAAAAGCTTCTGCACAGCAAAGGAAACAGTCAAAAAAAGAGGTAACCCACGGAATGGGAGAAGATATTTGCAAATGACACTACAGACAAAAGGTTGATATCCAGGATCTATAAAGAACTCCTCAAACTCAACACACACAAAACAGACAATCAATTCAAAAAATGGTCAGATGAAATGGAAAGACACTTATCCAATCAAGACATACAAATGGTTATCAGACACTTGAAAAAATGCTCATCATCACTAGCCCTCAGGGAGATTCAAATTAAAACTACATTGAGATATCACCTTACACCTGTTAGAATGGCCAAAATTAGCAAGACAGGAAACAACATGTGTTGGAGAGGACGTGGAGAAAGGGGAACCCTCTTCCACTGTTGGTGGGAATGCATTTTGGTGCAGCCTCTTTGGAGAACAGTGTGGAGATTCCTCAAGAAATTAAAAATAGAACTTCCCTGTGACCCTGCATTTGCACTCCTGTGTGTTTACCACAAAGATACAGATGTAGTGAAAAGAAGGGCCATCTGTACCCCAATGTTTATAGCAGCAATGGCCACCGTCTCCAAACTGTGAAAAGAGCCAAGATGCCCTTCAACGGACGAATGCATAAGGAAGATGTGGTCCACATATACTATGGAGTATTGTGCCTCCATCAGAAAGGATGAATATCCAACTTTTGAAGCAACTTGGACGGGACTGGAAGAGATTATGCTAAGTGAAATAAGTTAAGCAGAGAGAATCTATTATCATATGGTTTCACTTATTTGTGGAGTATAGCAAATAGCATGGAGAACATGGGGAGATAGAGAGGAGAAGGGAGTTGATGGAATTTGGAAGGGGAGGTGAACCATGAGAGACTATGGACTCTGAAAAACAATCTGAGGGGTTTGAGGTGGCAGGGGGGTGGGAGGTTGGGGTACCAGGTGGTGGGTATTATAGAGGGCACGGGTTTCATGGAGCTCTGGGTGTGGTGAAAAAATAATGAATACTGTTATGCGGAAAATAAATAAAATGTAAATTAAAAAAATAGTAATAATGTATTCAATGATTTTACTTTAAGAAGAAGTGGAATGTATGATAAGGGACAGGAGGGAAAAACTGGAACTTCTTTGTATTTACACTAACCACGAGTCAATATAGTGTTATTTGAAAATGAACTTGTATTAGTCGTAAATCTAATCTAATCTAATTAATCTAATCAAGTTGTTTATAGTTTAAAAGAATGAAACTGTATCACATTCTCAACCATACACAGAAATAAATTAAAAATATATTAAAAGACTTAAATGTGAGATAGGAAACCATAAAATCCTAGAGAAGAACACAGGCAATAACATTTTTGACATCAGTTGCAACTTCTTCATAGGTATGTCTAGATATTTTTCTAAATTACTTTTAAATATATTGTGTCTTTATATTCAAAGTGTGTTTCTTGCAGCAACATGTTGTTTGGTTTTGTGTGTTTTGTTTTTTTATCCAGTCTATATATGGTTTAAAATTGGCATATTTAAACCATTAACAATTGAAGTGATTAATAATATCATTGGATTAATATATACTGTATTGCTCTTTTTACAATTTTTCCTCTCATCCTTTTTAAAAATCTCTTCTTATTTTTCATCATCATATTCATCTTTGTCTTTCACCATTTTTCTATCTTCTCTGGTTTTAATTATTTTCTCTGATTCCATTTTCACACTTAGCATATGCTTATTTTTGCCTTTTTTTTTTTTTTTGCCTTTTTGAATAGTTGCCCTGAAGTTTGTTCTATAGATTTGAATTAGATTGGATCTCATGATAGCATTCCTTTTTTTTTTTTATAAACATATATTTTATCCCCAGGGGTACAGGTCTGTGAATCACCACTCCCTTCCCCTTAAAACCCTCACTTTGTTACTCAAAGTCCAGAGTCTCTCATGGTTCACATCCCCCTCTGATTTGCCCCATTTCTCTTTTCCTTTCCTTCTCCTAATGTTCTCCATGTTATTCCTTGTGTTCCACAAGTAAGTGAAACCATATGATACTTGAATTTCTCTGCTTGACATATTTCACTCAGCATAATCTCCAGTCCTATCCATGTTGATGCAAAATTTCATCCTTTCTGATGGCTGAGTAACATTCCATGATATATATGGACCACATTTTCTTATTCTTTTCTTTTATTTTTCTTTGGATATTTAAATTTTCTTTTATTTTTTCAGTGTTCCAGGATTCATTATTTATGCATCGCACCCAGTGTGTACTCTTTTTTTCTTTTAAAGATTTTATTTATTTATTTGCCAGAGAGAGAGAGCACAAACAGAGGAAATGAGAGGCAGAGGGAGAGAAAGAAGCAGGCTCCCGTTGAGCAGAAAGCCTGATGTGGGACTCGATCCCAGGACCCTGGGACCATGACCTGAGCTGAAGGCAGAGGCTTAACCCTCTGAGCCACCCAGGTGCCCCCACCACAGTGTGTATTCTTAAACAAATCACTACATCATCAAAGACTCAGCTTTTTTACCCTTAAAATGATATTTACATCTATCTCTCAGGGTACATGAGCAAATTTCATTAAGTAAAAAACACTGGAAAATGTACATACCCTTTTATTTAACCCATCAATCTTACCTTTGCAAGCACCTGGGTGACACAGTCTGTTAAGCCTCTGCCTTTGGCTCTGGTCATGATCTCAGGGTTCTGGGATCTAGCCAGTCCCACATCAGACTCTCTGCTCAGCAGAAGACATCTCCCTCAACCTCTCCCCTCCTTGTGTTCTCTTTTTCAAATAAAAAAATAAGATCTTCAAAAAATCTTACTTTTGGAACTTGATTCTGTATAAATTAAAACACGTATACTTACAGATAATTGCACAAAGAGGGTCATCACATAAGTTTATAATAGTAAAAATATTTATATGGTTAAATATCCACCAATAGATGAATTGTTGAATAAATTATTCACAAAGGAGAATGCTATATAATTCTTCAAAAGGATAAAATGTAATGACCAAATAGATAAGTGAAAGAACAAATTTCAAAAGAATATAAATGAGTTATTTTTTCTTAAAACATATATATGTATATATGGGCATATAATTTGAGATATACAGATATACTTACATAGAATTACAAAAAATATGAAGGACTAATTTGTTCATTTATTGAGTGTCTGATACATACTAATCAAAGACCCAGGCACAGAGGTTTTAGCAGTGAGCTGAAAAGAATTAAATCCCTAACTTCATGTAGTTTTCATTTTCTTGAGGTATTAGGAGGACATACAATCAATCAATCAATCAATCAATAAAAATAGTGCAGATGGTGAGGATAAGTGCTATGGAGGAAAAATAAAGAGGAAAGGACACCAAAATGCTGGTGGAAGGGATAACATATTTAAATAGAGTGATGAGGGAAAGCTTCATTTAAGAAGTCATATATGACATATACCAAGTTGTTAACACTGGTTATTCTTTGATAGTGGAATGCAATATGAAGGAGGACTTATTTTACTATTTATTTAATTTTTAATTTTAAGGGTTATAGTTGATAATTAATTTTTGTGTTTTCATTATTTTTTCAAATTAAAGCATATGTTGATATGCTTTACCATATTTATTACATAGTAATTGCTTAAGAACCATTAGTATCATCTTTCCTCTTTCTTTTTTTTTAAGATTTTATTTATTTATTTGACAGAGATCACAAGTAGGCAGAGAGGCAGGCAGAGAGAGAAGAAGGAAAGCAGGCCCCCTGCTGAGAAGAGAGCCCGATGTGGGACTCGATCCTAGGACCCTGAGATCATGACCTGAGCCGAATGCAGTGGCTTAACCCACTGAGCCACCCAGGCGCCCCTATCTTTCCTTTTTCTATTTATTTCTAGTTTAGATGGATTAGAGTTTCTGTCTTTGAATAGTGGAAAGAAACCAGCATTTAGAGACATAAACCTCATCTTTTGACAAGAAAGCCCCCCAGCCTCTTTATCTAGATAGCAGAACCTCAAGCCTTATACTATTCCTAGTAAAGACTGTTCTGCTTTGTCCATATATGAAAGTTTCTGTCATTGAAAATTGAGAGTAGCTTATGCCCTATGGTTGGCCTGAACTCTCCAATTTGGCCCTTAATTAACCAGGTTGATACAAATTGAGGAATTTACTCATCCAAGGCTGAATAGCTAGAATAGCAGAACTGGCTAGTTCATGTTATTCACACTTTGCTTTCTGCCTTTCTCCACAAGAAATTCTCCACCCACATCATTTGAATAACTCAACAGGCTTGGAAGATGGCAGAGGAGCATCTAGTGATAAGCTCCTGAACCAGGGATGGTGAACATACCCAAAGGCATCAAAAAAATCAACGAGGAATTAAATTCACAAGACCTATTGAGATAATCTCGTGTTACACACAGGCAATGAGCAGCAGAGAAAGACAACTTGTTCAACATTCTATGCTGGTCACTGGCAACTAAAACCTAGGTTTCCTAATCTTTTAGGAAAAGATTCTTCCATGTTCTTCCTAGCACAGCATTCATTCATCTAATTCATTCATCTATCATTCAGTGAATATTTAGTGTTCACTTTATGAAAGACATACAAGACAAGTGTGAACCTTGCAGTCAAGGGGCTCTCAGCAACTGAATCACCATGCTTGGTAGCTTGATAAAAAGAGGAGCTGGTCCCATTTCCTACTTTCCTTATTCCATGATGGTTTATAGTGAATGGGAAATAAAGGTAGGACAATTGGGTTTCATTACGTTCAGGATCTAATGATGCCATAGAGGGGTTTTGACCTATGTGGGGCCTGATGGCTTGGTGGTCTACTTGAGCTTTCATTGTAGTTTCCAGGAATCCCATGGTAGTTGATATTACTTGTCTTGTAGTTTCATAATCCCGCATTACTGGCTCCTGAATTATATCCTTGTTGGGCTACTTCTTTATTTCCTGGACATTAAGGATCTCCTTCTCAACACTTAAAGAAGTTTTCCAGAGTAAAAACATGTTTCAGCAAGTAGTGGCCTGCTGGGAATTGGGAACCAGAGTTTCAGTCCTTAAGGTATAGTGGGATGAGGGAACTATTATTCAAGAGAAACATTATTCACTAACCCTCATGGGTTTCTTTTAGAGGCCATATCCAAGGTCTCAGTCAGAATATCTCATTTCATTTGTTACTAACTGGTCCCTGGAGAAGAGAAACATGAGAAAAATCTGAACTCCTGGTCCCATAGGAAAGCCTCTGAATTTTCACCAGAAGTTTTCACTAAAAGTTCTGTTTTACTCCTTTAGGAAGAATTGACTGCTACTCTGCATGTGTGGATGGGGCTAAATTTGGTTCTCCTTTCCAGTGTGATCATCTGTTTTCTGCTACCAACAAGATACCTCAGAGCAAACTTTAAAAGGGGTGAAGATAAACACCTTATTTACCTAGTTTATGCCAGGGAATATAACATCATTATTTATTAAGCCCCCCCCCCAATACAAGGACTACATGATTTTGATCATCATTTTACAGATGAGGCTAAAAGACACGAAATAAGCTTCCCAAAGTCATAGAGTCAGTAAGTGAGAGAATCACTATTTGAACCCATATCTATTTGGCACCACGGCTCACCCAGTGTCCAAAAACACTTCATAATTTTAGATACCATATTGACCAGGTGTCTAAGGGTCTCTCATTCTGAAGATTTTCACCTAGAGAGGAAGTGACAGGATATGGATCATTTTTTTTTCTTTCCAAAATGGAGACTAAAGACAGTGATCATGCATATATTCATCTGCCTCCTTAACCAGACACTAAAATTGTCATTTACACAATGCCTTACTGAGCCCCATCTGTGGCTATTCCTATAACTTCTTAGTAAGACCACAACAGAACCACCTAATATACTTACACTGTCATAGACATGAAATACATTGAGTTCAGCTTTTCCTATTACAGAACGGGAAAATGAGGCCCAGAGAAAAATGACTTTCTCAAGATAAATAAAAGTGACTGGTGGGATTGCTGAAACTTGAATGCAGGTTTTTTTGATACTACTAGAATTTTTAAAAATTATACCAAGGCTAATTTCAGGGACATTGGTGGTATAGTCCATGTCACCTGATTTCCATATCAAAGTTATCTTCACTGCACTGCATTAGGTTACTTGCCTTCTGGGTTTTGTAGTGTGTGGACATCCATGAGAAGGATAAACTTGATATCAAAATGAAATAGATAGCTATCTATGAGCATTTTTAAATTATCATATTGCTTCTTTGCCCCTGCCCTCCCCTAGCTTAACATAGTTCTTTTCTTTTTAATCTTTTAAAACAATTTATTTATTTATTTGAGAGAGAGAAAAAGAAAATACGAGAGATAACAAAAGAACATGAGCAGGGGGAAGAGGGAAAAGCAGATTCCCTGTGAGCAGGGAGTTTGACTCAAGGCTTGATCCCAGGAGGTAGACTTTTAACTGACTGAGCTACCTAGGTGCCTTGCTTAACATAATTCTTAAATTTCCAACATCAGTGATTCATTTCTGTAAAAAATTTCTAATAGTGCAATGTCCCCTGTGGAAATATAAGGCATATAAGCTAATTTTATCTCAGCCATTAAAACCTTTGCAGGTCTATAAAGGTTTTCCTGGGTGTGTATGTGTAGTGGTTAGGTGAATGAGGGATGGTGGAGTAAAAGTGAATAATTCAGAAACATCTAAAAAAAGGACACCAGGAATCCTACCTGCATAAAGACTTTTGGGTCTCCCTTGAAAGACTCAGAAAAAGCCATTGAGAAAGACATGGGAAAGGCCTATAAAGATGCTATTAATATTTTGGGGGAAAAACATATCAAAGTGTTACCCCCAAGGACTGAGACAAAGAGCATTTTATTTTTATTACTGTAAATTATTTTCTTAATTTTATTTGCAGGTTGTTCATTGTTATAGACAGTAATACAACTGATTGGGTGCCTGGGTAGTTCAGTCAGTTGGGTGTCTGCCTTTGGCTCAGGCCATGATCCTGTGATTGAGTCCTGAATTCGGCTCCCTGCTCAGTGTGGAGCCTGCTTCTCCCTCTCCTTCTGACTCATGCTCTCTGTCACTATCTCTGTCTTTCTCAAATAAATAAATAAAATCATTAAAAAACCTGATTATTGTATATTGATCTTATATCCTGAAACTCTGCTGAAATCATTTAACACTTCTAATAGATTTTTTTTAGCTTTTTAAAGAATTTCAGCATACAAAATTAAGTAGTCTGTGAACAGAAATTTTACATTTTCTTTTTCAATCTTGATGGCTTTAAATTTTTTTCCTTGCCCAATTCCTAGGTTTTCTGGTATAAAATTGAATAGAAGTGTCCTAGAGTGGATATCCTTGTATTTTTCCTGATGATAGGTGGTGGTGGGAGGAAGCTTTTAGTCTTTCACCATTAAGAATAATGATAGTTGTAGGTTTTCTACTGATCCTCTTAATCAGGTTGAAGAAATATTTTTTATTATAATTATGCTGAGTATTATAAATAATATGGTATGTAATAAGATTTGTACATAGACATTTTAACATTGTTTATTCTTCTGATCCAAGAGCATGGAATGGTCTTCCATCTTTTTGTGTCTTCTTCGATTTCCTTCATGAGTGTTCTGTAGTTCCTCAAGTACAGATCCTTTACCTCTTTGGACGAATGGATAAGGAAAATGTGGTCCATATACACTATGGAGTATTATGCCTCCATCAGAAAGGATGAATACCCAACTTTTGTGGCAACATGGACGGGACTGGAAGAAATTATGCTGAGTGAAATAAGTCAAGCAGAGAGAGTCAATTATCATATGGTTTCACCTATTTGTGGAGTATAGCAAATAGCATGGAGGACATGGGGAGTTAGAGAGGAGAAGGGACTTGGGGTAAATTGGAAGGGTAGGTGAATCATGAGAGACTATGGACTCTGAAAAACAGTCTGAGGGGTTTGCAGTGGTGGGGAGGTGAGAGGTTGGGGTACCAGGTGGTGGTTATTATAGAGGGCACGGATTGCATGGAGCACTGGGTGTGGTGAAAAAATAATGAATACTGTTATGCTGAAAATAAATAAATTTAATTTAAAAATTTAAAAAAAATAAGACTGTATATATTTTTTGTATACTTGTTCTATTCTTAAAATGAATTTTTAAGGTAGAAATATAGGGTGAAAGAGAATAACCATTTTGAAGACATTTGTTACATATTCCTGAACTCTGACTAAGATGAGGAACTCATTTATCCTTTCTCTGTAGTGGAAGCTGCACTAGGTATTATCAATAAGTCTCACAAATGAATAGACCTATGCAAAAACACTTGGCCCTAATATGAGATCCACCATGTACATGCCTTGGAATAGATATGTAAGCCAGGGATCTTTAGAAATGGAATTCAAAAAAATACTTCCTCTGAAGAACAACATATTTGAATAATTATTTGGTTTAGGGAAAACCTTTGGGGAATACTTAATGCTTCTTAGGTTTGCTGGGAGTAAATTCTCATGTATTATTTATAGACCTTTAAGCTTCCTGGATTAAAAACAAAACAAAACAAAAAACAAAAACAAAAAAAAACCAAAAAAACAAAGCTACCTTACGACCTAGCAATTGCAGTACTGGGTATTTACCCTAAAGATACAAACATAGTGATCCAAAGGGGCATGTGCACCCAAATGTTTATAGCAGCAATGTTCACAATAGCCAAACTATGGAAAGTACCTAGATGTCCATCAACAGATGAATGGATAAAGAAGTGAATATATGTACATATATATATATGTATATATACATATATACATATATGTACATACATGGATGGAACTAGAAGGTATTATGCTTAGAGAAGTAAGTCAATCATTGAAAGACAACTATCATATGATCTCCCTGATATGAGGAAGTGGAGATGCAATCAATGTGGGATGTTTGGGGGGTAGGAAAGGAATAAATGAAACAATATGGGATTGGGAGGGAGACAAACCATAAGAGACTCTTAATGTCACAAAACAAACTGACGGTGGCCGGGAGGAGTGGGGTAGGGAGAGGGTGGTGGGGTTATGGACATTGCGGAGGGTGAGTGCTGTGAAGTATGTAAATGGAGCAATTCACAGACCTGTACCCCTGGGGCTAATAATACATTATATGTTTATAAAAAATTAAAAATTAAAAAAATACAAATAACTTATCGGAGTCTACTGATATCAACATTTTGTCAGTGCGTGAAATAAGAAATTTTACCCTGTTGTATATCCCTCTACACCACCACTTCATTTATTATTTATTATTTATTATAATTAATTAATTAATTAATTTATGTGATCTTTATACCCAGCGTGGAGCTCAAACTCTTGACCCTGAAACAAAGAGTCACATACTTTTCTGACTGAGACACCCAGTATTTCCTCTACATACACTGAGAACCACATCAGACAGTATAAAAGCTTTTCTTTCCATTCTTGAGCACAATTTAGACATTTGAGAATAGGAAAGTCTATTGTATTTACCCTTATTTTTGCACTTTCCTTCGTAGTTTTTTTCCTACATGATGCTGCAAGATTCCTTCATTTATTTTCTTGTTTTTTAGAGAACTTCCTTAACCCAGTACTTTATTTATTTTTTCATTCATTCAGTTAGTTAGTTAGTTAGTTATGTTACTCACGATAAAATACATCTTTAGTTTTTGATGCAGTGTTCCAAGATTCATTGTTTACATACAGCACCCATTGTTTACATACAATATCCATGCAACACAAGTTCTCCTTAATAACCACCACCAGACTCACCCATCCCTCCAACACCCCCAAACCCCTCAGTTTATTTCTCAGAGTCCACTGTCTCTCATGGTTCACCTCCCCCTCCAATTTCCCCCAATTCACTTTTCCTTTCCTTCTCCTAGTGTCCTCCATATTATTACTTATGTTCCACAAGTAAGTGAAACCATATTGACTTTCTCTGCTTGACTTATTTGACTCAGCATAATCTCCTCCAGTTTCATCCATGTTGATGCAGAAGTTGGGTATTCATACTTTCTGATGGCTGAGTATATTCCATTGTATATATGGACCACATCTTCTCTATCCATTCATATGATGAAAGGAATCTTGGCTCTTTCCACAGTTTGATGATTGTTGACATTTCTGCTTTGATTATTGGGGTACATATGGCCCTTATTTTCACATCTGTATCTCTGGTGTAATACCCAATAGTGCAATTGCTGGGACATGGTATAGCTCTATTTTTAATATTTTCAGGAATTTCCACACTGTTTTCCAAAGTGGCTGCACCTACTTGCATTCCCACCAACAGTGTAAGAGGGTTGCTCTTTCTCCAGATCCTCTCCAACATTTGTTGTTTCCTGCCTTGTTAATCTTTGCAGTTCTAACAGATGTAAGATGGTATCTCAATGTGGTTTTGATTTGAATTTCCCTGATGGCTAATGATGATGAACATTTTTTCTTGTATCTGCTAGCCATTTGTATGCCTTCACTGGGGAAGTATCTGTTCAGGTCTTCTGCCCTTCTTCTTCTTCTTCTTCTTCTTCTTCTTTTTTTTTTTTTTTTTTTACTTCATTATCTGCTTTTTGTGTGTTGAGTATGAGAAGTTATTTATAGATCTTAGATATCAGCCCTTTGTCCGTAGTGCCATTTGTAAATATCTTCTCCTATTCTGTGACTTTAGATCAAGGTTACTGGTTACAAATATTCTTAGTTTCCCTTTATAGGAGTTTTCCCTTTCATATTTAAAGATATTTCACTGCATACAAAATTCTGGGTTAATAGTTCTTTTCTTCAACACTTGGGGGAAAAAAAAAAGAACGTTGTGTGTCTTCCTTCTGACCTCCATGGTTTTGTTTTTGTTTTTAAGATTTTATTTATTTATTTGAGATGAAAGGAGGGGCAAAAGGAGAGAGAGAAGCAGACTCCCCGCTGAGAGTGGAGCCTGACCAGGGCTTGATCCCAGTACCCCAAAATAATGACCTAAGCTGAAGGCAGACCTCAACTGACTGGGCCTCCAGGTTCCCCCTGGCCTCTATGTTTGGGGATGATATGTCTTCCCATTTAAGTTGTTTTACCCCCATAAGTAGTAAGTCATTTCTCTCTCAAATTTTTCAAGATTATTTTATTTGTCTTTAGTCTTTAGAAGTTTGGTTATATACCTTGTCATGGATTTCTTTGAGTTGAACTTGTTTGGAACTCACTCAACTTCTTGCATTTGTATATTTATATAACTTTGGTACTTTTGGGAATCTTTCAGCCATTCTTTCTTCATGTACTTCTTTTCATCCCTCCCTACTTCTCCTCCCCTTTTGAGACTCTGATAACACAAATATTAGATATTTTATATAGCTCCACAAGTCCCTAAATTTCTGTTGACCTTTCTAAGTTTATTTTCTCTCTGTTGTTCAAATAGGCTAGTTTCTATCAGTGTTTCTTCATGTTTATCTATTCTTTTCTCTGGATTACCATTCTGTTGCATACCACCATTGAGGTTTTTTTTTTCTTGTTATATTTTTAGTTCTATAATTTTCATTTACAACATCCATAGATATAAGTAAGTCTTGGAATACAAGTACTACTAAGAATAAATGATATGAGAGCCTGTAATAGGAGGATTTTAAGTGAATTATAGAAGACTGACTAAACTGAAGTTGTAAGGAATTATCTGTGTGAGCAGAGGAAGGAAATATATTTCAGGCAAATAAAACAAACATGTTATGTTTCTATGATGAGTATCATGGTGCATGAGATGAACCAATAAAGGCCAGTTTGGTTTGAGTGTAGTGCATGCAGCAAGTGAAGTGGGGAGAAGGTGAGATGAGGATGAGAACCACGAGGTTATAGTAAAAAATAAGAAATTTTCAACTTTTGATGAACCTCCATGCTGTTTTCCAGAGTTCCTGCACCAGCTTGCATTCCCACCAACAGTGTAGGAGGGTTCCCCTTTCTCCATATCCTCACCAGCATCTGTCATTCCCTGACGTGTTAATTTTAGCCATTCTGACTGGTGTGAGGTGGCATCTCATTGTGGTTTTGATTTGTATTTCCCTGATGCTGAGTGATGTGGAGCACTTTTTCATGTGTCTGTTGGCCATCTGGATGTCTTCTTTGCAGAAATGTCTGTTCATGTCCTCTGCCCATTTCTAAAATATTTTATTTATTTATTTGACAGACAGAGATCACAAGTAAGCAGAGAGGTAGGCAGAGAGAGAGGAGGAAGCAGGTTCCCTACAGAGCACAGAGCCCGATGTGGGGCTCAATCCCAAGACCCTGGGATCATGTCCTGAGCCGAAGGCGGAGGCTTTAACCCACTGAGCCACCCAGGGGCCCCCTCTGCCCATTTCCTGATTGGATTATTTGTTCTTTAGGTGTTGAGTTTGCTAAGCTCTTAACACATTTTTGGATACTAGCCATTTTTGGATCTGATATGTCATCTGCAAATATGTTCTCCCATTCTGTCAGTTGTCTTTTGGTTTTGTTAACTGTTTCCATTGCTGTGCAAAAGCATTTGATTTTGATGAAGTCTCAATAGTTCATTTTTGCCCTTGCTTCCATTACCTTTGTTAATGTTCCTCGGAAGAAGTTGCTGTGGCTAAAGATGAAGAGGTTGCTGCCTGTATTCCCATCAAGGATTCTGATGGATTCCTTTCTCACATTGAGGTCCTCATCGATTTTGAGTCTGTTTTCATGTGTGGTGTAAAGAAATGTCCAATTTCATTTTTCTGCATGTGGCTGTCCATTTTTCCCAATACCATTTGTTAAAGAGGCTGTCGTTTTTCCATTGAACATTCTTTCCTGCTTTGTCTAAGATTCGTTGACCATAGAGTTGAGGGTCTATTTCTGGGCTCTCTTTTCTGTTCCATTGATCTATGTGCCTGTTTTTGTGCCAGTACCATACTGTCTTAATGATGACAACTTTATAATAGAGCCTGAAGTCCGGAATTGGGATTCCACCAACTTTGGCTTTCTTTTTTAATACTCCGTTGGCTATTCAAGGTATTTTCTGGTTCCATATAAATTTTAGGATAATTTGTCCCATTTCTTTGAAAAAAAAAATGGATGGGATTTTGATAGGGATTGCATTAAATGTGTAGATTGCATTAGGTAGCGTAGACGTTTTCACAATATTTGTTCTTCCAATCCAGGAGCATGGAACATTTTTCCACTTCTTTGTGTCTTCCTCTATTTCTTTCATGAGTACTTTATAGTTTTCTGAGTATGGGCCCTTTGCCTCTTTGATTAGGTTTATTCTTAGGTATCTTATGGTTTGGGGTGCAATTGTAAATGGGATTGACTCCTTAATTTCTCTTTCTTCTGTCTTGTTGTTGGTGTAAAGAAATGCAACTGATTTATGTGCTTTGATTTTATTTCCTGACACTTTACTGAATACCTGTACAAGTTCTAGCTGATTTGGAGTGGAGCCTTTTGGGTTTTCCACATATAGTATTATATCATCTACAAAGAGTGATAGTTTGACTTCTTCCTTGCAAATTTGGATGCCTTTAATTTCTTTTTGTTGTCTGATTGCTGATGGTAGGACTTCTAGTACTATGTTGAATAGCAGTGATGATACTGGACATCCCTGCCATATTCCTGACTTTAGCAGAAAAGCTCTCAGTTTTTCTCCATTGAGAATGATATTTGCGGTGGGTTTTTCATAGATGGCTTTGATAATATTGATGTATGTGCCCTCTATCCCTACACTTTGAAGAGTTTTGATCAGGAAGGTATGCTTTACTTTGTCAAATGCTTTTTCAGCATCTATGGAGAGTATCATATGGTTCTTGTTCTTTCTTTTATTAATGTATTGTATCACATTGATTGATTTGTGGATGTTGAACCAACCTTGCAGCCCTGGAACAAATACCACTTGGTCATGGTGAATAATCCTTTTAATGGACCACTGAAGCCTGTTGGCTAGTATTCTGGTGAGAATTTTCGCATCTGTGTTCATCAAGGATATAGGTCTGTAATTCTCTTTGTTGATGGGATCCTTGTCTAATTTTGGGATCAAGGTGATGCTGGCCTCATAAAATGAGTTTGGAAGTTTTTTTTTCCATTTCTATTTTTTGGAACAGTTTCAGGTGGATAGGGATTAATTCATCTTTTAATGCATGGTAGACTTCCCCTGAGAAGCCATCTGGCCCTGGGCTTTTGTTTGTTTGGAGATTTTTGATGACTGTTTCAATCTCCTTACTGGTTATGGGTCTGTTCAGGTTTTCTATTTCTTCCTGGTTCAGTTGTGGTAGTATATATGTCTCTAGGAATGCATCCGTTTCTTCCAGGTTGTCAAATTTGTTGGTGTAGATTTGCTCATAATATATTTGTATAATTGTTTGTATTTATTTGGTGTTGGTTGTGATCTCTCCTCTTTCATTTGTGATTTTATTTATTTGGGTCCTTTATCTTCTTTTTAGTAAGTCTGGCCAGGGGTTTATCAATCTTACTAATTCTTTCAAAGAACCAGCTCCTGGTTTTGTTGATTTGTTCTGTTGGTGTTTTTTTGGTTTCTATTTCATTGATTTCTGCTCTGGTCTTTACGATTTTTATTCTCTTGCTGGGTTTAGGCTTTCTTTGTTGTTCTTTCTCCAGCTCCTTTAGGTGTAGGGTTAAGTTGTGTATTTGAGACCTTTCTTGTTTCTTGAGAAAGGTTTCTATTGCTATATACTTTCCTCTCAGGACTGCCTTTGCTGTGTCCCACAGATTTTGAACCTTTGTATTTTCCTTATCATTTGTTTCCATGAATTTTTTCAATTCTTCTTTAATTTCCTGGTTGACCCATTTATTCTTTAGAAGGATGCTGTTTAGTCTCCATGTATTTGGGTTCTTTCCAAATTTCCTCCTGTGATTGAGTTCTAGCTTCAGAGCACTGTGGTCTGAAAATATGCAGGGAATGATCCCAGTCTTTTGATACCAGTTGAGACCTGATTTATGACCCTGGATGTGATCTGTCCTGGAGAATGTTCTAGAGAAGAATGTGTATTCTGTTGATTTGGGATGGAATGTTCTGAATATATCTGTGATGTGCATCTGGCCCAGTGTGTCATTTAAGGCCATTTATTTCCTTGTTGATCTTTTGCTTGGATGATCTGTCCATTTCAGTGAGGGGAGTGTTAAAGTCCCCTAACATTATTGTATTATTGTCAATGTGTTTCTTTGATTTTGTTATTAATTGGTTTATATAGTTGGCTGCTCCCATGTTAGGGGCATAGATACTTAAAATTGTTAGATCTTCTTGTTGGACAGACACTTTGAGTATGATATAGTGTCCTTCCCCATCTCTTATTATAATCTTTGGCTTAAAATCTAATTCATCTGATATAAGGATTGCTACCCCAGCTTTCTTTTGATGTCCATTAGCATTGTAAATGGTTTTCCACCCCCTCACTTTAAATCTGGAGGTGTGTTTGGGGCTAAAATGAGTTTCTTATAGGCAGCATATTGATTCATTTTTTTTTTATCCATTCTGATACCTTGTGTCTTTTGATTGGGGCATTTAGCCCATTTACATTCAGGGTAACTATTGAGAGACATGAATTTAGTGTCATTGTATTGCCTGTAAGGTGGCTGTTACTGTATATTGTCTCTGTTCCTTTCTGATCTACTACTTTTAGGCTCTCTCTTTGCTTAGAGGACCCCTTTCAATATTTCCTGTAGAGCTGGTTTAGTGCTTACAAATTCTTTCAGTTTTTTTTTTTTTTTTTTTTGTTCCTGGAAGTTTTTATCTCTCCTTCTATTTGCAATGATAGCCTACCTGGATGTAGTATTCTTGGCTGCATGTTTTTCTCATTAATGCTCTGAATATATCATGCCAGTTCTTTCTGACCTGCCAGGTCTCTGTGGATAAGTCCATTGCCAATCTAATATTTTTATCCTTGTATGTTACAGACTTCTTTTCCTGGGCTGCTTTCTGGATTTTCTATTTGTCGCCAAGACTTGTAAATTTTACTATTAGATGGTGGGGTGTGGAACTGTGATTGATTTTGGGGGGCATTCTCTGCACCTCCTGGATTTTGATGCTTGTTCCCTTAGCCATATTAGGGAAATCTCTACAATAATTCTCTCCAATATACCTTCTGTTCCCCCTCACTCTTTCTTCTTCTCTGGAATCCTGGTTATTCTAATGTTGTTTTGTCTTATGGTGTCACTTATCTCTTGAATTCTCCCTTCATGGTCCAGTAGTTGTCTCTCTTTTACTAACTTCTTTATTCTCTGTCATTTGGTCTTATATATCACTAATTCTTTCTTATGCCTCATTTATCCTAGCAGTAAGAGCCTCCATTTTTTATTGCACTTTATTAATAGCTTTTTAAATTTCAACTTGGTTAGATTTTAGTTCTTTTATTTCTCCAGAAAGGGCTTTTATTTCTCTGGGCAGGGTTTCTCTAATATCTTACATGCTTTTTTCAAGCACAGCTAGCACCTTGAGAATCTTCATTCTGATCTCTAGATCTGACATATTACCAATGTCCATATTGATTAGGCCACTAGCCTTCAGTACCACCTCTGTTTCTTTTCTTTTTCTTTTTTTTTTTTTTTTTTTTTTTTGTGGTGAGATTTTGTGCCTTGTCATTTTGTCCAGATAGAAATATATGAAGGAGCAAATAAAATTCTAAAAGGGTGGCAAAGACCCCAGAAAAGTGTGCTTTAATCAAATCAGAAGAGACCCAAATCGTGGGTGGAGGGAGAAAGGATGTAAAAAGAAGTTCAGAAGAAAAAAAAATTAAAAAGGAAAACAAATAATGAAAAAAATATAAAAAATAAAAAAATATATATTTATTAGATTGGTGTCTAGAACAGGGTCACCCACTTAATTTGGGGAGTATTTTGGTGACTTAGAAGAACCTACCTCCCCAAATTTTAAAGAATGACCAACATTTATAAGGGTAAACACAATGAAGGGATGGAATATGACTATAAAGTTGAAAAAAATTAATTTTTAAAAATGAGTTGATAAGGTAAGTTCTTTGGGAGAATAAAGAAAAAGAAAGTGGAGAGAATTTGCTCAGGCTGGAGACTAGAACAAGCCCAGTGCTAGATTTAGGGTGTATTTTGATTTATTAAAAGTAGTTGTACCCCAAATTTTTTAGAAGAAAAAACCTACAAAATGTTAGATACATTGAAGGTTAAAATATGACTATAATAATGAAGGTTCAAAAAGATATTTTTTAAATGAAAGGTATTGTTAAGATAAACCAGTTTAAAAACTTTAGGAAAAAAATGTTAAAAAAGGAAAGGGTAAAAGTTTTAAAAAAAATTAGCAGAAGAATAAAAATAATAAAATTTAAAAAATTAAATAACTTTGCAAGACTAAAGAATCATGGAGAGAAAGCCATTAATTCCATGCTTTGCTTTCTCCTCCTCTGGAATTCCGCTATTCTCCTTGGTAAGTGAACTTGGCCTTGGCTGGATTTCTTGTTGATCTTCTGGGCAAGGGGCCTGTTGTAGTGATTCTGAAGTGTCTTTGCCTGAGGCAGAATTGCACCACCCTTACCAGGGGCTGGGCTAAGTAATCTGCTTGGATTCACTTTTGGGAACTTTTTTCCTAAACGCTTTCCGTAGACTTCCTGAGGACAGTAATGAAAATGGCAGCTTCACATTCTCTGGCCTGGAGGAGCCAAGAGCTCGGGGCCCCACTCCTCAGTGGGCCCTCAGAGAAAAGTGCTCAATCACTCCCGCTTACCTAGCCTCTGGCTCTGCTCAGAGAAAAGCGCTCAGTTACTCCTGTCTCCCTGGCCTCCAGCTGCGCTCCAAGCTCACCCATACTGTGACCAAGCATCTCTGTCTCTGGCACATAGCTCCACTCTTCAGTTGGCTAATTGAACATAATAATAATAAATTAATAAATTAAAAAAGAAAAGAAAAGGGGGAAGCATCACAATTCCAGACTTCAAACTATATTACAAAGCTGTAGTCATCAAGACAGTATGTACTGGCACAAAAACAGACACATAGATCAGTGGAACACAATAGATAACCCAGAAATGGATCCATAGTTATATCATCAAGTAATCTTCAACAAAGCAGGAAAGAATATGCAATGGAAAATATACAGTCTCTTAAACAAATGGTATTGGGAAAACTGGACAGGCACATGGATAATTCGGTGATGGGCATTAAGAAGTGCACTTAAAGAAATGAACGCTGGGTGTTTTATGCAACTGATGAGTCACTGAATTCCACCTTTAAAACTAATAATAGAGCATATGTTACTTAAATTGAATTTAAATATTTAATAAAAGAAGTTATATATATAATGGAATATTACTCAACCATCATGAAGAATGAAATTTGTATTATGCTAGTGGAACTAAGTCAGAGAAAGACAAATGCCATATGATTTCATTCATATGTCAAATTTAAGAAACAAAATTGAGGAACATGAGGAAAGGAAGGAAAAATACAATAGGATAAAAACAGATAGGGAGACAAACCATAAGACACTCTTAACTGTAGAGAACAAACAAGGTTACTGGGAAGGGAGGAGGGGTGTGTTAGGGTAACTGGGTGCTGGGCATTAAGGAGGGCACTTGATATAATGAGCACTAAGCATTATGTGCAACTGCTGAATCACTAAATTCTATCCCAAAATTAACACTTGAATTTAAATAAAAGAAAAGAAAGCAATCTATGTAATGAGAGAAGATATTTGCAAGTGGCATATTGAATAAAGGGCAAGTTTTGAAAAGAACTTCTCAAACTCAACACCCCAAAATTTAAAAATCCAGTTAAGAAATGGGCAGAAGAAAATATCATGGAGGACAAGAGGTGTTAGAGAGGAGAAGGGAGTTGGGGTAAATAGGAAGGGGAGGTGAATCATGAGAGACTATGGACTCTGAAAAACAATCTGAGGGGTTTGAAGTGGCGGGGGGGTGGGAGGTTGGGGTACCAGGTGGTGGGTATTATAGAGGGCATGGATTGCATGAAGCACTGGGTGTAGTGAAAAAATAATGAATACTATTTTTCTGAAAAAAAAAAAAAGAAATGGGCAGAAGACATGAACAGACATTTCTCCAAAGAAGACATACAGATGGCTAACACACAAATGAAAACAAAAATGCTCAACATCATTCACCATCAGGGAAATACAAATAAAAATCATAGTGAGATACCACCTCTAACAAGCCAGAATGGCTAAAATTAACAATTCAGGAAATGACATATGTTGGTGAGGATGCAGAGAGAGGGGAACCCTTCTACACTGTTGCTGGGAATGCAAGCTGGTGCCACCACTCTGGAAAACAGTAGGGAGGTTCCTCAAAAATTTAAAAATAGAACTACCCTATGACTAAGAAATTGTATTACTAGATAGTTATGCAAAGAATACAAAAATAGTAATTTGAAGGAGCACATGCACTTCAATGTTTATAGCACTATCCACAATTGCTAAAACACAGGAAGAGCCAAATTTTCATCAGCTAATGAATAGGTAAAGAACAGGTGGTATATATCTACAATGGAATATTTCTTAGTCATCAAAAATAATGAAATCTTGCCATTTGCAAAGACATGGATAGAACTAGAGTGTATAATGCTAAGTGAAGTAATTCAATCAGAGAAAGACAAATACCATATGATTTCACTCACATGTGGAATTTAAGAAACAAAACAGATGAACATAAGTAAGGAAACATAGGGAAGGAAAATAGGGAAGGAAATGTAAAGTAAGGCAATGACAGAGATAGAGGCAAACCACAAGATACTTTTAAGTATATGGAACAAACTGAGGGCTGCTGGAGGGGATGTGGGTGGGGGATGGTGTAATTGGGTGATGGGCATTAAGGAAGACACTTTATGTGGTGAGCAGTGTGTGTAATATGCAACTTATGAATCACTAAATTCTATACCTAAAACTAATACTACCCTAAATGTAAACTAACTTGAATTTAAACAATATTTAAACAAAGTCTTGAAAGAGAAAAAGAAAAATATCATGAATATATAAATTGGTACCAGAAAAGTGTTTGACAAAACTCAACATCCAGTCATGTAAAAACTCTTAGGAACTAGAAATTGAGGGAAACTTTGACAATGAACATGAAGAAGCAAATGCACAGGTAGCATATTTAATAATAAAAGACTACATGCTTTGTCCCTAAGATTGAGAACAAGGCAAGAATTCTGCTTTGAGTACTTCAATTGAACATATTATTGGAAGTTCTAGCGAGTGCACTAAGACAAAAATTTTTTTTTTAAAGACATATAGACTGAAAGAGAAAGAGAAAGAAATCTCTGCTTAGTTACAGATTATATGGCTGCCTGCATAGAAAATAACGTGAAATCTATTTAAAAATTCCCAAAACTAATAGAGTTCAACAAGTTTGTAGGATACAAGATTGACATATAAAAAGCAATTATATTTTATATATTAAGAATGAACATGTGAGGGTGCCTGGGTGGCTCAGTGGGTTGAGCCTCAGGGTCCTGGGATCGAGTCCCATGTCATGCTCCCTGCTCCCCCCCTCTCTCTCTGCCTGCCTCTCTGCCTACTTGTGATCTCTCTGTCAAATAAATAATTAAAATCTTAAAAAAAAGAATGAACATGTGAAAAACAAAGCTAAAATAAGGACACTTACAGTCACTCAAAAATGAATTACTTATGTACAAATCTAATAAAATATGTACAGACATTATATGTCAAAAAATACAAAATGCTTATGAAAGAAATCAATGAACATCTAAATAAATGAACCTGCATACCATGTTCATGGATTGGATTCAATATTGTAAGGATGTCAATTCTTTCAAATTCAAATGTATATTTAACACAAGAGTTATAATTTATATTTCTGTATATATGTACAAAACTATCTATTTTTATTTTTTATGAGCAATTTGCCTGAAATAAATCTTTAGTACTAAATTATTTAGGGTACTATATAAAAGTATTAAGAGTTCCCTGTTTCATTGAGGGTTTTAATCAAGAATGGATGCTGTACTTTGTCAAATGTTTTGTCTGCATCTATTGAGAGGATCATATTTTTCCTTTTTTTATTAATGTGGTGTATCATGTTGATTGATTTGCAAATACTGAAACACTTTTGAAGTTCCAAAATAAATTCCACTTGATTGTGGTGAATAATCCTTTTACTGTATTGTATTCAATTTGCTGGTCTTGTTGAGAATTTTTGAATCCATGTTCATCAGGGATATTGACCTGTATTTCTCCTTTTTAGTGGGGTCTTTGGGTTTAGAATCAAATTAAGGCTGACCTCATGAAATGAGTTTGGAAGTTTTCCTTGCATTTATATTTTTGAAAGAGTTTGAGAAGAATAGGTATTAAGTTTTCTTTAAATGCTTTGAGAATTCCCCTGGGAAGTCATTTGACTCTGGACTTTGTAGATTTTTGATTACTGATTCAATTTTGGGGGGTTTTTTGGCCTCTTCAAATTTTCTATTTCTTACTGTTTCAGTTTTGGTAGTTTATGTTTGTCAGAATTTATCCATTATTTCCAGATTGTCCAATTGTGGCATATAATTTTTCATATATTCTCTTATAATTGTTTGTCTTTCTGTTTAGCTGCAGTACCAACAATATCCAAAGTATGGAAAGAGCTCATATGTCCATCAACTGATGAATGGATAAACAAGATGTGGTATATAGGATATATGTGAAATGGAATATTACTTAGCCATAAAAGAATGAAATTTTGCCATTTGCAGTGAGATGGATGGAGCTAGTATATTATGCTAAGGCAAAGAAGTCAGTTAGAAAAAGAAAAATACTATATGATTTCACTCATATGTGAAATTTAGGAAACAAAACAGATGAGCAAAGTGGAAAGAAAAAAGGAAGGGGAGGCAAAACATAAAAGAAACTCTTAACTATGGAGAACAAACTGAGTGTTACTGGAGGGGAGGGGAGCAGAGGAGTGGGCTAAATATGTGATGGGTATTAAGGAAGGCACTTGCGATGAGCACTGAGTGTAAATGATCAATGACTAAATTCGATTCCTGAAACTAATATTACACAATATATTAACTACCTAGAATTTAAATAAAAACTTGAAACATTAAGAAACCCTGAAATATAATACATGGATTGGTAATCAAATTCTAATATATCCTTAAGATGAACTATTCAGTAATAAGATAAACTATTGATACATGTAACATCTTGGATGAATCTTATGCATTGTTTTCTTGAAATTACAAAATTACAGAGATGAAAACATTAGTAGTGACAAACAGAGATGTATAGGCAGAAGGTTTTTGTAAAAGGGAAGGTTTTTGTGGTAAAGGGAACATTATGAATCTTGTATTCAGAAGTGTTCATAGAAATCCACACATGTGTAAACTAGATATAGAACTATACACATACATTGTGCCGAGGTTGATTTCCTGATTTTAACCTTGTAGCATTGTTTTGTAAACTAAAATTGTTAGGGAGGGTAAGTTGGAGAATAGTGTGCAGGGCTTCTCTGTATGTCATTGTTGCTTCTTACAAATTTATAATTCTTTCTTAAAAAAAAAAAGATTTATTTATTTACTTTAGGGAGAAAGAGACCACAAGGAAGAGGGGCAGAGGGAGAAAGTTTTAAGCAGACTTCACACTGAAAATGGAGACCAACATGGGCTGAATCCCATGACTTAAGATCACAGCCTGAGCTGAAACCAAGAGTCAGACACTTAATTGACTGTGCTACCCAGATGTCCCTGTAGTTACTTCAAAATGAAGAGTTTTATCTTATAAAAGGTTGGCAAGCCCGGCTCTAATGAAAGGGAAATTGTGTGTGACTTTAAGGGATAGAGAAATTGTAAGTGAAAGAGGGAGAGGAGTCTCCCAACTGGAAACGGAAAGGTGGTTGGTATTTTTCTGAATAATAAACAATTTTGAGTGGTTTAAGAGGGAGGCTCTGGAATTCTCAACCTCATAAAGTTTTCTTTACCCAAGCATGGTGCTGGTGTTGAAGCTGCAGAAGTACTGATCTGTAAAGGAACAAGTGAGCCAAAATGATAGAAACTTCAACCATAACTAAGGTATACCAAGGACATGAGGGGATTTTCCCTTATATTTTGCCATGGCATAAAAATCCTCGGAACATTTGCAATATCTAGAACCCCAGTCATAACTCGGCCTCCACAAATTGGTGCACAAAATTAGCTGTCTTTAACTTCAAGGAAACAAAATAATTCCCTCCATTCATTCACTCAATTGACAACTGTTTATTTTACATCTAATAGGTTCCTGGCACTGGAACAGATATAGTTCCTACCTTCATGTAGGCCAGTGTGGCTGACAGACATGATTTCAGAGGCTGGATGCCCACATTGCTGAATGCATATCTACAAGTTTTCAAAGAGGGAGGACTTCTGGAATACTCTTCCCTTTTAATTTTCTATAGTAAACATTCAACTTCAACTTCCCGAAGAACATATCAGTGCAGGTAACCAGGACAACCTGACAAGTGGGTCTGGCAGTGACCTTGGCCTTCCCAATCCCATTATGGGCTAGGGAAAGGGAAGGAAAAGCATAGACACTACTCCTAGATTCCAGGCAGCTAGCTTTTCATATTCTTTCACAGCCAATCCAACTGCCCACACTTGTCCAATTGTTCAACATGAGGCATAAGGTAAATTTATTCTTTAAGATTCTTACGCTTTGATTTTAGTGACACATACAGATTTCCTGAAGACAGTATTTCATTGCTTTCTTTACATCCAAAGCTCACTTCTTTCCTGGTACTCAGTCTACCAAGCCATTGAGAAAGGTGTGATTCAAATAGAGGCACACAGCAGTAGTTGTTCTGAAAAGTTGGTAGATGGAACATAGTTATGGAGCAACCAACATTAAAAGATAATTGAAAATTTGGGCTGACAATTGGCATTAAGAGGCAGAATTCCAGCCTTGGTCCAGTGATCTGGGAGGGTTAGACTCAAAAGAAAGTGGTAAGGTTGATATCCAGGATCTATAATGAACTCTTCAAACTCAACACACACAAAACAGGAAAACATATAAAAAAATGGGAAGAAGATATGAACAGACACTTCTCCAATCAAGACATACAAATGGCTATCAGACACATGAAAAAATGTTCATCATCACTAGCCCTCAGGGAGATTCAAATTAAAACCATATTGAGATATCACCTTACACCAGTTAGAATGGCCAAAATTAACAAGACAGGAAAAAACATGTGTTGGAGGGGATGTGGAGAAAGGGGAACCCTCTTCCACTGTTGGTGGGAATGCAAGTTGGTGCAGCCTCTTTGGAGAACAGTGTGGAGATTCCTCAAGAAATTAAAAATAGAACTTCCCTATGACCCTGCAATTGCACTCCTGGGTATTTACCGCAAAGATACAGATGTCATGAAAAGAAGGGTCATCTGTACCCCAATGTTTATAGCAGCAATGTCCACGGTCGCCAAACTATGGAAAGAACCAAGATGTCCTTCAACGGACGAATGGATAAGGAAGATGTGGTCCATATACACTATGGAGTATTATGCCTCCATCAGAAAGGATGAATACCCAACTTTTGTAGCAACATGGACAGGACTGGAAGAGATTATGCAGAGTGAAATAAGTCAAGCAGAGAGAGTCAATTATCATATGGTTTCACTTATTTGTGGAGCATAACAAATATCATGGAGGACAAGGTGTGTTAGAGAGGAGAAGGGAGTTGGGGTAAATTGGAAGGGGGGGTGAATTATGAGAGACTATGGACTCTGAAAAACAATCTGAGAGGTTTGAAGTGGCGGGGGAATGGGAGGTTGGGGTACCAGGTGGTGGGTACTATAGAGGGCATGGGTTGCATGGAGCACTGGGTGTGGTGAAAAAATAATGAATACTGTTTTTCTGAAAATAAATAAATCAATTTAATTTAAAAAAAGAAATGTGGTATTTAATGTGTACATATTTTTACAAATTTTCTTTGAGGCTAAAAATGCATTGAGAAAGCTTCAAATTATATAAATTAAATGTTATTCAAAAAAAAAAAAAGAAACTGGTAAGAGATGTTAGGATCCTAGAACATTTACAATGGGGATTCACACACAGGGAACCTGACAGAGCTAGTAAACAGGACAGTATAAGAGGACAAGGCCAGTCTAAAATAAATGGGTTGGTGGTGGCTAATGGCTTGTCTTTGTGGGTAGAACAGGGGCTATGTTCCTTATGTTCTAAGTCAGAATTGGTGCTAAATGTCCAGATAAGGCTGAAATTAGAATGGGAAAAGGGTCAGAGATACCAACTGTGTGGGGAAAGTGGAGTCAGAGAACTATTCTCAGTCAGGGCCTGACTCTTGTCTCAATCAAATGTTCTGGCTTTATTCTAGGACTAAGACATGGAATTGTGTTAACCTTTTCCTGCCACCTTCCCTAGCCAAGTGCTCAATCTAAACCCTACTGTCAGATGTCCTTTCCTATATAGCATGAAGTTCATTTGGTAAAATTCACAGAAGCATTAAAACGCACACACACACACACACATACACACACACACACTTGAGACAGAGGGATGGTCAGAGACAGCCTTCCATTATCCCAGCCACAGAATCTTAACCATTCACGTTTATTACTCAATTTGATGACCTCTTGTAATGGTTAGCATTTCTTAGTTGGAGGATGGAAAGGATATTAACAAGAAGGAATGCATGTCAGAACCCTGCCACTTTTAAGGTAGCCTTGCTTTTTTTTTTTTTTTTTTTGAGTGGGCATATTACTATCTTAACAACTGAGAGTTTATATTAAACCACACTCCCAAATAAAATTCTCTCAGAAAGCTAGCAAAGGAGGAAGATCCACATAGTGTTCTATTCACCAAAGGAGTTAATGCTCACTTGGAGTTAAGAGACAATTGATATCAGTGGAAACAAGAAGCACTAGTGGAAAGGGGTTTCTGTTGTCAAAAGGAAATGGCTGTAGGCATGAAAAAAATGAGGCTGAGAAAGAGGCTGGAACTTGGATTTGAACTTGAAAAGCTCATTCCATAATTTGTTTACCCACCAAACATCTCCTGAGAAAATCCTGGGTTAGGGGTGTGGAGACAAGTGAATTGACATAGTCCCTGCCCTCAAGTAGCTCTTAAACTTGTAGGAGTCATGGAAACAACTGTAATAGACAGTGAATTATGCCATCACACACTGACTAAAGGCAGTTAAATGAAGTGGTTCACTTCACCTTGGGCAATTAACTTAATCTCTCAGTATGCCAATTTCCTTCTGTAATCTGAAAGTATAGGGGTCATCATCTGTCTGGCTAGTCTTGAGTAAAGTGGAAAACTAGGTAATTCCTCAGATATCACCTCTCTCCCCAGGGACTGTTCGATGTCTGCTTTTACATACTAAGGACGATACAGACCAATCACTTGTAGGGCGGCTAAGAAGCTAGAAACCATGTCCCACAGAGCTGGGACCATGGGTGGTACTTCCAAGAGAATAATACTATTAAAACCCACTTCTGCTCCTGCCTACAAAATATGCTCAAAACTGCTTACTTCAACAGATAAGTTTGGTAGAATTTGACCCTGGGCTAATTTTCCAGGACCACCCTGACATTTCCTCTTCAGTACTCAGTGCTCCATTCTCCTCATTCCCATGTTCTAGGCTTTCAGTAATACTTGCTTTTCCCTAAGCATGCCTTTGCAGTTGCTATCCCCTTCATCTGGAATGTTGTCTCCCCATTCTAATTCTACCTGGTGAGCTTCTATTCATTCTTCAAGATCCTCTTCAAGTACATCTCTTTCTTTATGACTTTTGCTGATATTTCTGTCCTCCTTTCAGTTTCATAAAGTATTTGTTGCTTCTTCTTCTGTACTGTTAATACAAATAATCACATTGCAATATAATGAATTACTTTTTTGTGTCTTCCTCTACTCTATATTGACTATGTCTCTAGTGTCTCCAAAATAACAGGTATTCATGTGAAACTGAAACTGTGAAACTGAAGAAATAACTTGTTCAGTCCAAAACTGTTGCAAAACAACCATAACAAAACTCCCTTACAATAATAAGGGCAAGATGATGATGATGATGATGATGATGATTTTTTGCCAGGGAACTTGCAAAGCGGTTTCTGTGCAGACAGGACTATTAAAGGCTAAATGAGGTACAAGGAGCTCATTCACCCTACAATTCTATGAAGGAGTTGTGATGTTGTAGCTTGTACTAATAAGGATATAAATGTTATGCTTGTAAATTATAGCATTGGGATGAATCTGTGCTTTGCCACTCATTTACTATGTAATGTTGGGGAAAGTGTCTTCCTTCTCTGGGCTTTGATTCCTTGATCTGCCTAAGAATAGGATTGGTCTAATCAAAATAGTGATTTCTAGCCCGGCTAGAACCTTGAGAATTGTCATTCTGAACTCTAGATCTGACATATTACCAATGTCTGTATTGATTAGGTCCCTAGCCTTCGGTACTGCCTCTTGTTCTTTTTTTTGTGTTGAATTTTTCCGTCTTGTCATTTTGTCCAGAGAAGAGTATATGAGGGGGCAAGTAAAATACTAAAAGGGTGGCAACAACCCCAGGAAAATATGCTTTAACCAAATTAGAAGAGATCCCAAATCGTGAGGGGGGATAAAGGGGATAAAAAGAGGTTCAAAAAGGAAGAAAGAAAAAAAAGAAAAAAAAAAGAAAAGAAAAAAAAAGAAAAGAATTAAAAAAAAAGAAAACACCTAAGAAAAATATAAAAAAGAAAAAATATATGTATTAGATAAACTAGTAAAAAATCGTTAAAAAAGAAAAAGGTAACAGTTAAAAAAAAAATTTTACCCGAAGGCGAGAAAAAAAAACAAAAAATGAAAAAGAAAAAAATTAAATTAACCGCAAGACTAAAAAAAATCACAGGGCAAAAGCCATGAGTTCCGTGCTTTGCTTTCTCCTCCTCTAGAATTCTGCTGCTCTCCTTGGTATTGAAACCGCACTCTTTGGTAGGTGAACTTGGTCTCGGCTGGATTTCTTGTTCATCTTCTGGGGGAGGGGCCTGTTGTAGTGATTCTCAAGTGTCTTTGCCCCAGGCGGAATTGCACCGCCCTTACCTGGGGCCGGGGTGAGTAATCTGCTTGGGTTTGCTTTCAGGAGCTTTTGTTCCCTAAGCGCTTTCTGTAGAGTTCCGGAGGACGGGAATACAAATGGCGGCCTCCTGGTCTCCGGCCTGGAGGAGCCAAGAGCCCAGGGCCGCACTCCTCAGTGCGCGCACAGAGAACCGCGCCCAGTTACTCCCTTCTGCCTGACCTCCGGCCGCGCTCCGAGCTCACCGAGCCTGCGACCGGTTCAAGGTCACCCCGAGCTGCGAGCTTACTGTCGGCTCTGTCTCTGTAGCCGGCTTTCCCGTTCCAATACCCGCAAGCTCTGCGACACTCAGACACCCCTGATCCTTCTGTGACCCTGCGGGACCTGAGGCCACGCTGACCCCGTGTGGGCTTTGCCCCGGGTAGCCTCTGGAGCGATGTCCCTCAGCGGAACAGACTTTTAAAAGTCCTGATTTTGTGCGCGGTTGCTCCGCCGCTTGCCAGGAGCCGGCCCCTCCCCCCGGGGTCTATCTTCCCGTCGCTTTGGATTCACTTCTCCGCCAGTCCTACCTTTCAGAAAGTGGTTGTTTTTCTGTTTCCAGAATTGCTGTTCTTCTTCTCTTCGATCTGCCGATGGATTTTCAGGTGTTTGCAATCTTTAGATAAGCTATCTAGCTGATCTCCAGCTAGCTGAAGTAGTCTCGGCCTGCTACTTCTCCGCCATCTTGACTCCTCGGAAAATAGTGATTTCTAAACTATTCTCTGGAGTTTCTTGCAACAGAGACTGCAAGAGAAAGACTGCTACAGGAAAGGTATAAAGGAAAGGTAAGGCAAGTAGCTCTGTCCCTACCCTTCTCTCAAATATGGCTTCAACCACAATAGAGCCCTTTTGGTCTTTCCCCCTATTAATTTGTGTTTTGATTTTTGTTTTCTATTATTAAGTGGTGTATAGTTACTATAAAAAATGTCAACCCATATAGAATAACAACAAAAGTAATCATAGCATACATGAATATGGTGCTCATTTGAATGTTACACATTGTTTTAGGTATTTTATAAATATTACATTTAAAACATACACATATGACATAGAAAGTGCAAAAAGCTGTTAAACTCCTTCACTGACCTTTCTCTGCAGCAATTTCATTCCTTTTCCCTGAGATAACCACTAATTTCCATTAGGTTTGTATCCTTCCAGGCTTTTTTCTATTCATTAAAAAATCATGTGTTTCTCATTTGAAGGCCTGTGTATATAATATACATACATATGTGTGTAGATATATGTATGTATATAATTTTTTTTAATTTTTAAGACTTTAATTTTTTTATTATGTTGAATTAGCCAACATATACTGTATTAGTTTTTGATGTAGTGTTCAATGATTCAGTAGTTGTGTATAACACCCAGTGCTCATCAGTTTGGTTCCTGGGGTCCAGAGTCACTCATGGTTTGTCCCTATCTCTGATTTCTTCCCATTCAGTTTTCCCTCCTTTCTCTTGTGGTCCTCCATGCCATTCCTTTTGTTCCACATGAGTGAAACTATATGATAATTGCCTTTTTCTCATTGATATATTTCAATTAGCATAATCCTCTCCAGTTCTATCCAGGTCTATACAAATTGTGAATATTCATCCTTTCTGATGGCTGAGTAATATTCCATTGTATATATGAACCGCATCTTCTTTACCCATTCATCTGTTGAAAGACATCTTGGTTCCTTCCACAGTTTGACTATTGTGGACATTGCTGCTATGGACTTCGGGGTGCATTTTCCCCTTCTTTTCACTACATTTGTATCTTTGGGGTAAATACCCAGCAGTGCAATTTCTGGATCATAAGGTAGGTATATTTTTAATGTCTTATGGAACATACATACTATTTTCCAGAATGGCTGTACCAGCTTGCATTCCTACCAACACTGTGAAAGGGTTCCCCTTTCTCCATGTCTTATCAGCACTTGTTTCTTGCCTTGTAAATTTTGGCCATTCTAACTGGTGTAAGGTGGTATCTAATTGTGGTTTTGATTTGTATTTCCCTGATGACTAGTGATGTTGCACATTTTTTTCATGTGTCTATTAGCTACTTGTATGTCTTATCTGGAGAAGTATCTGTCATGTCTTCCAACAATTTCTTGACTGGATTATTTGGTTTTTGGTGTTGAGTTTGAGAAGATATTGGATACCAGTCCTTTATCTGTAATGTCATTTGCAAATAACCTCTCCCATTCCATGGGTTTCCTCTTAGTTTTGTTGACTGTTTCCTTTGCTGTGAAAAAGCTTTTTATCTTGATGAAGTCACAAAAGTTCATTTTTGCTTTTGTTTCCCATGCCCTTAGAGTTGTGTGCCTTGAAAGAAGTCACTGTGGCCAATGTCAAAGAGGTTCTTGCCTATGTTTTCCTCTGGGATTTTGATGCATTGACCATAGAGCTGAGGGTCCATTTCTGGGGTCTCTATTCTGTTCCACTGATCTATGTGTCTGTTTTTATGCCAGTACCATGCTGTCTTGATGATCACAGCTTTGTAGTCTAGCTTGAAGTCAGGCATTGTGATGCCCTCAGCTTCTGTTTTATTTTTCAAGATTCCTTTGGTGATTTAGGTCTTTTCCAGTTCCATGCAAATTTTATGATTGTTCCAGCTCTGTGAAAAATGTTGATGGTTTTTTGATAGGAATTGCATTTAAAGTGTAGACTGATCTGGGAAACATGAACATTTTCACAATGTTTATTCTTCCAATCCACGAGCTTGGACTGTTTTCCATCTCTTTGTGTCTTCTTTTTTTTTTTTCATAAATGTTCTGTAGTTTCTAGGGTATCGATCACTTACATCTTTGGTTAGGTTTATTCTTAAATATCTTATGGTTTGGGGTGCTATTGTAAATGGAATTGATTCCTTAATTTTTCTTTCTTCAGTTACATTGTTAGTGTATGAAATGCAACTGATTTCTGTGCATCGATCTTGTACCCTGCCATGTTGCTGAATTGCTGTATGAGTTCTAGAAATTTGGGGGTGGAATCTTTTGGGTTTTCCATAAAGGAGTATCATGTCATCTGGGAAGAGAGAGTTTGACTTCTTCTTTGCCAATTTAAATGCCTTTTATTTTATTTTATTTTATTTTTATTTGTTGTTGTTGTCTGATTGCTAAGGCTTGGATTCCAGTACCATGTTGAATATAATGGTAAGAGTGGTCATCCCAGTCATCTTCCTGACCTTAAGGGAAAAGCTCTCAGTTTTTACCCATTGAGAATTATATTTACTGTGGGCTTTTCATAGATGGCTTTTATGATATTGAGGTATGTTCCCTCTCTCTGTATATTTTGAAGAGTTTTAATCAGGAATGGATATTGTATTTTGTCAAATGCTTTTTCTACATCAATTGAAAGGATCACATGGTTCTTGCCTCTTCTTTTATTGATGTGATCTACCACATTGATTGATTTGTGAATGTTGAACCACCATTGCATTTTGGGAATAAAACCCACCTGGTCATGGTGAATATTACTTTGATCATACTGTTGGATCCTAGAAGCATCCAAGATGATGGAAGAGTAGGAGACTTAATTTTGTCTGAACCTAGGAATTCAGCTAGATAGCTATGAAATCATTCTGAACATCTGTGATCTCAATCTGAGATTGAAGAAAAGAATAGCTGCAACTCTACAAATAGAGAAGTGGCTATTTTCTGCAAGGTAGGAGGTGAGAATAAGTGAATCCAAGGTGATATATGGAAAGATAGACTGTGGGGAGAGGGAGCCTTTGCCAACTGGCTACTGGCAAATGATAGAGCAGAGGAGCACAAAATTGGAATTTTGGAAGTCTGTTCCAGTGAGAGACATTGCTTAGGTGGCTATTCAGGGGGTTGGGGAGTGGAACCCTCCCAACATGGTCTCAGATTCTGGGCGTCACAGGAAGACTGGAGGTGACTGAGTGGGGGAGAGCTCCCAGGTATGGGAGTGGGGAAACTGGCTTTATGTATTTTTATATCAGTAGACTTATAGTCTTTCTATTGTTCTTCACTTTTCTTCTTTACTCATCAGAGAAATTGTTGCCTTTGTGCATATTGAGCAGCTTCACTCTCATGTAAAGCTACATCATATTCGTTATTTAATAGTACCATAATGTACCCAATAAGTTCTCAGTGGATTGATTTTTAAGTGGCTTGAAAGATTTTGCAATTACAATATTACAAGGAAAATCCTAGGACATATCTTTGTGCACATGTGCAAATACTTCCATGAAACAGATTTCAAGAGGAAAAATAACAAGACATCATCATTTGCATTTTGTCTTTCTTCCAAACAGTCACTCCAGAATAACTGCATCAATTTATACTTTCATCCTTTCATCAGTGGGTTTTCTTATATCTTCACCAATGCTGGATAATATAATTCTTTAAAATCTTTCCCAGTAAGGTGCATTAAAAATGATATCTCATAATTCATTTTATTTACATTTTCTTGATTACTAGTGCATTCGGGCTTTTTCTCATATATTTATTGGTCATTTGTTTTTTTTAAATTAAATTAATTTATTTATTTTCATAAAAACAGTATTCATTATTTTTTCACCACACCTAGTGCTCCATGAAATCTGTGCCCTCTATAATACCCACCACCTGTTACCCCAACCTCCCACCCCCCGCCACTTCAAACCCTTCAGTTGTTTTTCAGAGTCCATAGTCTCTCATGATTCACCACTCCTTCCAATTTACCCCAACTCCCTTCTCCTCTCTAAGACCCCTTGTCCTCCATGATATTTGTTATGCTCCACAAATAAGTGAAACCATATGATAGTTTACTCTCTCTGCTTGACTTATTTCACTCAGCATAATCTCTTCCAGTCCCATCCATGTTGCTACAAAAGTTGGATATTCGTCCTTTCTGATGGAGGCATAATACTCCATAGTGTATATTGGCCATTTGTTCTTCTGTGAATTGCTTTTTTTCCACTATTTGTACTTTTTCTTTTGTAATTCCTAGACTTTCTAGGCTTGTTATTGATGTTAATCTTTTCTCTGTTAATAACTTTGCTTTCATATCTTGGCTTTTATGAATAATGTTAAAACAAACATGAAAAGGTGATATCTCCTTAAAAACTGATTTCATTTCCTTTGGATATATATCCAAAAATGGTATTTCTGGATCAGATGGCATTTCTGTTTTTAATTTTTTAGGAACCTTCACACTGTTTTCCATAGTGGCTATACCAACTTACATTCTCTGTGCCTAAAGTTTCCATTTTCTTCACATCCTTGCCAAAATTTGTTATCTCTTGTTGTTTTTAAAGAATTATTTAAAATTTAATTTAATTAACATGTAGTGTATTATTAGTTTAAGAGGTAGAATTTAGAGATTTATCAGTTGCATGTAACACCCAGTGTTTATTACATCAAGTGCCCTCCTTAATGCCCATTCCCCAGTTACCCCATCCCCCCATCCACTTCCACTCCAGGAACCTTCAGATTGTTTCTTGTTGCTTTTTAAAACTTTATTTTATAATAGCCATCCCAGCAGATAGCAGTTAACATTTAATTGTGATTTGGGTTTACATTTCTCTGATGATTACTGAGTGAGGTTGAGCACCTTTCATATATACCTGTTGGCCATCTGTATGACCTCTTTTGGGAAATTTGTATTCATGCACTCATTTCACTTTCATTAGGTTATTGATTGGTTGATTGATTTGCTATTGGGTTGTCATTTGAGACAATAAGGTTGAACCTGGGGGGTACTATGATAAGTGCAATAAGCCAGACACAGAAAGAAATACTGCATGATCTCACTTATATATGGAACCTAAAAAAAGTCAAACTCATAAAAACAGAAAGTAGAATGGTGTAGTTGACAGGGACTGGGGAATGGAAGAAATGGGAAGAAGTTGATATCAAAAGGTACAAAAAGTTATCTAATTCTAAAGATCTAATGTACTTTGTGGTGATTATAGTTAACACTGTAATGCGTATTTGATACTTGCTTAGGGAGTTGATCTCAAGTCTTTTCACCATGCATACACACAAAAAATCATAACTATGTGAGGTGATGGATATTTTAATTACCTTGATTGTTTTAATCATTTCACTTTGTATATGCATATCAAAACTGTATATACACCTTAAATATATACAACTTTTATTTGTCAAATATACCTCAGTGAAACTGGGGAAAAATAGAAGATACCAAGGAATAACCTTCACAAGGTTGGTGTTAAATCCAAGTGAAGAGGGGCACCTGGGTGGCTCAGTTGTCAAGTGTCTGCCTTTGGCTTGGGTCATGATCCCAGGGTCCTGGGATTGAGCCTCACATCAGGCTCTCTGCTTGGTGGGAAGCCTTCTTCTCCCTCTCCCACTCCCCCTGCTTGTGTTCCTTCTCTTGCTGTGTCTCTCTCTGTCAAATAAATAAATAAAATAAAATCTTTAAAAAAAATCCAAGTGGAGAAAACCACAAATTTTACTGAGAGATAGAGAAAAATAATTGAATGCATGTAGAAACATCAGGGAAAATTCATTTTATGAGGTTACTAAAAGGAAAGTTCATTAGAAGAAAGTGTTTTATCTCTAATTTTGGGGGGTGCTAGTGAAAGCTTCAGTATTACCTAAGTGGCTCCCAAACCTGACTGATTATCCAAATCAATGGGTTTGCTTTCAGGAAACTCCAATTCCCATGTCTGTGGTCTTGAGTGGACCCCCTTATTCTTGTGCAGTCAGGTTTAGGGGACCTCGACCTAAGTGATTTTTTAAAATATATATATTTTTTTGTTTGAGAAAGAGAAAAAAAATAGTGAAAGTGAGCATGAATGAGCATGAGCAAGAACAAACTGGGAAGAGAGGGAGAAGCAGACTCCTGCTCAGCAGGGACCCCAAGGCGGTGCTAGTTCCCAGGACCCTGGGATCATGACCTCAGCCAAAAACAGACACTTAACTGACAGAGTTACCCAGGTGCCCCAGCCTAGGTGATTTTGAATATCCCTTTTAGAGTCCCCCTGTTCTCTGTTTTCCTTCTCTTCAGTTATCACTTGCTTCTCACATTATTTCTTTAGTAGTGTAGTAAAGTAGGATCAGAGCAAACCACAGTTTCTTCCAAATAGTAGGCCTGTTAATCCCAGAGGAAGGTCATGTAGTCTAGGTTGTTTATGCATTGGCTGATAATAGGGAATCACTAAATGGATCCTCACCCTCTGCCTCTCACTTGTCCTTCCAGAAATCCTTTGATGAATTTGGGAGAAAGCTCATTTATCTTTCTGTTAACTGTATGCTGCCAGGAAGCTTGAATCATAAGGGTAATCATCATGTGACAAGGCAGTCAGCAGCCAGGTTGCAGGCCACACCCAGGCCTATCCTTCTCAGCCTTGTGACCTACTTTGCTGGGTGGGGTACTGGCTTTTTCTCTGTTACAACTCTGGATTTTCCAGGAATTGCTGCTGCGTGATCCAGCAGATTCTGAGATAACCTAGAAATTTCTTATCCAGAAAGGAAGTGTGGGGATTAGAAGATTCTGGTAGGTCTCCTATCTGGCGTAGTAAGTGGAGAACTGAAACTATGACCATGGCTGTTCAAACCATATCATTAAAATTTGGCAATAAGCTAATGATATTAGGTAAAAATTTTCTAAGTATTTACTGTACTGAAACACTTCATGCATATTCTTGCCAGTCTTCATAATACTGTGAGCTATAAATTACTATGCCTAGTTTTGAGGTTAGGGAATCGATATTTAGAGAAGTAGAGTTACTTGTCTAAGGCCATACACTTAGAAGCCCAAAGAGAGGAAAGATTGCAGTATGGCCCAAATAAAAACAAAAATATGGGTTTTGGAACTACACAGCATTCAAATTCTTTTTTTTTTAATATTTTATTTATTTTCAGTGTAACAGTATTCATTGTTTTTGCACCACACCCAGTGCTCCATGCAATACGTTCCCTCCCTAATACCCACCACGTGGTTCCCCCAACCTCCCACCCCTTGCCCCTTCAAAACACTCGGATTGTTTTTCAGAGTCCATAGTCTCTCATGGTTCACTTCCCCTTCCAATCTCCCTCAACTCCCTTCTCCTCTCCATCTCCCCATGTCCTCCATGTTATTTGTTATGCTCCACAAATAAGTGAAACTATATGATAATTGAGTCTCTCTGCTTGACTTATTTCACTCAGCATAATCTCTTCCAGTCCTGTCCATGTTGCTACAAAAGTTGGGTATTCGTCCTTTCTGATGGAGACATAATACTCCATAGTGTATATAGACCACATCTTCCTTATCCATTCATCCGTTGAAGGGCATCTTGGTTCTTTCCATAGTTTGGCGACCGTGGCCATTGCTGCTATAAACATTGGGGTACAGATGGCCCTTCTTTTCACGACATCTGTATCTTTGGGGTAAATACCCAGTAGTGCAATGGCAGGGTCATAGGGAAGTTCTATTTTTAATTTCTTGAGGAATTTCCACAATTTTCTCCAAAGTGGCTGCACCAACTTGCATTCCCACCAACAGTGGAAGAGGGTTCCCCTTTGTCCACATCCTCTCCAACACATGTTGTTTCCTGTCTTGCTAATTTTAGCCATTCTAACTGGTGTAAGGTGGTATCTCAATGTGGTTTTAATTTGAATCTCCCTGATGGCTAGTAATGATGAGAGTCCAGATATAGACCCTCAGCTCTATGGGCAAATAATCTTCGACAAAACGGGAAAAAATATACAGTGGAAAAAAGACAGTCTCTTCAATAAATGGTGCTGGGAAAACTGGGCAGCTATATGTAGAAGAATGAAACTTGACCATTCTCTTAAACCATACACAAGATAAACTCAAAATGAATAAAAGACCTCAATGTGAGACAGGAATCCATCAGAATCCTAGAGGAGAACATAGGCAGTAACCTCTTTGATATCAGCCACAGCAACTTCTTTCAAGATATGTCTCCAAAGGCAAAGGAAACAAAAGTGAAAATTAACTTTTGGGACTTCATCAAGATCAAAAGCATCTGCACAGCAAAGGAAGCAGTGAAGAAAACAAAGAGGCAACCCACGGAATGGGAGAAGATATTTGCAAATGACAGTACAAACAAAAGGTTGATATCCAGGATCTATGAAGAACTCCTCAAACTCAACACAGACAAAACAGACAATAATATAAAAAATGGGCAGAAGATATTAACAGACACTTCTCCAATGAAGACATACAAATGGCTAACAGAGTTCAAATTCTTGCCCTGCTACCTGCTAGATGAGTGACCTTAGACAAGTCACTTTTCTGTTCGGCTTTTTTATATGTTGAATAGGAACAATTGCCTTATCTCCTCTAAAGGTATTTATAAGAATTAAATGTGCTAGTAACAATGGATGTAAAGCACTTGGGTTGGAGTAAATGTCCAGGAAATGGTAACTCTTATTTCCTGAGGTCACTATAACCTGCATTGTAATCCAAGTATTTGGATCCAACTCAGTATCTGTATCTTTTTCCTTAAAGGCTAAGTAAAGATACTGCTGTGCAAGACTTGTAATGTGCAGAAAAATGGTCTGGGAGGAAATATTACCCAATGCAAGAGACCTCAATACCCTATCCTAGTGCATCAGCTATCATAGGAAGATTAATGTTGAAAAATCTTGTCCCATGGCTTACAAGCGAGAGGCTTGACCTGATTGGCTCTGAGAATGAAAGCACACTCACTGGTCTATTGCTTCTCTTTTAATCACCTGTTTTTCTTCTTTCTGTAACATTTCAATCTAATAAAAGTAATACCACTACATAACTATTGTGTGCAAAATTCTGACTGAGATTATTTATAAAATATTTTGTTATCTCCCTCAGAACACTTTGACATAGAGATAGGCATTATTATTTCCATTTAACTGCTGATAAAACTGAGATGAAGTTCAGAGAGGGCAAGGGACCTGCTCAAGGTCATATAGTTAATGATTGATAGAGCTGGAATTTGAAGCCTGATTATGCCCTCTCAGACTGACCTTTATGTCCATCTTAGTTTTTTAAACTTTTTGAAAGTTAATAATCTCTTTACATTCCTCCCCCACCCCCTTGATACACAAACACGTACATGCACAGTCCAAGAAGTCTTCCACGTCTAGGTGGCTGAAGAGTCTGTTTGTTCCTCCAATCTTTTGTCTACAAATTATTCTGCATGAGGCCCTCCAGTGGGGGCATGGTTTGGGTTGTGCAATAGCTTTGTGAGATAGGGCCTGGGAATGTTTAAATATAGACGGATAAAAGTTTGAACTCTAGGCTCTTCTACTTACTTTCTGTGTGAATTCTCATAAGTAGAATTCAGAACCTAACACTTCTGTGTTTAAAAGCATCTTTCCCCCATTGTTTTCAGAATAAAATCTATGGTCTTTATACTAGCCCACAAAGTCTTATGTGGACTAGGCCTCTCTGACTTCATTTTGTAACACCCTCTGCTTTGTGATAACTCTAGACACTGTTGCTCTTTCTGTTCTTTAAATATGAGTTCTTTCTAATATTAGGGTCTTTGCATTTAAAATTCCCCTTTTCTGGAATTCTTTAATGTGACTGGTTTTATCTTCTATTTTCAGGTCTCAGCTTCAACATCCTCTCCATAGAGAAGCTTTTCCTAAAAAACTATCCAACCTACCTGTGGCCTCTATCCAATTACTTTTTAGTCATTACTCCATTGTTTTTTCCATAGCATTTATTGCTATTTGACATTTTGCCACTTGCTTATGTTTAGTTATTTATTTTCTGTTTCTGCTATATGTTTGTGACTACAGGGACTTTTCTGAGTTATTCCTTGTTTTTTTTAATTATTATTATTTATTTTGCATTAAGTTTTTATATTTTAATTCCAGTATAGTATACATAGAGTGTTACATTACTTTCAGGTTCACTGTGATATTTTAGTATTCAAAACATGCCTGGATCATAGCAGATGATGCATAAATATCTGTTGAATAAGCAAACAAATTCATCTCTCCTAAGTCTGATCTATGAGTCAGGGTAATAATACTTGAGTATCTTTAAATAACTTAGCAAAGAGTGAGAATCGAATATTTAGTAGTATTCATTTCTCTGTGCTTTTGCATTTCTGGTGTGCACAGTCAAGACTGGTGTACTGACTTGTGGATTCGCTTTGGGGTTTTCTGTTAGGCCCAAGCACCTGTCTTCTAGTGGGCTAGAAGCTGGAGGATCTGCTCAGAGATAAGCATCCTATCTCCTTCCCTTCTCTGGGCTTGCTGTAGGAAACTCTGTGTGGTAAGAAGGTCACTGAATCATCAGTTCCAAACAGCCTTGGAGTCACTGGAGAGTTCTAAGCACAGCCCTATCTGGGACTGATAAAATTCTTAATCAGCACAGATACATATATCTAACCCTTCTGTACTTGCAGTCATTACTATTGGTCATTCATTATACTAGGGGAAGAAGAGGGACCCTCACTAAATGGTAGTGCTGTAAAGAATATAAGACATTGTGTGGTAGACCCCAATCCCCATTTATGGATGGGGAAATGGGCCCTAGGAGGATAAGGGATTTTCCCAGAAGTTCCAGAATTAGAATTATGATTCCTTATCTCTCGTCAAATATTGGGAATCCATTTCTATTTTCTCCAAACAGTACTGTTCTCTCAGTAATTCTTTACTGTAGGTGGTGAAATTGAAGTGGGAGATAGTCAGAGCATGTGGAATTTAAGGAAATGTTCCTGAAATGCTTACTAAAAGGATATTAGGGCAAAATTGTCTTGAGATAGAGAATACCTCAAAATTAGAGCAAGAATGCATACAGACAGCATGAGTTAACATAGTTGAGAGGCACGGTAATTTAGTTCTCCTCCATGCTGCCAATAGCTACATCTTACAGAATAATTACCATTTGGATAGTGATGGCTACTGCTCTTTCTGCCACTGGCAATATGGCAATAGTAGGAACAATAGTAATAATTGCTACCATTTGCTGATGTATGTTCTAGGCACAGTGCATTATCTGACCACTCCTAATAACATTTTTAGAAATTTACAGCTAATCCCTCTGCCTAGAACACTTTTTTTATATATGTCTTGTGTCTCTTCTACTCATTCTTCAGGAGAATCTGAGACATCTTCCTCTGGGAATCATTACCTATCCCCCATCTAAGTAGGGTTAGATCACTTTTGTCTTTGTGAAAACCTCTGTCCCACTTATCACACTATACAGTCATTATTTCCCTCATTCTCTTAGACCACAGCCCCCTGAGAGTGAAACTATGTCTTCTTAATCTGACAGAGATTATATCATTAGTAAATATTACATACATCAATAAATTATTGAACTTCCACTTGATCTTCATAATCACTCCTTGGGAAAGGTAGAGAGAACTACATTCTTAAGGCAGTGGATATCACACTTTAGTATGCATTAAAACATTTGACATGCTTGTTGAATTTTCCATCTTTGACTTTTTTTTAGAACAAGCGAAAAAGAGAGCTTCTCCAGTTAGGAAAAAGAACAATAAAATTGGCAAGAAGGTGAATGTTTTCTTTAATATGGTCTTGATTGCAATTTTAGTAATTTTTAAAAATAAAATGTTTGAAACCATATGATAATTAACTCTCTCTGCTTGACTTATTTCACTCTGAATAATCTCTTCCAGTCCCATCCATGTTGCTACAAAAGTTGGGTATTCGTCCTTTCTGATGAAGGCATAATACTCCATAGTGTATATGAACCACATCTTCCTTATCCATTCATCCGTTGAAAGACATCTTGGTTCTCCCCATAGTTTGGCGACCGTGGCCATTGCTGCTTTAAACATTGGGGTACAGATGGCCCTTCTTTTCACGACATCTGTATCTTTGGGGTAAATACACAGGAGTGCAATGGCAGGGTCATAGGGAAGTTCTATTTTTAATTTCTTGAGGAATCTCCACACTGCTCTCCAAAGAGGCTGCACCAACTTGCATTCCCATCAACAGTGGAAGAGGGTTCTCCTTTCTCCACATCCCCTCCAACACATGTTGTTTCCTGTCTTGTTAATTTTGGCCATTCTAACTGGTGTAAGGTGGTATCTCAATGTGGTTTTAATTTGAATCTCCCTGAAGGCTAGTGATGATGAACATTTGTTCATATATCTGATAGCCATTTGTATGTCTTGATTGGAGAAGTGTCTGTTCATATCTTATGCCCATTTTCTGATATGATTGCCTGTTTTGTGTGTGTTCAGTTTGAGGAGTTCATTATAGATCCTGGATATCAACCTTTTGTCTGTACTGTCACTTGCAAATATCTTCTCCCATTCCGTGGGTTGCCTCTTTGTTTTTTTTTTTTTGTTGTTGTTGTTTTTTTTTTACTGTTTCCTTGGCTGTGCAGATGCTTTTGATTGTGATGAAGTCCCAAAAGTTTATTTTCACTTTTGTTTCCTTTGCCTTTGGAGACATATCTTGAAAGAAGTTGCTGTGGCTGATATAGAAGAGATTTCTGCCTATGTTCTCCTCTAGAATTCTGATGGATTCCTGTTTCACGTTGAGATCTTTTATCCATTTCGAGTTTATCTTTGTGTACGGTGTATGAGGTGTTAGAGAGGAGAAGGGAGTTGGGCTAAATTGGAAGGGGAGGTGAATCATGAGAGACTATGGACTCTGAAAAACAATCTGAGGGTTTTGAAGGGGCGGGGAGTGGGAGGTTGGGGTACCAGGTGGTGGGTATTATAGAGGGCACAGATTGCATGGAGCACTGGGTATGGTGAAAAAATAATGAATACTGTTATCCTGAAAATAAATAAATTAATAAAACAAACAAACAAACAAACAAAAAATCACATTGAGATACCACCTTACACCAGTTAGAATGGCCAAAATTAGCAAGACAGGAAAAAAACAATGTGTATTGCAGAGGATGTGGAGAAAGGGGAACCCTCTTACACTGTTGGTGGCAATGCAAGTTGGTACAGCCACTTTTGAAAACAATGTGAAGATTCCTTAAAAAATTAAAAATAGAGCTTCCCTATGACCCTGCAATTGCACTACTGGGCATTTACCCCACAGATACAGATGTAGTGAAAAGAAGGGCCATCTGGACCTCAACGTTTATAGCAGCAATGGCCACAGTCGCCGAACTGTGGAAAGAACCAAGACGCCCTTCAATGGACGAATGAATAAGGAAGATGTGGTCCATATATACTATGGAGTATTATGCCTCCATTGGAAAGGATGAATACCCAACTTTTGTATCAACATGGACGGGACTGGAAGAGATTATGCTGAGTGAAATAAGTCAAGCAGAGAGTCAATTATCATATGGTTTCACTTATTTGTGGAGCATAACAAATAACATGGAGGACATGGGGAGATGGAGAGGAGAAGGGAGTTGAGGGTAATTGGAAGGGGAGATGAACCATGAGAGCCTATGGACTCTGAAAAACAATCTGAGGGTTTTGAAGGGGTGGGGGGGTGGGAGGTTGTCGGAGCCAGGTGGTGGATCTTATGGAGGGCACGCATTGCATGGAGCACTGGGTGTGGTGCATAAACCATGAATTCTGTTACACTGAAAATAAATAAATAAACCGCAATAAATAAATAAATAAATAAATAAATAAATAAATAAATAAAATGTTTGGTGTTTCAGAGCCTGCCAAGTTTGCCTTGGTAGTTGCATTGAATACTAACTTTAATATTAATTCATGTAAGAAGAGAAGGGGAATGTAGGGAAAGAGTTGATGGTTTAGTTGTTTTTTTTTTTTTTTTTTTTTTTTTATAGCTACAAACAAGCAATGGTGTAGAAAACTATTACAGAGTTGGAAGACTTGGACTTTGTGGAGTAGTACTCATTGAGGGGGCTGGATTTTAAGGGGTCAGTAAAGTAGAAGCCAAGAAAAGTGTCAGAATTCCTATAGCACACTCCTTGAAATGATGACACTGCTTACATAATACCAATAATAGCACTAAATTTCTATAGTGTTTACTCTATGACAGACACAAGTCTTAACATATTTCCATACCTTCACTCTTTTAAACATTGTAATAGTCTATGGGGTAAGTACTTTTTCTATCACTTTCACTCTCAGATAAAGAAACTAAGCTACAGAGAGTTCAGGTGACTTGTTCAGGGTCACACATACATTATGTGACAGAACCTAGATTTAAATTAGGATGTCTGATTCCAGAATATGTGCCATTGCCACTGTGCTACACTGATTCTCAGATTTGAGTAAAACCCTTCAGGAGGCAGGAAGATGACACACCTTTGTGTCGCTCTCGCCAGCAAGAACGACTCAGAGACTAACGTAGCGGCGAACCTTTTTTATTAATCGCTTTTTCTTTCCTCCTCCTCTTACCCCGGGCGCATGGGTTTTTATGCAGGCAGTGTTAACCAATCAGAGCATGATCACCAAACATAACCATACATGGCCATGCTGTGTTCATGCAGTGCGCATGCACCTCCCGCGTGAGTGGACCTAAATGAACAGCCAATCATATTCAGTCCCTTACAGCTCTTATAGTAGGCCTCCTGTACTGGCTCCCGACATCTCCCCCTTTTTTATTTATTTATAATGGCTGAGATCGTGCCTGTCTTAGGTTGCCAATCCTCAGCACACATGCTTACCCATCATCGGGTACTCTCCCTGGTTGAAGAGCCCCTGTCTTAGGTTGCTATGGTGTGGGATCAGTCTTACCCGTCTTTGACTACCGATCTAGCATACTTAGCCATATCTGGGGGGAGGTACCAGCTTCAAGAGCCATCATGGCTTGAACCATGAGGTGTTGTTGTCGTTGATTGTGACGGACACGGCCACACACCCAACGTAACATTAGTACGTTAGCTGTGATTAAGAGAACAGCCATGGCACCAAGTCCGGCCCACTGTTTGAGGAACGAAACAGATTGCTGTAACATTTTTTTCCACTCACTAACAGGTGCAATAGTTACTTTGGTAGAATTTATGGATATAATTTGAGCTCGTAATTGCCTAGTTAAATTTTGAAATTGACGGTTCCAGGTACCAATAAGCATTCTTCCCAATTGTCGAGACAGATTGGCCGCTACTGACAAGTTATTGTAAGCTACGGGAGTAACACAAAGTCCCGCCATATTATGTATACATCCTGTTGAGATTATAGATTCTAAGACATCTATTTGTTCCTGTACTAGATCAACTCTTTGATTTACAATAAGGATCCCCGCATGCAAATGTCCGTTAATTTGTTCTTGCGTAGCCAATGCTTCAGCGGCCATTCCTGTGACGTTGTTGAGCGCAGCTGCTGTCTGTACTGACGTTGTCAATGCTACTGCAGCAGCAGTGGCGGCGGCGGCAGATGCTGCAATAGCCACAATGATGGCCGCTGTTATCCCAAAATCTCTTTTATGCCGTAGCAACACAGGCAAGTTATCGGAGTTCACTTGCACTGGCATAGGGATGTATGTCGGTATCTTGGCTATTACTGCCGAGTCTCCCACCGTGGCGTTCCAACATTCTGATAGCAGACAATTCTGGGACTCACAAGAGAGATTAGATGACTTGTTAATAGTAGAAGCATTAAAAACTATGAAGAGAAAGGGAGCTCTAACACAGACGGGCGTTGGTGAGTAACTTATGTGCTTAGCTGAGGTGCAATTGCAAGTAACATTTGTTTCAAATCGAGAGCCTACGTGATAGTTGTATGTACAGTTACACCATGTAGACCCATTAATAAAGTGAAGGCTTTCCAAGCCTGTACATGCCTGTGCAGCATTGCAGAGCAGCCACCTATCTAGAAGGTGAGCTGACGCGCCTTGCGCCGGGTCTTGGTAGGTATAAATATAGCCAAAAAAGGTGGAGTTAGAGTAAGTGGGGATTTTAGGACTGAATGAGAATTCTGTTCCCACCCAAACTCCTGAGAGGCTACTATGGCAGCCACTCGTGCGGTGCAGCTCGCACAATAGCAGGCCTTGGTGCAGCAAGGTTTATATGGAGGAGGCCCCTCATAAGGTGGCGCTGTTGGGGCTGGACACGTGGGCATAGGATCTAAGTTATCTACCACTTCCGTCTTTGTTTGTAACTGCACCATAGCTCCTTCTTCCGCTTTTAATTTCAGCTGCGCCATAACTTCCCCCTGCATTTTGAGCTGCGCCATAGCCTTCTTTAGCTTTTCCTCCTTTTTTGCAAGCTCCTTTTGCATCTTGCTCACCTTTTGGCTTTTGGGCGATTTCCCTCCTCTGCCCCTTTCATCATCGCTCGAGCTAGATCCCTCACTGTCTGAGTGTCCGTTTGAGCTTTCACTCTCAGAGCTTGTGTCCTTCAAGGAGCCTTTACAAGATTCCTCTTTCACTTGTTCTAAGATCTCCCCTCCCAGTTGCACCGCCTGGTGTATGGGCTCTCATGGGGATTGCAAACGAACTTTCACTAAAGACCAAACGGCCAGGGTTCCCCGGCGTAGTGCGCGGATCGTGTCTAAGATCTTCTCCTAAATGCTCCCACTGAGGGATATTTAATATCCCTTCCTCCAAAAACCAGGGAGCCGTTTGTCCCACTTCTCTCAAAAACAAATGAGCTGTTTTATTTTTTAAAGGAGTACCAATTGCTTTAAGGATATCAGAAAGCGGCCCCAGCATTTTATATGTGGCCATCTCGTTTCCCATACAGGAAAGCTTTCTATGCTCGTCCTCGAACTTTCCCTGTCACTAGACAGAAATAGGTGCACTCTTTACCTGATCGTCGCTGACTCCGTGCGTCTCTCACGATGAGATTCCCGGGTTTCGGCACCACTTGTCGCTCTCGCCAGCAAGAACGACTCGGAGACTCACGTAGCGGTGAACCTTTTTTATTAATCGCTTTTTCTTTCCTCCTCCTCTTACCCCGGGTGCATGGGTTTTTATGCAGGCAGTGTTAACCAATCAGAGCATGATCACCAAACATAACCATACATGGCCATGCTGTGTTCATGCAGTGCGCATGCACCTCCCGCGTGAGTGGACCTAAATGAACAGCCAATCATATTCAGTCCCTTACAGCTCTTATAGTAGGCCTCCTGTACTGGCTCCTGACACCTTTGTTTTGGGGTACTTTTAGTCCTTAATAGGGTCTAAGTCTCCTTCATCATCTTTTGAATAAAACTGATAAACTGAGAACTTCAGATTGTCATTGACTAGCTTTTCCTGGCCTTTCCTTCCTCCTACTCTCCCTTCACATAACCTTAGCTATGCTAGTAGATTTTGAAGTTTATACTATTTTTTTAAGGGAATTTTGGGGAATTTCTATGACCTAGATTCTATATACAACAATAATTACCTCTAACAGCTACATTTCTGTATCATTTTATCATGTAGTCCTCAACAGTTTTGTGGGGTAGGTTTGGCATGGATTATTGTCATAATTTTACGGATAGGAAATTTGAGGCTCAGAAAAGGTAAGTGACTTGCTCACGGTCACAAAATATGTTAATAGCAGAACTTAAAGGAAGTTTAACCCACATATACTTACTGAACACCTATTAGGTATCAGGTATTATTATAGGCATGATTCCAAGATCTTCTGACTCTAGCGCTGGTGCTCTAGCAAATATACCACGTTCTTTTGTATGCAGAATGCTTATCTAGGTTCCATGGCTAGGAGAGAGAATAAGCATTTGTTGAGTCCTCACCATGCACCGGGGTAAGAATTTCATTTGTATTTGTTTTATTGAATCCTTCTACAAATGCTGAAAGTTTGGGACTTGTAAGTACACTTAGAATGAGAAAATAGGGGAGTGACACATACCCAAGTTTGATTTGGCTCCCTTTTTCCTCTCTAGACTTCCATGTTAGGTTTGGGTTGCTGCTCTGTAATGTCTCTCTGGCATACCTTGCTGAAAGCATTTCTAGGAATTCTGAACCCAACATGAACACATCTTTTCATGCTGCTCTGGGCTTCTCCATAGAACCACAAACAAATGAGTGGAAAGAAATCAAATTAATGAGGGGAAGAGAAAATGTGGCCTAGATTTTGGATTATATTTTGGGTTCCTAGTCCCACTAATGCCCAGTGTGCCCTCCAAGTCCAGTTATAGATGGATGGAAAGGGTCTCCTGCAACAGTCCTCTGAGACATGGCCTAGTTCTGATGCTCAAGTCTGCTGGCTAATTCGGCTGCTGTTTCTCATTCCTCAAGCCCTGCATCATTCAGAGAATGAAAGGTTGAGAAAGACAAAAGGGTGCATGAGGGGAAGCTTGTTCAGAATATATCATGAATCTTAAGGGAACTGAGTTCATGTCTGTTGAGATAGCATCTCTTATTACCTTTTGGGGAAGGCCTGAGGGTCAGTGTCTTGCTGCAATTTTCTCTGGTGGTGGCCAGGCCTCTGTGGATGATGGAATAGATTATTTAGGAAATGACATGTCTCAAGTCATCCTGCTTATTTGCCTTAAGTCAAAGGCAAAAGGACTTCTCACTCTGGGCCATTACTTGTCTCTCAGTCCCTGGGCCTTAGTACCTTAAACTTTGAGGAGAATTTTGGAATCACAGAGTTAAAAATATAGAAAAATATAGAAAAAATATGCTAGACTCATTTTTCTACCCCTTATTTCAGAGCATGATTCCACTTGACTCTTTAGACTTACATTCATCTGATAGCAAAGATGTTTGGGAAAGGTATTCCACAAGCATGTCTGATTAACTCAATAAAATTAGAAAACAAAAAGAAATGAAGAGCATCCAATTTGATAAGGAAGAAATAAAATTTTCAGTATTTCAGATGATATGATTCTTTACATAGAAATTACTAACAACTCCACTCAAATCTACTAGAACTGGTAAATGAATTCAATGAAGGTGCAGGATACAAAATCAATATGTAGAAATCTATTGCATTTCTATACACTGTTAATGAAGCAGCAGAAAGATAAATTAAGAAAACAATCCCACTTAGGATAGTAAGATACCTAAGAATAAACCTAACCAAATAGATGAAAGACCTGCACTCTGAAAACTATAAAATACTGATTGTAAAATTGAAGACACAAAGAAGTAGAAAAACATTCTATGCTTATGGATTGGAAAAGCAAACATTGTTAAAATGTCTGTACTACCCAAAGCAACCCACACTTTTAATGCAATCCCTATCAAAATATCAATAGCCCAGGGCCGCACTCCTCAGTGCGTGCTCAGAGAACCGCGCCCAGTTACTCCTGTCTGCCTGACCTCCGGCCGCGCTCCAAGCTCACCGAGCCTGCGACCGGTTCAAGGTAACACGGAGCTGTGAGCTTACTGTCGGCTCTGTCTCTGTAGCCGGCTTTCCCGTTCCAATACCCGCAAGCTCTGCGACACTCAGACACCCCCGATCCTTCTGTGACCCTGTGGAACCTGAGGCCACGCTGACCCCGCGTGGGCTTCGCCCCGGTTTAGCCTCTGGAGCGATGTCCCTCAGCGGAACAGACTTTTAAAAGTCCTGATTTTGTGCACGGTTGCTCCGCCACTTGCCGGGAGCCGGCCCCTCCCCCCGGGGTCTATCTTCCCGTCGCTTTGGATTCACTTCTCCGCCGGTCCTACCTTTCAGAAAGTGGTTGTTTTTCTGTTTCCAGAATTGCTGTTGTTCTTCTCTTCGATCTGCCGATGGATTTTCAGGTGTTTGCAATCTTTAGATAAGCTATCCTTGATGAACACAGATGCGAAAATACTCAACAAAATACTAGCCAATAGGATTCAACAGTACATTAAAAGGATTATTCACCACGACCAAGTGGGATTTATTCCAGGGCTGCAAGGTTGGTTCAACATCCGCAAATCAGTCAATGTGATACAACACATCAATAAAAGTAAGAACAAGAACCATATGATACTCTCAATAGATGCTGAAAAAGCATTTGACAAAGTACAGCATACCTTCCTGATCAAAACTCTTCAAAGTGTAGGGATAGAGGGCACATACCTCAATATCATCAAAGCCATCTATGAAAAACCCACCGCAAATATCATTCTCAATGGAGAAAAACTGAAAGCTTTTCCGCTAAGGTCAGGAACACGGCAGGGATGTCCATTATCACCACTGCTATTCAACATCGTACTAGAGGTCCTAGCCTCAGCAATCAGACAACAAAAGGAAATTAAAGGCATCCAAATCGGCAAAGAAGAAGTCAAATTATCACTCTTTGCAGATGATATGATACTATATGTGGAAAACCCAAAAGACTCCACTCCAAAACTGCTAGAACTTATAGAGGAATTCAGTAAAGTGTCAGGATATAAAATCAATGCACAGAAATCAGTTGCATTTCTCTACACCAACAGCAAGACAGAAGAAAGAGATATTAAGGAGTCAATCCCATTTACAATTGCACCCAAAACCATAAGATACCTAGGAATAAACATAACCAAAGAGACACAGAATCTATACTCAGAAAACTATAAAGTACTCATGAAAGAAATTGAGGAAGACACAAAGAAATGGAAAAATGTTCCATGCTCCTGGATTGGAAGAATAAATATTGTGAAAATGTCTATGCTACCTAAAGCAATCTACACATTTAATGCAATTCCTATCAAAGTACCATCCATCTTTTTCAAAGAAATGGAACAAATAATGCTAAAATTTATATGGAACCAGAAAAGACCTCGAATAGCCAAAGGGTTATTGAAAAAGTAAGCCAACGTTGGTGGCATCACAATTCCGGACTTCAGGCTCTATTACAAAGCTGTCATCATCAAGACAGCATGGTACTGGCACAAAAACAGACACATAGATCAATGGAACAGAATAGAGAGCCCAGAAATAGACCCTCAAATCTATGGTCAACTAATCTTTGACAAAGCAGGAAAGAATGTCCAATGGAAAAAAGACAGCCTTTTCAATAAATGGTGCTGGGAAAATTGGACAGCCACATGCAGAAAAATGAAATTGGACCATTCCCTTACACCACACACAAAAATAGACTCAAAATGGATGAAGGACCTCAATGTACGAAAGGAATCCATCAAAATCCTTGAGGAGAACACAGGCAGCAACCTCTTCGACCTCTGCCGCAGCAACATCTTCCTAGGAACAACGCAAAAGGCAAGGGAAGCAAGGGAAAAAATGAACTACTGGGATTTCATCAAGATCAAAAGCTTTTGCACAGCAAAGGAAACAGTTAACAAAATCAAAAGACAACTGACAGAATGGGAGAAGATATTTGCAAACGACATATCAGATAAAGGACTAGTGTCCAGAATCTATAAAGAACTTAGCAAACTCAACACCCAAAGAACAAAGAATCCAATCAAGAAATGGGCAGAGGACATGAACAGACATTTCTGCAAAGAAGACATCCAGATGGCCAACAGACACATGAAAAAGTGCTCCATATCACTCGGCATCAGGGAAATACAAATCAAAACCACAATGAGATATCACCTCACACCAGTCAGAATGGCTAAAATCAACAAGTCAGGAAATGACAGATGCTGGCGAGGATGCGGAGAAAGGGGAACCCTCCTACACTGTTGGTGGGAATGCAAGCTGGTGCAGCCACTCTGGAAAACAGCCTGGAGGTTCCTCAAAATGTTGAAAATAAACTGCCCTATGACCCAGCAATTGCACTATTGGGTATTTACCCTAAAGATACAAATGTAGTGATCCAAAGGGGCACATGCACCCGAATGTTTATAGCAGCAATGTCCACAATAGCCAAACTATGGAAAGAACCTAGATGTCCATCAACAGATGAATGGATCAAGAAGATGTGGTATATATACACAATGGAATACTATGCAGCCATCAAAAGAAATGAAATCTTGCCATTTGCAACAACATGGATGGAACTAGAGCGTATCATGCTTAGCGAAATAAGTCAAGTGGAGAAAGACAACTCTCATATGATCTCCCTGATATGAGGAAGTGGTGATACAACATGGGGGCTTAAGTGGGTAGGAGAAGAATCAATGAAACAAGATGGGATTGGGAGGGAGACAAACCATAAGTGACTCTTAATCTCACAAAACAAACTGAGGGTTGCTGGGGGGAGGGGGTTTGGGAGAAGGGGGTGGGATTATGGACATTCGGGAGGGTATGTGCTTTGGTGAGTGCTGTGAAGTGTGTAAACCTGGTGATTCACAGACCTGTACCCCTGGGGATAAAAATACATGTTTATAAAAAATAAAAAATTTAAAAAAAAAAGTAAAGTCATGAATCTATAGTAAATAAATCTCTAAAACAACAACAACAAAAAAAAATATCAATAGCATTTTTCATAGAACTAAAACAAACCATCATGAAATATGCATGGAGCTACAAAAGACCCCAAATAGCCAAAGCAATCTTGAAAAAGAAAAACAAAACTGAAGGTATCACAATTCTAGACTTCAAGTTATATTACAAAGCTGAAGAGATCAGAACAGTATAGTTCTGGCACAAAAATAGACACATAGATCAATAGAACAGAATAGAAAACCCAAAAATGAACCCACAACTATACAGCCAATTAATCTTAGATAAAGTAGGAAAGAATATGCAATGGGACAAAACAGTCTCTTCAATAAATTGTGTTGGGAAACCTGGACAGCAACATGAAAAAGAATGAAACTAGACCACATTCTTACACCATACACAAAAATAAACTAAAAATGCATTAAGGACATAAGAATTGGCTGTGGCTGTAGCAATATTTTTATAACTATGTCTCCGAGGCAAAGGAAATAAAAGCCAAAATGAAATTTTGGGATTACATAAAAATAAAAAGGTTGTGCGCAATGAAGGAAGCAATCAACAAAACTAAAAGGCAAACTATGGAATGGGAAAAGATACTTGTAAATTATATATTCAATAAAGGATTAGTGTCCAAAACGTTTAAAGAATTTATACAGCTTACCCTCAAAAATAAATAATCCAGTTAAATATTTGAAGAGAAATGAACAGACACTTAACCAAAGAATACATCCAGATGGTCAATATACACATAAAAAGATGGTTATCATCACTCATTGTCAGGGAAATGCAAACCTCCACACTTTGGATACCTTCCTTGCTTATGTCTCAATTCCTCCTACTCTCATTTAGTATCATTTACTTTTGAGGGTTATAGAAAGTTAGAACTAGAAGGAGGTCTTAGTATTATATTGGAAGCTTTGCAGTAAAGTACTACACAGATGTCATTGATTATTATCGCTATGTTGTCCAGCTTCCACATTCAAATAATGAGCTAATTGAGGTTATTTTGGATATAAAGTAACTTACCAAAAACTACACATCTTATAATTGATGGCTTTCAGTCTTGAATCAAGGTTTTCTGAACCAGTTTATTATTCTGTTCTTTGCACTGTCCTTACTGACTTTTCCCATTCCAGCTGACTTGGTGAAGAGCATATCACTGACTCCTAGATATATATCAGTATATATATAGATATAGATATCAATATCTATATTGATATTGGCATTGTAACAGCATATCAGTATATATATATAGATATAGATATCAATATCTATATATATATACTGATATGCTGTTACTGATATGTAGATAGATATAGATATTGATATCTATATCTATATATATATACTGATATGCTGTTACAGTGTCACTCTTGACCTCTTCCTCAGTGTAAATCAAGGGATTAAAAATATTTTTAATCCCAGAGACTTAATACCAACTCTTCAGTTTTTCCAGTTCTCTGAGGAGGAGATATGTTCTTTAGTAGCAGAAAGATGAACTGTGGGTTGGCCTAAGAGTAACTTGGCTTGCTTTTCTCTTCCTAAGCAGAATACAGTAGTGGAGAAAAAAGTTGTCATTTTTTTCCCACTAACCAGGATTCCACCATACCAAAACTCCTATTTGATTTATGTAGCAGAATAAACCATCTCTGGGACATAACAATAATAGCTATCATTTGTTGAGTACATAAAATGTGTGAGGAAGTATGCTAGGTGCTTTATGAATATTCTTACTTAATCTTTACTTTAATACCAAGAGAAAGTTATTATTAGAACCATTTCATAAATTAAGAAACCAAGGCTTGAAGATATTAAGTAACACATCCACATTTACATAGCTAGTAAGTAGTAGACACAATATTTGAACTTGGATCTCTCCGTTCCAATGCCTATACTATTTCCACTATGGTAGGCCACTTCTGTGAAAGTAGATTTCTTCCTGTGTGATGTGATTTGAGAGGTATCAGAAAGTATATCCTACTCATCATCTTAAAAGATTTCCCTTATTAATGTGTTACAGTACATAGGAATTCACAATTAGACTCATCACTTGCTAGTAGAAATTATAGTTAGTATAGAGGTTAATAATCCTGGTCTTTAGTACCAGCCTTACCACTTCATTACTATGTGACAATTCCTTGTTTATTTGGTGCCTCAATTTCCCCACCTGTACAAGGGAAAAGATGACTACTGAGGCTTCTTCATTCTCTGAACTCTTGCAATTCTCTGTAGATGATGAACCAATTCTTCCAGTCTGTCTATTCCTCATAATAGATGACAGACTGGAAGTATGAGAAATTCCTTGCCAAGTAGTAGTTAATTTAAATATCAGTTTTCATGATGAGCCCATCTCCAAGATGATTCTTCCCCACCTCCACCTTAGCTTGTCTAAATGGAACAAAGGTCAATCTTTTGTATCGTCCTTATTTCTTCATATTATTCTGAAGAGAATACAGATGGGCAATGAGAGCTGGGGATTCATCTGATGTTAGAGGTGACATGCCTTGATGGCCCAGGTCAAAATGGGCCAAGAATCTGCCTATTTGACAAATACCCTCAACTGCTCAGATGTCCCCAAGAAGTTTGAGACTCACTGTGCTAGCAAAATATAATGTTTGTTACTTTTATTAAGGAGTAATAATAAGGATAACATTAACTATCTTATTTATGTATTTATCTATGTATGTACATATTTGTTATACTCTATCTTATAAAAATATTTACAGACACGTTTGTGCTAGGTTCTTTAAAAGCAAAAAAATGAACTATTGGAACATTAACAATATAAAAAGGTTTTGTACAGCATGAACTATTGGAACATCAACAATATAAAAAGGTTTTGTAAAGCAAAGGAAGCAGCTAGCAAAACTAAAAGGCAACCTATGGAATGGGAGAAGGTAGCGTGAATGTCTTATCAGTTAAAGGGCTAGTATCCAAAATCTATTAAAAAAACTTCTCAAACTCAACACCAAACAAACAAACAAAAAATAGTCAAGAAATGGGCAGAAAACATGAATAGACATTTCTCCAAAGAAGACATAGAGACACATAAAAAATGCTCAACATCACTTATCATGAGGGAAATACAAATCAAAACCGTAATGAGATACCACCTCACACCAGTCAGAATAGCTAAAATTAACAAGACAGGAAACAATAAATGTTGGGGAGAATGCAGAGAAATGGAAACCCTCTTACATTGCTGGTGGCAATGCTAACTGGTGCAGACACTGTGGAAAACAGTATGGAGGTTCCTCAAAAAGTTAAAAATAGAGCTACTTTTTGATCCATAAATTGCACCATCAGGTATTTATCCAAAGGATAAAAACACAATGGTTCAAATGGGTTTGTGCATCCCAATGTTTTTAGCAGCAATGTCCACAATATTCAAATATGGAAAGAGCCCAGGTGTGCTTCAATAGATGAATGGGTAAAGAAGGTGAATGGATAAAGAAGATACATGAATACATACATACATATGTATGTACATACAATGGAATATTACTCAACTATAAAAAATAAAATCTTGCCAATTGCAACAATGTGGATGGAACAAGAGGATATTATACTAAGTGAATAAATCAGCCAGAAAGACAAATACCATATGATTTCACTCATAATGTGAAATTTAGGAAATGAAACAGATGAACACAGTGTTAGGGAAGGAAAAATAAAATAAGATGAAAATTGAGAGGGAGACAAACCATGACGTGCTGAACTCTAGGAAAGAAACTGAGGGTTGCTGCAGGGGAGGTGAGTGGGGAGAAAGGATAACTTGGTGAGGGGTATTAATAGGGCACTTGATGTAATGAGCATTGAGTGTTGATTGTTTCCTTTGTTGTGCAGAAAGTCCCAAATGTTAATTTAATTTTTTTTCTAATTTAATTTTATTTTCCTCAGTGTTCCAAGATTGGTTGTTAATGCACCACACCCAGTGATCCATGCAATACATGCCCTCTTTACTACCCACCACCAGGCTCACCTAACCACCTGACCCCCTCCCCTCCAAAATGCTCAGTTTGTTTCTCAGAAACCACAGTCTCTCATCGTTCGTCTCATCTCCTATTTCCCCCAATTTCCTTTTCCTTTCCTTCTCGTCTCCTATTTCCCCCAATTTACTTTTCCTTTCCTTCTCCTAATGTCCTCCATGTTATTCCTTATGCTCCACAAGTAAGTGAAACTATATGATAATTGACTCTCTTTGCTTGACTTATTTCTCTCAGCACAATCTCCTGCAGTCCCATCCAGGTTGATACAAAAGTTGGGTATTCATTTTTTTTGATGGAGGCATAATATCCCATTGTATATATGTACCATATCTTCTTCATCCATTGGTCTGTGAAGGGCATCTTGGTTCTTTCCACAGTTTGGTGACTGTGGCCATTGCTGCTATGAACATAGGGGTACAGATGGCCCTTCTTTTCACTACATCTGTATCTTTGGGGTAAATACCCAGTAGTGCAATTGCAGGGTCATAGGGAAACTCTATTTTTAATTTCTTAAGGAATCTCCACACTGTTTTTCAAAGTGACTATACCAACTTGCATTCCCACCAACAGTATAAGAGGGTTCCTCTTTCTCCACATCCTCTACAACACATGTTGTTTACTGTCTTGTTAATTTTGGCCATTCTACCTGGTGTAAGGTGGAATCTCAACGTGGTTCTGATATGAATCTCCCTGATGGCTAATGAAGTTGAACATTTTTTCTTGTGTTTGTTAGCTATTTGTATGTCTTCTTTGGAGGTGTATATGTTCATGTTTTCTGCCCATTTTTTTAAGGATGTATTTATTTAGTTGACAGACAGAGATCACAAGTAGGCTGAGAGGCAGGCAGAGAGAGAGGGAGAAGCATGCCCTCCACTGAGCAGACAGCCCAACGCGGGACTCAATCCCAGGACCATGGGATCATGACCTGAGCCAAAGGCAGAGGCTTTAACCCATTGAGGCAACCAGGTGCCCCTTCTGCCCATTTTTTGATGTGATTATCTGTTTTTTTGAGTGTTGAGCTTGAGGAGTTCTTTATAGATCTTGGATATCAGCCCTTTGTAGTGTCATTTGCAAATATCTTCTCCTATTCCGTGGGTTGTCTCTTTGTTTTATTGACTGTTTCCTTTGCTGTGCTTGAGCTTTTGATCTTGTGAAGTCCCAAAAGTTCATTTTTGCTTTTGTTTCCTTTGCCTTTGGAGACATATTTTTTTTAAAGATTTTATTTATTTATTTGACAGAGATCACAAGTAGGCAGTGAGGGAGGAAGAGAGAGAGGAAGAAGCAGGCTCCCTGCTGAGCAGAGAGCCTGATCTGGGGCTCCATCCCAGGACCCTGGAATCATGACCTAAGCCGAAGGCAGAGGCTTTAACCCACTGAGCCACCCAGGTGCCCTGACACATGTCTTGAAAGAAGTTTCTGTGGCTGATGTCAAAGAGGTTATTGCCTATGTTCTCCTCTATGATTTTGATAGATTTCTATCTCACATTGAGTCTTTTATCCATTTTCAGTTTATCTTTGTGTATGGTGTAAGATAATGGTCAGGTTTCATTCTTCTATACATGGCTGTCCAATTTTCCCAGCACCACTCATTGAAGAGACTATCTTTTTTCCCACTGAATATTTTTTCCTGCTTTCTCAAAGATCATTTGACCATAGAGTTCCGGGTCCATATCTGAGCTCTTTACTCTGTTCTACTGATCTATGTGTCTGTTTTAGCGCTGGTACCATGCTGTCTTGGTGACCACAGTTTTGTAATAAAGCTTAAAATCGGGCAATGTGATGTCTCCAGCTTTTTCTTTTTTAGCATTTCCTGAGCAATTCCAGATCTTTTCTGGTTCCATACAAATTTTAAGATTATTTGTTCGAGCACTTTGAAAAATGCCAGTGGAATTTTGATCAGGATGACATTGAAAGTATAGATTGCTCTGGGCAGTATAGACATTTTAACAAAATTTATCCTTCTGATCCATGAGCATGGAATGTTTTTCCATCTTTTTGCATCTTTTTCAATTTCTTTCATGAGTGTTCTGTATTTCCTCTAGTACAGATTCTTTACCTTTTTGGTTAGGTTTATTCCAAGGTATCTTATGATTCTTGGTGCTATAGTAAATCTAACTGATTATTTAATTTTCCTTTCTATATTTTCACCGTTAGTGTATAAGAAAGCAACTGATTTCTTTTTTTTTTTTAAGATTTTATTTATTTATTTGACAGAGAGACCACAAGTAGTCAGAGAGGCAGGCAGAGAGAGATGGGGGAAGCAGGGTCCCTGTGGAGCAGAGAGCCTAATGCAGGGCTTGACTCCAAGACCCTGAGACCGTGACCTAAACCAAAGGCAGAGGCTTAACCCACTGAGCCATCCAGGTACCTCAAGAAAGCAACTGATTTCTGTGCATTGATTTTGTATCCTGCCACATTACTGAGTTGCTGTATGAGTTCTAGTAGTTTTGGGGTGGAGTCTTTTGGGTTTTCCTTATAAAGTATCATGTCATCTGGGAAGAGAGAGAGTTTGACTTTTTTATTACCAATTTGAATAACTTCTATTTCTTTTTGTTGTGTGATTGCTGTTGCTAGGACTTCTAGTACTATGTTGAACAGCAGTGGCAAGAGTGGGCATCCTTGTCATGTTCTTGATCTTAAAGGAAAGTCTGTTAGCTTTTCCCTATTCAGAATGATATTTGCTGTGAGTTTTTCTTTTCTTTTCTTTTTTAAAAGATTTTATCTATTTGACACACACAGAGAGAAATCACAAACAGGCAGAAAGGCAGGGGCAGAGGGTTTATCCACTGAGCCACCCAGGCACCCTGCTGTGAGTTTTTCATAAATAGATTTTATGAAGCTGAGGAATGTTCCCTCTATCCCTATACTTTGAAGAGTTCCAATCAGGAATGGATGCTGTATTTTTTTTTTTTTTAAGATTTTATTTATTTACTTGACGGAGAGAGAGATCACAAAGAGGCAGAGAGAGAGGAGGAAGCAGGCTCCCCGCTGAGTAGAGAGCCCGATGCGGGACTCGATCCCAGGACCCTGAGATCATGACCTGAGCCGAAGGCAGCGGCTTAACCCACTGAGCCACCCAGGCGCCTGCCCAGCTTTCTTTTGAGGCCCATTGGCATGAAAGATGCTTCTCCATCCTTTCACTTTCAGTCTGGGTGTATCTTTAGGTTCCAAATGTGTCTCTTGTAGATAGAATATGGATGCATCTTGTCATTTTATCCAGTCTGCAACCCTGTGCCATTTTATGGGAGCATTTAAGCTGTTCACGTTGAGAGTGATTATTGAAAGGTAACTTTTTATTGACATCGTGTTACCTGTGAAGTCTTTGTTTCTGTAGATTGTCTCTGTAAATTTCTGTTCTATATTACTCTTGTTTTTTTTTTTCTTCATAGATCCCCAGTTAATATTTCTTATAGTAGAAAAAAAATAATTTTTGTGATGCCAGCTTGCTGGTCACATACTTTTTTAAACCTTGCCAGTCTTGGAAGCTCTTTATCTCTCCATTTTAAATGTCAGCCTTGCTGGATAATGTCTTCTTGGCTGCACGTTCTTCTTAGTTAGTGTCCTGAATATGTCTTGCCAGCCCTTTTTGCCTTGCCAGGTTTCTGTGGACAGGTCTGACGTTATTCTGATGAACGTTCCTCTGTATGTAAGAATTTCTTTCTGATGGAGGCATAATACTCCATAGTGTGTATGTACCACATCTTCCATCAGAAAGGATGAATACCCAACTTTTGTAGCAACATGGATGGGACTGGAAGAGATTATGCTGAATGAAGTAAGTCAAGCAGAGAGAGTCAATTATCATATGGTTTCACTTATTTGTGGAGCATAGCAAATAGCATGGAGGACAAGGGGAGATGGAGAGGAGAAGGGAGTTGAGGGAAATTGGAAGGGGAGGTGAATAACAAGAGACTATGGACTCTGAAAAACAATCTGAGGGTTTTGAAGGGGCGGGGAGTGGGAGGTTGGGGGAACCAGGTGGTGGGTATTAGAGAGGGCACAGATTGCATGGAGCACTGGGTGTGGTGCAAAAACAATGAATACTGTTATGCTGAAAAAAATAAATTAATTAAAATTTAAAAAAAAAAGAATCTCTTCCCCCTAGCTGTCCTTAGGACCTCTTGTCTAAAATTATGATTTGTGAATTTTATAATTATGTGTCATATGGTCTTTCATTGATCTTAGGGAAGCACCCTTTCTGTTTCTAGGACACAAAAACTTGTTCTATTCCCCAGACTAGGGAAATTTTCATCCAGAATTTATTCAACTATATCTTCTAGTCTTCTCACTTTCTCCATTCCCTAAGGGATCCCAATAATTCTAACATTGGAATGTTTCATGGCATCATTTATTTCCCTAATTCTGTTTTCCTGACTTCTAAGCTGTTTGTTCCAGGCTGTTTGTTTGATCCTTTCTGATCCTTCTTTTCTATCAGTTTGTCTTCTAGATCACTAATTCGATCTTCTGTCTTGGTTACCTAGCTGTTAGAGTATTTAAATCAGACTAAATCTTACTGATAGTGTTTTCTTTAAATTTATTTTTTATTTATTTTCAGCAAAACAGTATTCATCGTTTTTGCACCACACCCAGTGCTCTATGCAATCCGTGCCCTCTATAATTCCCACCACCTGGTACCCCAACCTCCCACCCCCCGCCCCTTCAAAACCCTCAGATTGTTTTTCAGAGTCCATAGTCTCTCATGGTTCACCTTCCCTTCCAATTTCTCCCAACTTCCTTCTCCTCTCTATGTCCCCATGTCCTCCATGCTATTTGTTATGCTCCACAAATAAGTGAAACCATATGATAAATGACTCTCTCTGCTTGACTTATTTCACTCAGCATAATCTCTTCCAGTCCCGTCCATGTTGCTACAAAAGTTGGGTATTTGTCCTTTCTGATGGAGGCATAATACTCCATAGTGTATATTGACCACATCTTCCTTATCCATTCGTCCGCTGAAGGACATCTTGGTTCTTTCCACAGTTTGGAGGCCGTGGCCATTGCTGCTATAAACATTGGGGGTACAGATGGCCCTTCTTTTCACGACATCTGTATCTTTGGGGTAAACATCCAGGAGTGCAATTGCAGGGTCACAGGGAAGTTCTATTTTTAATTTCCTGAGGAATCTCCACATTGTTTTCAAAAGTGGCTGTACCAACTTGCATTGCCACCAACAGTGTAAGAGGGTTCCCCTTTCTCCAAATCCTCTCCAACACATGTTGTTTCCTGTCTTGCTAAATTTGGCCATTATAACTGGTGTAAGGTGATATTTAAATGTGGTTTTAATTTGAATCTCCCTGAGGGCTAGTGATGATGAACATTTTTTCATGTGTCTGATAGCCATTTGTATGTCTTTATTGGATAAGTGTCTGTCCATATCTTTTGCCCATTTTTTGATATGATTGTCTGTTTTGTGTGTGTTGAGTTTGAGGAGTTCTTTATAGATCCTGGGTATCAACCTTTTGTCTGTACTGTCACTTGCAAATATCTTCTCCCATTCCGTGGGTTGCCTCTTTGTTTTCTTGAGTGTTTCCTTTGCTGTGCAGCAACTTTTGATTTTGATGAAGTTCCAAAAGTTTATTTTGGCTTTGTTTCCTTTGCGTTTGGAGACATAACTTGAAAGAAGTTGCTGTGGCTGATATCTAAGATTACTGCCTATGTTCTCCTCTAGGATTCTGACAGATTCCTGTCTCGCATTGAGGTCTTTTATCCATTTTGAGTTTATCTTTGTATACAGTGTAAGAGAATGGTCGAGTTTCATTCTTCTACATATAGCTGCCCACTTTTCCCAGCACCATTTATTGAAGAGACTGTCTTTTTTCCACTGTATATTTTTTCCTGTTTTGTCGAAGACTATTTGCCCATAGAGTTGAGGGTCCATATCTGGGCACTCAGCTCTGTTCCACTAATCTTTGTGTCTGTTTATATGCCAGTACCATGCTTTCTTGGTGATCACAGCTTTGTAGTAAAGTTTGAAATCACGTAACGTGATGCCCTCTGTTTTATTTTTGTTTTTCAACATTTCCTTAGCGATTCGGGGTCTCTTCTGGTTCCATACAAGTTTTAGGATTATTTATTCCAGCTCTTTGAAAAATACCGGTGGAATTTTGATCGGAATGGCATTGAAAGCATAGATTGCTCTAGGCAGTATAGACATTTTAACAATATTTATTCTTCTGATCCAAGAGCATGGAATGATTTCCGGTCTTTTTGTGTCTTCTTCAATTTCTTTCATGAGTGTTCTATAGTTCCTTGAGTACAGATCCTTTACCTCTTTGGTTAGGTTTATTCCCAGGTATCTTCTGGTCTTGGTGCTATAGTAAATGGAATCAATTCTCTAATTTCCCTTTCTGTATTTTCATTGTTAGTGTATAAGAAAGCCACTGATTTCTGTACATTGACTTTGGATCCTGCCACGTTGCTGAATTGCTGTTTGAGTTCTAGTTGTTTGGGGGTGAGGTCTTTTGGGTTTTCCATATAAAGAAGCATGTCATCTGCGAAGAGAGAGAGTTTGACTTCTTCATTGCCAATTTGGATACCTTTTATTTCTCTTTGTTGTCTGATTGCTGTTGCTAGGACTTCTAATACAATGTTGAACAAGACTGGTGAGAGTGGGCATCCTTGTTCTGTTCCTGATCTGAACAGGAAGGCTGCAAGCTTTTTGCCATTGAGGATGATATTTTCTGTGGGTCTTTCCTTGGTGTTAGTTGTCATTTCTCCCTTTTCATTCATAATTTTATGAATTTGGGCTTTCTCTCTATTCTTTTGGATTAGTGTGGGCAGTGCTTTATCGATCTTATTGATTCTTTCAAAAAACCAACTTCTGGTTTCATTTATATGTTCTACTATATTTCTGCTTTCTACCTCATTGATCTCAGCTCTAATCTTGATTATTTCCCTTCTTATGTGTGGAGTTGGTTTGATTTGTTGTTGATTCTCCAGTTCTTTAAGGTTAGAGACAGCTGGTGTATTCTGGATTTTTCTTTTTTTTTTTTGAGGGAGGCTTGGATGGCTATGTATCTCCCCCTTAGGACCACCTTTGCTGTATCCCGTAGGTTTTGGACTGAAGTGTCTTCATTCTCATTGGTTTCCATGAATTGTTTCAGTTCTTCTTTGATCTCCTGATTGATCCAAGCATTCTTAAGAAAGGTGGTCTTTAGCTTGCAGGTGTTGAGTTCCTTTCGAAATTTTCCTTGTGATTGAGCTTAGTTTCAATGCATTGTGATCTGAGAATGTGCAGGGAGTAATCTCAGTCTTTTGGTATTGGTTGAGTCCTGATTTGTGACCCAGTATGTGGTCTATTCTGGAGAAGGTTCCATGTGCACTTGAGAAGAATGAGTATTCTGTTGTTTTAGGGTGGAATGTTCTGTATATATCTATGAGGTCCATCTGGTCCAATGTGTCATTCAATGCTCTTGTTTCTTTATTGATTTTCTTCTTTGATGATCTATTTCTGAGAGAGGCATGTTAAGATCTCCAACGATTAGTGTACTTATATTAATATGACTCTTTATCTCGATTAACAGATTTCTTATGTAATTGGCTGCTCCCATATTGGGGGCATAGATATGTACAATTGTTAGATCATCTTGGTGGATAGTCCCTTTAGGAGTGATGTAGTATCCTTCTGTATCTCTGACTAGAGTCTTTAGTTTAAAATCTAATTTGTCTGATATGAGAATCGCTACCCTGGCCTTCTTTTGAGGCCCTTTGGCATGAAAGATGCTTCTCCATCCCTTCACTTTCAGTCTGGGTATATCTTTAGGTTCAAAATGGGTCTCTTGTAGACAACATATGGATGGGTCCTGTCCTTTTATCCAATCTGCAACCCTGTGCCACTTTATGGGCGCATTTAGGCCATTCACATTGAGGGTGATTATTGATAGATACGTTTTTATTGACATCTTTTTACCTTTGGAGTCTTTCTTTCTCTAGATTGTCTCTATATTTCTGCTCAATGCTATTCTTGGGCTTTTTCTTCTTTTATAGAACCCCCCTTAATATTTCCTGCAGTATCGGCTTGGTGGTTGCATAGTCTTTTAAGCCTTGCCGGTCTTGGAAACTCTTTATCTCTCCATTCATTTTGAATGTCAGTCTTGCTGGATAAAGTATTCTTGGCTGCACGTTCTTCTCATTCAGTGTCCTGAATATATCTTGCCAGTCCTTTCTGGCTTGCGAGGTCTTTGTGGACAGGTCTGACATTACTCTGATGGGCTTTCCTCTGTACGTAAGGATCTTTGTCCTAGCTGCTTTCAAGAGGTTCTGCCTACAATTATAATTCTTCATTATTACTATTAGGTGTCTTGAGGACTTTCGATAATCTGTAATCTTGGGGGGAAACCGTTCGGCCTCCAGTACATGAACATTGGTTCCATTCATGAGATTTGGAAAATTTTCATGAAGAACTTGTTCCACTCTATCTTCTAGACTTCTTTCTTTCTCCTCCCCTTCAGGGATTCCAATAATTCTGACGTTGGAATGTTTCATGGCATCATTTATTTTCCTGATTCTGTTTTTGTGGCTTCTAAGCTGTTTGTTCCAGGCTTCCTCCTGATCCTTTCTCTCTATCTGTTTGTTCTCCAGATTACTAATTCTATCTTCTGTCTCAGTTACTCTAGCTTTGATAGAATTTAGATTAGATTGGAACTCATTGAGAGCATAGTGACGCTCATCCCTGGTAGCTTTCAGCTCTTCCCTAACATTGAAAACATGATCTCTGGTCGTTTTCAGTTCAGCCCTAATCAATTCCGTTTGGTCACCCATGGCTTTCTCCAACCTAGCTATTGATTGGATAATTGTTAGCCTGAATTCTCTTTCCGACATATTGTCTATGTGGATCTCCATTAGCTCTGTTGCAGAAGGCCCATCCTCTGTATTTTTCTTCTGTTGGGCATTCCTCCTCCTAGTCATTTTGGTGAGAGATGGCTGAATGGGTGTAGCTGGATGTATCAACTGTGGTGCAGTCAGGGTGCACCCTGGAACGCTTCTGAGCAATCAGGTTTCCCCACTCAAATGAGAGGAAAAAGAAAAGGAAAAGAATAAAAGAGAGAGAGAGAGATGGAATGAAAGGTGAGATAAAAGAGAAGGTTCAGCCCAAATGGGCCCCAAGCTAATATTTATGATGTATACAAACAGAGACAAACAAAAAGACTGATAAATGTATATGACAAGAGAAATAAATTATATATATATATATGCGTATATATTTGCATATATATATATGCAAATAAAGGAAGAACCTCATCAAAAAGAACCTTGAGTTCAAGATTTATATACTATCAGGACAAATACAAAAACACAGAACTACTGGTGGAAGAAAACGATGGGAGAGTGGTTGTGAATTCTCAGTGTGGGTGAGGAAGGTTGTTTTGATTCTTCCTGGATGTATCTTGATATCTTTGTTAAAGGACTCAACTTCCCTAAGATAAAGGGGGATTAGGAATTGGTTTACCTATAGGGGTGGCATTGATTGGGGAAAGGGGATTATCTTGAAGTTTTACTCTATATGAATATTAGAAAATAAAAATTTAAAAAAGGAATAAACTAGACTAAACTAAACTAAAATTTAAAAAAAAGAAATAAAAACATAGAAATGCAAAAGAGAAACACAGTTTTATGTATCAAAAAGTTCAGGTTAGAAGGTTATTATGGAATTTGATGTACTGGACATCTCACTGTGATGGTAAATAGGTTAAAAATTATCTATATAATATTAAAAAATTATGTATATAAAAAAATGAGCCAGAACAGTGGGAACGAATTAATAATAAAAATTGTCCTATGAAGTAGTGGTGGTTGTTCTCTTGTCCTTTTTTTCCTTTCCTGGCTGGTTTTCTGGGGGAGGGGCCTGCCATGTGGGTTTTCAGTCAGTGATGTTCTCTGAGTTAAGTCCTTCCACCCCCCTCAAGGGGGTGGGCTCTGAGGAAACTGGTTTTTTCAGGCTTTTGTTCTCTGGAGTTTTTATATTTGTTCACTTTTGTTTTTCTCTCTCGCCTTGACCGCTTTTGATGGTTTTTGTAGGTTTAGAGGAAAGCAAACTGCACCCTGACCTCCCTCTCAGAGAGAAGCCTCAGCCTGGCTGCAGAGCCCAAATAAATCTCCCTATGGCTGCTGGCAGAGCAGGTTCCCAGTCGCGGTCCCTGTGGACTCAGGATTTTTTGTTTGTACCCAAAACCAGGGCAGTGACGGCTGTCTGGGCAGTTCCAGACTGCCAGAGAAGTTCCAAGCAGCGATCACACACTGAGATTTTCCCGCTGACCCAAGCTGGGAATGTCTGGTCTTTCCGGGTCTGAGAGCACCGGGCTGGCACCTGTGCGCCCCTCTCTCAGGGGAGGGTGTGGGGCAAGACTCAGACTCTGATGGCAAGGCAGTGCAGTCCCCATGGGACTGCAAAAAGGCTGTGCTTCTGTTGGCTGGCGAGGCTCCCAGCCCCTTAAGGGAGCTGGGGCCATGCGCTCTCAGGCGCGCTGGTGGTTCAGGGACCAAGACCTGGTTTCTCTGCCTTACTGTCTCTGGCTCTGCATCAAGGGTGGCTGTCCTGGGTCTGGGGACTTAAGCCCCTGACCCTTACACCCCAATTCCCACAATTTTCCCCGGGGATCCTTTGCTCTTTTTGAGTACTTTCTACCACACTCCCAGATGCAGGGCACTTTCGTATTGGGATATTACTTTGCAATGGGTCGCCTCTGGTGGCTCCCTCCCCCTTTTGTTTATCTTCCAATATCAGTCTGACTTTCCCACTCCACTTTAGCTGCCCACTAGCATCTTCTGCTCCCGTAGAGATCCAGACGTGTATAATTCTGATCTCAGGCTGATTTCGTGGGTGATCGGAGTTCTTTGGAAGGTAATCAGCTCACTTTAGGGTACAGGTTGAAAGGGCGCCTCCTCCTACTTCCCCGCCATCTTCTCTCCCCCTTCATTGATAGTGTTTTTAACTTCTGCCAGATTGCATCTTACTTCCATCCTTAGAGATTCTATGTTGTAACTAATGGTTTTCTCCAACATTGCCATTGCCTGGATAATTGTTACCCTGAATTCCCTTTCTGACATACTATTTATGTCCATATCCAATAGTTCTGTGGCAGAGGGCACAGTCTCAGTTTTTGCTCTGTTTGTTGTTCCTCCTCTTAGTCATTTTGTTAATAGGTGGTTGAGGGATTGTATGGCTGAATATATCAACTGATATCTATATCAACAATATATAGCTGAATATATCATGATCCAGGCAAGTGTTCCCTCTCCACTGATGTCTTCTAACCTGGTCGAGATCCAGAAGTATATAATCGTACATCTCAGGTTGATTTCATGGGTTTTCAGAGTGTTCTGGTATATATTTAGCTTACTTTAGGGGACTGGTTGAAACAGGTTCTCCTACTTCTCCACCATATTGCTCTTCCACCTCAGCATTGAATGCTTTAGGCACTGATCAATCACTAAGTTCTACTTCTGAAACTAATAAAAATCATAAAATACATAAGACATATTATCTATGAGAAATATAAGATCTAGTGGATGAGGCAAACAAATGAATAATGACAAGAGATGGGGATTAGTGCTATAACAGAAATATGTAAAGAGGCTAGAAGGGCCCTGACCAGCATAGGTAGTATTAAGGAAGCCTCAGTGGAAGAGATGGTGCCTCAGACAAATTTTATATGTGAATAGGAGTTAGCAAGAGAAGGGGAAGAAGGTGTTCCAGCAAATGGTTCAGCTGTAAGGTTCTATAAAAATATTATTTAGGGGCACCTGGGTGACTCAGTGGTTAAGCCTCTGCCTTCAGCTCAGGTCATGATCTCAGGGTGCTGGGATCAAGTCCCACATTAGGCTCTCTGCTCAGCAGAGAACCTGCTTCTTTCCCTCTCTCTCTCTCTCTCTGCCTACTTATGATCTCTGTCAAATAAATAAATAAATAAAATCTTCTTTAAAAAATATTATTTAGTCTGATCAAATAATATATAGTACTATTCCTATTGCATTAAAAAAAACTGATAGCTACTATTTCTACTGTATTATTTTATGCTTCTATGAGATCTGTTAGATCTGTTAGATCTGTTAGGGTATCCTGGATGATACCCTAACACTTGAGAAATTCAGCATGTTCAGCCATAAAGCTTAGTAGAGAACAGAGAGTAGTCCCCATCCTATACCATTATCAAAACCCCCAGCTTAATCAACTCAAGAGTGACCATAAAATCTCACATGTTAAATGTCATATGACTTCTGTAAGTGGAATTTGTTTCCTGCAACATTATTGAATTTGTCTATCAGTTCTACCAATTTTTCAGTAGTGTTTTTTGGGTTTTCTACCTAGAGTATCCTATCTTCTGCAAACTAGTGTAAGTTGTACTTCTTTCTTGTTTATTTGAATGTCTTATATTTCTTTTCATTTGATTATTGTGGCTAGGACTTCCAGTTCTATGTTAATAACCATGGTGTGAATGGATATTCCTGTTTTATGCCTGACTGCAGATGAAAATCTCCCAGTCTTTTCCTATTGAGAATGATATTGGCTGTGGTATTTTTTTCTATAATTTCTTTTATGATATTGATGTATGTTCTCCCTAAACTTACTTTATTGGGGGATTTTATCATGAATGGATATTGTATTTTTTCTGCATCTTTTGGCAACAAACTAAAAGGTAACCTACTGAATGGCAAAAGATATTTACAAATGACATATCTGATAAAGGGTTGGTATCCCAAATATAAAAAGAACTTACAAAATTTGATGCCCCTCAAATGAATAATCTATTTTTAAAATTAAGTTATATTAATTTTAAATTTTTTTATTTAAATTCGATTAGCATATACTGTATTATTTAATTCAGAGATAGAATTGAGTGATTCATTAGTTGTATACAACAATCTAATTTAAAAATGGCCAGAAATTATGAATAGACATTTTTACAAAGAAGACATCCAGATGGCCAATAGACACATGAAAAGATGCTCAACATTGCTCATCATAAGGGAAACACAAATCAAAAGTACAATGAGATATCACCTCACACCAGTCAGAATGGCTAAAATCAGCAACACAAAAATAGCAGGTGTTGGTGAGGGTGCAGAGAAAAAAGGAACACTTGTGCACTGTTGCTAGGAATGCATACTGGTGAAACCACTTTACTTTGGAAAACAGTATGGAGGTTCCTCAAAAAGTTAAAAATAAAGCTACCCTATGACCAACAATTGCACTATTAGGTATTTACACAAAGAATACAAAAAAATACTAATTCAAAGGGATACATGTACTCCAATGTTTATAGCAACATTACCTATAATGGACAAATTATAGAAATAGCCCAAGTGTCCATCCACTGATGAATGGCTAAAGATGTGATATATCTATATATCCATATCTATTATTATTAATGTTAACGATAATAATATATTCAGCCATTAAAAAAGGAATAAAGTCTTGCCACTTGCAATGGCATGGGTGGAGCTGAAGTTTTTTAGGCTAAGTAAAAGAAGTCAATCAAAGAAAGACAAATACCATATGACTTCACTTATATGTGGGATTTAAGAAACAAAATAAATGCATTAAAAGGAAAAAAAAGACAGGCAAACCATGAAACAAACTCTTAACTATAGAGAACAACCTGATGGTTACCAGGGGAAGTAGATGGGGAGATGGGTTACATTGGAGATGGGATTTAAGGAGTGCACTTGTTGTGATGAGCACCAGGTGTCATACAGAAGTGTTGAACCACTATATTGTACACCCCAAACTAATATTATACTGCATGTTAACTAACTGGAATTTAAATAGAAACTTCAAAAAAAAAAAAAAGGTTATCTAAGCAGCCTCTCAATGGAGTTACCCTCATTCCCAAAGTTCTATGTATTTGTGGTTTATTCTCATACACTTTTGTCTTTCTGTGTTTTGTTTTTGTTTTTGTTCTTTGAGATTGATATGATAGGGGCTGGATGGCTTTTACAGAACACATATTCCAACTTTTATATTTCATAGATTAAAAAAAGAAAAAAATGATCTGTTGTTGACTGATTTCAAGTTTCTGGCCATCTCTGAACCAAAGAACTGTCCTGGTTTTCTGTGGTAGTTTATTAAACTTAGATCCTACTATTTGTTTGGAGACCCAAAAAACTGGGAGTAATGTCAGAGGTTATATAATCCAGCTGTTTAAATCAAAACCAGCTAAGAAGATAGTGGTATGCCTTATTCTTTAAGATTCTCAAAAAATGATACAATTTTACTACTCTTGATAGGTTATTGTGATACTTCTTCCTCATGATCTTGTGCTTAATAGATTCATGACATATTGTAGATGTCCAATAAATATTTGTTTTTTTAAAGTTTTTTTTTAAATTTTTAAATAATATCCACACCCAACATGGGGCTCAAACTTACAAAACTAAGACCAAGAGTTGCATGCTTCACTGACTGAGTGAGCCAGGCACCTCAATAAATATTTGTCAAATACATCTTTGGAGAGAGTTCTTATCCCATTTTATAAATTTGCAAATTTAGCATCATTTATCATGACAATAATATAAGAACTATTTGAAACTGGCTACATAGGGAAAAGAAAATTTACCCACACTGCCAGTACTCTCCCTTTAACATTGCTGGGATTTTGACTTAGGTTTTTGAGAGACATTGCTATGTGTAGATTTAAGAAATAAAACAAAACAAAACAAAATAAAACTTTTCATACACCTGTCTTTTTTTTCTTACTTGCCAATATCTCATAGCATTTTTGTGTTTCATGTAATCTTCATAACCATCACTTTTATGGTTGCATGATAGCATTTTTTTTTTATTTGGAGGCAATGCCATGGCATTTATGTATCCTATGTGTTATTGTATCATCATCTTCCAATCTTGTAAACAAGCACCCACAAACATCAGGCCACAAGGATTTTTTTGACTATAACAACCTTCCCCTTTAAAACTTTTATTGACTGTATTAATGTTGTAGAATATTAGCAGAATCTATGTTTTCCTCTTCCTTTAAAGATTCACATTCATGAACACAGTGAGTTCTTACTGTTGCTCTACAATTACTAGCATACATATTAGATACCCGTCCTTATAGTTTAAGGGAAAAAATTAAGACATACTTAGGTAAGTCCTAATAAAAAGAAAATTCCTGAATAGGGATGTATTTATCTTATGAGCAATCAGAATAAGCACATTTTAGGAGTGTGTGTGTGTGTGCATGCGCACGTGCGTGTTGAGAACTATAGAAGGAATGGAAGACTGAGAAGAAAACTATATTGCAGTTGACTTCCAGGCAGGGCAAGATAAGAGAAAGTAGCTCTTTACCAGTCACTTTGGGAATACTTCCTGGAAAGGTTACCATTGCCCACCATCATATATTATTTTTGGCCTCAGACATGTGAACATGTGGTTCTCTGTGGCATTGGAATGTGTGTGGGGATGAGCTTTTCTCACATTAGATATGGTTTTGAAATATGATAATGTAATTGAAAGGGGCCAAATTTATTTCCAGGAGTGTTCTGAAAGACACGGTGTCATGGAACTACGTGACTTTGATGAGATAACACCTAGGATGTCTGAGTCAGTGTGAGGCCATTAGAGGTTCTGAATGATGAGGGACACAGGCATAGAGAGAAGCTATAGATGTGACTGAAGAAGTAGGAAGATCTGATTGACAGAAAAATATTAAAGGAGCTGTTTTTCCAGACACATTTGCTAATAAGACACAGAGAATAGGTCATGCAGTCCTCTACAAATATCTGGAATGCATTAATGCTAATGTAAGGGAAAATAATTTGGGGGGTTGGGAATGCTAAGAAAGCTAAGATTCATAGATGGAGATAAAGGAAGTTATTTAAAAACTGGGTTTCTTTGAGGATGTTCAGAAGTAATATTAAAAATATTGGCAAACAATATAACAAAAACAATGATTAGTGGGAATGGACACAGGCCCATGACACTGGAGCAAGGTCCTAGTGGCCCACTCCTGTGTCAGGCAATACTTGATAGTGAGAAGAGCTAAAGGAGGTATTAAGGAAATCACGGCAATGGGGAATAGTTTTGAGAGATATAAGGTGGCTATTTACCAACTAGCATTAAGGTGTTTTAAAGTTTTAGCAATTAATATGGACATACAACAGTTGTTCTAAACTGAGGATGACTTTATTCCCCAGGGAATATTTGGCAACCTAGAGACAATTTTTATTGTTGTGACTAGGGAAATGTTACTGGTATCTAGTAAGAAGAGGTCAGTGATACTGCTAAACAACCAACAATACACAAAACAACCGTCTCCCCGCCCCACCATACACCCAATAAGGAATTATCTGGCTCAAAATGTCAATATTGTCGAAGTTGAAAAACCCTGGTCATACAGATACAGATCAGTTGAATATCAGCTCCGTCGCTGAGGAAGCTAAGTACATAAAAGAGTTTCACAATGGAAATTACTGATATTTCTCTCTCTCCTCAACTCCTTTAGCACCATTGTCTCTCCAGGATGCTCAATTGGAAACTTGATATCTTCTTTAATTCCCCTTTTCTCTCCCTCCATGGTAGTTCTTCAGGCCCACTGTATTTAATTTTCTGGCTGTCTCTAATCCAGATTCTCCTCTCCCTCCCACTTCTACTACCTTAATATAAGCCTTTGTATTTGCCCCCTTTTATACACAGTATCTCATTCCAGGACTATTTCAGTCACATCTAAGTGAGTTTTACAGACTTTCCTGCTTCCACTCCATTCTCTGTACTGTGTTAGCATTGTAACACTGTACCTAGCTCACACTGCCATACTCTGCAGGTAATGAGTAAATGTTTATTAAATTAATTAATAAACAAATGGGATCCACTATATCCTTACTCCAAAATTTCCAGTGGTTCCTTGATGCCTACAGAATAAATGCAAAATCCCATCACCTGACCTGTGAGATAATTCAAAATGCTATACCAAATTCTCTTACCAGTTTAAATTCCATGTATCTCAAACTCAGACCAATTTCACTCCTTTACCATAACTTATAGTCTAAAAGAATGAGTGTCTCACATTAATGTCAAATGTCATCCTTTTTCCCATTTATATGTTTCCCAAACATGCTATTGTAAAATGCTTCTGGCTTTTAGTCATCTTTGGCAGTTTCTCTCAATGGTTCTCAGTGAGGGCGGGAGTGAGGGGTCTCATTCAAAGACTTCAAAATAAAACTTCCCAACCCCAACACACATCTACTGAATCAAATCTGGAAGAGGCAGGCATACAGATGTCTATTTGATCCTAATAAAATTAAACACACACACGCACACACACACACACACACACACTCACAGACATCAATTGGCCTTACATACTTGGGTCTATTTTTGGACTGAACACTTGTCTATTGATCTATATATCTATTCTTTCACCAGTACCACACTGTTATTTTATTAATCTTTTCAAAGAACTCAACTTTGGTGTCATTAGCTGTAACTTTAAGTTTGCTGACTCTCTTCTTATCTCCATTCTATGATTTCATTTGTATTTTTTTTAAATTATTTATTTGAAAGACAGAGATCACAAGTAGGCAGAGGCAGGCAGAGAGAGAGAGGAGGAAGCAGGCTCCCCACTGAGCAGAGAGCCCGATGTGGGGCTCGATCCCAGGACCCTGGAATCAATGACCTGAGCCGAAAGCAGAGGCTTTAACCCACTGAGCCACCCAGGTGCCCCTCATTTGTATTTTTTTAGTTTGTTGTTCAATTACAAAATTTCCATGTGTTCTTATCTACATTTTCTATATCTTTGCTGAGCCTTCATATATTTTCATTCCTTTCATGAGTGTTCACCTTTACTTCTTAGAGCAATCAATGTTGTATTTAGTTAGTTCTTTTAAAGATTTTTTTAAAAAGTTTTATTTATTTATTTTAGAGAGAGAGCATGAATTGGGGAAGGGGTAGAAGGATAGAGAGGCGGGAGGGAGAGAAAGAGAGTGAGAGAGTGAGAGAGCAAGAGAGAGAGAGAGAGAGAAGCAGACTCCCCACTGAGCATGGAGTCCTATGTTGACAGGAGCTGACCCAGGACCCTGAGATCATGATCTGAGTGAAAATCAAGAGTCAGCTGCTTAACAGACTGAGCCACCCAGGTGCCCCTAGTTGCTTTACAGTTTTGCCTGATAATTCCAACAGTTATATCAGTATTGGCATTTGCTAATTATTTATTACTTTATGAGTTGAATTTTTCCTACTTGTTTAGTGTCAAATGATTTTTATTGTATCCTGGAAATTTTGAATATTATGTCATAAAACTATGAGGGCTTCCCCCCCCATTCTAAGGAGAACACTGATTTTTCATAATTCTTTAAACAGTCAACTCATTGTGCTATGTTCAGCTACAAATTCCAACCTATATTCTGTGTGCTGTGGTTCCAGTGTCAGTTCAGTTTGTAAAGTTTTTGAAATTATATTTGAATCATTCCAGCATGAATCCTAGAGTTCATACACAGATGTATGGGATTGCCTCTTTATCTCCCTCCTCTCAGTAAATTCTCTTAATATTTCCATCTGACTGCCTCAAGCCCTTCTCATATTCTTCCTGGGACTTTTTGTGTATTTAGGTACAAGCAGAGGGACGACAGAGAAAGAAAAAAGGCAATGGGCATATTCCCAATGATCTTAGGATCATAGCTTTTCTGGTCAGAAAGAATGGTTCTAAAAAAAAGAAAAGAAAGAAGAAAGAGAAAGAAAGAAAGAAAGAAAGAAAGAAAGAAAGAAAGAAAGAAAGAAAGAGGAAGAAGGGAGGAAGGAAGGAAAGAATGTTCTCCTACTTCAAAGTTCTAAGTACTTGCTTAGCCACTGCTTCTCAGTGTGTCTACTGTACTGTTACATGGAGGCCTGGGATAGGACAGAAGATATTAAAAAAAAAAAAAAAAAGGAAAGAAAAACAGCCTGATAATTTCTCCAACTCTCTCTTATTATTAGTAGTCCTTTTCTCTCCTCTTGTCAGAATAATAAGGGAAAACTTCACTTGGAAATTTTCCTGTCTGTGCCTGGTATATACTTTTGGATTTGGGGTTGCTTTTGAATACAACTCTGGTAATACCAAATTAAAAAAAAAAATACTCATCACTAGGTCAGAGGTATTTCTTATCTCCTTCAATCTGTTATTATTAATATTTTTATATCCTCAGGTAAGTTGCTCCATGCATTCCTGAAAGATTTATAGTTGCAGTCAATGTTTGCAAACATATTTCCTATGATAAAGTCCCATGTGATTCCTTATGGTATTTATATCTCTGCTGAATTAGCTATTTATTCATATTTGTAACCTTCCATTTTCCACTAGATCTTTTAACAGTAGTTATCTTCAAATTTCTTTCTAATTGTTCCAACATCTTGGTAATCTCTGTGTCTGGTTTTGTTGGTTGCATTTTATCTCAATAATTTTTTTTTTTTGCTTTTTAATGTATTTTGAAGATTTTGATTGAATGCCATGTATAATACGTAGAAGACCAGAAGACACATATACATACTATTTATGTGTGAAAATGGGCATGTCTCTTCTACTGCCAGCTTGGCAGTGTAAAATTTTGAGTAAGTCTATTCAGGACATGAACTAGGTTTAATTCTTTTTTTTTTCCTGCTTCCAATACTATCAATGTAATAAAGGCTTCAGATTCTTCTAGAAGTGGGATGTTGTCATTACCGTGTGCTTTAGGTGGGGTACATTTAACCAATGTGGGAAAAGATATCTTTTTTAAAATATTTTTTTATAAACATGTAATGTATTATTAGCCATAGGGGTACAGGTCTGTGAATTGCCAGGTTTACACTTCATAGCACTCACCTTAGCACATAACCTCCCCAATGTTCATAACACTGCCACCCTACCCCGACCCCCCACTGGCAACCCTCAGTTTGTTTTGTGAGATTAAGAGTATCTTATGGCTTGTCTCCCTCCCAATCCCATCTCATTTCATTTATTCTTTTCCTACCTCCCCAAACCCCCCACGTTGCATCTCCCCTTCCTCATATCAGGGAGATCATATGATAGTTGTCTTTCTGCGATTGACTTACTTTGCTAAGCATAATATCCTCTAGTCCCATGCACATCATTGTAAATAGCAAGATTTCATTTCTTTTGATGGCTGCATTATACACACACACACACCACTTCTTCTTTATCCATTCATTTGTTTATGGACATCTAGGTTCGTTCCATAGTTTGGTTATTTTGGACATTGCTACTATAAACATTTGGATGCACATGCTCCTTTGGATCACTACACTTGTATCTTTAGGGTAAATACCCAGTACTGCAATTGCTGGATCATCAGGTAGCTCTATTTTCAACTTTTTGAGGAACATCCATGCTGTTTTCCAGAGCAGTTGTACTAGCTTGCATTCCCACCAACAGTGTAGGAAGGTTCCCCTTTCTCCATATCCTTGCCAGCATCTGTCATTTCCTGACCTGTTAATTTTAGCCATTCTGACTGGTGTGAGGAGGTATCTCATTGTGGTTTTGATTTGTATTTCCCTGATACCAAGTGATGTGGAGCACTTTTTCATGTGTCTGTTGGCCATCTGGATGTCTTCTTAGCAGAAATGTCTGTTCATGTTCTCTGTCCATTTCTTGATTGGATTATTTGTTCTTTGGGTGTTGAGTTTGCTAAGCTCTTAATACATTTTTGGATACTAGCCCTTTATCTGATATGTCGTTTGCAAATATCTTCTCCCATTCTCTCAGTTGTCCTTTGGTTTTGTTAACTGTTTCCTTTGCTGTGCAAAAGTTTTGATTTTGATGAAGTCCCAATAGTTCGTTTTTTCCCTTGCTTCCCTTACCTTTGGCGATGTTCCTAGGAAGAAGTTGCTATGGCTGAGGTCGAAGAGGTTGCTGCCTGTGTTCTCCTCAAGGATTTTGATGGATTTCTTTCTCACATTGAGGTCCTTCATTCATTCTGAGTCTATTTTCATGTGTGGTGTAAGGAATTGGTCCAATTTCATGTTTATGCATGTGGCTGTCCAATTTTCCCAACACCATTTGTTGAAGATGCTGTCTCTTTTCCATTGGACATTCTTCCCTGCTTTGTCGAAGATTAGTTGACCATAGAGTTGAGGGTCTATTTCTGGGCTCTCTATTCTGTTCCATTGATCTATGTGTCTGTTTTTGTGCCAGTACTGGTACAATGTACCAGTACCATCTTGATGATGACAGCTTTGTAATAGTGCTTGAAGTCTGGAATTGTGATGTCACCAACTTTGGCTTTCCTTTTCAATATTCCATTGGCTATTCAAGGTCTTTTCTGGTTCCTTATAAATTTTAGGATTATTTGTTCAATTTTTTTGTAAAAAAATGGATGGGATTTTGATAGGTATTGCATTAAATGTGTAGATTGCTTTAGGTAGCATAAACATTGTCACAATATTTGTTCTTCCAATCCAGGAGCATGGAACATTTTTCCATTTCTTTGTGTCTTCCTCAGTTTCTTTCATGAGTACTTTATAGTTTTCTGAGTATAGATTCTTTGCCTCTTTGCTTAGGTTTATTTCTAGGTATCTTGTGGTTTTGGGTGCAATTGTAAATGGGATTGACTCCTTAATTTTTCTTTCTTCTGTCTTGTTGTTGGTGTAAAGAAATGCAACTGATTTCTATGCACTGATTTTATATCCTGACACTTTACTGAATTCCAGTACAAGTTCTAGCAGATTTGGAGTGGAGCCTTTTGGGTTTTCCACATATAGTATCACATCATCTGCAAAAAGTGATAGTTTGACTTCTTCTTTGCTGATTTGGATGCCTTTAATTTCTTTTTGTCGCCTGATTGCTGACGCTAGGACTTCTAGTACTATGTTGAATAACAGTGGTGATACTGGACATCCCTGCCATATTCCTGACTTTAGCGGAAAAGCTCTCAGTATTTCTCCATCTAGAATGATATCTAGAATGATATTTGCAGTGTGTTTTTCATAGATGCCTTTGATAATATTGAGGTGTGTGCCCTCTATCCCTACACTTTGAAGAGTTTTGATCAGGAAGGGATGCTGTACTTTGTCAAATGCTTTTTCAGCATCTATGGAGAATATCATATGGTTCTTGTTCTTTCTTTTGTTAATGTATTTTATCACATTGATTGATTTATGGATGTTGAACCAACCTTGCAGCCCTGGAATAAATCCCACTTGGTAGTAGTGAATAATCCTTTTAATGTACTGTTGGATCCTATTGGCTAGTATTTTGGTGAGAATTTTCACATCTGTGTTTATCAAGGATATTGGTCTGTAATTCTCTTTGTTGATGGGATCCTTGTCTGATTTTGGGATCAAGGCAATGCTGGCATCATAAAATGAGTTTGGAAGTTTTCCTTCCATTTCTATGTTTTGGAACATTTTCAGAAGGATAGGAATTAATTCATCTTTAGATGCAGGGTAGAATTCCCCTGGGAAGCCATCTGGCCTTGGGCTTTTGTTTGTTTGGAAATTTTTGATGACTCTTTCAACCTCCTTACTGGTTATGGGTCTGTTCAGGTTTTCTATTTCTTCCTGGTTCAGTTGTGGTAGTTTATATGTCTCTAGGAACGCATTCATTTTTTCCAGATTCTCAAATTTGTTGGTGTAGGTTTCCTCATAATGTTTGTATAATTGTATTTCTTTGGTGTTAGTTGTGATCTCTCATCTTTCATTCATGTTTTTACTTATTTTGGTCCTTTGTCTTTTCTTTTTGGTAATTCTGGCCAGGGGTTTATCAATCTTACTAACTCGTTCAAAAAACCAGCTCCTAGTTTCATTGATTTGTTCTTTTTTATTTTTTTGGTTTCTATTTCATTGATTTCTGCTCTGATCTTTATTATTTCTCGTCTCCTGCTGGGTTCAGGCTTTATTTGTTTTTCTTTCTCCAGCTCCTTTAGTTGTAGGGTTAGGTTGTGTATTTGAGACCTTTCTTGTTTCTTGAGAAAGGCTTTTATCACTATATATTTTCCTCTTATGACTGCCTTTGCTGTGTCCTACAGATTTTAAACTTTTGTGTTTTCCTTATCATTTGTTTCCATGAATTTTTTCAATTATTCTTTAATTTCCTTGTTGACCCATTCATTCTGTAGAAGGATGCTATTTAGTCTCCAAGTATTTGGGTTCTTTCTAAATTTCTTCTTGTGATTGAGTTCTAGCTTCAGATCATTGTGGTCTGAATGATCTCAATCTTTTGATACCAGTTTAGACCTGATTTATGACCCAGGATGTGATCTATCCTGGAGAATGTTCCTTGTGCACTAGAGAAGAATGTGTATTCTGTTGCTTTGGGATGAAATGTTCTGAATATATCTGTGATGTCCATCTGCTCCAGTGTGTCATTTAAGGCCTTTATTTCCATGTTGATCTTTTGCTTGGATGATCTGTCCATTTCACTGAGGGGAGTGTTAAAATCCCCTACTATTACTGTATTATTGTCAATGTGATTTTTTGATTTTGTTATTAATTGGCTTATATAGTTGGCTGCTCACAATATCCTTTAGATATTTAAAATTGTTAGATCTTCTTGTTGGACAGACCCTTTGAGTATGATATAGTGTCCTTCCTTATATCTTATTATAGTCTTTGACTTAAAATCTAATTCATCTGACATAAGGATTGCCACCCAACTTTCTTTTGATGTCCATTAGCATGGTAAATGGCCCCCCCCCACTTTAAATCTGGAGGTGTCTTGAGTCTAAAATGAGTTTCTTGAAGATAGCATATTGATGGGTTTTGTTTTTCTCTTCGTTCTGATACCCTGTGTCTTTTGATTGGGGCAATGAGACCATTTACATTCAGCGTAACTCTTCAAAGATAAGAATTTAGTGCCATTGTATTGTCTGTAAGGTGATTGCTACTCTATGTTGTCTCTGTTCCTTTCTGATCTGCTACTTTTAGGCTCTTTTTTTTCTAGAGGACCCCTTTCAATATTTCCTGTAGAGCTGGTTTGGTGCTTGCAAATCCTTTCAGTTTTTGTTTTTTCTGGAAACTTTCTATCTCTCCTTTTGTTTTCAATGATTGCCTAACTGGATATAGTATTCTTTGCTGCATGTTTTTCTCATTAATGCTCTGAATATATCATGCCAGTTCTTTCTGGCCTGCCAGGCCTCTGTGGATAAGTCTATTGCCAATCTAATATTTTTACCATTGTATGTTACAGACTTCTTTTCCTGGACTGCTTTCAGAATTTCCTATTTGTTGCTAAGACTTGTAAATTTTATTATTAGATGATGGGGTGTGTAACTATTCTTATTGATTTGGGGGTTATTCTCTGCACCTCCTGGATTTTGATGCTTGTTCCCTTTGCCATATTAGGGAAATTCTCTCCAATAATTCTCTCCAATATACCTTCTGCTCCCCTCTCTCTTTCTTCTTCTTCTGGAATCCCAGTTATTCTAATGTTTGTCTTATGGTGTCACTTATCTCTCGAATTCTCCCCTCATGGCCCAGTAGTTGTCTCTCTTTTGCTCAGCTTCTTTATTCTCTCTCATTTGTTCTTCTATATCACTAATTCTTTCTTCTGCCTCATTTCTCCTTGCAGTAAGAGTCTCCATTTTCGATTGCACCTCATTAATAGCTTTTTTGATTTCAACTTGGTTACATTTTCATTCTTTTATTTCTCCAGAAAGGGCCTTTATTATTCCAGACAAGGTTTCTCTAATATCTTCCATGCCTTTTTTTTGAGTCTGGCTAGTACCTTGAGAATCCTCATTCTGAAGTCTAGATCTGACATATTACCAATGTCTGCATTGATTAGGTCCCTAGCCTTCAGTACTGCCTCTTGTTCTTCTTCTTCTTCTTCTTCTTCTTCTTCTTCTTTTTTTTTTTTTTTTTGGTGAGATTTTGTGCCTTGTCATTTTGTCCAGATAAGAATATCTGAAGGAGCAAATAAAATACTAAAGGGTGGCAAAGACCCCAGGAAAATGTGCTTTAACCAAATCAGAAGAGACCCCAAATTGTGGGGAGGAGAAAGAGGTCAAAAATAAATTCAGAAGAAAAAAAATTTTAAAAAGAGAATAAAGAAAAGATATAAAAAAGAAAAAGTCTATATGTATAATTACACTGGTTACTAGAACAGGGTCACCCACTTAATTTTGGGAGTATTTTGGTCTCTAGAAGAAACTACCTTCCAAAATTTTAAAGAAGGAAAACATATATAAAGTTAAATACAATGAAGAGATGGAATGTGAGTACATAGATGAAAATTTTTTTTTAATTTTATAAAAAAGGATTTGATAAGATAAGTTGGTTGGGAGAATAAAGAAAAAGGAAGTGGAGAGAATTTGCTCAGGCTGGAGACTAGAGCAAGCCTGGTGCTAGATTTAGGGTATATTTTGATCTGCCAGAAGAAGTTGTACTCCAAATTTTTTTAGAAGAAAAAACTGTATGTGTATACAGAAAATAAAGTTAGATACCTGCCATTGCACTCCTGGGTATTTACCCCAAAGATACAGATGTAGTGAAAAGAAGGGCTATGTGTACCTCAATGTATATAGCAGCAATGGCCACGGTCGCCAAACTGTGGAAAAAACCAAGATGCCCTTCAACGGATGAATGGATAGGAAGATGTGGTCCATATACACTATGGAGTATTATGCCTCCATCAGAAAGAGTGAATACCCAACTTTTGTAGCAACATGGACGGGAGTGGAAGAGATTATGCTGAGTGAAATAAGTCAAGCAGAGAGAGTCAATTATCATATGGTTTCACTTATTTGTGGAGCATATCAAAAAGCATGGAGGACATGGGGAGTTAGAGAGAAGGGGGTTGGGGTAAATTGTAAGGGGAGGTGAATCATGAGAGATTATGGACTCTGAAAAACAATCTGAGGGGTTTGAAGTGGCTGGAGGGTGGGAGGTCGGGGTACCAGGTGGTGGGTATTATAGAGGGCACGGGATTGCATGGAGCACTGGGTGTGGTGAAAAAATAATGATACTGTTATGCTAAAAATAAATAAATGAAAAAAAAAACAGTTAGATACAATGGAGGGTAAAATATGACTATAATTATGAAGGTTCAAAAAAATTTGTTTTAATGAAAGGTATTGTTAAGACAAACTAGTTTAAAAATGTTAAAAGAGGAAAGGGTAAAAGTTTAAAAAAATTAGCAGAAGAAAAAAATAAAATTAAAAAAATTAACTTTGCAAGACTAAAGAATCATGGGGAGAAGGCCATGAATTCCATACTTCGCTTTCTCCTCCTCTGGAATTCCTCTATTTTCCTTGGTAAGTGAAGTTGGTCTTGGCTGGATTTCTTTTTGATCCTCTGGCCGAGGGCCCTGTTGTAGTGATTCTCAAGTGTCTTTGCCCGAGGCAGAATTGCACCACCCTTACCAGGGGCCAGGCTACGCAATCTGCTTGGATTTGCTTTCAGGAGCTTTTGTTCCCTGAATGCTTTCCATAGAGTTCTGGAGGATGGGAATGGAAATGGTGGTCTCCCAATCTCTGGCCTGGGGGAGCCAAGTGCTCGGGGCCCCACTCCTCAGTGCACCCTTGGAGAAAAGCACTCAATCACTCCCATATCCCTGGCCTCAGGCTGTGCTCCGAGCTCACCCAGCCTGTGACCAAGCATCTCTGTTTCTGGCACACAGCTCTGCCTGGAGTCTCCAAACCCCACAGATCCCTGAGCTCTTCCAAGGGGTGCCTCCCTGGATCTTGTGGCGACCCCACTCACAGAGCAGTGGCCTATGCCATGGATTACGGTTCAAGGTAACCCTGAGTTGAGAGCTCACTCCTCAGCTCTGTCTCTGTAGCTAGCTTCCCCACTCTAATACCCGTGAGCTCTGTGACACTCAGACACCCCTTATCCTTCTGTGACCCAGTGGGACCTGAGGCCTTGTTGTCCCCACGTGGGCTTCACCTCAGTTTAGCTCTGGAGTGATGTCCCTCATTGGAGCAGACTTTTAAAAGTTCTGATTTTGTGCTCCTTTGCTCCACTTCTTGTCGGGAGCCAGCCCCTCCCCCTCCCAGTCTATCTTCCTGTCACTTTGGATTCACTTCTCTGCCTGTCCTACCTTTTAGAAAGTGGTCAATTTTCTGTTTCTAGAATTGTTGCTCTTCTTCTCTTTCACCTCCTGTTCAATTTGTAGGTGTTTGCAATGGTTTGATAAGCTATCTAGCTGGTTTCCTGCTACCTGATGTCATCTCAGCCTGCTACTTCTCTGCCATCTTATCTCCTTTGCTGCAAAGATATCTGTTTGAGTTAGTATTTTTATTTCTTTTAGATATATTCCCAGAAATGAACTGTTTTGATCATATAGTAATTCTTTTTTCATGTTTTTGAGAATTCTTTACACCATTTTACATAGTGTCTTTACTAATTTACAATAGCAACAGTATACAAGGGCTTTCTTTTTTTAATTTGTTTTTTATTTATTCATTTGACAGACGGAGATCACAAGTAGGCAGAGAGGCAGGCAGAGAGAAAGGAAGGGAAGCAGGCACCCCGCTGAGCAGAGAGCCTGATGCAGGGCTCACTCCCAGGACCCTGGGATCATGACCTGAGCCAAAGGCAGAGGCTTAACTCAGCCACCCAGGCGCCCCTACAAGGGCTTTCTTGTTTCATCCATGCCAACATTAGTTACATCTTATCTTTTTAAAAAAGTTCATTCTAATGAAGCAGTACCTCATTGTGATTTTAATTTGCATTTCCCTAATCACTAATGACATTGAGCTTTTTTTTTTTTTTTATGTACCTATTGGTCTTTTGTATATCTTCTTTGAAGAAATGTCTATCCAGCCACTTTGTCTTTCTTTAATTAGGCTCTTTGGTTTTTGCTATTGAGTTATATGAGGGTTTTATAATATTCTAGGTATTAACCCCTTATCAGATACATGGTTTGCAAATATTTTTTCTCATTTCATTGGTTGTCTTTTCACTTCGTTCTTGGTTTCTTTTGATGTACAAGCTTTTTGTTTGATGTACCACCTTTTTTTTAAATTATGTTTCTTGTGCTTTGTCACATCAAAAAAATCATTATGAAGGCCTATGTCAATAATATTTATTCTTACATTTTTTTCTAGGAGTTTCACAAATTCAGGTTTCACATTTAAGTTTTTAATCCTTTGTGCATTAACATTTATGAGTGACAGAAGATATGGGTCCAATTTCATTCTTTTACTTATGAATATCCAGTTATCCCAGTACCATTTATTGGAGAGACTCTCTGTTCTCCAATGAATATTCTTGACTTTCTTGCCAAGTAATGGTTGACATTATATACTTTGGTTTATTTCTGATATCTCAATTCTGTTTCATTTATCTATTTGTCAGTTTTTATGCCAATATTATACAGTTTTGATAACTATAGGTTAATAGTATATTTGAAATAAAAACTTGCAATGCCTCCTGCTTTGTTGTACTTTCTTAATATTTCTTGGCTTTTCTGGGTCTCTTATGGTTCCATATAAACTTTAGGAGTTTTTTTTTCTGATTCTGCAAAATTACAATTTGAATCTCGTTAGGGATTGCATTTAACCTATAGATAGCTTTTGGTATTATTGGCATTTTATTTTATTTTTATTTTTTAATTTACTTTTAGTTTTTCAGTGTTCCATGATTCATTATTTATGTACCACACCCAGTACTCCATGCATTTCAATTATAATATTAATTCTTCCCATTTATGAACATAAGGTATCTTTCCATTTACTTATTTATTTCATTAAAACTTAGTTTTAAAAACAGAAATATTTCACCTCAGTTAAATTTATTACAAATATTTCATTGTTTTGATGCTATTGTAACTTAGATGGTTTTATTTATGTAGTTTACAAAAAAATTGCTGTTGGTAAATAGAAATGCTACTGACTTGAGATGCACCTGGGTGGCTCAGTAGATTAAATGTCCAACTCTTGATTTCAGCTCAGGTCTTGAGTTTAAGCTCCACATAGTGCTCCATGCTAGGTATGGAAACTAGTTTAAAAAAAAGAAATACCACTGATTTTTGAAGGTTAATTTTGTACCCTGTAACCTTATTGAATTCATTGATTAGATCTTTTCTTTTTTTTGTTTTTTTAATATAATTTTTTATTTTTTATAAACATATATTTTTATCCCCAGGGGTACAGGTCTGTGAATCACCAGGTTTACACACTTCACAGCACTCACCAAAACACATACCCTCCCCAATGTCCATAATACCACCCCCTTCGCCCAAACCCCCTCCCCCCAGCAACCCTCAGTTTGTTTTGTGAGATTAAGAGTCACTTATGGTTTGTCTCCCTCCCAATCCCATCTTGTTTCATTGATTCTTCTCCTACCCACTTAAGCCACCATGTTGCATCACCACTTCCTCATATCAGGGAGATCATATGAGAGTTGTCTTTCTCCACTTGACTTATTTCGCTAAGCATGATACGATCTAGTTCCATCCATGTTGTTGCAAATGGCAAGATTTCATTTCTTTTGATGGCTGAATAGTATTCCATTGTGTATATATACCACATCTTCTTGATCCATTCATCTGTTGATGGACATCTAGGTTCTTTCCATAGTTTGGCTATTGTGGACATTGCTGCTATAAACATTCGAGTACACGTGCCCCTTTGGATCACTACGTTTGTATCTTTAGGGTAAATACCCAGTAGTGCAATTGCTGGGTCATAGGGCAGTTCTATTTTCAACATTTTGAGGAACCTCCATGCTGTTTTCCAGAGAGGTTGCACCAGCTTGCATTCCCACCAACAGTGTAGGAGGGTTCCCCTTTCTCCGCATCCTCGCCAGCATCTGTCATTTCATGACTTGTTGATTTTAGCCATTCTGACTGGTGTGAGGTGATATTGCATTGTGGTTTTGATTTGTATTTCCCTGATGCCGAGTGATATGGAGCACTTTTTCATGTGTCTGTTGGCCATCTGGATGTCTTCTTTGCAGAAATGTCTGTTCATGTCCTCTGCCCATTTCTTGATTGGATTCTTTGTTCTTTGGGTGTTGAGTTTGCTAAGTTCTTTATAGATTCTGGACACTAGTCCTTTATCTGATATGTTGTTTGCAAATATCTTCTCCCATTCTGTCAGTTGTCTTTTGATTTTGTTAACTGTTTCCTTTGCTGTGCAAAAGCTTTTGATCTTGATGAAATCCCAATAGTTCATTTTTGCCCTTGCTTCCCTTGCCTTTGGCGTTGTTCCTAGGAAGATGTTGCTGCGGCTGAGGTCGAAGAGGTTGCTGCCTGTGTTCTCCTCAAGGATTTTGATGGATTCCTTTCGCACATTGAGGTCCTTCATCCATTTGGAGTCTATTTTCGTGTGTGGTGTAAGGAAATGGTCCAATTTCATTTTTCTGCATGTGGCTGTCCAATTTTCCCAGCACCATTTATTGAAGAGGCTGACTTTTTTCCATTGGACATTCTTTCCATCCAAGCAAAAGATCAGCAAGGAAATAAAGGCCTTAAACGACACACTGGACCAGATGGACATCACAGATATATTCAGAACATTTCATCCCAAAGCAACAGAATACACATTCTTCTCTAGTGCACATGGAACATTCTCCAGAATAGATCACATCCTCGGTCCTAAATCAGGACTCAACCGGTATCAAAAGATTGGGATCATTCCCTGCATATTTTCAGACCACAATGCTCTAAAGCTAGAACTCAACCACAATAGGAAGTTTGAAAAGAACCAAAATACATGGAGACTAAACAGCATCCTTCTAAAGAATGAATGGGTCAACCGGGAAATTAAAGAAGAATTGAAAAAAATCATGGAAACAAATGATAATGAAAATACAACGGTTCAAAATCTGTGGGACACAACAAAGGCCATCCTGAGAGGAAAATATATAGCGGTACAAGCCTTTCTCAAGAAACAAGAAAGGTTTCAGGTACACAATCTAACCCTACACCTAAAGGAGCTGGAGAAAGAACAAGAAAGAAACCCTAAGCCTAGCAGGAGAAGAGAAATCATAAAAATCAGAGCAGAAATCAATAAAATAGAAACCAAAAAAAACAATAGAACAAATCAACGAAACTAGGAGCTGGTTCTTTGAAAGAATTAATAAAATTGATAAACCCCTGGCCCGACTTATCAAAAAGAAAAGAGAAAGGACCCAAATAAATAAAATCATGAATGAAAGAGGAGAGATCACAACTAACACCAAAGAAATACAAACTATTATAAGAACATACTATGAGCAACTCTACGGCAATAAATTTGACAATCTGGAAGAAATGGATGCATTCCTAGAAACATATAAACTACCACAACTGAGCCAGGAAGAAATAGAAAGCCTGAACAGACCCATAACCAGTAAGGAGATTGAAACAGTCATTAAAAATCTCCAAACAAACAAAAGCCCTGGGCCAGATGGCTTCCCGGGGGAATTCTACCAAACATTTAAAGAAGAACTAATTCCTATTCTCCTAAAACTGTTCCAAAAAATACAAATGGAAGGAAAACTTTCAAACTCATTTTATGAGGCCAGCATCACCTTGATCCCAAAACCAGACAAGGATCCCACCAAAAAAGAGAGCTATAGACCAATATCCTTGATGAACACAGATGCGAAAATACTCAACAAAATACTAGCCAATAGGATTCAACAGTACATTAAAAAGATTATTCACCACGACCAAGTGGGATTTATTCCAGGGCTGCAAGGTTGGTTCAACATCCACAAATCAGTCAATGTGATACAACACATCAATAAAAGTAAGAACAAGAACCATATGATACTCTCAATAGATGCTGAAAAAGCATTTGACAAAGTACAGCATACCTTCCTGATCAAAACTCTTCAAAGTGTAGGGATAGAGGGCACATACCTCAATATCATCAAAGCCATCTATGAAAAACCCACCGCAAATATCATTCTCAATGGAGAAAAACTGAAAGCTTTTCCGCTAAGGTCAGGAACACGGCAGGGATGTCCATTATCACCACTGCTATTCAACATCGTACTAGAGGTCCTAGCCTCAGCAATCAGACAACAAAAGGAAATTAAAGGCATCCAAATCGGCAAAGAAGAAGTCAAATTATCACTCTTTGCAGATGATATGATACTATATGTGGAAAACCCAAAAGACTCCACTCCAAAACTGCTAGAACTTATACAGGAATTCAGTAAAGTGTCAGGATATAAAATCAATGCACAGAAATCAGTTGCATTTCTCTACACCAACAGCAAGACAGAAGAAAGGGAAATTAAGGAGTCAATCCCATTTACAATTGCACCCCAAACCATAAGATACCTAGGAATAAACCTAACCAAAGAGACACAGAATCTATACTCAGAAAACTATAAAGTACTCATGAAAGGAATTGAGGAAGACACAAAGAAATGGAAAAATATTCCATGCTCCTGGATTGGAAGAATAAATATTGTGAAAATGTCTATGCTACCTAAAGCAATCTACACATTTAATGCAATTCCTATCAAAGTACCATCCATCTTTTTCAAAGAAATGGAACAAATAATTCTAAAATTTATATGGAACCAGAAAAGACCTCGAATAGCTAAAGGGATATTGAAAAAGAAAGCCAACGTTGGTGGCATCACAATCCCGTACTTCAAGCTCTATTACAAAGCTGTCATCATCAAGACAGCATGGCATAAAAACAGACCCATAGATCAATGGAACAGAATAGAGAGCCCAGAAATAGTCTCTTAACTCTATGGTCAACTAATCTTCGACAAAGCAGGATAGATCTTTTCTTTTTTTGCTTGAGTCTTTAAGATTTCTCTATATAAAATCACATCTTCTGCAAAAAGAATGTCGCTTCTTTTATAATTTTCACAAATTAAGTTTTTTTTCTTCCCTGATTGCTCTAGTTAGAATGTTTCCTTCCATTTATTTTATTTGTAAACTTTTAATTCCAGTATAATTAACATAGTGTTATATTAGTTTTAGGCAGGGACACCTGGGTCGTTCCGTTGGTTACCTTCGGCTCAGGTCATGATCTCAGAGTCTTGGAATCAAGTCCTGCATTGGGATCCCTGCTCATCAGGGAGTCTGCTTATCCTTCTGCCCTGCCCCATGCTCATAATATCTCTCCCTCTCTCTCTCTTTAAAATAAACAAATAAGATATTTTTAAAAAAGTTATTGAATTATTCAGTTCAGTTACAGTATTTTTTCAATTCTTAGATTGCTGGGAAGGGTTTTTTTGATGGTTGCTATTTTCTCTTCAAACTTTCCATTTTGTTTATGCATTGTTTCCTAATTTTATTTAGTTGTTTTTCTCTGTGTGGTGTGTGTGTGTGTGTGTGTTTTGTGATTCACTAAACTTCTTTAAGAGGATTATTATGAAATATTTGATAGTTCACAGATCTCCAGTTCTTGAGAATCAGTCATTAGAATGTTATTAGTTCCCTTTGGTTATGTGTGTGTGTGTGTGTGTGTGTGTGTGTGAGAGAGAGAGAGAGAGAGATTCTTGATTTCTTTTTTTTTTTTTTTTTTTTTTTTTTTTTTTAAAGATTTTTTTTTATTTATTTATTTGACAGAGAGAGACCACAAGTAGGCAGAGAGGCAGGCAGAGAGAGAGAGGAGGAAGCAGGCTCCCTGCTGAGCAGAGAGCCCGATGCGGGACTCGATCCCAGGAACCTGAGATCATGACCTGAGCCGAAGGCAGCGGCGTAACCCACTGAGCCACCCAGGCGCCCAGATTCTTGATTTCTAACACTGGTATGTATGTATTTGAGTAATCAGACTCCTCTTCCAGATTTGCATGTTTGCATTTCAAGAGAACAGTTTTTACCAGTTAACTTAGTTTCAGTTTCTTTGTATGTCTGCTATTAATGTCCTTGGATGGAGACTTGCTATCATGGTTTACTGTAGGTCAAGGCAACTCTTTGGGCTCTGAGCACAGGGATGTGTGTGTAACCCTGGCTGAGAACATTGAATAGGACTGCTCAGTTGATTTTCCACCCAATTGAAGCTGTAGGATAGACTCCATGTTTTCTTGGATATTCTGTTCATGCATACTAGATGGTTGGGTAATATATTCTGTAGTATAATGCTCTGAAGTAGCTTCCTTGAATTGGCAGGACAGCAGGATGCAGGATGGGACCCAGGGTCTGCAGACCTTAATGTCTGGGGATACAAATCTGGCCTAAGTGTGCATTCAGCTCTTTTGTCACGTGAGGCCACCAGTTTTGCTATGCAGATAGGGAAACTATGGTTTGTGCTGTCTAAGTGTCACTGTATGAAAGCTGTTTAATGGGCTATGTAGTTTCCTATGTGCTCTGGTTGAGTTCCCTAGTCAGTCAGACTAAAGAGCATATTCAACAATGAGTGGGCTATGAATTAAGTTCCCTGCCTGGGCACAATAGGAGAAGCAGCTCTCACACTGGCAAAACTTTTTGTATGTTTTTTTTAAATTCCAGTGTAGTTAATACATAATGTTATATAAGTTACTCCATGTACAATATAGTGATTCAAAACAATTTCATATAATACTCAGTGCTCATCAAGAGAAGTATACTCTAAACCCCTTCACCTGTTTTATCCACCCCCCTCACACCAGCCTCCTCTCTGGTAACCATCTGCCTGTTCTCTATAGCTAAGATTCTGTTTCTTCCTTGTCTCTTTTTTTCCTTTGTTCTTTTGTTTTTAAATGTTGTTTAAACTCAAACGATCTCGTACACCAAGTTCCCTCACCAAACAGATCCACTTGCTTAGCTTTACAAATTTTGGATCTACCTGTCTTCTCTAGGTTTGAACACCACTGGGCCACACAGGTTCCAAAAATTTTCCTCAGCTCTTCTGGCCAGATGGTCAGAAAAAGTGGTTGAATAGATATTTTTCCAAAGGAGATATACAAAAGACCAATAGGTACATGAAAAAAAAAAAAAACACCTTAATTTCTATTAGTGATTAGGGAAATGCAAATTAAAATCAAAACAATGAGGTACTGCTTCACACCTGTTAGAATAAACTTTATTAAAAAGATAAGATGTAACTAATGTTGGCATGGATGAAATAAGAAAGCCCTTATACAATGTTTCTATTGTAGATTGGTAAAGGTACTATGTAAAATGGTGTAAAGATCTCAAAAAAATGAAAAAAATAATTACCATATGATCAAAACAGTTCACTTCTGGGAATATATCTAAAAGAAACAAAAATACAAACTCAAAAAGATATCTTCGCCCCCATGTTCTTAGCAGCATTATTTATAATAGTCAAGATATGGAAACACCTACGTGTCAATTAGCAGATAAATTGATAAAGACGTTTTGGTATATATAGACAATGTAATGTTATTCAGCCATAAAAAGTGAGAACATCCTATCATTTGCAACAATATGGGCACACCCTGAAAGCATTAAGCTAACTGAAATAAATCAAAGAAAGACAAATATTGTATGATCTCACTTAGATGTGGAATGTATAAAAAAATCACAATGTTATAGAAAAAGAGATCAGATTTGTGGTTAACAGAGGCACAGGTTGGGGGGAAGGACAGATTGGAGGAAGGTGGTCAGAAGTTACAAACCTCCATGTATAAGATAACTAAGTACTAGGGAATTGATATACAACATGATGATTATAACTAACACCATTACATGATATATAGAAAAGATATTAGGAGATTAAATCTTTCATTCTTAAAAAACAGAAAACAAACAAACAAAAAAGAAATCCTTAATAGTTTTAGAAATTCTTACTCAGTCCACTGGCATGGTCCCAAGGTTATTCAAGTGATGCCATCACAGAGCATTCTTGCCATAGCTGACTATAAATGCTTTCCAAGAAGAATAAAATGCTTTCAGAGAAGAATAACTGCAAAACATAAATGACTTAAAATATCCATGATTACAGATCTGATGAGAGTTCCTTTGATAAGGAATTTAGTTGTTTCTGTGAAATGCATTTTAACATAAGTTTGGACGAAGAAAGTATTGATAAATTTCTGTGAACTTTAAACAATTCCTGGAGCATCAATATTTGTAACATATATCCATTCACATATAAGCTAAGAAGGTTTATTATCATTTTCTTTGCAATTCTTCCCATGTAATTTAACATAATGAATAAATATAATTGGTTTAATATTCTTCTTTAATAAGGTGAGAGCTAAACTCTTTTGAGAATCTCCAGGGACATTCTGGGAAATCCCAAAATCAGTCTGAGCTCAAAAGTACACTATCTACACAAGCAATGAATCACGGAACACTACACAAAAACTAAAGAAGTACTGTATGGTGACAAACATAACATTTTTTTAAAAAGTACTCCATCTAGAATTTAATTGGGAAAGTTGTCAAAAATGTCAAAAGGTTTGGACACTTGGCTAAATAGGATCACAAATCACTGTGAAAAAGTACTTAGCTATCTATTTAATCAAAGTGAAAATTAAAAGATTTAAAAAACAAATACAGAAAGTTACATAGCTGATAAAAACACTAGCTCTTAGGGAGACTGGGTGGCTCAGTCAGTTAAGCATCTGCATTCAGCTTATGTCATGATCCCAGCCAGAGTTCTGGGTTCAAACACCACATAGGACTCCCTACTCAGAAGTGAGTTTGTTTCTCCCTCTCCCTCTCTCCCTTCACCTATTTGTTCTCTCTCTCTCTCTCTTTCAAATAAATAAAAAAAGAAATAAAATCTTAGCTCTTAATATGAGAAATTCAGTTTCTTAAGTAATCAAAGACCTTATAAAGAAAACATGAAGCACAGGAGATTATTTTGATAAGACACAAAATCTTGGTTTACCAGGCAAATTAGTTAAAAGGTATATAAAAACCTTTATATGATTTCTTTTTTAAAGAGAGGATGAGTAATCTAAGAAAACCTTGTTGTTTTTAATAGAAAACCAAATTCTAATTTTGCACCAGTGTTTTTTGAATATTGACTCATTTAAAAAAAAAACATAAGTTTATTGGACTGAGTAAGAATTTCTAGAACTATTGGATAAGCTGATAGATTCATAAAATTGTTAATTCAAGAGTAACCAGAACCAGAATTGAATTAATTACAGGATACTAAATGAACAGATGAGGATGATTATAGTTTTTTGGTGACTTTGATTGAAACATTGCTGGTTTTTAAATTTTTGTTTTTCAGATATAATGAAAACTTTTTCTCTTTTCTATTAAACTATCTATAACTTACAGCAATTTGGTAAAGTATACTTTTGTGAATAAGAAAAACATTTTCTTTTCTTTTTTAAAAAATTGTATTTATATAAGATTAATGTTAGCTGAACCTATTTTGGTAACCACTTCACAGTGTATGTAAATCAAACCATCATGCTGCATGCCTTAAATTTATACAGTAGTATGTAAATTATTTTTCAATAAAACTGGAAGCAAAGAAAGATCTCAAATAAATAACCTAAATCTGTGCCTCAGGGAACTAGAAAAAAAAATAAATGAAGCCCCAAATTAGCAGATGAAAAGAAACAATAAATAAAAGCAGAAATAAATGGAATAGAAAACAGAACAAAACAAAAGAAAAGAATTAAAAAAAAAAACCCCGAGTATTGACTTTTTCAAAGATAAACAAAATTGGCAAAATTTTGTAGCTAGACTAACCAAGGAACAAAGAGAGAGAACCCAAATTTACAAACTTATAAATTAAAAAGGAGATATTAGCACTGACACTGTTAGGTCCCCCTAACAGTGATTAAAGGAGCGAGACTGATATATAAAGCAAAGGTCAAACAAAGCTTTATTTCCATCCAGGCATCAAGAATCAGACCGAACGAGAACGTTCAGGGCCGCACCTCTTACAAGAGAGAACGACCCTCCTCTGTTTCACACACTAGGTTTTTTTGTTTTTTGTTTTTTGTTTTTTGTTTTTTTTTCACACACTAGTTTTTAAGGGCAAAGGCCATGTGGTTGGGCCTGGCCATGCACAGGTGGCCAAAGAAATTGTAACACACAGAGAAAGCTGCACAGTGATGCTAGGTGACCAATTGAATTACAATTTACCCTATAGTAGATATTTGACCTAGCCTATCACCTTGGTTAGAATTGGTGCCCAAAAGGCTCCCAAAGGGTGGGGCCCATACTCCTTGGTAGCTAGGGAGACAGTATGCAACCCCCCACTGATCAGATGTCTCCACCTGGCCTGACCCATTCTTGTATCTGGGCTTTGTTATCTGGGGCTAGTTTCCAGGACTTGTTTTTATGTAAGTCCCCTGGGGGAAGGGGGGCAGGGACAGTTTAAGGGTTAAACAACAAGGTTTTTGTTTATCCTGGATGGAAACCTCTGGCTAAATAGGTCCTTACAGACACCACGGATCATAAGAAGCTAATATCAATAACTGTACTTCAACAAATTGAAGTTCTTATAAGAATAGGAAAATTTCTTAGAAACATATAATTTTCTAGGACTGAATTAGGAAGATAGACTCTAAATAGGGCAATTCCTAGTAATATTGACATAATAATCAAAATATTCCCAAAGAAGAAAACTTATAGATTATAAGACTGATAACCGGTAATGAAATTCAGTCAGTAATCAAAAGCCTCCTAACAAATAAAAGCCCAAGACCCAATGGCTTCACTGGTGAACTTTACCAAACATTTAAGGAAGAATTGATGCCATTCTTCCTCAAACTCTTCCAATAAATTAAAGATAAGAGGAGTGGTTTCAAACTCATTGTATAATGCCAGCATTACTCTGATACCAAAGTCAGGAAAATGCACTATAAAAAAAGAAAACTATAGGCCATTACACCTGATGAATATAGATGCAAAAATTCTCAATAAAATACTAGCAAACAAAATTCAACAGCACATTAGAAGGATCATTTACCATGATAAAATGGGATTTATCTCTGGGATGCAAGAATGATTCAACATACAAATTAATAAATGTCTTCTGAAACATTAATAAAATGAAAGAAAAAAATAACATGTTCATGTTCATCACAGGAAAAGCATTTGACAAAACTCAATAATCATTTATGATGAAAATTCTCAACAAATTAAATGTAAAAGGAATGTACTTCAACATAATAAAGGCCATATATGAGAAATTCACAAGGACATCATACTCAATGATAAGAGACTGAAAGCTTTTCCTCTAAAATCAGGAACAAGTGTGCACACTCTGACTGATAATATTCAAGATAGTACTGAAATTCCCAACCAGAGCAACCAGGAAAGAAAAAGAAATAAAAGACATCAGAATTGAAAAAGATGTAAAATTGCCTTTGTTCATAGATGACATGATTTTACATATAGAGAATCCTAAGGACTCCATGCAAAAACTCTTATAACTAATCAATGACTCAATAAGTTTGCAGGATAAAAAAAAATAACATAGAGTGTGCCTGGGTGGCTAGGTCAGCTAAGCATCTGCCTTCAACTCAGGTCACCATCTCAGGATCCTAGGATTAAGCTCTGCATGTGGATTCCTGCTTAGCGAGGAGGCTGCTTCTCTCTCTACCTCTGCCCTTCTCCCCTGCTCATGCTTTCTGTCCCTCACTCTCTCTCAAATAAATAAAGCCTTTATTTAAAAAAATAACATAAAGATTGGGGTGCCTGAGTGGCTCAGTGGGTTAAAGCCTCTGCCTTTGGCTCAGGTCATGATTCCAGGGTCCTGGTATCAAGCCCCACATCAGGCTCTCTGCTCAACAGGGAGCCTGCTTCTCCCCCTCCCCGCCACCTGCCTCTCTGCCTGCTCGTGATCTCTGTCTGTCAAATAAATAAATAAAATCTTTATAAAAATAAAATAAAGATAGTGGTCTTGTGATCAGGTTCACAGAGATCCCAAAAATGTGGAGGTGTAGGAAAACCAGAGATAAAGGGAAAATTCAGACCACTCTGCCATAGGTGTGTGGGATGTAGGAACACTTTGCCTAGGCATGTGGTGTGGAGGACCACCCTGCCCTAGGCTTGTGGAGTGGATCTTTTGGGGTGGGTGTCTTTATGATAATTACCTGTGACCAAAAAAGAATAACCAGCCCCTAAAAAGGAAGTAAGACATTGAAGGTGTTATCAGTAGAGAGGTTAAAATGATCTAAGTTCCTTGGTTAGCTTTCTATAAAAGACCGATCCTAAAGGCAACCCTTGTTGGCAACCCTGTCAGGACTGCTCTGACTCTTGAGAGCTTTTTCTGTATCTTCACTTAATAAACTTCTATCAGTTTACTCACACACATGGAAAGTTAACATAACAATGCTATTCTAACAATGAATTATTTGAAAAAAAAAAGGAAACAATCCCAATTATAATGACATCAAGTACAATGAAATATTTAAGGATAGATTTAATCCAGGAGGTGAAAAATCCCTACATGGAAAGCTGCAAGACATTGATGAAAGAAATCAAACAAGACAAAAGTAGAAAGGAGTCCCATGTTCATAGACTAGAAGAATGAATATTGTTAAAATGTCCATTCTACCAAAAGCCATCTGTGTATTCAATTTAATGTAATTCTTATTAAGATTACAATTCCCTTTTTTAATTTTTAATATTTTATTATGTTATATTAGTCACCATAAAATACATCATTCGTTCTTGATGTGTTCTAAGACTCAAGGTTTACATATAACACCCAGTGGTCTGTGCAATATGTGCCCTCATTAATACCCACTACTAGCCTCAATGACCCACCTATCCCTCTCCTTTCTAAAACCCTCAGTTTGTTTCTTGGAATCCACAGTCTCTCATGGTTTGTCTTCCCCTCCAATCCCCCCTCCTTTCACTTTTCCCTTCCTTCTCCTAATGTCCTCCATGTTATTCCATACATTCCACATGTAAGTGAAACCACATGATAGTTGACTTTCTCTGCTTGACTTATTTCACTCAGCATAATATCCTCCAGTCCCATCCATGTTGATGCAAAGGTTGGATATTCATCCTTTCTGATGGCTGAGTAATATTCCATTGTGTATATGGACCACATCTTCTTTATCTGTTTGTCTGTTGAAGGGCATCTGGGCTCCTTCCACAGTTTGGCCATTATGGCCATTGCTGCTATGAGCATTGTAGTACATATGGCCCTTCTTTTCACTAAATCTGTAACTTTGGGGTAAATAACCAGTAGTGCAATAGCCAGGTCATAGGGCAGCTCTATTTTTTTTTTTTTTTTGAGGAATCTCCACACTGTTTTCCAAAATAGCCACACCAAATTTCATTCCCACCAACAGTGTAATAGGGTTCTCCTTTCTCCACACCCAATTCCATTTTTTAAAGAAGCAAATAAGATCCCAAAATTTATATGGAAAAACAAAGCATCCCACATAGTCAAAGTAACCCTGATAAAGAACAAAACATGATGCTTCACACTTCCTGATTTCAAGCTATAAAAATCAAAACAGTGTGGTACTGTCATAAAAACAGATACTTAAACCAGTGGAAGATAATTTAGAGCCCATCAATAAGCCCATGCTTATATGGCCATCTAATACTTGATAAGGTAGACATGAACACTCAATTAGAAAAAAAAAAACAAACAGTGTCTAATAAATAGTGTTTGTAAAATTGGATATTCACATGTAAAAGAATAAAACTGTATCCCCATCTTACAGCACTGACAAAAATTAACACTAAATTAATTAAAGACTTAAATGTAAAAAGAGAAACCATAAAATTTATAGAAGAGAATATAAGGGAAAATGTCCTTAACATTATAATGATTTTTGAGTTTATTACACCTAAAACATAAGCAACAAGGTAAAAAGTAAGCTAAGAAACAATAAACAAAAGAAAAAGAAAACACAAAATGGAAAAATTCAAACCATATATGTGATAAGGGGTTAATAATCTAAATATATACAGAAGTCATGAACTCAATAGCAAGAAAACAAATAGCCCAATTAAAAAATGGGCAAAAGACAAGAATGAACTATTCTCCAAAGAAGATATACACAATGACCAAGAGGTCCAAGAAACAGTGCTCAACATCACTCATTATCAGGGAAATGCAAATCAAAACTACAATGAGATACCACCACACACTTTTAGTTCCTATCATTAAGAGGACAAGAGAATACAGCTGCTGGTGAGAATGTGGGGAAAAGAACCCCAGTGCACTTATGGCAGTATTGTAAATTGGTACAGTTACGATAGAAAACAATTTGGAGTCTCCTGAAAAAGTTAGAAATAGAACTGTCATAAGATACAGAAATTCCACTTCTTGGAATATATTTAATGGAAAAAAAAAACGCCATGTCAAAGTGATGTCTGCATCTCAATGTTTATAGCAAAATTACTTGTAATAACTAATCATGGAAACAACATAAATGCCCAATCGATGGATGAACAGACAGGAAGGGAAGATAAGCACACACACACACTTATGCACAAATGCACACATACAATCACAAGAGAATGTCATTTAGCCATAAAAAATTAGGGAAATCCTGCCATTTGAAACAACATGGATGTGCCTTGAGGTCAAGAATGATATGTAACGTAAAATCTCATTCATATGTGAAATCTTTAAAAAACTCATATTAAAAGAGATCGAATTTGTGGTTACCAGAGGTGGGTGTTAGGGAAAAGAGGGGTTGGCTTAAGATAGTCATAAGGTATAAATTCCATTTATAAAGTAAATAAGTACTTGGGATGTAATGTAATGATGACTATAGTTAATATTCCTGTATGGTTTAGTGTGTGTGTGTGTGTGTAGTCATGATAGATGATAAATAGATAGATGATAGATAGATAGATGGATGATAGGTAGATAGATGACATATATGGATATAGGTTTTTTTTGATTCATTTATCCATTGGCAGACCATTTGCAATTTCTTAGGTTCACTTATATTTCTCTGTTATTGTATGTTATGTCTTCTGCCTAATGAAATCCTAACACTGCAAAATTGAATATTACCTATTCCTTGAAGTCTTTCTCAACCTAAACCAAGGGGTATTCACTCCTCTGAGATTCCATAGCACTTTACTGTTAACCCTTTTATAGTACTTATCACATTGTATTTATAATTGGTTTTCCCAGGCCTTACCACCCTATGGACCGTATAGAGTCACATAAAATGCATTTCACTGCTTTTACACCTCTGTGCTCTTTCTTTCTCTTTCTCTCTCTATCTTTCTCTCTCTCTTTAAAATAAATAAATAAATAAATAAATAAATATTTAGTAAATATATAGAGAAAAAACTGGTGATTACAATAAGGGAGTTGGTTGGGTAGGGGATGGGTAAAATAAATAAAGGTGATTAAGAGTACATCATCTTTATGAGCACTGAGTAATGTATAGAATTTTTGAATCATTATATAGTATACCTGAACCTAATATGACACTGTACATTAATTTAAGAAGAATAAATATAATCACAAGAAAGATTTTTTTATTTTGAAATAATTATACATTTACAAGAAGTTACAAGGAAGTCCCATGTACACTTCATTCAGTTTCCCAAATGTAATATTTTATATATATTATATTTTATATGACTACAGAACAACATAAAAACCAGGAAATTGTCACTTGCACAATGTGTGTGTTTAGTTCTGTCATTTTTTCACATGAGTAAACTCATGTAGTCATTACTGCAATTGTGATACAAAACTGTTCCATCATCACTAAAATTTATCTGATGCTACCTCTTTAAAATCACACCTACTCTAACATACCACACCTATACCCCAGAAATCACTATTTTATTTTACATCTTTATAATTTTTGCATTTTGAAAATGTTTGTGACCTTCCAATACAATAATGTCCCCATATCCCCATAGGGGATATGTTCCAAGACTCCTAGTGGATCCCTGAAACTAGATCGTACCAAACCCTATACATCTTACCTTTTTTCCAATAATACATATCTATGAAAAGTTTAATTTATAAACTAGGGACAGTAAGAGGTTAACAATAATTACTAATAAAATAGAAGAATTGTAACAATATACTCTAACAAAAGTTATGTGAATGTGGTCTTCAAAGTATCTTATTCCACTGTACTCACTATTCTTGTGATGATGTGAAGTGATAAAATGCCTACATGATAGGATGAAATGGGGTGAATAATATAGGCATTGTGACTTTGTTTATGTTACTATTGACTTTCTGATGATTTGAGAGTTCATCTTCTTTTGGATCTTGGTTGGCCATGGTTAACTGAAACTCTGGAAAGTGTAACAATGGATAATAGGGTTCTATAGTATTTGCTTTTTATTCCATCCAGATAAAGCACTTAATATATATTTAAATTGTGTGTATCTATAGCTTACTCTTTTTGTTACTGAGTAGAATTCTATAGTATGCATGCACCACATTTTATTTAACCATCTCATGTTGTAGGACATTTTGGCTGTGTTATGGGTTGCTTTGTGTCCTCTAAAAGATATGCTGAAGCTTTAACTCCCAGTACCTGAGGATGTGAGTTTATTTGGAAATATCTTACAAAGGTAAAGATAGCTGAAATGAGATAATTAGCATGTGCCATAATCCCATATAACTGGTGTTCTCATCAAAAGAGAAATTTTAGACATGCAGAGACATGCAGAGATGGAAGACTATGCGACAAGACATGGAGACAATGTCATGTGGTGTCAGAGGATTTGAGTGATGCATCTGTAAGCCAAGAAATACCAAAGATTGTTAACAAATCACCAGATTCTATGAAGATACATGGAACAGATTCTCTCTTAGAGCCCTTTTGGGGGGGGTGTGGAAATCTTGATGATTTTAGAGTTATGGCTTCCAGACAGAAAGTTTCTGTTATAGAAGCCACCCAGTTTGTGACAATTTGTTATGTCAGCCCTAGAAAATGAATACAGGTTTTTTCTAGTTTAGGACTATTATTTTTTTAAATTATTATTGTTTTTAAATTTATTTTCAGCATAACAGTATTCATTGTTTTTGCACCATACCCAGGGCTCCATGCAATCTGTGCCCTCTCCAATACCCACCACCTGGTTCCCCCAACTTCCCACCCCCCACCTTTTCAAAACCCTCAGATTGTTTTTCAGAGTCCATAGTCTGTCATGGTTCACCTCCCCTTCCAATTTCCCTCAACTTCCTTCTCCTCTCTAACTCCCCTTGTCCTCCATGCTATTTGTTATGGTAGTTTAGGACTATTATTAACATTTATATGCTGGTTTTTGTGTGAGTCTGTTTTTTACTTGGAAGGATAAATGAAAAGAGTTCAGACAAGGTCACTTACTCCAAGATACTAGATGGCTTTTCACTGGTAAAATTATTTTGAATATATCATCCTTATCCAAAAAGAAACTTCCCCAAGTCTCCTTTGCCCCTAGAGTGGAAGAACTCTCCTTCCTCTGGTAAAATATAATAATCATCTCTGAAGACATGTAACTCAGCCCCTTGATGGCAAGACTTCATAAGATTATGTCAAGGTAATTTGGCTCCTTAGTACTTCAACTTCTTCATTCCAGAACAGCATCTGAACGTTCACCTCTACATATCTAACAAAGACCTATTGTAAACAAACAGACAAACATGGTGCTCAATAATTGTAACTCAGATACATAAAATTATGTGTGTTCATACAGATGCTCAAAAAATAAAAATTAAAGTATAAAAAAGAACTAAAGGGGCACCTGGGTGGCTCAGTGGGTTAAAGCCTCTACCTTTGGCTCAGGTCATGATCCCAAGGTCCTGGGATTGAGCCCTGCATTGGGCTCTCTGCTTGGCAGGGAGCCTGCCTCCCTCTCTCTCTCTGTCTGCCTCTCTGCCTACTTGTGATCTCTGTCTGTCAAATAAATAAAGTCTTTAAAAAACAACTAAAAAAAGATTTATTGTGAATCTTGACAAACTTTGCATCTGATACAAACAATAATCAAAATGGGACATATATTTAAGTAGAAGATTATAATACTTTAGAGTAAAGCATAAAAGAAAACCTTTGTAGTCTGGGTTTGAATTCTGGTTTTGCTCCTTGCCAACTGAGTGACCTATTGGCAAATACTTCACCTCCTCCAATAAAAATTTTGGGTCTTTTTTTCCCCCCATCTTTCCAGTAGGTTGGTTAATACATGTCTTATGAAGTCTCAAGGACTAAACAAGGTAACAAATTTAAAAAGTACTTTCTACAGCGGTTGGCATATGGTGAGCACTCAGTAAGTTTTGCATACATTCCCTTATATTTTGTGCTAAAATCCATCTTCTTATTATTTCCATTCATTGGACCAATTTCTGCTGCTGAGGGCTGCTCTTGGTCAGGACAATCCATCTTGCATGTAATAAAGTTACTGTGCATCTAAAAGTGTTGTGACATGGGGCAACCTAAAGTATGCCCATGGAATGAGGTGTGGTTTTGTTGGGTCCTTAAAAGTTGAAGCCTCTAAAACTCTCAGGTAGTGAATACTGGGGAAGCAGGGAGAAGGAAGGCCATAGACACCTTGTGGGGCCAGCTTAGAACATGAGTTCTGTGGGCCTCAGTGTTGTCCTTCATAACAGGAACAAACGTGGCTTCTTGTTAACTCTGTTGCTATTTGGATTAAGAACCTTCTGTATACAGTAATCTCACCTCCCTTTATCAATATTATGAAGTCATTTTAATCTTCAGGCTGAGCCAAAGTGGGGTTGTCATGGAGACAAACTGTTGGTTAGAACATCTGGACAAGAGCAGAAATCTGAGGTCTATTATGCTTGCATAGTGAGTTTATGTACCAGACTTAATTTTAAGAATTCTTGATGGGGTCCTTTCAGTGGGGCATGCTATCAGGCATCCCTGGGATGTGTGGTAGTCAGAGACTAGGAGCCTCATATAGATCTCATCACTTAGGAGCCATAACTGGGACATTCGAAATACTTTAACTTAGACTTACTGGCTGACTTTCATCTAAATCCTTTTACATATATTGAAAATGTTACATGTTCTACTTCTAAGTCAGTTGGATACTGAATATTGAATATTGTTCAAAATGGAAGATCTTATTGAAGAAAGACTCCAGACAAGGGTATTCCCTGATTTCTCTCACATGACCAGCCCTGCATTTTGTTCTTGAGTTTATGGATCTTTTTCCTGTTTTAGTCACTTTCTTTATCATTAGCTAAGAGTTTTAGATCTCTGGACACTATCAATGTACTAAATAATGTGTCTGAGGTTCTTAGTGACCTGAATGGCACATTTTGTCTACCAAAATTTGTTTGGGAGACAATAATTTTTTTTTTTTTATTTTTAGATAGGAATGGAAGTTTAGAGAGCATTGAGCTCAGTAGTGTCTGTCAGTATCACCTGAGAAACTTATAAAAAATTTAGCTCCCAGAGCTATAACCCTAAGCCTAATAAATTAGAACCAATAGAGCTGATGTTTAGGTATATCTCTATCTCTATCTCCATCTCTATCATCTATATCTATATCTATATCTATATCTATATCTATCTATATCTATATCTATAATCTATCTATGCCTATCTATCTATATCATCTGTATCTATGTATCATCTATAGCTATCTATTTATATAAATATTTTATTTATTTATTTGACAGAGAAAGACAGCAAGAGAGGGAACAGAAGCAGGAGGGGTGGGAGGGGAAGAAGCAGGCTTCCCATTGAGCAGGGAGACCAATGTGAGGCTCAATCCCAGGACCCAGGGATCATGAACTGAGCCACCCAGGTGCCCCTAGGCATATATATATTTTAAAGATTATATTTATTTATTTGACAGACAGAGATCCCAAGTAGGCAGAGAGGCAGGCAGTGAGAGAGGAGGAAGCAGGCTCCCCGCCGAGCAGAGAGCCCAATGCGGGGCTAGATCCCAGGACCTAGGATCATAGCCTGAGCCGAAGGCATAGGCTTTAACTGACTGAGGCATATATATTTTTAAAAGTAATTCTCATATACCATGAAATCTGAGAACCACTGATTTAATCCACCTTTTTTTTTCATGCCTTTTTATATAAAGGATAACTGAGGTCTAGAAAGGGCCTTGAAAAGGCCATGTGACTTGCTCAATTTCACAAATACAACTAAAAGCATGTTTAGAAGGAGAATGATGAATATAATTTCTGTCTAAAAATTAATTTTCAACATGCAAAAATTATACTTGACTTACACCAGCTAGTTCAAAGCTGTCAGACTTCTGGGGCTCTAAGCCCAAAACCACTTAAGCACTGAAGGATGGGGGCTTGGACTGAGGAGGCCCAAAGGCCCTTCAGCTTTTCTCCAGGTAAGCCCTGAAGCCACAGTCCACTAAATGGCTATGGAAGTTAATTGAGCTAAAAATAAAACACAAATTGTGTTTGAGGTGCTTTCTTCCCCCTTTTATTTACACAGTATTTATTAAAGGATGTGTTTCTTAAAGGATGAGATTAGATCTGTGTGGGATTAGATGAAAATGGAGAAGAATTTTGTATTTTCCCTGTAGCTCTCCAGCTGCCTCTGCAGAAGACATCTCCCAGGGCTTGTGCCCTGAGCTCATGTTCTTTGGCAATTTTGAGTGGGTTCACATATTTTTGAGATGGGTCTTTTCATCCATGTCAGAAGAACAGTTTGGTTCTTTGGTTCCTTTCCAAGTTAAGGACAGATTCTGTGAGGCCATTTTCATTTGTTCATTCTGAAGCTTCGATTAGTGATTAGGAAAGATATTTTTCAGTCAGTCAGTAGCCAGACATACACACAAGCCATATAGCTAAGATAAAATTTCTGATAGTGTTGAACCCCAACCTCCAGTGATTTATTAGTAACTATGGTTTGCTAACAAAGAGGGCATTAGTGGATGAACTTCTAGGAATCTGGAGACTAGGAGAGGGAAAAAAACAAGAAGAGAAAATAAGCATCAAGCAGCTAAGAGTGAAAGCAAGGGAGGCAACAAACAAAGATGATTCCTGGAACTTTAAGAGTGATTCAATTATAGACAAAGAGGTTACTCTCATTTTACAAACTGACATTTATTTTAAAATTTTAAAAAGCCATCAAGGTAAAATATGGTCTTTAAAAAAGGGGATAGTGTTCTGATTTGTCTTATTACAACTGACACCAAATCTGTCCATTTGTCATAGCCTGGTTCTAATTTTTTGGAGGGACTCCCTAATCCTTACTGAATCTATGTAGTGCTGAAGATAGAATCAGGAAGTATCTTGATTGCATATTAATGTGAGAAAGAGAGTTGGGGAGGTGATACTGACACACAACCTCTTAATTTCTCCAAAGAAGAAAAAGGATTACTCACAAGGTGTTTGAAGAACTTTGGTAATAATAATAAAAAAATTCTCCATGTATTTTGGTTTGGTAAAAATCATTGATTGCTGCTGTCTCTGAAATAGGCAAGAACATGGACCCTGCATTTTGTTGAAAAGAGTACCTGCTGTGAAGAAGAAAGTCAAGGTCAAGTCTTAGCTCTCCCATAGACCTGTAATAGAATACGTGGTGTCTGGCAATTTGCATGACCATTTCATGGTCTTCCTCACAGAGTAATTGAATACTCAGGTCTCATGGGAGTTAATAACCTGTCATTCTATACCTTCCAACACTTAAACTCACCTAAATGTTTAAGTGTTTCCCTACCAAATCATCTGGCCTCAACTAAACCTATTTACTCATTCCTCAAACATTCCTTTGACATCTTTTTCCTCTATATCTCAGATTTTTCTTATTCTTTGGAAGGCTTGCCATCTTTCTTTCATCCCATCCAAACCTTCCACAAGGTGTAATAAAAGTAATGTTTTTTAAAGGAGTATTTACCTTGTCTACTTCCAGGGTTTTTCCCCTTTCTTCCATTCTCACTGTGTACAACTCATTTGGTACTTTTCATCAGTATGTTTGTCTTAGTTCCCCAATTATAAGTTTCTTGAGTGTAGAAAGAGCATTCTACTCAATGAATCTGTTTAATAGATATACAATCTTTTTATAAATTGTTGATCATGGAAATATTATATGTCAGTTATTTTAAAAGGTAATTATGAAATAATAAAATGACTTCTTTGCTTCCCTTTAATAAGTAAAGGTATATCACGGCCAATGTTGTCTGGTTTTGGGAGAATTATCAAATCACTTCAAACTTAGTTTGATCAATTGCAAAATGGGGATAAGAATATGTATCATCCTAAACAATCTGCTATGGGGATAAATAAAATTAATAGGTGTAGATACTTAGTACATTTTCATGAGTTGTATAATTGCAGCCAATTATTAAAAAGGTGTTATACATATCTTGTTAACAAACATGAGTCTTCCTAACCACAATTCACACACAATAGGCCACAGAACATGCTTCTTGGTGACCATGATGATAATAATGATGGCTAAGGACATTTTTTATTCCTTCCCAGACCAAGAAAGGAAACAACCATGATGGAAGCCTCCCAAATTGCCCACTGGCTACTTTTTCTTCTTCTTCTTCTTCTTCTTTTTTTTTTTTTTTTAAGATTTTATTTATTTATGTGACTGAGGGATAGAGAGCCCAAGTAAGCAGAGTGGGAGGCAGAGGGAGAGGGAGAAGCAGGCTCCCCACTGAGCAGGGAACCCAACACGGGGCTGTATCCCAGGACGCTGGGATCATGACCTGAGCAAAAGGCAGACACTTAACTGACTGAGCACGGAGACACCCCTGTGCACTAGCTTTTTTTTTTTGTGGAAAACAATCACCTACTTTTCCTGTTTTACCCCCCACAAATTATCAGAGTGTAAGGGCCTTTAGAGAATATCCAGTTGACCTTCATGTCACTGGTATGGACAGTGATGTCCAGAAAGAAAGGGGTTTGCTCAAGGCTGCACAGCAGGTTAGATGTAGTACCAAAAATGATGTGGATTCTCATACATATATAGACACAAAATGATGGATTTCTTTTAACAGGTCTTTGAAAAAAAATTTAAGTAGCTTCCCAGTGTGGGGCTCAAACTCATGACCATGAGATTTAGACTTGAGTCAGTATAATCAGATGTTCAACCAACTGTGTCACTTAGGTGCCCCATATCTGTGAATTAAAAAAAAATCCACTTTAACATTCCAGCTTAAATACTAAGGCTCAGCAGAGAAGAAGCCAAAGCTTATACATCCAGGAAGAAAGAGAGCCAAGACACGAGTTCTGTCCACCTCTTAATCTCCAGTATATAAATCCCATTATCAAATCATGACCCTCTTCTGATATTTCTCCCTTCTTCCTGCCCAGAATCTATAGGAAAGTCAAACTCAAATCTTCCACTCCTGGTCCCAGCTTTGAGCCATGGTATGAGGATTTCTGAGGTAGTATTGGAATAAAGTACAGATTGACCCATACATGGGCACTATAGTTCAGACAGCAAAAGTAACAAGTCTTAGGCCCAACAGCTTCTTTTACACCACATGTGTGCTTTGTTGGGGAAATCACTTGACTGTTCTGTGTATAATTGTGTAAAATATTTAATATAAGTTCCTAAGGCTTGAGTTCTTTACCTGAAAAAGAAGGATAATAATAGTACCTACCCCATGAGGTGGCTGTAGGGATATATTAAAGTAAATAAATAAATAAATAAATAATAAAAATAGAATATATATATATATATATATATATATATATATATATGTAACACCTGGGTGGTTCAGTTGGTTAGGCATCTGACTCCTGTTTTGGGTTCATGTCATGATCTCATGGGTACTGGAATTGAGCCCTGAGTCAGGCTCCATGCTCAGCAGGGATTCTGCCTGTGATTCTTTCCCTCTGCCCCTCCCCACTCATGTTGTCTTTCTCTCAAATAAATAAATAAATCTTTATAAAACATTTGTAAAATATTTAGAATAGTAGCTAACACATAATAAACTTTCACAAATTTTAACTGTTTATATTGTTACTACACAAGCTAGATAGTCATATGAATCATTTAAAGATATAAATAAATTACTCTGGCTAAGTAGAGTTCTTTCTTCTCTTAAACTGAAATCTGTCTCCCTATAGCTTCCACATATGGCTTTTGTAATAACAGAGACTAATCAAATCTTGTCTATTCTTTACAAGAAAGCTCTTTAAATATTTGAAGGTAGCCATGATATCTTAAACCCAATAGTGTCTTGAGAGTGAATGGGTCTCTTCCTCCCAGTCCTTGGGGCAGAGCATAAAAGGCCTCAGATCTTAGAAACAATTCAACAAATACTTACTGTGCCTTGCCCTGGAGACCTAGAGATGAAGAATCCATCAAGGAGCTCTTTGTCTAATAGGAAAGGCAAACATTAATTGAATAAATTACAATACAGAATGATAACCACAAGGACAAACATAGGTATACTATTAATAAATACATCTATGTTGTGAGGATGGGGCATTAGGTAAGGGAAATATTAATATTAAAGAAAGACTAGGGTTTCACGGGCAGACAATGGCACTAAAAAGCACTTTAGAAAGAGTACAGTGTTCACTAAACTTCAGGGAAATACTGTAGTCAAGGATAACTTTAGTATTTCTAGCTAGAGTGGATACATAGATAGAGATGTGATTTACCAAGATGGCAAATACAACAGCAAATCTGGCAGGTGGGGATTGGAGGTAAGTGGTAAATGAGTTCCATGTCAAACATTTAAAGTCTGAATATCACAGAAAAATAATGAAAGACACAAAGAACATGTGTGTGTGTCTGCATGTCTGTGTGTTTGAATAACTGCTGTCCAACGCCACATGGTCCCCTTCTATAATGTGTGCTCAAACAACTTCAGGATCTAGAACTTGAAGCCACACTTGCTAAAATGTAATCAGTGGATCTTCTTAATCAGAATTGCTAAGTCACTTGTTAAAATAGAGCTCTGGACACCAACTTCATGAAATATTCTGAGAAACATCACTTTAAAGGGTAAAGTATATAATCGCCTTTGGAAGGATACTGCTATCCTCAAATACTTTTGATGTCTTGTGGTTACCAACAAAATAAAATCAGAGTGCAATAGAATTGGAATAAACCTTTGGGATTAGGGGTGTCTGGATGGTTCAGTCATTTAAGCTTCTGCCTTCAGCCCAGGTCATGATCTCAGGGTCCTGGGATCAAGCCTTGCATCAGGCTCCCTGCTCAGTGGAAGCCTTCTTCTCTCTCCCTCTGCCTCTCCCCTGGCTTGTGCTCTCTTGCTCTCTCTCTCAAATAAATAAATAAAATTTTTTAAAAAATTCTTTGGGATTAGTGTAGTATAATCCTACAAATTTCCATTTTTCTCTCTATATATAAATGTAAATAAATTCATATATATGTATATATACATACAAATACAAAGAAAAAAGTATATAGGCTTTACTCCATTTCATTATTGAAATATTCATTGAAAACTGCTCATTTTGTGTGTGCTTACATTAGGCAATTCCCATTGATGTCACTAAGTTTACAAACACATGTTACTTTTCAGTGCACACACATTGTGAAACCAGGCTTCTTTAGCCAAATTTGCACCACACGATGGGCAATTGTTCAAGTCAGAGGTGGAATTTTGTGCATTTGGTTGTTCCAACAATTGAATATTCCAATAGCTGATTACAGTATCTTCAAAGTATATTTCAACTATGGTTATATGAATTTCAATAAAGAAACCTGAAAAGTCTCAAGTCCAGACACCTAAACTTGCTCATTTTCTCTCCTTGGGCCAAAATTTTAGTGAATCTAATGCCATTTGAATCATTACCCAGTTTCAAAACAATTTACAAAAGCAATAAAATAGCAATCCTAAATATGTATGCAAAAAACAATAGAGTCACAAAATAGGTGAAGAAAAAATTGATAGAACTGAAAGGATAAATAGAAAAATAAACATTATCATTGGAGACTTCAATATTCCTTTCTTACTAATTGACAAAATGATTAAACAGAAAATCAGCAAAGATAAAAAATTCAACAGCATTATCAACTAAAAGGTTGATGCAATCAATATTTGTAAAAACTCCACCTGATTACAACAGAATATATACTATTTAGAAGTGCCCAGAGAGGGGCACCTGGGTGGCTCAGTGGGTTAAGCCTCTGCCTTCAGCTCAAGTCATGATCTCAGGGTCCTGGGATTGAGCCCCACATCGGGCTTTCTGCTTGACAGGGAGCCTGCTTCCTTTTCTCTCTCTGCCTGTCTCTCTACCTACTTGTGATCTCTTTCTGTTAAATAAATAAATAAAATATATTTTTTAAAACAGTACCCAGAGAATGTATACCAAGGTACACCACATCCTGGGGCTAAAACAAACTTAAATAAGTTTAAAATAATTTAAATCATACCAACTGTATTCTCTGATCACAATGGAATAAAACTAAAAATCAGTAAGAGAAAGATAACAGGAAAATCTCCAAACATTGGCTACTAAACAACACACTATTAAATAACACATGGGTCAAAAATGAAGTCTTAAGATAATTTATATAATACACCAAACTGAATGAGGATTAATATATTATAGATTAAAACTTGCAGGGCATACCCAAAGCAACACTAGGAAGAAATTTTATTGTCCTAAATGCATTTATTGGAATAGAGGAATAGTCTCAAGTTAATAATCTAAGCTCCCTCCTCAATAATCTAGTAACAGAAGAAAAATATAAACCCCAAACAAACAGAAGGTAGGAAATAATGAAGACAAAAGTAAAGTTCATAAAACGTTAAGCAGAAAGGGTGCCTGGTTGGTTAAGCACCTGATTCTTGATTGTGGCTCAGGTCATGATCTTGGGGTTGTGAGATCCAGCCCCAGGTCAGGTTCTGTGATGGGTGTGAAGCCTGCTTATGATTCCTCTCTCTCCCTTTCCTTTTGCCTCTCCTCTTTTTCTCTAAAAAACCAAAACACCAAAAAACCAAAACACTGGTCGATAAAATTGTAAGCAGAAAAAACAGTGGAGAAATAAATGAAACAGAGAACTAGCTCTTTAGAAGGGTGAGTAAAATGGTGAGTTTTGCAAATTCCTGCAAGAAAAATGTAAACAAAAGGGAAGGCACAAATTACCAGCATCAAGGATTTAAAATAATACATAACTACAGATCCTATAGACATAAAAAAGATAATAAAGAAATATTACAAACAACACATAAATTTGGGAGCTTTCATAAAAGACTTGTTTAATGTTAGAAAAAATAATCAATGTAATTCAGCATATTAACAGAACAAGAAGAAAACTCAAAAATGATCATATTAAATGACACAGAGAAAACATTTGACAAAATTCAAAACTCATTGATGATAGAAATTCTTAGAAAATTAAAAACAGAAGGGAACTTCCTTAGGTTAATATTAAGCATCTACAAAATTCTATAGCTAACATCTTAACAGTGAAAGACAATGCTTTCCACTTAAGATAAGGAATGAAGCAAGGATGTATGCTTTTCCTACTCTTATTCAACATCATGTTAGAAATTTTAATCACTCAATAAAGTAAGAAAAAAAAAAATAAGTGGCATGCAGAATAACTGTCCTTATTTGCAGATGACATGATAAGCTACATAGAAAATTTCAGGGAGTCTATAAGAAGAATTAATAATTGAGTTTAATAGGGTCTCAGGATATGAGAAAAAATTAAAAAATCAATTGCATTTCTATATACTAGCAAAGAGTACATGGACACTGAAATTAAAATATAGTATCATTTACAGTCAGTCAAAATTTAAAATACTTAGGTATAAAACCAACAAAACATATTTAAAACTATAAAATCTGATGGCAGAATTTGAAGATGATTTAAATCAATGAGAAAACACGTTCATGTATTGGAAGTCTTAACATAGTAAAGAAAGTAAATTCTCACCAAATTAATCTATAGGTTTACTGAAATTCCCATCAAAATTCCAGCAAGGTTTTTATAAATGAAAATAACTTTGAAACTTATAAGGAAAACTAAAGAACTGGAATCAGTAGAATAATTTGAAGGAAAATAAAGTGAGAAGGATCAATGTACCCAATTTCAAAACTTATATGCAAATATGCCTTTTTTGGAAAAAACGTTTATCCATGTCTTCTGCCCATTTCTTAATTGGATTATTTGTTCTTTTTGAGTGATGACTCAGCCATCAAAAAGAGGTCATTCACAATGACCTGGATGGAACTAGAGTGTATTATGCTAAGCAAAATAAGTCAGTCAGAGAAAGACAAATACCATATGATTTCAGTCGGATGTGGAATTTAAGAAACAAAACAGATGAACATAGGGGAAGGAAGAAAAAGAGAGAGAGAGGGAAACCATAAGAGACTATTAACTAGAGAGAACAAACTGAGGGTTGTTGGAAGGGAGATGGGTGGAGAATGGGCTAAATGGGTGATGGATATTAAGGAGGGCACGTTTTTTAAAAAATATTTTTATTTATTTATTTGACAGAGAGATCACAAGTAGACAGAGAGGCAGGCAGAGAGAGAGGAGGAAGCAGGCTCCCCGCTGAGCAGAGAGCCCGATGTGGAGCTCTATCCCAGGACCCTGGGATCATGACCTGAGCTGAAGGCAGAGGCTTTAACTCACTGAGCCACCCAGGTAAAGGAGGGCACTTCTAATGAGCACTGGATGTTGTCTGTAAGTGATGAATTACTAAATTCAGCTCTTGAAATCAATATTACATATATGTTAACCAACAAGAATTTAAATAAAAATTTGAAACAAAAAACCCTTACATACAAATACGATTTATTTCTGTACAAAAGTCCAAATACAGAGGACTTAAAAGAAATTTTATTTAGCAAGAAATGTATTCTTGCTAAATATTCTTGCTAAATAATTACCACTTACACTTTAGATAATATGATTACAAGAAAATTAAATAAATATTGCTTTAACTTCAAAAAATTATATATAGCTAGAGTAATCAAGACTGTAGTATTGGCAGGGAAATCATAGGAACAGGGCAAAGAATACATAAATATAGCCAGTTGGTTTTTCACACAGCTACAAAAGCAATTCAATGAAGGAAAGATACAATTTTCAATTCATGATGTTGGGATAATTAGATATCAATAGCCATAAAAATAAACTGACTCAAACCTCACATCTTATAAACAACTTCAAAATGGAACACAGACTTAAATGTAAAATGTAAAACTGTAATACGCTTAGAAGATAACATAGAAGGAAATCTTTAAGATTTAGGGCTTATTGAAGTCAATAGACATGACACAAAAGCATACCCCATTAAAAATTAAGAAATTAGATGTCATCAAAATTATTTTGTTTTGCTTTCTTAAAGACTTCTATTAAGGGTATGAAGCCAAGATATGAACTAAGAGAAAATATTTGTAATTTGCTTATCTGACAAGTCTCATATCTAGAATGTATAAAGAGCTTTCAAAATTCTAGAGTAACAAAACAATAAAAATAGAAGATAAACAAAATGTATGAACAAGCATTTCATGAAAAATGACAAATCCATGAAAAGCTTTGCAACATCACTAATCATTAGGGAAATGCAAATTAAGATTACCATTAGAGACAATAGAGACCCATCACAATGACTATATTGAAAAACAAATAATGACAACAGTAAATACTGGTGAGGATGCAAGATACTAGATGAGTCACATTGCTGGTAATAATAGAAACACAATTATCATATGACCCAGCAATTGCACTCTTGGGCATTAATCTTAAAGAAATGGAAATTTATGCTCACATAAAAATTTGTACACAAATGTTTATAACAGCATTACTCAATAGAGTGGTAGGGTACTCAGTGGAACGGGTGGGAACTAGAGGGAAGTGGGTGTGTTTATAAAAGGGTAATATGAGGGATCCTTGTGGAAGTGTTCTGTACCTTGAATATATCACAGTCATTATCCTATTGGTGATGTATTATAGTTTTGCAAAGTGTTATTATTGAGAAAACAGAGTAGAGAATACAAAGGATTCCTCTGTATTATTTCTTTAAATTCCATGTTAATCCACAATTATCTCAAAATAAAACATACAATGGGGGTATCAGGGTGGCTCAGTCAGGTAAGCATCTGCTTTCAGCTCGTCATGATCTCAAGGTCCTGGGATCGAGCCCCATGTCAGGATCTCTTCTCAGCAGGGAGTCTGTTTCTCACTCTCACTCTCCCTCTGAGCTCCCTCTCTCTCAAATAAATAAATTAGGCTTTTTTAAAAAAATATTTTATTTATTTATTTGACAGATAGAGATAAAAAGTAGGCAGAGAGTCAGGCAGAGAGAGAGGAGGAAGCAGGCTCCCTGCCAAGCAGAGAGCCCAATGTGGGGTTCGATCCCAGAACCCTGGGATCATGACCTGAGGTGAAGGCAGAGGCCTTAACCCACTGAGCCACCCAGGCACCCCAGTAAATTAAATCTTTTAAAAAATAAATAAAACATACAATTACAAAGAAAATATATGAGCATGTTATTTCCATCCTCAAATCCGTTTGATGGCTGTCAGTAGCTCTGCATATTACAAAGTCCTCTAAGATCCAACTCCTGATCAAATACCTCTCTAGCTCATCTTCCCACCATTGCCTCCCCAACTCTCCTTCCTTCCCTTCCTCAACACCATTAAATGTTCAGAACAGCCAACATATAGAGGGTTTTTTAAATCATATTAATTTATTTGAGAGAGATAGAGAATAAATGGGGAGAGGGGCAGAAAGAGAGGGAGAAGCAGACTCCCTGCTTAGCAGGGAGCTTGACAGGAGCTTGATCCCAGGACTCTCTGAAGGCAGTAGATTAATGGACTAAGCCACCCAGGTGCCCTTAGGTAGACAGAGAATGAGCTATATTTTCATCAGCAATTAGGATTTCATTGATTCTCACCTGGTCCATGGCAATATTTCCCTTACTGTTCTCAAATACTGGAAATTCTACCTCCTGAATCTTGGTTCTTATTACCATTCTTGACTGAGTTCCAACCCTTTCAACCTCTAGTATAATTGTTTTATTTGTAACAGTTTCCTTACTAGATTAGAAACTGCTGCTGGACAGGCATTTTTCTACTTTGTCAGTCTGGCCAGGACACAACACAAGGCCTGACACACAATAGGTGCTCAGGGAGGGTTTGGCAAACTGAAAAAAATTGCCAAGCCTCTCCACTAAGTCTTATCCCTTCCCCTATCTTCCTCTGACTCTCAGAAGAGCTGAAAGATCACTCTATGAATCTAGGTGAGTGGAAAACAACCTGTTCAGAACATAAAAGTGCTTGGATAATTATACTGTGGCCAAGTCAGCTGCTTATGAAGGTTCTCTGGACTTAACATGACAGGGTAGTCTGGCAGGGATATCACTCAGAGCTCCTGACATGAGAAAGATTGAGAAAAAAGCCATGAGAGCACTAGGCACACTCTCCCTTTTGGTAATCACAACGAGTTGTGCCATTTTCTGCTTTGGGTTTGAGTTTCTATTCTTTCATTGAAGAGCACGTTAATGCTTGACAATTTATTTATTATTTAGTTCTTCTTTGATTTTTAGAAACATGTCTTTTGTCTTAAAAACTTGGAAGCAGAAGTCCAAAAAATGTATTATTAAAGATATATAAAAAGATGCACAGTAATTCTAAAAGATAAGTACTATTATCCCAAGTTTGCGAATATGTAAACTAAGGATGATTAGGTGCCTTTGCTCAAGTTCTCCTAGTTAGTATGTGGCAGGGCTGATTTAAACTGAAGTTTGCATGACATTTAAACTGACCCAAAACTTGACTTTCCCATAACCGCAAGAAATGGCTTTACAAAAAAAATGTGTTTGGAGTTAATATCTTTTCCCTCTTAGTTGCTTGCATATATCTTTTTCCATTCCTTGCCACGTTTTAAATGAGAATCTTCTTGTGGGCCCATTTGAAAGGGAGTAATAAGATGTAAAACTTTTTAAATGTATCAAATAATGGTATAAAAGGAATTCTTTTTTGTATCTTTATGTTGTTTGGTCATTTTATTTTTCAGTCAACTTTTATGTTTTTTTTTTAATTAAAAATATTCATTGTAGGACAGTGGGTGGATAGGTGAAATAGGTGAAAGGAATTAAAAGTCCACTTAGCATGATAAGCACTGAGTAATGTATAGAGTTGTTGAATCATTATATTGTACACCTGAAACTAATATAACACTATATATTAATTATACTTGAATAAAAATAAGTAAATTTAAAACGTACAGAGAAAATAATACAAAGTGTATATGTAAAATGTAGCATGTCTGTATAGTGAATAGCTGTTAATAATCTCTGAAAGCAAGAAATGAAACTTTACCGTATTCTTACAATACTGTGCCTCTCCCCCAGTAGCAACCATAGCTTGTTTTTTTTTAAATTTATTTTATTTTTATAAACATATATTTTTATCCCCAGGGGTACAGGTCTGTGAATTGCTTGTTTTTTCAAACGATTTATTTATTTATTTGAGAGAGAGAGAGCATGAGCGGGGGGAGGGGCAGAGGGAGAGGGAGAGAAACAAAATTCCCATTGAACAGGAAGCCCCTGGAGGGGCTCAATCTCAAGACCCTGAGATTATGACCTAAATTGAAATGAGTCAGATGCTCAACTGACTGAGCCACACAGGCACCCTACTATAGTTTGTTTTTTACAGCAGTGATTTATTTACTTTTTATTGTAGTGATACATGTGTGTATGCATCCCTAAGCAGTTTAGTACAGAAGACGGCAAACTATGGCTTGTAGGTCCAATGCAATTTACCACTTTTTAAAAAAATAAATTGGATTTTATTTCCCATCTAGTAACCATCAGATTTTTCTCAGTAGTTAAGAGTCCAAGAGTCAGCTTCTTGTTTTCTCAGTCTCTCTCTCTTTTTCCCCTTTGCTTATTTGTTTCTTAAATTCCACATATGAGTGAAATCTTATGGTATTAGTCTTTTTTTGACTGACATATTTCGCTTAGTGTTATATTCTCTAGCTCCATCCGTGTCTTTGCAAATGGTAAGATTTCATTATATTTTATGGCTGAATAATATTCCATATAAATAAACATCCAGGTGTGTGTGTGCCTTCAAATCAGTATTTTTGTGTCCTTTAGTTAAATATCTAGTGGTGCAATTACTGGGTTGTAGGGTATTTCTATTTTTAACTTTCTGAGGAATCTTGATATTATTTTCTACAAGGACTGTGCACGTTTGCATTCCCACTAACAGTGTAAGAGTGTTCCCCTTTCTCCACATCCTCACCAACATCTGACGTTTCCTGTGTTGTTGATTTTAATCATTCTGACTGATGTGAGTTTTTATCTCATTGTGGTTTTGATTTGTGTTTCCCTGATGATGAATGATGTTGAGCATCTTTTCATGTGTCTGTGAACCACCTGGTTGTCTTCTTTGGAAAATTTGTCTATTTCTGTCTTCTACACATTTCTTTCTTTCTTTCTTTCTTTCTTTTTTTTTTTTTTTGAAATTAAGAATTTTATTTATGTAGATCAAAACTTAAAAAACACTTGGGAATACATTTAACAAAAGAAATGCAAGGCTTTCATACTGAAAAACACGTAACATCATTGAAGGAAATTTAATGGAGACCTAAATAAATGGAAAGGCAGGCCTTGTTCATGAATTGGAAGACTTAATATTGTTAAGATGACACTACTCCCCAAATAGATCCAGGTATTCAAAACATTCCACATCACAACCCAGCTGTCGCTTTGAAGAAACTGACAAGGTGATTCTAAAACTCATATGGAAATACAAGGGATTCGGAGTAGCCAGAAACAATCTTGAGAGGAAGGAACAAAGCTGGAGGTGTAGGGGCCAAGGGCAGTCCGCCGCAAGATGGGCCACTTTGGCATAAATCTAATTCTGAGTTAAAAGTGAGCAAAACCTAGCAGATTCAGGAAAAGCTCTTTACCTTGCCTTCAACTGCCAGCTTGGACCAGAAAGAAAGCGATTAATAGAGATTCTTCTTTACCTAAGAGACTTATATGCATAACAACAGGGCAACGTTTGTTTTCCAAAAATCTCCTTTCACCTTCTTGATAATGCTCGTCCTCCCCTTTGTATCTTCCGACTGCTCTTCTTAGCTCAATACAAGCCTCCTGTTGCCTCATTGTCTCGGAAGTTCATGTCTGTGGATTCCCTGTACATTATTAAATTTGATTTTCGCCTGTTCATCTGTGTCCTGTCAGTTTGATTCTTAGTCCAGCAAGAAGGATCTCGAAGGGCAGAATAATTCTTCCTCCCCAACAGTCGCTATTAGAAAGAAAGAGAGAGAACGGTCAGAGATAGAGGGAGAAGCAGACTCCCCACCAAGTGGGGAGCCCAGTGTGGGACTCTATCCCAGGACCCCAGAATCATGACCTGAGCTGAAGGTACTCAACCAACTGAGCCACCCAGGTGCCCTGTCTTCTACCCATTTCTTAACTGGATTTTTTTTTGTATTTTGGATGTTGAGTTTGAAAAATTCTTTATATATTTTGGATGCTAAACCTTTATCAGATATGCCTTTTGCCAATATCTTCTTCTTTCTTCTGATTGCTGTCACTGGGACATGCAGTGCTATGTTGAATAAAAGTGAGAGTGGACATCCTTGTGTTGTGCCTGACCTTAGAGGAAAAGCTCTCAGTTTTTCCTAATTAAAGATAGTTTTAGCTGTGAGTTCATCATAGATGAGCTGTATTATGTTGAGGAATATTCCCACTAAACCTACTTTACTGAGGGTTTTATCATGAATGGATATTATACGTTGTCAAGTGATTTTTCTTTGTCTATTAAAATGATCACATGGTTCTTAGCCTTTTTCTTATTGATGTGATGTATCACATTGTTTTGTGAATATTGAACTACCCATGCAACCCAGAAATAAATCCCACTTATCCTGGTGAGTGATTTTTTTAAACATATTGTTGGATTCAGTTTCTTTTAGAATTTTTCATTGAGAATTTTTTTTTTCATTGTGAATTTTTTTGCATCAATGTTAATCTGGGATATTGGTCTATATAATTCTCTTTTTTAGTGGTGTGTTTATCTGGTTTTGGTATCTGGGTAATGCTGGCTTCATGGAATGAATTTGTGTATTTCCCTTCCTTTTCTATGTTATGAAATAATTTGAGGATAATGGGTATTAACTCTTCTTTACATGCTTGGTAAAATCAACCCATGGAGCCATCTGGTCCTGGACTTTGTTGGGATCTTTTTGCTTAAATTGTTAGATCATCTTGGTGGATAGTCCCTTTAAGGATTATGTAGTGTCCTTCTGTATCTCTGACTACAGTCTTTAGTTTAAAGTCTAATTTATCTGATATGAGAATCGCTACCCCAGCCTTCTTTTGAGGCCCATTGGCATGAAAAATGCTTCTCCATCCCTTCACTTTCAGTCTGGGTGTACCTTTAGGTTCAAAATGGGTCTCTTGTAGACAACATATGGATGGGTCCTGTCATTTTATCCAATCTGCAACCCTGTGCCATTTTATGGGCGCATTTAGGCCATTCACATTGAGAGTGATTATTGATAGATATGTTTTTATTGACATCGAGTTACCTTTAAAGTCTTTCTTTCTGTAGGTTTTCTCTATATTTCTGTTCAATGCTATTCTTGGGATTTTTCCTCTTTTATAGAACCCCCCTTAATATTTCCTGCAGTGTTGGCTTGGTGGTTGCATAGTTTTTTAAGCTTGCCGGTCTTGGAAACTCTTTATCTCTCCATCTATTTTGAATGTCAGTCTTGCTGGATAAAGTATTCTTGGCTGCATGTTCTTCTCATTTAGTGCCCAGAATATATCTTGCCAGCCCTTTCTAGCTTGCCTGGTCTCTGTGGACAGGTCTGACGTTATTCTGATGGGCTTCCCTCTGTAAGTAAGGAGCCTCTTTGCCCTAGAGGCTTTCAAGAGATTATACCTACAATTTTAATTCCTCAATTTGACTATCAGGTGTCGTGATGTTGTTTTGGAATGTAAAATATTGGGTGGAGACCGTTCAGCCTGTAGTACATGAACGCTGTATCAATTCGTGAGATTGGGAAAATTTTCATGAAGAACTTGTTCCACTATATCTTCTAGACTTCTTTCTTTCTCCTCCCCTTCAGGGATTCCAATAATTCTGATGTTGGAACACTTCATGGCATCATTTAGTTCCCTGATTCTGTTTTCATGGTTTCTAAGCTGTTTGTTCCATGCTTCCTTCTGATCCTTTCTCTCTATCTGTTTGTCCTCCAGATCACTAATTTTATCTTCTGTCTCAGTTACCCTAGCTTTGAGAGAGTTTAGATTAGATTGGAACTCATTGAGAGCATTGCGAACCTCCTCCCTCATAGCTTTTAGCTCTGCCCTAACATTGTGAACATCATCTCTCATCGCTTTCAGCTTGGCCCTAATCAATTCCGTTTGGTCATCCATGGCTTTCTCCAACCTAGCTATTGCCTGGATAATTGTTAACATGAATTCTCTTTCTGACATATTGTCTATGTTGATAGCCGTTAGTTCTGTTGCAGAAGGTTCATCCTCTGTATTTTTCTTCTTTGGGCATTCCTCCTCCTAGTCATTTTGGTGGGAGATGACTGAACAGATGTAGCTGGATGTATCAACCGTGGTGCAGTCAAGGTGCACCCTGGAACACTTCTGTGCAATCAGGACTCCCCATCCAAACGAGAGACAAAAGAAAAGAAAAAAAAAAAAGAAAAGAAAAGAAAAGAGAGATACAGGAAAGAAAAGGAAGATGAAAGAGAAGGTTCAGCCCAGACGGGCCCCAAGGTAAGATTTATGAAGTAGACAGATAAAAACATACAAACAAAGAGACTGATACAAGTATATGACAAGAGAAAAAAATATATATGCGAATAAAGTAAGAACCTCATCAAAAGAACCCCAAGTGTAAGATTTATATGCTATCAGGACAAACATAAAAACACAGAAACACTGGTGGAAGAAGAGGATCGGAGAGTGGTTATAAATTCTCAGTGTGTGCGAGGAAGGTTGTTTTGATTCTTCCTGGATGTATCTTGATATCTTTGTTAAAGGACTCAACTTTCCTAAGATAAAGGGAATTAAAAATTGGTTTACCTATAGTGGTAGTATTGATTGGGGAAATGGGATTGCTTTGAAGTTTAACTCTATATGAATATTAGAAGATAAAAATAAAAAGGAATAAAGTAGACTAAACTAAACTAAAATTTAAAAAAAGGAATTCAAAAAATGGAAATGCAAAAAAAAAAAACATAGGTGTATGTATCAAAAAGTTCAGGTTAGAAGGGTATTATGGAATTTGATGTACTGTACATCACTCGCTGTGATGGTAAATAGGTTAAAAAAATTACGTATGTGTAAAAAAAAAAAATGAACCTGAATAGTGGGATCAAGTGAAAAATAAAAGTTTTCCTATGAAGTAGTGGTTGTTCTCTTGTAGTCCTTTTTTTTTCTCTTTTTTTTTTTTCATTCTTGGTTTGTTTTCTGGGGGAGGGGGCTGCCACGTGTGTTGTCAGTCAATGATGTTTCCTGAGTTAAGTCCTCCCGCCCCCCTCAAGGGGGTGAGCTCTGAGGAAACTGTTTTTTTTTCAGGCTTTTGTTCTCTGGCGGCTTTTATGTTTTTTCACTTTTTTTTTTTCTCTCACCTTGACTGCTTTTGATGGTTTTTGTAGTTTTAGAGGAAAACAAACCGCACCCTGATCTCCCTCTCAGAGAGAAGCCTCAGTCTGGGTGCAGAGCCTAAGTAAGTTCCCCCTTGGCCACTGGCAGAGCAGGTTCCAAGTCGTGGTCCCTGGGGACACAGGATCTTATTGCTTATACCCAAAGCTGAGGCAGTGGTGTCTGTCTGGAAACTCCTGACCGCCAGAGAGTTTCCAAGCAGCAATTGCACACTGAAATTTTCCCACTGGCCCGGGCTGGGAGTACCTGGTCTTTCTGGGTCTAAGAGTGCCAGGCTTGTGCCCACCTCTTTCAGGGGCGGCTATGGGTTGCGTGCGCACACCTCTCAGGCACTGAGAACGGGGTGCCGGTCCAAAAAGCACCAGGCTGGGCTCTTGCACACCTCTGTCAGGGGAGAGATTGGGACGCACGTCTTAGGCTCTGAAACAATGGCACGGGTCAAAGAGCACCGGCCAGGCCTTTGTAACTCTCTCAGGGGAGTATGAGGGACGTGCGTGCATATCTCAGGCTTTGTAGCAGGGCTCGCGTGTTCTGCCCACTGGCGTGGCTCCCATCCCCTCACAGGAGCTCGAACCCATGCATTCTCAGGCACGCTGGAGGCTTAGGGACCAAGACCTGGTTTCTCCCCCAAACTCTCTCTGCCTCAGCACCAGGGGAGGCTGTCCTGGGACTGGAGACTTAAGCCCCTGTCCCTAGCTGCCCCAATTCCCACAATTTCCCCCACAATCCTTTGCTCTTTTGGAGTGTTTTCAACCAGTCTCCAAGTTAATGCTGGTCGCAGGGCACTCTCGCTCATATTGGGGTATTACTTTCCAACTGGTCGCCTCTGGTGGCTCCCTCCCCCTTTTGTTTATCTTCCAATATCAGTCAGTCGTTGCCACTCCACTTTACCTGCCTATTGGCGTCTTCTGTTCTGGTAGAGATCCAGACGTGTATAATTCTGATCTCAGGCTTATTTCATGGATGATCAGAGTCTTCTGGAAGGTAATCAGCTCACTTTAGAGTGCAGGTTGAAAGGGCGCCTCCTCCTACTTCCCCGCCCTCTTGTCTCCAGCCGACCTCTCTTTATTCTTTGAACATTTGCTAACAGTTTTTGATATATTGTCACCATTAGGTTTGTATATAATCTGTTCAGTTTATAGACTACATTAAGTTTATGGTAATTAAAGTTTGAACCTACTCTTTACTCCTCTCATCCTCACATTTTAAGGACATGTTGTCATATTTTACATTCTTTTATTTTGTGAACTCCTTGACTGATTTTTACAGAAATATTCATTTTAACTGCTTTTGTGTTTCCTACAAACACATTGTCAATTTTTGTCTCTCATCACCACTCAGATTCTACTTTAATATTTCTTACAAAGCTGGCTTAGTGCTCATGAACTATTTTAGTTATGTCTGGGAAATTCTTCATCTCTCTTCTTATTCTGAATGGTAGCTTTGCTGGATAGAGTATTATTGGCTGCTGAGTTTTCTCATTAAGCACTATGAATGTATCATACTACTTTCTTCTAGCTTGGAAAGTTGTGAGAATCCCCTCTTCAACTTACAGGGTTCCTTGGTATGTTACTGTCTTCTTTTCTTGTTTTTTTTTTTAATTATTTTCTTTATTACTATATTTTGCCAATTTAATTACAATATTTCTCAGTGTATATCTGCCTTCATTGATTTTGTTGGGGGTCCTCTGTGTATCCTGGATCCAGATATCTGTTTCTTTTTCCAGATTAGGGAAATTTTTGGCTATTATTTATTCAAATAATAATCTTTATTCTTCTTTTGGGACTCCTAAAACCCAAATGTCATTACATTTGATGGAGTCAATGAGTTCACTAAGTCTGTTCTCATTTTCCAGAATTATTTTTTTTCTCTTTTTTTTTGTGAAACTTGATTACTTTCCATTACTATGTCTTCTAGGTAATTAATTAATTCCTCTGCTTCTTCCAGCCTACTGTTCATTCCATCATGCATGTTTCTCATTTCATTTATTGAGCCCTTTATCTCTGTTATGTTATTCCTTATCTCTGTGTTAAGGGTCTTTCTTATGTCTTCCCCTCTTTCCTCAAGTCCAGTGAGTATCATCATCGTCATTGCTTTAAATGTTTCATCAGACAATATCTTAAATCTGTTTTTCTTAGATCTCTGGCTGAGGCTCTTTCCTGTTCTTTCATTTGTGATAAATTTCTATGTCCTCTCATTTTGTCTAAATCTCTGTGCCTATTTCTCTGTGTTGGGATAGTCATCTCCTTTTCTTGAGGGCAATGGCCTTATGAAGAAGAGGTCCTGTACTGCCCTTCTATGTAGTGTTCCAGCTCCCACAGGCCTGGAACTTCAGTGAGTGTCTCTAATGTGTATTTCCTGCACTCTTCTGCTGTGTCCTCACCAACTTATCCTTTAGGCCAGTCATTTGCATTGGCTGTCATTGCCTATTGTGGACAGTATTTTATCCCTGGCCTGTATGTGGTGTGTTTTAACTAGGTGCACTCTTGTCTGCTTGCCACCACTGCTACAAGTGCCAAGGCTCTATAAAACTCCTGAGTGGGGAGACACAGAGAGAATAGGTGTTTGGGACTCTTTTTCTTGGACAGGAGTCGGTCTTGCTGGGAGTAATGCAAAGGAGATTGGGGAGGGTGGTTCCATCAGAATGCAGGGGTCTGAGGCTTTATATAAGCAAGTTAGGTGGTATCAGTGCTGAGCTGGTTTCCAGCTGAGGTGTGAGGAAGGGAAACTGCACTGTTCAATGTCTGCTCCTGGAGGGGTCTCTCTGTGAATGCTGACTCTTTGGGATGCACTCTAAAATGAACAAATAGCCTCCCAACTGTGTTCTCCAGGTGCTCTTCAGATAGGTGTTTTCATGCTGTATGCCCATAGGTCATTTGTCTACCTTCTCTCCAATAGCAGTGCAACGCCCTCAGGGCTTTATCACAGCCCAGCCTGCTGTCCTTTCCAACTCCAGGCTTTGAGTCCCATTTGTTGCAAGAAGTCATGAAATTCAGCCCCTCTTACTTTTCAAGGCAATTGCTATGGTTATTCATTTTCTCATGTTCTCTCCTGCATGTTAGCCTGTCTGTCCCTCTTCTCCACTGCTGTGGCTCCTTCACCACTGCTAAGGCCACGATCCCTTTGATTGTCCTCTGTTTTGACATATTGTCTAGATCTGTCTTCTTCCTGTGTTTAGGAAAACCTATTATATTTCAGGCCAGTCATACACTCCTGAGTGTAGTGGATTTATGAAGAAGAGGTCATATAGTGTCCAGGGCCTAGTGCTTCAGGAAGTGTATTTGGTGTATGCTACTGTGTTATGGCTGCTCTGTCCCTCAGGTCAGTCCTCTGTGGAGTTTCTCCTTGCCTGCATTGGAGAGTGTTTGGACCTTATCCAGAGTATGGCAGTTTTAGCAAGGTATGCTCTTGTCTACTTGTTAAAAGAGACACAATGCTATTTCCACTAGAGCTGAAGCTTTGCAGAATTCTATGGTCAGTAGATATGGTATATATGGGGTTTGTACTGGTCTTCTTGGGAAGGGGTCTGTTGCTTTAGTTCTCAGGCACAATTTACCAGAAAAAAACAGCACCTGCAGAATGTAGGTGGTGGGGCTTAGTGTAAGTGGTTTAGGCTGGCACAGTTGGCATTGTGCTGCTTACTAAAGTTAGTTTATGCTGCAGGGGGTGTGAAGAAAAATGATGCCAGTCCCTCCCTTATCCTGGAGAGGAAATTTGCGCCTACCAGTGTCTGGGAAACCCTCCCAGAAGAGTGAACAATCCCCTTTCATGTAATGCAGACATCCCTTACATTCCTGCCTTCACCTTGACTATATCTTGGCCATCTGCTCACCTGGTAGTTCACTGCAAACTATCCCAGGCAGGTCAGCTGAGTTTTAAGCCTCCATACTCTAGAGATCTGCATGGAAGTGACCCATGGTGTTCCTCTGGGGAAGGTTCTTGTTTCCTTGGGACTGATACAGGTTTGTTTCAGAAGGGCAGTTGCACCAAAGCATAGGGGCATGGATTTTGAGATAAAGTGCAGCCGGGAGCCAGTGTCCAGGTTAGCTGCCCTCAGCAGGTAGTCTCTGCACCTATGCTCAGGGGCAGGTAAGGGAAATGGTACCCACTGGCTCTTTTGTTCCCTGAGAGGCAGTGCCACCTCTCCCAGATGGTCTCCAACAAGGGAGAACTATTTCTGCTAGTGTGTCCCATGGGATCCTCAGATCATGCTATCTGCTACCAGGCTTATCTCTGTTCCTTCTCCAGGGGAACACTGCAGCACCTGATGGGCTCTACAGAGGCCACACAAGGGAACTCTAAAACTCCAGTCTTTGAGTCTTGCTCTTCATAAAACTTACAAAAACCAGCCCCTCCTGTTTTCCCAGTCAATGGCTTTGAGGAAGTATTTTCCATGTTCCCTTCTCACTCTTGACTCTCTCCATGACCAGAACTCACTTCCCTTTATAGTACCTCTGATCTTTTTCTCCCCCAAATCACATCTCCCCACCTCCTACCTTTCACATTGTGGTCTCTTCTCTCGCTCAAGTTGTATAGTTTGTTATGTCAGTCCTCAGATTGATTTCTTGGGTATTCAAAATGTTGATATTTATATAGCTGTGTTCATGAGGTGAGGCAAACCCAGGGTTCTCCTACTACTCCACCATCTTAACTCCATCCAAAATGGAAACTATTTAAATATCAATCAATTAATAAATATATGAAATGGAATATTATTCAACAATAGCATGGAATGAATTATCAATACAAGCTACAACATTGATCATATATGAAAATATCATGCTACATAAAAAGAAGCAGATACCAAAGGTCACATATTATATTATTTCACACAATTATATAAAAGATGTTCATCATATATGTAAACCCATAGAGACACAAATTAGATTAGTGAGGATTGAGGGAATTAGGAGTGACTACTGATGGATGTAAATTTTGTCTTTGGGGTGGTAGAATATATTGGAATTTAATTGTGTTGTTTGTTGTACAACTTTGTGAATATACTAAAATTCATTTAGATGACATTTTTTTCTTTCAGCATTTTGAATATATCATCCTACTTCCTTCTGGCCTGCGATGTTTGTTGTGAAAAATATATTGATAGCTTTATGGAAGTTTTCTTGTATGTAACCAGTTGCTTTTCTATTGCTTTTAACATTCCTTGTCTTTAACTTTTGACAATTTAGTTAACATATCTCGTTGTGGGTCTCTTTGAAGTTATCTTTTTTGCCTTCCTTTTTTCTTTAGTTTTGTGGATCCAGATGTCTGTTTTCTTAAGTTAAGGATGTTTTCAGCTATTATGTTTTTGAATAAACTTTGTATTCCCCTCTCTCTTCTTCTCTCTTCTTGGAACCCAAAACTGCATATATTGATTTACTCATTCTTGTCCCATAAGTCCCTTAAGCTACTTGCATTCTTTTCTTCTTCTTCTTTTTTTTTTTTAATTGCTGTTCTTTTGTTTGGATGAATTTTACTTCCCTGTTTTTGACTTCATGGATCCTTTTGTATGCTCAATCTAGTTGTTTTTTAACTCCTCTATTGAATTTTCCAGTTCAATTACAGTATGCTTCAGCTTTATGGTTTCTGTTTGGTACTTTTTTGTATTTTCTTTTTGTTGAAATTCTTACCTTTTTTTTTTTTTTTTTCATGCGTTGGTCTCCTGACCTCAGTGAACAGCTTTATGACTGTTAATTTTAACTATTCCAGGAGATCACTTATTTTTATTTCATTAAGTTGTGTTTCTGGTTTATTTTGTTCTTTTGTTTGGAACAAATACCCTTGTTTCTTCATTTTCCTTCATTCTCTGTCAGTTTGTACACATAAAATAGAATGTCCACCTCTCCCATCATTCAGAGTGGCCTCCTGTAGGAAATAAACCTTGTCAACCAGCTGAGTCTGAGCTCCTAGTTGTCTCCTGAACATCTGAAATTGTCCAGGCCACCTTCTTTGTTCTTAGTTGTCCCCAGTATTTGAGGGTGTGCCAAAACCCACCATTTTCCCAAAGTGGAGGATTGAAGTCAGCACCTAGATGCAAGCTGATTAAAAACTGGACCCTCAAGCAGTAGCTGGGAAGATACACTGTTAAGCACTTTCTAGGAAGAAACTAGGTAATCGAGCTTCTTTGACTGTTCCCTTTGTGCTGCGTCTGGTTGATATCTGTAGAGTAGGGGGGTGCTCCTGCACCTGTTTTTTTTTTTTTTCTTTTTTTGGTTGTTGTTGTTGTTTTTGTGTTTTATTTCTGTAGTCCTATTAGACTTGTATACACAAGCCTATTGGCTATCAGAGCTGGACTATCCAGAGGCTCATCCCATGGGCAGCAGCCATAAATGATGGGGTTTCATTCATATATATATATATATATATATATATATATATATAATATTCATATTCTGTCCAGGGAGATACTGGTGACTTGGTTTTATTGTTGCAACAGGCTGGAGAGAGAAGGCAAGTGTGGTGTCCACTGGCTTCCCTTCTCCAGGGAGGATCACAACCAACCCCTGGATGCATGAAAATTAGAAACCAGACATTCAGCCAGCTGCTTTTAGAGTATGTAGATAAAACTTTTGGGGAAAGACTAGGAGATTGGCATTTTTCTTACTTTCTTTGTACTGAGTTCTTCAGGTATTACTCTGACAAATGCTTGCAATTAGATTAAGAACTGTTTACTGTCACCCTGTGGACACAAGCCCAGTTCTGTTTCAGAGCTAGGTACCTTGGGTGGGACCTTGTGTGTGAGTTTTAAAAGTTAAGGTGCTATATGTAGGTCTGAAGTCTTCACTCCATAGAGAGTACTTGAGAGTTGAAAATTCCCTCCTGGTGGTACTGTTTTACTGTGGGTGAGGCTCATGGCTAGAGTGTATCTTAGCTGTTTCCCATTTTGCTGATTTCTGAATCTTTTTTCACTGTGTAGTTTTGCATTGGTACATCTGTGGGAGGAGAGCTGAAGTGTCTCCTGTTTTGCCATCTTGAGTGATGTGTTATTCTTCATTTTAGAAAGATAGTTTTGGAGATATAGAATTCTTCATTGAATTTTTTTCAGTAGTTCAATATGTCATTCCACTGTCTTCTGGCCTTCATGGTTTCTGATGAGAAATCAGCTGTTGTTCTTTTTGAAGATCCTTGGTATGTGGTGAGTCACTTTAGCTGCTTTCAAGAATTGTTGTTATTGCCCTCAACCCACAAGGATGACAAGAAGCCCCAGTTCAGATGTATCTTCTCTCTCTTTATTTCCACAAGTCTACACACTTAAATACGTTTACATGACCAATCAGCGAGCAGGGTATAGGAGGGAGCAAATCAGGCTGTACATCTAAACAAACAACTTCGCTAGCAACCAATGCTGTTTACTTCCTCTTTGGGCATTCCGCTTAGTCTCACGAGGCAATCCTAACATGGCAACTAGCCAGGAACCATCTTTTAATGGCGGAGGCTCCCCTGGCCAGGGGCCTGCTTCCAACATCTCCCCCTTTTTTTCTATTATGGCGGGGATCATGCCTGTCTTAGGTTGTCAGTGGCAGGGAATATCCTTACCCGTCATCAGACGGCAGAGATCAATGATCTGTGTCCTGTCTTAGGTTGGTATATGTCCCCCACCAATCTTACCCATCATTGACTACCGATCCAGCATACTTAGCCACACTTGGGGGGATGTTCCAGCCTCGATGGCTAACAAGACCTGCACCATGACTTGCTGTTGCCTAAGTTGCTGTCACCTCCAAATTTGCAGTTTCCTTACTAGTAGTAGAATCAAGCCCACTATGAGGATTGTCATCAGACCAATTATGCTAGCCTATTGTTTTGTAAAGGTTAACACATCTTGCAATGTTTTGATTATCTCTGGGAGGGTTGCAAGCTCACCTCTGGTGTTATTTATCCTTGTTATGCCTAGTAGCAGGTGCTGGTAGTTTTGGAATTCTGCGGACTAATTGCCCCGCAAGTATTGGGAGAGCTGTCGGGAGACATTCTGTAAGTCACTCATATTAGTATAGGCTATGGGAGTTACACAAATTGCCAGGAAGGGTGCTATACATCCCAGTCCCAATAGGGCCCCCAATATGTCCACTTGTTCTTGAACCAAATCCACTCTCTGGTTGACTATCAGGATTCCTGCTTGTAGATGTGCATTGATCTGAGTCTGTGTTTGAAGGGCAGCTGCCATTCCTTCTGCAAGGGTATTCACAGCTTCCGCAGTGGGTATAGTTGCAGCAAGAGAGACTGCTGCTGCCATGGCAGCTGCTGTAGATATAGCCAATGCTGTCACAACGGCGGCTGTGATACCAAAATCTCTCTTCTTTCTGGATAGCACCACCGGTAACTTGTCCTCTGGAATGGAAACTGGGATAGGAACATGGGTAGGGATACGCATAATCACAGCCAGCTTGAAGGCCATGACATTGCAGCACTGGGAAAGACAGCATTTCTTAGTGCAATTTAATGTATCATTCAGCTCACTAGCATTTGTTACGAGGAAAAGGAACGGTGGCGAGACCCATATGGGAGTGGGCTGATAAGTAATATTATTGGGACAAGACACATTAACTGTTATCTCAAAGGTACTAGAGTCATTTTGTTTATAAGAACAGTTGAGGAATTTGCCACCATTTAACATGGACACTGCTGAGATATCAGTACATGCTCCTAGCAAGTTACAGACCTGCCATGCATCAAATGGAGAGGAGGGATTGCCTTGCTTAGGATTTGGAAAGGAATAATTGTACCCTGTAAAGGTATTATTATTTTTTTCTTTTTTTTGATTTTTTATTTTTTATAAACATATATTTTTATCCCCAGGGGTACAGGTCTGTGAATCACCAGGTTTACACACTTCACAGCACTCACCAAAGCACATACCCTCCCCAATGTCCATAATCCCACCCCATTCTCCCAATCCCCCTCCCCCCAGCAACCCTCAGTTTGTTTTATGAGATTAAGAGTCATTTATGGTTTGTCTCCCTCCCAATCCCATCTTGTTTCATTGATTCTTCTCCTACTCACTTAAGCCCCCATGTTGCATCACCACTTCATCATATCAGGGAGATCATATGATAGTTGTCTTTCTCTGCTTGACTTATTTCGCTAAGCATGATACGCTCTAGTTCCATCCATGTTGTCACAAATGGCAAGATTTCATTTCTTTTTATGGCTGCATAGTATTCCATTGTGTATATATACCACATCTTCTTGATCCATTCATCTGTTGATGGACATCTAGGTTCTTTCCATAGTTCGGCTATTGTGGACATTGCTGCTATAAACATTCGGGTGCACATGCCCCTTTGGATCACTACGTTTGTATCTTTAGGGTAAATACCCAGTAGTGCAATTGCTGGGTCATAGGGCAGTTCTATTTTCAACATTTTGAGGAACCTCCATGCTGTTTTCCAGAGTTCCTGCACCAGCATGCATTCCCACCAACAGTGTAGGAGTGTTCCCCTTTTTCCGCATCCACACCAGCATCTGTCATTTCCTGGCGTGTTGATTTTAGCCATTCTGACTGGTAAAGGTATTTTTATAGGTAGGAAAGCATGGAGTGAATGTAAAGCTATGCATTTCATTGATGTAAACTGAGCACAAGGTACTCTGACACCCAGACCACTCCAGTGGCCATACCCTGTTATTGGTGCACCTGGCCAACTTGAAAGGTTGATATGGCCCCGAGGCATTAATAGGTTTCACAGGGGCCAAACCCTGGATCACAGGTGGTCCCATTGAGGTATGTTTAGCAAGCCTTCATCTAGGAACCATGGAGCAACCTTTTCCACTGTATTCAAAAAGGCATGAGAAGTTTTTGCTTTAAGTGGAGTTCCATTGGCTTTCAGCAGGTCTTTTAAAGACCCTTCCAACCGCACTTTAGATACCTCAGATCCCATTATGAACACACAGACAACAGATGCGGACGTTAAAGACACTAACTAGCACATTATCTTTTTATACGCATATACTTCAGTTGACCTTTACTCCCCGCTTTACCGTGGAATTCCCACTTTTGAATGTGGCTAATGTCCCCGCCTACCTGTGGACCTTTACTCCCTGCTTTACCGCGGAATTCCCACTTTTGAACGTGGCTAATGTCCCCGCTTGCCTGCAGATTACCTTGCAAGATTCCTTTATTTAGTTCCCGGGTTTCGGCACCATTTTATCACCCTCGACCCACAAGGACGACAAGAAGCCCCAGTTCAGATGTATCTTCTCTCTCTTTATTTCCAAAAGTCTACACACTTATATACGTTTACATGACCAATCAGTGAGCAGGGTACAGTAGGGAGCGAATCAAGCTGTACACATAAACGAACAACTTCGCTAGCAACCAATGCTGTTTACTTCCTCTTTGGGCGTTCCGCTTAGTCTCACGAGGCAATCCTAACCTGGCAACTAGCCAGGCGCCATCTTTTAATGGCAGCGGCCACCCTGGCCAGGGTCCTGCCTCCGACAGTTGTGTTTTAGTATTTTGACAATTATAGTTGTGAATCTCTTTGATTTTATCATATTGGACTTTTTTTTTTAATTTCTTGGATGTGTGGACCAATAAATTTAGGAATATTTCTTTCTCTTTATTTTATTTCTCTCCTTTTGAGACTACCAACACCTTTATGCTGATGTTTTCATGGTGTCCTACACATTTCTAAGATTCTGTTTGGTTTTCTTCTTTTTTATTTCTCTTCCTCAAACTGAATAATCTCAGTTAATCTGCCTTTAAATTTACTGATTCTTCTCTCAGCCAAATCTGATGTTGAGTTCCTCTACTGAGTTTTCATTTCAGTTATTGTACTTTCCAACTTCACAAATTCTAGATCTTCAAAGTATTTTAGATATTATTTTTTATATTTTATTTATTTATTTGACACAAAGAGACAACAACAAGAGAAGAAATACAAACAGGGGGAGTGGGAGAGGGAGAAGCAGACTTTCCACTGAGCAGGAAGTCTGACACAGGGTTCAATCCCAGGACCCTGGGATCAATACCTCAGCCAAAGGCAGATGCTTAATGACTGAGCCACCCAGGCACCCCTAGGTATTGTTTTATCAAGATTAGAAACAAATTTATTTTCTCTATTGAGGTAATTTCCCCTTATTCTCTTAATATGGTATATCATATTGATTAAATTTCATATATTTTTAAAGATTGTATTTATTTATTTGACAGAGGGAAAGAGAAAACAAGTGGGTATAGTGGCAAGCAGAAAGAGAAACAGGCAATCCTAACCTGGCTCCCTCCGAAGTGGGGCTCAATCCCAGGACCCTAAGATCATGACCTAAACCAAAGTCAGATGCTTAGCTGACTGAGTCACCCAGGCATTCCTAATTTTAATATATTCAATCAACCTTGCATTACCAATGGCATTGTTGTAATAAACATATTTATATATTGTTCTATTCAGTTTGTTAGTATTTTGTTGAAGATTTTTTATTCTATTTTAATAATACTTTGGCATATAGGCTTTTTTTGTTTTTGTTTTTGTTTTATTTTGGTTTTAGTATCAGGATAATACTGGCCTCATAAAATAAGTCGGAAAAGGTTTTAATTTTTCTGTAAATGTTTATGATAGATTTGTATTAATTAAACACTTGTCAGTATTCACCAGTGAAACTGTCTGGGAGTCTTTTGTTTGTGATCTATTTTGATTTACTTAATGGATATCTTAAATTGTAAATGTTTATTCAGATTTTCTAAATCTTCATTTATTAACTCATTAGTTTTTATGTTTCTAGGTGTTTGTTCATTACCTTAATATATCTAATATTTTTGGCATATCATTGTTCATAGTATTGTCTTATTTTCTTTTTTTTTTTAGGGTTGATAATAATTTCCCCTCTTTCATTCCTGATTTTTGATAAGTTGAATCTCTCTCTCTCTCTCTCTCTCTCTCTTTTGTCAGCCTAGCTAGAGATCTGTCAAATTTATCGATATTTTTTTAAAGGTAACATGGTAACTTCTGGGGTGACTACGTGGCTCAGTGTATTGAGTATATGATTGATTTTGGCTCAGATCATGGTCTCAGGGTTGTGGGATCCAGTCCCATGCTGGGCTTTCCACTCAGTGGGGAGCCTGCTGGAGATTCTCTCTCTCTCTCTCCCTCTGCCCTCCAACCCAAAAATAAATAATCACATATTTTTTTAGAAATAAAAAGCAAGTTTTAGTTTTGATCACTTTCCCATTCTTTTTCTATTCTTCATTTTATTTATCTCCACTATAATCTTTCTTATTACCTTTATCTTGCTGCTCTGCCTTTAGTGTTTTTTTTTTTCTTTTACTAGTTTCTTTATGTAGGATGATATGTTGTTGATTTGATGTCATTTTTTTAATATAGGCATTTTCAACTATAAATTTACTTTTGACCATTGCACTAGCTGCATTCTAAAAGATTGGTATGTTCTTGATTTGTTTTCACTTCTCAATGTATTTTTTAATTTTTCTAGTGATTTCCTCTTGGACCCACTGGTTATTTGGACTATGTTGCTTAATTTCCCATATTTGTGCACTGTTTAAATTCTTTTATTATTAATTTCTAGTATCATTTCAGTGTGATTTAGCAATGCTTTTATAATTTCAATACTTTTAATTTTAGTGAGGATATTTATATGATCCTTCATATAATATATCATTAATAATGTTCCATGTCAGTTTTTGCTTCATGCAATTCGAAACACTGTTGTTAGTCATACCTATGCTTACAATTATTGCATCTTTCTGATGAAAATTTCTCTTGTTACAGCATGTCTTTTACTATATAAGGTAACAATATTTGTCTTAAAGCTTATTTTATTTTAGTATAGTCACTCCAGCTTTCTGTTTAAGTAGTATAACTTTTTTCCATCTTTTTACTTTCAACTATATGGGTCTTTGAGTCTGAACTGTGTCTTGTTAACAGCAAATAGTTTTGTGGTGTTGTAAGAATCTATTCTACCATTCTCTCTTAAATTGGTGTGTTGAATTCATTTAAATTTCATGTAATTACTGACAATATTGACTTTATATCTGTCATTCTGCTATTTTTGTTCTATATGCTTTATCTCTTTTTTGTTCTTCTATTTTTCTGCTGTTGTCTTTTTGTTGTATTAAGTGGGTATTTTCTAGTGCACCATTTTATTTTTTAATTAATTGATTAAATTTTATTATTAATTAATTTATTTATTGTAAAAAACGATAGCATATGTATTTGGAAAATAGATGTTTCAAAATTATTTTCCAAATTCAGAATCTACAGGCCATGGTACAAAAGAGTACAAATTATTATTAATTGTTCACTTATTATATAACATTTTAAATTAATCATGTGGAATAGTTTTTTTCTACATTGCCATTATGATAATCACCTGGGAGTGCTGGAAATTCATTGTTAATTAGTACAGTGGCCTGGTATGGTTCAGTAATGTGGAGATTTTATTCTTATAAATACCTTCAGATGATTATCTTGATGAAGAAAATTTAGGAACATAATTTTCAACCTCCTTTGCAGATTTTAAGTTTTGAATTACTCTTCCCAGAATGAACCACTGAAAAGTCCTATGTAGTCCAGTTAAGGAAGGTAAATTCTGAACATTTGGTTTGATAAATTCCCCTCTTTGGAAGCATCACAAAAACTTTACTTTGGATTTTTCTTAAAAACATTAATTCTTCTTTCCATTTCTGGCCCAGTTTTTCTAGAACACATTTTACTTGCAGGATACATCTTTCTTAAGTCATAACAACCATACACAAAGATAAACTCTAAATGGATGAAAGACCTCAATGTGAGACAGAAATCAATCAAAATCCAAGAGGAGAACATAAGCATTAACTTTTTCGACATTGACCACAGCAACTTCTTTCAATACACATCTCCAAAGACAAGGGAAACAAAAGGGAAAATGAGCTCTGCACAGAAAAAAAAAAATACCGTCAACAAAACAAAAGGACAACCCATGAATGGGAGAATATATTTGCAAATGACACTACAGACAAGGGCCTGATACCTAAAATCTATAAAGAACTTCTCAAACTCAATACTCAAAAAACAGTTAATCAAGTCAAAAAATGGACAGAAGACATGAGCAGACACTTCTCCAAAGAAAACATACATATGGCTAACAGACACCTGAAAAAGTGTTCATCATCATCAGCCATCAGGGAAATCCAAATCAAAACTATATTGAGATAGCAACTCACACTGGTTAGAATGGCAAAACTCAACAAGGCAAGAGAAAACAAATGTTGGAGAAGTTGTGATGTATCTTTAGTAATTCTCATGTATCTTCTAGTAACATTTTTTTATGTTCTAGTTTATCTGGAAATGACTTAATTTCTGTTTTATTTTAAAATATTTTAAATATTTTTAAATATTTAAATATTTAATAATTTTAAATATTTTAAAATATTTGAAACTACAAATTTCCTGCTAAGCACTGCTTTAGTTGCACCCTATATATTTTGTGTTGTTTTCTATTTCATGCTTCTCAAAGTATTTTCTAAATTCCTTTTTAATTTCTTTTGAGACCACTTGGTTATTTAGAAATGTGTTGTATAATTTCATTATGTAGGGCCTAATTGAAGCAGAGTAAAGCAGCATGTGTGCCACTGTTGCTTTAGGTCTAGCATACATATTGATGTAGCTGGTCCCATTGAATTGGCTGGAAGCCATGTGCCACTGTTAACATTAACTCAGCTCTACTGCTCTTTATTTTCTGAATCTCCTAAGCAATTGCTACCATTTTCCAACACTTTGCTTGTGCAGAAAATGCTTTTTTCCCCCCAAATGTCAACTCACTTTGCATCTTTATTCTTTTTTCTTTTTCTGGGGGAAAGAGGAGAGGTAAAGACATCTTCCTTCTATCTGATGCAGTCTGCCTATTAGAAGACAGCTGAGACTTTGGAGATGCCAGGGCTTAAGGAATTTCCAAGTGTATGGAAATAGAGCTTTAGAGAAGTTGAAAGCACAGCCAGAAATTACTTAAAGTCAGGTATCACAGTAGTATCACCTCATCGAAACTCTGAGATGAGATTCAGACATTCTAACGCTCCATTACATTCATCCTGTCATTCAACAACTCAAGAAACCACACTTCTAATGACTTATTGATTTATACATCAAGTCCAGACTCCTTTATGCAGGTTTCAAAGCTAATAACTCTTCTTTTCTCATTGACATATTTCCTAGTCTTTTGCAGATTAGATATTCCCTAAAGTATGATCATGATCACTGTTCCTACACTGGATTGGAATTCAGAAAATCTGGATTATGATGTTATGATACTGGTGCTGTTATTATAAGATATGGAATTGAGAAAACAGTGTGTTGACAGTGCGTTGACTGTACCTACTGTATGTCAGAAAATGGTGCTTACCCTTTCCATGGATGTTTCATAATTAGATGGTACAGCAATCCTTTGAGTAAACCATTATTTGTTTGTTTGTTTGTTTGTTTGACTTAGAGATGAGGAAACTGACATCAAGAAGAAGGAAGGATCTTGGCTTTGGTCATTCACAGAAACTTTGGCCAAGAAAAAGTCTTTCTAATATATCTTTCCTCTCCCCTAAAAGAAAAAAAAAAGAGAAATAATTGATAAAATTTTTAAATTAATAAAGACAAAATGTAAATGAGGTTAAGTTTAAGCAAGAGAAATTAAATTTGATTTAAATAAGAACTTCCTGAGAGTAAGGGCTCTTTGACACTGGAACCATCTGACAAGTCTTGTACTACCTTTTCCCTCAACAAATGAAGAAACCATCTGGAGTCCCACATTTCCATTTAATAGCATTTTCAAACCATATTAGTCATTTGGTACACTTTCCCTTGATTTTCAAGAAGTCAAAGAAAGGACAAAATACCTTGAAGTAACTTCCCTCACAATGGATGTTTGGTTGCAGCAAGTACGTGGACCAAATGTTAGGTTAATGAAAGTGACAAAGCTACCCTTAGGCTGGGCTTAGAGAGATGGTGATCAGACACTTGCATTTCTTGTATAGATTGTATTAAGCCACATGCAGTGGAATCTGGAGAGGCCAAAACAACAGACAAAGAACACATCATTTATTTTAATTGTGTGTTTAGGGTTCCCTCCCGTATGTATTTCATATGTGGAAGTTAAGAAACAAACAAATGGGCAAAGGAATGGAAAAAGAGAGAGAAGCAAACCAAGAAACTGACTTTTAACAGCAGAGAACAAACTAATGGTATACCAGAAGGGAGGTGGATAGGGGTTTTTTATTTAAATAGGTGATGGGGATTAAGGAATGCACTTTTTTTTTTTTTAAGGAATGCACTTGTGATGAGCATGGGGTTATTGTATGGGACTGTTAAATCACTCTATTGTACACCTATATTATAACTGAAATTCAGATAAAAACCTGAAGAAAATAACACCAAAAAACTCACCAAAACCAACCAACCAAACAAAAGCATACAAAGCATAAAAATGGTGAATGAAATTATGCAATTTTCATGATGACTATTTTGGAGATTTTTGTTTTGTTTTCTTAATAGAAAGTACCAGATTGTTATTTTATTTTATTTTATTTTATTTATTTATTTGACAGAGAGAAATCACAAGTAGATGGGAGAGGCAGACAGAGAGAGAGAGAGGGGAGCAGGCTCCCTGCTGAGCAGAGAGCCCGATGCGGGACTCGATCCCAAGACCCTGAGATCATGACCTGAGCCGAAGGCAGCGGCTTAACCCACTGAGCCACCCAGGCGCCCCAGTACCAGATTGTTTTAAAAAAATTTTTGGAGTATCTGTTTGCTAATGTCCTAGTCTGACTTTGGTCTACATATTTGGTGACCCAGCACCAAACCCTGTTTCAATTTCATCCTCCTCACACTTGAAAAATCTTTATCTTGTGCAATCTCTGTGGCACCAGTCTTTTGACTATCTGAAATACAATTTCTTAGCCTGCCTTCCTCTATCCTAAAACAAGATGCCTCCTAGTTCTATGAGAAATTTCTTCTTTTAGGCACTCTTTGATGGAGTTACATTGAATGTATCCAATACACTTTGAATGGATTTCATAAAACTCTTTAGCTTTCATCAATGACAAATATTTTCCACATAAGTAAACAGGCCTAGAGAAGAGAAGCAATTGAACTAAGGTACTCTGTTAATGGTTGCACTCAAATCCTGGCCTTGTCTCTCCACCCTAAACTCTTCATGGGACACTCCATGTTTTAAAATATTTTTCACTGGGTTTGGATAAGAAAAAAAAAAAAATAAAGAACATATGGGTTTAATTGGCTGTTTGTTTTAAATTGACATTTTTTCTACCTATAAGTGTTCTTAGCTAATGTTTTTTTTTAATTAATTTTTTATTTTTTATAAACATATATTTTTATCCCCAGGGGTACAGGTCCGCGAATCACCAGGTTTACACACTTCACAGCACTCACCAAAGCACACACCCTCCCCAATGTCCACAACCCCACCCCCTTCTCCCAAACCCCCTCCCCCCAGCAACCCTCAGTTTGTTTTGTGAGATTAAGAGTCACTTATGGTTTGTCTCCCTCTCAATCCCATCTTGTTTCATTGATTCTTCTCCTACCCACTTAAGCCCCCATGTTGCATCACCACTTCATCATATCAGGGAGATCATATGATAGTTGTCTTTCTCTGCTTGACTTATTTCGCTAAGCATGATACGCTCTAGTTCCATCCATGTTGTCGCAAATGGCAAGATTTCATTTCTTTTGATGGCTGCATAGTATTCCATTGTGTATATATACCACATCTTCGTGATCCATTCATCTGTTGATGGACATCTAGGTTCTTTCCATAGTTTGGCTATTGTGGACATTGCTGCTATAAACATTCGGGTGCATGTGCCCCTTTGGATCTGGAAAACAGCATGGAAGTTCCTCAAAATGTTGAAAATAGAACTGCCCTATGACCCAGCAATTGCACTATTGGGTATTTACCCTAAAGATACAAATGTAATGTTTTTAATTAATAGAGATTAAATATTTCATTTCTTTTTTAAAATATTTTATTTATTTGAGAGAAAGAGATAGATAAAGAGAGCAAGAATGAGCATTGGGAGGTGCAGAAAGGGAGGAAGAGGGTAGGTAAGGAATCTCAAGCAGACTCAGCACTGAGAGTAGAGCCTGACATGGGCATGATTCCACGGCCCTGATATCAAGGCCTGAGCTGAAACCAAGAGTCCAACCACTTGACCAGCTGAGCCACCCAGGTGCCTTGACTATTCAGTTTCTTAAAGAGGTTTCTATTAAGGCATGCATTGCATGGAACACTGGGCGTGGTGCATAAACAATGAATTCTGTTATGCTGAAAAGAAATAAATTTAAAAAAAAAAAGATGTTTCTAGTTGTTGATGTCCTAGCCCTAAAGACAGAGGAGATATTGTTTCTAAAAATTCCTGAACTTCAAACTGTCAGAATGACTCTTCTTCACTAGCAAAGTTCATAAACCATGGGGCTCAGGGATGAGGTATTATTTGATATTTTAAAGTGTGTATTCTGTTAAGACCTTTACTTTTTTATTCAAGTATAATTAACATATTATTCTTGTGATTCAACAATTCTGTAACATTCTCAATGCTAGAGAGAGAAAGATGAATACCATATGATTTCACTCATATGTGGAATTTAAGAAACAAATCAAATTATCATAGGTGAAAAAAAGAGAGGCAAACCAATAAACAGACTCTTAACTATAAAGAACAGACTGATGGTTACCAAAGGGGCATTGAGAGGGGATGAATTAAATAGGAGATGGGGATTTAGGAGTGCACCTGTGATGAGGAGTGAGCGCTGTATAGAGGTGTTAAATCACTAAACTGTACACCTACAGCTAATATTGCACTGTATATTAACTAACTGGAAATTAAAAAAAACTTTTTAAAAAAGTTTTGTGTTTTGGTTTGCTTCTTTTTTTTCTTTGTTCATTTATTCTGTTTCTTAAATTCTACACATGAGTAAAATCATATGGTTTTGTTTTTCTCTGAGTGACTTACTTCACTTAGCATTATACCCTCTAGATCCACCCAGATTGTTGCACTTATTTGTATTTTAATCAAAAGTGCTGGCCAGAGTATACAATTTTCATGGTGGAACCAGAACAAATAAGGAGTTACTCTGCTTCCATATCTTTTGCAGGCCTTGCCACCTAATAAGGTTACACTTACTTGCTGTATTACTTAGGGTGAGTCATTCCACATCTCTGAGTTCCATTTCCTGTATCTGTAAAATTGAGACAGTTAACAGTGGTGTGTACTCTTTCCAGATGTGATAATTGGTGAGAATGTTCTTCAGAAACTAAAACAAAATGCCACATATGGAAGAGGTTGACATCTATGTTCAAGGCACAGAAAAATGAGATTCTTTCCAGGAAATGGATTTTCTTCAGAAAAATCTCCTCAGCTTCCACTTGTTCATGCCATGAGAAGCTTTGGGCTCAGGCCTAGCTGTTCTCAGAAGTAAACCCACCTGGCCATAGTTCTTTACATCTGTGGTAAAAATCAGCTATGCTTGGTCCTCAGAAACCCCTTTGACTTCTTATCTGGCTCAGGCCCTAGCTTTGACCTAGCCCAAAAGTAAGTTTAAGTAGATGAGTGACCAAGGAACTGTGGTGATTTTACGGTTAGATACTGAGCCTAAAGAAAAGACTGACTTCCTCTGACCTGCCAAAAGAGAAAAAATATAGAAAGGGCTTCATGGAAGTATTGAGTGTGCAAGCTTCTGAAGATGCCATCTTCTAAGTGAAGATAAAAAAAAAAAAAAAAAAAAAAAAAAACAGAATAAAGAGGTAAAAATAAGGTCCAGTGACAGAGGAGGCTTCCCTTTGGATATTAAGGGAAAGCCCAGTGGTAGATGGGGGATTTGACCTAGAGCAAGGGCATGAATGAAAAAGACTGAGCAGATTTTATGACTTCCATAGGAATTATGTGGTGGCTCAATATGGTGATATAGCATCTATATGCATTTCTATAGTACAAGGTTCAGAAAAAGGAATTAATATGTTTGTACTACCAGGGCCAGTCATACCTTACCAAGTCCAATTTCACTTCTGAGAGTTACATGTTAAAATAAACACAGATAAAATGGAGCATATTTTTAGGTAAAGATAGAGAAAAGAGGAAGAAACATTCCCACAAGAAATAGAAAAGTGAGCTTATTTTTAACTTGTTTTTTTCAAAGTCAGATCTAGCACCCATGAGTAGAAGCTACACACAAAGGTGGATTTCACCTGAAGATATTTTTTTTTCTGACAATTAGAGTTATCTAGACATAGAATGGACTCCTCAAAAGATAACGAGTTGGGGCACCTGGGTGGCTCAGTGGGTTAAAGCCTCTGCCTTCGGCTCAGGTCATGATCCCAGGGTCCTGGGATCGAGCCCTACATCGGGCTCTCTGCTTGGCGGGGAGCCTGCTTCCTCCTCTCTCTCTGCTTGCTTCTCTGCCTACCGGTGATCTCTGTCTGTCAAATAAATAAATAAAATCTTAAAAAAAAAAGATAACGAGTTTACAGTTACTGGACATGAACACCCAGAAGCTAAAAGGCATTTAGGCAAATATTATCAAAAGGAGATTGGGACCTACAAAGACTTGGGCAAGAGGAAACTGGTGTTTACTTCTAGGCCTGAGATGAATATAGATATATATGATCTAGGAGAACACCAGTTTGAAACAATGAGTTCTTAGCTAAAAAGACAGAAACAATGGCACCTGGGTGGCTCAGTGGGTTAAGCCTCTGCCTTCAGCTTGGGTCATGATCTCAGGTTTCTGGGATTGAGCCTTGCATTGGGCTCTCTGCTTAGTGGGGAGCCTGCTTCCCCCACTCTCTGCCTGCTGTTCTGCCGACTTGTGATCTCTCCCTCTCTGTGTCAAATAAATAAATAAAAATCTTTAAAAAATAAAAGACTGAAATACATTATAGTCTCTGTCCATACCACTTTTCCTATATTTGTTTTTTTTCTTTTAGAAAAGTCAGTTTCCAAGGGGTACCTGGGTCAGTCAGTTAAGCATCTGCCTTTGGTTCAGGTCATGATTCTGGGGTCCTTAGGACTGAGTCTCACATCGGGCTCTCTGCTCAGCAAGGAGCCTTCTTCCTCTGCCTGCTGCTCTGCTTGCTTATGCTTGCTCTATCTCGCTCTGTCTCTCTCTCTGTCAAATACATAAATAAAACCTTTAAAAAGGCAGTTAATGTCAACATATCTCCTAAAGAGATAGCTGAAAAAACTTTGATTTTTGTATGTTTTTCAGATTCCCCTAAAATAATTAATACCTTGAAGATCCCTCTTGAGAGATCTTAAGTCTTTCTTAGACTTAAAGAAAAATATTTCAGGAGATCCCAAAATTTTGCAATTGCAACTGTAGTTTGCTACCACTGAGCAAGTTATCCTATGACTTGAGGCATCCTCCTGTACCACAGAAGAGAGAATGCTTGGTTATGAACCAGCCCTCATTCTTCTGAAGTAAGTGGCATGAGACATAGAGAGTGATTGTCTCTGATTTATCAGAAAATCCCCAAAACAAGAAAGGTCATTTACATTCTTGTTCAGGATATTCTTGGTGGCCCTTAAAAGAGATTAAAGGTGGGTGTAATGTGCAAATGCCAAATACTCCTGAAAACCAGGGTAATCTTACTGCCATTCTCTTCCTTTCTTTTAGCCTGTGGTCACTCGCCATAAATAAGCAGGCAGAAAGTGGGAACCCTTTGTAAATAAAGCCAACCTTAAGTGAAAATTTCAAAAGGCCAGTCAGTTTCTTTCAATATTGTAATAGGTGGTCACTAAAGAAGGTGAAAAATTGCCATGACAACACTCCAAGAGTCAAAACATGATAGTAGGGGGTACATGTAAAGCTACTTCCTCTCCCCCACAATGGAGATTGGGAAGAAGTTAAATGGAAAATTCCTGAGGGATTAGGAGAATTTTTCAGGTAAAAGAAGTTGCCCTGGGTAACAAGCTACAAACAGGACCCAGTGCTCATATCCTTGATATGGTGCTCACATTGTGCACAAATCATCAGTACCTCCTATTATATACAGAGCATAGACATTGCATTGAGTGGATGTGGCTTTTTCCAAGGAACAGAAGGTACCCCTCCAATTAATTCTTTATCACTATAGGACTTCTAAGAAGAGATATGTTAGTGACTAAGCCTGAACACATTTTTCTCCCTATAGGCAAGAGGTAAGATCAAGGCAAAGGGCAATATAATTCCAAGTATTCCCATCCACAATTCTCTTATTTCCCTAGCAGAGATAGGAATAAGCCATAAGTCAAATGGAAAACAAAACAAAACTATAGGTTCTCTTACTTGATTCCTTGTAGCAGAATCTTTTTTTTCCCAGAAATATTACCTAGTACTTCAAATCTTTAAGACAGAAGAATATACCTTTGCCTTTATAAATCATTCTGTAGCATAACTACATTATTTCTTCTTGATGTTCACTACCAATTACTGGCTTACGATGACTATGAAAAAATAATACAGATGGATTGGAAAATTAACTCAGAGAGGAAGAATATTCTTTTTTTAATTAAAATAAACAAGTTCTGTGTTTATTTTTCTATTTCATTTTGTATTTTTAAAATTCTTTTATTACGTTCAGTTAGCCAACATATAGTACAACATACTTTTTTATTATCTTATGTTAGTCACCATAAAGTACATCATTAGTTTTTGATGTAGTGTTCAACAAGTCATTAGTTGTGCATAACACCCAGTGCTCATTACAACTCATGCTCTCCTTAATGCCCATCACCCAGTTACCCCACCATCCCAAACTCCTCCATTCTGTAACTCTGTTTGGTTTCTGGAGTCCAGAGTCTCTCATGCTTGTCTCCCTCTCTGATTTCTTCCCATTCAGTTTTCCCTCCCTTCCCCTATGATCCTCCCCACTATTCTTTATGTTCCACATATGAGTGAAACCATATGATAATCGTCATTCTCTGCTTGACTTATTTCACTTAGTATAACCCCATCCAGTTCCATCCATGTCAGTGCAAATGGTAGGTATTCATTCTTTCTGATGGCTGAGTAATATTCAACTGTATACATGAGCCACATCTTTTTTACCCATGTTTCTGCTGAAAGACATCTCAGCTCCCTCCATAGTTTGGCTCTTGCGGACATTGCTCCTATGAACATTGGCGTATATATGGCCTTTCTTTTCACTACATCTGTATTTTGGGGGTAAATACCCAGTAGTGCAATTGCAGGCTCATAGGGCAGCTCTATTTTTAATTTCTTGAGGACTCTTCACACTGTTTTCCAAAGTGGCTGCACCAACCTGAATTCCCTCTTACCAGTTTGTATTTTTAAACAAATCACTACATAATAAAAGAACCAGCTTTCTCACCCAACAGCAGTGTAAGGGGGTTCCCTTTTCTCCACATTCTTGCCAACATTTGTTGTTTCCTATCTTGTTTTTTTTTTCCATTCTAACTGGTTTAAGATGGTATTTCACTGTGCTTTTGATTTTTATTTCCATGATGGCTAATGGTATTGAACATTTTTTCATGTGACTTTTGACCACTTGGATGTCTTCTTTGGAGAAATGTCTGTTCATGTCTTCTGTCCATTATTCAACTAGATTACTTGATTTTGGGTGTTAAGTTTGGTAAATTCTTTATAGCTCTTAGATACCAGCCCTTTATCTATAATGTCATTTGCAAATATTTTCTCCCATTCTGTGGGTTGCCTCTTGGTTTTGTTGACTGTTTCCTTTGCTGTGTAGATTTTAATCTTGATGAGGCCCTGATAGTTCAGTTTTTATTTTGTTTTCTTTGGCTTTAGAGATGTGTCTTGAAAGAAGTTACTCTGGCTGATGTCAAATAAGTTATTGCCTATGTTCTCCTCCAGGATTTTGATGGATTCCTGTCTCGCATTGAGGTCTTTTCTTCGTTTTGAATTTATCTTTGCATGCGGTATAAGATAATGGTCCAGTTTCATTCTTCTGCATGAAGCTGCCCAGTTTTCCCAGGACCATTTATTGAGGAGATTGTCTTTTCTCCATTGGATATTCTTTCCTTATTTGTCAAATATGAGTTGGCCAAAGAGTTGTGTGTCCATTTATGTGGTCTCTATTCTGTTCCATTGGTATATGTGTCTGTTTTTGTGCCAATAACATGTTGCCTTGGTGATCACAGCTTTGCAATGTAGCTTGATGTCAGGCATTGTGATGCCCACAGCTTCTGTTCTCTTTTTCAACAGTTCCCTGGAAATTCAAGGTCTTCTTGGGTTTCATACAAAATGTCAATGTGAAAAATGTTGATGGTATTTTGATAGGGATTGCATTGAAAATACAGATTGCTCTGGACAGCATAGACATTTTAATGATATTTATTCTTCCAATCCTTGAGCATGGAATGTTTTTCCATCTCTTTGTGTTTTCCTCAATTTCAATCATAAGTGTACTGTAGTGTCTACTGTATAGATCATTTACCTCTTTTGTTAGGTTTATTCCTAGATATTTTAGGGTTTTTGGAGCTAATGTAAAAGGAATCAATTCTCTAATTTCTCTATCTACAGTTTCATTGTTGGTGTATAAGAAAGCAACTGATTTCTGTGCATTGGTTTTGTATCCTGCCACATTACTGAATTGCTGTATGAGTCTAGTAGTTTGGGGGTGAAGTCTTTTGAGTTTCTCACATACAATATCATGTCATCTGTAAATAGAGAGAGTTTGATTTCTTCTTTGCCAGTTTGGATGCATTTTATTTCTTTTTGTTGTCTGATTGCTATTGCTAGGACTTCCAGTACCATGTTGAACAATAATGGTGAGAGTGGGCATCTCTGTCGTGTTCCTGACCTTAAGAGAAAAACTCTCAGTTTTTCCCCACTAAGAATGATATTCACTGTGTGCTTTTCATAGATGGTTTTTATGATATTGAGGTATGCACCCTCTATCCCTACACTGAAGAGTTTTAAACACGAAAGGATGCTGTATATTTTTCTGCATCTATGGAGAAGATCATATAGTTCTTGTCCATTCTTTTATTTGTGTAGTGTATCACATTGATTGATTTGCAGATGTTGAGCCAACCTTGCAGCCCAAGAATAAATCCCATTTTGTCATGGTAAATAATCCTTATGAATAGGTATTCATTCTTCTTTAAAAGTTTGTTAGAATTCCCCTGGGAAGCCATCTGGCCCTAGGCTCTTTGTTTGTTGGGAGATTTTTGATTACTACTTCAATTTCCTTGCTGGTTATGGGTCTGCTCAAATTTTCTATTTCATCCTGGTTTGGTTTTGGTAGTTTATAAGTTCCAGCAATGCATCCTTTTCTTCCATATTTCCTAATTTGTTAGCATATAATTGCTCATAATATGTTATTGTAATTTTTAATTTCTTTTTTGTTGGTGGTGATCTCTTTTATTCATGATTTTATTTATTTGGGTATGTATTTTTTATTTGTTCTTTGATTTCCTTGTTGACACATTCATCACTTAGTAACATGTTGTTCAACCTCTGTATTTGTGTTCTTTCCAGATTTTTTTTTCTTGTGGTTGACTTCTAGTTTTAAAGTGTTGTCAGATAATTTGCCTGGTATGATCTCAGTCTTTTTGTGCTTTTTGAGATCTGTTTTGTTCTCCTGAATAGAGAGAACAAACCTGAGAATATCCAATGTGCACTTGAAAAGGATTTGTATTCTGATAGAATGTACTGCATATCCCTATTAAGTCCATCTTGTCCAATGTGTCTTTCAAAGCCATTGTTTCCTTGTTCATTTTCTGTTTAGAAAATCTGTCCATTGATATAAGTGGGGTGATAAAGTCCCCTACTATTATTGTACTATTTATAAATTAGTTTCTTTATCCTTGTAACTGTTTTATATATTTGGGTCCTCCCAGGTTGTGTGCATATTTAATTACAACTATTAGATATTCTTGTGGATTGTCCCCTTTATTATGATAGGGTGTCCTTCTTTGTCTCTGTTACAGTTTTGGTTTAATGTCTAGTTTGTCTGATATTAGTGTTGTCACTGTGCTTTCTTTTGCCATCCATTTGTGTGATGATGGTTTTTCCATCCCCTCTCTTTCAGTCTTCAGATATCTTTAGATCTAAAATATATGCAACATATGTGCAATTCACATTGTTTTTTTTCATACTTATTGACACCCAAGTTTTTTATTGGATAATTTAGTCTATGTACTTTCAAAGTTATTATTGATAGATTTGTATTTAGTGCTATCTTATTACTTGTTTTGTAATTGTTTCTGGAGATTACGCTGATCCTTTCTTGTACTTGTCACTCTAGTTCTCTCCTTTGTACTCAAAGAGTCCACTTTTATGTTTCTTTGTTTTTAAGATTTTATTCATTAATTTGAGAGAGAGAGAGAGAAAGAGAGAGAACACAAGCTGGGGGAGATGCAGAAGCAGACTCCCCAGTGAGCTGGAAGCCCGACATGGGGCTTGATCCCAGGACCTGGAAATCATGACCTGAGCCAAAGTTCAGAAGCCCAACCATCTGAGTCACCTAGGTGCCCCCTCCTTTAATATTTTTTTGTAAGGTTGATTTAATGGTCACAAACTCTTTTATGTTTTGTTTGTCTAAGAAACTATTTATCTGTCCTACTGTTTGGAATGAAAGGCATGATGGAAAGAGTATTCTTCACTGAAGATTTGTTCCATTTATCCCTTTGAACATATCATTCCACTTCCCTCTGGCTTGCAAAGTTTCTTTTGAGAAATCTCCAGCCACATCTACAGGATTTCCCTTGTAAGATAGGGGGTTCTTTTGTGTTGCTTCTTTTAAGATGTTTTTCTTTATTGCTACATATTTCAAGTTTTTATTGCAATATGTCTTGGTGTGGGCCTGCCTTTGTTGATCTTCTTGGGGGTTCTCTCTGTCTCTTGGATCTGATTATCTGTTTCCTTCCCCAGATTAGGACATTTTCAGCTCATATTTCTTCAAATAAATTTTCTGATCCTTTTTTTCTCTTTTCATGCTCTGGGACTCCTATAATGTGAATGTTATTATTACATTTGATGGAGCCGCTGACTTCCCTGCACCTATGCTTTTGTTGCAAAATTCTTTCTTTTGTTCAGCTTTTAAATTTTCCATTATTTTGTCTTCTAGGTCACTAATTCATTCCTCTTCTATAGCCAGCCTGATGCTCATTGCATCAAGGCTGTTTCTAATCTCATTTATTGCATTGTTCATCTCTGCTTGATTCTTTTTTAACTCTTTTATCTCTTTGTAAGTGTCTCATTGGTCCTTTGATCCTTTTCTCAATCAAGTTATTATCCCTATGATTGTTACTTTGAATTATCTATTGGGTATGTTACACATCTGTTTCACTTTGATGTCTGGCTCTGGTATTGTCTTTTTCTTTCATTTAGAATAAATTCCTCCCTTTCTATTTTGTCTATTTTTTTGCCTTTTATTCTGTGTTATAAAAGCTAATTATGTCTTGCTCTTGAATGTCAATAGCCTTATGAAAAACAGGTCATGTAGTATCCAAGGCCTTGTGCTTCAGTGATGCCTCTTGTGTGTGCTATGTGGGCTCTGCAGTTGAGTTTTTGTTCCTCTATTTTTCAGGTCATTCATTCTTCAGAGGTTCTCCCTGTCTTTTGTGGGTAGGTTTGGTCCTTGCCCTGAATGAGACAAGTTTTAACAGGGTGTACTCTGGTCTGCTTATGAAATGAGAGCTGACACAAACTCTACCAGAACTGAGGCCCTGCAGAAGTCTCTGGTCAGGAGACATGGTGTGGACAAGGTTTTGTGCTGGTCTTCAGTGGAGATGAGCCTGCCTTGCTGGGACTGAAGCAAGCTTGACTGAAAACAACAGTCTTAGTGTAAGCAAGTTAAGGAGTTAGTGTGTGCTCTGGACCACCTCCTCAGGTGGCTCTGTGTTTATGCTGAGGGGGTAAGGGAAAGGAAATGATGCTGGCCAGGCTCTTTGTTCCCAGAGATGTGTCTCTGAACACTAACTCTCAGGGACACTCTCTGAGAAGAGTAAATAATCTCTCTACTTTGGAGAAGTATCTGCTTATGTCTTCTGCCCATTTCTTGATTGATTATTTGTTTTTGAGGTGTTGAGTTTGAGAAATCTTTTTTTTTTTTCTTTCATGTTGGGTTGCCATTAGTCTTCAATTTATTTTCTTCAGGGCATTAGCATATGAAAAACAGCAACTACTACACTTTTCATAAATTCACATTGAGTGGTCATGGCTACAGATCTTGGATACCAGCCCTTTATCTGCAATGTCTTTTGCAAATATCTTCTCCCATTCCATGGGTTGTCTTAGTTTTGGTCACTGTTGTTTTTGCTGTTCAAAATCTTTTTATCTTTATGAGTCCTAAAAGTTCATTTTTGCTTTTGTTGCCCTTATATTTGGAGATGTGTCTAGCAAGAAGTTGTTGGGGCTGAGGTCAAGGAGGTTGCTACATACGTTCTCCTCTAGGGTTTTGATGTATTCCTGTCTCACATTAAGGTCTTTCACCCATTTTGAGTTTATCTTTGCATATCTTGTAAGAAAATGATCCAGTTTCGTTCTTCTACATGTAGCTGTCTGATATTATCAGTACAATTTGTTGTAGAGGCTGTCTTTTTTCTATTGGCTATTTTCTTCTTAATTTGTTGAATATGAGTTGACCACAGAGTTGAGGGTTCATTTCTGGGTTTTCTGTTCTGTTCCATTGATTTATGTGTCTGCTTTCATGCCAATACTATACTGTTTTGTGATTACAGTGTTGTAATAGAGCTTGAATTCCAGCATTGTGGTGCCAGCAGCTTTGGTTTTATTTTTCAACATTCCTCTGGCTATTGGGGGTCTTTTCTGGTTCCATACACATTTTAGTTTTGTTTGTCCCAGCTCTTTGAAAAATGTTAATCACATTTTGATAAGGATTGCATTGAATGTATAGATTGCTCTGGGTATCATATACTTAAAAATTTTTTTAAAATTTATTTTCAGTGTAACAGTATTCATTTTTTTTGCACCACACTCAGTGCTCCATGCAATCTGTGCCCTCTCTAATACCCACCACCTGGTTCCCCCAACCTCCCACCTCCTCCCCTTCAAAACCCTCAGATTGTTTGTCAGAGTCCATAGTCTCTCATGGTTCACCTCCCCTTCCAATTTCCCTCAACTCCATTCTCCTCTCTAACTCCCCTTGTCCTCCATGCTATTTGTTATGCTCCACAAATAAGTGAAACCATATGATAATTGACTCTCTCTGCTTGACTTACTTCATTCAGCATAATCTCTTCCAGTCCCGTCCATGTTGCTACAAAAGTTGGGTATTCATCCTTTCTGATGGAGGCATAATACTCCATAGTGGATATGGATCACATCTTCCTTATCATAGACATTTTAGCAATATTTATTCTTCCAATTCATGAACATGGAATGTTTTTCCATTTCTTTGTGTCTTTTTCTGCTTATTCATACTGTTTCATAGATTTTGAAGCATAGAGCCTTTACCTCTTTGGTTAGGTTTATTACTAGGTATCTTATGATTTTTGGTGCAATTGTAAGTGGGATCAATTCTTTAATTTCTCTTTTTTTGTTTTATTTTTAATGTATAGAAATGCAACTGATTTCTTTGCATTTATGTTATATGCTGCCACATTGCTGAATTCCTGTTGAGTTCTATCAATTTTGGGGTGACGTCTTTTGAGTTTTCCACATAAAGTTTCATGTCATTTGTAAATAGTGAGAGTTTGAATTTTCCTTTGCTAATTTGAATGCCTTTTATATCTTTTTGTTTTCTGATTGCTGAGGGCAAGACACGTAGTACACTATTAAAGATCAGTGGTGGGAGTAGGCATTCCTGTTGTTTTCTTGACCTTAGGGGTAAAGCTCTCAGTTTTCCTCCATCGAGAATGATATTCACTGTGGGCTTTTCTTAGGCTGCTTTTAGATATTAAGGTATTTTCCCTCTTTCCCTTGACTGTGAAGAGTTTTAATCAAGAATGGATGCTGTGTTTTGTTAAATGCTTTTTTCTGTAACAACTGTATGAGTGGATCAGATAGTTCTTTTTTATTTTTTTTAAAGATTTTATTTATTTATTTGACAGAAAGCAACAGCAAGAGAAGGAACACAAGCATGGGGAATGGGAGAGGGAGAAACAGGCTTCCTGCTGAGCCAGGAGCCTAATGCAGGGCTCAATTCCAGGACCCTGGGATCACGACTTGAGCTGAAGGTAGACTCTTAACTGACAGAGGCACACAGGTGCCCCAGAACATACAGTTCTTGTCTTTTCTTTTATTAATGTGCTCTACCATGTTGAGTGATTTGTGAATGTTGAACCACACTTGCATCCCAGGAATAAACCCTATCTAATCCTTTTATTGTACCTTTGGATGCTCTTGGCTAGTATCTTGGTGAAAATTTTGGAATCAGTTTTCATTAGGAATTTTGTTCTGTAATTCTCCTTTTGGTTAGGGTGTTGGTCTGGTTTTGGGATCCAGGTAATTCTAGCCTCATAGAATGAATTTGGAAGTTTCCTTCCATTTCTACTTTTTGAAACTTCTTCAGAAGAATAAGTATTAATTATTTGAAATTTTGTTAGTGTTTCCCTGAGAAGATATCTGGCCCTGTACTCTTGTTTGTTGGGGGATTTTTGATTATTGCTTTAATTTCCTTGCTGGCTATGGGTCTGTTCAAGTCTTCTAGTTCTTCCTGTTTTAGTTTTGGTAGTTTATAAGTTTCCAGGAATGCATCCATTTCTTCCCAATTACCTCATTTGTTAACATATATTTTTTTATAATATGCTCTTAAAATTGTATTTCCTTGGCGCTGGTTGTGATCTCTCTTCTTACATTCATGATTTTATTAATATGGGTCCTTTCTCTTTTCTTTTTGATAAGTCTCACTAGGGGTTTGTTGATCTTATTCATTCTTTCAAATAACCAGCTTCTAGTCTAACTGGTCTGTTCTACTGATCTTTGGTTTCTATTTCATTTTTTCTTCTCTTGTCTTTATTATTTCTCTTCTCTTACTTGGTTTAGTCTATACTTGCTGTTCTTTCTCCAGGTCCTTTATACGTATGGTTAAGTTATGTGTTTGAGACTTTTCTAGTTTCTAAAGAAAGGCTTGTATTGCTATGTATGTCCCTCCGAGGACTGCCTTTGCTGCATCCCAAAGGTTTTGAACAGTTGTGGTTTTATTTTATTTGTTTCCATATATTTTTTAAAAATTCTTCCTTAATTTCTTGGTTGACCCATTTGTTCTTCTGTAGGATGCTCTTGAATTTCCAAGTATTTAAGTTCCTTCCATATTTATTTTTGTGACCGAGTTCAGGTTTCAAAGCACTATGGTCTGAAAATATGCAGGGAATAATCCTAGTCTTTTGCTGCCAGTTGATTCCTGATTTGTGGCACAGTATGTAAGCTATTCTGGAGAATGTTCCAGGTGCTCTTGAAAATAATGTATATTCTGTCGCTTTAGGATGAAATTCTCTGTATATATATTTGTGAGCTCCATGTGTTCCAGTGTGTCATTCAAAGCCTTTGTTTCCTTGTTGATCTTCTACTTAGATGATCTGTCCATTGTTATGAGTGGGGTGTTGAAGTCCCCTACTATTATTTATTATTATCAATGTGTTTCTTTAATTTTGTTATTAATTGCTCTATGTAACTGTCTGCTCCCAAGTTAGGAGGATTGATATTTATAATTGTTAGATGTCCTTGTTGGATAGGTGCTTTAAGTATGATACAGTGTCCCTGTACATCCCTTACTACAGACTTTGGTTTAAAATCTAGTTTGTCTGATGTGAGGATTGCTACCTCAGCTTTCTTTTGATGTCTATTAGCATGATAAATGATTCTCCATCCCCCCTTTCAATCTGGAGGTGACTTTTGATAGAAAATGAGTCTCTTATGAATGGGTCCTGCTTTTTTACCCAAATGATTCTCTGTGTCTTTTTTTAGAGTATTTTTTTTAAAGATTTTATTTATTTATTTGACAGAGAGAGATCACAAGTAGGCAGAGAGGCAGGCAGAGAGAGAGGAGGAAGCAGGCTCCCTGCTGAGCAGAGAGCCCGATGTGGGACTTGATCCCAGGACCCTGAGATCATGACCTGAGCCGAAGGCAGCAGCTTAACACACTGAGCCACCCAGGCGCCCCATTCTCTGTGTCTTTTTATTGGAGCATTTAGCCCATTTACATTCAGAGTAACTATTGAAAGATATGAATTTAGTGCCTTTGTATTACTTGTACAGTCCTTGTTTCCGTAGATTGTCTCTGTTTCTTTCTGTCTATGTTTCTTTGGGCTCTTTCTTTGCTTACAGGATCTCTTTTAATATTTCTTACAGGGCTGGTTTAGTAATCACAAATTCTTTTAGTTTCTGCTTGTCCTGGAAACTCTTTATCTCTCCTTCCATTCGGAATGACAGCCTTGCTTGATAAAGTATTCATGGCTGCATGTTTTCCCCATTGATATCCTGAATATATCATACCAGCCTTTTCTGGCCTTCCATGCCTCTATGGATGGGTCTGCTACTAGTCTAATGTTCTTAGACCTCTAGGTTATGGAATTCTTGTGTTGACCTATTTTCAGGATTTTCTCTTTGTCTCTCAAATTTGCAAGCTTCACTATTACATGTTTGGGTGGGATCCATTTTAATTGATTTTTGAGGGGGTTTCTCTCTACCTCCTGGACTTGAATGCCTGTTTCCTTCCCCAGTTTAGGGAAAGTCTCAGCTATAATTGCTCAAAATATCTTCTCTCCTTCTTTCTCTCTCTTTCTTTTCTTTTGGGACCCCAATAATCCTAATATTTTTTCACTTTATGGTATCACTGATTTCTCATATCTCTCCCTCATAGTTCATTAGATTTTTTTCTTTTTCCTCAGCTTCCTCACTTTCCATCATCTTGCCTTCTATGTTACTAGCTCTCTCTCTCATTTACCCTGTTAGAGCATCCATTTTAGACTGCATCTTAATTAAAACACTTTTAATTTAATCCTGATTAGATTTCATTTCTACACTACGAAATTCTCTAGTGTCTTTTATGCTTTTCTGAAGCCCAGCTTCAGAACCTTATAATAGCCCAGCTAGTAACTTTATAATCCTTATTCTGAATTCCAGCTCTGACATTTTCCTTTTATCCATACTGATTAGATGTGTGGCAGAGAATATTACCTCTGGCTCTTTATTTTGTTGTGAATTCCTCCTTCTAGTCATTTTCACCAGAGAATGATGGATTAATGAAAGAACAAAGTCAAAAGTATCAATGAAAACCCAAGTGAAATACACACTAGACAAGTTCAAAGAGGTCTGAAACCAAAAAGAAAAGAATAAGGAAAAGGGGGTAAAGGAAAAGAATATATTCTCCCAGGTGGACACAACAGGGTGATCCATTTGGTCCTATGTGTATTTTGGTCTCTTTCTTAGATGACACTAAATCCCAAAATTTTAAAGAAAGTAAAATTTATATATGTACAAAAATAAAATTGAATACAGTGAAAGGAAGCAAATAATGAAGAATATATTTATAAAATTTAAATGTAGTAATGAAAGTTAAAGTGAAGAATTAAAAACAAAGAAAAATAATAAAATAAGATACTAGTTGAAAAGGAAAGAAAAAGAGGAAAGGAAAATTTTAAGTTGAAATTTAAAAGTATCATGAGAAATAAGCTCAAATCCTATATACTATTTTCCCTAGCTTGGGAAGTTTGTAGTTCTGTGTGTTCAATAAACTTGGTATTCATTTGATTTTCTAGCTGGTTTTCTGAGGGAAAGGACAGCTGTACTGATTTTTAGGTGTCTTTGCCTGGGCAAAGTTAAACCACCCCTTGCCAGGCAGTTTGGGTCAGCATAAGCTGATTTGGGTTGCTTTATGAGGCTTTTGTTCCCTGAAGGTTTTCTGTGCTGCTTTAGAGGAGGAAAATAAAAATGACTGTGTCCCAGTCTCTAGCCCGGAGCCGAATGATCACAGCCCTCTATATTCAGTAAACCCTCAGGGAGAAGTAGTCCTCACTTTCGTGTGCACCAAACTCTGCAGACTCATGCTCTGTACACTTGTGCCTATGCTCCCAGGGATGGGAGGAGGGTTACAAGGGGCCTTCTGCTTGCAGGGTCCCCATACAGAAAGTGGTCGCCCAATCATGCTTGCATCTTTACCACCCTTCCTGTGGGAAGGAAAAGTGTTGCTGCCTTTCTGCCTTTGCAGGTTCCCTACATGGAGTGTAGTCCTTCACCCATAGTGCCATGTTTCATTGTTTATGGCAAACAATGCAGAAATCCCATTCTCAGACTCACTGACCATAGCTGGTTTCCCAGCTCCAATGCTTGGGAATTCTGCTGGCTCAGGCAACCCCATCTTTTCTATGACCCTGGGGATCCAGTGACCACACTGTCCCACTTAGGATTATGCCCCCCTTTGCCACTTAGCCCCTTTCAGGCAGGGATGACTTTCAATGGAGTATACTTCTAAAAGTTCCAAATATCTGGTGCGGGACTACATCACCTTCCAGTATCTGGCTTATAGAGACTCACTCCTGCCACCATTTCTCTTCTAATATACCCCCTCAGATTCAATTCACACCTCCTACCTTTCAAAAAGTGGTTGCTTCTATTTTAGAATTCTTTTCTTACATCTTAGGTTGAATTTATAAGTGTTCAAAATGACTTTATAGATATCTAGCTAAATTCAAGGGACCAGATGAAACAAGACCCTCCTACTCTTCCTTCACCTTGCCTCTCTCTTTTTGTTGTTTTAATTTGATTGTCCTGATGACTATGATGTTGAATATCTTTTCATGTGTCTGTTGGCCATGAGTATGTCTTCTTTGGAAGAAATGTCTATTAATAGCATTTACCCATTTTAATCAGTTTTTTTTTTAATTGTTGAGTTGGGTTTTTTTCTATATTTTAGATATTAACTTCTTATTGGATATCTTATTTACATATATCTTTTATTCCGTAGGCTGCTTTTTTTTTGCTATGTTGATGGTTTTCTTTACTATACAGAATATTTTTATTGTGCTGTAGTCTCAGTATTTTAATTTTATTTTTTGTTTCCTTTTTCATAGGACACCTATCTAGAAATATGCTGCTATCCCCAATGTCAAAGAAATTATTGCCTAGGTTTTCTTATAGTATTTTAAGGTTTCAGATCTCACATTTGAGCCTTTAATCCATTTGAGTTTATTTTTGTATATAGAGTGAAAATGTGATCAAATTTCATTCTTTTTACAGGCAGCTGTCCAGTTTTCACAGCACCATTTTTTGGAAAAGACAGTCCTTTTCTCATTGTATATTTTCTTGATATCAAAATAAAACAAAGGCACTACAAAAAAATGAAAACTATCAGCCAGTATCTCTGATGAATATAATTACAAAAATCCTAAACAAAATATTAGCAAATTGAATCCAATAATACATTAAAAAATTCTTCATGATCAAGTGGAATTTATTTAAGAGATGCAAGGGTAGTTCAATATTCACAAATTAATCTACATGATAAATCATATTAACTACAGAAAGGACAAAAACCACGTGATTATCTCATGCAATGCAAAAAAAAAACATTCAACAAATTTCAACATTCACTTATGATACAAGCACTCAAGAAAGTAGGTTTAGAAGGCACATACCTCAATATAATAAAGACCATATATAAAAAAACCTACAGGTAACATTTATTCAATTGGGAAAAACTGAGATGTTTTCCTCTAAGATCAGGGTCAATGGTGTCTACTCATACCATTTCTATTCAGCATAGGACTGGAACTCTTAGCTTCAGCAATCCAACAAAAAAAGGAAAGAAAAGGCATTCAAATTGGTAAGGAAGGATTAAAACTTTCCTTATTTGCAGATGACATGATACTGTACAGAGAAAATTCTAAAGACTCTTCTGGAAAACTACTAGAGCTGATAAAGTAATTTAGAAAAGTCACAGGATAGAAAATTAATAGACATAAATTTCTTTTCTATACACTCATAATTAAGTAGCAAAAAAGAAATTAAGAAAATGATCACATTTACAATTGTACCAAAAAAGAATAAAATACTTTGGAAAAACTTAAGCAATGGAGTGAGGACCAGTGCAAAAATCATAAAACATTGATGAAATAAACTGAAGATGACACACACACACAAATGGAAAGTTATATCATGCTCATGGATTGGAAGAATAAATATTGTTAAAATGACCATACTACACAAAGTAATCTACAGATTCAACATAATCCACACGAAAATATCACTAGTATATTTTACAGAACTAGAACAAATAATCCTAAAATTTATATGGCACAGCATAGGACCTTGAATAGTCAAAGCAATCTTGAGAAAGAACAAAGCTCGAGGTATCACAATCCCAAATTTCAAGATATACCAGAGATCTATAATAATCAAAACAGGATGTTACTGGCACAAAAATAAATACATAGTCAGTGGAACAGAATAGAGAATTGAGAAATAAACCCACACTTAAATGGTCACCTTGCTTCCCAGATTGTGGCAAAAACATAGTCTGTCAAAACAATAAGTAGTACAGTCTCTGGATGGGTCACCTTCTTACTTTCCTCAATTTTCTGGGGACAAAAAGACAAAAACTTTTATATTTAAGTCATGTCCTATACTTTTCTTCACCTTTTCCACCAAATGGTAATAGCTCCCTCCTACTACTACTGCCAATAGCCAGTCTGTGACTGGAGATTTTAGAGTGAGAGACTAAAGATGGAGGCTGCACTCTATTTCTAAAGAAAAGAATCTAGGCTTTAATCATTCATAATTCAGAAGTTCTTCATCCCATCCAACCCATTTCTTATTCAAAATCTTTTTATATACAGTTCTGATTGCCCAGATACTCAGGAAAGTGCTTCAGCTTTTGCCAGGAGAATTGGTGGATCTTTGCTGAATCTCAGACTCTTGGAAATAGGGATTCAGGGTTTTCTTTCTTTCTTTCTTTTTTTAAAAGATTTTATTTATTTATTTGACAGACAGAGATCACAAGTAGGCAGAGAGGCAGGCAGAGAGAGGAGGAAGCAGACTCCCCGCTGAGCAGAGAGCCCGATGTGGGGCTGGATCCCAGGACCCTGAGATCATGACCTGAGCTGAAGGCAGAGGCTTAACCCACTGAGCCACCGAGGTGCCCCTCTTTTTTTTTTTTAATTAACATACAATGCATTATTAGCCTAGGGGCACAGGTCTGTCAATCATCAGGCTTACACATTTCACAACACTCACCATAGCACATACCCTCCCCAATGTCCATAACCCAACCACCCTCTCCCTCCCCTCCCTCCCCCTGGCAAACCTCAGTCGGTTTTGTGAGATTAAGAGTCTCTTACAGTTTGTCTCCCTCCCAATCCCATCTTGTTTCATTTTTTTTCCTTCCCTATGACCCAAACCCCCAACTTTTCCTCTCAAATTCCTCATATCAGGGAGATCATATGATAATTGTCTTTCTCTGATTGACTTCTTTCACTCAGCATAAGGGTATTTACCCTGAAGATACAGATGTAGTGATCTGAAGGGGCATGTGCACTCGAATGTTTATAGCAGAAATGCCCACAATAACCAAACAATGAAAAGAATCTAGATGCCCATCAAAAGGTGCATGGATAAAGAAGATGTGGTATATACACACAATGGAATACTATTCAGCCATCAAACGAAATGAAATCTTGCATTTGCAATGACGTGGATGGAACTAGAAGGTATTATGCTGAGTGAAATAAGTCAATCGGGTTCTTTTAATCACATTTCTCATTTGCCCAGCCCTTCATTTTCCTTGGTATTCTGTTTACTGAGAATAGGGGAGGACTTCATATTTGAGGGGTGTGTAGGTTCAACTGAAAAAATATGTTACCACTGTATGTGAATATCACCTCTTCCTAGCAAACACTTTATCCCCCTCCCTTTCTCATTGTCTTCGTCTCTAGCTATCTCTCCTCCTCCTATGAGTGACTTCTTCATTCACCCAGTCAGTTTCTAGTGTTCTGACATGCCTGGAGATAACAGTCAGTAACACTAACATTTCTGTGCTCTTCAAACACTTAACTCAATCTTATAGTTGTTCTGAAAATCAGGCTTACAATGCACGTGTATCATCATTCTATAAATATTTATTAAACGCTTGATATGTTCCAAGAGATGATCCCAGTGCTGAGACAGAGAAAATAATAATAACAATAACACTTATATATAATTTACTATGTGTCACACTATTTTTGGCTGCATGGTGTTATCTCACTTCTTTTTGTTTTTACAACATCATGAGATAGTTATCACTCTCATCCTATTTTATAGATGAGTAAATCAAGAAAAATAATGGTTAAGTAACTTTTTCAGGGCTATACACCTGTAAGTGATGAAGCCAAGAAGTCAGGATTCAAATCCAAAAAGTCCAGTACCAGGTTGGGCACTTTTTTAAAAAATTAATTTATTTATTGGTTGTAGAAAGAGAGAGAGCACAAACAGGGGGAGCATCATTCAGAGAGAGAAGCACACTCCCCACTGATCAAGGATCCCAAAGCAGGGCTTGATCCCAGAACCCTGAGATCATTACTTGAGCTGAAGGCAGCTGCCTAACTGACCTAGCCACCCAGGTCTCCCAGATTATGCACTATTAACAACTGTTATATCCTATCCTCAATGAGGGTTATTCATTATTTGTGGAGACAAAGTAAACACACAGATACATCAAAATAGAAACTTTGTGATAGAGTATAAACCTATACAAAATAAAGTAAGGTAAGGTGGAAAAGAATGACAAGAGTGTGTTTTATTTCTAAAGAATGCTAGGGAAAGGCCTCTATGAATGTCATTTCAACAGAAAACTGAATGTGAAAAGGGAGTGTGTTAGGGAGATGCCTGGGTGACTCAGTTGGTTAGGCATCTGCTTTTGGCTCAGGTCATGATCCCAGGGCCTGGGATTGAGCCTCAAATAAGGATCTCTGCTCAGCGGGAGTCTGCTTCTCCCTCTCCTCCCTGCTTGTGCTCTCTCCCACTATCTCTTTCTCTCTCAAATAAATAAATAAATAAACATATTTTTAAAAGGAGTTTGTTAGGTATTTTAGGCAGAGTGAATAGAAGGCACAAAGATTCTAAGAGAGGATTGAGCAGAGAGGATCCTAGGATTATTGTAAAGCTCTGTATGAATGGAATCTGATGAAAAGGAGGTGGATCATAATAGATAGTATCCAAGCAGTAGCCACTGACCACATTATGAGAGGCCTTGCAAATATAGTAAATATTTGAGCTTTTATTCTAAGTATAGTGGCATTAATTACTTTAAATAGAGGAAATATATGATCCATTTTGTGTTTTATAAAAGATCACTCTGGCTTCTCTGAGAACAGTGAAAGCAGAGAGACCAGAAAGGTTACTAGTACAGTTGTCCAGAAAAGAGATAACAGTTTGGCTTATGATAGTGGAGGTGATTAGAAGTGATCAGATTCAGGGTATATTTTGAAGGGTAAAGTTGACAGGTCTTGCTGATAGACTGGATATGGAGAAGAAGGGATTAGTTGGTTAGTTTACAGAGGTCATTAATATTTTCAAAACTGTGACTTTTAAAAATACATTTATTTTAGACACAGAGAGAGAATGAATGGGGGGAGTAGCACAGGGAGAGAATCTTCAAGCAGAATCCCCACTGAGCACAGAGCCTGAAATAGATCCCATGACCCATAATACAATGATGGGAACTGAAACCAGGAGTCTGATGCTTAACTGACTGAGCCACCCAGGCACCCCCATAACTGCAACTTTTAATTGTCTGAGTTTGCTTTTCCTAGCCCCTGTGTCTGTTTTATTGCAGAAATGAACTTTTTAAAAATCATAAATACTATCTTCTTTTTCATACCACAATAGGATGACAATTCAAAATTATTATTAAATCAAATAATGCATGCATTCCTTAATTCACTCATGGTATGTATTAGTTCTAGTTCTAAGGTGCTTAGGATTCAGTGAGGAAAGTAGCCATGGCTTCTGATCTCATGTAGCTCACTACTTGGTCAGGATCAGGGCTAGGCCATTTACATATCATGTTGTTTAATAATTACCAATATCCACCCCTTTGCACACAATTCAGGAAGAGCTAATGGTTACTAGGTGCTTTTTATGTTCGACACTTCCCATTTACCACCTCAGTTCTTCATAACAACTCTTCAAAATTGGTATTATTTTTTTTCTCACTTTAAAGATGACGTTCGGGCGCCTGGGTGGCTCAGTGGGTTAAGCCGCTGCCTTCGGCTCAGGTCATGATCTCAGGGTCCTGGGATCGAGTCTCACATTGGGCTCTCTGCTCAGCAGGGAGCCTGCTTCCCTCTCTCTCTCTCTGCCTGCCTCTCCGACTACTTGTGATTTCTCTCTGTCAAATAAATAAATAAAATCTTAAAAAAAAAATAAAAAAATAAAGATGACGTTCTGACTTGACAAAGGATGCATGGGTAGTAAAAACAATTTGCATTTGAATCTTAAACATTAAGAAGTGGCATAGTGTTATCTCTACTAACATTGGTTCTACAGTTAACCAGACCTGGGTTAAAAACTTAATCAGGGGGAATGAGTCAAGATGGTGGAGAAGTAGCAGGCTGAGACTGCATCAGGTAGCAGGAGATCAGCTAGATAGGTTATCTAAAGATTGCAAACACCTACAAATCCAACGGGAGACCAAAGAGAAGAAGAACAGCAATTCTAGAAACAGAAAATCAACCACTTTCTAAAAGGTAGGACTGGTGGAGAAATGAATCCAAAGCGACGGAAAGACAGACTGTGGGGGGAGGGGCCGGCTCCCGGCAAGCGGCAGAGCAACAGAGCACTAAATTAGGACTTTTACAAGTCTGTTCCACTGAGGGACATTGCTCCAGAGGCTAAACAAGGGTGAAGCCCACGCAGGGTCAGCGTGGCCTCAGGTCCCACAGGGTCACAGAAGGATCAGGGGTGTCTGAGTGTTGCAGTGCTTGCAGGTATTGATTACAGAGACAGAGCCAAGGAGTGAACTCTCAGCTCGGGGTTACCTTGAACCAGTCGCAGGCTCGGTGAGCTCGGAGTGTTGCTGGAGGCGAGGGAAATGGGAGTAATTGGGCGCTATTCTCTGAGGCTGCACTGAGGAGTGGGGCCAAGAGCTCTCGGCTCCTCTGGGGCCAGAGACTGGGAGGCTGCCATTTTCATTACCATCTGGAACTCTACAGAAAGCATTCAGGGAACAAAAGCTCCTGAAAGCAAACCTGAGCTGTTTACTCAGCCCAGCCTCTGTTAAGGGCAGTGCAATTCTGCCTGGGGCAAAGACACTTGAGAATCACTACAACAGCCCCCTCCCACAGAAGATCAACAAGAAATCCAGCCAGGACCAAGTTCACCTACCAAGGAATGCAGGTTCAATACCAAGGAGAGCAGCAGATTTCCAGAGGAGGAGAAAGCAAAGCACGGAACTCATGGCTTTCTCTTTATAATTCTTCAGTCTTGCAGTTAATTTATTTTTTTTTTTCAATTTTTTTTTCTTCTGCTATTGTTTTAAAATTTTTACCATTTTCTTTTTTAACGTTTTTTAACTAGTTTATCTAATATATATACTTTTTAACTATTTTTTCTTTATTCGTTTTATTTATTTAACTGTTTATTTTTTTTTTTTTTCCTGAACATCTTTTTATCCCATTTCTCACCCCCAAAATTTGGGATCCCTTCTGATTTGGTTAAAGTATATTTTCCTGGGGTCTTCACCACCCTTTTAGTATTTTACTTGCTCCTTCATATACTCTTTTCTCCCTCTTTTTTTAAAATTTATTTATATTTTTAAATTTATTTTTTATTTTCAGCATAACAGTATTCGTTATTTTTGCACCACACCCAGTGCTCCATGCAATCCCTGCACTCTATAATACCCACCACCTGGTAGCACGACCTCCCACCCCCACCCTTTAAAAACCTTCAGATTGTTCTTCAGAGTCCATAGTCTCTCATGATTCACCTCCCCTTCCAATTTCCCCCAACTCCCTTCCCTCTCTATCTCCCCATGTCCTCCATGCTATTTGTTATGCTCCACAACTAAGTGAAACCATATGATAATTGCCTCTCTCTGATTGGCTTATTTCACTCAGCATAATCTCTTCCAGTCCCATCCATTATGCTACAAAAGTTGGGTATTTGTCCTTTCTGATGGAGGCATAATACTCCATAGTGTATATGGAACACATCTTCCTTATTCATTCGTCCATTGAAGGGCATCTTGGTTCTTTCCACAGTTTGGAGACCGTGGACATTGCTGCTATAAACATCGGGGTACAGATGGCCCTTCTTTTCACGACATCTGTATCTTTGGGGTAAATACCCAGGAGTGCAAGGGCAGGGTCATACGGAAGTTCTATTTTTAATTTCTTGAGGAATCTCCACACTGTTCTCCAAAGTGGCTGCACCAACTTGCATTCCCACCAACAGTGGAAGAGGGTTTACCTTTGTCCACATCCTCTCCAACACATGTTGTTTCCTGTCTTGCAAATTTTGGCCATTCTAAATGGTGTAAGGTGATATCTCAATGTATCTCCCTGATGGCTAGTGATGATAAACATTTTTTCATGTCTCTGATAGCCATTTGCATGTCTTCATTAGAGAAGTGTCTGTCCATATCTTCTGCCCATTTTTTGATATGATTGTCTGTTTGAGGAGTTCATTATAGATCCTGGATATCAACCTTTTGTCTGTACTCTCATTTGCAAATATCTTATCCCATTCCGTTGGTTGCCTTTTTGTTTTCTTGACTGTTTTCTTTGCTGTGCAGAAGATTTGATTTTGATGAAGTCCCAAAAGTTCATCTTCGCTTTTGTTTCCTTTGCCTTTGGAGACATATCTTGAAAGAAGTTGCTGTAGCTGTTATCGAAGAGATTACTGCCTATGTTCTCCTCTAGGGTTCTGATGGATTCCTGTCTCACATTGAGGTCTTTTATCCATTTTGAGTTTATTTTAGTGTACAGTGTAAGAGAATGGTTGAGTTTCATTTTTCTACATATAGCTGTCCAGTTTTCCAGCACCATTTATTGAAGAGACTGTCTTTTTTCCACTGTATATTTTTTCCTGTTTTGTCGAAGATTATTTGACCATAGAGTTGAGGGTCCATATCTGGGCTCTCTACTCTGTTCCACTGGTCTATGTGTCTGTTTTTATGCCAGTACCATGCTGTCTTGGTGATCACAGCTTTGGAGTAAAGCTTGAAATCAGGTAACGTGATGCCCCCATTTTCTTTTGTTTTGTTTTGTTTTGTTTTTCAACATTTCCTTAACGATTCGGGGTCTCTTTTGATTCCATACCAATTTTTGGATTATTTGATCCAGCTCTTTGAAGAATACCAGTGGAATTTTGATCAGAATGACATTAAAAGTTTAGATTGCTCTAGGCAGTATAGACATTTTAACAATGTTTATTCTTCCAATCCAAGAGCATGGAATGGTCTTCCATCTTTTTGTGTCTTCTTCTATTTCTTTCATGAATGTTCTGTAGTTCCACAAGTACAGATCCTTTACCACTTTGGTTAGGTTTATTCCCAGGTATCTTTTGGTTCTTGGTGCTATAGTAAATGGAATTGATTCTCTAATTTCCCTTTCTGTATTTTCATTGTTAGTGTATAAGAAAGCCACTTATTGCTGCACATTGACTTTGTATCCTGCCACGTTGCTGAATTGCTGTATGATTTCTAGTAGTTTGGGGGTGGAGTCTTTTGGGTTTTCCATATAAAAAATCTTGATATCCACGAAAAAAGAGAGTTTGACTTCTTCATTGCCAACAAGATGGCGGGGAAGTAGGATGAGGCGCCCTTTCAGCCTGCACCCTAAAGTGAGCTGATTTCCTTCCAGAAAACTCAGATCACCTACAAAATCAGCCTGAGATCAGAATTATACTCGTCTGGATCTCTACTGGAGCAGAAGACGCCAATGGGCACGTAAAGTGGAGTGGGAACGGCAGACTGATATCGGAAGTTAAACAAAAGGGGGAGGGAGCCACCAGAGGTGACGGGTTGGAAAGTAATACCCCAATATGAGCGAGAGTGCCCTGCGTCTGGGGACCAGCATTAACTTGGATACTGGTTGAAAACACTCCAAAAGAGCAAAGGATAGTGTCGCCAATGTTTTATCAATCTTATTGATTCTTTCAAAAAACCAGCTTCTAGTTTCATTGATACGTTCTCCTGTATCTCTGGTTTCTACGTCATTGATCTCAGCTCTAATCTTGATCATTTCCCTTCTTATGTGTGGAGTTGGTTTGATTTGTTGTTGATTCTCCAGTTCTTTAAGTTGTAGAGACAGCTGCTGTGTTCTGGATTTTTAAATTTTTTTGAGGGAGGCTTGGATGGCTATGTATTTCCCCCTTAGGGCTGCCTTTGCTGTATCCCATAGGTTTTGGATCAAAGTGTCTTCATTGTCATTCGTTTCCATGAATTGTTCAGTTCTTTCTTGATCTGCTGGTTGATCCAAGCATTCTTAAGCAAGGTGGTCCTTGGGTACCAGGTGTTTGAGTTCCTTCAGAACTTTTCCTTGTGATTTAGCTCCAGTTTCAAAGCATTATGATCTGAGAATATGCAGGGGGATAATCTCAGTCTTTTGGTATTGGTTGAGTCCTGATTTGTGACCCTGTATGTGGTCTATTCTTGAGAGGGTTCCATGCACACTTGGGGAGAATGAATATTCTGTTGTTTTAGGGTGAAATGTTCTGTATATATCTATGAGGTCCATTTGGTCCAATGTGTCATTCAATGCTCTTGTTTCTTTATTGATTTTCTGCTTCGATGATCTGTATTTCTGAGAGAGGTGTGTTAAGATCTCCAACGATTAGTGTATTCATATCAATATGACTCTTTATCTTGGTTAACAGTTTTCTTATGTAATTGGCTGCTCCCATATTGGGGGCATAGATATTTACAACTGTTAGATCATCTTGGTAGATAATCCCTTTAAGAATGATATAGTGTCCTTATGTATCTCTGACTACAGTCTGTAGTTTAAAATCTAATTTGTCTGATATGAGAATCACTACCCCAGCCTTCTTTTGAGGCTCATTGGCATGAAAGATGCTTCTCCATCCCTTCACTTTCAGTCTGGGTGTATCTTTAGGTTCAAAATGGGTCTCTTGTAGACAACATATGGATGGGTCCTGTCCTTTTATCCAGTCTGCCACCCTGTGCTGTTTTATGGGTGCATTTAGGTCACTCATATTGAGAGTGATTATTGATAGATACGTTTTTATTGACATCGTGTTACCTTTGAAGTCTTTCTTTCTGTAGATTGTCTCTATATTTCTGTTCAATGCTATTCTTGGGCTTTTTCCTCCTTTAAAGAAGCCCCCTTAATATTTCCTGCAGTATTGGCTTGGTGGTTCCATAGTCTTTTAAGCCTTGCCAGTCTTGGAAACTCTTTATCTCTCCATCCATTTTGAATGTCAGTCTTGCTGGATAACTTTATTCAGCTGCATAACTTTATCTTGGCTGCATGTTCTTCTCATTCAGTGCCCTGAATATATCTTGCCAGCCCTTTCTGGCTTGCCAGGTCTCTGTGGACAGGTCTGCCGTTATTCTGATGGGCTTTCCTCTGTACATAAGGATCTTCTTTGTCCTAACTGCTTTCAAGAGGTTCTGCCTACAATTATAATTCTTCATTCTTAGTATTAGGTGTCTCGAGGAATTTTGAGAATCTGTAATCTTGGGGGGAAACCTTTCGGCCTCTAGCACGTGAATGCTGGTTCCATTCATGAGATTCGGAAAATTTTTATGAAGAACTTGTTCCACTGTATCTTCTAGACTTCTTTCTTTCTCCCCCCCTTCAGGGATTCCAATAATCCTGATGTTGGAATGTTTCATGGCATCATTCATTTCCCTGATTCTGTTTTTGTGGATTCTAAGCTGTTTGTTCCAGGCTTCCTCCTGATCCTTTCTCTCTATCTGTTTGTCCTCTAGATCACTAATTCTATCTTGTCTCAGTTATTCTAGCGTTGAGCGAATTTAGATTAGATTGGAACTCATTGAGAGCATAGTGAAGCTCATCCCTGGTAGCTTTCAGCTCTTCCCTAATATTGAAAACATGATCTCTGGTCGTTTTCAGTTCAGCCCTAATCAATTCCGTTTGGTCACCCGTGGCTTTCTCCAACCTAGCTATTACTTGGATAATTGTTAGCCTGAATTCTCTTTCTGACATATTGTCTATGTTGATAGCCATTAGCTCTGTTGCAGAAGGTCCATCCTCTGTATTTTTCTTCTGTTGGGCATTCCTCCTCCTAGTCATTTTGGTGAGAGATGGCTGAATGTGTGTAGCTGGATGTATCAACTGTGGTGCAGTCAAGGTGCACCCTGGAATGCTTCTGAGGAATCAGGGTTCCCCACCCAAATGAGAGGAAAAAGAAAAGGAAATGAAAAAAAGAGAGAGGGGGAGAGAGAGGAACGAAAGGTCAGATAAAAGAGAAGGTTCAGCCCAAATGGGTCCCAAGGTAAGATTTATGAAGTATACAAACAGACACAGACAAACAAAAAGACTGATAAAAGTATATGACAAGAGGAAAAAAAGTATATATATAATATATGCAAATAAAGGAAGAACCTCATCCAAAAGGGCCCTAAGTGTATGATTTATATACTATCCGGACAAACACAAAAACACAGAACTACTGGTGGAAGAAAAAGATGGGAGAGTGGTTGTAAACTCTCAGTGTGGGTGAGGAAGGTTGTTTTGATTCTTCCTGGATGTATCTTGATATCTTTGTTAAAAGACTCAAGGGTGGATTAGGAATTGGTTTACCTATAGGGGTGGCATTAATTGGGGAAAGGGGATTTCCTTGAAGTTTAACTCTATATGAATATTAGAAAATAAAAATTAAAAAAGGAATAAACTAGACTAAATTAAACTAAAGTTTAAAAAAAATAGAAATTTAAAAAAAAGAAATGCAAAAGGAAAACACCGGTGTATGTATCAAAAAGTCCAGGTTAGAAGGTTATTATTGAATTTGATGTACTGGACATCTCACTGTAATGGTAAATAGGTTAAAAAATTATCTATATAATAATAAAAAATTAACTATATAAAAAATGAGCCAGAATAGTGGGAATTAATTAATAATAAAAATTGTCCTATGAAGTAGTGGTAGTTCTCTTGTCGTCTTTTTTTTTATTTTCCTTTCCTGGTTCGTTTTCTGGGGGAGGGCCCTGCCACGTGGGTTTTCAGTCAATGGTGTTCTCTCAGTTAAGTCCTCTCGCCCCCCTCAAGGGGGTGGGCTCTGAGGAAACTGTTTTTTTCAGGCTATTGTTCTCTGGAGGTTTTTATATTTGTTCACTTTTGATTTCTCTCTCGCCTTGAACGCTTTTGATGGTTTTTGTAGGTTTAGAGGAAAGCAAACTGCACCCTTACCTCCCTTTCAGAGAGAAGCCTCAGTCTGGCTGCAGAGCCCAAATAAATCCCTCCTTGGCCGTTGGTAGAGCAGGTTCCCAGTCACGGTCCCTGGGGACTCAGGATTTTTTGCTTGTACCCAAAACCTTCAACGTAATCCCCTTTTCCCCACAGCAGCGGCGGCTGTCTGGGCAGCTCCAGAAGTTCCAAGCAGTGATCGCATACTGAGGTTTTCCTGCTGGCCCCGGCTGGGAGTGCCTGGTCTTTCTGGATCTGAGAGTACCCGGCTGGCATTTGTGTGCACCTCTCTCAGGGGAGGGCGCAGGGCACGACTCAGACTCTGATGGCACAGCAGGCAGGGCACTTGCGTGGGGACTGCAAAAAGGCTATACTTCTGTTGGCTGCCGAGGCCCCAGCCCCTGATGGGAGCCGGACGCCATGCACTCTCATGCGTGCTGGTGGTTCAGGCCTGGAGACCTGGTTTCTCTGCTGCTCTCTCTCTGGCTCTGTGCCAGGGGTGGCTGTCCTGGGTATGGGGACTTAAGCCCCGACCCTAACTCCCTAATTCCTGCAATTTCCCCCTGGTGATCCTTTGCTCTTTTTGAGTGCTTTCTACCAGACTCCTGAGTTAATGCTGGTCCCCAGGCATAGGGCACTCTCGTCTTAAGATATTATTTTCCAACGGGTCGCCTCTGCTGGCTCCCTCCCCCTTTTGTTTATCTTCCAATATCAGTCCGATTTTCCCACTCTGCTTTACCTGCCCACTGGTGTCTTCCTCTCCTGTAGAGATCCAGACATGTATAATTCTGATCTCAGGCTGATTTCGTGGGTGATTGGAGTTCTTTGGAAGGTAATTAGCTCACTTTAGGGTACAGGTTGAAAGGGCACCTCCTACTACTTCCCCGTCATCTTGTCTCTTCCTTCATATACTCTTATCTGGACAAAATGATAAGGTGGAAAAATTCACCACAAAAAAAAAAAAAAAAAGAAGAACAAGAGTCAGTACCGAAAGCTAGAGACCTAATCAATACAGACATTGGTAATATGTCAGATCTAGAGTTCAAATGACGATTCTCAAGGTTCTAGCCGGGCTTGAAAAAGGCATGGAAGATATTGGAGAAATCCTCTCGGGAGATATAAAAACCTCTCTGGAGGAAATAAAAGAACTAAAATCTAACCAAGTTGAAATAAAAAAAGCTATTAATAATGTGCAATCAAAAATGGAGGCTATCACTGCTAGGATAAATGAGGCAGAAGAAAGAATTAGTGATATAGAAGACCAAATGACAGAGAGTAAAGAAGCTGAGCAAAAGAGGGACAAACAGCTACTGGACCATGAGGGGAGAATTTGAGAGTTAAGTGACACCATAGGAGGAAACAACATTAGAATAATTGGGATTCCAGAAAAAGAAGAAAGAGAGACGGGAGCAGAAGGTATATTGGAGAGAATTATTGTAGAGAATTTCCATAATATGGCAAAGGGAACAAGCATCAAAATCCAGGAGTTGCAGAGAACCCCTCTCAAAATCAGTAAGAATAGGTCCACACCCCGTCACCTAATAGTAAAATTTACAAGTCTTAGGGACAAAGAGAAAATCCTGAAAGCAGCCCAGGAAAAGAAGTTTGTAACATACAATGGTAAAAATATTAGATTGGCAGCAGACTTACCCAAAGAGACCTGGAAGGCCAGACAGAGCTGGCAAGATATATTCAGATCACTAAACGAGAAAAACGTGCAGCCAAGAATACTATATCCAGCTAGGCTATCATTGAAAATAGAAGGAGAGATAAAAAGCTTCCAGGACAAACAAAAACTGAAAGAATTTGCAAACACCAAACCAGCTCTACGGGAAATATTGAAAGGGGTCCTCTAAGCAAGGAGAGAGCCTAAAAGTAATAGATCAGAAAGGAACAGAATATACAGTAACAGTCACCTTAAAGGCAATACAATGGCACTAAATTCATATCTCTCAATAGTTACCCTGAATGTTAATGGGCTAAATGCCCCAGTCAAAAGACACGGGGTATCAGAATGGATGAAAAAACAAAGCCCATCTATATATTGCCTATAAGAAACTCATTTAAACCCAAAGACACCTCAATATTTAGTGTGAGGGGATGGAAAATAATTTACCATGCTAATGGATATCAGAAGAAAGCAGGGATGGCAATCCTTATATCAGATCAATTGGATTTTAAGCCAAAGACTATAATAAGACATGAGGAAGGACACTATATCATACTCAAAGGGTCTGTCCAACAAGAAGATCTAACAATATTAAATATCTATGCCCCTAACGTGGGAGCAGCCAACTATATAAACCAATTAATGACAAAAGCAAAGAAACACATAAACAATAATACAATAATAGTAGGGGACTTTAACACTCCCCTCACTGAAATGGACAGATCATCCAAGCAAAAGATCAACAAGGAAATAAAGGCCTTAAATGACACATTGGAGCAGATGGACATCACAGATATATTCAGAACATTTCATCCCAAAGCAACAGAATACACATTCTTCTCTAGTGCACATGGAACATTCTCCACAATAAATCACAACCTCGGTCCTAAATCAGGTCTCAACTGATATCAAAAGATTGGGATCATTCCCTGCGTATTTTCAGACCACAATGCTCTGAGGCTAGAAATCAATCACAAGAGGAAATTTGGAAAGAACCCAAATACATGGAGACTAAACAGCATCCATTTAAAGAATGAATGGGTCAAGCAGGAAATTAAAGAGGAATTGAAAAAAATCATGGAAACAAAATGATAATGAAAACACAATGGTTCAAAATCTGTGGAACACAGCAAAGGCAGTCCTGAGAGGAAAATATATAAAGGTACAAGCCTGTCTCAAGAAACAAGAAAGGTCTCAAGTGCACAACCTAACCCTACACCTAAAGGAGCTGGAGAAAGAATAAGAAAGAAACCCTAAACCCAGCAAGAGACGAGAAATAATAAAGATCAGAGCAGAAATCAATGAAATAGAAACCAAAAAACAATAGAACAAATCAATGAAACTAGGAACTGGTTATTTGAAAGAATTAATAAGATTGATCAACCCCTGGCCAGACTTATCAAAAAGAAAAGAGAAAGGACCCAAATAAATAAAGTCATGAATGAAAGAGGAGAGATCACAACCAACACCAAAGAAATACAAACAATTATAAAAACATACTATGAGCAACTCTACATCAACAAATTTGACAATCTGGAAGAAATGGATGCATTTCTAGAGACATATAAACTAACGCAACTGAACCAGGGAGAAATAGAAAACCTGAAAAGACCCATAACCAGTAAGGAGATTGAAACAATCATCAAAAATCTCCAAACAAATAAAAGTCCAGGGCCAGACAGCTTCCCAGGGGAATTCTACCAAACATTTAAAGAAGAACTAATTCCTATTCTCCTGAACCTGTTCCAAAAAATAGAAATGGAAGGAAAACTTCCAAAGTCATTTTATGAGGCCAGCAGCACCGTGATACAAAAACCAGACAAGGATCCCATCAAGAAAGAGAACTACAGACCAATATCCTTGATGAACACAGATGCAAATATTCTCACCAAAATACTTGCCAATAGGATTTAACAGTACACTAAAAGAATTATTCACCACGTCAAGTGGGATTTATTCCAGGGCAGCAAGGTTGGTTCAACATCCTAAAATTAATCAATGTGATACAATGCATTAATAAAAGAAAGAATAAGAACCATATGATACTCTCCATAAATGCTGAAAAAGCATTTGACAAAGTACAGTATCCCTTCCTGATCAAAACTCTTCAAAGTGTAGGGATAGAGAGCACATACCTCAATATTATCAAGGCCATCTATGAAAATCCCACTGCAAATATCTTTCCTAATGGAGAAAAACTGAAAGCTTTTCTGCTAAGATCAGGAACACGGCAGGGACGTCCCTTATCACCACTGCTCTTCAACATAGTACTAGAAGTCCTAGCCTCAGCAATCAGACCAGAGAAGGAAATTAAATGCATCCAAATTGGCAAAGAAGAAGTCAAACTATCACTCTTTGCAGATGATATGATACTATATGTGGAAAAACCAAAAGACTCCACTCCAAAACGGCTAGAACTTGTATAGGAATTCAGTGAAGTGTCAGGATATAAAATCAATGCACAGAAATCAATTGCATTTCTATACACCAACAACAAGAGAGAAGAAAGGCAAATTAAGGAGTCAATCCCATTTACAATTACACCCAAAACTATAAGATACCTAGGAATAAACCTAACCAAAGAGGCACAGAATCTATACTCAGAAAACTATAAACTTTTCATGAAAGTAATTTAGGAAGACACAAAGAAATGGAAAAATGTTCCAAGCTTCTGGGTTGGAAGAACAAACATTGTGAAAATGTTTATGCTACCTAAAGAAATCTACACATTTAATGCAATCCCTATCAAAATACCATCCATTTTTTTCAAAGAAATTGAACAAATAATCCTAAAATGTATATGGAACCAGAAAAGACCTTGAATAGCCAAATGAATATTGAAAAAGAAAGCTAACGTTGGTGGCATCACAATTCTGGACTTCAAGCTCTATTACAAAGCTGTCATAATCAATACAGCATGGTACTGGCACAAAAACAGACACTTAGATCAATGGAACAGAATAGAGAGCCCAGAAATAGACCCTCAACTCTATGGTCAACTAATCTTCGACAAAAGAGGAAAGAATGTCTAATGGAAAAAAAGATAGCATCTTCAATCAATGGTGTTTGGAAAATTGGACAGCTACATGCAGAAAAATAAAATTGGACCATTTCCTTACACCACACATGAAAATAAACTCAAAATGGCTGAAGAACCTCAATGTGAGAAAGGAATCCATCAAAATCCTTGAGGAGAACACAGGCAGCAACATCTTGGACCTCAGCTGCACTAACATCTTCCTAGGAACATCGCCAAAGGCAAGGGAAGCAAGGGCAAAAATGAACTATTGGGATTTTATCAAGATCAAAAGCTTTTGCACAGCAAAGGAAACAGTTAACAAAACCAAAAGACAACTGACAGAATGGGAGAAGATATTTGCAAATGACATATCAGATAAAGAGCTAGTGTCCAAAATCTATAAAGAACGTAGCAAAGTCAACACCCAAAGAACAAATAATCTAATCAAGAAATGGGCAGAAGACATGAACAGACATTTCTGCAAATAAAATATCCAGAAGGCCGACACACACATGAAAAAGTGCTCCACATCACTTGGCATCAGGGAAATACAAATCAAAACCACAATGAGATATCTTCTCACACCAGTCAGAATGGCTAAAATAACAAGTCATGAAATGACAGATGCTGGCGAGGATGTGGAGAAAGTGGAACCCTCCTACACTGTTGGTAAGAATGCCAGCTGGTGCAACCACTCTGGAAAATAGCATGGATGTTTCTCAAAAAGTGGAAAATAGAGCTACCCTATGACCCAGCAATTGCAGTACTGGGTATTTACCCTAAAGATACAAACGTAGTGATCCGAAGGGGCGCGTGCACCCGAACGTTTATAGCAGCAATGTCCACAGTAGCCAAACTATGGAAAGAACCTAGACATCCATCAACAGATGAATGGATAAAGAAGAAGTGGTATATATACACAATGGAATACTATGCAGCCATCAAAAGAAATGAAATCTTGCCATTTGCGATGACATGGATGGAACTAGAGGGTGCCATGCTTAGCAAAATAAGTCAATCAGAGAAAGACAACTGTCATATGATCTCCCTGATATGAGGAAGAGGAGATGCTACATGGGGAGTTAAGGGGGTAGGAGAAGAATCAATGTGATAGAACATATTAATAAGAGAAGAAAGAAGGACCACATGGTCCTCTCAATTGATGCAGAAAATGCATTTGACAAAATCCAGCATCCATTCCTGATTAAAACGCTTCAAAGTATAGGGATAGAGGAAACATTCCTGAACTTCATCAAATCTAACTATGAAAGACCCACAGCAAATATCATCCTCAATGGGAAAAAGCTTGCATCCTTCCCATTGAGATCAGGAGCACGACAAGGATGCCCACTCTTCCCACTCTTGTTCAACATAGTATTAGAAGTCCTAGCAACAGCAATCAGACAACAAAGGGAAATAACAGGTATCCAAATTTGTAATGAAGAAGTCAAACTCTCTCTCTTTGCAGATGACATGATTCTTTATATGGAAAACCCAAAAGACTCCACCCCCAAACTACTAGAACTCATACAGCAATTTAGCAATGTGGCAGGATACAAAATCAATGTGCAGCAATAAGTGGCTTTCTTATACACTAACAATGAAAATACAGAAAGGGAAATTAGATAATCGATTCCATTTACTATAGCACCAAGAACCAAAAGATACCTGGGAATAAACCTAACCAAAGAGGTAAAGGATCTGTACTCGAGAAACTACAGAAAACTCATGAAAGAAATTGAAGAAGACACAAAAAGATGGAAGACCTTTCCATGTTCTTGGATCAGAAGAATAAACATTGTTTAAATGTCTATACTGCCTAGAGCAATCTATACTTTTAATGCCATTCCGATCAAAATTCCACCGGTATTCTTCAAAGACCTGGAGCAAATAATCCTAAAATTTGTATGGAATCAGAAGAGACCCCAAATCGCTAAGGAAATGTTGAAAAACAAAAATAAAACTGAGGGCATCACGTTACCTGATTTCAAGCTTTACTCCAAAGCTGTGATCACCAAGACAGCATGTTACTGGCATAAAAACAGACACATAGACCAGTGGAACAGAGTGGAGAGCCTAGATATGGACCCTCAACTCTATGGTCAAATAATCTTTGACAAAACAGGAAAAAATATACAGTGGAAAAAGACAGTCTCTTCAATAAATGGTGCTGGGAAACTGGGCAGCTATATGTAGAAAAATTAAACTCAACCATTCTTTTATACCGTACACAAAAATAAACTCAAAATTGATAAAAGACCTCAATGTGAGACAGGAATCCATCAGAATCCTAGAGCAGAAGATAGGCAGTAATCGCTTTGATATTAGCCACAGCAACTTCTTTTAAGATATGTCTCCAAAGGCAAAGGAAACAAAAGCGAAGATGAACTTTTGGGACTTCATCAAAATCAAAAGCTTCTGCACAGCAAAGGAAACAGTCAAGTAAACAAAGAGGCAACCCACGGAATGGGAGAAGATATTTGCAAATGACAGTACAGACAAAAGGTTGATATCCAGGATATCATAATTAACTCCTCAAACTCAACACACACAAAACAGACAATCATATCAAAAGATGGGCAGAAGATATGGACAGACACTTCTCCAATGAAGACATACAAATGGCTATCAGAGACATGACAAAATGTTCATCATCACTAGCCATCAGGGAGATTCAAATTAAAAGTACATTGAGATATCTCCTTATACCAGTTAAAATGGCCAATATTAGCAAGACAGGAAACAACATGTGTTGGAGGGGATATGGAGAAAGTGGAACCCTCTTCCACTGTTGGTGGGAATGCAGGTTGGTGCAGCCTCTTTGGAGAACATTGTGGAGATTCCTCAAGAAATTAAAAATAAAACTTCCCTATGACCTTGCCATTGCACTCCTGGGTATTTACCCCAATGATACAGATGTAGTGAAAAGAAGGGCCATCTGTACCCCAATGTTTATAGCAGTAATGGCCACGGTCGCCAAACTGTGGAAAGAACCAAGTTGCCCTTCAACGGATGAATGGATAAGGAAGATGTGGTCCATATACACTATGGAGTATTATGCCTCCATCAGAAAGGACAAATACCCAACTTTTGTAGCAACATGGACGCAACTGGAAGAGATTATGCTGAGTGATATAAGTCAATCAGAGAGAGTCAATTATCATATGGTTTCACTTATTTGTGGAGCATATCAAAAAGCATGGAGGACATGGGGAGTTAGAGAGATGGGGGTTGGGGTAAATTGGAAGGGGAGGTGAATCATGAGAGACTATAGACTCTGAAAAACAATCTGAGGGGTTTGAAGTGGCGGGGGGTGGGAGGTCGGGGTACCAGGTGGTGGGTATTATAGAGGGCACGGATTGCATGGAGCACAGTGTGTGGTGAAAAAATAATGATACTGTTATGCTGAAAATAAATAAATGAAAAATAAAATAAAATTAAAAGGAATAAATGAATCACGTGGGATTGGGTGGGAGATAAACCATAAGTGACTCTTAATCTCACTAAACAAACTGAGGGTTGCTGGGGGGAGCGGGGTTGGGAGAAGGGGGTGGAGTTATGGACATTGGGGAGGGTATGTGCTATGGTGAGTGCTGTGAAGTGTGTAAACCTTGTGATTCACAGACTTGTATCCCTGGGGATAAAAATATATTATATGTTTATAAAAAAAAAGAAAAAAATCAGTTACCACTTGTTTCACCTTGGATAAGTTATTGAACCAAACATAAGTTTCCTAAAACTAAAAATGGGATGAATGTAAAAATAACTTTTCTTCCCCTTACAGGTTCCTGTGAATATTTAATGAGTTAACATGAAACACTGTAACTTTTTTTTAAAGAGTTTATTTATTTGTTTGACAGAGAGAGAGAGAGAGAGATCACAAGTAGGCAGAGAGGTAGGCAGAGAGAGATGGGGGAAGCAGGCTCCCTGCTGAGCAGACAGCCCCATGCGGGGCTCAATCCCAGGACCCTGGGATCATGACCTGAGCCGAAGGCAGAGGCTTTAACCCACTGAGCCACCCAGGTGCCCCGAAACACTGTAACTTTTAATGTTAATGGTTCCATTGCCCATCTGGACAATCCTTTGGCTAACAATCATCCCAGCTCCCATTCTAAAATCTACCTGGGTATGTTAGTCTGTGATATCTTTATTTAATTAGTTTTCCTCCTTCCATGATTCAAAGACATAATTTTATTTTTCATTCTTGGGCTTGTTTCATATGTTTAACTCTTAGTAAATGTTAATTTAGAAGGAGCTGCCATGGATCATCCTTTAATTATGAAGCTCTGCTGCCTTCTTTCACAACAGGAAGGACAATAGACTTCATTTGCCCTGTCCTCAAAGTCCATTAAAACGGCTCTGTTTCCTTAGAGCATTTTTTTTTTCAAATTTCTTGCCTTTAAATAGCAGCAATTCAGAGATTCAGCTATAATACTTCCTAATTCTCAAACTGATATCTCTTTGTCATCCATTTTAGCTTCATAGACTCCTAGAATTTCAGGTTTGGAGTGAAACTTAGAAGTTAATTTGGGTCAATCCTCTAATCTGGAGAATCTTAACATGTCATGTGCTTCAGACCTTTCTGGTCACTTTTTCAGAATAATATTTTAAAATGTATAAAATGGGGCTCCATGAACAGAGACTTCTCCAGTGAAGACATACAAATGACTCTCAGACACATGAAAAAATGTTCATCATCACTGGTCAGGGAGATTCAAATCAAAACCACACTGAGATACCACCTTACACCATTCAAATGAATGGCCAACATTAACAAGACAGGAAACAGAGGATGAGAGAGGATAGAGGGCACATATTGCATGGAGAAAGGGGAACCTCTTACACTGTTGGTGGGAATGCAAGTTGGTGCAACCACTTTGGAAAACAGTGTGGAGATTCCTTAAGAAATTAAAAATAGAGCTACCTTATGACCCTGCAATGGCACTACTGGGTATTTACCCCAAAGATACAGATGTAGTGAAATGAAGGGCCATTTGTACCCCAATGTTCATAGCAGCAGTGGCCACAGTTGCCAATCTGTGGAAAGAACCAAGATGCGGATAAGGAATATGTGGTCCTTATATACTATGGAGCATTATGCCTCCATCAGAGAGGATGAATACCCAACTTTTGTATCAATGTGGACAGGACTGGAAGAGATTATGCTGAGTGAAATAAGTCTATGCTGAGTGAAATAAGTCAAGCAGAGAGAGTCAATATTCATTGTTTTACTTATTTATGGAGCAAAAGGAATAATATGGAGGACATGGGGAACTGGAGAGAAGGGATTTGAGGGAAATCGAAGGGGGAGATGAACCATGAGAGACTGTTGACTCTGAGAAACAAACTGAGGGTTTTGGAGGGGGGAGGGTGGTGGGGGTTGGATGAGACTGGTGGTGGGTATTATAGAGGGCACGTATTGCATGGAGCAATGGCTGTGGTGCATAAGCAATGAATTCTGAAACACTGAAAAGAAATTAAAAAAAATAAAGGCCATAAAAAACGGGGCTCCTGGATTGCTCAGTCTGTTAAGTGTCTGCCTTTGGCTCAGGTCGTGATCTCTGGGTATTGGGATTGAGATTTGCATTGAGCTTCCTGCTCAGCAGGGAGTCTACTTCTGCTTATGCTCCCAGCTTGTGTTCTCTCTCTCTCTGAAATAAATAAATAAAATCTTAAAAAAATAAAAATGATAAAATAAAATGCATAGGCTCATGAAGGGAATAAATTATGCCTAAATACAAAAATAATGTGACATAGTAATATGAGTTTTTTTTTTTATTAACAGAATAAGAAATGAGGTCTCTTGTCAGGTCCAGTAACTAGTATAATTTCAAACTAAGGATGAGCATTCATGATATTTATGATGTCTGCAAAAAATGAAATATTATTTAAAATTATCTGTGGGTTACATTAGAGACAAAGTTTTAAGTACTATTAATACTATTGCAATTTGTTGTCTACATTCATAATTGCAGGGAATGGTAGATTATGATCAGAGGTTACTACAAATAAATATATATTCCTTCCATCAGAATTCACAGATTACCTGAATTCTAGCAAAAGACACAAGGTTGAGAACCCTTGCATCTGATACATGAGTTATATCTGTGTTCTTCTTGGTATATTTGCTTGAGAAAAACCTCAAGATGTTTTTTGCTTGAAGTCCTCCAGTGAAGAGGAAGTCATTATCTAATGCGTAGTGATCCCATTATTCTGTCATTGAAGATCTCAGATAGGGGGCACCTGCGTGGCTCAGTGGGTTAAAGCCTCTGCCTTCGGGCTCAGGTCATGATCCCAGTGTCCTGGGATTAAGCCCTGCATTGGGCTCTCTGCTCAGCCAGGAGCCTGTTTCCTCTTCTCTCTCTCTCTCTGCCTGCCTCTCTGCCTACTTGTGATCTCTGCCTGTCAAATAAATAAATAAAATCTTAATGGAAAAAAAAATATCTCAGTTAGGTCATTCTTCCAGGGAGCTGTAATCCACCTTCCCATTGATTTCTATCATCAGCCTGTATTCTCTCTAGGACCTCAGAGCTATTCAGCTTCCTCTTCCAATGAGCAAACTAGCTGCTGGGAGAGAATGGTGTTTTTTTGTTTTGTTTTGTTTTGTTTTGATCTTTTCTATTTGTCTTTCTTCTATTCTAACTATCCACAATATTTTTTCATCTTTTTTTTTTTTTTTAGGTTAGGTTATGGATTTGGGAACTTGGTCCCTTTTGGCTAATCTTTGAATGTGCCTCTAGTTGTGCACACCACCCAGAATTAGTCAGAAAACTCTAAATAGGACAAGGAAAAGTGATGTGAAAACCTATTGTTTTCCCTCATGTTATCAATACTATTTTTATGAATGCAACTAAATTTCATCTTTTGGGGAATAGAGAGAGTCATATTTCATCATTGTTTAAAAAAAACAACAAGGGTGCCTGGGTGGCTCAGTGGGTTAAGCCGCTGCCTTCGGCTCAGGTCATGATCCCAGAGTCCTGGGATCGAGTCCCGCATCAGGCTCTCTGCTCAGCAGGGAGCCTGCTTCCCACCTCTCTCTCTCTGCCTGCCTCTCTGCCTACTTGTGATTTCTCTCTCTGTCAAATAAATAAATAAATAAAATCTTAAAAAAAAAACCTTAAATAATAATAAATAAATAATAAATCATATAAATAAATAAATAATCAATCATATTCATTTAAGCAACAAATTCCGGTTCTCCTTGGTCTGGATTTGCATAAAGTTTATCACTACACTTAATGCATGCCATCTTTTCCCACGGACAGATGATTAAAAGGGCATTAATAGATTCATATAAGCAATAATTCCATCATGCATAGAGCATCCACCACACATTCATTTGAGGAAACCTTGAGTGAATTTTTTTGTGGCAGAGTAATTGGACTTCACCGGTGGCCAGCAAACCAGATCTTGTTTATGTGGTTATGTGATTTTGGAATAAGAGTCAAAAACTTAATGATTAGAATTAATAAATGAGTTTAGTAAAGTTAAAAGATACAAAATGAACATACAAATTCTGTTTCATTTCTATACACTAATAATAAACTATCAGGAAGAGAAATTAAGAAAACAATTCCATCAAGTTGCATATCCTACCAAATTACAATTAGAGTTGCATCAAAAATAAGAATATAGGGGTCTCTGGGTGGCTCAGTGGGTTAAAGCCTCTTCCTTTGGCTCAGGTCATGATCCCAGGGTCCTGGGATCGAGCCCCGCATCGGGCTCTCTGCTCACTGGGGAGCCTGGTTCCCTTCCTTTCTCTCTGCCTGCCTCTCTGCTACTTGTGATCTCTGTCTGTCATATAAATAAATAAAATCTTTAAAAAATGAAGAAGATAAATAGGAATAAATTTAGCCAAGTTGGTGTAAGATCTGTACTCTGGAATCTATAAGACATGGGTGAAAGAAATCAAAGATGACACAAACAAATGGAAAGATATACTGTGCTCATGAATCGGAAGAAGCAGTATTATTAAAATGTCCATACTACCCAAAACAAGCTGTAGATTCATTACAAACACTATCAAAGTACTAACGACATTTTTCATATAACTAGAGTAAATAATCTTAAAAATTGTGTGGAACCACAAAAGATCTCAAATAGCAAAAGCAATTTTAAGAAAGAACACTTTCCTTGATGAGCACTGAGTAATATATGGACTTGTTTAATCACTATATTCAACCCCTGAAACTAATACAACACTGTATGTTAACTACACTGGAATTAAAGTAATTTTTTTTAAAAAAATGAAAGAAAGATAGATGAAAAAAAGAAGAAAGAAATAAAGAGAGAAAGAAAGAAAGATAAAGAATAAGGCTGAAGGTATCACACTTCCTGATTTCAAATGATACTACAAAGCTCTAATAAGCAGAACATTATTGTATTGTAACAAAACAGACACATGGGCCAATAGAACAGAATAGAGAGCCCAGAAATAAGCCCACACTTATACAGTCAATTAATCTTTCACAAAAAAGATAAAAGATACAATGGGGGAAAGACAGTCTCTTCAATAAATGGTGATGGAAAAAAAGGACAATTGTGAAAAAGAATAAAACTGGGTCACTTTCAGATTCCAGGAAATAAACTGGGAAGGGGGTGGGGGAATAGGTAACTGGGTGATGGATATTAAGAAGGGTATGTTTTGGGATGAGCACTGAGTGTTATGTTCAATTAATGAATCATTGAACACTAGAACAAAAACTTATGGTATATGATATATTGGCTAACTGAACATAAAAAGACTACTTAAGATAAAATTCTAAAAAAAAAGGCCAATTTCTTATATTATATATACAAAAATGCACTAAAAATTGATTAAAAGCTTAAATATAAGACCAGAAACCATAAAACTCTTAGAAGAAAACCTAGGCAGTTAGCTTTTGGACATTGGTCTGAGCAATGTATATTTTTTGGGATCTTTCTTTCAGAAAAGGGCAACAAAAGCAAAAATAAATAAATAAATAAATGGGGCCTCATCAACAAAGAAAGCTTCTGCAAAATAAAAGACAGCTTACTGAATGGGAGAAGATATTTGCAAATAATATAACCAATAAGAAGTTAATAACCAAAATATATAAATAGCTCACACAACTCAATTAAAAAAATGATAAACCCATAAATACAAAAAAATTTCAATTAAATTACAGGAGACCTGAAAGGACATTTCTTTAAAGAAGACATGCAGGTGGCCAACGGACACATGAAAAGATGCTCAATGTCACTAATAATTAGGTAAATGTAAATCAAAACCACAGTGAGATATTACCTTACACATATCAGAATGGCTAAGTTCAAAAAGACAAATAACAAGTGCTTGTGAGAATGTGAGAAAAAGAAACTCTATGCAGTATTGTAGCCATTATAGAGAACACTATGGAAGTTCCCCCCCAAATTAAATATAGAACTACTATGTGATCTAGCAATTCCACTTCTGTATCTGAAGAGAGTGAAAACACTAATTTAAAAAGATAAATAAACCTTTATGTTTATTTCAGTATTGTTTACAATATCCAAGATATGAAAGCAACCTAAGTACTCTCTGATAGATGGATAAATAAAGACAATGTGGTATACATACAATGGTATATTACTCAGCCATTAAAAAGAAATATTGTCATTTGTGACAATATAAATGGATCTGGAGAATATTATGCTACATGACAGAAGTTAGACAGAAAAAGACAAATGCCATATGGTTTCATTTTACATGTGGAATCTAACAAAACTAAACAAATGAACAAAGAAGACAAAATAAAACACAGACTTCTAGTTACAGAGAATAATCTGGTGGTTGCCAGAAGGGAGGGAGGGAGGAAGGCAGGTGAAATAGGGAAAGGAGATTAAAAAGTACAAACTTCCTGTTCTAAAATAAGTTAGACAAGAGGATATAATATACAGCATAGGTAATATTGTTAGTTATGTGTAACAAATTTATATGGTGACAAGTGGTAGCTAGATTTATCATATTGATCATTTTGTAATTCATACAAAGGCTGAATCACTATGCTGTAAATCTAAAACTAATGTGAGATTTATGTCAACTATATTTTAATAAAAAAAACCTATTGAAGGGGTTTTTGGGTGGCTCAGTTGGTTAAGCATCTGACTCTTGGTTTCTGCTCAGGTCTTGATCTCAGGGTTGTGATATTGAGCTCCAAGTTAGGCTCCAAACTTAGGGGAAGTCTTGTGGATTCTCTCTCTCCCTTTGCCTCTCCCCTCACTTGTGCATATGCTCTATCTCTATCTTTCAAGTAAATAAATATTTTTAAAGAAACAAACCTATTGACAATTGAATAGTTTTCAATGGTTTGTGTCTATTTCCCCTTTTCTATATCCCTTATATGTCTGGCTGCTACCTCCTTAACCTAAAAAACCTGCTACTATGAGTCATAAACACCCTTTTGCCAATGTGTCTTGAGAAAAGTGACAGTGACACATTTCCATAACCTCCAACAAGGCCCATTCCCTTAAAATCTGTAAAAATAATGATAGTTAACATCTATTGAACTCTTACCACATTTTGGGTACTGTGTTAGATATTTTATACATGTCATCTCACTTAATTCTCACAATATTGTAAAGTGGCTACTGTTCATTAATTTGTCTTGCAAATGAAGAAACGGAGGCTCAGAGAAGTTAAGTAACTTCTTCAAGGTCACAGAGCCAATAAGTGTTTGAATTGGGATTTGAATTTAGATCCTTTTTCTAGAAACCTTATTCTTACTTATTCTTATTTCTTGTCTTTGTGTCTCCTTCTCTTCTTCTCCCACACCATCCTTCCTTTAATATCTAGAATAGTAGTAGTTAATGGAAATTGAGTAAAATACAGATTCCACAGTGTCTAAATCAGTATATCTGGAACAGAGCATGGGAATATGCATTTTTAATACACTTTCAGACAATTCTGATACACTGGTAAGAGGCCATCCTTTGAGAAACATTGTCTCAGGTTAAACCTAACTGCTGTCTGCCCATCTGAACTGAGACTTCTTTGCAGGTGACCTTTTATTTTAATCCAAAAGATATCTGTCACTCCTTTAAGGAGATTCAAGCTAGATTTGAGGAAATCTGGCAACTATCCCATGCCCCCAAGACTCCTCCATCTCTACATTCCATAGGGCAGTTGCACTGTGAGAAGAAAAGGAATTGAAAGTTAAGATACAGAAAAATGAATTGTAATCTCTTTTCTGTTATTCTTTCTCCAGAGCACTCTTGCACCTTTTGTGGGAGAGGAAGTGGTTAAGTGGACAGCATTCTAGAGTAGATTTTACTTGTTCTGGTGTGAACTGAAATAAAAGCCTTTACAAAAAGCATAGGACTTTTTTCTCCCCTTTGGTCTCCCCAAGGCCATTAGTTTTGTTTTGTTTTGTTTTCATATTTACTATGTGCTAGGCATATTTTTTAAGCACTTTTTTCATTTTAACCATAATAACCCTTTAATCCTTACAGAATCCTGGGGTTAGTGCAATTACTCTCCCTTTTTCAGATAGTAAATTCAGATACAGAAATTTAAAGAGTTTTCCTATGATACATAGGTATGTAATATCAGAGCTGGTCTTTGAGCTCAGGTAGTCCAGATCCAAAGCATAGACTTTTTGTTCCTATAAAACACCCTTTTTTGTTTAGCTTATTCAATGACACAGTTAGAAGATAATTTATAGATTAGCCAATTTAATAGATTTCAAGGTGTTTGTTTCCTGATGGAAGTGTTTCTTCTACAGATAAATCCAAAACTGCTAGTGTTCCAGGGCTGTCACTGCAACTGCCGTAACCCAGAAAGGGGCTTAGCATTAACATCATTTGAAAAACGCTAACATAGACCTTTTACTCATTTGATAGATGAGTAAACTGAAGTTCAGAGAGGGGAGTTATCTTGCCCAAAGTCACATAGTTAATTGTTGGCAGAGCTGGTATTGGAACCTGGGCCTCCTGAATCTCAATCTAGTGTTCTGCCTAATGTCCTACACAGCTACTTTAAGTCAAGAATTCTTCTTTCCACATCTAGTATCTCTTGGCTTCTGGATTACAAAGCAGAACATGGCTGAGTAAATAATAAGGATTGCAGTTGTGTATATTGATTTTAACTTTTGATTTGCAAATAGACTCTAGAATAATCAAGCAAATTTGCTTGGAGACAGATGCCCTGGATATAAACAGTAAAATAGGCTTGTTTTGTGACTAAAATTAAAGACTGTATCCATTTTCTGTGAACTGATTCTGGAGGGTTCCCTAATAGTATGGCATGATGAGTGGAAAAAGAAGAATTTGGTGTGGGCAGGAAGAAGAACCTCATATTATTAATGTACATGAAGAAATATTTTTGGAACATGCCCTTCTCAGTTCATTTCCCAAATAGTGAGTACCCAAGACCAAGGCACTGTGCTAGGTGCTGAGTAGTCAGCTGAGATTACAGCTGGTACTAGACCTCTATCACTAACATTACAAATCAGCACAAACTAGATGCAATGCAATTTTTTAAAGTTACAGTTTTGTTGGTTGGAATGTTGATATGGAAGCCATTTGATTAAGGTCAAAGTGTTCACAGGGATTTTTGTCCTTTTGGAGACCCTTAAGGGAAAATTTATTTCCTTACCTTTTCCAACTTCTAGATACTGCCTGCATACCTTTGCTCATTGTTCCCTTTCTCTCTTTTCAAAGAAAGCAAGAACAGGCCAATTTCTCCTACACTAACATTTCTGTGGTTCTTTCCAGGTGGAAAAGGCTTTTTGCTTTTAAGGACCCATGTAATTACACTGAAGCCATGTGGATGATTCATGTTGAGCTCCCCATTTTAAAGTGCTTAACTTAATCACACTTACAAAGTTTTTTTGCCATGAGAAGCAATATGTTCACATGTTTCTGGTATTAGGACAAGATATCTCTTGGCAGGGGGCATTACTCTGCTTCCCACAGCACTTCAGGTGTTCATTCACCAGTGTAGAAAGTAGACCTGTATATACATAATTTTAGCTAATATGTTGTAATTAAAAATGAGCTATTAATACCCATTGGTGGAAGTACAAGTCTTAAGGCAAGCATTACAAATGAGATTCAATTTTAACTGGGTTTTCACATATGAGGAGGAGTTCAAAAGTGGAGGTTATGAAGAATAAACAAGAAGGGGGTTTGGACCTAAACTGTGGAGGATATGCCAAACATTGAAGATTTTTGAGTAGAAGAGACATGGTCAAAATCAGGTTCTTGCAAGATCACTTTGGAAGTAGTAAGAAATCTGGATTGGAGTATAGAACAAGAGATGAATTAGGAGGAAATAACAATGTTCCAAATGAAATTAATGAAGGCCTGGGATAGAATGGTGAAATTTAGAAGTTGATTTGATGGGGGAAGCTAGAAAAAAATAAAGATTAAAGTCACAGGTTTCTGAACTGGTATTATCCAAGATCTCATCAATAGAAACCTGTTTTAAGGAATATAATGAGATTGGTTTGGGGTGCATTGTGTTGAAGATTCCTATTGTCTAGTTTTCAATAATTGAGACTTTCACTTCCTCCTCATTTTCCCTGGATGAATCACAAAAAGGACACAAACTTTGCCAAGGAAACATTCTCAAGGAAAACAGAATCCCTGTCCTATTTGATATTAGTCAGCCTTGTAAATAACCACTTGCCCTGTATGAGTAACCAGTTCTGTTTAGAGAATAGTTAAGTAGTGAGGAATGTGTAGCTATTAGGGTAAAGATAAATACACATTTGAGATTAAATCAGGTATGTTTTAAATAAATGTTAGCTCAATTTTTCTTAGAATGAGACATAGTATAAATAATGATAATGATAACTTACACTTGTATGATACTTTACATTGTACATTTCTATCCATGTCATAGGACTCTTGTGTACATAATGTTTGTTGTGTATAAAACAAGACAATTACTATTTTTATTGCTATTTTACAGAAGAACAAAACAAATTCACAGAAACTATTTAATTTTTTTTTTATCTTCAAAGCCAGGACTAAAATCCAATTTTTTTTCACTCTACTTCTAACTTAACCATTCTGTGTTTCAGTTTCCTCATTTGTATATATGATTGAATGTAGGATCTATTTTATAGAGATTTTGTGAGAATTACATGAAATAATACATTAAAAGAGTTTAGGACAGGGCCCATCACAAAGTAAGTACTCAATAAAAGCTATATATCATCATATCATCATAATTACCATCACCATTATGATTACTATTACATCAAGCAACACAAAAAATATTTTGCTGTTTTGGTGAATTAGATGAAGAGGTCAGCAAACTTTGGACTGTGGACAAAATCTGGCCCACAGACTGGTTCTGAAAATAAAGTTTATTTTGAACATGGTCACACCCATTTATTTACATATTGTCTATGGTTGATTTTGTGCTGCCATGTTAGAGTTGAATATTTGCCAAAGAAACTATACAGCCCTCAAAGGATTAGAGAGTAACTAAGCAAATACAGTGTTGTGATTCCTTTCTTTTAAAGTTTTTACTTAAATTCCAGTTAGTTAATATACTGTATCAATTGCAGAATTTAGTGATTCAACACTTACATACCCTACTCAGTGATCATCATAACAAGTGCACTCCTTAATCCCTATCACTCATTTAACCCATCCTCCCATCCATCTCCCCTCTGGTAATCATCAGTTTGTTCTCCATAGTTAAGAGTTCATTTCTTGGATTAGAGCAGGGAAGCCAGCTACAGAGATGGGGCCGAGGAGTGAGCTCTCAACTCAGGGTTACCTTGAACTGTAATCCGTGGCACAGGCCCCTGCTCTGTGAGTGGGGCCCCACAAGATACGGGGAGACCCCCTAAAAGAGCTTACGTATCTGTGGGATTTGGAGACTCCAGGTGGAGCTGTATGCCAGAGACAGAGACACTTGGTAACAGGCTGGGTGAGCTTGGAGCGCAGCCAGAGGCCAGGGAGATGGGAGTAACTGAGAGCTTTTCTCCAAGGGTGCATTGAGGAGTGGGGCCCCGAGCACTCGGCTCCTCCAGGCCAGAGATTGGGAGGCCGCCATTTTCATTCAGGGCACAAAAGCTCCCAAAGTGAACCCTAGCAGATTACTTAGCCTGGCCCCTGGTAAGGGTGGTGCAATTCTGCCTCAGGCAAAGATGCTTGAGAATCACTACAACAGGCCCCTCCCCCAGAAGATCAGCAAGAAATCCCACCCAGACCAAGCTCACTTATCAAGGAGAACAGTGGAATTCCAGAGGAGAAGAAAGCAATGCATGGAATTCATGACTTTCTCTCCCTCATTCTTTAGTCTTGCAAAGTTAATTAATTTTTTAGCTTTATTTTTTCTTATTCTAATTTTTTTAACTATTACTATTTCCTCTTTTAACATTTTTTAACTAGTTTATCTTAACAATTATTTTTCTTAAAAAAATCTTTTTGGACCTTCATTACTATAGTCCTATTTTATCCCTCATTGTATCTATCTTTATTTTTTGTATACACATAGGGTCCTTTCTTCTAAAAATTTTTGGGCTAGAACTTCAAATAGATCAAAATATGCCCTAAATCTAGCACAGGGCTTTGTTCTAGTCTCCAACCTGAGCGAATTCTGTCCACATTCTTTTTCCTTCTTTTCCCAGCCAACTTATCTTATCAAATACTTTTTCATATTTAAAAAAAAATTTCATCTTACAGTCATATTTCATCCCTTCATTGTGTTTACCCTTATTTGTGTGTGTGTGTGTGTGTGTGTGTGTGTGTGTGTGTAAGTTTTACTTTCTTTAAAATTTTGGGAGATAGTTGAGTAGTACCAAAATTAGGTGGGTGGCCCTGTTCTATTCACCAGTCTAATATCTATATTTTCTTTTCTTTTAATTTTTTGAACTTCTTTTTACCTCCTTTCTTTCCCCTATTATTTGGCTTCTCCTCTGATTTGGTTAACTCACATTTTTCTGGGGTCTTTGCCACCCTTTTAGTATTTTGTTCTCTCCTTCATATATTCTTATCTGGATAAAATGACAAGGCATAAAATCTCACCACAAAAAAAAAAGAAAGAAAGAACAAGAGGCAGCACTGAAGGCTAGGGACCTAATCAATATGGATATAACCCCCAATGGAGAAAAACTGAAAACTTTTCTGTGAAGGTCAGGAGGAACATGGCAGGGATGTCCATTATCACCACTGCTATTCAACATAGTGCTAGAAGTCATAGCCTCAGCAATCAGAAAACAAAAATAAATTAAAGGCATCCAAATCAGCAAAGAAGTCAAACTATCTTTTCAGATGTTATGATTATTTATGTGGAAAACCCAAAAGCCTCCACTCCAAATCTGCTAGAACTTGTATAGGAATTCAGTAAAGTGTCAGGATATAAAATCAATGCACAGAAATCAGTTGCATTTCTTTACACCAACAAGACAGAAGAAAGAGAAATTAAGGACTCAATCCCATTTTCAATTGCACCCAAAACCATAAGATACCTAAGAATAAACCTAACCAAAGAGTCAAAGAATCTGTACTCAGAGAGCTATAAAGTATTCATGAAAGAAATTGAGGAAGATACAAAGAAATGGAAAAATGTTCCATGCTCATGGATTGGAAGAACAAATATTGTGAAAATGTGTATGCTTCCTAAAGCAATCTACACATTTAATGCAATCCATATCAAAATTCACTCCACTTTTTCTCAAGGAAATGGGACAAATAATCCTAAAATATGTATGGAACCACAAAAGACCCTGAATAGCCAGAGGAATGTTGAAAAAGAAAGCCAAGGTTGGTGGTATCACAATTCCAGACTTCAAGCTCTATTACAATGCTGTTATCATCAAGACAGTATGGTATTGGCACAAAAACAGACAAATAGATCAATGGGACAGAATATAAATCCCAGAAATAGATGCTCAACGCTATGGTCAACTAATCTTTGACAAAGCAGGAAAGAATGTCCAATGGAAAAAAATGGTTTCTTCAACAAATGGTGTTGGAAAAGTTGGACAGCCACATGCAGAAAAATGAAACTGGACCATTTCCTCACACCACACACAAAAATAGACTCAAAATGGATGAAGGAACACAGTGTGAGAAAGGAATCCATCAGGATCCTTGAGGAGAACAGAGGAAGCAACCTCTTCGACCTTGGCCACAGCAACTTCTTCCTGGGAACATCACCAAAGGCAAGGGAAGCAAGGTAAAAAATGAACTATTGGGACTTCATCAAGATCAAAGTCTTCTGTGCAGAAAAGGAAAAGTATACAAAACCAAAAGACAACTGACAGAATGGGAGAAGATATTTGCAAATGACATATCTGATAAAGGGCTAGTATCCAAAATCTATAAAGAACTTATCAAACTCAACACCCAAAGAACAAATAGTCCATTCAAGAAATGGGCAGAGGATATGAACAGACATTTATGCAAAGAAGACATCCATATGGCCAACAGACACATGAAAAGGTGCTCTATCACTTGGCATCAGGGAAATACAAATCAAAACCACAATACAAATCAAAACCAATCAGAATGGCTAAAATTAACAAGTCAGGGAATGACAGATCCTGGTGAGGATGTGGAGAAAGGGGAACCCTCCTACACTGTTTGGTGGGAATGCAAGCTGGTGCAGGAAATCTGGAAAACAGCATGGAGGTTTCTCAAAAAGTTGAAAATAAAGCTCCTCTGTGATCTGGCAATCACACTACTGGGTTTTTATCCTAAAGATACAAATGTAGTGATTCAAAGGGTCACATGCACCCGAATGTTTATAACAGCACTGTCCACAATAGCCAAACTATGGAAAGAACCTAGATTTCCATCAACAGATGAATGGATAAAGAATAAGTGGTATATATATATATATATATATATATATATATATATATATATATATATATATATATATATATATATATATATATATATATATATATGATGGAATACTATGCAGCCATCAAAAGAAATGAAATCTTGCCATTTGCAATGACATGGATGGAACTAGAGGCTATTATGCTTAGCAAAATGAGTCAATTACAGAAAGACAATTGTCATATGATCTCCCTGATATGAGGAAGTTGAGAGACAACGTGGGGGGTTTGAGGAGTAGGAAAGGAATAAATGAAACAATATGGGATCAGAAGGGAGACAAACCATAAGAGACTCAATCTCACAAAACAAAGTGAGGGTTGTCATGGGGAGAGGGGGGAGAGGGTGGTTGGGTTATGGATATTGGGGAAGGTATGTACTATGGTGAGTGTGGTGAAGTGTAAACCTGGCGATTCACAGACCTGTACCCCTGGGGCTAATAATACATTATATTTTAATTAAGATTTTAAAACAAACAAACAAACCATGAGAGACTGTGGACTCTGAGAAAGAAACTGAGCATGGGGATGAGCCTGGTGGTGGGTATTATAGAGGGCACGTGTTGCATGGAGCACTTGGTGTGGCACATAAACAAAGAATTTTGGAATACTGAAAAAATATAAAATAAAATTTTTTTTAAAATGACAGAGTCAATTATCATAAGGTTTCACTTATTTGTGGAGCATAACAAATATCATGGAGGACAAGTGGTGTTAGAGAGGAGAAGGGAGTTGGGGTATATTGGAAGGGGAGGTGAATCATGAGAGACTATGGACTCTGAAAAACAATCTGAGGGGTTTGAAGTGGCGGGGGGTGGGAGGTTGGGGTACCAGGTGGTGGGTATTATAGAGGGCACAGTTTGCATGGAGCACTGGGTGTGGTGAAAAAATAATGAATACTGTTATGCTGAAAATAAATAAATTAATAAAAAAATACCAAAAAAATGACTAGTATTTTTTCCTACTAAGTCTTTTCTTTTCTAGCCTCAACAATCTTAGTTCTTGTAGCTTTTTCTCATGATATGATTTCCAGGACCCTCATCACTCTATTTTTCTCCTCTGAACATTCTTCAAATTATCATTGAGACAGTTAAATTAGGAGACCTAAACTTGTATTAAGTAAAATTATCCCTTTCTTTACTTTGGACATTATACTTCTTTTAATGCACCCCAACATTGACAAGTTAGCTTTCTGGACCACTATATCATTCCTCTCCTGGCATATTGAACTAAAATCCCTATGTTTTATTGATATTTATGTGCCTTACTGTTGGTTGTCCTCATCCATTTTATAATCCTGTGGTTGTTTTTCTCTGTATCCATGTGTAGAAATTGAAATTGTATCTCTGTGATACTCCATTTTGTGAGTTTAGATCTATCATTTGAGAGTGATAATAATTCTTTTTAGGGTGCCTGGTTGGCTTTCTCAGTTGAGCATCTACCTTTGGCTTGGGTCATGATTCCAGGGTCCTGAGATCAAGTCCCATATGGGGACTTCTTGCTCAGAAGAAGGCCTGCTTCTCCCTCTCCTTCTGCTGCTCTCCCTGCTTATTCTCCATGTGTATGTGTGTGTGTGTGTGTCTGTCAAATAAATAAATAAAATCTTTAAAAAGTGAATTGTTTTGGATCCAGCTGGTCATATCATGAAATTTTAATCTTTCCTGTCTTAAAAACCATTACAGATCTGGTTAGCCCCTGGTGCTCTTTGTCTCTAGGGTCAGCTAGATGTTTCTTTTTCTTTTTTTTTTTTTTTTAATTTTTTATTTCTTTTCAGCGTAACAGTATTCATTGTTTTTGTACCACACTCAGTGCTCCAAGAAATCCATGCCCTCTCTATACCCACCACCTGGTTCCCCCACATATAATGTATTTTTATCCCCAGGGGTACAGGTCCGTGAATTGCCAGGTTTACACACTTCACAGCACTCACCATAGCATATACCCTCCCCAATGTCCATAACTCCACCCACCTCTCCCAAACCCTCTCCCCCCAGCAACCCTCAATTTGTTTTGTGAGATTAAGAGTCACTTATGGTTTATCTCCCTCCCGATCCCATCTTGTTTCATTTATTCTTTTCCTACCCCCAAACCCCCCATGTTGCATCTCCACTTCTTCATATCAGGGAGATCATATGACAGTTGTCTTTCTCTGATTGACTTATTTCACTAAGCATGATACCCTCTAGTTCCATCCACATCATTGTAAATGGCAAGATTTCATTTCTTTTGATGGCTGCATAGTATTCCATTGTGTATATGTATATCTTTTTTTATTAAATTTATTTATTTTCAGAAAAACAGTATTCATTATTTTTTCACCACACCCAGTGCTCCATGCAATCTGTGCCCTCTATAATACCCACCGCCTGGTACCCCAACCTCCCACCCCCCCACCACTTCAAACCCCTCAGATTGTTGTTCAGAGTCCATAGTCTCTCATGATTCAACTCCCCTTCAAATTTACCCCAACTCCCTTTTCCTTTCTAACACCCCTTGTCCTCCATGATATTTGTTATGCTCCACAAATTAGAACTTCCCTATGACCCTGAAATTGCACTCCTGGGTATTTACCCCAAAGATACAGATGTCGTGAAAAGAAGGGCCATCTGTACCCCAATGTTTATAGCAGCAATGGCCACGGTCGCCAAACTATGGAAAGAACCAAGATGCCCTTCAACAGATGAATGGATAAGGAAGATGTGGTCCATATACACTATGGAGTATTATGCCTCCATCAGAAAGGATGAATACCCAACTTTTGTAGCAACATGGACGAGACTGGAAGAAATTATACTGAGTGAAATAAGTCAAGCAGAGAGAGTCAATTATCATATGGTTTCAGCTAGATGTTTCTACTCCCAGAGACTCTCCTTTATTTCTTCTTACTTTCTCTTACTCCTGGGAATCCTGGCTAGTGATGTCCGTGCTCTGTATGTTATTGTGAGGATTGCATACACCATCCTGCAGAATCCTATTTATTTGATATTGGCCATCATCAAATCCTTAAAATGTTTCTCCTGTCTATTTCATCCTCACTCTCATTTTCCATCTTATAGTTCTGTGATAACCACAATTTTCCTCTCATGTCCAGCTCAGCAGGTCTTGGGCCTCCAGGAGCTCTGCTTTTCTACATAATGGTCAGTTGGCTTTGGGGAAACTACTCTGTCAGTGGTAGAGTCTCTCCAGCAGCTGATAAGACCAGCTGTCATAATGATGAACTAAGCCACAGGCCTTTTTAAAAATCCAGCTTTATAAGAAGTAACTGACATGTAACTTTGTGAAAATTTAAGGTGTAAAAGGTGATAGCTTTATATATGTACATATTGCAAAATGATTATCAAAGTAACGTTATTTAGCACATCCATCAACTCACATAATAACCATTTATTTTTGGTGAGAACATTTAAGATACAATCTCTTAACAGCTTTCTAGTATACCACATAAGATTTCCACTTGGTATTTTGGTAACCATCTCCTAAAGCATCTGTTATCTTTTTTCGATACAAAGAGAATAATGTCCAGAAAGCAAAATGCATGGTTTTCCTACCACTTCCCCAGTGGACAGTTCTGATTTTGAGAGAGGTCTTCTGGAGCATCTATATGGGAGGGATAGCTCTTTAGCTAATTTCAGTCCCCTCCATTATCCATCTTCTGGTCAACAGCCTTTAGAACAGGGCCGTTGGCCCACCATAACTACTAGCTGACTCTGGAAGTTAGGATAAAGTTTAGAGTGTTGGTTTACAAGAAATACTTTTCTCAAATGCTTAAAGTAGACCCTGAATCCAGGCTGTTTTAAGCAAAACCAGACTTATTAGACAATCAATCTTTATACCAACCCAGAATGGCTTTGAGAAAGCACAGTTTTACCTGAGCCAGTTGACTATGACACAATGGTGTGTTTTTAGGATGGCATGGATTTTCTCCAGAGTGGTCAAGCATACAACCATACTAAACCTTAGTAATAGTAGCAAGTATATATAGACACAAATGCTAAGGAAATTCTCAGGGTGAATCAAAGGACTGAAGTTTGAAATTTAAAGGAAGATTTAGAGACAATTATATTCATAAAAATAATTAAGTGATGCCTACTTCTCAATCATTGTGCTTAATACTTTATATACTTAATCTTATTTAGACATTACAGCAATCCTGTCTTATGAAAGGTATTATCTCCATTTTATAGACCTAGCATCTAAAACTCCCAGAAGTGATTTCCTCAGAGTTTTATGGGCAGTGGGAGGCTAAGCTGGAATTTGATTCTCACTGTGATAAGATCCAAAGTCCTTGCTCTTTGCCTTGCACAACAATGCTTCCCAGGGGAGGGGCAAGGGTTGTCACAGGAAAACAAGGCATCCAAAGAAAAGAGAGCAGCCTCTTGGAATTGCTTCAAGTGAATGTTGAACAGATTTCCCAGAATTTCAGTATTGGAAACTCATTCAAAGTAACTTTCCTCATATCTGGAGTGGAATGTATAAGCTTCGAGAAGTGAAAAAGTATCAGTTAATAAAACCTCATGATGGCATTCTGTTGAAGAATTGGGAACTGGGCTATGGGAGTGGAAGAGAGGTTAAAAAAGTCATAAGGAGTCTGGAGGGAGGATGCTGTTCTAGCTTTAATAAGAGCTGGAACACATTTGCTCCTAATTCTCAAACCTACTCTAACCTCCCTGCGAAATTTATTATTTTTTTTTTTTCTGGTTCTATAAGCCCTTTACAGGGCACACACTAGTATAAAGAAGCCCTAAGATTTTGACTGTTACATGAACCCTTTCCTACTTCCAAGGCTTAAATAGAGTAGGATCATTTAAGGTTCTTGCCTTGCTTAATTCTCACCTACTATCTTTCATAGAGTCTGCCTCATTCTTCCCAAATAGGGAACATGACAAAATCCAGTTCTTTTCCCACATGTTAAACCTTCATTGTTTGATAATGGAGATCACACTGTTTATGGGTCTTGTCTTTCCCAGAATAAGATATTTTCACTTCTTCAGATTTTCTAAGCCATATCTTAAGTTGTACTTCAACTTTCTCTGAATGAGCTCCAATTCATCCATGGTTTTCATAAGTGTAGTGTCAATAACTAATTATAAGACTCCCAGGGAGTACAATATTGACCTATCCAAAGCAGGGAGGATACCTCATTTTTTAAAATTTCCTGGGAAAAATCCAACAACTTTTCACAGTTACTTGTGCTCTATTTATGATCTCACATTATTAGAAATTTTTTTTTAATCTCATATGGCCTATATCTGTCATGTCACCTTTTTGGACCTCCTTATTTCCATAAAAGTGAATATAAATTTTTCATCTCCTTGAATCAGAGATTCTCTCCTTGCCTCTCTGTGTCTAGTTTTCTCTAAGAGACACAATCCTTCATCTTTCAAAACAGGCCTTCTTGTTTCTTAACGAGGCCTTGGTCCAAGAGAGTGGATATCATCTGCATGGAGATAGCCTGGGATAACAAATAGAAACAAGTCCTTCAACCTGAGTTTGATGCCTGTGGAAAGGCAGGAGAAACTTCCTTTATTATGAGATCTGGGAAGTGGGCCTATGTGTTTGAATTCAGCAAGGCCTTGTCTGCTTTTATTTTCATGTCATTTTATAAATTTCTCAAAAAAGAATATCAATAAACCAGTGCACTAAGAGAGTGATTCCAAGGCAGCCTCAGAAGAACTGGTAGACATTCTGCAAGAATCTGGTAGAGAAATTTTGGGTTGAGAGAGGAGACAAGTAAACCATGAACTAAGTGATAGTAGTGCATTGAGCTGTGGTCATGGTGATTATGGAGAGATAATGTACTAAAGTGGGAAACAGATGGAGAGCAGGAAGATGAAAAGGAGAGGGTCATTTCAGAAATCATGTGAAATGGGCTGTGCCAAACCCTCTCAGATTTCTGAGCTCAATTTACTTGGCAATCAAGAAATATAATTTATGGTTTCCCCATTTTTTATTGTGTTATGTTAGTCACCATAAAATACATCATTAGTTTTTGATGCAATATTCCAAGATTTATTGTTTATGTACAACACCCAGTGCTCTATGCAATCCCTATTTGACATATTTCACTTGTCCTCAGTCCTTTCCTAAGTAAGACCCAGTGTGGTTTCACAGCTTCATTTTACCAGTTCCTGCATTACTTCAGGATTTTACCAACACCTCACCAAGAAACTAAACTTAGTTCCACTTTAGAGATGAAAACAATACTCTTCTCTCTTCCTTATCTGTTGCTTTCCAAAATCACCAGGCCCAGAGATACCCAGTGGTGAAGAAAAGTTGCTTCAATCCACTCAAAGAGATGGGTCAAGCCTGGGAAAAAAGCATCGGGAAAAAAAGCACAAAGACTATAAAAAGTGGGAGAAGAGAAGCAGAAAGCAGAGATGAATAATTAGAGTATCTGAATCAGAAAATGGAAATAAGAAAAGGAGAAAGAAAATGAAGGAAAGAAAGAGAACTAAAACTGGAATTGAGTGTTTTTGACAATGCTGAAGTATAGTAGAACAGAGTGTCCCTGGCAAAGCTGAAACTTTGGGCTGTAGCCAAATTGTTCCATTCTAGTGACCTTTAGATAGCTAACTGTGTCTGTTCAGCACAAACTAGATGGGTAAATAAATAAATAAATTCTAAAGGAAAAAAAAAAAAAGACATGCAGAAAAACAGTCCAGTAATGGGGAACTGATCAAAGGCCCCCTTTCCCTCATTATGGCCTGCGGGTAGCTTGCTATTCCAACCTGCAGGCTCCCTTCCCTGTCCCAGCTTCCTAGGGGGAAGGGGGGCATGAATGATGATGGAGGGTGATAACTCCAGAACCTTCCCTCCTCCCTGCCACTAGCAAAGCTCAATGAAACAGAAGAAGAAAACTGACAGGTGGCCTAGGCTCTAGGCAAGTACTGGCCATAGAATGGCCTGGGTAGCCAAAATGGTAGGGGACTTAGACAGCAGAGGCCAGCTCCCCAAACCCCACAAATAAATAGAAAAGAAGTTAAGTTTGGTCCTTCACTGTTAATTCCAGATTAAAATGACAGTTTTAACTTTTTATATCTGCAAGGTACATTTAAATATTTTTCTATCAAAACAGAGCTCACTCTCTCAAATATTATTTTAAGCCTAAATTTCTAGAAGTACAAAAAATCAGGAAAGAACTGAACTTATTTTTTCCACAAAGTCTTCATTCAGGTTCATTTCTAGAGGAAAGACTGGAGTGTTCCCTCACCCCTGATAGTATTCAGAGCATATTTGAGGAATGGGCAGCCTTCTACAGAGGTGAATAGATCTCTTTAACTCTAACCATTTTAGAGTCAGGAGACTTCCTTACTGCACATCCATCATAGTCCAATCATCCTTCCCATCAGTTATGTCACCCCCAAAACCTTAAATTTATTGAATTAAGACAGAGGTAAATTTCTTCACAAGAGAGGTCTATTTAATGATAATTATTCCCTGAGAGCTGGTGGGACAAAAAGAAGTCCAAAGATCTGAGTTCCACTATTAACTTCACCATTTGCTGGCTGTATGAAACTTTGATTAACCTCTATTTCTTCATCTGTAAAGAGGGGATAACATAACGTAGTTCATAGGTGTGTTGTGCAGATCAATTAACTTCTATAGACTTAACACATAGGTAGAACTTCATTAGCTTTAACCATATTAATTTTCTGATGAAATCTTTCCTCTAATCTTGGAAAAGAGCAATGAACAGAGAACTTTAGATATAGCCATATAATTAACATCACTCTTAGCACTCTCTTTCCTCTCCATTGTCTTTCTTAGGAACACAGTTCTAACAGGAGTGATTCCTAAGCCTGACAAGATACCTTTAACTTTTTGCTGATCTCAATTTTTTTAACAGCTTGCTCTCCATTTCAATATTGCTCTCTTAGATTTCTCCTTGAACTACTTTGGCTCAACTCTATAGCCACCCAGTCTTGATATCTTAGCATTGTCATTGACATGGTTTGCTTCTTCCATTATCATATACAAGTGCTATACAACTCTGTTAATTATTTATTCATGGCAGCTTTAGATGCGTTTTCAATTCTTCATGCTTCTAGTCTCTTTCCTTTTCTTGATTCTTATCTCCCTATTCTCACAGTTCTCTGCTTTCTCTGCTTTTCTTTAATATACCCTGAATAGTGTAGTCAGAATAATCTTTCAAATATATCCTTTTAAGTCACTATGCTCCCCTGAGTGATTTTTTTTTCAAGGACTTCATAACTAATGAAACTAAGTAGCTTGACTTAGCATTCAATAACTGCCATGATCTGGGCTCATTTAACTTTTCCATAGCAAAATAATCTGATTAGTGCTGGCATAAGGGAAAGCATAGGGAGTGAGGGCAAAAAGAATGCTACCCAACCCAGATGTTTGCTGCAAATAAGGTACAATCTGAAGACTGAATAGACATTAGCCAAGAAAATAGTGGAAATGCAGGAAAGAAAAATGTTTGAACAAAAGAAGAATGTTCGTGCATTTATTTAACATATTTTTTGAACATTTAAATTATGACAGGCATTGTGTTAGTCACTAGAAATGTCACAATGAACAAAAGAAATGAAATGAGGTCTTTGTTCTCATAAAGCAAATATTCTCCAAGTGGGGGATACAGTGTGTGTGTGTGTGTGTGTGTGTGTGCATGCTCGTGTATGTATTTGTGTAGATATAAATATAAAAACATAGACATACATATATAGGTAATAAAAAAGTATGAAGAAAAGTAAGCAGGCAAGAAGATGAAAAGGGTTGGGTCGGGTGGAATGCTATTTTATTTATTTATTTTTTTTGGTGGAATGCTATTTTAGGTAGAACTGTGTTGATGTTTGGACAGAGTTGTGAAGGAAATGAAAGGAAGGAAACGAAAGCAGCCATATGCAAATGTGAGGGGAGGGCAACTCAGGCAGAGGGAACACCAAGGGAAAAGACCCTCAGGTGAAGAGTGTGCTTCGTGTGTTCAAGTAAGGGAGCTAGTGGCTGGAGTGAGAGATATAATGCCTTTAGGCTATGGTAAGGACATTGAAATATTGGAACACATACAAAGGTATATAGAGAGAAAGACAAGCAGACAAGAAGGGAGAGAGGAGGGAAGGAGAAAGAAAGAACGAGAGAGAGAGAGAGAGAATGGTAATTTGGTAATTAGTAGAACTCCAAGTAGTTAAGTTTTACTGGAGTATAGTGTGTGAATAGGAAGTAACTAGAGATGATACTGAAAAGGAAAGGAGGATCAGATATAATTGAGTGGCAAGCACAGAAGGGGTTTTTGGTTTACCATGTCATTATGAGGAATCACTGAAGGGTAATAAGCTAAAGAGTGAACTGATTATATCTGCATTTCAGAAAGATCACTCTGGACAGTGTAGAGAGTAGATTGAAGTAGAGCAAGACCAAAGGAGATTAATTGGGAGATTATTGCAGCCATCTGGGTGAGAGGTGTGGGAGTTTACAAATGGGATATATTTTAGATATTTAGGAAAGAGAATTTTCAAGATTTGGTGTTAAATTTGATGTGATGGGTTAGTGACAGGAAATCATGATGACTTCCAGATTCCAGGAAAGAAATAATATCCCATTTTACTTTTTAACATCCTATGTGTGTCAATTTTGTCTTCTCAAAGTCAGTGGCCAGAAACTATGTGTCCCACTGTGTATTAGAACCCTTTCCTGTAGTCAGTACCATGTTAGGAATTATTCTCAAGGAAATGATGGGATGAAGATGAAAACTAATATATTGGGGGCCTCTACTCAATGGCAAGCATTGTGCTAGTTTTATATACATTATGCTACTTAACCCTTACAACAGCTTTGTGGAGAGCTTATCCCTATATTACATATGGGAGTAAAACCTCAAACATTCAACTCACTCAGTGTCTAACAAGTAGCAAAACATACTATTCATGCAGCAGAAAAATTCTAATTCAGTGGCTGTGTAAATTGCCTTGTAATTTTAGAGCTTTTAACTTAAGCCTGAATGAATGAATTGCTATACTAGATGCCATCTGTAATCTTTGTGAATCAATAAACAGTAAACTGTAATCTCACAGTTGATAGGGATTTAGATTGTGAGAATCAGGCCACACAGTTTTCTTTCTTATCTCCAGTTGTCTTTTTGTTTTGGTTTGCCACAGGGCCTAAAATAAAAATACATCATGTACAATCTTAAAAGCAGCTTCCCTAAACCTTAATAAATTTAAGTGTCCCTTATATTTTTACCATACTAGAAAAATAGGGTTTGATTCAACAAATGTTAACTGAGTAGACCTACTACATGCAAGTTTCTGTAGGTGACACAGATGCACAGGAGGATTCCACCTTCTCTCAGAGAAAGGTGAGAGCAAGGGCTATAATGCAAGAACTGTATGAGAGGCAGTGAAATGTAGTGGTTAAGCATCTGGATTCTGGCACAAGACTGCCTGCCTCAGATTCAATTCTGGCTCCAACACTACTCCTTGATATGAAGAGAAAGGACTGTGGCTTGGTGTGAATAAGGAACAGTGAAGAGCTCCATTTGGTTAGAGAATGGAATATGGGAAGGGTAATCACAAAACATGAGGGTCAGAGTACAGATGCTCCTGAAGGCCAGCCAAAAGGCATTGGACTTTATTCAGAAGACCAGATCCAGTGTTGCAACCCACTGATGTGTTGAAAGTAATTTGTTACCCATAAGAGTTAAAGTACCAAAGTTTGCAAATGATTTACCTAAAAAGAAAATCAAGTAAAATAGACTCAGGGTTATCCTACAATAAGATCATCTTCACTAATTTGCTTTCTGATGTGCTTTATTGAACAGGAAAGAAGGTTGAGTGGAGTTGTACTCTAGCTTACTAAGAATTACACATCACCCTCACCTTTATACTTACTCAGTCTTATTTCTGATTAATTCTGTAGTTGGTGAACATGACTGTAAGGATTTGTAAGTTGCAAGTTTGCAGTTATTCAGTTTTTTTCTTTTTCACCTTACATTCAGGTACTTTCCTGTTAGAGAAAAATAAAGATAGGTAAAAAAGGGTACATAGTACACTTACATTTACTTTACATATGAATTAGGATGAAATTATGAATGCTTCTGTTAATAAGAATATAAGAGAAGACACTGCCTAATACATTGTGTTTAGTGAATATATGTTGTGTGTGTTATTACACACACAAAGATGATTTTATGAATTTAAGGCTCAGTTGGAGTTGTGAAAAAAATCAACTGCAAACCACAATGACTTTTGGGGGTACTGTCCAGTCATGGTTGATGTGTACGTGTATCTTTGTGTGTGTTTAAATAAATTTATTTTGACTTCACTTTCAATTTTCATTCCTCAGTCCCCTAACTTTCAAAGAAGGTAGTAAAATGAGTTAGCTGCTAATAAGACTGGGTTGAAGTCTAAGAAATACACTTTGTAAAGTACATTAAGCCTTTTGGAAATGTTTTAACAAACAATTGCAAAGGTCATAGACAGCTGACTCTTTGGGTTAATGACATTCTGTTAGGATTGCATATATTAAAAAAAATGACAGATTATGTAGAGAAATAGCCTTTAGTGACCAAAAGAAGTACTTTCTAACATTTACTCTGCATATGCAGACTACCTAAAATATTTCATAGTTATTTCTTTCATTGTGACTGGAGGTTTGAACATACCTCACCAGCCAATACATGTGGTGTTTCAGGTATCTGATTGAATTATAATCTGTGTGAATTGTATGAGTCTTGTTATAAAGAAGTCATGGTGACTTGATCAATAGTTTTCAGATCAAATTCTGAGCATGTTGCCCAGATCCTGACAGATTAATACTATCAACTTTATAGCTTATATAAAAAAATCACTGGAAATGATTTTGAAATGTTAAAAGTTATCAGGAAATCTCTTTCTACATCATTAAAATATCCAAGTGAATTTAAATGGTTAATTTAATTACTCACAGTCTTGTAAACTGCTTCTATGGATAATACACCAACAGTCTACAATGGATGTCCTTCACTACCCTGCAAAACCTGGTTGGAGGTTTTCCAAAATCTGAGAATTTTTATGAGAGCCTATTGTACATGTGAGAATTGTTTCATGTTAAAAAAGAAGATAAGGACTGTTTCTGTAATCAGTAGAAAGCCATTGGTTGGCTGTATTCAGGGATGGAGAATGATTTTAAGTAGCTTTAGGGCTAAGACTCCATCTGAGTTATATATGTGTGGCAGGTGAGTGTACGAAGAGAACCAGGGGTTAGTAGACCAAAGACCAATAGACCAAAGAGAAGAATGAGTCCTGTAACAGTCTAGACTAATAGCCTAATATAGGAAAAGAATGAAAAGATTTGTGAAATCTTAGGGAAGTATCAGCTATAAAATTAGTGCTATCCAACTCTGTTCTACAGAAATGGGAATTCCATATGACTTGACCTAAATGAATTCAAGACTTAGTAATTAACCTATTGTGAAGAATAAAGAAAAAAAAGCAATTAGGATGTTGGATGCATCATGTCTTCATGGTATAGTATAGATAGAGTATAACTAGGCATAAGGCAATAATAATTGTTGCTTGTATTTTTATTTAAATTCAATTAACCAACACGAGCACATCATTAGTTTCAGAGATGCGTGTCATTAATTCATCAGCTGCATATAATACCAAGTGCTCATCACATCATGTGTCCTCCTTAATGCTGATCACCCAGTTACTCCAACTCCCTACGCTCTTTCCATTCCGCAACCCTCAGTTTGTTTTCCAGAGTCAAAAGACTTTCATCTTTGTCTCCTGAGGTTTCCTGTATCACATTGATGTCTTTCAACTTTGAGTTTCTTTTTGTGTATGGTGAAAGAAAATGGTCCAGTTTCATTATTCTGCATGTGATTGTCCAGTTTTCCCAGCACCGTTTGTTGAAGAGACCGTCTTTTTTCATTGGATATTCTCTCCTGTTTTGTGGAAGATTAGTGGACCATAGATTTGAGGATCCATTCCTGGGATATCTATTCTGTTCCGTTGATCTATATGTCTGCATTTGTGCCAATAACATACTGTTTTGAAGATTACAAGTTTGTAATAGAGCTTGAAGTCCAGCATTGTGGTGCCATGAGCTTTGGTTTTATTTTTCAACATTCCTTTGGTTATTGGGGGTCTTTTCAGGTTACACACAAATTTTGGGATTGTTTGTTCCAGCTCCTTGAAAAATATCGATGGTATTTTGATAGGGATTATATTGAATGTGAAGATTGTTCTAGTAGCATAGACACTTTAACACTATTTATTCTTCCAATCCATGAGTATGGAATGGTTTTCCACTTCTTTGTGTCTTCCTCATTTCCTTTCATAAGTGTTCTGTAGATTTTAGAGTACAGATCCTTTACCTCTTTGGTTAGGTTTATTACTAGATATCTTATGGTTTTTGGTGCGATTGTAAATGGGATTGATTCCTAAATTTCACTCCCTTCTGTCCCATTGTTAGTGTATAGAAATACAACTAATTTATTTGCATTGATGTTATATCCTGACACATTACTGAATTCCTTATGAGTTCTAACAATTTTGGGGTGGAGTCTTTTGGTTTTTCACATAAAGTACTATGTCATTTGTGAAGAGTGAGATTTTGACTTCTTCTTTGCCAATTTCAATGCCTTTTATTTATTTATTTATTTATTTGTCTGGTTATTGAGGCCAGGACTTCTAGTATACTGTTGAAGAACAGTGGACATCTCTGTCATGTTCCTGACCTTAGGGAAAAAGCTCTCAGTTTTTACCCATTGAGAATGATACCTGCTGTGGGCTTTTGGTAAATGGCTTTTATGATATTGAAGTATCTTTTCTCTACCCTTACACTGTGGAGAGTTTTAATCAGGAAAGGATGCTGTATATTGCCAAATGCCTTTTCTGCATCAATTGTGAGGATCATATGGTTCTTATCATTTCTTTTGTTAATATGATGTATCACATTAATTGATATGCAAATGTTGAACTAACCTTGCAGCTCAGGAATAAATCTCACTTGGTCCTGGTGAATAATTCTTTCATACTTACTAGTATCTTGGTGAGAATTTTGGCACCATATTCATAGGGATATTAGTCTGTAATTCTCCTTTTTGATGGGGTCTTTGTCTGGTTTTGGAATCTAGGTAATGCTGGCCTCATAGAACGAGATTAGAAATTTCTTTCCCTATTTGAAATGGTTTCAGAAGATAGGTTTTAGTTCTTCTTTGAAGGTTTGTTAGAATTCCCCTGGGAGGGGCGCCTGGGTGGCTCAGTGGGTTGGGGCCTCTGCCTTCGGCTCAGGTCATGATCCCAGCATCCTGGGATTGAGCCCTGCATCGGGCTCTCTGCTCTGTAGAGAGCCTGCTTCCTCCTCTCTCTCTGCCTGCCTCTCTGCCTACTTGTGATCTCTGTCTGTCAAATAAATAAAATCTTTAAAAAAAAATTAAGAATTCCCCTGGGAACATGTCTGGCCCCAGACTCTTATTTTTAGGGAGATTTTTGGTTACTGCTTCACTTTCCTTGCTAGTTTTGGATCTGTTCAGGTTTTCTATTTCTTCCTGATTCAGTTCTGGTGGTTTATGCATTTTATGAATACATCTATTTCTTCCAGATTGCCTAATTTGTTGACATATAGTCACTCATAATATGTTCTTAAAATTGTATTTCCTTGGTGTTGGCAGTGATCTCTCCTCTTTTATTCATGATTTTATTAATTTGGGTTCTTTCTCTTTTATTTGATAAGTCTGGCTAAGGGCTTATCTATATTATTCATTCTTCCAAAGAACAAGCTCCTACTTTTGTTGATCTGTTCTATTGTTCTATGAGTTTCTATTTCATTGATTTCTGCTCTAATCTTTATTATATCTCTTCTCCTGATTGCTTTAGGCTTTATTTGCTGTTCTTTCTCCAGCTCCTTTATGTGTATGGTTAGGTTGTATATTTGAGGCTTTTCTAATTTCTTGAGAAAGACTTGTATTTCTGTTACTTTCCTCATAGGACTGCCATCGTTGCATCACAGTGGTTTTGAACAGTTGTGTGTTTTGTTTTGTTTTTTGGTTTTTTTTTTTCAGTAAGTTGTTGGCTTTTTAAAAAAAAATTATTTTAATTTTTAATTTTTTATAAACATATATTTTTATCCCCAGGGTACAGGTATGTGAATCGCCAGGTTTACACACTTCACAGCACTCACCATAGCAAATACCCTCCCCAATGTCCATAACCCCACCCCTCTTCTCCCAACCACCCTCCCCCAGCAACCCGCAGTTTGTTTTGTGAGCTTAAGAGTCACTTATGGTTTGTCTCCCTCCCAATCCCATATTGTTTCATTTATTCTTCTCCTACCCCCTTAACCCCCCATGTTGCATCACCACTTCTTCATATCAGGGAGATCATATGATAGTTGTCTTTCTCTGATTGACTTATTTCGCTAAGCATGATACGCTCTAGTTCCATCCACGTTGTTGCAAATGGCAAGATTTCATTTTTTTTTTTGATGCAGTTGTGTGTTTTTAAAAAGATTTTATTTATTTATTTGAGAGAGACAATGAACATGGAGAGCAGCAGATGGAAAGGGATAAGCAGGCTTCTTGCTGAGCAGGGAACGTGATGCAGGACTCAATCCCAGGATGCTGGGATCATGACCTGAGCAGAAGGCAGATGACCAACTGACTGAGCCACCTGGGCGCTCAACAGTTGTGTTTTCTTTTTCCTTTTTTTCCATGAAATGTTTAATTTATCTTTAATTTCCTGGTTGACCCATTCATTCTACAGTAGGATGCTCTTTAACTTCCAAGTATTTGAGTTCCTTCCAAATTTCCTTTTGTGATTGAGTTCAAGTTTCAAAGTTCTGTGGTCTGAAAATACACAAGAAATAATCCCTGTCTTTTGCTACTGGTTGAGACCTGATTTATGCCATGGTATGTGAGCAATTCTGGAGAATATTCCAGAAAGAACCCAAATTAATAAAGTCATGAATAAAAGAGGAGAGATTACGGCCAACACCAAGGAAATACAATTTTAAGAACATATTATGAGTGACTATATGATATATATATATCGAGAAAGAGAATTTGATCCTAAAACAACAGAATATACATTCTTCTCAAGTGCACCTGGAAAATATATATATATATATATATATATATATATATATATATATATAATCTGTGAAGTCCATCTGGTACAGCATGTCATTCAAAGCCCTTGTTTCCTTGTTGATCTTCTGCTTAGATGATCTGTCCATTGCTATGAGTGGGGTGTTGATGTCCCCTACTGTTTATTATTATCAACATGTTTCTTTAATTTTATTATTAATTGTTTTATATAACTGTCTGCTTGCAAGTGAGAAGCATAAATATTTATAATTGGTAGATGTCCTTGTTAAATAGACACTTTAAGTATAATACAGTGTGCCTCTATGTCCCTTACTACAGTCTTTGGTTTAAATCTAGTTTGCCTGATATGAGGACTGTTACCCCAGTTTTCTTTTGATGTCCATTAGCATGATAAATGATTCTCCACCCCCTCCCCTTCAATGTGGAAGTGTCTTGGGTCTAAAATGAGTCTCTTGTAGACAGTGTATGGATGGATCCTGCTTTTTCTATATAATCCCTGTGTCATTTGGTTAGAGTTTTTAGCCCATTTACATTCAGAATAACTACTGAAAGATATGAATATATTGTCATTGTATTACCTCTAAAATCACTGTTTTTGTGTATTGTCTCTGTTCCCTTTTGGTCTATGTTACTTTTGGGCCTCTTCACTTACAGGATCCCCTTTAATATTTCTTGCAAGCCTGGTTTAGTGATCACAAAATCTTTTAGTTTCTGCTTGTCCTGGAAGCTCTCTCTCCTTCCATTCTGAATGAAAGCCTTGCTTGATAAAGTATACTTGATTGCATTTTTTCCTCATTTACTACCCTGAATATATCATGTCTTCTTTTTTCTCGCTTGCCAAGTGTCTATGGATGGGTCTACTGTCAGTCTAATGTTTCTACCCCTGTAGGTTAGAGACCTCTTGTCTCAAGTTGCTTTCAAGATTGCCTCTCTATCTCTGAAATTTGTAAGCTTCACTATTATATGTTGGGATGCTGATGCATTTTTATTGATTTTGAGGGGAGTTCTCTGTGCCTCCTGGATTTGAATGCCTGTTTCTTTCCTCAGTTTAGGGAGGGTCCCAGCTACAATTTGCTCAAATGTACCATCTGCACCTCTCTGTCTCTTTCTTCTTCCTCTGGAACCCCAATAACTCTAATATTGTTTCACTTTATTTTATCACTGATCTCTTGAATTCTCCCTCATGGTCCAGTAATTGTTTATCTCTCCTTTGCTCAATTTCTTTATTCTCCATAATTTTATCTTCTATGTAACTTATTTTCTCGGTTGCCTCATTTATTGTAGCAGTAAGAGCCTCCACTGTTGATTGCATCTCAGCAATACCTCTTTGATTTCAGCCTTTTAGATCTTAGTTCTATTAGTTATCCAGAAAGGGATACTCTAGTGTCCTTTATACTTTTTTTCAAGCCCAGCTATTATCTTTATAATCATTATTCTGAATTCTAGCTCTGACATTTTACCAATATCCATATTTATTAAGTCTCTGGCAGTGATTTCTCTCTCTTGACCCTTTTTCTAGGAATTTCTCCTTCTGGTCATTTGTCCAGAGAGGAATAGATTCCCACTTCTCCTGCTTGTATTCCCTCTTTCACTGTCTCTCTGTCAAATAAATAAATAATCAAATAAAATCTTTTAAAAAATTAAAATAGAAACACCATATGACCCAATGATTTCATTACTGTGTGTTTACCCAAAGAAAATAAAGACATTAATTTTAAAAATATATATGCACCCCTGTGTTTATAGCAAATTTATTTACAATAGCCAAGATATTGAATCAACTGAAGTATCCATAGACAAATGGATAAGGTAGATATGGTTTATATATATAATGGAATACAACACAACCATAAAAACGATAGCATTGTGTCATTTGAAACAACAGAGATGAACCTAGTGGGTGTTATACTAAGTGAAATAAGTTAGAGAAAGATGACTTTTTCATCCTCTTCCTTATCCTCCTCTCCTTTTCTTCTTCTTCCTCTTCCTCTCCTCTTTCTCTTCCCCTTCTTCCCTCTCATCCTTCTTTTTTTCTTCTTCCTCTTCCTTCTTTGTCTTATCATCATCATCATTATCATTGTCTTTGTCATCATGTTCTTTTCTTTTGTTTAGTTCTAGTCTTGCATTTTCATATAAATTTTAGAATTTACAACCCAGTGTCCAACCATAGATGGATAGGAAAGTAAGTGTATAAAAATACACTTATACAAAAAATAATAGAATCTTGCCATCTGCAACAACATGAATGGATATTCATTAGTATATTACTAAGTGAAATAAGTCAAAGACAGACAAATACCATAATACTTTACTCATATGTGGAATTTAGGGGGATAAATGAAGAAAAAAAAAAAAAGAAGAGACAAACAAAAAGCCACACTCTTAAATATAGAGAACAAACTGGTGGTTACCAGAGGGAAGGTGAGTGGAGGGAAGGTTGAAATAGGTTAAGGGGACTAAGAGTACACTTATCATGATGAACACCAAGGATGGATAAAAATATAGAATCACTATATTGTACATCTGAATCTAATATAGCAATATGTTTTAATTATACTTGAATGAAAAATAGAATTAGGTTACAATTTACTTTTCTTAAAAAAAAAGGAAAAAAATCCTGGGATTTTTATTGTGTTTGTGGAGATTGTGTGGGAAACTATATATCAATTTGGGAAGAATAGATATCTTAATAACATTGAGTGTTCTGAGACATTAATATGATATAGCTCTCCATTTATTATTGCTTTTAAAAACATTATCCCAACAATGTTTTGTAGTTTCTGCATGTTTTTCTACATATTTTGCTAAATTCTCCCCAAATAGTTCATTTGGAAATTTACTGTAAGTGTTAATGAATTTTAAATTGTATTTTCCAATTGTTCATTGCTAGCACATAGAAATACAATTAGTCTCTTGTAAGGAGCATATCAACTCTCTCTCTCTCTCTCCCTCTCTCTTTCTTTCTCCACACACAAACACACACACACACACACACATACACTGGAATATTACTCAGCCATCAAAAAATGAAATTGTGCCATTTGCAATGATGTGGGTGGAACTAGAAGGTACTATGCTAAGTGAACTAAGTCAGAGAAAGACAAACACCATATGATTTAACTCACATATGGAATTTAAGAAGCCAAACAGATAAGCATTAGGGGAAGGAAAGGAAAAATAAAACCAGAGGAAAAGAAGAGAGGGAGGGAAACCACAAGAGACTTTAACCATAGGGAACACATTGAGGGTTGATGGAGGGGAGGCAGGTGGGGGGATGGGGTAACTGGGTGATGGGCATTAAGAAGGATAATTTTTTAATGTGTTATTTTAGTCAACATAAGATACATCATTAGTTTTTGATGCAGTGTTCCAAGATTCATTGTTTACATATAACACCCAGTGCTCCAATGCAATACATGCCCTCCTTAATATCCACAACCAGGCTCAAGCATCCACTCACCCTCTTCCCCTCTAAAACCCTCAGTTTGTTTGAAGTAATGAGCACCATGTGTTGTAAGCAATGACGAATCACTGAATTCTACCTCTGAAACTAATAATACAGTATATGTTCATTAAATTGAATTTAAATAAAAAGGAAATACAATCAAGGTTTGTATATTGACCTTGTATCCTGTGCACCTAAAGTTACTTATCAGTTCTTATAACTTTTCTGTGATCCTTCTAATTTGTTTGGTGATATCACCGGTGAATAAAGACAGTGCTATTTTTTCACATATTGAGTCACTAAAGCCTTTTTTTTTCCTTTGCTTTATTGTACTTGTTAGGACCTCCAGAACAATGTTCAATAAAAGTGGTGAGAGTGGAAATCCTTGACTTATTTCCTATTATGGGGAAAGCTTCCTTTTTTTAAGATTATTTATTTGAGAGAGAGAGAGAGAATCAAGAGAGGGGAAGAGGGAAAGAGAATCCTCAACAAGACTCCCCACTGAACACAGAGCCTGATGCGGGGCTCTATTCTAGGACCATAAGTTCATAACCTGAAATGACACCAAGAATTGGCTGCTTAACCAGCTGAGCCACCAAGGTGCCCCAGTGGAAAAGCATTCTATATTTAATCATTAAATATCATTTAAGCTTTAGGTATGTAGATACCCTTTATAGGGTTAGGGAACTTTCTTTATATTCCTTGAATTTTAACCACAATAATATTTTATTACAAGTGTGTGTTCATTTCACTTACCAAACCATTTATCATTAATAAGTTCTGTGACATTATTTTTAAACATCTATTGAGATAATAAAATGGTTTTCCTTTTATAGTCTTTAAATAAGATGAATTAAATTGATTTTTAAGTGTTTATTGAGATATAATTTATATGTTGGGGTGTCTGGTGGCTCATTCAGTTCAATGTCTGACTCTGATTTCTGCTCAGATAATGATATCGGGGCCCTCAGATTGAGCTTTGCTTCTGGCTCCACATGTAGCAGGGAGTCTCCTTGAGGATTCTCTCCCTTTCCTTTTGTCCCTCCCCTTGCTCATGCTTTCTCTCTATAATAAATAAATCATAAAAAGAGAGATATAATTTGTATGCCATAAAGTCCACCCACTTAAAGTATAGAATGTAATAGATTTTGGTATATTCACAGAATTTTAAATCATTGATACTATCTAGTTTTAAATATTTCCCTAAGGGTGCCTTGGTGGCTCAGTCAGTTAGGCCTCTGCCTTAAGCTCAGGTCATGATCCCAGGGTCATGGGATTGAGTCCCACATCAGGATCCCTGCTGAGCAGGAGCCTGCTTCTCCCTTTGCCTGCTGCTCCCTCTGCTTTTGCTCACTCTCTCACTCTCTCTCTGACAAATAAATAAGTAAAATCTTTTAAAAAAAGGTAAATTCTGTCTGTTAGTAGTCATTTCCCATTGACACCTCCTCTCCTATACCAGCAACTTCTAGTATGCTTTCTATCACTATGGATTTGATTTGCCTATTCCAGACATTTAAAAAATATAATCATATAATATACACTATTTTATGACTGGACTCTTTCATTTTACCACATTGTGTTCAAGGTTCATTGTAACATATATTTGATATTTGTTACTTTTTTATTGCTGGATAATATTCCATTATATAGAAAAATCATTTTTATCCATTCACCAATTGATGGACATTTGGGTCATTTTCATTTGGACACTATTATGGATACTACTACTATGAACATTTACATATTATTTTTGGGTACATATAAATTTACATTTCTCTTATACCTGAAAGTACATTACTGAGTCACTTGATAAGTATTTTCAAGTTTTTATAGACACTTTTGAGAAAGTGTCTATAACAATTTGTATTCTCACCAACAATGTATCATGATTGAATCTATGCACGTCCTTGCCAATACTTATTTTGTCTTTCTTTTTGGTGTTTATTTAAATTCCAGTTAGTTAACAAACAGTGTAATAATAGTTTCAGGTGTACAATATAGTGATTCAACACCCATCCAATACCTGGTGCTCATCACAAGTATATCCCTAATCCCCATCACTTATTTAACCCATCCTTCTCATCTCCCTCTGGTAACCACCAATTTGTTCTCTATGGTTAAAGGTCTGTTTCTTGATTTGTATGTGTGTGTGTCTATGTCTTTTTTCCTTTGGCTCATTTGTTTTGTTTCTTAAATTCTACATAGATTATAGCCATCCTAATGCGTGTGAAGTGTTATCATGTTGTCTTTTTTATTTCCATTTCCTTGATGGCTAATTATTTGAGGGATTTTTCCCCCATGGGATTATTAGCCATTTGTACATCTACCTGGGATAATGCCTACTCAGGGTCTTTGCTCATTTTTTAACTGGGGTATTTGTCTTTTTATTGTTGAGGTTAGCTTCTTCAGATCAGGCTGCTATAAGAAAATAACACAGACCAAGTGACTTAGCAGGCTTTTATTTCTCAAAGATCTGGAAACTGAGAGGTCTGAAATCAGAGTGCCAAAAAGGTTGAGGTCAGGTGAGGGCTCTCTTCTTGGTTGGTAGAAGGTGTCATCTTGCTGAGTCCATATTAGTGAAAAAAGAGTGGTCTCTGGTCTCTGCTTTTTATAAAGTCACTAATCCCATCACATGGGGGTTCCTTGGACTATGTCAAATGATTTTTGCATGTCTATTGGCATCATGTATTTTTTAGTCATTTGTCCTTTTAATATTGTATATTATGTTAATTGATTTTCATGCTTTAATCCAACCTTCAATTTCTGAGATAAATTCCACTTGATCATAGTTTATAATCCTTTTTATATATTGCTGGTTTGGTTTTCTAGTATTTAGTTAAGGATGTTTTCATTTATTTACAAAAGGGATGTTAATTTCTAGTTTACTTTCCTTTTGATGTCTTTGGTTTTGACATGTGGGTAATATTGGTCTTGTAGAATGAATAGAGGAGTGTTCCTTCATCTTATATATATTTTTGGAAAGACTTTGGAGATATTGGTATTAATTCAATATAAATGTTTCATAGAATTAATCAGCGAGGCTATTTGAGCTGAAGTCTTTTTTGCTAAGAATTTTTAAAATTTCTAATTCATTATCTTTATTATTCAAACTTTCAGATTTTTGTTCTTCCTTGAATTTTGATTGTGTCTTTATAGAAATTTGTTTATTTCAACTCAGTTATCTGATATAACTTTTCATTTAAGTTATATTTGTTAGCATATAGTTTTTCATAATATTCCTCTATGTTCCTTTTTACTTCTGTAAGATTTAGAGTGATGCTTCCTCTTACCGCTTTTATTCTTTTTTTTTAAAGTTTCAACTTTTTTGTTTATATTCTAGCTTGCTAATATATAGTGCAATACTGGTTTCAGGAGTAGAATTTAGTGACCTATCACTTACATGTAACACCCAGTGCTCATCACAAAAAACACACTCTTTAACACCCATCACCCATTAAGCCCATCCTCCACCCACCTCCACCCAATCAACCCTCAGTTTGTTCTCTATAGTTAAGAGTTTCTTGCTCACCATCACCAGGACCTACTATCATTCTTTATCAAGTTAACAGGTATAAATGATGTTAGGTGAGCTTTTTATTTTATTTATTTTATTTTTTTAAAGATTTTATTTATTTGTTTGACAGATAGGGATCACAAGTAGGCAGAGAGACAGGCAGAGAGAGGGGGAAGCAGGCTCCCTGCTGAGCAGAGGGCCCTATGTGGGGCTTGATCCCAGGAACACGAGATCATGACCTGAGCCGAAGACAGAGGCTTTAACCCACTGAGCCACACAGGCCCCTCTAGGGAACTCTGGCCTCATAAAATGAGTTAAAAAGTGTTCCCCTGTCGGAGGAGTCAAGATGGCGGAGAAGTAGCAGGCTGAGACTACTTCAGCTAGCAGGAGATCAGCTAGATAGCTTATCTAAAGATTGCAAACACCTGCAAATCCATCGGCATATTGAATAGAAGAAGAACAGCAATTCTGGAAACAGAAAAACAACCACTTTCTGAAAGGTAAGACTGACGGAGAAGTGAATCCAAAGCGACAGGAAGATAGACCCTAGGGGAAGGGGCCGGCTCCCGGCAAGGGGCAGAGCAATGGAGCACAAAATCAGGACTTTTAAAAGTGTGTTCCGCTGAGGGTCATCAATCCAGAGGCTAAACCGGGGCGAAGCCCACGCGGGGTCAGCGTGGCCTCAGGTCCCACAGGGTCAAGAAGGATCGGGGGTATCTGAGTGTCACAGACCTTGCGGGTATTGGAATGGGAAAGCCGGCTACAGAGACAGAGCTGACAGTAAAATCACAGCTCGGGGTTACCTTGAACCGGTCGCAGGCTCAGTGAGCTCGGAGCGTGGCCGGAGGTCAGGCAGATGGAAGTAACTGGGTGCTGTTCTTAGAGGACACACTGAGGAGTGGGGCCCCGGGCTCTCGGCTCCTCCGGGCTGGAGACCAGGAGGCCGCCATTTGTATTTCTGTCCTCCAGAAATCTACAGAAAGTTCTCAGGGAACAAAAGCTCCTGAAAGCAAACCCGAGTGGATTTCTCAGCTCCTGGTAAGGACGGTGCAATTCCGCCTGGGGCAAAGACACTTGAGAATCACTACACCAGGCCTCTCCCCCAGAAGATCAACAAGAAATCCAGCCGAGACCAAGTTCACCTACCAAAGAGTGCAGTTTCAATACGAAGGAGAGCAGCAGAATTCCAGAGGAGGAGAAAGCAAAACACGGAAGTCATGGCTTTCTCCCTGTGATTTTTTTTAGTCTTGCAGTTAATTTAATTTTTTTCTTTTTCATTTTTTTTCTCTTTTTCTGCTAACATTTTTTAAACTTTTACCCTTTTCTTTTTTAAGTTTATTAACTAGTTTATCTAATATAGAGTTCAGAATGACAATTCTCAAGGTTCTAGCCGGGCTCCTAAAAGGCATGGAAGATATGAGAGATATGAGAGATATGAGAGAAACCCTCTCTGGAGATATAAAAGACCTTTCTGGAGAAATAAAAGAACTAAAATCTAACCAAGATGAAATCAAAAAAGCTATTAATGAGGTGCAATCAAAAATGGAGGCTCTCACTGCTAGGATAAATGGGGCAGAAGAAAGAATTAGTGATATAGAAGACCAAATGACAGAGAATAAAGAAGCTGAGCAAAAGAGGGACAAACAGCTACTGGACCACGAGGGGAGAATTCGAGAGATAAGTGACACCATAAGACGAAACAACATTAGAATAATTGGGATTCCAGAAGAAGAAGAAAGAGAGAGGGGAGCAGAAGGTATACTGGAGAGAATTATTGGGGGGAATTTCCCCAATATGGCAAAGGGAACGAGCATCAAAATTCAGGAGGTTCAGAGAACGCCCCTCAAAATCAATAAGAATAGGCCCACACCCCGTCACCTAATAGTAAAATATTCAAGTCTCAGTGACAAAGAGAAAATCCTGAAAGCAGCCCGGGAAAAGAAGTCTGTAACATACAATGGTAAAAATATTAGATTGGCAGCTGACTTATCCACAGAGACCTGGCAGGCCAGAAAAAGCTGGCATGATATTTTCAGAGCACTAAATGAGAAAATCATGCAGCCAAGAATACTATATCCAGCTAGGCTATCATTGAAAATAGAAGGAGAGATTTAAAGCTTACGGAACAAACAAAAACTGAGAGAATTTGCAAACACCAAACCAGCTCTACAGGAAATAATGAAAGGGGTCCTCTAAGCAAAGAGAGAGCCTACAAGTGGTAGATCAGAAAGGAACAGAGACCATATACAGTAAGTCACCTTACAGGCAATACAATGGCACTAAATTCATATCTCTCAATAGTTACTCTGAATGTCAATGGGCTAAATGCCCCAGTCAAAAGACACAGGGTATCAGAATGGATAAAAAAACAAAACCCATCTATATGTTGCCTTCAAGAAACACATTTTAAGCCCGATGACACCTCCATATTTAAAGTGAGGGGGTGGAAAAGAATTTACCATGCTAATGGACATCAGAAGAAAGCAGGAGTGACAATCCTTATATCAGATCAATTAGATTTTAAGCCAAAGACTATAATAGGAGATAAGGAAGGACACTATATCATACTCAAAGGGTCTGTCCAACAAGAAGATCTAACAATTTTAAATATCTATGCCCCCAACGTGGGAGCAGCCAGCTATATAAACGAATTAATAACAAAATCAAAGAAACACATAAACAATAATTCAATAATAGTAGGGGACTTTAACAATCCCCTCACTGAAATGGACAGATCATCTAAAGAAAAGATCAACAAGGAAATAAAGGCCTTAAATGACACATTGGACCAGATGGACATCACAGATATATTCAGAACATTTCTTCCCAAAGCAACAGAATACACATTCTTCTCTAGTGCACATGGAACATTCTCCAGAATAGATCACATCCTCGGTCCTAAATCAAGACTCAATCGGTATCAAAAGATTGGGATCATTCCCTGCATATTTTCAGACCACAATGCTCTAAAGCTAGAACTCAACCACAAAAGGAAGTTTGGACAGAACCCAAATACATGGAGACTAAACAGCATCCTTCTAAAGAATGAATGGGTCAACCGGGAAATTAAAGAATTGAAATAAATCATGGAAACAAATGATAATGAAAATACAACGGTTCAAAATCTGTGGGACACAACAAAGGCAGTCCTGAGAGGAAAATATATAGCGGTAAAAGCCTTTCTCAAGAAACAAGAAAGATCTCAGGTACACAACCTAACCCTACACCTAAAGGAGCTGGAGAAAGAACAAGAAAGAAACCCTAAGCCCAGCAGGAGAAAAGAAATCATAAGTATTAGAGCAGAAATCAATTAAATAAAAACAAAAAAAACAATAGAACAAATCAACGAAACTAGGAGCTGGTTCTTTGAAAGAATTAACAAAATTGATAAACCCCTGGCCCGACTTATCAAAAAGAAAAGAGAAAGGACCCAAATAAATAAAATCATGAATGAATGAAGAGAGATCACAACTAACACCAAAGAAATACAAACTACTATAAGAACATACTATGAGCAACTCTTCGCCAATAAATTTGACAATCTGGAAGAAATGGATGCATTCCTAGAAACATAAAAACTACCACAACTGAACCAGGAAGAAATAGAAAGCCTGAACAGACCCATAACCAGGAACGAGATTGAAACAGTCATTAAAAATATCCAAACAAACAAATGCCCAGGGCCAGACGGCTTCCCGGAAGAATTCTACCAAACATTTTAAAGAAGAACTAATTCCTATTCTCCTGAAACTGTTCCAAAAAATAGAAATGGAAGGAAAACTTCGAAACTCATTTTATGAGGCCAGCTTCACCTTGATCCCAAAACCAATATCCTTGATGAACACAGATGCGAAAATTCTCACCAAAATACTAGCCAATAGGATTCAACAGTACATTAAAAGGATTATTCACCACGGCCAAGTGGGATTTAATCCAGGGCTCCAAATTTGGTTCAACATCTGCAAATCCGTCAATAGAACAAGAACCATATGATACTCTCATAGATGCGGAAAAAGCTTTTGACAAAGTACAGCATCCCTTCCTGATCAAAACTATTCAAAGTGTAGGGATAGAGGGCACATACCTCAATATCATCAAAGCCATCTATGAAACACCCACCGCAAATATTCTCAATGGAGAAAAACTAAAACCTTTTCTGCTAAGGTCAGGAACACGGCAGGGATGTCCATTATCACCACTGCTATTCAACATAGTATTAGAAGTTCTAGCCTCAGCAATCGGACAACAAAAGGAAATTAAAGGAATCCATTTGGCAAAGAAGTCAAATTATCACTCTTCGCAGATGATATGATACTATATGTGGAAAACACAAAAGTCTCCACTCCAAAACGGCTAGAACTTGTATAGGAATTCAGTAAAGTGTCAGGATATAAAATCAATGCACAGAAATCAGTTGCATTTCTCTACACCAACAACAAGACAGAAGAAAGAGAAATTAAGGAGTCAATCCCATTTACAATTGCACCCCAAACCATAAGATACCTAGGAATAAACCTAACCAAAGAGGCACAGAATCTATACTCAGAAAACTATAAAGTACTCATGAAAGAAATTGAGGAAGACACAAAGAAATGGAAAAATGTTCCATGCTCCTGGATTGGAAGAATAAATATTGTGAAAATGTCTATGCTACCTAATGCAATCTACACAATTAATGCAATTCCTATCAAAATACCATCCATCTTTTTCAAAGAAATGGAACAAATAATTCTAAAATTTATATGGAAGCAGAAAAGACCTCGAATAGCCAAAGGGATATTGAAAAAGTAAGCCAACGTTGGTGGCATCACAATTTCGGACTTCAAGATCTATTACAAAGCTGTCATCATCAAGACAGCATGTTACTGGCACAAAAACAGACAGATCAATGGAACAGAATAGAGAGCCCAGAAATAGACCCTCAACTCTATGGTCAACTAATCTTCGACAAATCAGGAAAGAATGTCCAATGGAAAAAAGACAGCCTCTTCAATAAATGGTGTTGGGAAAATGGACAGCCAAATGCAGAAAAATGAAATTGGACCATTTCCTTACACCACACACGAAAATAGACTCAAAATGGATGAAGAACCTCAATGTGCGAAAGGAATCCATCAAAATCCTTGAGGAGAACATAGGTAGCAACCTCTTCGACCTAAGCTACAGCAACATCTTCCTAGGAACATCGCCAAAGGCAAGGGAAGCAAGGGCAAAAATGAACTATTGGGATGTCATCAAGATCAAAAGCTTTTCAACAGCAAAGGAAACAGTTAACAAAATCAAAAGACAACTGACAGAATGGGAGAAGATATTTGCAAACGACATATCAGATAAAGGACTAGTGTCCAGAATCTATAAAGAACTTAGCAAACTCAACACCCAAAGAACAAATAATGCATACAAGAAATGGGCAGAGGACATGATCAGACATTTCTGCAAAGAAGACATCCAGATGGCCAACAGACACATGAAAAAGTGCTCCATATCACTCGGCATCAGGGAAATACAAATCAAAACCACAATGAGATATCACCTCACACCAGTCAGAATGGCTAAAATCAACAAGTCAGGAAATGACAGATGCTGGCGAGGATGCGGAGAAAGGGGAACCCTCCTACACTGTTGGTGGGAATGCAAGCTGGTGCAGCCACTCTGGAAAACAGCATGGAGGTTCCTCAAAATGTTGAAAATAGAACTGCCCTATGACCCAGCAATTGCACTATTGGGTATTTACCCTAAAGATACAAACGTAGTGATCCAAAGGGGCACGTGCACCCGAATGTTTATAGCAGCAATGTCCACAATAGCCAAACTATGGAAAGAACCTAGATATCCATCAACAGATGAATGGATCAAGAAGATGTGGTATATATACACAATGGAATACTATGCAGCCATCAAAAGAAATGAAATCTTGCCATTTGCGACAACATGGATGTTACTAGAGCATATCATGCTTAGCGAAATAAGTCAAGCAGAGAAAGACAACTATCATATGTTCTCCCTGATATGAGGAAGTGGTGATGCAACATGGCGGCTTAAGTGGGTAGGAGAAGAATCAATGAAACAAGATGGGATTGGGAGGGAGACAAACCATAAGTGACTCTTAATCTCACAAAACAAACTGAGGGTTGCTGGGCAGAGGGGGGTTGGGAGAAGGGGGGTGGGGTTATGGACATTGGGGAGGGTATGTGCTTTGGTGAGTGCTGTGAAGTGTGTAATCTTGGCGATTCACAGACCTGTATTCCTGGGGATAAAAATATATGTTCATAAAAAATAAAAATAAAAAATAAAAAAAAGAGTTTCTTATGGTTTGCCTCCCTCTTTTGCTTTCCCCTTCCTCTCTGTTCATCTGCTTTTTTTCTCAAATTCCTCATATGAATGAAATCATATTGTATTTTTCTTTCTCTGACTGACTTGTTTTGCTTAGTATAGTACAGTTTAGCTACATCCACATTGTTATGAATGACAAGATTTCATTCTTTTTTATGGCTAAGTAATACCACCTCTTATTTATCCTTTCATTAGTGCATGGACATTTGTGCTCTGTCTATAATTTGGCTATATTTGATATTAAACGTTGGGATGCATATATCCCTTTGATTCAGTATTTTTGTACCCTGTAGGTAAATACCTAGTAGTGCAATTGCTGGATATTTGGGTAGTTCTGTTTTTAACTTTTTGAGGAAGCTTCATGCTGCTTTGTTGATAGGTATGTACTTACTGCTATTTGTTGTTTTCTGGTTGATTTTGTAGTTATCTGTCCCTTTCTTCTCTTGCTCTCTTTTTTTGTCATTGATTTTCTTTACTGTTATGCTTGGATTCCTTTCTCTTTTTTTGTGTGTTTCTATTATAGACTTTTGGTTTGTGATTACCATGAGGTTTGTATATAGCATCCTAATTATATAGTAGCCTATATTAAGTTGATGGTAACTTAATTTCAAACACATTCTAGGAGAATTATATGTGTACTCCCCCACCCAAATTTTATGTATATGATGTCCTATTTTACATTTTCCTTTATTTTGTAAGCCCCTTAACTATTTTTGTAGATATAACTGACTTTTATTACTTTATTTTTACACTTTATTTTATTTCTTTTCAGTGTTCCAGACTATTTTAAACTTTCATACTGCTTTTGTTTGTGATTAATTACTACATTTTTTCAGTACATTTTTCATTTTGGTGAAATGGGTAAAGGGTAGTGGGTATTGTCCAAGAGTGTCACAGTGAATGTCATGCTGGGTTCACTTTATGGGAACTCCTTGAGGGAATATCTATGGCTAATTCCAGCTAGGGTCCAAGGGCTTGATGAGGTGACAGGTCTGGCAGGGTACACATACCCTGCTCTTGTCTGTACCTCAATCTGCAGGGGCGATTTGAACAATGGTGCTTGCCTGCTTGTCTGAACACAGCGAATGTTATGCAGCAGGCCTGACATTTGGCAGAGCTCTTGGGCTCTTTTTTTTTTTTTTTCTTAATTCCAGTTTCTCTTTCAAGCAGCGACTTAATTAAAGTGTCTATTTAGCAAGAATATTTAACAATTATAAATATTTATTCTCTTAACTTGGGAGCAGCACATTATATAAACCAATTAATAACAAAATTAAAGAAACACATTGATAATAATACAATAATAGTAGGGACTTCAGGCCCCTACTCACAGCAATGGGCAGATCATCTAAGCAGAAGATCAAGAAGGAAATAAGGGCTTTGAATGCCACACTGGACCAAATGGATTTAACAGATATAGAGAGATGATTTCATCCTAAAGCAGCAGAATACACATTCTTCTCAAATGCACATGGAACATTCTCCAGAAGAGATCACATACTGGGTCACAAATCAGGTCTTAACTAGTAGCAAAAGACTAGGATTATTCCTTACATGTTTTCAGATGAAATTGTTTTGTAACTTGAACTCAATAACAAGAGGATTGGAAGGAACCCAAACACTGGAGGTTAAAGAACTCCTATTAAAGAGTGAATGGGTCAACCAGGAAATTAAAGAAGAATTTAAAAAATACATGGAAAGATAAGAAAATGAAAACACAACTGTTCAAAACCTCTGGGATGCAGCAAAGACAGTCATAAGAAGGAAGTATATAATAATACAAGCCCTTCTTAAGAAAATAGAAAATCTCAAATAACCAACCTACCATACACATAAAAAACAAAACAAAACAAAACAACAGCAGGAGGAAACAAGATGGCGGGGAGGTATGAGGAGGAGCCATTTCAAACTATACCTGAGAGTGAGCTGATTACCTACCAAAGAACTCCAATCACCCATGAAATCAGCCTGAGATCAGAATTACACACGTCTGGACCTCTATGGGGTCAGAAGATGCCAGTGGGCAGGAAAAGTAGAGTGGGAACGTCAGACTGATATCAAAAGATAAACAAAAGGGGGAGGGAGCCACCAGAAGTGACCCATTGGAAAGTAATACCCCAGTACGAGAGTGCCCTGCGTCTGGGGATCATCATTAACTTGGAGTCTGGTTTAAAACACTCAAAAAGAGCAAAGGATCATGGGGGGAAATTGTGGGAATTAGGGTGGTTACGGACAGGGGCTTAAGTCCCCAGACCCAGGACAGCCACCCCTGGCGCTGAGCCAGAGAGAATGGGATGGAGAAACCAATTCTTGGTCCCTCAGCTGCCAGCGTGCCTGAAAGGCATAGGGTCCAGCTCCCATGAGGGGCTGGGAGCCTCACCAGCCGGCAGAAGCACAGACTTTTTACAGTCTTCATGCGAGTGCCATGTCATGCTATCAGAGTCTGAGCTATGCCCAGTGACCTCCCCTGAGAGAGGTGTGTGCAGGTGCCAGCCAGGAGCTCTCAGACCCGGAAAGACCAGGCACTCCCAGGCCGGGTCAGCGGAAAAATCTCAGTGTGCAATCGCTGCTAGGAACCTCTCTGGAGGTCTGGAGCTGCTCACACAGCCTCCACTGTCATGGTTTTGGGTACAAGCAGGAGTTCCTGTGTTCCCAGGGACCACGAATCAGACATGCTCTGCCAGCAGCCAAGGGGGAACTTGATCTGGAGCACTCACAACAGAACAGACTGAGGCTTCTCTCTGAGAGGGAGGTCTGGGTGCAGTATGCTTTCCTCTGAACCTCCAAAAACCATCAAATCTGTCAAGACGAGAGAAAACAAACAAACAAACAACAACAAAAAAGCAAACAAAACAAAACAACAACAACAAAAAAAGAACAAACAAACATAAAAACAACCAGAGAACAAAAGCCTGAAAAACCGGTTTACTTAGAGCCCACCCCCTTGAGGGAACATTGCCTGAAAACACATGTGGCAGACCACTCCCCCAGAAAGCAAACCAGGAAAAAAAAAAAAAAAGAAAAAAAAAGACTACAAGAGAACAACTACCACTACTTCATAGATACTTTTATTTTTAATTCATTCCCACAATTCTGGTTCATTTTTTTATGTAGATAATTTTTTAACCTATTTACCATCACAGTGAGATGTCAAGTACATCAAATTCCATAATAACCTTTCAACTTGAACATTTTGATACATATACCTGTGTTTTTCTTTTGATTTTCTATTTTTTTTAATTTTTTAAATGTTAGTTTAGTTTAGTTTATTCTTTTTTTATTTTATTTATTTTATTTTTTATTTACTTTCAGCATAACAGTATTCATTATTTTTGCACCACACCCACTGCTCAATACAATCCATGCCCTCTATAATACCCACCATCTGGTACCCCAACCTCCCACCCCACCCCTGCCACTTCAAACCCCTCAGATTGTTTTTCAGAGTCCATAGTCTCTCATGTTTCACCTCCCCTTCCAATGTCCCCCAACTCCCTTATCCTCTCTAGCTCCCCATGTCCTCCAAGCTACTTGTTATGCTCCACAAATAAGGGAAAACATATGATAATTGACACTCTCTGCTTGACTTATTTCACTCAGCATAATCTCTTCTAGTCCCGTCCATGTTGGAACAAAAGTTGGGTATTCATCCTTACTGATGGAGGCATAATACTCCATAGTGGATATGGACCACATATTCCTTATCCATTCATCCGTTGAAGGGCATCTTGGTTTTTTCCACAGTTTAGCGAACATGGCCATTGCTGCTATAAACATTGGGGTACAGATGGCCCTTCTTTTCACGACATCTGTATCTTTGGGGTAAATACCCAGGGGTGCAAAGGCAGGGTCATAGGGAAGTTTTATTTTTAATTTCTTGAGGAATCTCCACACTGTTCTCCAAAGAGGCTGCACCAACTTGCATTGCCACCAACAGTGGAAGAGGGATCCCCTTTCTCCACATGCACTCCACCACATGTTGTTTCCTGTCTTGCTAATTTTCGCCATTCTAACTGGTGTAAAGTGATATCTCAATGTGGTTTTAATTTGAATCTCCCTGATGGCTAGTGATGATGAATATTTTTTTCATGTGTCTGATAGCCATTTATATGTCTTTAATGGAGAAGTGTCTGTCCATATCTTCTGCCCATTTTTTGATATGATTGTCTGTTTTGTGTGTGTTGAGTTTGAGGGATTCATTATAGATCCTGGATATCAACCTCTTGTCTGTACTGTCATTTGTAAATATCTTCTCCTATTCCATGGGTTGCCTCTATGTTCTTTTGACTATTTCCTTTGCTTTGCAGAATATTTTGATTTTGATGAAGTCCCAAAAGTTTATTTTTGATTTTTTTCCTTTGCCTTTGGAGACATATTTTGAAAGAAGTTGCTGTGGCTGATATCGAAGAGATTACTACTTATGTTCTCCTCTAGGATTTTGATGGATTCCTGTCTCATGTTGAGGTCTTTTATCCATTTTGAGTTTATCATTGTGTATGGTATAAGAGAATGGTCGAGTTTCATTCTACATATAGCTGTCCAGTTTATCCAGCACCATTTATTGAAGAGGCTTTTTTCCACTGTATGTTTTTTTCTGTTTTGTCAAAGATTAATTGACCATAGATTTGAGGGTCCAAATCTGGGCTCTCTACTCTGTTCCACTGGTCTATGTGTCTGTTTTTATGCCAGTACCACGCTGTCTTGGTGATCACAGCTTTGTAGCAAAGCTTGAAATCAGGTAACGTTATGCCCCCAAGTTTTATTTTTGTTTTTCAACATTCCCTTAGCGATTCGGGGTCTGTTCTGATTCCATAAAAATCTTTGGTATATTTGCTCCAGGTCTTTAAAGAATACCGGTGGAATTTTGATCGGAATGGCATTAAAAGTATAGATTGCTCTAGGAAGTGTAGATATTTTAATAATGTTTATTCTTCCGATCCAAGTGCATGGAATGGTCTTCCAACTTTTTGTGTCTTCTTCAATTTCTTGCATGAGTATTCTGTAATTCCTCGAATACAGATCCTTTACCACTTTGGTTAGGTTTATTCCCAGGTATCTTATGGTTCTTGGTGCTAAAGAAAATGGAATCAATTCTCTAATTTCCCTTTCTGTATTTCATTGTTAGTGTATAAGAAATCAACTGATTTATGTACATTGACTTTATATCCTACCACGATACCAAATTGCTGTATGAGTTCTAGTCGTTTGTGGGTAGAGTCTTTTGGGTTTTCCATATAAAGAATCATGCCATCTGCGAAGAGAGAGAGTTTGACTTCTTCATTGCCAATTTGGATACCTTTAATTTCTCTTTGTTTTCTGATTGCTGTTGCTAGGACTTCGAATACTATGTTGAACAAGAGTGGTGAGAGTGGGCATCCTTGACGTGTTCCTGATCTCAAATGGAAGGCTGCAACCTTTTTCCCATTGAGGATGATATTTGCTGTGGGTCTTTCATAGATAGATTTGATTAAGTTCAGGAATGTTCCCTCTATCCGTATACTTTGAAGTGTTTTAATCGGGAATGGATGCTGGATTTTTTCAAATGCTTTTTCTGCATCAATTGAGAAGACCATGTGGATCTTTTCTCTTCTCTTATTGATTTGTTCTATCACATTGATTGATTTGCGAATGTTGAACCATCCTTGTAGCCCAGGGATGAATCCCACCTGGTCATGGTGAATAATCTTTTTAATGTACTGTTGGGTCCTGTTTGCTAGGATCTTGTTGATAATCTCCGCATCCATATTCATCAGTAATATTGGTGTGAAATTCTCCTTTTTGATAGGGTCTTTGCCTGGTTTGGGGATCAGGGTAATGCTGGCTTCATAGAAAGAGTCTGGAAGTTTTCCTTCTGCTTCAATTTTTTAAAACAGCTTCAGAAGAATAGGGCTTTTTTCTTCTTTGAAGGTTTGGTAGAATTCCCCAGGGAATCCATCAGGTCCTGGGCTCTTGTGTATTGGGAGGTTTTTGATCACTGCTCCAATCTTGTTACTACATATCGGTCTATTCAGGTTGCCAGTTTCTTCCTGGTTCAATTTTGGGAGTTTGTAGTTTTCCAGGAATGCATCCATTTCATCTAGGTTGCTTAGCTTATTGGCATATAACTGTTTATAATAACTTCTGATGACTGTTTCTACTTCTTGTTGTTATTTGTGATCTCTCCCTTCTCATTCATAATTTTATTAATTTGAGCTTTCTCTCTTTTCTTTTGGATTAGTGTGGCCAATGGTTTATTGATCGTATTGATTCTTTGAAAAAACCAGCTTCTAGTTTCATTGATATGTTCTACTGTATCTCTGGTTTCTACCTCATTGATCTCAGCTCTAATCTTGATTATTTCCCTTCTGATGTGTGGAGTTGGTTTGATTTCTTCTTGATTCTCCAGTTCTTTAAGGTGTAACGACAGCTGGTGTATTCTGGATTTTTCAATTTTTTGAGAGCAGCTTGGATGGCTATGTATTTTCCTCTTAGGACAGCCTTTGCTGTATCGCATAGGTTTTGGACTAAGTGTCTTCAGTCTCAATGGTTTACATAAATTGTTTCAGTTCTTCCTTGATCTACTGGTTGGCCCAAGCATTCTTAAGCAAGGTGTTCTTGAGCTTTCAGGTGTTTGAGTTCCTTAGGAACTTTTCCTTGTGGTTGAGCTCCAGTTGCAAAGCAATGTGATCTGAGAATATGCAGGGAATAATCTTAGTCTTTTGGTATTGGTTGAGTCCTGATGTGTGACCCAGTATATGGTCTATTATGGAGAAGGTTCCATATGCACTTGAGAATAATGAATATTCTGTTGTTTTAGGGTTGAATGTTCTGTATATATTTATGAGGTCCATCTGGTCCAATGTGTCATTCAATGCTCTTGTTTCTTTATGATTTTCTGCTTCGATGATCTGTCTATTTCTGAGAGAGGCATGTTAAGATCTCCTACTATTAATGTATTCATATCAATATGACTCTTTATCTCGATTACAAGTTTTCTTATGTAACTTGCTGCTCCCTTATTAGGGCATAGATATTTACAATTCTTAGATCATCTTGGTGGATAGTCCCTTTAAGAATGATGTAGTGTTCTTCTGTATCTCTGACTACAGTATTTAGTTTAAAATATAATTTATCTGATATGAGAATCACTACCCCAGCCTTCTTTTTGAGGCCTATTGGCATGAAAGATGCTTCTCCATCCCTTCACTTTCAGTCTGGATGTATCTTTAGGTTCAAAATGGGTCTCTTGTAGACAACATATGGATGGGTCCTGTCGTTTTTCTAATCTGCAACCCTGTGACGTTTTCTGGGTGCATTTAGGCCATTCGCATTGAGAGTGATTATTGATAGATACGTTTTTATTGACATCGTGTTACCTTTGAAGTCTTTCTTTCTGTAGGTTGTCTCTATATTTCTGTTCAGTGCTATTCTTGGGCTTTTTCCTCATTTAAAGAAGCCCCCTTAATATTTCCTGCAGTATCGGCTTGGTGGTGGAGTAGTCTTTTAAGCCTTGCCAGTCTTGGAAAGTCTTTATCTTTTCATCCATTTTGAATGTGGGTCCTGTCATTTTATCCAATCTGCAACCCTGTGTCCTTTTATGGATGCATTTAGGCCATTCACATTGACTATTGAGAGATATTATTGACATCTTGTTACCTGTGAAGTCTTTGTTTCTATATATTGTCTCCATATATTTCTGTTCAATGATATTCTTAGGATTTTTTTCTCTTTTATAGATCCCCCCTTCATATTTCCTGCAGTATCGGCTTGGTGGTTGCATAGTCTCTTAAGCCTTGCCAGTTTTGGAATCTTTTTATCTCTCCATCCATTTTGAATGTCAGTCTTGCTGGATAAAGTATTCTTGGATGCATGTTCTTCTCATTTAGTGCCCTGAATATATATTGGCAGCCCTTTCTGGCTTTCCAGGTCTCTGTGGACAGGTCTGACGTTATTCTGATGGGCTTTGCTCTGTAAGTAAGGAGCCTCTTTGTCCTAGTGGCTTTCAAGAGATTATAACTACAATTATCATTCCTCAATTTGACTATCAGGTGCCTTGATGTTTTTTTTGGAATCTATAATCTTGGGTGGAGACTGTTTGGCCTCTAGTACATGAATGCTGGTTCCACACACGAGATTGGGAAAATTTTCATGAAGAACTTGTTCCACTATATCTTCTAGACTTCTTTCTTTCTCTTCCCCTTCAGGGATTCCATTAATTCTGACGTTGGAAAGTTTCATGGCATCATTTATTTCCCTGATTCTGTTTTTGTGGTTTCTAAGCTATTTGTTACAGGCTTCCTCCTGATCCTTTCTCTCTATCTGTTTGTCATCCAGATCACTAATTCTATTTTCTGTCTCAGTTACCCCAGCTTTTAGAGAATTTAAATTAGATTGCAACTTATTGAGAGCATTGTGAACCTCAGCCCTGATAGCTTTTAGCTCTGCCCTAACATTGTGAACATCATCTCTGGTCGCTTTCACCTCAACCCTAATCAATTCTGTTTGGTCATCCATGGCTTTCTCCAGCCTAGCTATTGCCTGGATAATTGTTAGCCTGAATTCTCTTTTCGACATATTGTCTATGTTGATAGCCATTAGCTCTGTTGCAGAAGGTCCATCCTCTGTATTTTTCTTCAGTAGGGCATTCCTCCTCCTTGTCCTTTTGCTGAGAAGATGACTGAATATATGTAGCTGGAGATACCGACCAGGGTTCAGTCAAGGTGCAACCTGGAACACTTTTGAGCTATCAGGATTCCCCACCCAAATGAGAGATAAAAGAAAAGAAAAAGAAAAAAAAAAGAGAGGGAGAGAGAGAGACAGCAAAGAAAGGAAGATGAAAGAGAAGGTTCAGGCCAAGTGGGCCCTAAGGTAAAATTTATGAAGTATACAAACAAAAACAGACAAACAAAAAGACTGATAAAAGTATATGACAAGAGAAAAGAAATATATATATATATATATATATATATATATATATATATATATGCAAATAAAAGAAGAACCTCTTCAAAAAGAACCCCAAGTGTAAGATTTATATACTATCAGGACAAACACAAAAACACAGACACAGCGGTGGAAGAAAAAACCGGGAGAATGGTTATACATTCTCAGTGTGGGCGAAGAGTTTGTTTTTATTCTTCCTGGATGTATCTTGATATATTTGTTAAAGGACTCAACTTTCCTAAGATAAAGGGGGATTACAAATTGGTTTACCTGTAGGGGTAGTATTGATTGGGGAAAGGGGATTACTTTGAAGTATAACTCTATATGAATATTAGAAAATAAAAATAAAAAGGAATAAACTAGACTAAACTAAAATTGAAAAAAAAAAAGAAATTCAAAAAATAGAAATGCAAAAGCAAAACACAGGTGTATGTATCAAAAAGTTCAGGTTATAAGGCTATTATGGTATTTGATGCACTGGATAGCTCACTGTGATGGTAAATAGGTTAAAAAAATATCTATATAAAAAAATATGAACCAGAATAGTGGGAATGAGTTAAAAATAAAAGTTGTCCTATGAAATAGTGGTGGTTGTTCTCTTGTTGTCTTTTTTTAAATTTTCCTTTCTTGGTTTGTTTTCTGGGGGAGGGGCCTGCCACGTGTGTTGTCAGTCAGTGATGTTCCCCGAGTTAAGTCCTCCCGCCCCCCTCAAGGGGGTGGGCTCTGAGGAAACTGGTTTTTTTCAGGCTTTTGTTCTCTGGCAGTTTTTATGTTTGTTCACTTTTTTTTTTCTCTCACCTTGACCGCTTTTGATGGTTTTCGTTGTTTTAGTGGGAAACAAACTACACCCTGACCTCCCTCTCAGAGAGAAGCCTAAGTCTGGCTGCAGAGCCCAAATAAGTTCCCCCTTGGGCGCTGGCAGAGCAGGTTCCGAGTTGCGGTCCCTGGGGAGGTAGGATCTTTTGATTGTACCGAAAACCACTGCAGCGGCGGCTGTCTGGGCAGCTCCAGACCGCCAGAGAGGTTCCAAGCTGCAATCGCACCCTGAGATTTTCCCGCTGGCCCAGGCTGGGAGTGCCTGGTCTTCCTGGGTCTAGGAGCATCCGGCTTGCACGCACCTCTTTCAGGGAAGGCTGTGGGTCGCGTGTATGTCTCAGGCTCTGAGAACGGGGCGCAGGTCTGAAAGCACCAGGCTGGGCCTTCAGGCACCTCTCTCAGGGGAGAGTTTGGGACGCACGTCTTAGGTTCTGAAACAATGGCATGGGTGAAAGAGCGCCGGCTGGGCCTTTCTGTACCTCTCAGGGGAGTATGAGGGGTGCGCGCATCTCAGGCACTATAGCAGGGTTTGCAACTTCTGTCATCTGGTGAGACTTCCAGCCCCTCACAGGGGCTGGACCCCATGTGTTCTCGGGCATGCTGGTGTCTTAAGACCAAGACCTGGTTTCTCCACTACACTCTCTCTGGCTCAGCGCCAAGGGAGGCTGTCCTGGGAACAGGTACTTAAGCCCCTGTCCTTAGCCGCCCCGATTCCCACAATTTCTCCCCTGTGATCCTTTGCTCTTTTGGAGTGCTTTCAACCTGTCTCCAAGTTAATGCTGGTCCCCAGACGCAGGGCACTTTTGCTTGTATTGAGGGGTATTACTTTCCAATCAGTCACCTCTGGTGGCTCCCTCCCCCTTTTGTTTATCTTCCCCTATCAGTCAGCCTTTCCTACTTGGCTTTACCTGCCCACTGGCATCTTCTGCCCCTGTAGAGATCCAGACATGTATAATTCTGATCTCAGGCTGATTTCATGGGTGATTGGACTTCTTTGGTAGGTAATCAGCTCACTTTAGGGTACAGGTTGAAAAGGCGCCTCTTCCTACTTCCCCGCCATCTTTCTCCCTTTATTTTTATTTTTTAACATTCATGTAGAGTTAAACTTCAAGGTAAATCCCTTTCCCCAATCAATGCTACCCCTATAGGAAAACCAATTTTTAAGCCCCCCCTTATCCTAGGAAAGTTGAGTCCTTTAACAAGATACATCCAAGAAGAATCAAAATAACCCTCCTCACCCACACTGAGAAATTATAACCACTCTTCTAGGTTTTCTTCTACCAGTGTTTCTGTGTATTTGTGTTTGTCTTGATAGTATATAAATCTTATACTTACAGTTCTATCAGTTTTATTGTTTGTCTGTTTTTGTTTGTATATGTCATAAATCTTACCTTGGGGCCCATTTGGGCTAAGCCTTCTCTTTTAACTTTCTTTAATTTTTTTCCTCTCTCTCTCTTTTCTTTTTTGTCTCTTTCTTTTTTCTTTCATTTGGGTGGGGACTCCTGATTGCTCAGAAACATTCCAGGGTTCAACTTGACTGCACCACAACTGATACATCCAGCTACATCCGTTCAGCCATCTCTCACCAAAATGACTAGGAGGAGGAATGCCCAACAGAAGAAAAATTCAGAGGATGGACTTTCTGCAGCAGAGCTAAATGCTATCAACATAGACAATATGTCAGAAAGAGAATTCAGGCAAACAATTTTCCAGGAAATAGCTAGGTTGGAGAAAGCCATGGATGACCAAATGGAATTGATTAGGGCAGAACTGAAAGCCACCAGGGATGATGTACACAATGTTAGGGCAGGACTGAAAGCCACCAGGGATGATGTTCAAAATGCCCTCAATGAGTTCCAATCTAATCTAAATTCTCTCAAAGCTAGGGTAACTGAGACAGAAGATAGAATTAGTGATCTGGAGGACAAACAGATAGAGAGAAAGGATCAGGAGGAAGCCTGGAACAAACAGCTTAAAAACCACAAAAACAGAATCAGGGAAATAAATGATTCCATGAAAAGTTCCAACATCAGAATCATTGAAATCCCTGAAGGGGAGGAGAAAGAAAGAAGTCTAGGAGATATAGTGGAACATGTTCTCCATGAAAATTTTCCCAATTTCACGAATGAAACCAGTTTTCATGTACTAGAGGCTGAATGGTCTCCCCCCAAGATTATAGATTCTAAAAAAAAAATCAAGGCATTTGATATTAAAATTGGAAATCAGAATTGTAGATACAAACTCTTGAATGCTGCTAGGACAAAGAGGCTCCTTACTTACAGAGGAAAGCCCATCAGAATAATGTCAGACCTGTCCACAGAGACCTGGCAAGCCAGAAAGGGCTAGCAAGATGTATTCAGGGCACTAAATGAGAAGAACATGCATCCAAGAATACTTTATCCAGCAAGACTGACATTCAAAATGGATGAAGAGATAGTTTCCAAGACCTGCAAGTTTTAAAAGACTATGCAACCACCAAGCCAGCACTGCAGAAAATATGAAGGGGGGTTCTATAAAAGAAGGAAAATCCTAAGAATAGCATTTAACAGAAATATAGAGACAATCTACAGAAAGAAAGACTTCAAAGGTAACACAATGTCAATAAAAACATATCTATCAATAATCGCTCTCAATATGAATGGCCTAAATGCGCCCATAAAGTGGCACAGGTTTGCAGATTGGATAAAATGCCAGGACCCACCCATATGTTGTCTACAAGAGACCCATGTTGATCCTAATGATACACCCAGACTGAAAGTAAAGGGATGGAGAAGCATCTTCTATGCCAATGGGCCTCAAAAGAAGGCCGGGGTAGCAATTCTCATATCAGATAAATTAGATTTTAAACTAAAGACTATAGTCATAGATAAAGAAAGACACTACATAATTCTTTTTTTTTCTTAAAGATTTTATTTATTTATTTGACAGACAGAGATCCCAAGTAGGCAGAGAGGCAGGCAGAGAGAGATAGGGGCAAGAAGGCTCCCTGCTGAACACAGAGCCTGTTGTGGGGCTCGATCCCAGGACCCTGGGATCATGACCTGAGCCGAAGGCAGAGGCTTTAACACACTGAGCCATCCAGGTGCCCCAACACTACATAATTCTTAAAGGAACTATCCACAAAGATGATATAACAATTGTAAATATCTATGCCCCCAATATGGGAGAGGCCAATTACATAAGAAAACTGTTAATCAAGATAAAGAGTCATATTGATATGAGTACATTAATAGTAGGAGATCTTAACATGCCTCTCTCAGCAATAGACAGATCATCCAAGCAGAAAATCAATAAAGAAACAATGAATGACACATTAGGCCAGATGGGCCTCATAGATATATACAGGACGCTAAAACAACAGAACACTCATTCTTCTCAAGTGAACATGGAGACTTATCAAGAATAGACCACATACTGGATCACAACAGGAATCAACTAGTACCAAAAGACTGAGATTTCCCCTGCATATTCAGAGAACACAATGCTTTGAAACTGGAGTTCAATCACAAGGAAAAGGTTGGAAGGATCTCAAACACCTGGAAGCTAAAGACTACCTTGCTTAAGAATGCTTGCATCAACCAGGAGATCAAAGAAGAACTGAAACAATTCATGGAAACCTATGAGAATTAATACACTTAAGTCCAAAACCTACGGGATACAGCAAAGGCGGTCCTAAGGGGGAAATAGATAGCCATCTAAGCCTCCCTAAAAAAAAAAAAAAAAAAAAAATCCAGAATACACCAGCTCTCTCGACACCTTAAAGAACTGAGAATCAACAACAAATTAAACTAACTCCACACATTAGAAGGGAAATAATCAAAATTAGAGCAGAGATCAATGTTGAAGAAACTAGAGATACAATAGAACATATCAATGAAACTAGAAACTGGTTTTTTGAAAGAATCAAAAGATCGATAAACCATTGGCCACACTAATCCAAAAGAAAAGAGAGAAAGCTCAAATTAACAAACTTATGAATGGAAAGGGAGAGATTACAACTAACACCAAGGTAGTCAAAACAATCATCAGGAGTTATTATCAAAAGTTATTTGTTAAAAAGTTAAGCAACCTAGATGAAATCGATGCATTCCTGGAAAACTATAAACTTCCAAAATTGAACCAGGAAGAAAATGACAACCTGAATAGACCGATATGTAGTAACAAGATTGAAGCAGTGACCAAAATCTTCCCAAAAAACAAGAGTCCAGAACATGCCGGATTCCCCGGGGAATTCTACCAAACTTTCAAAGAAGAAATAACACGTATTCTCTTGAAGTTGTTTCAAAAAATTGAAGCAGAAGAAAAACTTCCAGACTCTTTCTATGAAGCCAGCATTACCCTGATCCCCAAACCACGCAAAGACCCAACCAAAAAGGAGAAATTTACATCAATATCACTGATGAATATGGATGCTAAGATTCTCAACCAGATCCTAGCAAACAGGATCCAACAACACATTAAAAAGTTTATCCACCATGACCAGGTGGGACTCATTCCTGGGCTACAATGATGGTTCAACATTCACAAATCAATCAATGTGATAGAACAAATCAGTAAGAGAAGAGAGAAGAAACTCACAGTCCTCTCAATTGATGCAGAAAAGGCATTTGACAAAATCCATCATCTGCTCCCGATTAAAACACTTCAAAGTATAGGTATAGAGGGAACATTCCTGAATTTCATCAAATCTATCTATGATAGACCCACAGCAAATATCATCCTCAATGGGAAAAGGCTCACAGCCTACCTGTTGAGATCAGGAACACAACAAGGATGCCCACTCTCACCACTTTTGTTCAACATAGTATTAGAAGTCCTAGCAACAGCAATAAGAAAACAAAAGAAATTAAAGGTATCCAAATTGGCAATGAAGAAGTCAAACTCTCTCTCTTTGTAGATGACGTGATTCTTTATATGGAAAACCCAAAAGACTCCACCTCCAAACTACTAGAACGCATACAGCAATTCAGAATCGTGGTAGGATATATAGTCAATGTACATAAATCAGTTGATTTCATATATACTAACAATGAAATACAGAAAGGGAAATTAGAGAATTGATTCCATTTACTCTAGCACCAAGAACCATAAGATACCTGGGAATAAACCTAACCAAAGAGGTAAAGGATCTGTACTCGAGGAACTACAGAACACTCATGCAAGAAATTGAAGACACAGAAAGATGGAAAACCATTCCAAGATCTTGCATTGGAAGAATAAACATTGTTAAAATGTCTATACTGTCTAGAGCAACCTATACTTTTAATGCCATTCTGAGCAAAATTCCACCGGTATTTTTCAAAGAGTTGGAACAAATAATCAAAAAATTTGTATGGAATCAGAAGAGACACCGAATTGCTAAGGAAATTTTGAAAATAAAAAATAAAACTGGGGGCATCACGTTACCTGATTTCAAGCTTTACTACAAAGCTGTGATCACCAATACAGCATGGTACTGGCATAAAAACAGACACATAGACAAGTGGAACAGAGTAGAGAGACCAAATATGGACCCTCAACTCTATGGTCAAGTAGTCTTCGACAAAACAGGAAAAGATATACAGTGGAAAAATGACAGTCTCTTCAATAAATGGTGCTGTGAATATTGGACGGCTATATGTAGAAGAATGAAGCTCGACCATTTTCTTACCCTGTACAGAAAGATAAACTCAAAGTGGATAAAATACCTCAATGTGAGACAGGAATCCATCAGAGTCCTAAAGGAGAACATAGGCAGCAACTTCTTTCAAGACATGTCTCCAAAAGCAAAGGAAACAAAAGCGAAAATGAACTTTTGGGACTTCATCAAGATCAAAAGCTTCTGCAGAGCAAAGGAAACAGTGAACAAAAGAAAGAGGCAACCCACAGAATGGGAGAAGATATTTGCAAATGACAGTATAGACAAAAGGTTGATATCCAGGATCTATAAAGAACTCCTCAAACTCAACACACACAAAATAGACAATCATATAAAAAATGCCAGAAAATATGACAGACACTTTTTCAATGAAGACATACAAATGGCTATCAGACACATGAAAAAAATGTTCATCATAACTAGGCATTAGGGAGATTCAAATTAAAACCACATTGAGATACTACTTTATACCAGTCAGAGTGGCCAAAATTAGCAAGACAGGAAACAACATCTCTTGGAGGGGATGTGGATAAAGGGGAACCCTCTTCCACTGTTGGTGGGAATGCAAATTGGTGCAGCCACTTTGGAGAACAGTGTGGAGATTCCTTAAGAAATTAAAAATAGAGCTTCCCTATGACCCTGCAATTGCACCACTGGGTATTTACCCCAAAGATACAGATGTAGTGAAAAGAAGGGCCATCTGTACCTCAATGTTTATAGCAGCAATGGCCACGGTCACCAAACTGTGGAAAGAACAAGGATGCCCTTCAACGGACAAATGGGTAAGGAAGATGTGGTCCATATACATATACACTATGGAGTATTATGCCTCCATCAGAAAAGATGAATACCCAACTTTTGTAGCAACATCGATGGGACTGGAAGAGATTATGCTGAATGAAATAAGTCAAGCAAAGAGAGTCAAGTATCATATGGTTTCACTTATTTGTGGAGCATAACAAATAACATGGAGGATGTAGGGAGATGGAGAGGAGATCAGAGTTGAGGGAAATTGGAAGGGGAGGTGAACCATGAGAGACTATGGACTCTGAAAAACAATCTGAGGGTTTTAAGGAGTAGGAGGTGGAAGGTTGGGGGAGCCAGGTGGAGGTTTTTATGGAGGGTACGTATTGCACGGAGCACTGCGTGTGGTGCAAAAACAGTGAATTCTGATATGCTGAAAAGAAATAAAAAAAATAGCAAATACAGGCTAAACCAAGCAGGAAGAAAGATATAATAAAGATTAGAGCAGAAATCAATGAAATGGACACCAAAAGAACAAAGAAAAGATCAATGAAACTAGGAGATGGTACTTGGAAAGAATGAATATGATCGATAAACTGCTATGCAGACTGAAACAGAAAGAAATAGAAAACCTGAATCAAAAACCATACGATACCTAAGAATAAATTTAACTGAAGAGTTAAAGGATCTGCTCTTTAAAATCTACAGAACACTTATGAAAGAAATTGAGGACGACACAAATAGATAGAAAAATATTCTCTGCTCCTGGACTGGAAGAACAAATATTGTTAAAATGACCATGCTACCCAGAGCAATCTATACGATCAATGCAATCTCTATCAAAATATCATCAATGTTTTCAAAGACCTGGAAAAAACAATCCTAAAATTTGTATGCAACCAGAAAAGACTCCCAATAGCCAGAGGAATGTTAAAAAATAAAACCAAGGCTGGTGGCTCCACAATGCTGGACTTCAAGCTCTTTTACAGAACTATAATCATCAGGACAGTATGGTACTGGCATGAATACAGACCCATAGATCAATTGAACAGAGAAAAGAACCCAGAAATGGACCTTCAAATCTATGATCCACTATTCTTCCACAAAACAGGGGAAAATATCCCATGCGGAAAAAAGACAGTCTCTTCAACAAATGGTGCTGGCAAAGCTGGACAGTCACCTGCAGAAGAATGAAATTGGACCATTTTCTTTTACCATACACAAAGATAAGCTCAAAATGGATGAAAGAGCTCAATGTGAGACAGGAAACCACCAAAATCCTTGAGGAGAAAATAGGCAGCAACCTCTTTGACATCAGCCACTGAAACTTCTTTCAAGATGTGTCTCCAAAGGCAAAGGAAACAAAAAAATTAATTTTGGGGACTTCATCAAGATAAAAGTCTTCTGCATAGCAAAGTAAACAGTCAACAAACCCAAAAGGCAACCTATGGAATGGGAGAAGATATTTGAAAATGACATATCAGATAAAGGGCTAGTATCTCATATCTATAAAAAGCTTATCAGACTCAACATCCAAAAAAAATAATAGAGTCAAGAAATGGGCAGAAGACATAATCAGACATTTTTCCAAAGAAGAAATACAAATGGCCAACAGACACATGAAGAAATGCTCCATGTCACTTGGCATTAGGGAAATACAAATCAAAACCACAATGAAGTACCACCTCACACCAGTCAGAATGGCTAAAATTAACAAGTCAGGAAACAAAATGTTTAAAAGATGAAAAGAATTGGGAGCCTTCTTATACTCTTGGTGGGAATTCAATCTGGTACAGCCACTCTGGAAAACAGTATGGAGGTTCTTCAAGAAGTCGAAAATAGAGATAGCCTACAACCTAGCAATTACACTACTGGGTACTTACTCCAAAGATACAAATGTAGTGATCTGAAGGGGCACCTGAACCCCAATGTTTATTGCAGCAATTTCTACAAGAATCCAATTAAAAAATAGGCAGTGTTTTCTATTCTGTTCTATTGGTCTATGTTTTTGTGTCCATACCATGTTTTGATTAAAATAAGTCTGTAATATAACTTGAAAAACAAAAACTCCAAAAATAATCCCACAACGGTATGGTAAATTAATCCTTGACAGAGCAGGGAAGAATATCCAGTTGGAAAAACAGTCTCCTCAAAATATGGAATTGGAGAAACTGGAAAGAAACATGCAAAAGATGAAACTGGAACACATTCCTAAACCAAACACAAAAATAAATTCAAAATGTTAAAGGTCTAAGACCAGAACCATAAGATACCTGGGAATAAACCTAACCAAAGAGGTAAAGGATCTGTACTCGAGGAACTACAGAACACTCATGAAAGAAACTGAAGAAGACACAAAAAGATGGAAGACCATTCCATGCTCTTGGATCAGAAGAATAAACATTGTTAAAATGTCTATACTGCCTAGAGCAATCTATACTTTTAATGCTATTCCGTGCAAATTCCACCGGTATTCTTCAAAGAGCTGGAGAAAATAATCCAGAAATTTGTATGGAATCAGAAGAGACCCTGAATCGCTGAGGAAATGTTTAAAAACAAAAATAAAACAGGGGGCATCATGTTACCTGATTTCAAGCTTTGCTACAAAGCTGTGATCACCAAGACAGCATGGTACTGGCATAAAAACAGACACATAGACCAGTGGAACAGAGTAGAGAGCCCAGTTATGGACCCTCAACTCTATGGCCAAATAATCTTTGACAAAGCAGGAAAAAATATACAGTGGAAAAAAGACAGTCTCTTCAATAAATGGTGCTGGGAAAACTGGGCAGCTATATGTAGAAGAATGAAACTTGACCATTCTCTTACACCGTACACAAAAATGAACTCAAAATGGATAAAAGACCTCAATGTGAGACAGGAATCCATCAGAATCCTAGAGGAGAACATAGGAGGTAATCTCTTCGATAACAGCTGCAGCAACTTCTTTCAAGATATGTCTCCAAAGGCAAAGGAAACAAAAGAGAAAATGAACTTTTGGGACTTCATCAAAATCAAAAGCTTCTGCACAGAAAAGGAAACAGTAAAAAAAAAAAAAAAAAAAAAAAAAAAAAGAGGCAACCCACGGAATGGGAGAAGATATTTGCAAATGACTGTACAGACAAAAGGTTGATATCCAGGATCTACAATGAACTCCTCAAACTCACCACCAACAAAACAGACAATCATATCAAAAAATGGGCAGAATATATGGACACTTCTCCAATGAAGACATACAAATGGCTATCAGACACATGAAAAAATGTTCATCATCACTAGCCATCAGGGAGATTCAAATTAAAAGTACATTGAGATATCACCTTACACCAGTTAGAATGGCCAAAATTAGCAAGACAGGAAACAACATGTGTTGGAGGGGATGTGGAGAAAGGGGAACCCTCTTCCACTGTTGATGCGAATGCAAGTTGGTGCAGCCTCTTTGGAGAACAGTGTGGAGATTCCTCAAGAAATTAAAAATAGAACTTCCCTATGACCCTGCCATTGAAATCCTGGGTATTTACCCCAAAGATACAGATGTCGTGAAAAGAAGGACCATCTGTACCTCAATGTTTATAGCAGCAATGGGCACGGTCACCAAACTGTGGAAAGAACCAAGATGTCCATCAACGGATGAATGAATAAGGAAAATGTGCTTTATATACACTATGGAGTATTATGACTCCATCAGAAAGGACGAATACTCAACTTTTGTAGCAACATGGATGGGACTGGAAGAGATTATGCTGAGTTAAATAAGTCAAGCAGAGAGAGTAAATTATCATATGGTTTAACTTATTTGTTGTGCATAACAAAAAGCATGGAGGACATGGTGAGTTAGAGAGAAGTGGTTTGGGGTAAATTGGAAAGGGAGGTGAATCATGAGAGACTATGGACTCTGAAAAACAATCTGAGGGATTTGAAGGGGCGGGGGGGGTGGGAGGTCAGGGTACCAGGTGGTGGGTATTATAGAGGGCATGGATTGCATGGAGCACTGGGTGTGGTGAAAAAATAATGATACTGTTATGCTGAAAATAAATTAAAAGAAAAGAAAAGAAACCACAAAAATGCTAGAACAAAACAGAGGCAGTAACTTCTTTTGCATTAGGTGTACCAATTTCTATATATGTTTCCTGAGATGAGGGAAACAAAAGCAAAAATAAACTTTTGGGACATCCCCAAAATAAAAGGTTTCTGCACAAGAAAGGAAACAGTCAACAAAACTAAAAGTCAACCTACAGAATGGGAGAAGATATTTGCAAATGACATGTCTGATAGAGGGTTTATATCCAAAATATATAAAGAATTTATAACACTCCAACACCCCAAAAAACGAATACTCCAATTAAAAACTGGGTAGAGGACATGAACAGACATTTTCTTCTTTTTTTATTTTTTAAAATTTTATTTATTTATTTATTTGGCAGACAGAGATCACAAACAGGCAGAGAGGCAGGCAGAGAGAGAGAAAGGGAAGCAGGCTCCCCGCTGAACAGAGAGCCCAATGTGGGGCTTGATCCCAGGACCCTGAGATAATGACCTGAGCTGAAGGCAGAGGCTTTAACCCACTGAGCCACCCAGGCGCCCCTGAACAGACATTTTTCAAAAGAATACATACACATGGCCAACACACACATGAGAAGATGCTCAACATCTCTTATCACCAGGGAAATTCATATAATAACTACAGCAGAGGACCTTAACTATGAAGAACAAACTGAAGGTTGCTGGAGGGGAGGTCGGTGGGAGGACAGGCCAAATTGGTGATGGGCATTAAGGAGGGCACTTGTTGGCATGAGTACTGGGTGTTATAGTTAAATGATGAATCACTAAATTCTACTCCTGAAACCAATACTATACTATATATTAACTGACTTGAATTTAAATAAAAGTAAATAAATAAAAATATAAACCATGACAATAACAACAAAAATAATGGAAGTAAACTAAGTAAAACAAAACAAAACAAACAAAAAAAAAACACTACAGTGAGATATCACCTCACACAAGTCAGAATGGCTAAAATACAAAACTCAAGAAACAAATGGTGCTGGTGAGGATGTGGAGATTGGGTAACACTTCTGCACTATTGGTGGGGATGTACACTTGTGCAGATACTGTGGAAAAGCATATGGGGATTCCTCAAAAATTTAAAAATATAGCTACCCTATGAGCTAGTAATCACACTAGTAAGATACAAGAACACTAATTTGAAGGGATATGCGCACCCCTATGTTTATTGCAGCATTATTTACAACAGCTAAATTATGAAAGCAGCCCAAGTTTCCATTGATAAATAAATGGATAAGAGGTAAAATTTTGTATATGTGAATATTATTCAATCACGAAAAAGAACAAAATCTTGCCATTCGCAACAATATAGATGGAACTAGAAAGTATAATGCTAACTGAAATAAGTCAGTCAGAGAAAGACAAATGCCATATGATTTCACTCATATATGGAATTTAAGAAACAAAACAAATGAAGGGCAAAGGACAGAAAAAGATAAACCAAGAGACAAATTCTTACCTATAGAGAAAAAACTAGCAGTCACCTGGGAGGCGAGTTGGCAGGGGGATGGGTGAAATATATGATGGAGAGTAAAGAGTACAATTATCTTGAGCACTGAGAAATGAGTAGAATTGGTGAACCACTGTGTTGTACACTTCAAACTTGTATAACACTGTATTTTAACTATACTGGAATTGATTTTTAAAAACAGTAAAATTTAAAAAAACTCAATAAAAAATTAAAGAATCAAAAAATATCAGAAGTAACAAAATAAGTAACTAAGTATAAAAACATACTAAGTATCAATATTTTCCATGTATACCATTATTAACAACTTTAATGAAATTATGAATCACAGGTAAGTCAAGATGGTGGAGGAGTAGAAGACCCCATTTAAACTGTTACCTGGAGTTTAGCTGGATATCTGTAAAACCATTTGAACCCCAAAACATCAACTGGAGTTGTGAAAATATATATCCGGATCTTTACAAGCAGAAGGGCAGCTGCTTTTAGCAAGGTAGGAAAAGCAGAGTCTTGAATCAGCAAGGATATATCAGAAGGTAAACAGGAGGAAGGAGCCATCATATGTTATGCCTGGAAAGTGATGTAATACCTGAGTGCAAAATTGGAACCCTGAGAAATCTGTTCTAGTAAAAGATATCCCTCCCTGAATGGGGACTTTGAAAATTCAAAGGTAGAATTCTAAGTAGGGCATTGTGAGGGACCACAGAGCAAACAGAGATTCCTGAAGTGGTAGAAGGCCCAAGCATTAGAGTCAGGAAGCAGGTTATGGTCAGTAAATGCAGGAAGGAACTCTCAATGAGAATCATCAGAAACCTCGAACCAGGTGGGTCAATAACCACTCATTCCTTGAACAGCCTGAAAAAGTCTGGAACCAGCACATGTAGAAGAGCCATAGTGGCTGGGAAAGTGCATTAATATAGAACCAGGCCTGATGCCAGAGCTTCATGTGCGTGTGTGAGTCCCCAGCCATTCATGGTTTTAAAATCACAAAAGGCAGAGGTAATTCTGGGTCCCTGAGAACACCTCTGAGCATAGATGTAGGCATGTACCATGGGAAGTGGTGATTTTCAGTGGTGCAAACATAAGTTGAGAATGTTTGTTCTACAGAGTTTATTAAAGAGGGCAGACTGAATTTTCTGTTCCCAGCTAGAGGTTTGGTAGCAGCCATTTCTGCTTTGATCCCCTGAAGAGGTGTGGAAAGGTCCCAGGGTACAAAAGACACTCAAAATTCCAGTTTCCCTAGAACCCCTCCAGAAAAGGGGGTGGGAAAACTCTGCACAGGAAGGATTATCTGAGAAACAGAGGGGCAAGAAGGACAAGTGGATGACAATCCTTTTGAGTCCTATAGGACTGTAAAATCCCAACACTAGGGAAAAATTCAATATTGAGCTCAAGGTGTGGCCTCATGACTTATTTATTTTTTAGATATAATTTTTCTTTTCTTCTCATTTTTTCTTTCTTTTTGTTTTCTTCACCTTTTCTCATGCTGTTTGCCCCTGCTGTTTTCTTCTTTATGCCTTCTACTCATTTCAACTACATGTCTATTATACCAATTAATTTCTTCATAGGTGCTTTTTACCTTGTATTTTTGCACTCGTATTTTTTATTGATACATGCTTTACTTTAGCCCAGTTTTCACTCTACTTAGTTTTACCATAAAGTTATATATAAGTTTTAACTTTCCTAGTAATTTGGGACATATTGTCTTCTAACACACGGCCTGAAATATACCCCAAAACAATGAAACACCCTGCTTTGTCTACACTGATAATTTAACCCCATCCTTTAAAAATTATTTTTATATATTTATTTTTAATTTTTTTTCATTTTTTCAATGTATTAATTTTATTCCTGTGTTTCATTTTGGCTTTTTTTTTGGTTGTTATGTCTGACCACTTTGGATTTTGCTAAGATGCATCTAGCTTGGATTAGGGTTGATATTTTGGAGTCTGTCCATTTGTTCAAACATCCATTAACAGAATGACTAGGAGGAGAAACTCCTAACAACAAAAAAAAAATCAAACAAACAATGTATCCTGCCACAGAGCTAATGGATATAAATATAAGCAAGATACCAGAGACATATTTCAGGAAAGCAATCATGAAGTCAATAGTTAGGCTTGAAAAAAGCATCAGTGACAATATAGAATCTCCAATGACAGAAATGAGATCTAATCAGAACAAATTTTAAAATACTATGAGTGAGATGCAGTCTAAACTGGTTACTCTAACAGCCAGGGTAAATGAAGTAGAAGAACAAATTAATAACAAAGAGGATAAGCTGATAGAAAGGAAGCAAGCTGAACAAATTAGGAATAAGCAGCTAATAGCAAATGATATTGGATTTAGAGAGCTTGGTGATGCCATGAAATGGTCCAATGTCAGAATTATTGGGATCTCCAAAGGACTGAAGAGAGAGAGAGGACTTGAAGGTATATCTGAGCAAATCATAGCTGAGAACTTCCCTGATCTGGAGAAGGAAAGAAGCATTCAAATGCAAGAACCAGAGAGGACCACTTTTTAAATCACTGAAATAGATCAATGTCCCAAAATGTAATTCTGAAGCTTGCAATTCTTAGAGCCAAGGAAGTTATCCTGAGAGCAGCTATGGGGAAGGGATTTCCTACATACAGAGGAAGGAACATTAGAATAACATCAGACCTGTCCACAGAAAATTGGCAAGCCAGGAAGGGCTGTCAGGACAAATTCAGGGTACTAAATGAAAAGAACATACAGCCAGGAATACTTTATCCAGCAAGACAGTCAATCAGAATGGATGGCCAGATAAACAGATTTTGGAACAGGCAGAACTGAAAAAAATATGTGACCAATAAGCCAGCCCTACAAGAAATATTAATGGAGATTGTGTAAATGAAGAGAAGCCCTAAAAGTCACATAGACCAAAAAGAAAGAGAAAACAGTAACAGGGACCTTACAGGCAATACAAGGGCACTAAATTCATATTTTTTAATAGTCACTTTCAATGTGAACAGACCGAATGCTCCCATCAAGAGATATGGGGTTTCAGATTGGGGGAGGAAAAAAAAGCAGGACCCATCTGTATGCTATCTATAAGAGACTCATTTTGAACCTAAAGAAACCTCCATACTGAAGGTAAGGGGATGGAGAACAATTTAGCATGCCAATGGACCACAAATGAAAGCTGGGGTAACAATTCTTATATCAGACAAATTAGATTTTAAACCAAAGACTGTAGTAAGAGATGTAGAGGGACACTATATCATACTTAAAAGGTCTATCCAACAAGAAGATCTGACAATTGTAAATATATATGCCCCCAACATGGGAGCAGCCAATTATATGACTAAATTAATAAACAAAATAAAGAAACATATGGATAGAAAACATTAATAGTAGGAGACCTAAACACTCCACTCAGCAATGGACAGATCCCCTAAATTGAAGATCAACAAAGAAATAAGAATTTTGAATGACACATTGGACAAGATGGACTTCATAGATATATTCAGAACATTACATCCTAAAACAACAGATATTCATTCTTCTTGACTGCACATAGAACTTTCTCCAGAATAGACCACATACTGGTCACAAATCAGGTCTAAACATATACCAAAAAACTGAGATTATCCCTTGCATATTTTCAGACCACTGTTTTCATGTTTTCAGACCAATGTTATGAAACTGGAACTCAACCACAAGAAGAAATTTGGAAGGAACTCAAACACTTGCTAAGGAATTATTGGGTCAACAAGGAAATTGAAGAACTTAAACAATTCATGGAAACTAATGATAATAAAAACACATCTGTCCAAAGCTATGAGATACTGCAAAGATGGCCTTAGAGTGAAATACATATCCATCCAAGCTACTCTCAAAAATTAGAAAAATCCTAAAAGTATAAGCTAATCTTACACCTAAAGGACCTGGAGAGAGAACAGAAAATAAGGTCTAAATCAAGAAGAAAAAGAGAAATTATAAAGATTAAAGCAGGAATCAATGAACAAGAAACCTAGAGCATAAATCAATGAAATGGAAATGAGAAAAACTGTAAAACAGGTGAATGAAACTAGAAGCTTGTACTTTGAAAGAAGTAGTAAGACCTATAAACTTCTGGCCAGTCTTATCCAAAAGAAAAGGGAAATGACCCTAATTAATAAAAATCATGAATGAAAGGGGAGCAATCATGGCTAACACCAAGAAAATAGAAACCATTGTTAGAAATTATTACCAGCAACTATATGCCAGGAAATTAAGCAATCTAAGAGAAATGGACACATTCCTGGAAACTAATAAACCACCAAGAGTGAAACAGGAAGAATTAGTCAATTTGAACAGACCAGTAACCAGGAAAGGAATTGAAGCAGAAATCAAAAACCTCCCAAAAAGCAAGAGTCCAGGGCCAGATGGCTTCCCTGGGGAATTTTATCAAACATTAACGAAGAAATCATGCCCATTTTAAGCATGATTTTTTTGAAGCTGTTCAAAAAAAATAGAAATGGAAAGAAAACTTCTAAACTTTTCCATGAGGCCAGCATTACCCTGATCCTCAAACCAGACAAAGATTCCACCAAAAAGAAGAATTACAGACTAATATCCTCCAGTAACATGGATGCCAAAATACTCGACAAAATCCTAGCCAATAGGATCCAACAGTACATTGAAATGATTATTCACCACGACCAGGTGGGATTTATTCCTGGGATGCAAGGGTGGTTCAACATTCGCAAATCGATCATTGTGATAGAGCACGTTAACAAAAGAGACAAGAACCATATGATCCTTTCATCTGATGCAGAAAAAGCATTTGACAAAATACAATATCCTTTCCTGATTAAAACTCATCAAAATATAGGGATAGAGGGAACATACCTCAATATCATGAAAATCATCTATGAAAAGCCCACAGTAAATACAATTGTGAAATTGGAAAAACTTAGACCTTCTCTTTTAACCTCAGGAACATGACTGGAATGCACACTCTTACCATTAGTGTTCAACATAGTACTGGAAATCCTAGCCTCAGAGATCAGACAGAACTAAAAAGGAAGAAAGATATTCTAAAACAAACAAACAAACAAACAAACTGACAAAGAAGAAGTCAAATGCTCTGTCTTCACAGATGACATGATTCTTTGTGTGGAAAATCCAAAAGACTCTACTCCCAATTACTAGAACTCATATAGCAACTCAACAACATGCCAGGGTACAAAATCAATGCACAGAAATAAGTTGAATTTCTATACACTAACAGTATAACTGTAAAACCAGAAATTAAGGGATCAATTACTTTTACAATAGCTCCAAAAACCATAAGATACCTAAGAATAAACCTAAGAAAAGAGGTAAAGAAGTTATACTCTAGAAATTTCAAAGCATTTATGAAAGGAACTGAGGAAGACACAAACAGATCAAAAAATATTCCATGCTCATGGATTGGAACAACATCATTAAAATGTCTATGGTATCCTGAGCAATTTACACTTTCAATGCAATCCCTACAAAAATAGCAATGACATTTTTCATAGAGCTGGAACAAACAATATTAAAATTTATATGGAACCAGAAAACCCCCAAATTTCTAGGGACTGTTGAAAAAGAAAACCAAAGCTGGGGGCATCATGTTCTCTGATTTAAAGTTATATTATAATGCTATAGTCATCATGACAGTTTGGTCTTGGCACCAAAACAGACATAGATCAATGGAACAAAATAGAGACCCCAGAAATGGACCCTCAAGTCTATGGCCAATTAATCTTTGACAATGCAGGAAAGAGTACCCAACAGAAAAAGACTGTCTGTTCAATAAACAGTCCTGAGAAAACTGGTCAGCTACATGCAGAAGAATGAAACTAGTCCATTCTCATATACTATAAACAAAGGTAAACTCAAACTGAATGAAAGGCCTCAATGTGAGACAGGTGTCCAGCCAAATCCCAGAGGAAAACAAAGGCAATTGGCCACAGCAACTTCTTTCAAGATGCATCTCTAAAGGTGAGGGAAACAAAAGCAAAATGAACTTTTGGGACTTCATCAAGATAAAAAGCTTCTGCACAGCAGAGGAAGCAGTAAAAAACAAAACAAAACAAAAACAAAAACAAAAACAAAAAAAACTCAGAGGGAATCCATGGAATGGGAGAATGTATTTTCAAATAACATTATGGATAAAGGGCTGATATCCACGATCTATAAAGATCTCTGCAAACTCAACACCCCAAAACCCAAATAATCAAGTCCAAAAAGGGCAGAAGACAAGAACAGACATTTCTCTAATGAAAGCATACAAGCGGCTAACAGGCAAACAAAAAAGTTTCCAAAATCACTAGTCATCAGGGCATACAAATCAAAACAACAATGAGATACCACCTTACACCAGTTAGAATGAAAAAAAAAAAAAAAGACAGGAAACAAATGTTTGAGAGGATGTGGAGAAAGGGGAACCCTCTTACACTGTTGGTGAGAATGCAAGCTGGCACAGCCACTCTGGAAAAGAGTATGAGGGTTCCTCAAGACATTAAAAATAGAGCTACCTGATGACCCAGAAATTGTACTACTCAGTATTTACCCCAAAGATCTTGATATAATGAAAGAAGGGGCACATGTACCCCAATGTTCATAACAGCAATATCCACAATTGCAAACTGTGGAAAGAGTGGAGATGGCCTTAAACAGATGAATAGATAAAAAGGTGTGGTTCATATATACAATGAAATTTTACTCAGCCATCAGAAAAGATGAATACCCACTATTTATACGGACATGGATAGAACTGGAGGGAACTATGCTAAGTGAAAGAAGTCAGGCAAAGAAAGACAGTCGTCATGTGGTTTCACTCACATGTGCAACATAGGGAATAGAGTGGATGACCACAGGGCAATGGAGGAAAAACTGAATGGGAAAAAATCAGAGAGGGAGGCACACCATGAGAGACTCTGGACTCTAGGAAACAAACAGGATTACAGAAGCAAGGGTGTTGGGGTGAGGGGATAACTGGGTGATAGGAATTAAGGAGGGCATGATTTGTAATGAACACTGGGTTTTATACGCAACTAATGAATCATTGAACTTAATGTCAAGAACATGCACTGTATGTTCATTAACTGAATAAAAAATAATAAAAATCTTTAAAATAAAAAAGAAAAAAATATCAGTCACATTATAAATAATAGCTATGAAATATTTCATGCCCTTCAAAATATGAGAACCTACATAAGTGAAATTAGAACACTTTAGTAAAGAATGTAAAGAATGCATAAATGAAGGGTGACCCATGCTGTATTCTTACATAGGATCAATAACTATTGTTAAAATGCTAAACTCCCCAAATTATTCCTCAGTTCAGTGCATATTTAGTCAGAATTCCACTAAGAGTTTTATAGATCCCTAGAAGCTTAGTGTAAAATTTATCTGAAAGAAAAAATTGCAAGTAGGTAGGCAAAGAAATTTTGAAAAAGAACAATGTTGAAGTAGAAGTGGCATAGGTTTATAGATATGAAAATTTATCATGGATATGACTTAATGTGGTATTGTCATGAAAAGGGAAAAATGTGTGAAAGGATTAGAATTGAGAACATAGAAATATATTTATTGATAGAAATATAGATAAAGAAGGGAGGGGCAAGATGGTGAAGAAATAGGAGACCCCATTTCAACTGGCCCCCTAAAGTGAGCTAAAGATCTGCCATAACACTCTGAATGCCCATAAAACCAGCCTGAGATGTAGGTTTGTACACTTCTTGATCTCTAGAGGAGCAGAAGACACCAGTAGAGAGGAAAAGCAGAGTGGGAATGCTCAGACTGATATCAGAGGATAAACAGAAGGGGGAGGGAGCCACCAGAAAGGACCCACTGGAAAGTAATACCTGACACTAAAGTGCCTTGTGATTGGGGACCCGCATTAACTTGGAGTCTGGTTAAAAGCACTCAAAAAGAGGGGCACCTGGGTGGCTCAGTGGGTTAAAGCCTCTGTTTTCGGCTCAGGTCATGATCCCAGGGTCCTGGGATCGAGTCCCACATCAGGTTCTCTGCTCAGGGGGGAGCCTGCTTCTTCCTCTCTCTCTCCACCTGCCTCTCTGACTACTTGTGATCTCTGTCTATCAAATAAATAAATTTAAAAAAATCTTTACAAAAAAACACTCAAAAAGAGCAAAAGATCTTAAGGGGCATCTGCTGGAATTGGGCGGTTCCGGGCGCAGGCCTAAGCCTACGGACCCAGGATGGCCACAGCCATTGACCACCCATGCCAGAGAGTGTGGCAGAGCTTCTGGTTCCTCGTCCTTGAGCACCTGGCATTGCAGGCTTGCACCACTGGTTGGCTGGGCACACTCCTGCCCCAAATGAAGGAGTCTGGTATGGACACCAGCCTGCACTCTCTAGAACTACAGCCTTTTGTGCTCTGCTCTCACTGTGTGACCGGGATTCCCACCTGCACCTGAGAGAGCTCTGTATGGGCACTAGCCAGTGGTCTCTAGGATGGGCCCAGGGTCTGGAGTGTCCTCAGCACCAGCCTGAAGTAACTCAGTGTGATCTCTGGTCAGGATCCCTAGGTGACAACCTGTGCAACCATGAGGTCTGGACCCCAGACAGCAGTCCTGGCAAAGGTAGCCACTGGAAACAGGCTCCCTGGACCAATATCACTTGCAGTTTTAGTGGCAAGGGAGTGCAGAGAGAAGCGGGCACTTTGAGCTACCCCTGAGATGGTGGCTGGGGACATGCACTGCCTGTAGGAGGTTGCATGGTTCAGTGGAGTTTTCAGAGGGGGAGTCTGTGTGTTCTAGACCACCCAGAAGGGAGTAGACTGAGACTTCTCTCTGATGCAGAGGTCTGGGTGCAGTTTGATCTCCATTAAACATTTGAAAAGCCACAAAAAGCTGCCAATTAACAAAAAATCTCCAGAGAACAGAAGTCTGAAAAACCTGTTTCCATAGAGCCCAGCCCCTTGATAGGGGGCAAGAGGACTCAACCCAAGCAAGACTGACAGAAGAACAATGCAGTAGGCCTCTCCCCCAGAAGGCAAGCCAAAAGAGAGGACAACCATCACAGGTCCCCATGAAACCCCTAAAACCCCCAAATCAGGGGGAAACAATATATTACATTCCTGGTATTGCCCTAAAACCTGTATATTTCATAGATACAACTTTTATTTTTAATTTGTTCTCACTATTCTTGTTCAATTTAATTTTTTAACTTACTAACCAATACAATAAGAGGTTTAATACTATATATTCCATAATAACCTTTTAACTTGAAATCTTTCATACATATACCTGGGTTTTCTTTTTATTTTCTATTTTTTTAATATACATATAGATATAAGCTTCAAGGTAATCCACTTTCCCTAATCAATCAACTATCCCTATATATAAACCAGTTTTAATCTCCCTTTATCTCTGGAAACTTGAGTCCTTTAAAAAAAGATATCAAGATAGACCAAGGAAGAATCAAAACAAACTTCCTTGTCAACATCAAGGATTTATAACTACCCCTCCATCTTTTTTTCTGTCAGTGTTTCTGTGTATTTGTTTTTGTTCTGGTATAATATAAATCTTATCCTTGATGTTCATTTTGGCTGGGTTCTCTCTCTTTCTCTCTCTCTCTCTCTTTAAGTTGAACTATTTATTTATTTATTTATGTTTTATTTTTTTACTGACATATAATGTATTATTAGCCCCAGGGGTATAGGTCTGTGAATCACCAGGTTTACACACTTCACAGCACTTGGGTTCTTTTTTTTTTTTTTTTTCTTTTTTTTGTCCGTTTTTGTTTGTATGCTTTATAAATCTTACTTTTGGGGCTCGTTCTGGCTGGGTCTTCTCTCTCTCTCTCTCTCTTTTTCTTTTTTTTCCCTACTTTTTGGCAATGACTTCTGATTGTTCTGAAGTGTTCCAGGATGCACCTTGCCTGGGTTGTGGTTGATATATTCAGCTATATTTCCCCTCAACCACCTCTCACCAAAATGACTAGGAGGAAAACACCCAACAGAAGAAAAACTCAGAGACTGTGCTCTCTCCATCAGAACTATTGGATATAGACATAAACAGCATATCAGAAAGGTAATTCAGGGTAACAATTATCCAGGCAATGGGTAGGTTGGAGAAAACCATTAGTGACAACATAGAATCTCTAAGGATGGAAGTGAGAGCCTATCCAGCAGAAGTTGAAAGTGCTATCAATGAGATCCATTCTAATTTAAATACTCTAATGGCTAGGGTAACCAAGGCAGAAGATAGAATTAGTGATCTAGGGGACAAATTGATAGAGAAAAAAGATCAAGAGGAGGCATGGAACAAACAGCTTAGAAGCCATGAAAACAGAATTAAGGAAATAAATAATGCCAGGAAACATTTCAACATCAGAATTATTGGGATCCCTGAGGGGGTGGAGAAAGAGAGAAGACTAGAAAATATAGTTGAACATATTCTGGATGAAAAGTTTCCCAATCTGGGGAATGGAACCAAGTTCATTCCCTAGAGGAAGAAAGAACAGCCCCCAAGATCAATGAATCTAGAAAGACCTCGAGGCACTTGTTGTGAGACTGACGCATCATAATTTTAGACAAGAGCTTCTGAGGGCAGCTGGGGGAAGAGATTGGAAGGTCCATCAGAATAACGTCAGACCTGTCCACAGAAACCTGGCAAGCCAGAATATGCTGGCAAGACATATTCAGGACACTAAATGAAAATAACATGCAGCCAAAAATATTTTACCCCGAAAGGTTGACATTCAAAATTGATGGAGAGCTAAAGAGCTTCCATGACCAGCAAGGTTTAAAAGAGTATGTGAACCCAGCCAACACTACAAAAAATAGTAAGGGGGGTTCTATAAAAGAAGAAAGAACCCAAGAGTGACATAGAACAGAAATTTACAGAGATAATCTATAGAAGAAACAAGGACTTCACAGGCAACACGATGTCAGCAAAATGTATCTTTCAATAATCAGTAATGTGAACAGCCTAAATACTCCCATAAAATGTCACTAGGATGCAGATTGGATAAAATGACAGGACCCATGCATATGCTGTGTACAAGAGACCCATTTATAACCTAAAGATGCGTCTAGAATGAAGGTGAAGGGAAGGAGAAGAATCTTTCATGCCAATGGGCCTCAAAAGAAAGATGGGGTAGTGATTCTCATATCAGATAAATTAGCTTTTTTTTAAGATTTTATTTATTTGACAGACAGAGATCACAAGTAGATGGAGAGGCAGGCAGAGAGAGATAGAGAGAGAGAGAAGCAGGCTCCCTGCTGAGCAGAGAGGCCAATGCGGGACTCGATCCCAGGACCCTGAGAACATGACCTGAGCCGAAGGCAGTGGCTTAACCCACTGAGCCACCCAGGTGTCCCGATAAATTAGCTTTTAAACGAAAGACTGTAGTCAGAGATACAGAAGGACACTAAATCATTCCTAAAGGGTCTATCCACCAAAAAGATCTAACAATTATAAATATTTATGTCCCCAATATGGGAGCAGCCAATTATATAAATAAACTGTTAATCAAGATCAAGAGTCATATTGATATAAATACATTAATAGTACAGTATCTTAACATGCCACTATCAATAATAGATCATCCAAGCAGAAAATCAACAAAGAAACAAGACAATTGAATGACACATTGGACCAGATGGACCTCATAGATATACACAAAACATTCCACCCTGACACAACAGAATTCTCATTCTTCTCCAGCACACATGGAACTTTCTCCAGAATAGAACACATAACGAGTCACAAATCAGGGCTCAACTGATACCAAAAGATTGAGATTATTCTATGCATATTCTCAGACCACAATCCTTTGAAATTGGAGCTCAACCACAAGAAAAAGTTAAGAAAGAATTCAAACACTTGGAAGCTAAAACATCCTGCTCAAGAATGCTTGGATCAACCAGGAAATCAAAGAAGAACTAAAACAATTCATGGAAACCAATGGGAATGAAGACACATCAGTCCTAAACCTATGGGATATGACAAAGGCAGTTGAAGGGGGAAATACATAGCTATCTAAGCCTCCCTCAAAAAACTTGAAAAATCCAGAATAACCAGCTCTCTTTACAACTTAAAGCACTGGAAAGTCAACAACAAAAAAGCAAACCCCATGCACAAGAAGAGAAATAATAAAGAGTAGAAGAGAAATCAATGATATAGAAACTAGGCGGGGGGAGTCAAGATGGCGGAGAAGTAGCAGGCTGAGACTACTTCAGCTAGCCTGAGACCAGCTAGATAGCTTATCTAAAGATTGCAAACACCTGAAAATCCATCAGCAGATCGAAGAGAAGAAGAACAGCAATTCTGGAAACAGAAAAACAACCACTTTCTGAAAGGTAGGACCGGCGGAGAAGTGAATCCAAAGCAACGGGAAGATATACCCCGGGGGGAGGGGCCGGCTCCCGGCAAGCGGCGGAGCAACGGCGCACAAAATCAGGACTTTTAAAAGTCTGTTACGCTGAGGGACATCGCCCCAGAGGCTAAACCGGGGCGAAGCCCACGCGGGGTCAGTGTGGCCTCAGGTCCCACAGGGTCACAGAAGGATTGGGAGTGTCTGAGTGTCGCAGAGCATGCGGGTATTGGAACGGGAAAGCCGGCTACAGAGACAGAGCCGACAGTAAGCTCACAGCTTGGTGTTACCTTGAACCGGTCGCAGACTCGGTGAGCTCGGAGCGTGGCAGGAGGTCAGGCAGACGGGAGTAACTGGGCGCTGTTCTCTGAGGGCGCACTGAGGAGTGGGGCCCTGGGCGCTCGGCTCCTCTGGGCCGGAGACCAGGAGGCCGCCATTTGTATTCCTGTCTTCCAGAACTCTATGGAAAGCGCTCAGGGAACAAAAGCTCCTGAAAGCAAACCCGAACGGATTACTCAACCCAGCCCCTAGTAAGGGCGGTGCAATTCCGCCTGGGGCAAAGACACTTGAGAATCACTACAACAGGCCCCTCCCCCAGAAGATCAACAAGAAATCCAGCCGAGACCAGGTTCACCTACCAAAGAGTGCAGTTTCAATACGAAGGAGAGCAGCAGAACTCCAGAGGAGAAAGCAAGGAACGGAACTCATGGCTTTCTCCCTGTGATTTCTTTTAGTCTTGCAGTTAATTTAATTTTTTTATTTTTCATTTTTTGTTTTTTTCTCGCCTTCTGGTAAATTTTTTTTAACTTTTACCTTTTTCTTTTTTAACGTTTTTTAACTAGTTTATCTAATATATATATTTTTTCTTTTATATATTTATGTTTATTTGTTTTCTTTTTTTAATTCTTTTCTTTTCTTCTTTCTTTTCTTTTCTTCTTTCTTTTTTTTTCTTCCTTTTTGAACCTCTTTTTATCCCCTTCCTCCCCCCTTACGATTTGGGATCTCTTCAATTTGGTTAAAGCATATATTCCCGGGTTTGTTGCCACCCTTTTAGTATTTTACCTGCTCCTTCATATACTCTTATCTAGACAAAATGACAAGACGGAAAAATTCAACACAAAAAAAAGAACAAGAGGCAGTACTGAAGGCTAGGGACCTAATCAATACAGACATTGGTAATATATCAGATCTAGAGTTCAGAATGACAATTCTCAAGGTTCTAGCCGGGGTCGAAAAAGGCATGGAAGATATTAGAGAAACCCTCTCAGGAGATATAAAAGCCCTTTCTGGAGAAATAAAAGAACTAAAATCTAACCAAGTTGAAATCAAAAAAGCTATTAATGAGGTGCAATCAAAAATGGAGGCTTTCACTGCTAGGATAAATGGCGCAGAAGAAAGAATTAGTGATATAGAAGACCAAATGACAGAGAATAAAGAAGCTGAGCAAAAGAGGGACAAACAGCTACTGGACCACGAGGGGAGAATTCGAGAGATAAGTGACACCATAAGACGAAACAACATTAGAATAATTGGGATTCCAGAAGAAGAAGAAAGAGAGAGGGGAGCAGAAGGTATACTGGAGAGGATTATTGGGGAGAATTTCCCCAATATGGCAAAGGGAACGAGCATCAAAATTCAGGAGATTCAGAGAACGCCCCTCAAAATTAATAAGAATAGGCCCACACCCCGTCACCTAATAGTAAAATTTACAAGTCTCAGTGACAAAGAGAAAATCCTGAAAGCAGCCAGGGAAAAGAAGTCTATAACATACAATGGTAAAAATATTAGATTGGCAACTGACTTATCCAAAGAGACCTGGCAGGGCAGAAAGAGCTGGCATGATATTTTCAGAGCACTAAACGAGAAAAACATGCAGCCAAGAATACTATATCCAGCTAGGCTATCATTGAAAATAGAAGGAGAGATTAAAAGCTTCCAGGACATACAAAAACTGAAAGAATTTGCAAACACCAAACCAGCTCTACAGGAAATATTGAAAGGGGTCTTATAACCAAAGAGAGAGCCTACAAGTGGTAGATCAAAAAGGAACAGAGACCATATACAGTAACAGTCACCTTAGAGGCAATACAGGGGCACTAAATTCATATCTCTCAATAGCTACCCTGAATGTTAATGGGCTAAATGCCACTGTAAAAAGACACAGGCTATCAGAATGGATAAAAAAACAAAACCCATCTATATGTTGCCTCCAAGAAACTCATTTTAAGCCCGAAGACACCTCCAGATTTAAAGTGAGGGGATGGAAAATAATTTACTATGCTAATAGACATGAGAAGAAAGCAGGAGTGGCAATCCTTATATCAGATCAATTAGATTTTAAGCCAAAGACTATAATAAGAGATGAGGAAGGGCACTATAACATACTCAAAGGGTCTGTCCAACAAGAAGATCTAACAATTTTAAAAATCTATGCCACCAACGTGGGAGCAGCCAACTATATAAACCAATTAATAACAAAGTCAAAGAAACACATAAACAACAATACAATAATAGTAGGGGACTTTAACACTCCCCTCACTGAAATGGACAGATCATCCAAGCAAAAGATCAGCAAGGAAATAAAGGCCTTAAATGACACACTGGACCAGATGGACATCACAGATATATTCAGAACATTTCTTCCCAAAGCAACAGAATACACATTCTTCTCTAGTGCACATGGAACATTCTCCAGAATAGATCACATCCTCGGTCCTAAATCAAGACTCAACCGGTATCAAAAGATTGGGATCATTCCCTGCATATTTTCAGACCACAATGCTCTAAAGCTAGAACTCAACCACAAAAGGAAGTTTGGAAAGAACACAAATACATGGAGACTAAACAGCATCCTTCTAAAGAATGAATGGGTCAACCGGGAAATTAAAGAAGAATTGAAATAAATCATGGAAACAAATGATAATGAAAATACAACAGTTTAAAATCTGTGGGACACAACAAAGGCAGTCCTGAGAGGAAAATATATAGCGGTACAAGCCTTTCTCAAGAAACAAGAAAGGTCTCAGGTACACAACCTAACCCTACACCTAAAGGAGCTGGAGAAAGAACAAGAAAGAAACCCTAAGCCCAGCAGGAGAAGAGAAATCATAAAGATCAGAGCAGAAATCAATGAAATAGAAACCAAAAAAAAAAAAAAAAAAACAATAGAACAAATCAACGAAACTAGGAGCTGGTTCTTTGAAATAATTAATAAAATTGATAAACCCCTGGCCCGACTTATCAAAAAGAAAAGAGAAAGGACCCAAATAAATAAAATCATGAATGAATGAAGAGAGATCACAACTAACACCAAAGAAATACAAACTACTATAAGAACATACTATGAGCAACTCTTCGCCAATAAATTTGACAATCTGGAAGAAATGGATGCATTCCTAGAAACATATAAACTACCACAACTGAACCAGGAAGAAATAGAAAGCCTGAACAGACCCATAACCAGTAAGGAGATTGAAACAGTCATTAAAAATCTCCAAACAAACAAAAGCCCAGGGCCAGATGGCATCCCGGGGGAATTCTACCAAACATTTAAGGAAGAACTAATTCCTATTCTCCTGAAACTGTTCCAAAAAATAGGAATGGAAGGAAAACTTCCAAACTCATTTTATGAGGCCAGCATCACCTTGATCCCAAAACCAGACAAGGATCCCATCAAAAAAGAGAGCTATAGACCAATATCCTTGATGAACACAGATGCAAAAATACTCAACAAAATACTGGCCAATAGGATTCAACAGTACATTAAAAGGATTATTCACCACGACCAAGTGGGATTTATTCCAGGGCTGCAAGGTTGGTTCAACATCTGCAAATCCATCAATGTGATACAACACATCAATAAAAGAAAGAACAAGAACCATATGATACTCTCAATAGATGCTGAAAAAGCATTTGACAAAGTACAGCATCCCTTCCTGATCAAAACTCTTCAAAGTGTAGGGATAGAGGGCACATACCTCAATATCATCAAAGCCATCTATGAAAAACCCACCGCAAATATCATTCTCAATGGAGAAAAACTGAAAGCTTTTCCGCTAAGGTCAGGAACACGGCAGGGATGTTATTATCACCACTGCTATTCAACATAGTACTAGAGGTCGTAGCCTCAGCAATCAGACAACAAAAGGAAATTAAAGGCATCCAAATCGGCAAAGAAGAAGTCAAATTCTCACTCTTCGCAGATGATATGATACTATATGTGGAAAACCCAAAAGACTCCACTCCAAAACTGCTAGAACTTATACAGGAATTCAGTAAAGTGTCAGGATATAAAATCAATGCACAGAAATCAGTTGCATTTCTCTACACCAACAACAAGATAGAAGAAATAGAAATTAAGGAGTCAATCCCATTTACAATTGCACCCCAAACCATAAAATACCTAGGAATAAACCTAACCAAAGAGGCACAGAATCTATACTCAGAAAACTATAAAGAACTCATGAAAGAAATTGAGGAAGACACAAAGAAATGGAAAAATGTTCCATGCTCCTGGATTGGAAGAATAAATATTGTGAAAATGTCTATGCTACCTAAAGCAATCTACACATTTAATGCAATTCCTACCAAAGTACCATCCATCTTTTTCAAAGAAATGGAACAAATAATTCTAAAATTTATATGGAACCAGAAAAGACCTCGAATAGCCAAAGGGATATTGAAAAAGAGAGCCAACGTTGGTGGCATCACAATTCCAGACTTCGAGCTCTATTACAAAGCTGTCATCATCAAGACAGCATGGTACTGGCACAAAAACAGACACATAGATCAATGGAACAGAATAGAGAGCCCAGAAATAGACCCTCAAATCTATGGTCAACTAATCTTCGACAAAGCAGGAAAGAATGTCCAATGGAAAAAAGACAGCCTCTTCAATAAATGGTGCTGGGAAAACTGGACAGCCACATGCAGAAAAATGAAATTGGACCATTTCCTTACACCACACACAAAAATAGACTCAAAATGGATAAAGGACCTCAATGTGCGAAAGGAATCCATCAAAATCCTTGAGGAGAACACAGGCAGCAACCACTTCGACCTCAGCCGCAGCAATATCTTCCTAGGAACAACGCCAAAGGCAAGGGAAGCAAGGGCAAAAATGAACTATTGGGATTTCATCAAGATCAAAAGCTTTTGCACAGCAAAGGAAACAGTTAACAAAATCAAAAGACAACTGACAGAATGTGAGAAGATATTTGCAAATGACATATCAGATAAAGGACTAGTGTCCAGAATCTATAAAGAACTTAGCAAACTCAACACCCAAAGAACAAATAATGCATACAAGAAATGGGCAGAGGACATGAACAGACATTTCTGCAAAGAAGACATCCAGATGGCCAACAGACACATGAAAAAGTGCTCCATATCACTCGGCATCAGGGAAATACAAATCAAAACCACAATGAGATATCACCTCACACCAGTCAGAATGGCTAAAATAAACAAGTCAGGAAATGACAGATGCTGGCGTGGATGCGGAGAAAGGGGAACCCTCCTACACTGTTGGTGGGAATGCAAGCTGGTGTAGCCACTCTGGAAAACAGCCTGGAGGTTCCTCAAAATGTTGAAAATAGAACTGCCCTATGACCCAGCAATTGCACTATTGGGTATTTACCGTAAAGATACAAACGTAGTGATCCAAAGGGGCACATGCACCCGAATGTTTATAGCAGCAATGTCCACAATAGCCAAACTATGGAAAGAACCTAGATGTCCATCAACAGATGAATGGATCAAGAAGATGTGGTATATATACACAATGGAATACTATGCAGCCATCAAAAGAAATGAAATCTTGCCATTTGCGACAACATGGATGGAACTAGAGCATATCATGCTTAGCGAAATAAGTCAAGCAGAGAAAGACAACTATCATATGATCTCCCTGATATGAGGAAGTGGTGATGCAATATGGGGGCTTAAGTGGGTAGGAGAAGAATAAATGAACCAAGATGGGAATGGGAGGGAGACAAACCATAAGTGACTCTTAATATCACAAAACAAACTGAGGGTTGCTGGGGGGAGGGTGTTTGGGAGAAGGGGGTTGGATTATGGACATTGGGGAGGGTATGTGCTTTGGTGAGTGCTGTGAAGTGTGTAAACCTGGTGATTTACAGACCTGTACCCCTGGGGATAAAAATATATGTTTATAAAAAATAAAAAAATTAAAAAAAAAGAAACTAGGGATATAATAAACACATAAACGAAAGTAAAAGCTGGTTTTTTGAAAGAGTCAATAAGATAGATAAACCACTGGCCAAACTAATCCAAAAGAATAGAGAGAGGACCCAAATCCATAAAATTATGAATGAAAAGGGAGAGATCACAACTAACACCAAGAAAATAGAAACAGTCATCAGAAATTATAATCAAAAGTTATATGCCAGTAAGTTAAGCAACCTAGAAGTAATGGATGGTTTCCTGGAAACCTATAAACTTCCAAAACTGAATTAGGAAAGAATTGACAACCTTAATAGACCAATATCTAGAAATGAGGCTGAAACAGCGATTAAAACCTCCCCCACCCCCACCCCGAAAAAAATTAAAAAACAGAGCCCAGGCCCTGACCGATTCCCTGAGGAATTCTACCAAACATTCAAGGAAGGAAGAATACCTATTCTTTTCAAGCTGTTTCAAAAAATAGAAACACAGGGAAATCTTCCAGACTTTTTCTATGAAGCCAGCATTACCCTGATCCCCAATACAGATAAAGAACTCATCCAAAAGGTGAATTTCAGACCAATAACCCTAATGAATATGCATGCCAAGATTCTCAACAAGATCCTAGTTAATAGGATCCAACAGGGCATTAAAAAGGCTATTCACCATGACCAGGTGGGATATATCCCTGGAATGCAAAGGTGGTTCAACATTTACAAATAAATCTATGTGATAGACCAAATCAATAAGAGAAGAAAGAAGAACCACATGCTTCTCAATTGACGCAGAAAAAGCATTTGACAAAATACAGCATCTGTTCCTGATTAAAACTCTTTGAAGTATAGGGATAGAGGAAACATTCCTCAACTTCATAAAATCTATCTATCAAAAGCCCAAAGTGAGTATCATTCTCAATAGGGAAAAGCTGACAGCCTTCCTTTTTAAAAAAAAAAAAAAAAAAAAAAAGATTTGATTTATTTATTTGACAGAGAGAGATCACAGGCTGAGAGGCAGGCAGAGAGATAGGGGGAAGCAGGCTCCCCGCTGAGCAGAAAGCCAGATGTGGGGCTTGATTCCAGGACCATGGGATCATTACCTGAGCCGAACGCAGAGGCTTTAACCCACTGAGCCACCCAGGCACCCCATGACAGCCTTCCCTTTGAGATCAGAAATGCGACAAGGATGCCCACTCTCACCACTGCTCTTCAACATATTACTAGAAGTCGTAGCAACAAAAATCAGACAACAAAAAGATATAAATGTATTCAAAATGACAAAGAAGAAGTCAAACTCTCTCTCTTTGTAGATGACATGATACTTTATATGGAAAACCCAAAAGACTCCACCCCAAAACTACCAGAACTCATACAGCAATTCCGTAATGTGGCAGTATGCAAAATAAATGCACAGAAATCCGTTGCTTTCTTATATTCTAACAATGAAAATATAGGGAGGGAAATTAGAGAATCGATTCCATTTGCTATAGCACCAAGATCCGTAAGATACCTTGGAAAAAACCTCACCAAAGAGAGAAAGGATCTATACTCGAGGAACTACAGAACACTCATGAAAGAAAATGAAGAAGACACAAAAAGATGGAAGAGCATTTCCAGCTCATGGATTGGAAGAATAAACATTGTTAAAATGTCTATACTGCCCAGAGAAATCTATACTTTCAATGCTATCCTGATCAAAATTCCACAAGCATTTTTCAAAGTGCTATAACAAACAATCCTAAAATTTGTGTGGGACACTGCTAAAGCAATGTTGAAAAAGAAAAAAAAAAAAAAAACTGGAGGCATCGTGTTGCCTGATTTCAAGCTTTACTACAAAGCTGTGGTCATGAAGACAACATGGTAAAGCACAAAAACGGACACATAGACCAGTGGAACAGACCAGAGAGCCCAGATATGGACCTACATCTCTATGGTCAAATAATCTTTGACAAAGCAGGAAAAAATATACAGTGGAAAAAAGACAGTGTCTTCAAAAATGGTGCTGGGAAAACCGGATAGCTATGTATAGAAGAATGAAACTCGACCATTTTCTTACACCATACACAAAGATAAACTCAAAATGGATAAAAAACCTCAACATGAGGCAGGAATCTATCAATACCCTAGAGAAGAACATAGGCAGTAACCTCTTCGGCATTGGCCACAGTAAATTCTTTCAAAATATGTCTCCAAAGAGAAAGGAAACAAAAGCAAAAATTAACTTTGGGGACTTCATCAATATCAAAAGCTACTACACAACAAAGGAAACAGTCAACAAAACGAGGTAACCCACGGAATGGGAGAATATATTCCCAATTTATACTACAAACAAAGGGCTGATATCCAAGATCTATAAAAACAAAACAGATAATAACGTCAAAAAATGGGTGTAAGTCAGGAACAGACACTTCTCCAAAGAATACATATAAATGACTAACAGACACATGAAAAAATGTTCATCATCACTAGCCATCAGGAGATTCAAATTAAAACCACATTGAGATACCACCTTACACCAGTTAGAATGGCCAAAATTAACAAGACAGGAAACAACGTGTGTTGGAGAGGATGTGGAGAAAGGGGAACCCTCTTACACTATTGGTGGGAAAGCAAGTTTGTGCAGCCACTTTGGAAAACAGCGTGGAGATTCCTTAAGAAATTAAAATAGAACTATCCTATCACCTTGCATGGCACTACTGTGTATTTACCCCAAAGATACAGACATAGTGAAAAGAAGGGCTATCTGTACCCCAATGTTCATAGCAGCAATGGCCACAGTGACCAAACTGTGGAAAGAGCCAAGGTAACCTTCAACAGACTAATGGATAAAGAAGATATGGTCCACATATACAGTGGGGTATTACACTTCCATCAGAAAGTATGAATACCCAACTTTTTTTTATCAACATGGAAGGAACTGGAAGAGATTATGCTGAGTGAAATAAGTTAAGCAGAGAGAGTCAATTATCATATGGTTTCACTTACTTGTGTAGTATAAGGAATAGCATGGAGGACATTGGGAGATGAAGAGGAGAAGTGAGTTGGGGGAAATTGGAGGGGGATACAAACCATGAGAGACTGTGGACTCTGAGAAACAAAATGAGGGTTTTGGAGGGGAGGGGGTTTGGGGGTTGTTGAGCCTAGTGGTGGGTATTAAGGAGGACATGTACTACTGCATGCAGCACTGGGTTTAGTGCATAAACAATGAATCTTGGAACACTGAAAAAAATAAAATAAAATAAAATTACAAAAAAAAGAAATTTTGATAAATCTTAAAAGATAGTAGAATTCTAATTGGTGTCAAAATTGAGTATTCATTAATTATGTTAATTGACTCTACAGTTGGAACAACTTTTGAAGCCCTAATATGCAATAAATGTAGAAATAAATTTTTGATCTTTAAAATAGCTTAACCTTACAGATGAATGGGTAAATATGTAACATATAATTATATATACATATATATAATCTTTATTTTTTATTTTTATATACATTTATATTTTTGTGTTATATATTTATACATATGAATATTACTCAGCCATAAAAAAAAACAATGAAAGCATAGCATTTTCAATGACTTAGATGGAGCTACAGATTATTATAAGTGAAATAGGTCAGTCAGGATAATACAAATACTGTATGATTTCACTCATATATGGAATTTAAGAAATGAAACAGCTGAACACAGGAGGAAAAGAGGAGAGAGGCAAACCATAATGCAGACTCTTAACTATAGAGAGTAAATGAGGGTTGCTGGAGGGAAGTGTGAAATGGGTGATGGATATTAAGGAGGGCTCTTGTGATGAGCACTGGGTGTTATATGTAAGTAATGAATCGCTAAATTCTATTCCTGAAACTAATACTATGCTATATGTTGCCTAACTGGAATTAAAGTAAAAACTTGAAATTACAAAAAAAAAAAAAAAAGATTTTCAAAAAAAGCTGTATTTTAGAATTATATTCTATTTGAATATATGTACAAGGATGTTTAAATAATTACTGGTATATAGGTGGTTTGATAAATAGCATTCAAAATTTAGAAACTAAGAAAATAGAGAATTAAAGATTTAATTGCATGAATATTTAAAACTGATAAATGACAAAGATATTATATAGTTTAAAAGTGACTGATAGAGAATATATTTATGATAACAAGATTTACATAATCTATAACCAATAATCAATAATATCATATATATCAATAAGAAAATAATAACAGCCTAATGGTAAAATAGCAAAATTTATGAGCAGTTATCTATCAAATTATAAGAAATGCAAATGTCTAATAGATATGTTAAAAGATGTTCTTGGGGCACCTGTGTGGTTCAGTGGGTTGGGCCTCTGCCTTCCACTCGGGTCCTGATCTCAGGTTCCTGGGATTGAGCCCCACACGGAGCTCTCTGCTCAGCAGGAAGCCTGCTTCCCCCCATCTCTCTGCCTGCCTCTCTGCCTACTGATCTCTATGTAAAAAAAAAAAAAAAGATGTTCTCTTTTTTCACTGTTTTATTTTTTTATTGATATAAAATTGACATATAACATATTAGATTCAGAAGTACAAAGTAATGATTTGATATCTATATATATGTTGCAAGATGATCAAAATAAGTGGACTCGTAAGCTAAAGTTCACATCCAGTACCACACAGAGTTATAATTTGTTTCTTATAATAAATTTCAAATATACAATAGTCACCATGCTGTAGATTACATCCCATGACTGATTTATTTTTGAACTGGAAGTTTATACCTTTTGACTGTATGTATGCATTTTGCCTTCCCCACACTGATTCCTTAATTGTATTACTTTACATTTTCTGTAGTGATTTTAGTGATTTCATTGCAATTATCTGGTTTTACATTCCCAATAACACTCAAAAATATTTATGTATTTATTTATTTTTATTATGTTCAGTTAGCCACTATATAGTACATCATTAGGTTTTGATGTAGTGTTCAAAGATTCACCAGTCATTCATAGTTCCCAGTGCTCATCACAGCATGTGCCTTCCTTAATACCCATCATCTCATTACTTCCTCCTTTTACCCCCCTCCACTCTGAAACCCTCAGTTTGTTTGTCAGGGTTCGTAGTTTCTCATGGTTCAACTCCCTCTCTGATTTCTCCCACTTCAGATTTCCCTCCATTTTCCTATGGCTTTCCATGCTATTGCTTTGTTCCTTATATGAGTGAAGCGATATGATAATCGATTTCTCTGTTTGACTTACTTCACTAAGCATAATCCCTTTTAATTCCATCCATGTCAGTGCAAACAGTGGATATTCATCCTTTCTGATGACTGAGTAATATTCCATTGTGTATATATGGACCACATATTCTTTATCTATTCATCTGTTGAAGGGCATCTCAGCTTCTTCCACAGTTTAGCTACTGTGGACATTGTTGTTATGAACATTGGGGTGCATGTGCCCCTTCTTTTCACTACATCTGTATCTTTGGGGTAAATACCTCGTAGTGCAATTGCTGAGTCATAGGATAGCTCTATTTTTCATGTCTTGAGGAATCCCCATACTGTTTTACAGAGTGGCTATACCAGCAGTATTCCCATCAATAGTGAAAGAGGGTTCTGCTTTCTCCACATTCTCACAAAAATTTGTTGTTTCTTGTTTTGTTAAATGTTTCCATTCTAACTGGTGTTAGGTGTTATTTCATCGTGGTTTTGATTTTAATTTCTCTGATGACTGTGATGTTGAGCATTTTTTTTTATGTGTCTGTTAGCCATTTCTTTGTCTTCTTTAGAGAAGTGTCAGTTCATGTCTTCTGCCCATTTTTTGAGTTATTTGTTTTTTGGGTGTTGAGGTTGAGAAGTTCTTTATAGATCTTGGATACAAGCCCTTTATCTGTAATATCATTTGCAAATAACCTTTCCCATTCCATAAGTTGTCTTGTAGTTTTGTTGACTGTTTCCTTTGCTGTGCAGAAACTTTTATTTTGATGACATCCCAAAAGTTCAGTTTTGCTTTTGTTTCACTTGCCTTTGGAGACATATCTTGAAAGAAGTTGCTGTGGCTAATGTCGAAGAGGTTACTGCCTATGTTCTCCTCTAGGATTTTAATGGATTCCTATTGTATATTGAGGTCTTTCACCATTTTGAGTTTATCTTTGTGTGTGGTGTAAGAGAATGGTCAAGTTTCATTCTTCTCTATATAGCTGTCCAATTTTCCCAGCATCATTTAATGAAGACTGAGTGTTTACCGTTGGATTTTTTTTTTTTTCTGCTTTGTCAAAGATAAGTTGACCATAATGCTGAGGGTGCATATCTTGGCTCTCTACTTTGTTCCATTGGTCTCTATATCTGTTTTTGTTCCAGTACCATGCTGTCTTGGTGATCAGGCAATGTGATGCCCCCAGCTGTGTTTTTCTTTTTCCAAATTTCCTTGGTGATTCAGAGTCTTTTCTCATTCCATACAAGTATTAGGATTGTTTGTTCTAGCACTTTGAAAAATGCCATTTTTTAAAAATTGAGATTGCATTGGATTCATTCCTAGTATGCAAGGGTGGTTCAACATTTGTAAATTAACCAGTGTGATAGAACACATTATAAAGGTAAAAGACGTGAACTATATGATCCTCTCAACTGATGTAGGAAACACATTTGAAAAAAATATGGCATCCTTTCCTGATTAAACTCTGTTCAGAGTGTAGGGAGAGTGGGAACATTTCTCAGTTTCATAAAAACCATCTATAATCCCACAACAAATATTATTCTCAGTGGGGGAAAGCTGAGAGCCTTTCCCTTAAGATCAGGTACACAAGGATGACCACTCTTACCATGCTCTAGAAAGTGCAGAAACTTATGAAAGAAATTGAAGAAGACACTAAAAGATAGAAAAACATTCCATGCTCATGGATTGGAACAAAAAATATTGTTAAAATGTCTATGTTGCCCAGAACAATCTATACTTTCAATGCCATCCTGATAAAAAAATAGTATTTTGACTTTTATTCCTTCATGGACAAGTTCCTTATTATGCCTAAGCACATAGAAAATGTATTATTTATTATAAAAATAAATTTATTATCTATCTATTTATTTATTTCAAAAGTGTCACCAAAATCTGTGTTTTTATTTTCATCATTTTGTAAAAGTAATAAAACTTTCAATATGTAAACTTATGTATTTATCTTTTTGACTACTTATTTTATAAACATAAAATACTATATTAGTTACAGGTATAAAACACAGTGATGCAACTATTCCATACATCATCCATTGCTCATCACAACTAGCTCCTTAATCCCCATCACCTATTTAACCCATTCCCCCCACCATTCTCCCCTCTGGTAACCATCAGTTTGTTTTCTATGTGTAAGAGTCTGTTCCTTGTTTCATCTCTTATTCCCTTTGTTCATTTGTTATGTATCTTAAATTCCATATATGATTGAAATTGTTTTGTATTTGTCTTTTTCTGGCATATTTCACTTAACATAATACTCTTTAGTTCTATCCATGTCATTGCAAATGGCAACATTCCATTCTTTTTTAGATTTTATTTATTTATTTATTTGGTAGAGAGAGAGGGAAAGAGGGAGAGAGAGCACAAGCAGGCATATATATATATATATATATATATATATATATATATATATAATATTATTCATCTATTAAAAAAGAATAGAGGAACTCCTGACATATATATATATATATATATATATATATATATAATCTTTTTCCATCTAATTGATGGACAGTTGGTCTACTTCCTTAGCTTTATGTATTTATTAATTTTACTAAAATGACATCAAAAGAATGAGGAAGTATAACCACAAATACAAAATAAAAACAGGAGAAGAAGCAGTATCAGAGGAAAGCTGACAACAAAGTTTAGAACCTGGAAATTTAGGTAAGTGTGAAACTTCAGAAATGCAAAATAGAAAAATTTCTGAAAATTCCAGACAAAAGAAATGTCAAAGACACAGATCCATGTTGACAAATAATCAGACTTTATAGCAAAGAAACCGGAATCTAGAAGACAATAGAACAATAATTTGAGGAAAAGTTTTTTTTTTTTAATTCTAGAATTCTCTACCCAGTGAAACTATCAATCAAACATGATGTAGTAAAAACACATTTTCAAACCTGGAATATTTTTTTAAAAATTACCTAACATGCACTCTTTCAACTGAAGAATGTCTTCTTCCAAAATATGGGGAATCAACTAAGAAAGAGCAAAAGGGGAAGGCATGAGACCAAAGAAAAGTGAATCAAACACAGGAGAAACAGAAATTACAGTCCTAAGACAATGACTTAGATAAAAGAAAACTGTACATTAGGTGTGAGAATGAATAAATCCAAATGGAAGCAAGAGTAAGAGTTGTCCCAAAAGGAATCTCTCACATTTTAGAAGAAGAAAGAAAGATAGAAAGACTGAAGGAAGGAAGGAAAAAAGGAAGGAAGAAAGAAAGACCAATATACTATTTAATTGCATCAAAAGTATTTTTATATCTCTGGGATACATTTTAACAATTATTATTGGTATTTACATGGAAAAATAAGCAAACAAAAATATGAAGGGGGCAACCTTGGGGTCTGAGAACAACCTCTTAGCCACAGGCTAGAATTTGAGTGAACTTCATCAGTCTCTAGAAACAACCAGGACTATCTTTGATCTCTAGTTTTTAAACATTTTTTCCTTCATTTTGAACTCCTATTACCTGAGGTCTTCATACAAAAATGATACCATATGCTGCATAATAGTGAATAAACAAAAAAGTAGAATCTCTTCAACAGATGACTCGATAAAGAAGATGTGGTTCATATATATAATTGAATAATACTCAGTCAACAGGAAGGATGAATACCCACCATTTGCATCAGCATGGATGTAACTGAAAGGGATTATGCTAAGTGAAATAAGTCAAGCAGAGAAAGACAATTATATGGTTTCACTCATATGTGCGACATAAGGAATAGCACGGAGGACAATAGGGAATGGAAGGGAAAATTGAAGGGGAAGAATCAGAGAAGGAGACAAGCCATGAAAGACTCTGGACTCCAGGAAACAAACTGAGGATTACAGAAATGAGGGGCTGGGCGGATGAGGGGGTATAAAAGTGATGGGTATTAAGGAGGGTACATATTGTGATTAGCACTGGGTATAATATGTACACTGAATCACCGAACACTACATCAAAAACTAATGATGTACTATACAGAGGAAAACTGAACATAATTTGAAAAAAAGAAACAGTATATAATTAACTATATATTTCAGTTTTGTGATTTTTTTCTGATTATGGTATCATTGTAATATTGGCCTCCTCACATGGATTATGTCCCTCATTTTCCAATATATATATTATATATATATATATATATATTTCTCTTTAAGTACTCCTTTACATGTATATTTACACACACACATATATCTATATCTATATCTATATCTATATATAGATATATTTGTAAGTACTCCTTTACATGTATTTGTTAATGCTTGGTATATTGTGTTTTTGCTTGAGTTCATCTAAAAATGTTCTCTAATTTCTGGTATGATGTATTCTTTCACCCACTGGTTATCTAAGGGTTTGATGTTTAACTTCTCTATAGAGCCTGAAATATTATTACTTATTCTTCAAAATAAATTTTATGATTTTATATTTTATGCATGAGTTATTCATCAGTGATTTTTTTGAGGGGGAATAATGTATGAGGAAGCATTCCAGCATTATTTTTTTTTCCAAACTGCTAGTGATTTGTACCAATATCACTTGTTAAAGGTTACATTTTCTTGAATGTTTTGAAGTTAGACTTTTAAAACACACAAGTTACTTTAGTGATTTGGATTCAGTTATGTATTCTATTCTGTGGGTTTTTTTTTTCTATCTGCCTATCTCTTCTCCATTTTCAAAGCTTTTCAATTTCACTATCTTTCTAATATATTTAAATATCTAGCTGAGGTAATCTCCATATATATTTTCCCCAAATTTTATTGCTACCATAGCATACTTATTGTCACTGATGAACACTTTTTTAAATTTAAACTCGTTAGATAATGTATAGTGTAGTATTGGTTTCAAAAGTAGAATTGAGTGATTCATCACTTTAATATAATACCCAGTGCTCATCCCAACAAGTGCCCTCTTTAATGCCGACCACCCATTTACCCCATACTCCCATCCACCTCCCCTACAGCAACCCTCACTTTGTTCTTTTAACTGTAGAGATGCTTATGAACATTTAAATGATTATGTCATGTTACCAAGGAAACCTAGTGTTTACCAGTGTTTACCTGATGGTAAACACTACACACTGTTGTCTTTCTTTATAAACACAATGTATTTAATTCCATTCACTCATATTCTTTAATGCCATAGACTAGCTTGAAAACAGACTTTATATTTATGTAGCAAAATTTCTGTTAAAAAGCTTTAATAGAGGTATTTATTTTGCTCACTCTTACAAATTTATATTAACTTACATTACTTTTTTAATTTTTTTGTAGAAATTTTAATTAAACTTCAATTAGTTAACATACAGTGTGATATTTGTTTCATGTGTACAGTTTAGTGATTCAACACTTCTGGTGCTCATCAAAAGTGTACTCCTTAATTTCCATCACATATTTAAACCCCCCCAACCTAACTCCCCTCTGGTAACAGTTTATTGTTTATAGTTAAGAGTCTGTTTCTTGGTTTATTCTCTCTTTCTTCCTTTACTCATTTTTATTGTTTCTTAAATTCCACATATGATTGAAATCATATGGTATTTGTCTTTTTTGGACTGACTTATTTCCCTTAACATAATACTCTCCACCTCCACCCATGCCCTTGCAAATGCGACTATTTCCTTATTTTTTATGGATGAGTAACATTTCTGTGTGTGTGTGTGTGTGTGTGTGTGTGTGTGTGTGTACCATGTCTTTATCCATTCATTAGTTGAAGGACATTTGGGCTTTTACCATAATTTGACTATTGTTGATAATGCTGCTATAAACATTGTGCGCATGTATCTCTTCAGATCAGTAGTATTTGTATCCTTTGGGTAAATACCCATTAGTGCAATTGCTAGTTAATAGGATAGTTCTATTTTTAACTTTTTGAGGAACGTCCATACTGTTTTTCAGTGGCTGCATCAGTTTGTATTACCACCAATACTTGAAGAGGGTTTCTCTTTCTCCACACCCTCGCTTGTGAGAGAGAGAACAGGTGCAGGGACCTGATGATTCCTGAGTTGTTGACTTTAGCCATTCTGACAAGGGTGAGGTGACATTTCATTGTAGTTTTGATTTTTATTTCCCTGATGATGAGTGATGTTGAACATCTTTTCATGTGTCTGTTGTCCATCTGTATAGCCTCCTTGGGGGAAAAATGTCTATTCATGTCTTCAGTGCATTTTTAATTGGATTATTCATTTTTGAGGTGTTGAATTTTGTAAGTTACCTATATTGCTAACCCTTTATCAGATATGTCATTTATCAGTATCTTCTCCCATTGCATAAGATGTTTTTAGTTTTATTGATTGTTTACTTTGCTGTGCTGAAGCTTTTTATTTTTATTCAAACTGAATAGTTTATTTTGCTTTTCTTTCCTTCATCTCAGGAGAAATAGCCACAAAGAAGTTGCAATAGACAATGTCAAATAGATTAAAGCCTGTGTTGTCCTCTAAGACTCTTATGGTTTCATGTCTCACATTTAAATCTTTAATTTGAATTTATTTTTATGTATGGTGTAAGAAAGTGGTCCAGTTTCATTCTTTTGCATGTTGCTGTCTAACAGTGTTATTTTTCTAACACCATTTGTTGAATAGATTATCATTTTTCCTTTGGATATTATTTCTAGCTTTGTTGAAGATTAGTTGACCATATTGTTGTATGTTTATTTCTGTGATTTATATTTTGTTCTGTTGACCTATGTGCCTATTTTTATGCCCCTACCATCCTACTTTGCTCACTCTAGATTTGTAATATAATACAGAATCGAGAATTGTGATGCCTCCAGCTTTGCTTTTGTTTTTCAAGGTTGCTTTGGCTATTCAGGGTCTCTCAATGCTCCATGCAAATTTTAGGATTGTCCAAGCTCTGTGAAAAATGCTGTTGTTCAGGCACCTGCGTAGCTCAGTTGGTTAAGCATCTGCCTGGACTCAGATCATCATCCCAGAGTCCTGGGACTGAGTCCCACAACCAACCCCCTGCTCAGTGGGGAGTCTGATCTCCCTTTGCCTCTCACCCTGCTCTATCATTCTCTCTCTCTCTCTCTCTCTGACAAATAAATAAATAAAATCCTTTAAAAAAGAGTTAATACTTATCCTTCTCAAGCTATTCCAGAAAACAGAAAAAGGAGAAAAACTTCCAAATTCATTCTAAAAGACCAGCACTAACCTGATGCCAAAACTAGATAAAATTGACTAAAAAAAATAAGAAATAAGCATTAGTGATGGTGGGGGAAAAAAAGAACACATTCTTGTTCTTTGTGGGAATGTAAATTGATGGGAATGTAAATCGGTGGAGTCATTGTGAAAAGCACTGTAGAGGTCCCTCAAAAAATTAAAGATAGACCTTCAACAGACAAATGGATAAGGAAGATGTGGTCCATATACACTATGGAGTATTGTGCTTCCATCAGAAAGGATGAATACCCAACTTTTGTAGCAACATGGACAGGACTGGAAGAGATTATGCTGAGTAAAATAAGTCAAGCAGAGAGAGTCAATTATCATCTTATTTGTGGAGCATAACAAATAGCGTGGAGGACAAAGGGAGATGGAGAGGAGAAGGGAGTTGGGGTAAATTGGAAGGGGAGGTGAACCATGAGAGACTATGGACTCTGAAAAACAATCTGAGGGTTTTGAAGGGGTGTGGTATGGGAGGTTGGGGGAACCAGGTGGTGGGTATTATGAGGGCATGGATTGCATGGAGCACTAGGTGTGGTGCAAAATAATAAATACTGTTATGCTGAAAATAAAAATAAATTAAAAAAGAATCTATAGGTCAGTATCTCTGATTAACATGGATTCAAATATTCTCAGTCAAATACTAGCAAACCAAATCCAACAATTCTTTAAAGGAATTATTCACAATGTTCAAGTTGGATTTATTCCTGTGTTGCAAGTGTAGTTCAATATTCCCAAATCAATCAACATCATACACCACATCAGTAGTAGAAAAGGTAAGAACATATGATTATTTCAATAGAGGCAGAAAAACTATAAAAACCCTCAACAAAGTAGGTTTAGAGGGAACAAACGTCAACATAACAAAGGTCATCCATGAAAAATTCACAGCTAATATCATCCTCAATGGGGAAAAAGTGAGTAGTTTTCCTCTATAGTCAGGAATATGACAGGGATGTCCACTCCCACCACTATTATTTAACATAGTACTGGAAGTCCAACTATAGCAATCAGACAACAAAAGGAAAGAAAAGGTATCTAAATCAGCAAGGAAGACATAAAACTTTCACTCTTTACAGATGATATGACATTCTATACAGGAAACCTGAAAGATTCTACCAAAAAAAAGTGATAAAACTGATATACTATTTCAGTAAAATTGCAGATTACAAAATCAAGGTACTGAAGTCTGTTGCATTTCTATGCATCAGTATTGAAGCAGCAGAAAGATAAATTAAAGAATCAATTACATTTATAATTGTACCACAACCAGTAAGACACATAGGAATAAATCTATCCGAAGAGGTCAAACACCTGTATCCTGAGAACTATAAAATACTAATGAGAGAAATTGAAGATGACACAAAGAAATGGAAAGACATCCCATGCTCATGGTTGGAAGAACAAATATTTTTAAACTTTCTATAATACCCAAATCAATCTACACATTTAATGCAATCTTATCAAAATGACAACAGCATTTTTCAAAATATTATTTATTTATTTGAGAGAGAGTGTGTGTAAAAGAGAGAGCACAAGGAGGGCCAACATGCAGAGGCAGAAGCAAGCTCTTCACTGAGGAAGGAGCTTGATGAGCAAGGACTTGATCCCAGGACCCTGGGATCATGACCTGAGCCTAAGGCAAAAGCTTAACCACTAAGCCACCCAGGGGCACCAGTATTACTCCCTTTTAAATGTTTAGTAGAATTCGCCTACGAAGCCATAGCCCTGGATTAATATCTTGTGATTTTTTTGATTACTGATTGAATTTCCTTGTGTCTTATCAGTCTATTCAAATTGTCTATTTCCTTGAATTTCAGTTTCAGTAGTTTGTGGGTTTATAGGAATTTATTCATCTCCACTAGGTCGTCCAATTAGTTGGCATATAGTTTTTCATAATATCCTTGTATTTTAGTGCTCTTTGTTGTTATTTATTCTCATCTTTTGCAATTTTATTCATTTGAGTCCCCTTTTTTAATTTTTATTAAAATTATTTAATAATTTTCTTAATTTATTCAAAGAACAATATCCTGTTTTGTTGATCTGTTTTATCGTTTGTTTTTGTTTTGTTTTGTTTTAGTTTACATATAATTTATTTCTGCTGAAATATTTATTGTATCATTCTTTCTACCGGTTTAGTATTCAGTAGTTCCTTTTCCAGCTTCTGTAGGAGTAAAGTTAGGTTTTTTACTTAGGATTTTTGTTCCTTCTTAACATTGGCTTCTATTGTACAGACATTTGCTCTTATACCACTTTTGCTGCATCTGAAAGTTTTTGACCATTGTGTATTCATTTTCATTTGTTTGCATGTAATTTTTTAATTTCTTTTTTTTTCCTCGTTGATCCATTGATTGTTTAGTAGTATGTTGTTTAGCCTCCCTGTGTTTGTGGTCTTTACAAAGTTTTTATTCTGCTTAACTTCTAGTTTCATAGCACTGTGGTCAGAAAATATTCATGATATGATTTTAATCTTATTATGTTTGTTGACTCCTGTTTTGTGGCCCAATCTGTTGTATTCTGGAGAATGTCTCATGTACACTTGAAAAGAATATGTATTCTGCTGTTTCAGAGTGGAGCATTTTGAATATATCTGTTAAGTCCATCTGGTCAAATGTGTCATTCAAAGGAATTGTGTTCTGTTTATTTAATAGTTCCCTACTTTTTTCTATTTTTACACTCTTGGTTTTATTTTATTTTATTATTTTTATTGTGTTATATTAGTCACCATTAAATACATCATTAGTTTTTGATGCAGTGTTCCAAGATTCACTATTTATGTACAATACCCAGGACTCCATGCAATACGTGCCCTCCTTAATACCCACCACCAGGCTCATTCCCCTCACCTCCCGCAAAACTATCAGTTTGTTTCTTGGAGTCCACAGACTCACATTGTTCCTCTCCCCCTCTTATTTCCCACAATTCACTTTTCCTATCCTTGTAATGTCTTCCATATTATTCTTTATGTTCTACAAGTAAGTGAAATCATATGATAATTGACTTTCTCTGCTTGACTTAATTCACTCAGCATAATCTCCTCCAGTCCCATACATGCTGATGCAAAAATTGGGTATTCATCCTTCCATATGGCTGAGTAATATTCAGTTATATAAATGGACCACATCTTCTTTTTCCATTCATCTGTTGAAGGGCATCATCTTGGCTCTTTCCACAGTTTGGATATTGTGGACATTGCTACTATGAACATTGGGGTAAATATGGCCCTTCTTTCACTACGTATCTATCTTTGGGGTAAATACCCAGTAGTGTAATTGCCAGGTCATAGAGTAGCTCTATTTTTAATTTTCTGAGGAATCTCTGTGATGTTTTCCAAAGTGGCTGCACCAACTTGCATTCCCACCAACAGTGTAAGAGGTTTCCCCTTTCTCCACATCCTCTCCAACATTTGTTCTTTCCTGCATTGTTAATTTTTGCAATTCTAACTGGTGTAAAGTGGTATCTCAAGGTAGTTTCAATTTAAATTTCCCTAATGGCTAATGATGATGAACATTTTTTATATGTCTGCTAGCCATTTATAGATCTGCATTGAAGAAGTGTCTGTTCCTGTCTTATACCCATTATTTTTTATCTTTTATTTTGTTAATTAAATTTATTTATTTTCAGCATAACAGTATTCATTATTTTTTCACCACACCCTGTGCTCCATGCAATCCGTGCCCTCTATAATTATCTGTTTTTTTGTGGTATTGAGTTTGAGAAGTTCTTTATAGATCTTGGATATCATCCCTTTGTCTGTCATGTCATTTGCAAATATCTTCTCCCATTCACATTCAGTGGATTGCCTCTTTGTTTTGTTGACTGTTTCCTTTACTCTATAGAAGCTTTTTATCTTGACAAAGTCTTAGAAGTCCATTTTCACTTTTGTTTCCCTTGACTTTGGAGACATGTCTTGAAAGAAGTTGTTGTGGCCGATGTGGAAGAGGTTACTGCCTATATTCTCCTCTAGGATTCTTGTCTCACACGGAGGTCTTTCATCCATTTTGAGTTTATCTTTGTGTATGGTGTAAGAGAATGGTTGAGTTTCATTCTTCTATACATAGCTGTCCAATTTTCCCAGAAGCCTTTTTTGAAAAGACTGTCTTTTTTCCACTGGATATTTTTTCCTGCTTTGTCAAAGATTAGTTGACCAGAGTTGACTGTGCATATCTGGCTCTCTACTCTGTACCATTGGTCTCTGTGTCCTTTCTTGTGTCAGGACCATGCTGTCTTGATGGTCACAGCTTGGAATAAAGCATGAAATCAGGCAACGTTATGCCCCCAGCTTTGTTTTCCTTTTCAACATTCCCTTAGCAATTTGGGGTATTTTCTGGTTCCATACAAATTTTAGGATTGTTTGTTCCAGCACTTTGAAAAATGCCTTTAGTATTTTGGTTAGGATGGAATTGAAAGTATAGATTGCTCTGGGCAGTATAGACATTTTAACAATGTTTATTCTTCTGATCCATGAGCATAGAATGGTTTTCTTTTTGTGTCTTCAATTTCTTTCATGAGTGTTCTGTAATTCCTCAAATATAGATACTTTACCTCTTTGGACAGGTTTATTCATAGGTATCTTATGGGTTTTGGTGCTATTTGAAATGGTATCAATTCTCTAAGTTCCCCTTCTACAGTTTCATTTTTAGTATATAAGAAAGCAACTGATTTCTGTGCATTGATTATGTATCCTTCCACATTATGGAATTGCTGTATGAGTTCTAGTAATTCGGGAGTGGAGTCTTTTACACATAAAGTATCATGTCATCTCTGAAGAGAGAGAGAGTTTGATTTCTTCTTTGCCAGTTTGAATACTTTGTATTTCTTTTTGTTGTCCAATTGCTAGGACTTCTAGTACTATGTTAAACAACAGTGGCAAGAGTGGGCATCTTTGTCATGTTCCTGATCTCAATGGATGGGCTCTCAGCTTTTCCCCATTTAGAATGATAATCCCTGCGGGTTTTTCATAGATGAATTTTATGAAGTTGAAGAATGTTCCCTCTATCCCTATACTTTGAAGAGTTTTAATTAGGAAAGGATGTTGTATTTTGTCAAATGCTTTTTCTGCATCAATTAAGAGGACCATGTAGTTTTTGTCTCTTCTCTTATTTATGTTTTCTATCACATTGATTGATTTGTGAATATTGAGCCACCCTTGAATCCAAGGGATAAATCCCACCTAGTCATGGTGAATAATCCTTTAAATGCACTGTTGGATACTATTAACTTAACTTATTGGCATATAACCATAGATAATTTCTAATGATTGTTTCTACTTCCTTGGTGTTAGTCGTGATCTCTTCCCTTTCATTCATAATTTTATTAATTTGGGTCCTCCCTCTTTTCTTTTGGATTAGTTTGGCCAGTGGTTCAATCTTATTAATTCTTTCAAAGAAACAGCTTCTGGTTTTGTTGATGTGTTCTACTGTACCTCTAGTTTCATCTCAGTGATCTCTGCTCTAATATTAATTAGTTCTTTTCTTGTGCATGGGGTTGGCTTAATTTGTTGTTGATTCTCCAATTCTTTAAGATGTAAATAGAGTTTGTGCATTTGGGAATTTTTGTCTTCTTTTTTTGAGTGAGGCTTGGTTGGTTCTGTATTCCCCCCTTAGGACTGTGTTTGCCATATCCCATAGGTTTTGAACAAATGTGTCTTCATTCTTATTGGTTTGCATGAATTGTTTTAGTTCTTCTTTGATTTCCTGGTGGATCTAAAAATTTTTGAGCAGGATGATCTTTAGCTTCAAAGTGTTCAAATTCTTTTGAAACTTTTTGTTGTGATTGAGTTCCAGTTTCAAAGCATTATTGTATGGGAGCACCTGGGTGGCTCGGTGGGTTAAAGCCTCTGCCTTTGGCTCAGGTCATGATCCCAGGGTGCTGGGATAAAGCCCCACATCAGGCTCTCTGCTCAGCAGGGAGCCTGCTTCTTCGTCTTTCTCTGCCTGCCTCTCTGCCTACTTGTGATCTCTATCTGTTAAATAAATAAGTGAAATCTTTTTTTTAAAAAAAGCATTATAGTTTGAGAATATGCAGGGAATAATATCAGTCTTTTGGTATTGGATGAGACCTGACTTCTGACCTCATGTGGTCTAATGTTGACAGAGTTCCATGTGTGCTCAAGAAGAATGAGTATTCCATAGTTTTATGATCGAATAATATGTATATTATCTATGAAGTTCATCTGGTCCAATGTGTCATTCAAAGCTCTTGTTTCTTTGTTGATTTTCTGCTTAGATGACCTGTATATTGTTGAGTGGCTTGTTAAGATCCCCTACAATTAAAGTGCTCTTATCAATATGAATCTTTATCTAACCATATAGCTTATGTGGTTAGCTGCTCCCATGTTGGAGGCATAAATATTTACAATTGTTAGATCTTCTAGGTGGAGAGACCCTTTAAGGATCATGTAGCATCCATCTATATCTCTGACTACAGTCTTTCGCTTACAATGTAATTTGTCTGATATTAGTATTGCTACCCCAGCTTTCTTTGGAGGTCCATTGCATGAAGGATGGTTCTCCATCCCTTCACTTCAGTCTGGATGTATCTTTAGGTTCAAAATGTGTCTCTTGTGGACAGCATATGGATGGGTCCTGTCTTTTTATCCTGTCTGCAACCCTGTGTTGTTTTATGGGAGCATTTAAGCTGTTCGTGTTCAGAATGATTATCGAAAGATAAGTTTTTATTGTCATCATGTTGATTGTGTAGTTCTTGTTTCTATAGATTGTCTCTGTAAATTTCTGTTTTATATCACTCTTGGGGTATTTCTTCTTTTGTACAACCCCCCTTAATATTTCTTGTAGTGCTGACTTGTTGGTCACATAATCTTTTGTACTTTGTGGGTTTTGGAAGCTCTTTATCTCTCTAACAATTCTGAATGTAAGCCTTGCCAGATAAAGTATTCTTGGTTTCATGTTTTTTGCATTTAGTGCTCTGAGTCTGTCTTGCCAGATTTTTCTGGCTTACCAGGTTTCTGTGGCCATGTCTGACATTATTCTGATGGTCCTTCCTTTGTACATAAGGAATCTCTTCCTCCAACTGCCCTTAAGACATCTTCATTGAATTTATGATTCATGAATTTCACATTCACATGTCTGGAGGTCTTTGGACTCTTGTTGATCTTGGAGGTGTCCTCTCTGCCTCTAGGACATGAACAGTTGTTCCATTCCCCAGGTTACAGAAATTTTCATCTAGGGTTTGTTCAACTGTATCTTCTAATCCTCTTTTTCTCTCCACCCCCTCAGGGATTCAATAATTAGGACACTGGAATATTTCATGGCATCATTTATTTCCCTAATTATGTTTTCATGGATTCTAAGCTGTTTGTTCTAGGCCTCCTCCTGATCCTTCTTTTCTATCAGTTTGTCTTATACATCACTAATTCCATCCTCTGCCTCATTTACCCTAGCCATTAGAGTATTTAAATTAGATTGGATCTCATTGATAACATTTTTACATTCTGCCATATCAGCTCTCACTTCTGCCCTTTGAGATTCTATGTTGCCTCTAATGGTCTTCTCTAACCTAGCCATTGTCTGGGTAATCTTTACCATGAATTCTATTTCTGACATATTGTTTAGGTCCATATCTAATAGTTTTGTGGCAGAGGTCACAGTCTCTGAATTTTTCCTCTGTTTGGTCTTCATTCTCCTAGTCATTTTGGTAAGAGATGGTTGAGGGGATGTATAGTTTAATATATCATCCACAATCCAAGCAAGGTGCACCCTGGAGAGTTTTGGAGAAAGCAGAAGTCACCACCAAAAAAGAAAGGAAAAAGAAAAATGAAAGAGAAAAACAAAAAAGAAAAAAATAACCACTCACAACGAACCCTAAGGATAAGATTTGTAACATACAAAAACAAAAACATACACACAGAAACACTGACAAAAGAATGAGACTGGAAGGTGGTTATAAACCCTTGGTGTTGGCAAGGAAGATTATTTCAGTTCTGACAGGGTGTATCTTGTTATCTTTGTTAAAGGACTCAATGTTCCAGAGATACAAGGAAATTAAATATTAATTAATTAATTATATAAATAAGTTAAATAAATTATATATATATATATATATATATATGGCATTGAATAGAGAGAAAGGACTACCTTGAAGATATATATATATATATATATATATATATATACACACACACACACACACACACACACACACAAAGGTATATGTATGAAAAAAGTTCAAATTAAAAATTTATTATGGATATGTTGTAATAAACATTTAGTTGAAATGGTAAGTAGGTAACCAAAAAAAAAAAGTAAAAGAACAAGAATGACGAGAACGAATTTTTAAAAAGAAAGATAAAAGTTGTATCTACAGAATATACACGTTTTGAGGGCTTAATATATTGTTATCCCCTGAGTTTGGGGTTTTACAGTTTTAAAGGGATGCTGTGGTTGTAGTCCTCCTGTTCTTTTGGTTTTTCTTCTGAGGGAGGGCCTGGCCACATTGTTTTTCAGTCAGTTTTGTTTGGGCTGAGTTTCCCTGCCCTCTGTCAAGGGACTGGGCTCTGTGGAAACTGTTTTTTCAGGCTTTTGTTCTCTGGAGGTTTTTGTTCTTTGGTGGCTTTTTGGGTCTTTTTCCAGGGTCAGAGCAAAGTAAACTCTCTGCACCCAAACATCTGCCTCAGAGAGAAGCCACATTCTGCTCCCCTATGAATGGTCTGGAACACACAGACTCTCCCTCTCTAAACTCTGTTGAACACCAAAAACTCCCACAGGTGGTGCACACCCCCAGCCACCATCGCGACACCAGACAACATGGTCGCCTGAGGTCCCTGCTTGTCTCTGTACACCTGTGCAACTAAAACCACACGCAATACTGGTCCCAGCACACCTGATTCCCCAGCTAGCATTCCTGGGACTGCTGTGTGGAGCCCACCCCCACGCCAGGGGCACTCATTCCCAGTGGTGATGCAGGCAGCAGATGGTGTTGGACCCAGGGACCACTGACAGGAGCCCATGCTGGGCTCTCTTAGGCACAGTGAGAGAGCACTCAACCCAGCAGTGGTGCAATCGGTGGATGTCTGCGGACCCATGCACAGCTGACTGTAGCCCATGCCGGGCTTTCTCAAGTATGGGTGGGCACTGGCTTTGGCCATCCTGGGACTGTGGGCTTAGGTCCACATGTGTGACTACCCAATCCCAGAAATTGTCCCTCAAGCCCCTTTGTTCTTTTTGAGAGCTGTAAACCTGTCTCCAAGCTAAAGCTGGTCGCCAAGCACAGGGTAGTTTTGAATTGGGGTATTATTTTCCAATGAGTCACTTCTGGTGGCTCCCTCGTCCTTCTGTTTATTTTCCAATATCAGTCAGTTTACAAATCAGTTTACAAGTGGATGTCAAAAGAAAGCCAAAGCAGCAGGAGTTATATTGCATAAACTAGACTTTAAAATCAAGACTGTCAATATAGACAAAGACAAAAATAGACAAAGAATAGACAAAATAGGGCTTTATGTAACCATAAAATGACAATCCAACAAGATTTTCTAACAGTTGTAACTTTTATGCACCCAACATAGGAGGACTGAAACATATAAAACAATTAATAACAAAGATAAAGGAACTAATTAATAATTCTACATTAATATCAGGGGATTCTAACATCCCACTGACATCCATGGACAGATCATCTAAACAGGAAAACAAAACAAAACAAACAAACAAACAAAATAAAACAAAAACAAGAGAACAATGTCTTTGAATGACTCCCTGGACAGATGGACTTATGAGATGTATTCAGAACATTCCACTCTAAAATAGAAGAATATACATTCTTTACAAGTGCAGAATAGATAATACATTGGGTAAAACAGGACTCAACAAATACAAGAAGATTAAAGTCATACCATGCACTGTTTCTGACCATAATGCTATGAAACGAAGTCAACCATAAGAAAAATATGAAAAGAACACAATACATAGAGGTACTATATCCTGGTACTAAACAATGAGTGGGTCATTTAGGAAATAAAATTTGAAATTAGAAAAAACAGAAAAGGATGAAAATGAAAACAAAACTATCCAAATCTTTAAGGATGTAACAAAAGTAGTCCCAAGAGGGAGATGTAGGCCAATACAAGCCTACTGCCAGAATCATGAAAAATCTCAAATAAAAACCTAACCTAACACCTAATGGAACTAGAAAAAGAACAATAAATGAAGTCCAAAGCCAACAGAATAAGGGGAATAATAATGATAAGATTAGAAGTTAATGGGGGTGCCTGGGTGGCTCAGTCAGTTAAGCATCTGTCTTCAGCACAGGTCACGGTTTCAGGGTCCTGGGATTGAGCACCATGTCAGGCCCTCTGCTCAGCAGGGAGTCTTCTTCTCCCTCTCCCTCTGCCCCTCCCTGAAACTCGTGCTCTTTCTCAAATAAATAAGTAAAATATTTTTTTTTAAAAAGAAATTAATGATATAGAAACTAAAAGAAACAAATGGAGCAGAACAGATTAAAGAAAACAGGAGCTGTTATTTTGAAATAATTAAGAAAACTATAAACTTTTTCAGACATTTCAAAGAGAGAGAGAGAGAAGGACCCAAATAAATAAAATAAAAAAGGAGGGAGGAGAAATAAAAAAACAACGCTGACATACAATCATAAAATATTATGAAAAAGTATATGTCAACAAATTGGACAACCTAGAATAAATGAATAAATTTTTATAATATATAAACTACCAAAATGAAACAGGAAGACATAGGAAAATTGAATGGACAGAAAACAAAACAAAACAAAACAAAACAAACAAACCTGAATCAGCAATCCAAAAACTCCCTATACACAAAAGTTCAGGGCCAGATGACTTCACAGAAGAATTCTAACAAACATTAAAAGAAGAGTAAATATCTATTCTTTTCAAACTATTATGGAAAAATATGAAGAACATAAAATCTTCCAAATTAATTCAAACCTGATACCAAAACTGGAAACAGAGACCACTAAAAAAAAGAACTACAAGCCAATATCCTTGATGAACATAGGTGAAAAATTTATTAATAAAATGTAAGGAGGTGGAGGCAAGATGGTTGAGGAGTAGGTGTCCCTATTTCAACCCATCCCCTGAATTGAGCTGAATATCTACCTGACTACTCTCAATACCCATGAATTCAGCCTGAGATGTAAGAAGATATATATAAGGATCTATACCAAAAATATATCTGACAGTTGTTTTCATGGTATGAAGTAGGGAGACATGGTTCTGTGGGCAGATATCAGAAGATAAATGGAAGGGGAAGGGAGCCTCTGGGATCCTGTGCCATCCCGATCCTGCACTGTCAGAGTGCAAAAGCCTCCCATGCTGGGAACCAGATACAGATTTTCAGACCAGTAGTGGCAGGGAAAGGACAATAAGGCAGGCCACCCAGACTGAACCTGGAGCTGTGGGGGCCCATATGTGAACTGGGTGTATCTGGTGGTTTTAGAAGCACAAAAAGCATAAATGTGCCTGGAGCTGCAAGGGCTGAGAGTGGGGGTGTGGGGCACACAACCCAGTATTCTGTGGTTTTTAAAACCACAGACACAAATGGAGTCAGTATGACCTGGAGGGCTTTCTAGAGAACAGACTGCAATCTCTCTTTTCTGAGACAGAAGTTTGTAACGGTCGTATCTACTCTGACTCTCAGAAGAGATGCTGAAAGCCACCAGGGAAAGGTGCCACAGTACAAAACACCCCCAAAATCGATTTTCAATGAGCTCATCTCCCCTAAAGGGCTAGGGCAACTCTACCCAAAAAGGGCAACATGAGTAACAGCACGACAGGCCCCTCCCCCAGAAGATAAGTTGAAAGAACAAGGCCGACAACCCTAAGGTCCCTATAAAACAGATGCATCTTTCTTGGGTTGTGGTCAATAGTTTGGACTCTGTACATTTCCTCAACCACACCTCAAGAGAATGACTAAGAGGAGGAAAATTTCACGGGAAAACCTTGAGACTGTGACCTCTGCCACAGAACTAATGGATATGGATATAAGCAAGAAGTAAGAAATAAACTTCAGGGTAACAATTATGCAGACAATACCTAGGATGGAGAAAACCATTAATGACAACAGATTCACTAAGGGCAGAAGTGAGAGCTGATCTGGCAGAATGTAAAAATGTTATCAATGAGATCGAATCTAATCTAGATTCTCTAACAGCTAGAGTAAAAAAGGCAGAAGAACAAATTAGAGATCTAGAAGACAAACTGATAGAAAAGAAGGAGCAGAGGTGCCTGTTTGGCTCAGCTGGTTAAGTGGCTGCCATTGGTTCAGGTCATGAACCCAGGGTCCTAGGATTGGGCCCCACATTGGGCTCCCTGCTCAGCAAAAAGCCTACTTCTCCCTCTCCTTCTGCCTGCTACTCTGCCTGCTTGTGCTCTCTCTTTATCTCTCTGTCAAATAAATAAATAAAATCTTTATAAAAAGAAAGAAAAGAAAGATCAGGAAGAGTCCCAGAACAAACACCTTAGAATCCATGAAAACAGAATTAGAGAAATCAGTGATGCCATGAAACATTCAAATGTCAGAATTATTGGGATCCCTGAGAGGGTAGAGAAAAATAGAGGACTAGAAAATATATTTGTGCAAATTCTAGCTGAGAACTTCCTTAATCTAAGGAATGAAACAAGAATTCATGTCCTAGAGAAAGAGAGAATGCATCCTAAGATCAAGGAGAATAAAACATCAGCACAGCATGTAATAGTAAAACTTGCAAATCTTAAAACCATCTTAAGGGCAATTAGGAGGAAGTGGTTTCTTACACAGAGAGGGAGGAACATCAGAATAACATCAGACCTGTCCGCAGAAACCTGGCAAACTAGAAAGGACTGGCAAGACATATTCAGGGTACTAAATGAGAAGAATGCCGCCAAGAATACTTTATTTGACAAGACTGTCATATAGAATGGATGGAGAGATAATGAGCTTCCAAGACCAGCCAAGACTGAAAGAATATATGACCACTAAGCCAGTCCTGTAAGAAATATTAAGGGGGGTTCTATAAAAGGAGAAATACCCAAAGAGTGATATGGAACAGAAATTTACAGAGACAATTTATAAAAACAAGGAGCTCGCAGGAAAAATGATGACAATAAAATTGTACCTTTCAATAATCATTCTCAATCCGATTGGCCTAAATGCTCACATAAATAGCCACAGGGTTACAGAATGGATAAAAGACAGGACCCATTCATATGCTGTCTACAAGACACTCTTTTGAAACCTAAAGGTACATCCAGGCTGAAAGTGAAGAGATGAAGAATCATCTTTCATGCAATGAAAGCTGGGGTAGCCATTCTAATATCAAACAAATTCGATTTTAAGCTAAATACTGTAGTCAGAGATACAGAATGACACTTTATCATTTGAAAAGGGTCTATTCAACAAGATCTAACAATTATAAATATCTATGATGCAACTTAGTAACAACCAACCATATAAGCCAACTGTTAACCAAAATAAAAAGGCACATTGATAAAAATACATTCATTGTATGAGACCTTAACACTTCAATATCAACAATAGACAGATCATCTAGGCAGAAAATCAACAAGAGCTTTGAATGACACACTGGACTAGATGGATCTCATATATATATACAGAACATTCCACCCTAAAGCAACATGAAACTAATTCTTCTCAAGTGCACATGGAACTTTCTCCAGAATAAAACACATAGTGGTCACAAGTCAGGTTTCAACTGATACCAAAAGACAGATTATTCCCTGCATATCCTCAGACCATAATGTTTGAAACTGGAGCTCAGTCACAGGAAGAAATGTTGGGGGGCGCCTGGGTGGCTCAGTGGGTTAAGCCTCTGCCTTCGGCTCAGGGCATGATCTCAGGGTCCTGGGATCGAGCCCCATATTGGGCTCTCTGCTCAGCGGGGAGCCTGCCTCGCCTTCTCTCTCTGCCTGCCTCTCTGCCTACTTGTGATCTCTCTCTTCCTGTCAAATAAATAAATAAATTAAAAAAAAAAAAGAGGAAATGTTGGAAGAAATTCAAACACTTGGAAGCTAAAGACCATTCTGCTCACAATGATTGGATCAGCCAGGAAAAAAAAAAAAAAAAAACTTAAACAGTTAACGGAAACAAGTGAGAACAAAAATACATTAGTCCAAAAATTATGGGAAATGGCAAATTTGGTCCTAAGGTGGAAATATATAGTCACCCAAGCCTCCCTCAAAAAAAAAAAAAAAAAAAAAAACTGAAAAATCTAGAACACACCAACTGTCTCTACACCTTAAAGAACTGAGAATCAACAACAAATTAAGCCTAATTCATACATGAGAAGGGAAATAATTAAGATTTTAGAGCAGAGATTGATGAATTAGAAACCAGAAATACATAGGTATCTTATGGTTTTGGGTGCAATTGTAAATGGGATTGACTCCTTAATTTCTCTTTCTTCTGTCTTGTTGGTGTAGATAAATGCAACTGATTTCTGTGCATTGATTTTATATCCTGACACTTTACTGAATTCCTGGACAAGTTCTAGCAGTTTTGGAGTAGAGTCTTTTGGGTTTTCCACATATAGTAACATATCATCTGCGAAGAGAGAGAATTTGACTTCTTCTTTGCCGATTTGGATGCCTTTAACTTCCTTTTGTTGTTGGATTGCTGAGGCTAGGACCTCTAGTACTATGTTGAATAGCAGTGGTGATAATAACATCCCTGCCGTGTTCCTGACCTTAGCAGAAAAGCTTTGAGTTTTTCTCCATTGAGAATGATATTTGTGGTGGGTTTTTCATAGATGGCTTTGATGATATTGAGGTATGTGCCCTCTATCCCTACACTTTGAAGAGTTTTGATCAGGAAAGGATGCTGTACTTTGTCAAATGCATTTTCAGCATCTATTGAGAGTATCATATGGTTCTTGTTCTTTCTTTTATTGATGTGTTGTATCACATTGACTGATTTGCGGATGTTGAACCAACCTTGCAGCCCTGGAATAAATCCCACTTGGTCGTGGAGAATAATCCTTTTAATTTACTGTTGAATCCTATTGGCTAGTATTTTGGTGAGAATTTTCGCATCTGTGTTCACCAAGGATATTGGTCTATAGCTCTCTCTCTTTTTTTTTTTTTTTAAAGATTTTATTTATTTACTTGAGAGAGAGACAGTGAGAGAGAGCATGAATGAGGAGAAGGTCAGAGAGAGAAGCAGACTCCCCATGGAGCTGGGATTCCAATGCGGGACTTGATCCCGGGACTCCAGGATCATGACCTGAGCCGAAGGCAGTCGTCCAACCAACTGAGCCAACCAGGCGTCCCAAGATAGCTCTCTTTTTTGATGGGATTCTTGTCTGGTTTTGGGATCAAGGTGATGCTGGCCTCATAAAATGAGTTTGGAAGTTTTCCTTCCATTTCTATTTTTTGGAACAGTTTCAGGAGAATAGGAATTAGTTCTTCTTTAAATGTTTGGTAGAATTCCCCCGGGAAGCCGTCTGGCCCTGGGCTTTTGTTTGTTTGGAGATTTTTAATGACTGTTTCAATCTCCTTACTGGTTATGGGTGTGTTCAGGCTTTCTATTTCTTCCTGGTTCATTTGTGGTAGTTTTTATGTTTCTAGGAATGCATCCATTTCTTCCAGATTGTCCAATTTGTTGGCGTAGAGTTGCTCATAGTATGTCCTTATAATAGTGTGTATTTCTTTGGTGTTAGTTGTGATCTCTCCTCTTTCATTCATGATTTTATTTATTTGGGTCCTTTCTCTTTTCTTTTTGATAAGTCGGGCCAGGGGTATATCAATTTTATTAATTCTTTCAAAGAACCAGCTCCTAGTTTTGTTGATTTGTTCTATTGGTTTTTTTTGTATTTCTATTTCATTGATTTCTGCTCTGATCTTTATCATTTCTCTTCTCCTGCTGGGCTTAGGGTTTCTTTCTTGTTCTTTCTCCAGCTCCTTTAGCTGTAGAGTTAGGTTGTGTACCTGAGACCTTTCTTGTTTCTTGAGGAAGGATTGTACCACTATATATTTTCCTCTCAGGACTGCCTTTGTTGTGTCCCACATATTTTGAACCGTTGTATTTTCATTATCATTTGTTTCCATGATTTTTTTCAATTCTTCTTTAATTTCCCGGTTGGCCCATTCATTCTTTAGAAGGATGCTGTTTAGTCTCCATGTATTTAGGTTCTGTCCAAACTTCCTTTTGTGGTTGAATTCTACCTTTAGAGCATTGTGGTCTGAAAATATGCAGGGAATGATCCCAATCTTTTGATACTGATGGAGTCCTGATTTAGGACCGAGGATGTGATCTATTCTGGAGAATGTTCCATGTGCACTAGAGAAGAATGTGTATTCTGTTGCTTTGGGAAGAAATGTTCTGAATATATCTGTGATGTCCATCTGGTCCAGTGTGTTGTTTAAGGCCTTTATTTCCTTGCTGATCTTTTGCTTGGATGATCTGTCCATTTCAGTGAGGGGAGAGTTACAGTCCCCTACTATTATTGTATTATTGTTTATGTGTTTCTTTGATTTTGTTATTAATTGGTTTATATAGCTGGCTGCTCCCACGTTGGGGGCATAGATATTTAAAATTGTTAGATCTTCTTGTTGAACAGACCCTTTGAGTATGATATAGTGTCCTTCCTCATCTCTTATTATAGTCTTTGGCTTAAAATCTAATTGATCTGATATAAGGATTGCCACTCCTGCTTTCTTCTGATGTCCATTAGCATGGTAAATTCTTTTCCACCCCCTCACTTTAAATCTGAAGGTGTCTTTGGGCTTAAAGTGAGTTTCTTGGAGGCAGCACATAGATGGGTTTTGTTTTTTTATCCATTCTGATACCCTGTGTCTTTTGACTGGGGCATTTAGCCCATTAACATTCAGGGTAACTATTGAGAGATATGAATTTAGTGCCATTGTATTGCCTTTAAGGTGACTTACTGTATATGGTCTCTGTTCCTTTCTGATCTACCACTTGTAGGCTCTCTCTTTGCTTAGAGGACCCCTTTCATTATTTCCTGTAGAGCTGGTTTGGTGTTTGCAAATTCTCTCAGTTTTTGTTTGTTCCGTAAGCTTTAAATCTCTCCTTCTATTTTCAATGATAGCCTAGCTGGATATAGTATTCTTGGCTGCATGATTTTCTCATTTAGTGCTCTGAAAATATCATGCCAGCTTTTTCTGGCCTGCCAGGTCTCTGTGGATAAGTCAGCTGCCAATCTAATATTTTTACCATTGTATGTTACAGACTTCTTTTCCCGGGCTGCTTTCAGGATTTTCTCTTTGTCACTGAGACTTGAATATTTTACTATTAGGTGACGGGGTGTGGGCCTATTCTTATTGATTTTGAGGGGCGTTCTCTGAACCTCCTGAATTTTGATGCTCGTTCCCTTTGCCATATTGGGGAAATTCCCCCCAATAATTCTCTCCAGTATACCTTCTGCTCCCCTCTCTCTTTCTTCTTCTTCTGGAATCCCAATTATTCTAATGTTGTTTCGTCTTATGGTGTCACTTATCTCTCGAATTCTCCCCTCGTGGTCCAGTAGCTGTTTGTCCCTCTTTTGCTCAGCTTCTTTATTCTCTGTCATTTGGTCTTCTATATCACTAATTCTTTCTTCTGCCCCATTTATCCTAGCAGTGAGAGCCTCCATTTTTGATTGCACCTCATTAATAGCTTTTTTGATTTCATCTTGGTTAGATTTTAGTTCTTTTATTTCTCCAGAAAGGTCTTTTATATCTCCAGAGAGGGTTTCTCTCATATCTTCCATGCCTTTTAGGAGCCCGGCTAGAACCTTGAGAATTGTCATTCTGAACTCTAGATCTAAAATATTACCAATGTCTGTATTGATTAGGTCCCTAGCCTTCAGTACTGTTTCTTGTTCTTTTTTTTTTTTTGTGGTGAATTTTTCCGTCTTGTCATTTTGTCCAGATAAGAGTATATGACGGAGCAAGTAAAATACTAAAAGGGTGGCAACAACCCCATGAAAATATGCTTTAACCAAATCAGAAGAGATCCCAAATTGTGAGAGGGGAGAAAGGGGTAAAAAGAGGTTCAAAAAGGAAGAAAGAAAAAAAAATAAAAAAAAAGAAATAAAGAAAAGAATTAAAAAAGAAAACAAAGAAAAATATAAAAAAGTATATATATATATATATATATATATATATATATATATTAGATAAACTAGTTAAAAAACGTTAAAAAAGAAAAGGGTAAAAGTTAAAAAAAGAAAATTTTACCCGAAGGCGTGAAAAAAAAATGAAAAAGAAAAAAATTATATTAACTGCAAGACTAAAAAAAATCACAGGGATAAAGCCATGAGTTCCGTGCTTTGCTTTCTCCTCCTCTGGAATTCTGCTGCTCTCCTTGGTATTGAAACCTCACTCCTTGGTATGTGAACTTGGTCTTGGCTGGATTTCTTGTTGATCTTCTGGGGGAGGGGCCTGGTGTAGTGATTTTCAAGTGTCTTTGCCCCAGGTGGAATTGCACCGCCCTTACCAGGGGCTGGGCTGAATAATCCGCTCGGGTTTGCTTTCAGGAGCTTTTGTTTCCTGAGAGCTTTCCATAGAGTTCCGGAGGACGGGAAAACAAATGGCGGTCTCCTGGTCTCCGGCCCGGAGGAGCCAAGAGCCCGGGGCCGCACTCCTCAGTGCGCCCTCAGAGAACAGCGCTCAGTTACTCCCGTCTGCCCGACCTCCGGCCGCGCTCCGAGCTCACCGAGCCTTTGGCTGGTTCAAGGTAACACCGAGCTGTGAGCTTACTGTTGGCTCTGTCTCTGTAGCCGGCTTTCCCGTTCCAATACTGGCAAGCTCTGCGATACTCAGACACCCCCGATCCTTCTGTGACCCTGCGGGACCTGAGGCCACGCTGACCCCGTGTGGGCTTCGCCCCGGTTTAGCCTCTGGAATAATGTCCTTCAGTGGAACAGACTTTTAAAAGTCCCGATTTTGTGCTCCCTTGCTCCGCCGCTTGCTGGGAGCCAGCCCCTCCCCCTGGGGTCTATCTTCCTGTCGCTTTGGATTCACGTCTCCACCAGTCCTACCTTTCAGAAAGTGGTTGTTTTTCTGTTTCCAGAATTGCTGTTCTTCTTCTCTTCAATCTGCTGATGGATTTGTAGGTGTTTACAATCTTTAGATAAGCTATCTAGCTGATCTCCTGCTAATTGAAGTAGTCTCAGCCTGCTACTTCTCCACCATCTTGACTCCCTTCCCAGCCTCTTAAGGTTTGTCTCAACCTCCAGTTTCCCCCAATTCACTTTTGCTTTCCTTCTCCTAATGTCCTCCATATTATTCTGTGTGTCCCACAAGTAGGTGAAACCATATGATAATTGACTTTCTCTGCTTGACTTATTTCATGCAACATAATCTCCTCCAGTCCCAGCTATGCTTATGCAAAAGTTTGGTATTCATCTTTTCTGATGGCTGGGTAATATTCCATTGTGTATATGGGCCACATCTTCTTTATCCATTCATCTGTTGAAGGGCATCTTTGTTCTTTCCAGTTTGGCGATTGTAGACATTGCTGCTATGAGCGTCAGAATACATATGGCCCTTCTTTTCACTACCTCTGTTTCTTTGGGGTAAATACCCAGTGGTGCAATTGCCAGGTCATAGGGTAGCTCTATTTTTAATTTCTTAAGGAATCTCCACACTGTTTTCCAAAGTGGTTGCACCAACGTGCATCCCACAAACAGTGTAAGAGGATTTCCCTTTCTCTACATCCTCTCCAAAATTTGTTGTTTCCTGCCCTGTTAATTTTGGCCATTCTAACTGGTGTTAGGTGGTATCTCAATGTTGTTTAGCTTTGGATTTCCCTGATGGCCAATGATAATGATTTTTTTCCCTGTGTCAGATAGCCATTTGTATGTCTTCTTTGGAGAAGTGTATGTTCATGTTTTATGCCCATTTTTGACATGATTATCTGTTTTTTGGATGTTGAGTTTGAGAAGCTCTTCACAGATCTTGGATATCACCCCTTTGTCTGTAGTGTCATCTGCAAATGTCTTCTCCCATTTCTTGGGTTGCCTCTTTGTTTCATTGACTGTTTCCTTTGCTGTGCAGAAGATTTTGATCTTGATGAAGTCCCCAAAGTTCAATTTCCCTTTTGTGTCCTTTGTCTTTGGAGATGTGTCTCGAAAGAAGTTATTGTGACCGATGTTGATGCCTATGTTCTCCACCAGAGTTTTAATGGATTCCTGTCTCACATTGAGGTTTCTCATTCATTTTGAGTTTGGAAATAGAAAATACCCCCAAATCACTAAGGAAATGATGAAGAAGAAAAACGGATCTGGGGGCATCATGTTGCCTGATTTCAAGCTTTATTACAAAGTTCTGATCACCAAGACATCTTGGTACTGACACAAAAGCAGACACGTAGACCAATGGAATGGAGTATACAGTCCAGTTATGGACCATCAACTCTGTGGTCAAATAATCCTCATCAAAGAAGGAAAAAAATATGCAGTGGAGAAAAGACAGTCTCTTCAAAAATGGTGCTGGGGAAATTGGACCATTGCATATAGAGGAATGAAGAACATTCTCCTACACCACACACAAAGAGAAAGACATTTGTTGTTCTAATTAATGGATGGTATCAAGCTTTATATGATAGTGGATTAGGATTTTAAATAACTGCATATTTGTTCAGGTTGGAGCAAAGTGACATTTAGTAGAAAAATATTAAATCCCTGTGTATGTACATGTTTTACCATACAGAGTCAAGGCAGCATATATAACCTAGGCTTTGATAAGCATCTCTGTTTCAGGCAGCATTCAGTGTCTGTCTCTAAAGAACAGACCCTCACTTAGTACATATGCCAAGCTTTGGGCCCTTGAGTATTAATAATATTAATATTTTTAATTATAAAGTTGCAGATACATTAAAATGTGTCCTGAGGGTAGTGAGGAGGTTGGAGAAAAACCTTTAGTTGAAGTCCCATAATGGACAGCTGAAAACGATGGTGGTGTTCTGCCTGAAGAAGATTCAGAACAACAGGGACTTGGACCTTGGAAGGACTCTCACAGGGTAAAAGAAAGAGACCAATTCTAAGAGACCCATTTAACCACTTCAGAGCAAGAAGATACTTATTTTATAATAAGAAATATCTTTCTGCCAGTCAATAATATCCCTGGAAAGAATAGGCTACTTCAAGAAGTAGTAGTTTTCTTGTCAGCAGAGCTGTACAAAGAGAAGCTACCTTAGTATTACTACAGAACCAGATTTCCACTATAAATATAATGATGGTTCTCAAATTTGAGGGTGTGGTGCATCAGTATCACCTGGAAAACTAGATATAAATCCAGACTCTTGGGTTTCTAGCCTCAGGTTCCAATTCAGGAGGTCTTGGATAGGTCCTGTGGATGTGCATCTTTAATAAATATTTCTAAGTAATTCTAATCCCACTTTGGAAAATAGTCTGTTGAAGGTTGATTGATTAATATTTACTGAGGCCAGCATTAAAGAGGGCTGAGGACACCAGACTGGTAGTCAGGCAAGCTGATCCTGGCTCTTTTTTTTTTTTTTTTCCAGTGTTCCAAGATTCATTGTTTATGTACCACACCCAGTGCTCCATGATATAAGTGCCCTCCTTAATACCCACCACCAGGCTCACCCATCCCCCCACATCCCTCCCCTCAGTTTGGTTCTCAAAGTCCACAGCCTCTCATGGTTCGCCTCCTTCCCTGGCTTTTGCACCCATAGAAACTTTTTCAAATCCCTTCCCCCTTTGGGACCCAGGCTGTACCATGGTGAACACCCTTTTAACATCTTCACTTTAAATCTGGGGAACTAATCCTTCCTTCAGACAAAATCTCATACAGAACCCCAATACTTAAAGCAAATATTGAACTCTTCTGGTGCCTCTGTGTGTGTGTGTAATAAAGAAGTGTCCTTCCCTTTCACCACATCCCACCAAAAGCTCCAGAAGTTCTTTTATTATGTTTCAAAGTCACTACTCTTTGGTCTTCCAAATGCCCAGGCTCTGATGACCCAGGCATTTGGGTTATGTGACCCTCATGTCTGAATCCCTGTATTTGTCCCTGATCTGGTACCTATATCCAGCCCTACCATCTCCCTCTATCCTCCACACACTGAGAACAAGTGAACATTGTGGCCCCTTAGGCATCTAAGCAAGACTTTCTCCTCTACCTCATGCCAGGTCACTGGTCCCACATATCACACATGTCTTCACAGGGCCAGCCTGTCCTCCTGCAGCCCCTGCCTATTTCATTGCCCAGCCTCCAGTTCATAGTGCACTCCTGTCCCTGGAAATAACTTTGAACAGGGCTTTGGAAAGTCTCCTCCGGATCTCTTAATTTAGGCTTCAGTTCCCCAAATTGTTTCTCAAGCCTGTTCTATCATCCCACTACTTCAGATGGGTTCCTATGCAAGGAAGACCAGGAACCCCTGGTGATCAGCTTCTGCTTATTTCTCCAGCTTTATCTCCAGCCTCCTCTGAGTCATCAGATTTTGTTGCTGTCTGAGGACTGGAAATAAAGAGGCTGATTACATTCAACCTTCATAGAATCATATAGAGAGTCAAAGGACTTTAGAATTGTCTGCATAATGGGGTGTCTGGGTGGCACAGTTGGTTGAGTGTCTGAATCTTGATATCATCTCAGGTCTGGATCTCAGAGTTGTTAGTTCAAGCCCTGAATTGGGCTCCACATTGGACATGAAGCCTACTTAAATTTTTTAATTGTCTGCCTGAACCTGGGTGATAAAATAACAGTTGAAAACCACTTGGAACCAGAAATACTTTGTGAATAACAACAGTAGGTATCATTATAAATTCTCTCCTATATGTCAGCTAATTTTCTGTCCATTGATTTATTTAATTTTTATATCAACCCTGTGAAGTCAGTAAAATTTGTACCTTTCTTTTCTAGATGAGGGAACTCGGGCTCAGAGTAGTTAGCCTGTTGAGATGTGAATACAGAGCTGGGATTATGGGCTCATGCTCTAGTTATCATTGAGGTGGTAACTGTGAACTTCATGACACATAGCAGTAGATGGAGGTTACTCTGATCACTCTAGAGGAATAGGCACAAGTTCTAGTGGAGTGTGATGTTTAGCTTCCTGTGGTCCTGGGAATGTCATCATTTTCTTAGTTTGGTTCTTATCTGGTGGCAAAATTCTTCTCTAAGTCTCCACAAATCAGCAAGATGGGAATCTCTTACTGTTTAGCTTGACAGTGCCAGCAAAGGGGGAGGAAACACAAATTATTGCAATGACCCTGAGCTTTTCCTAGAAAAGGAAATTGAGAGTCCCTGGGGTGGATGGCAGGTCTAATTTGACCCATAGTTTCCAATCTTGATTGGACATAAGAGCATCCCATAGAATGAAGCAGGTTCTTGGGCCCCATCTTAGAAATAATGATCAAGGACATGGCCTTAAGACCCAAGAATGTGCATGTAGAATACACTTCTCAAGTGATTTGGATTCACGTTTTTCTGAACTACCTTGCCCTTACTAGAGAGTTAAACCAAATAGACTTACAGGTCTCTTCCAGCTCTTACGTCCCCATTCTTTATTAAATACAAAGCTGCCTAACATAAAAGATAACTACCACGACCAAATAAAAAAGAGAGGGAAGAAATGTGGTTGTCAATAGTTAGAAATGTATGATCAAAACTGAATTTAAAGACAGAAATGATTATAATTTTTTTTTTTTTTTGCGTGGTGGGGTGTGGTGAGAAGGCTAAGAATAAGAACCCCAGTCAGTTTCTAAAGAGACTGAGTTAACTTTGGTAGAGAGGGACCAAATAAAAATGGGGATTGAATGCTACCCAGAGGATTTAGATTTGAGAAACAAATGAGGGCATTCTGATGTACAGAAGAAAGGCTGTCACGGTAATATTTTGGAAATTTTTCTGAATATGTGCATCACTATTTGATACATTCATACATGTGTGCATGTATATATATGTGTGTGCAAGACAAAGACCAAAATTTCCTGAAAACAATCATTATTAAGGACCAGTGTGATACACTCTGATGTCATGTGTATTTGTATGTGTGTGTGTATGAAGTAAATTGAATCCACAGATAGATAAATTTAATATATGTATATTATAAATATAAAATAAGTACATGCACATTCATATGCACATTATGTGTATAGATTGAATGTATACTATATATATAGACTATATATATATATAGACTATATATATAAACAGTTTTATATAAAACTGCTAGTACCAATCCACCAATTAAATTAATTTTGCAACTTCTTAGTGGGTTAAAAACCACAGCTAAAGAAAAACTGATCTTAAGGAAATTAGGTAATTCCTGATTACTTTTCATACATAAAGGCAACAATTATCTGACCTAGTGAAATGCTTCAGAAAATCCACAGATATTTTATCTTAGTTTAATTTTTGAAATATATGCTTAAGGATGGATTGGAAGAACAAACATTGTTAGAGTGCCATTACAACCAAAGCAATCTACATTTTATATAATCCCTATCAAAATAACAATAACATTTTTCAGACTTGAAAAAAAAAAAAACTCTTAAAATTTGTGTGGAAGCACAAAAGATCCCAAATAGTCAAATCAACCTTGAAAAAAACCTGTTGGCTTCACAATTCCAGACGTCAGGTAATATAACAAGGTTATAGTGTTCAAAAACAGTTTGGTAGTGGTACAAAAATTGACACATTTATCAATGCAATAGAATAGAAAACCAAGAAATGAACCCGCAACTATATGCTCAATTAATCATTGACAGAGCAGGAAGGAATATCCTATGGGTAAAAGACAGTGTCTTCAACAAAGAGTGCTGGGAAAATGAGAGCAACATGCAAACAATGAACCAGGAACACTTTCTTAAACCATACCCCAAAATAAATTCAAAACAGATGAAAGACCTAAATGTGAGACATGAAGCCATAAACATACTAGAGGCACTAAAGTCTTTGATATCAGCCATAGCAACTTATTTCTAGAATATCTCCTGAGGCAAGGGAAACAAAAGCAAAAATAAACTACTGGAAATTCACCAACATAAAAGATTCTACTTAGCAAAGCAAAGAGTCATCAAAACAAAGAGGCAACCCACAGAATGGGAGAAGATATTTGCAAATGACACAATGGAAGATTTTTATCTTGATGAGGTTCCAGTAGTTTATTTTTGCTTTTGTTCTCCTTTAGGATTTTGATGATTCCTGTCTCACATTGAGGTCTTTTATCCATTTAGAGTTTCTCTTTGTGTATGTTGCAAGAGAATGGTTTAGATTCATTCTTCTATATATAGCTGTCCCATTTTCCCAGAACCATTTGTTGAAGAGACTGTGTTTTTCCCATTGGATATATTTTCCTGCTTTGTCGAAGATAATCTGACCATAGAGTTGAGGGTCTTTATCTGGGATCTCTATTCTGTTTCATTGGTTTATGTGTCTATTTTTGTGCCAACACCATGCTGTCTTGGTGATCACAGCTTTGTAATATATGTTGAAATCAGGCAACATAATGTCTGAAGTTTTGTTTTTCTTTTTCAACATTTTCTTGGTGATTTGGGGTCTTTTCTGGTTCCATACAAAATTTAGGATTGTTTGTTCCAGCACTTTGAAAAGGGCTGATATCCAAGACGTATAAAGAATTCCTTAAACTCAACAATCAAAAAACAGATAATCACATCAAAAAGGGGGGGCAAAAGACATGAACAGACACTTCTCCAAAGAAGATATACAAATGGCACATGAAAAACTGTTCATCACTGTTAGCCATCAGGAAAATTCAAATCAAAACCACATTGAGATACCACCTTACACCAGTTAGAATGGCCAACATTAATAAGACAGTAAACAAAAAGCATTGGAGAGGATGTGGAGAAAGGGGAAACTTCTTACACTATTGGTGGGAATGCAAGCTGGTGCAGCCATTTTGGAAAACAGTGTGGAGATTCATCAAAAAAAATAAAAATAGAGCTCCTCTATGACCCAGAAATTGCACTACTGGGTTTTTATGCCAAAGATACAGATGTAGTGAAAAGAAGGGCCATCTGTACCCTGATGTTCATATTAGCAATGACCACAATCTCCAAACTGTGGAAAGAGCCAAGATGCCCTTCAACAGACAAATGGATAAAGAAGATATGGTCCATATATACAATGGAATATTACTTAGCCATCAGAAAGGATGAATACCCAACTTTTGTATCAACATGGATAGGACTGGAGGAGATTATACTGAGTGAAATACGTCAAGCAGAGAAAGCCAATTATCACATAGTTTCACTTATATGTGGAAAGTAATGAAGAGCATGGAGGACATTAGAAGGAAGGGAAAAATGAAGTGGGAGAATCAGAGAAGGAGATGAACCATGAGAGACTATGGATTCTGGGAAACAAACAGGTTTTTGGAGGGGAGGGGAATGGGAGGGATGGGTTAGCTGGGTGATGGGTATTAAGGAGGGCATGGATTGCATGGAGCATTGTTGTTACATGCAAGCAATGAATCATGGACCACTACATCAAAAGCTGATGATGTACTGTATGGTCGATAACATACTATAAAAATCAAAAACAGAATTGCAAAAAAAAGATAAAAAGCTTCTACATAGCAAAGGAAGCAATCAATAAAACTAAAAAGCAAACTATGCAATGGGAGAAGATATTTGCAAATGACATATCAGATAAAGGGCTAGAATTCAAAATATATGTAGAACTTATAGAACTCAATGCTCCCAAAATAAATAATTCAACTTAAAAATGGGCAGAAGACATGAGTAGATATTTTTCCAAAGAAAATATCCAGATGGCCAACAGACACATGAAAAGAGATTCAATATTGCTCATCATCAGGGAAATGCAAATCAAAACTATAATGAGATATCAACTCACACCTGCCAGAATAGATAAATTCAACAACACAGGAAAACAACAGGTCTTAGTGAGGTGGTGGAGAAAGGGGAACCCTCTTGCACTGGTGGTGGGAATACAAACTGGTGCAGCCATTCTGGAAAACAGTATAGAGGTTCCTCAAAAAGCTAAAAATATAACTACCCTATGACCCAGGAATTGCACTATTAGGTATTTATCCAAAGGATACAAAAGTAGTGGTTCAAATGGGTACATTCACTGCAATGCTTATAGCAGCATCATCTACAATAGCCAAATTATGGAAACATTCCAAGTGACCATCGACTGATAAATTGATAAAGCAGATGTCATACATCGATATAGATATAGATAGATATATCTAAAGATGTAGAGATGATATAGATAGATGATATATAGAGATATGATTTATGGAATACATTAATTGAATATTGCTCAACCATAATAAGAAAGAATAAAATCTTATTATTTGAAAGATCCTGTGTGGGCCAGAGGGTATTATGGTAAGTGAAATAAGTCAGTTAGAGAAAGACAAATATCATATGACTTTACTCATATTTGGAATTTAGGAAACAAAACAAAGGAGCTACGGGGGAAGAAGAGGGAGAAGGGCAAACCAAGAAACAGACTCTTTTTTTAAAGACTGATTTATTTATTTGAGAGAGAGAAGGAGAGAAGGAGAAGGGAGGAGGGATGAAGAGTGAGGGAGAGAAAAACCTGAAACAACTCCATGCTGAGCATGGAGCCAATGTGGGATTGATTTCCTGACCCTGAGATTAGACCTCAAACAAAAGCAAGAGTCAGATGCTTAACTGATTGTACCACCCAGGTACAGTTGCTCCAGTACAGAGAGCAAACTTATGGTTACCAGGGGGTGGTGGGAGCATTGGTTATATAGGTTATGGAGATTAAGAAGTGCATTTGAGATCTTAATTTTATTCTTAACATGTTCCAAAATTCATTGTTTATGTATCACACCCAATGCTCTATGCAGTTTGTTGTGGGGTGCCTGGGTGGTTTAGTCCTTAAGCATCTGCCTTTGGCTCAGGTCATGATCCCAGGGCCATGGGATCTAGCCCCACATCAGGCTCCCTTCTCAGCAGGAAGCCTGCTTCTTCCTCTCCCACTCCCCCTGCTTGTATTCCCTTTCTCACTGTCTCTCTGTCAAATAAATAAATTAAATTAAAAAAAGAAGTACATTTGTTGTGATCAGCACCAGGTGTTGTATAAAAGTGTTGAATCACTATATTATACACTTGATACTAATATTGCACTCTATGTTAACTAGGGTTTAAATAAAAAATTAAAAGGTAAATAACTGCAGTAAAAAGTTACACTCATGTGTGAAAATATGTGATGCACTAAATTCAAACTCTTTGGAAACTAGCATTAACTTTGACAGCATTGTTGATTTGTTTCTCATGCAGATATTGAAATAAGGCTCCTGAGGGCCTACACTTTATTTGTTTGTTTGTTTGTTTATTTATTTATTTCAGTGTTTCAAGATTCATTGTTTAATCAACAAACCCAGCGCTCCATGCAATGCATGCCCTCCTTAATACCCACCACCAGGCTCACCCATCTCCCACTCCCACTCCTCAGTTTGTTTATCAGAGTCCAGTCTCTCGTGCTTCCTCTCCCCCTCCAATGCCCCCCCTTCACTTTTCCTTTCCTTCTCCTAATGTCCTCCATGTTATTCCTTATGCTCCACAAGTAAGTGAAACCATATGATACTTGATTTTCTCTGTTTGACTTATTTTCATTCAGCATAATCTCCTCCGGTCCCATCCATGTTAAACCTTCTTCTAAACCTGTCATTTTTTAATGAAGGTGCCAGTTCTGTCTAAGTCTTGCTTTAAACGCAGCCTGTACATATCCACTCAGGTGAACAACTAAGGATCAGGCCGACTGGTTTGGTATATGCACTCCTTTGGGCATGATAGCTGTGCAATATCAAAAGAATATGTAACATCTTAGATTGTGATGACAGTCTATTATGAATAGTTTAAGTACTTTCACTAAAGTTCAGGGATTTGTTTTCTTACTTTTGTATTTATTACTAGCTGTTCTAACTGTTGCTACCCAGAGACACCAAGAACTTAATTAAATACAGTTTTAAAGGACTAATAAAGTATTCCCTGATTTATATTATTAATTATATTAACTGAGATAATTTTAAACTTTGAAGCAAAGTACTTTATAGACTAACTTTCTTGTTCTACTATAAATTCATGAAGCTCCTCACTTTACAGCATGCTATGTAGAGTTGCCCATGTGAGAAGCAGCTTCATCACAAGCTAATGCCTCCATTTGGAACATTTGGTATTGTGACTTTTAATAGTGATTGTGCTATAGAGAAAATATTCCCAGGTATTAAGGATTTTGAAAGCAAATGAGGTCTTTCAAGGACACCCGGAGGATTTATATTTATGCATTTTACCACACCATTTTGAAATATACTATTGTAACCTCTGTTTTTAGTTGTGTTCCAAATGTACTACACAATTTCAGATCTCAACTCGGCTGGGATCTGAGAAGCTGGCTCAAACATGACCTGATTATTAGAACAAAGTGTACTCTCAGGCTCACCTTTCCATTTCAGGGACTGAAACAATGATTACTTAGCCCATTTGAGCTTATTTGAAACCAGTTTGTTTTCTCTTTCCAGTGCCTGTCTCTTTCCAAGTGGCTTCCAAATGTCCCCTTTGCTGGACTTCTCAAGTGCATGGGAAAGAGTGTCTAGCATTGGCAATCAAGTGACTCTTGGATATGTCTTTCTTTCATCTGTTCTGGAAGTAAATGCTTCTTTTCTGGTACTCAGCTGTTTCTCATATTGAGCTTCAGTCACAGTTGCTGCTGTGTCAATGGCACCGAACACAGGCTAGACATTTGGTAGATGCCCCATAAATCTTTGTTGAAAGAATGAATGAAATGTCACTTTGTGCATTAAGGCATCTCTGGTCCATCCAAAATTTATTGCTTCTGGCTTTTAGGTCCAGGAGATTTCGGTCCATATGTTTAAAATTGAGGGTTTTGGATAGAAGGGGGATGGGGGTATGCGTGAGCCTAGTAATGGGTATTAAGGAGGGCATATATTGCATGCAGCACTGGGTGTGGAGCATAAACAATGAATCTTGGAGCATGAAAAAATAAAATTAAATGAAAAAAATTTAAAAGGTGTTTTCTAAGAAAAAATCTCTTGTTAATTTTAGATTATAATTATTTATAATTTTTAAAATTTAATTTTTAATTTTTATTCCAGATTAGTTAACATACAGTGTTATATTTGTATCACGTGTACAATATAGTGATATGACAACTCTATATATTACTCAGTGCTCATAAAAATAAAGGTATTCTTAATCCCCTTTACCTATTTCACCCATCCTCCCACCTACCTCCCTCTGGTAACCATCAGTTCTCTATAATTAATAATCTGTTTCCTTATTTCTCTCTCTCTCTCTTTTTTTCTTTACTTTGCTATTTTTGTTTTGTTTCTTAAATTCACCATATGAGATCATATGGTGTTTGTTTTTCTCCGATTGACTTATTTCATTTAGCATTATACTCTCTAGCTCCATACATGTTGTTGCAAATGACATTTCATTCTTTTTTTTATTAAATTTTTTATTTTTTATAAACATATTTTTATCCCCAGGGGTACAGGTCTGTGAATCACCAGGTTTACACACTTCACAGCACTCACCAAAGCACATACCCTCCCCAATGTCCATAATCCCACCCCCTTCTCCCAAACCCCCTCCCCCCAGCAACCCTCAGTTTGTTTTGTGAGATTAAGAGTCACTTATGGTTTGTCTCCCTCCCAATCCCATCTTGTTTCATTTATTCTTCATTCTTTTTATGGCTGAATAATATTCCACTGTATATGGAATATTATATATATATATATATATATATATATATATATATAAAATCACTTCTCTATCCATCCATCTATCTATGGACATTTGGGCTGCTTCCATAATTTAGCTATTGTAAATAATGTTGCAATAAATATAGAGATGTAAATATCCTTTCAAATTAGTAATGTCATATTCTTTGGGTAAATACCCAGTAGTGGAATTCCTGGACCAGAGGGCAGCTCTATTTTTTAAAATTTTTTAAATTAATTAATTAATTTATTTCACACAGAGAGAAAGAGAGAGAGATCACAAGTAGACAGAGAGGCAGGCAGGGCAAGCAGGCTCCCTGCTGAGCAGCGAACCCAATGTAGGGCTCGATCCCAGGATCCTGAGACCTGAACCAAAGGCAGAGGCTTAACCTACTGAGCCACCCAGGTGCCCCTCTATTTTTAATTTTTGAAGAAACCCCATATTCTTTTCCACAGTGACTGGATCAGTTTTCTTTCCCACCAACAGTACAAGAGGATTCCCTTTTTCTCCTCATCCATACAGTTTCTGTTTCTTGAGTATTGATATTAGTTGATCTCACAGGTGTGAGATGATTTCTTATTGTAGTTTTGATTTTAATTTCCCTGATAATGAGTTAAACATATGTTGAATATCTTTAATGAGTCTGTTGGCCATCTGTATATCTTCTTTGAAAAAATGTCTCTTCATGTTTTCTGCCCAATTTTAATTGGATTATTTGTGTGTTTTTTGGGGTGTTGAGTTTTATAGCTCATTTATATATTTAGGATACTAACCTTTTATCTGATATGTCATTTGCAAATGATCCATTTGCATATGCATATTCCATTCAGTAGATTATATTTTACCTATGTGGGTTGTTTCTCTTGTTATACAGAAGCTTTTTATCAGGATGTAGTCAATGTTCCATTGATCTTTGTGTCTGTTTTTGTTCTGATACTGTACTCTTCTCATAACTCTAAGTTTGTAATATGACCTGAAGTCTCAAATTGTGATACCTCCAGTTTTGTTTTTGTTTTTGTTTATTTTTAATTTTTTAAATTTCTTTTCAGTGTACCATAATTCATTGTTTATGCACCACACCCAGTGCTCCATGCAATACATGCCCTCCATAATACCACCACCAGGCTCACCCAACCTCCCACTCCCATCCCTTCAAAATCCTTAGATTGTTTTTCAGAGTCCATAATCTCTCATGGATCATCTCCCCCTCCAATATTCCCCACCTCCCTTCTCTTCTCCATCTCCCCATGTCCTACATGTTATTTCTTATGCTCCACAAATAAGTGAAACCATATGATAATTGACTCTCTCTGCTTGACGTATTTCACTCAGTGTAATCTCTTCCAGTCCCATCCATGTTGCTACAAAAGTTGGGTATCCATCCTTTCTGATGGAGGCCTAACCACAGTGTATATGGACCACATCTACCTTATCCATTCATCTGTTTATGAAGGGCATCTTGGTTCATTCCACAGTTTGGCGACCGTGGCCATTGCTGCTATGAACATTGGGGTACAGATGGCGCTTCTTTTCATGACATCTGTATCATTTGGGTAAATATCCAGTAGTGCAACTGCAGAGTCATAGGGAAGCTCTATTTTTAATTTCTTAAGGAATCTCCACACTATTTTTCCAAATTCACTGCACCAACTTTCATTCCCAACAACAGTGTAAGAGGGTTCTTCTTCCTCCACATCTTCTCCAACGTTTTTTGCTGTCTGGTTAATTTTGGCCATTCTAACTGGTGTAAGGTGGTATCTCAATGTGGTTTTGATTAGAATCTCCCTGATGGCCAGTTATGATGAACACTTTTTCATGTGTCTGATAACCATTTGTATGCCTTCTTTGGAGAAGTATCTGTTTAGGTATACTGCCCATTTTTTGACATGATTATATGTTTTGTGTGTTGAGTTTGAGAAGTTCTTTATAGATCCTGGATATCAGCCTTTTGTCTGTACTATCATTTGTGAATATAGAAATGACAATATCTTCTCCCATATCTTTTCCCGAATATCTTCTCCCATTCCTTGGATTGCTCTTTTGTTTTGTTGACTGTTTCCTTTGCTGTGCAGAAGCTTTTGATCTTGATGAAGTCCCAAAGTTAATTTTTGCCTTTGTTTCCTTTGCCTTTGGAGACATATGTTGAAATAAGTTCTTGTGGCCGATATCAAAGAGGTTACTGCCTTTGTTCTCCTCTATGATTCTGATGGATTCCTGTCTCATGCTGAGGTCTTTTATCCATTTCGAGTTTATCTTTATGTATGGTGTAAGAGAATAGTGAAGTTTCATTCTTCTACATATAGCTGTCTAATTTTCCCAGCACCATTTATCAAAGAGACGGTCTTTTTTCCACTGTATATTTTCTCCTGTTTTGTCGAAGATGATTTGACCATAGAGCTGAGGTTCCATATCTGGGCTCTCTACACTGTTCCATTGGTCTATGTGTCTGTTTCTATGCAAGCACCACGCTGTCTTGGTGATCACAGCTTTGTAGTAAAGCTTGAAATCAGGTAATGTGATGCCCCCAGTTTTATTTCTTTTTTTCAATATTTCCTTAGCTATTCGGGGTCTCTTCTGATACCATACAAATGTTAGGATTGTTTGCTCCAGCTCTTTGAAAAATACCAGTGGAATTTTGATTGGAATGGCATTAAAAGTATAGATTTCTCTAGGCAGCATATTCATTTTAACAATGGTTATTCTTCTGATCCAAGAGATGGAATGGTCTTCCATCTTTTTGTGTCTTCTTCAATTTCTTTCATGAGTGTTCTGTAGTGACTTGAGTAAAGATCCTTTACCTCTTTGATTAGGTTTATTCCCATGTATCTTTTGGTTCTTGGTGCTATAGTAAACAGAATCGATTCTCTAATTTCTCTTTCTGTAATTTCATTGTTAGTGTATAAGAAAGCAACTGATTTCTGTACATTGACTTTGTATCCTGCCACATTACTGAATTGCTGTATGAGTTCTAGTAGTTTGGGGGTGGAGTCTTTTGGGTTTTCCATATAAAGTATCATTTCATCTGCGAAAAGAGAGAGTTTGACTCTTCATTGCTCATTTCGATACCTTTTAGTTTTCTTTGTTGTCTGATTGCTGTTGCTAAGACTTCTAATACTATGTTGAACAAGAGTGATGAGAGTGGGTATCCTGGTCGTGTTCCTGATCTCAGCAGGAAGTTTGTGAGCCTTTTCCCATTGAGGATGATATTTGCTTTGGGTTTTTCATAAATAGATTTTATGAAGTTCAGGAATGTTCCCTCTATCGCTATACTCTGAAGCATTTTAATCAGGAACAGATGCTGGGTTTTGTCAAATGCCTTTTCTGCATCAATTGAGAGGACTGTGTAGATCTTCTCTCTTCTCTTATTGATTTGTTCTATCACATTGATTTATTTGCGAATGTTGAACCATCCTTGTAACCCAGGGATGAATCCCACGTGGACATGGTGAATAATCTTTTTAATGTGCTGTTAGATCCTATTAGCCAGGATCTCGTTGAGAATCCTAGCATCCATATTCATCAGTAACATTGGTGTGAAATTCTCCTTTTTGGTAGGGTCTTTGACTGGTTTGGGGATCAGGGTAATGCTGGCCTCATAGAAAGGGTCTGGAAGTTTTCCTTATGCTTTAATTTTTTGAAACAGCTTCAGGAGAATAAGTGTTATTTCTTCTTTGAAAGTTTGGTAAAATTCCCCAGGGAATCCGTCAGGCCCTGGGCTCTTGTTTTGGGGGAGATTTTTGATCACTGCTCCAATCTCATTATGAGATATCGGTCTACTCAGATTGTCAATTTATAGTATTCCAGGAATGCATCCATTTCATCTAGGTTGCTTAACTAATTGGCATATAACGTTGATAATAATTTCTGATAATTGTTTCTACTTTCTTGGTGTTAGTTGTGATATCTCCCTTTTCATTTATAATTTTATTAATTTGGGCCTTCTCTCTTTTCTTTTGGATTAGTTTAACCAATGGTTTATCGATCTTATTGATTCTTTCAAAAATCCAGCTTCTAGTTTCCTTGATGCATTCTACCATATTTCTAGTTTCAATCTCATTGATCCCTACCCAACACTTGATTATTTCCTTTCTTGTGTGTGGAGTTGGTTTAGTTTGTTGTTGATTCTCCCACCATTCCTTAAGGTGTAGAGACAACTGCTGTATTCTGGATTTTTCCTTTTTTTTTTTTTTTTTTTTTTTTTTTTAGGGAGGGTTGGATGGCTATGTATTTCCCTCTTAGGACCGCCTTTGCTGTATCCTATAGGCTTTTGGACTGAAGTGTCTTCATTCTCATAGGTTTACATGAATTGTTAAAGTTCTTCTTTGATTTCCTGGTTGATGCAAGCATTCTTAAACAAGGTGGTCTTTGGCTTCCAGGTGTTTGAATTCCTTCCAAACTTTTCCTTGTGATTGAGCTCCAGTTTCAAAGCATTGGGATCTGAGAATATGCAGGGAATAATGTCAGTCTTTTGGTTTTGGTTGAGCCCTGCTTGGTTACCCAATATGTGGTCTATTCTGGAGAAGGCTCTATGTTCACTTGAGAAGAATGATTATTCTGTTGTTTTAAGGTGGAATGTTCTGTGTATATCTATGAGATCCATCTGGTCCAATGTGTCATTCAATGTTCTTGTTTCTTTATTGGTTTTCTGCTTGGATGATCTGTCTATTACTGAGCATGGTGCATTAAGATCTTCTACTACTAATGTATTCATATCAATATGTCTCTATCTTCATTAACAGTTTTCTTATGTAATTGGCTGCTTCCATATTGGGGGCATAAATATTTACAAGTTAGATCTTCTTGGTGGATGGACCATTTAAGAATGATGTAGTGTCGTTCTGTATATTTGACTACAGTTTTTAGTTTAAAATCTAATTTATCTTATATGAGAATCGCTACCCCAGCCTTCTTTTGAGACCCATTGACATGAAAGATGTTTCTCCATCCCTTCACTTTCAGTCTGGATATATCCTTAGGTTCAAAATGGGACTCTTGTAGACAAAATATGGATGGGTCCTGTCATTTTATCCAATCTGCAACCTTATGCTATTTTATGGGCGCATTTAGGCCATTCACGTTGTGAGTGATTATTGAGAGATACGTTTTTATTGACATCATGTTACCTGTGAAGTCTTTGCTTCTATAGATTTTCTGCATATATTTCTGTTCAATGATATTCTTTGGATTTTTCCTCTTTTATAGAACCCCCCTTATTATTTCCTGCAGTGATGGCTTGGTGGTTGCACACTTTTTAAAATCTTGCCTGTCTTTGAACATCTTTATCTCTCCATCTATTTTGAATTTAAGTCTTGCTGGATAAAGTATTCTTGGCTGCATGTTCTTCTCATTTAGTGCCCTGGGTACATCTTGCCAGCCCTTTCTGGCTTTCCAGGTTTCTCTGGGCAGGTCTGACGTTATTCTGATGGGCTTTCCTCTGTACATAAGTAATTTCTTTCCCCTAGCTGCTTTCAAGAGCTCCTGTCTACAATTTATGATTCATCATTTTCACTATCAGGTGTCTCAAGGTCTTTCTAAATTCTATGATCTTGGGGGCAGAACTTTCTTTCCTCTAGTACATGAGTGCTGGTTCCCTTCGCCAGATTGGGAAAATTTTCATGGAGAATTTGTTCAACTATATCTTCTAGTCTTCTTTCTTTCTCCTCCCCCTCAAGGATTCCAATAATTCTGATGTTTGAATGTTTCATGGCATCATTTATTTCCATAATTCTGTTTTTGTGGCTTCTAGGCTGTTTGTTCCAGGCTTCCTTCTGATCCTTTTTCTCTATCTGTTTGTCCTCCAGATCACTAATTCTCTCTTCTGCCTCAGTTACCCTGGCTTTTAGAGAATTTAGATTAGATTGGAACTCATTAAGGGCATTGTGAACATCATCCTTGGTGGCTTTCATTTCTGCTCTAATCAATTCCATTTTGTCATCAGTGGCTTTCTCTAATCTATCTATTTCCTGGATAATTGTTAGCCTGAATTCCTTTTCAGACATACTGTCTATTATAATATCCAATAGCTCTGAAGCAGAAGGCCCAGTTTACGAATTTTTCTTCTGTTGGGCATTCTTCCTCCTCATCATTTTGGTGAGAGATGGCTGAATGGATGTGTAGCTGAATGTATCAACTGTTGTGCAGGCAAGTTGTACCCTGGAATGCTTTGAACAATCGAGTGTCCCACCAAAAAGATAGAAAAAAGAAAAAAAAAAAAGAGAGAGCAAGGGACAGGAAAAAAAAGAAAGATAAAAGAAAAGAGAAGGCACAGCCCAAATGGGCCCCAAGGTAAGGTCTATGAAGTATACAAACAAAAACTGACAAACAAAAAGACTGACAAAAGTAGATGACAAGAGAAAAAAAAAAAAGAACCTCATCAAAACAAACCCCAAGTATAAGATTTACTACGAGGACAAATCTGTTTGGTCCCCCAGTAATGGGTCCATGGTCAAAGGAGCGAAACTGATACAAAGGGCGACCCCTCTCTGTCTTACAGACTAGCTTTTAACAGCAAAGGCCATGTGGTTGGGCCTGGCCATGCACAGGTGGCCAATGAGATTGTAACACACAGAGAAAGCTGCACAGACATGCTAGATCACACATAAGTGATCAACTGAATTACAATTTACCCTACAGTAGACATTTGAACTAGGCTATTGCCCTGTTCAGAATTGGCGCCCAAAAGGTGCCCAAAGGGCAGGGCCCATACTCCTTAGTAGCTAGTGAAGCAGTACGTGCACTCTACTGATTGGATGTTTCCACCTAACCCAACTTATCCTTGCATTTGGGCTGTTATCTCCACCTGACCTGACCCACCCTTGTATTTGGGCTTTGTTACCTGGAAGTGGTTTCCCAGACTTGCTTTTAAGTAAGTTCCCCGGGCGGGGGGGGGGGGGGGCAAGATCAGTTTAAGTTTTACTGCATAAACAACAAAATGGCTGTTCAACTGAGGTGGGGCTGCTCTGGCTAAATAGGCCCTTACAAAACAAATACACAGAAACACTGACAGAAGAAAAGGATGGGAAAGTGGTTATAAATTATCAGTGTGGGCAAGGAAGTGTATTTTGATTCTTCCTGGATGTATCTTGATATCTTTGTTAAAGACTCAACTTTCCTAAGATAAAGGGGGATTAAAACTGGTTTACTTATAGGCGTAGCATTGATTGGGGAAAGGGGATTACCTTGAAGCTTATCTCTATATGAATATTTTTAAAAAATAAAATAAAATAAATTAAAAAATAGAAAAGCAAAAGTAAAACACAAGTATATGTATAAAAAAGTTCAGGTTAAAAGGTTTTTATGGAATATGATTTACTGAACATCTCATTGTGATAATAAATATGTTAAAAAGTTATATATTAAAAAAATGAAAAGAACCAGAATAGTGGTAATGAATTAAAAATAAAAGTTTTATCTATGAAGTAGTGTTGGTTGTCCTTTTGGTTCTTTGTTTTTGTTTTTGTTTTTTTGGTTGGCTTTCTGAGGGAGGGGCCTGTCCTGTGGGTTTTCAGGCAATGATGTTCCTAGAGTTAAGTCCTCCTGCTGCCATCAAGGGGGTGGGCCCTGAGGAAACTGGTTTTTCTGGCTTTTGTTTTCTGGAGGGATTTTTTGTTTTGTTTTGTTTTTCATTTGTTTTCTCGCCCCTTGGTCGCTTTGACAGTGTTTGGAGGTTTAGAGGAAAGCAACATGCACCCAGACCTCCATCTTAGAGAGAAGCCTCAGTCTGCTCCCCTGAGGGTGCTCCAGAGCACATAAATTCCCCCTCTTCTGCTGGCAGAGCATGTCCCCAGTCAAAGTCTCTGGGGTCACAGGAACTCCTGCTTGTACCCCAAACCACGAGAAATACTAGAAATACAGCTGTCTGGGCAGATCCAGACCACTAGAGAGGTCCCAACCAGAGACAGCACACTGAGATTTTCATGTTTGCCCTGACAGGGAGTGTTCAGACTGTCTGGGTCCTAGAGAGCACCAGATAATGCCTGAACAGACCTCTCTCAGCGAGGGTGTAGAGCGCAACTCAGACCTTGCTTGCAAGGCACACATGCAGAGTGCAAAAGGTTGTGTTTCTAGAGAGTGCCAGCTGGCATCCACACCAGACTCCCTCACTTGTGCTGCCACCCAGATGCTCTCAGGCTCACCAGCAGCTCAGGGACCAAGACCTGGCTTCTTCAATGCACTCTCAGGTTCAGTGCCAGTGGTGGCCATCCTGGATCCATTGGCTTAAGTCCCTGTCCCTAACCAATTCCACCAATTTTCCCTTAAGATCCTTTGCTCTTTTTGAGTGTTTTTATCCAGACCCCAAGTTAATGCTGGCCCCAATCACAGTGCACTCTCGTATTGGGGTATTATTTTCCAGTGGGTCACATCTGGTGGCTACCTTCTGCTTTTGTTTATCTTCAGATATCAGTCTGATGTTCCCACTCTGCTTTTTTTTTTTTTTAATCCCGATGAAGTCCACTGGCATCTTCTGCCCTTCTGCCCCCATAGAGATCTAGAAGTGTATTAATTCTAATCTCAGGCTGATTTCATGGGATATCAGAGTTCTTTGGTAGATAATCAGTTCTTTAGGGGACTGTTGAAACAGCACCTCCTACTTCACCATCTTGTCTCTCTCCCCAACCCTGCTCAGGATATCAGCCCTTTGTCTGTAGTATCATTTTGGAATTTCTTCTCTCATTCCATGGGTTGCCTCTTTGTTTTGTTGACTATTTCCTTAGCTGTGCAGATTTTTTGTTTTTAATCCCGATGAAGTCCAAAAGTTCATTTTCGCTTTTGTTTCCTTTGCCTTTGGAGATATGCCTTAAAAGAAGGTGCTGTGGCCAATGTTAAAGAGGTTACTGCCTTTGTTCTTCTCTAGGATTTTGAGATATTCCTGCCTCATGTTGAGGTCTTTTATCCATTTCAAGTTTCTCTTTGTGTATGGTGTAAGAGAATGATTGAGTTTCATTCTTCTATACATAGCTGTCTAATTTTCTCAGCACCATTTATTGAAGAGACCGTCTTTTTTCCACTGTGTATTTTCCTTGAAAAAGTACAATGGAACATTCTCCATAATATATCACGTATTAGAACACAAAATATGGACAAAAAGTCCCAATAAATTTAAGAATATTAAAGTAATTTCATGTATCTTTTCTGACTGCAATGGTATGAAACCAGAAATTAATCACAAGAAAGAAAAAAAACTGGAAGAAATGTGCATGTAAAGAATCTGCTATTAAACAGCCAATGGGTAAACAAAGAAATCAAACAGGAAATTTAAAAAAATACCTTAAGACAAAAGAAAATGAAAACAGAGTGGGCTGGTTTCTGACACAATGAAAGCAGTTCTACGAGGGAAATTTATAACAATACAGACCTACTTCAAGAAACAAGTAAAATGTCAAATAAATGATTTAACTTTATACCTAAAAGAACTAGTGAGTAAGAAATTATGCTCAAGGTGACTAAAGGGCATAATGATTAGAGCATAAATAAATGAAATAGAGACAAGAGAAATAGTAGAAAAGATAATGAAATAATAAAAAAAACTTGTTCTTTGAAATGATACGGAAAAATGATAAACCTTGGGGTGCCTGGCTGGCTTAGTCAGTGGAACATATAGCTCTTGATCTCAAGGTTGTAAGTCTGAATGGAACTTTGGGTGTAGAGATTATTCAAAAATAAAATCATTAAAAAATTGATAAACCCGGGACACCTGGGTGGCTCAGTGGGTTAAAGCCTCTGCCTTCAGCTCAGGTCATGATCCCAGGTCCTGAGATCGAGCCCTGCATTTGGTTCTCTGCACAGCCAGAAGCCTGCTTCCTCCTCTCTCTCTGCCTGCTGCTCTGTGACCTCTGTCTGTCAAATAAAAAAATAAAATTTTTTAAAAAACTTAAACCCTTAGGGAACCTCATCAAGAAAAAAAATGAGTATAAAAAGAAATAAAACTGAAAACAAAATAGAAAAAAATAACCAACACCATGGGAATATGAAGGATTATAAGAGAATACTATAAAAATTATATGCCAATAAATTGTGTAACATAGAAGAAATTGATAAATTCCTGGAAACATAGAATTTTCTGAAACAAAATTGGCAAAAAAAGAAAATCTGAAAACACCTATTACCAGTAAGAAAATTGAATTGGTAATCAAAAACTGCAACAAACAATAATCCAGGACCACTTCCATTTGCAATTGAATTCTACTAAATACTTTCAGAAAATTAATACCTATTCTTCTGAAATTATTCCAAAAAAAGGAGGGAAGAAATCTTCCAAATTCACTCTACAAAGTGACCATTACCCTGATATGAAAACCAGGCAAGAACACCATAAAAAAGAAAACAACAGGTGATATCTTTGATGAACATAGATGCAAAACTCCAACAAAATATATTAGCAAACTGCAGTCAATAATATATTGAAAGGATGATTCAGAGTGTGCCTGGCTGACTCAATCAGTGGAGCATGTGACTCTTTATTTTGGGGTCATGAGTTCAAACCCCACTTTGGGCACAGAATATAGTTAAACAAACAAACAAATAAATAAATATGTAAATGAGTAATCAAACAAACAAAATTTAAAAACAAGAGAAAGGATGATTTTTACTACAATCAAACTAAACTTATTCCAAGAATGCAAGGATAGTTCAATATCCACAAATTAGCATGACCCACCAAATTAAGAAATTGAAGGATACAAATAATATAATCATCTCAATAGATGCAGAAAAGTCATTTGACAAGATTCAATATCCATTTACAGTAAAAATCTCAATGAAGTAATTTTAGAGGAAACTTACTTCAATATAATAAGAACCATACAAGAAAATTTTAAATCTATCACCATACCCAATGGTTAAAAACAGACTTTTTTCTCTAAGATCAGGAACAAGAAAAAGATATCTACTCTTGTTATTTGTATTCAATATAGTACTGGAAGTCCTAACTACAATGAGATAAGAAAAATAAATAAGAGGCACCTAACTTGTAAAGAAGAAGTAAAACTTTTACTATTTGTAGATGATGTAATATTATACAAAGAAATCCTTAAACACCCAACAAAAATATTTAGAAATAATAAATGATTTCATTAAATTTGAAAAATACAAAATTAGTGCACAGAAATTGGGTACATTTCTATACAATACTGATTAAGTAACAGAAGCAGAAGTTAAGAAAATAAGTGTATTTACAATCATATAGAAAAACAATAAAATAGCTAAGAATAAACTTGAACAAGAATGTTAAAGATCATTCTCTGAAAACTATGAAACAGTGACAAAAAAAAAGAAGATGACACAAATAAAAAGATATTCCACTTGTGATGAGCACTGGGTTCTATATGTAAATGATGACTCACTACACCTAAAACTAATATTACACTGTATGCTAACTAACTGGAATTTAAATAAAATTTTGATACTTCAGGGGCACCTGGGTGGCTCAGTCAGGTAGGTGGCTGACTCTTGATTTTGGCTCAGGTTATGATCTCACTGTCCTAGGATTGAGCCCCACTTAGGGCTCCATACTCAGTGGGGAGTCTGCTTGAGGATTCCCTTTCTCCCTCTCCTTTTCCCTCTGCTCCTCCCTTGCTTTCTCTCTCAAATAAATAAATAAATGCTTTTTAAAAAAACTTTAAAGCTCCAAAAAAAAAAAAAAAAAGATATTCCATGCTTATGGATTGAAAGGATTAAAATTGTTAAATATTGTTAAAATGCCCATACTAAAAGCAATCTACAGTTTCAATGTATTCTCTATCAAAATACCAACAGTAATTTTCACTTACTAGAACAAGTCATATGGAAATTTGAATAGAATTATAAAAATTCCAAATAGTAATATTTTTTTCTTGAGAAAGAAGAACAAAGCTGACGAGATCACAATTCCAGATTTCAAATACAACCACAAAGGTGGAATAATCAATAGTAGGGAACTGTAAAAAAAAAAAAAAAATATATATATATATATATATATATATATATATATATACACACACACACACACATATACACATAGATCAATGGAATACATTAGGGACCCCAGAAATAAACCCACATTTAGATGTTTAACTAATCTATGACAAAAGAGGCAAGAATATACAACAGGGGAAGTCAATCTCTTCAACAAAGACTACTGGGAAAATCGGATAGCTACCGGAGCATTTTCTTACCCCATACACAGACATCAACTCAAAATGGATTAAAGAAATAAATGTGATTGGGGCGCCTGGGTGGCTCAGTGGGTTAAGCTGCTGCCTTCAGCTCAGGTCATGATCAGGGTCTTGGGATCGAGCCCCGCATCAGGCTCCTTGCTCAGCGGGGACCCTGCTTCTCTCTGCCTCTGTCTGCCTCTCTGCCTGCTTGTGATCTCTGTCTCTCTCTCTCTGTCAAATAAATAAATAAAACCTTTTAAAAATTTTTTTAAAAAAGAAATAAATGTGAGACCTGAAATCATAAAATTCTTAGAAAAAAAAACACAGGAAGTAATCTTTTGGACATCAGGTTTAGCAACATTTTTCCTGGATATGTCTCCTAAGGCAGGGGAAACAAAAACAAATATAACTATTGGGACTAAACCAAAATGAAAAGCTTCTGAACAGCAAAGGAAAGCATTATCAACATGAAAATGCAACCTACTAAATGAAAGTAAGTATTTGCAAATAATATGTCTTATAAGCTACTGGTTTCCAAAATATATATATAAAAAAACTTATACAACTGAGCTCCAAAATATCAAACAATAATACAAAACTTAATTTGAAAAATAGGCAGAGGACTTGAATAGAACTTTTTCTAAGTAAGACTCAGATAACAAAGAGACCCATAAAGAATGCTTAAAATTAAAATCATCAAGAAAATGAACATCCAATCCACGAAAAGATTTTATTTTATATCTGTCAGAATGGTTAGAATCAGAAAGATAAGAAATAAGAAGTATTGGCAAGGATGTGTAGAAAAAGGAACTCTCACACATGGAGGGCAGTATAGAGGTTCCTCACAAAGTTAAAAATATAAATACCATATTATTGAGTAATTCCAATACTGGGTATTTACCCAAAGAACATGAAAGCACTAATTTGAAAATTTATAGGCACCCCTATGTTTGCTGCAACATTACTGATAATTGCCAACATATGGAAGCAAACCAAGATTCCATTGATAGCTGAATGGCTGAAGAAGATGTGGTCTTTATGATGGAATATTACTAAGCTATGAGAAAAAATGAACTCTTGCCATTTGTGAAAACATAGATAGACCTGGAGGGTATCATACTAAATGAGATAAGTCAGATAGAGAAAGACAATTATGACTTCACTTACATATGCAACATTAAAAAAACAAATGAATAAATAAACAAAAAGGAGAATCAGACTTATAAATATAGAGAAGAAACTATTATCAGAGGGAAGGGTTTGGTGGGATGTAAATAATGAGTGAAAGAGAGTGGGAGATACTGGTTTCCATTTATGGAATGAATAAGTCACAGTAACATATAGCTCAATCCCTAAGTGTCTGCTTTGGCTTACGTCATGAACCCAGGGTCCTGGGACCAAGCCCCACACCAGGCTCCTGGCTTGGTGGGAAGCCTTCTTCCTCTTCTTCTGTCCCTACTTGTGTTCCTTCTCTGTGTCTCTCTCTGTCAAATAAATAAATAATCTTTTAAAAAGTGACAGGAATAAAAGATACTGCATAATAAATGTGATCAATGGCATTGTAGTATTGTTGCATGTTGATATATGGTTGTTAAACTTGCAGTGAAGATAGCATAATTTATAGAACTTTTGAATTGTAATGTTGTATACCTGAAAGTAATGTAATATCATGTGTCAAACATACCCCTCAAATAAAAGAATATTAATGATCGTGAGGCAATCCATTACTTATTTCAGTGAACTATTTATTAACAATATTAAATATATAAACAAATAAAAACAATATTTGGAAAATATTAGAATAAAAAACAAATAAAATAGAGAGTAGAAAGTTAATAGAAAAAATAATGAAACCCAGAAGCTTTTCTTTTTAAAAAGTATACAAAATTTACAAATCTTCAGCTAGACCAACTAAGTAAGAGAGAAAATAAAGATTAATAAAATCAGAAATGAAGGATGAAACATTAGAGCTGATGCTACAGATATATAAAAAGGATAAAAGACCGCTGTTAACAATTGTATGCCAAGAACTGTATAAGCTAGAAGAAATAGATGAATTTTTAGATATATACTACCTACTAAGACTGAATACTGAAGTCATAGATAATCTAAACAGACCAATAATGAGTAAGGAGGTTCAGTTGATAATCAAAAATCTCCCATCAAATAAAATCCTAGGACCGGATAAATTCACTATTGAATATTACCGAATATTTAATAATGATTATTCTAAAATTCTTCCAAAAATTTGAAGAAGAGGCAATACTTTCAAACTATTTTATGAGTCCAGCATTGCCCTGATAACAGAGTATAGAAAGATATTATGAGAAAAAAAATTACAGCCCAATATCCCTAGGGAACAAAGATGGAAAATTCCTTAACAAAATTAGTAAACCAAATTCAAAAGCACATTAAAAGGATCATACACCCCAATTAAGGAAGATTTATCCTTAGAATAAAAGGGTGTTTCAACATGTACCAAATGAATCAGTGTGATACAGCTCATGAAATAATGAAGGATAAAAATCACACTATTTTTAATACATAGAGAAAAAGATCCAATGAGATTAAATACTTTTTAGGACAAAATGTTCAATAAACCAAATACAGAAAGAACTTACTTCAATATAATAAAAGTTATATATAAAATGCCCAGAGCTAGCATCATAATAACAGAAAAAAAATTGAAATGTTTTTAATATCAATAACAATGTGAAGATGCCCATATGGCACAACCCTAAATTGCTTTGAATCGTAAAAACCTTAAATTGCTTTGGATAGTATGGACATTTTAATGTTGTTTTTTTTTCCCAATCTATGAGCATAGAATATATTTTCATTTGTTTCCTCTTCAATTACTTTCATCAAATTTTCATAGTTTGCAGAGTATAGGTCTTTTACCTCCTTTGTTAATTTTATTCCTAGGTATTTTATTATTTTTGAAGCAATTTTAAGTGAAATTATTTTTGTAATTTCTCTCTCTGCTACTTTATTGTTAGGATAGAAACACAACTGAGTTCTTCATATTAATATTATATACTGAAACTTTATTGAACTTATTTGTTATTTCTAATAGTTTTTTTTTGTGTGTGTGAATTCTTTAGGGTCTTCTATGTACAGTATCATGTCATCTGCAATGTGTAAGAGTTTAACTTCTGCCTTACCAAACTGGATGCCTTTAATTTATTTAGTTTTGTCTGATTGCTGCATCTAGGACTTTTAGGACTGTGTTGAATAAAGTGGCAAGACTAAATATCTTTGTCTTATTTTTGTTCTTGAGAGGCAAATCTCTCAATTTTTCCTCATTGAGTTGATGTTAGCTGTAGGTTTTTCATATATGACCTTTATTATGATCTTCCTAAACCCACTTCTTTGAGATTTTTTATCATGAATAGATATTGAATTTTGTCAAATGATTTTTCTGAAATGATTGCAATGATCATATAATTTTTATACTTTGTTTTGTTACTGTGGTGCATCACATTGATTTATTTGTAAATCGATGTGATGCACCACAGTAAAAATATTCTTGCATTCCTGAAATAAGTTCCACTTGATCATGGTGAATGAAACTTTTAATTATTTTTGAAGTTAATTTGCTAATATATGAACCCTTATGTTTATTTCAAGATTATTTAAACAGCCAAGATATGCAAGCAGCACAAATGCCCATCAAAAGATGAAAGGATAATTAATATGTGGCTCATATAAAATATATGATATGTTATATATACTAGAATATATTATATAAATATAGAATATATAATATATAGTACATATACTGTACTATATACTATATAGTATATACTATTATATATAATATGTTATATGTTATATGATATTATATTATATATTATATGATACAATAAGGAAAGGATAATTAATATTTGTCCCATAGTATATTACTATATATCCATGTAATATATATGGTCCATAGTGTGTATATGTGTGTATAGGATGTTATATTATATTATATTTATTATATTATATTATATATAACTCAATAGCAGGAAACCAAATAACCTGATTTAAAAGTGGACAATGAACATGATCAGACATTTTTTCCAAAGAAGACATACAAATGATTAACATATATGAAAGGAGTTCAACATCATTACTTATCAGGAAAATGCAAATCCAAACAACAATGAGCACATTATGCTAAGTGAAGTAAGTCAGTCAGAAAAAGATAAATACCATAATCTCATTTACATGTGGAATTTAAGAAACAAAAGAGGAAAGAGGAAGAGAAAGACAGAGAGAGAGAGAGATGTATACCAAGAAACATAGGCAAAATCTCAGAATATCACCATAAATATATTAAATTTTAGTATAGTTGAGTTTAAAAGAACTTTACAGAATATGTTTAACCTCTTCTTTCATAGGTAATGAAACAAGCCCAGAAAAGAGAGAAAATTGCTTTAAGTCGCAGTGTGAATCAAAAAGGGATTGGGGAATAAGATTCAGATATTGTAATCCCTAGAGTATTTCTACCCTTCCCAACTCCCATTTCAATTCATTTTTGTACCTTGAGATGAATAGTTTTAAGAATTTTGTCTATTTTTCCAGAGCATTTTATGTATATATTTATATATAGTACTTACATCAAATAGAATCTACAATTGGGATCACATTTTATGTATTATTCTGTGGCATGACTTGTTAACTAAACCATATATCTTAAAGCTGCTTTTATTTTTTTTTAATTTTACTTTTTATAGCTCATCAATAGCTCTTGATGTAATATTCAATGATTCATTAGTTACATATAACACCCAGTGCTCATCAAAACATGTGTCCTCCTTAATACCCATCATCCTGTTAGCTGCTACTCCCACCCCCATCCCCTCTGAAACCCTCAGTTTTTGTTCTGGGAGTCCTTGGCCTCTCATGGTTCATTTCCCTCTATGATTTTTCTCCTTTCTATTTTCCCTTCCTTCCCCTAATGTTCTGTGTGCTATTGCTTATGTTCCATGTATGAGTGAAATCATATGAAAACTGTCTTTCTCTTCTTAAATTACTTCACTAAGCATAATTCCCTTCAGTTCCATCTATACTGATGCAAGTGGTGGATATCCATCCTTTCTGATTGTTGGATAATATTCCATTGTATATATGGACCACATCTTCTTTATCCATTCATCTGTTGAAGGACATCACTGTTCCTTCCACAGTCTGGCTATTGTGGACATTACTGTTATGAACATTGAGGTACATGTGACCCTTAACTCATTACGTCTGTATCTTTGGGGTAAAAACATAGTGCAATTGCTGACTCATAGGGTAGCTCTATTTTTAACATCTTAAGGAAACTCCATACTGTTTTCCAAAGTGGTTTTACAAGCTTGCATTCCCACCAACAGTGTAAGAATGTTCCCCTTTCTCCACATCCTCCCCCAAATTTGTTGTTTCCTGTCTTGTTATGTTTTTTCCATTTTAACTGGGGTAGGGTGGTATCTCATTGTGGTTTTGATTTGTATTTCCCTGATGACAAGTTATATTGAACATTTTTTCATGTTTATGGTATCCATTGGTATGTCTTCTTTGAAGAAGTATATGTTCCTATCTTCTGCCCATTTTTAGAATGGATTATTTGTTTTTGGGGTGTTGAATTTGAGATTATCTTTATACATCTTGGATACCAGTCCTTTATCTGTAATGTCATTTGCAAATATCTTCTCCCATTCCATAGGTTGATTGTTAGCTTCATTGACTGTTTCCTTTGCTATGCAAAAGCTTTTTACCTTGAGGAAGTCCTTAAAGTTTGCTCTTGTTTCCCTTGTCTTCAGTAATGTGTCTAGAAAGAGGTTGCTGTGGCCAGTGTTGAAGAGTTTTTTTTTTTTTTTATGTTCTCCTCTAGGATTTTGATGGATTCCTGTCTCACATTGAAGTCTTTAATCCATTTTAAGTTTATTTTTCTGTATGGTGTAAGAAATCTCTTTTAACAAGCAGACCAAAATACACCCAGGATCTAGATTTTTCTTTCCTTCTTTTTGATTCTTGTTTAATTCTCTCTTATTTTGTTTTGATTTTGTTTTCTTCTTCTTTTCTATGTATTTTTTTTTCTGTTGCTGCTATTGTTATTGTTGTACTTTCTCTTTCTTCTTTTATGGACATAATGACAACACAGAGAAATTCACCCCTTAAGAAAGAACCAGAGGTAGTACTCACTACCAAGGATTCAATCAATACATATTAAAGTAAGATTCTTGAACTATAATTTAAAACAAAGATTGGAAAAATACTCTGTGGGCTTGTAAAAAAGCATAGAAGAAACTGGAGAATCCCTTAATATATATATATAAAAGAATAAAATCTAATTAAGCTGAATTTTAAAATGCTATTACTGAGATACAGGCACAAATGGAAGCTCTATCTAAGTATAAATAAAAAAGAAGATAGAGACAGTCATAAAGAAGACAAAATGATGGAAAAATAAGGAAGCTAAAAAGAAAACAGAAGGGCAACTACTGGATCATGAAGGGAGACTTCAAGAAATCAGAATTTCTCTAAAGCAAAATAATATCCAGATAATAAGGGCTCCAGAAGAAGAAGAAGAGAGAAAAAGGGGCAGAAGGTTTATTTGAACAAATTATAGCTGAGAACTTCCCTAATCTGGAGAAGAAACAGGCATTCAAATCCAGTAAAAACAGAACCCCTCTCAAAATGAATAAAAATAGGTCAATATGTTGACATATAATAGGGAAACTTGTAAATTTCAGTAATAAAGAGAAAATATTCAAAGAAGCTTGGGAAAAGAAGTCCTTACATACAAGGATGGAAACATAAGGCTGGCAGCAGGTCTATCCTTAAAGACCTGGAAGACCAGAAAAGACAGGCATGATACATGAGGCATGCTGAATGGGAAAATATGCAGCCAAGAATAATTTATCCAGCAAGGTTTTCACTCAGAATAGGAGAAATACTGTTTCTGATAATCAATCAATAAAATCAATAATAAATAAGGCATCTGTGAACACTAAACCAGCCCTGCAAGAAATATTAAAAGGGATCCTTTGAGCAAAGACAGAGAGCCCCAAATTAATAAAGATTAGAAAGAAACAGAGACAATCTATAGAAATAGCAAATTGTAGGTAATATAATAGCACTAACTTCATATATTTCAATAATTACTCTGAATGTAAGTGGACTAATTGTTCCAATAAAAAGACATAGAGTATCAGACCAAATTAAAAAAATAAAAGACCATCAATATGCTCTCTACAAGAGAATAATTTTAAACCCAAAGCACCTAAAGATTGAAAGTGAGAAGGTACATAACAATTTATCATACTAATATATAACACAAGAAAATTGGAATAGCACTCCTTATACCAGACAAACTAGATTTTAAACCAAAGACTGCAGTAAAAGATGATGAAGGACACTTTATCATAATAAAATGGTCTATCCAACAGGAAGATCTAAAAATTGTAAGTATTTATTCTCCTAACTTGGGAGCAGCCAAATATATAAATCAATTAATGACAAAACTGAAGGAACACATTGATAGTAATGCAATAATAGGAAGGGATATTAACACCTCACTCACAGAAATAGACAAATTTAGCAGAAGATCAGCAAGGGAAAAAACGCTTTGGATGACACACTCAACTAGATGGACTTAACAAATATATTCAGTGTCAGAGGCAGGCCCCTGGCCAGGGCGGCCTCCGCCATTAAAAGATGGCGCCTGGCGAGCTGCCAAGAAAAGTTGCCTCATGAGACTAAGCGGAATGCCCAAAGAGGAGGTAAACAGCATTGGTTGCTAGTGAAGTTGTTCGTTTAGGTGCGCAACCTGATTCGCTCCTCCTATACCCTGCTCACTGATTGGTCATGTAAGCATATATAAGTGTGTAGACTTGCGGAAATAAAGAGAGAGAAGATACACCTGAACTGGGGCTTCTTGTCATCCTTGCGGGTCGAGGGCGATAAATGGCGCCGGCACCCGGGAACTAAATAAAGGAATCTTGCAAGGTAAAGGCCACGTTCAAAAGTGGGAATTTCTTGATCCATTCATCTGTTGATAGACATCTAGGTTCTTTCCATAGTTTGGCTATTGTGGACATTGCTGCTATAAACATTCGGGTGCACGTGCCCCTTTGGATCACTACGTTTGTATCTTTACGGTAAATACCCAATAGTGCAATTGCTGGGTCATAGGGCAGTTCTATTTTCAACATTTTGAGGAACCTCCATGCTGTTTTCCAGAGTGGCTGCACCAGCTTGCATTCCCCTTTCTCCGCATCCACGCCAGCATCTGTCATTTCCTGACTTGTTGATTTTAGCCATTCTGACTGGTGTGAGGTGATATCTCATTGTGGTTTTGATTTGTATTTCCCTGATGCCGAGTGATATGGAGCACTTTTTCATGTGTCTGTTGGCCATCTGGATGTCTTCTTTGCAGAAATGTCTGTTCATGTCCTCTGCCCATTTCTTGTATGCATTATTTGTTCTTTGGGTGTTGAGTTTGCTAAGTTCTTTATAGATTCTGGACACTAGTCCTTTATCTGATATGTCGTTTGCAAATATCTTCTCCAAGTCTGTCAGTTGTCTTTTGATTTTGTTAACTGTTTCCTTTGCTGTGCAAAAGCTTTTGATCTTGATGAAATCCCAATAGTTCATTTTTGCCCTTGCTTCCCTTGCCTTTGGCATTGTTCCTAGGAAGATGTTGCTGCAGCTGAGGTCCAAGAGGTTGCTGCCTGTGTTCTCCTCAAGGATTTTGATGGATTCCTTTCGCACATTGAGGTCCTTCATCCATTTTGAGTCTATTTTTGTGTGTGGTGTAAGGAAATGGTCCAATTTCATTTTTCTGCATGTGGTATATATACGCAATGGAATACTATGCAGCCATCAAAAATGAAATCTTGCCATTTGCGACAACATGGATGGAACTAGAGCATATCATGCTTAGAGAAATAAGTCAAGCAGAGAAAGACAACTATCATATGATCTCCCTGATATGTGGAAGTGGTGATGCAACATGGGGGCTTAAGTGGGTAGGAGAAGAATAAATGAAACAAGATGGGATTGGGTGGGAGACAAACTGTAAGTGACTCTTAATCTCACAAAACAAACTGAGGGTTGCTGGGGGGAGGGGGTTTGGGAGAAGGAGGTGGGATTATGGACATTGGGGAGGGTATGTGCTTTGGTGAGTGCTGTGAAGTGTGTAAACCTGGTGATTCACAGACCTGTACCCCTGGGGATAAAAATATGTGTTTAAAAAAAAATAAAAAATTAAAAAAAAAAGTGGGAATTTCACGGTAAAGCGGGGAGTAAAGGCCCACAGGTAAGTGGGATGTTAGCCACATTCAAAAGTGGGAATTCCGTGGTAAAGCGAAGTAAAGGCCACATTCAAAAGTGGGAATTCCACGGTAAAGCAGGGAGTAAAGGTCGACTGAAGTATATGCGTGTAAAAAGTTAATGTGTTAGTGTCTTTAACATCCGCGTCTGTTGTCTGTGTGTTCATAATGGGATCTGAAGTATCTAAAGTGCGGTTGGAAGGGTCTTTAAAAGACCTGCTGAAAGCCAATGGAACTTCACTAAAAGCAAAAACTGCTCGGGCCTTTTTGAATACAGTAGAAAAGGCGGCTCCATGGTTCCTAGATGAAGGCTTGCTAAACATACCTCAATGGGACCACTTAGGGGAGGTTTTGAAGAAACAGGACAATAAAACGCCTTTGCCACTGGGACCCTGGCAATATGGACCTTAGTCTGGGGATGCCTGGTGGGGCCTAAACCCAAATGTGAATCAGCTCTACAAGAGGGAGCAGAGGCATTGGAGGAAGTGAAAGAGGAACGGTCTTCTCGTGCCTCAGAGGGGAGTAGTTCTAGTGAATCATATACCCTAGGATCACTCACCATAAACCCCTCAGTAATGTAAGGCATATATTCACTGATGGATCAAAGCAATGAGTAGGAGCTATAGTTACCAAAGAAGAGAGTTGGACCTTCCTATTTCAAAGCTCCTCTCCCCAAGAAACCGAGCTGCTCACAGTGATAAAAGCAATTCAATGTTTTCATTAAGAACCCTTCAACCTTTTTTCTTAAGAAAGGCTTGTACCGCTATATATTTTCCTCTCAGGACTGCCTTTGTTGTGTCCCACAGATTTTGAACCGTTGTATTTTCATTATCATTTGTTTCCATGATTTTTTTCAATTCTTCTTTAATTTCCCGGTTGACCCATTCATTCTTTAGAAGGATGCTGTTTAGTCTCCATGTATTTTGGTTCTTTTCAAACTTCCTTTTGTGGTTGAGTTCTAGCTTTAGAGCATTGTGGTCTGAAAATATGCAGGGAATGATCCCAATCTTTTGATACCGGTTGAGTCCTGATTTAGGACCGAGGATGTGATCTATTCTGGAGAATGTTCCATGTGCACTAGAGAAGAATGTGTATTCTGTTGCTTTGGGATGGAATGTTCTGAATATATCTGTGATGTCCATCTGGTCCAGTGTGTCATTTAAGGCCTTTATTTCCTTGCTGATCTTTTGCTTGGATGATCTGTCCATTTCAGTGAGGGGAGTGCTAAAGTCCCCTACTATTATTGTATTATTGTTGATGTGTTTCTTTGATTTTGTTATTAATTGGTTTATATAGCTGGCTGCTCCCACTTTGGGGGCATAGATATTTAAAATTGTTAGATCTTCTTGTTGGACAGACCCTTTGAGTATGATATAGTGTCCTTCCTCATCTCTTATTATAGTCTTTGGCTTAAAATCTAATTGATCTGATATAAGGATTGCCACTCCTGCTTTCTTCTGATGTCCATTAGCATGGTAAATTCTTTTCCACCCCCTCACTTTAAATATGGAGGTGTCTTCGGGCTTAAAATGAGTTTCTTGGAGGCAACATATAGATGGGTTTTGTTTTTTTATCCATTCTGATACCCTGTGTCTTTTGACTGGGGCATTTAGCCCATTAACATTCAGGGTAACTATTGAGAGATATGAATTTAGTGCCATTGTTTTGCCTGTAAGGTGACTGTTACTGTATATGGTCTCTGTTCCTTTCTGATCTACCACTTGTAGGCTCTCTCTTTGCTTATAAGACCCCTTTCAATATTTCCTGTAGAGCTGGTTTGGTGTTTGCAAATTCTTTCAGTTGTTGTTTGTCCTGGAAGCTTTTAATCTCTCCTTCTATTTTCAATGATAGCCTAGCTGGATATAGTATTCTGGGCTGCATGTTTTTCTCATTTAGTGCTCTGAAAATATCATGCCAGGTCTTTCTGGCCTGCCAGGTCTCTGTGGATAAGTCAGCTGCCAATCTAATATTTTTACCATTGTATGTTACAGACTTATTTTCCAGGGCTGCTTTTATGATTTTCTCTTTGTCACTGAGACTTGTAAATTTTACTATTAGGTGACGGGGTGTGGGCCTATTCTTATTGATTTTGAGGGGCGTTCTCTGAACCTCCTGAATTTTGATGCTCGTTCCCTTTGCCATATTGGGGAAATTCTCCCCAATAATTCTCTCTAGTATACCTTCTAACAGATAGTAGATATGTGGTGCAAGCTGTCTCTATCATTGAAAATGTGGGTTCTATTAATGCCAGGTCTACTATCTCTAAGGCATTACAAGAAATCCAAACATTAGTTTGGAAGAGGAAGGATCCATTTCATATTGGCCACATATGAGCTCATATAACCTTACCAGGCCCCCTGACAAAAGGTAATCAGTTAGCAGACTCCTTAACCAGAGGAGAATTTGTCTTTGCCATAGAGGACCTGGTGCAACAGGCGAGACATTATCATAAGCTGTTCCATGTGAATGCTTTAACTCTTTGCCTCAAATTTAACATAACAAAAGCACAGGCACAGGACATAGTAGTCTACTGCAGAAATTGCATGACCTTACTACCTGCACCATCCTTGGGGGTTAATCCTAAGGGTATATATGGCAAATGGATGTCACACATGTTTCAGAATTTGGAAAGTTAAGATATGTTCATGTCTGTAGATACCTGCTCTGGAATAATTTTCGCCTCAGTGCATACGGGGGAAAAATCCAGAGATATTATCGCCCATTGCCCACAGGCTTTCGCGGCATGGGGAAAGCCACGCCAATTAAAGACAGATAATGGTCCAGGCTACATCTCACAACCCTTTAAAGGCTTCCTACAACAACTTGACATTCACTTGATACATGGAATACCCTATAACCCACAAGGACAGGGTGTTGTGGAGCGTGTGCATCTTACAATAAAAAATGCACGTTATAAACAAAAAGGGGGGATAGGGGACACCTTCAGGTCCCCTAAAGATAAGCTCAACACCATTCTCTTTATTTTGAATTTTTTTAACGTTGGACAAAATGGGTAAATCAGCTGCAGACAGACATGCAAGTGATGCTGCTGCTCCCCCTAAGCCTTTAGTACTTTGGAAGGACATCCTCACAGGAAAGTGTAATGGACCAGATCCAGTGTTAGTATGGAGTAGGGGGTCTGTATGTGTTTTTCCACAGGAAAAGAGCCTCCAATTTGGATCCCAGAGCGGCTGGTGCATGCAGCCTTGCCTCCAAACACCAGTCATGATGCTGAAGATGCTGATGATAACTCTGGGGATGCTACACCTCCTGTGGCAGACTCAAGCCAGGGAGCTGTGAGCAGTGGTTAAAGAATGGCCATATCCTTTACCGGTGGCTAACTCTTCTCTCATATTCCCTTCTCTCCCTTTGATGCATGGCAGGTCTGTAACTTGCTAGGAGCATGTACTGATATCTCAGCAGTGTCCATGTTAAATGGTGGCAAATTCCTCAACTGTTCTTATAAACAAAATGACTCTAATACCTTTGAGACAACAGTTAATGTGTCTTGTCCCAATAATATTACTTATCAGCCCACTCCCATATGGGTCTCACCACCGTTCCTTTTCCTCGTAACAAATGCTAGTGAGCTGAATGATACATTAAATTGCACTAAGAAATGCTGTCTTTCCCAGTGCTGCAATGTCACGGCCTTCAAGCTGGCTGTGATTATGCGTATCCCTACCCATGTTCCTATCCCAGTTTCCACTCCAGAGGACAAGTTACCAGTGGTGCTATCCAGAAAGAAGAGAGATTTGGTATCACAGCCGCCATTGTGACAGCATTGGCTATATCTACAGCAACTTCCATGACAGCAGCAGTCTCGCTTGCTGCAACTATACCCACTGCGGAAGCTGTGAACACCCTTGCAGAAGGAATGGTGGCTGCCCTTCAAACACAGGCTCAGATCAATGCACATCTGCAAGCAGGAATCCTGATAGTCAACCAGAGAGTGGATTTTGTTCAAAACAAGTGGACATATTGGGGGCCCTGTTGGGACTGGGATGTATAGCACCCTTCCCGGCAATTTGTGTAACTCCCATAGCCTATACTAATATGAGTGACTTACAAAATTTCTCCCGACAGCTCTCCCAATGCTTGCAGGGGAATTGGTCCGCAGAATTCCAAAACTATACTCAGCACCTGCTACTAGGCATAACAAGGATAAATATCACCAGAGGTGAGCTTGCAACTCTCCCAGAGATAATGAAAACATTGCAAGATGTGTTAACCTTTACGAAACATGGGATAGCATAATTGCTCTGATGACAATCCTCGTAGTGGGCTTGATTCTGCTAGTAAGGAAACTGCAAATTTGGAGGCAACAGCAATATAGGTAACAGCAAGCCATGGTGCAGGCCTTGTTAGCCATCGAGGCTGGAACATCCCCCCAAGTATGGCTAAGTATGCTGGATTGGTAGTAAACGATGGGTAAGATTTGTGGGGGAAATATACCAACCTAAGACAGGACGCAGATCATTGATATCTGCCGTCTGATGACGGGTAAGTATATTTCCCGCCACTGACAACCTAAGACAGGCACGATCCCTGCCATAAAAGAAAAAAGGGGGAGATGTCTTTGCAGGCCCCTGGCCAGGGTGGCCTCCGCCATTAAAAGATGGCTCCTGGCAAGCTGCCAAGAAAAGTTGCCTCATGAGACTAAACAGAATGCCCAAAGAGGAGGTAAACAGCATTGGTTGCTAGTGAAGTTGTTCATTTCGGTGCACAGCCTGATTTGCTCCCTCTGTACCCTGCTCGCTGATTGGTCATGTAAGCGTATATAAGTGTGTAGACTTGCGGAAATAAAGAGAGAGAAGATACACCTGAACTGGGGCTTCTTGTTGTTCTTGTGGGTCGAGGGCGATAATTCAGAAGATTTCATCCAAAAACAACAGGGTACACATTCTTTTTTTTTTTTTTTAAGATTTTATTTATTTGACAGAGAAAGAGATCACAAGTAGGCAGAGAGGCACGAAGAGTGAGAGGGGGAAGCAGGCTCCCTGCTGAGCAGAGAGCCCGAGTGGGGCTCAATGCCAGGACCTTGGGATCATGACCCGAGCTGAAGGCAGAGGCTTTAAACCACTGAGCCACCCAGGTTCTCAGTACACATTCTTCTTAAGTGCATACGGAATATTCTCAGAATAGATTACATACTGGGTCACACATCAGTTCTCAACCAGTACAAAAAGACTGAGATTATACTATTCATATTTGCAGATCACAATGTTTTAAAACTTGAAGTCAGCCACAAAAATAGTTGGTAGAAACACAAATACATGGTGGTTAAACATGATCTTGCTAAAGAATGAATGGGTCAACCAGGAAATTAAATAAGAATTTTAAAATTGCATGGAAGCAAGTGAGAATGAAAACATGACAGTTCATAACATCTAGGATACAGGAAATGTTGTCTTAAGAGGGAAGTATATAGCAATACAGGCTTTCCCCAAGAAACAAGAAAAATCTCAAATACCCAACCTCATGTTCAACATAAGAGAGCTGGGAAAAAAACATCACATAAAGCCTATATCGAGCAAAAGAAGAGAAATAATAAAGATTATAGGAGAAAGAAGTAATACAGAAATTAAAGTAAAACAGTAGAAGAAATCAACATGACTAGGAGCTGGTTCTTTGGAAGAATTAATAAGATTGATAAGCACTTAGCCAGATTCAGACTTATCAAAAGAAGAAGAAGAAGAAGAAGAAGAAGAAGAAGAAGAAGAAGAAGAAGAAAGAGAGAGAGAGAGAGAAGGCCCAAATAAATAAAATCATGAATGAAAGAAGAGCTATCACAACCAACAAAAAAGAAGTACAAACAAAATTAAGAGAATTGTAATTATTTATCTGCCAACAAATCAAGCAATCTAGAAGAAGTGGATGCATTCCTAGAAACATATAAACTTCCAAAACTGAAACACGAAGAAATAGAAAACCTGAACAGACCCGCAGCAAATAAATATAATCAGTACTCAAAAATCTCCCAACAAAGAATCCAGTGCTTCCCAGGGGATTACTATAAGCATTTGAAGAATTAATATCTATTCTTTTGAAACTGTTTCAAAAAATAGAAATGGAAGGAGAACTTCTGAACTCATTCTATGAGGTCAGCATTATCTACATCCCAAAACCACAGAAAGATAGCACCACAAAGGAGAACTACCAACCAATATCTCTGATAAACATGGATAGAAGATACTGGCCAATAGGATCCAACAATAAATTAAAAATTATTATTCACCAGGACGAAGTAGGATTTATTCCTGGGCTGCAAGGGTGGTCCAAGATCCCTAAATGTGATATACTGCATTAGTAAAAGAAAGATCAAGAACTGTATGACCCTCTCAATAGATGCAGAAAAAGCATTTGACAAAATAGAGCATCCTTTTTTGATAAAACCTCTCCTCTGTGTATGGGTAGAAGGAACAAATATCAGTATCATAAAATCCATGTACAAAAAGTCACAGAAAATATCATCAAAGGACAAAAACTGAGAACTTTCCCTTAATATCAGGAACACAACAGGGATGCCCAGAGCATCCTTTCTATATGTATTTTTTTTAAAATTTTATTTATTTGACAGAGAGAGACACAGCAAGAGAGGGAACACAAGCAGGAGGAGTGGGAGAGGGAGAAGCAGGTTTCCCACTGAGCAGGGAGCTAGATGAAGGGCTTGATCTCAGGACGCTGGGATCATGACCTGAGCCAAAGCAGTTGCTTAACGACTGAGCACTGAGCCACCCAGGTGCCCCATATAGCATGCTTTCTTGATAAAAACCTTTAACAGTGTAGGGATATAGGGAAACATACCTCAACACCATAAAGGCCATATACAAAAAACCCACAAGTAATATCACTCTCAACAGGAAAAAACAAACAAACAAACAAACAAACTGAGAGCTTTTCTCCTAAGGTCAGGAACATGATGGGGATGTCCACTCTCATTGCTATTGTTCAACATAGTACTGGAAGTTCTTGCCTCAACAATGAGACAACAAAAATAATTAAAAGGCATCTAAATCGGCAAAGAAGAAGTCAAGCTTTCATTCTTTGCAGACGACGTGATACTCTGTGTAGAAAACCTAAAAGACTCCACCCTCCAAATTGTTAGAAGTGACAAAGGAAGTCAGCAGAGTTGCAAGATATAAAACCAATGCACAGAAAGCAGTTGCATTCGATACACAAATAAATAGGCAGAAGAAAGAGAAATTCAGGAACCAATTCCATTTATAATTGCACCAAAAACCTAAGATACATTAGGAATAAACCTAACCAAAAAGTAAAGGATCTGTACTCTGAAAACCATAGAACACTTATGAAAGAAACCGAGGAAGACACAAAGAAATGGAAATCCTTCCATGTTCTTCATTAGAAGAACATATATTTTTGAAACATCTGTGCTACCCAAAGCAACCTACATATTCAAAGCAATACATATAAAAATACCATCAACGGTTTTTCACAGAGCTGGAAGAAACAATCCTAAAATTTGTATAGAATGGGAAAAGACCCTGAATAGACAAAGGTATGTTGAAAAATAAAACCAAAGCTGGAGGCATCACAATTCTGGACTTCAAGCCATATTACAAAGCTATAATCATCAAGACAATAGACACTGGCACAAAAACAGACATATACATGAGTGGAATGGAAGAAAGAACACATAAATGAGCCCTCAGTCAACTGAGGGTTATAGTCAACTGATCTTCCACAAAGCAGGAAAGAGCATCCAATGGAAATAAGGCAGTATCTTCAACAAATAGTATTGTGAAAATTGGACAGGCAAATGCACAAGAATGAAACTGGACCACTTTCTTACACCATACACAAAAATAAATTCAAAATGGATGAAAGACCCATATGTGAGATAAGAATCCATCACCATCCTTAGGAGGCAGCAACCTCTTTGACCTCAACTGCAGTAACTTCTTGCTAGGCACATCTCCAAAGGCAAGAGAAACAAAAGCAAAAATGAACTATTGGGACTTCATCAAGATAATAGCTTTTGCACAGCAAAGGGAGCAGTTGGCTAAACCAAAAGACAATCAACAGAATGGGAGAAGATATTTGCAGATAACATATCAGGTAAAGGGCAAATATCCAAGATCTATAAAGAAATTATCAAACAATACAAAACCAACCAACCAACCAAACAACAACAACCAGATAATGCAGTCATGAAATAGGCAAAAGATATGAACAGACATTTCTCCAAAGAAGATGGTCATCAGGGAAATACAAATGAAAGCCACTATGAGATACCACCTCACACCACTCAGAATGACTAAAATTAATAAGGCGGGAAGCAACAAATATTGATTAGGATGTGAAAGGATGAGGAAAGGGGAATCCTCTTACACTATTGGTGAGAGTGTAAACTGGTACAGCAACTCTGGAAAACCATATGAATGTTCCTCAAAAAGCTAAATTAGAGCTACCCTACAACCTAGCAATTGCACTACTAGGTATTTACCCAAAGAATACAAACATAGTGATCTGAAAGTGTACATGCATCCCAATGTGTATGGCATCAATGTCTGCAAGAGCCAAACTATGAAAGAGCCCAGATGTCCACCAGTAGATGAATGGATAAAGATGTGAGATATACATGATATAGATATAGATACAGATAGATAATTGAATATTACTCAACTATCAAAAAAAATGAAATCTTGCCATTTTCAACAACATGGATGGAATTAGAGAGTATTATGCTAGGCAAAATAAGTCAGTCAGAGAAAGAGAATTATCATGATTTCACTCTTTTGGAGAATTTAAGAAACAAAACAGAGGAGCATATGGGAAGGGATGGGGAAATAAAATAAGATGAAATCATAGAGAGAAGCAAATCATAAAAGACTCAACTATATGAAACAAACTCAGGTTTGCTGGAGGGAAGGTAGGTGGGAGGATGAGGTAAATGAATGATAGGCATTAAGGAGGGCAGGCAATGTAAAGTGCACTGGGTGTTAAATGCAACTGATGAATAACTGAACTCTACCTCTGAAACTAATGTTACACTATATATTAATTAACTGAATTTAAATAAAATAAAATTTAAACAAACAATATATAGCACTTGTATATATTTATGCACCTAACATTGGAGCACCCAAATATATAAAAGAATTGATAAAGGCATAAAGGAACAAACTGATTATAATACAATAATAGTAGAGGACTTCAACACCACACTTTATAGCAATAGGCAGACCATTTAAACAGAAAATAAACAAGGGCATACTGCCTCTGAATGACACACTGGACCAGATGGACTTAACAGATATATTTAGAATATCTCATTCTAAATCTTTAGAATACACATTTTTCAAGTGCACATGAAACAGTCTCCAGAATAGATCACATATTATGTCAGAAAACAGGCCTCAACAATACAAAAATATTTAGGTCATACCAGCACTGATTTTGGCCAAAACATTATAAAGCTAAAAGTCAATGACAAGAAAAAAAAAATCAGGAAAGTGCTCAAATACATGGACGTTAAACAATGTGCCATTAAGCAATGAATGGGTCAATCAAGAAATAAATGAAAACATTTAGAAAAACATGAAAATAAGTGAAAATGAAAACACCGTGGTTGATAGCATTAAGGGTGCAACAAATGTGGTCCAAAGCCAGACATATATAGCAAGATAGTCCTACTTGAAGAAGCAAGAAATATCTCAAATAAATAACCTAAATTTACCCCTAAAGGACCTAGAACAAGAACAACAAAAGCCTAAAGACAATAGAAGGAAGGATGTAATATAGCTAGAGTAGAAATAAATGATATAGAAAATCAAACAAACAAACAAATGAATAATAAAAAAAAAAAACATACAATAGAACAGATCAACAAAACCAGGAGCTGGTTCTTCGAAAAAATCAAAACTGATAAAGCTCTATCTAGCCAGAACTATAAAAAACAAAAGAGAAGGGACCTAAAAAAATAAATCATGAATGAGAGAGGAGAATTAACCAACAACACAGAAACACATTTATAAGAGAATATTATGAAAAACTCTCAAAAATTGGATAGCCTAGAATAAATGGATAAATTCCTAGAAACACATGGAATATTCAAACTGAAACAGGAAGAAATGGAAAATTTCAGCAGAAGAATAACTAGCAATGAAATTGAATCAGTAATCTAAAATTTCCAAACAAACAGAAGTCCAGGATTAGAAGTCTTAACAGGTGACTTCTACCAAGGGTTTAAAGAAAAGTTAATACCTATTCTTCTCAAACTATTCCAAAAATTAGAAAAGAAAGAAAAATGTCCAAATTCATTATATGAGACCAGCAGTAGAGTGATACCAAAACTGGAAAATCACTTCACTAAATAAAGAGTATGATGTGATGAGCACTGTGTGTTATATGTAATTGATGAATCACTAAATTCTACACCTGAAACTAATTATACCATGTATTTTAAGTAACTAGAACTTAAATAAAAACTTGAAATAGAAAAAAAAGACCATATAAAAGAGTACATAGGCCAGTATCCTAATGAACATGAATGGAAGAATTCTCAATTAAATGCTAGCAATCCAACTCTAACCATACATTAAAAAATGATTCACTACTATCAACAGGGGACTTTTCTGGGTTGCAAGAGTGGCTCAATATTCACAAATCAATCATTGTGATATAACACATTAACAAAATAAAGGATGAGAACCATATGATCATTTCAACTGATGCAGAGAAGGCATTTGGCAAAGTACAATATCCACTAATGAAAAAAACTCTCAACATTTTAACTTTAGAGGGAACAGACCACAACATAATATATGAAAAAGTCCGCAGTTAAGATTATCCTTGATGGGGAAAAACAGAGAACTTTTCCTCTACAGTCAGGAATAAGACAGGGGTGTCCACTCTCACCACTGTTATTTAATGTAGTACAAGAAGTCCTAGTCACAGCAAGGCAAAAAAAGAAATCAAAGGCATACAAATCAACAAGGAAGAAGGAAAAGTTTTACTATTTGCAGAGAACATGACACCTTACATAGAAAATCTGAAATATTCTACCAATAAACTGCTAGAACTGACACAAATTCAATAAAGTTGTAGGATTCAAAAATCAATGTACCAAATCTATTGCATTTCTATTCCCCCATAATGAAAAAGCAGAAATAAAAATTAATTATTACCATTTACAATTGCAAGAAAAATAAGATAACTAGGAATAAACCTAACCAAAGAGGTGAAAGACCTGCCTTCTGAAAATTATAAAACATTGATGAAAATAATTTAAAATGATATAAATAAATGGAAATAAATTAAATGCTTATGAATTGGAAGAAAGCATACTACCCAAAGCATTTTACAAATTTCATGTAATTCCTATCAAAAAACCAACACCATTATTCACAGCTAGAAAAAAAATCCTAAGATTTGTATAGAACCAGAACAGAATCCAAACAGCAAAGAAAACTTGAAAAAGGAGCACTTGAGTGGCTCAGTGGGTTAAGCCTCTGCCTTTGGCTCAGGTCATGATCTCAGGGTCCTGGGATCAAGCCCCATATTGGGCTTTCAGTTCAGTAGGGAGCCTGCCTCACCCGCCACCTCTCTGCCTGCATCTCTGCCTACTTGTGATCTCTCTCTCTGTCAAATAAATAAAATCTTTAAAAAAAAAAAAAAAAGAAAAAAACTCAAGAGACAAGATGGCGGGAAAGTGGGAGGAGGCGCCGTTTCAACCTGTACCCTAAAGTGAGCTGATTACCTACCAAAGAACTCCGATCACCCATGAAATCAGCCTGAGATCAGAATTGTACACATCTGGGTCTCTACAAGGGCAGAAGATGCCAGTGGGCAGGTAAAGCAGAGTGGAAATGTCAGACTGATATCAAAAGATAAACAAAAGGGGTATGGAGCCACGAGAGGAGAACAATTGGAAAGTAGTACCCCAATACAAGAGTACCCTGGCTCTGGGGACCAGCACTAACTTGGAGACTGGTTGAAAGCACTCAAAAAGAGCAAAGGATCTTGGGGTGGAATTGTGGGAATCCGGGAAGCTAAGGACAGAGGCTTAAGTCCCTGGACCCAGGACAGCCTCCCCTGATGCTGAGGCAGAGAGAATGCGGCCAAGAAACCAGGTCTTGGTCCCTGAGTGGCCAGCACGCCCGAGAACACAAGGGGTCCAGCTCTTGTGAGGGGCTGGGTGCTGCACCAGATGGCAGAATGCTGAGCCGAGCTAACAGAGCCTGAGATGCGCGTGCCCCTCACCCTCCCCTGAGAGAGGTGAGCGAAGGCCCAGTCTGGTGCTCTTGGACCCGCGCCCTGCTTTCAGAGCCTGAGATGCATGCACGCCCCACACACTCCCCTGAGGGGGGTGCATGAAGGCCCAGTCTGGTGCTCCTGAATCCGAGCCCTGCTATTAGTGCCTGAGAGCAATCTACACCCTCCCCTGAGAGAGGTGCTTGTAAGCCCAAAGCTCTTAGACTCAGAAAGAACAGGCACTCTCAGATCGCAGCCAGCAGGAAAATTTCAGTGTGTGATCACTGCTTGGAACCTCTCTGGTGGTCTGGAGCTGCCCAGACAGCGGCCACTGCCATAATTTTGGGTACAAGCAGAAGATCCTGCATCCCCAGGGACTGCGACTTGGAACCTGCTCTGCCAGGGGCCAAGGGGGAATATATATGGGCTCTGCAGCACCCACAGGGGACCAGACTGAGGCTTCTCTCTGAAAGGGAGGCCAGGGTGCCGTTTACTTTCCTCTAAACCTACAAAAACAATCAAAAGCGGTCAAGGTAAGAGAAAAAAAGTGAACAAACATAAAAACCTCCAGAGAACAAAAGCCTTAAAAAAAAAAGGTTTCCTCAGAGTCCACCCATTGGGGGGGGGGGAGGATTTAACTCAGGGAACATCATTGACTGAAAACCCACGTGGCAGGCCCCTCCCCCAAAAAACCAACCAGGAAAGAAAAAAGAAAAAAAAAGACTACAAGAGAACAACCACCACTACTTCATAGGTACAACTTCTATTTTTAACTCGTTCCCACAGTTCTGGTTCATTTCTTTTATATATAGATAAATTTTAACCTACTTACCATCACAGTGAGCTGTCCAGTACATCAAATTCCATAATAGCCTTCTAACCTGAACTTTTTGATACATACACCTGTGTTTTTCTTTTCATTTCTATTCTTTAAATTTTTTTAAATTAAAGTTATTTATTTTCAGCAGAACAGTATTCATTATTTTTTCACCACACCTAGTGCTCCATGCAATCTGTGTCCAATATAATACCCACCACCTGGGACACCAAACTCCAACCCCTCTGCCACTTCAAACCCCTCAGATTGTTTTTTTCAGAGTCCATAGTTTCTCATGATTCACCTCCCCTTCCAATTTCCCCTAACTCTCTTCTCCTCTCTAACTCCCCATGTCCTCCATGCTATTTGTTATGCTCCACAAATAAGTGAAACCATATGATAATTGACTCTCTCTGCTTGACTGATTTCATTCAGCATAATCTCTTCCAGTCCTGTCCATGTTGCTACAAAAGTTGGGAATTCATCCTTTCTGATGGAGGCATAATACTCCATAGTGTATATGGAACACATCTTCCTTATCCATTCGTCCGTTGAAGGGCATCTTTGTTCTTTCCATAGTTTGGCGACCATGGCCATTACTGCTATAAACATTGGAGTACAGATGGCTCTTCTTTTCACGACATCTGTATCTTTGGGGTAAGTACCCAGGAGTGCAATTGCAGGGTCATAGGGAAGTTCTATTTTTAATTTCTTGAGGAATCTCCACACTGTTCTTCAAAGAGGCTGCACCAACTTGCATTCCCACCAACAGTGTAAGAGGGTTCCCCTTTCTCCACATCCCCTCCAACACATGTTGTTTCCTGTCTTGTTAATTTTGGCCAATCTAACTGGTGTAAGGTGATATCTCAATGTGGTTTTAAATTGAATCTCCCTGATGGCTAGTGATGATGAACATTTTTTCATGTATCTGATAGCCATTTGTATGTCTTGATTGGAGAAGTGTCTATTCATACAGTTATATGTCAATAAGCTTAGCAACCTAGATGAAATGGATGCATTCCTGGAAAACTATAAACTCCCAAAATTGAACCAGAAAGAAATTGACAACCTGAATAGACTGATATATGGTAACGAGATTGAAGCAGTGATCAAAAACCTCCCAAAAAACAAGAACCCAGGATCTGACGGATTCCCTGAGGAATTCTACCAAACTTTCAAAGAAGAAAAAACACCTATGCTCCTGAAGCTCTTTCAAAAAATTGAAGCAGAAGGAAAACTTCCAGACTCTTTCTATGAAGCCAGCATTATCCTGATACTCAAACCAGGCAAACACCCTACCAAAAAGGAGAATTTCAGACCAATATCACTGATGAATATGGATAATATTCTCCCCAAGATGCTAGCCAACAGGATCCAACAGCACATTAAAAAGATTATCCACCATGACCAGGTGGGATTCATCCTTGGGCTACAAAGATGGTTCATCATTGCAAATCAATCAATGTGATACAACAAATTATACTGAGAAGAAAGAAGAACCACATGGTCCTCTCAATTGATGCAGAAAAAGCATTTGACAAAATCTAGCATCCATGCTTGATTAAAACACTTCAAAGTATAGGGATAGAGGGAACATTCCTGAACCTCATCAAATCTATCTATGAAAGACCCACAGCAAATATCATCCTCAATGGGAAAAAGCTTGCATTCCTCCTGTTGAGATCAGGAACAAAACAAGGATGCCCAATTTCACCACTCTTGTTCAACATAGTATTAGAAGTCCTAGCAACACCAATCAGACAACAAAGAGAAATAAAAGGTATCCAAATTGGCAATGAAGAAGTCAAACTCTCTCTCTTCGCAGATGACAGGATTCTTTATATGGAAAACCCCAAAAACTCCACCCCCAAACTACTAAAACTCATACAGCAATTCAGCAACGTGGCAGGATACAAAGTCAATGTGCAGAAATCAGTGGCTTTCTTATACACTAACAATGAAAATACAGAAAGGGAATTTAGGGAATCAATTCCATTTACCAAGAACCATAAGATACCTGGGAATAAACCTAACCAAAGAGGTAATGGATCTGTATTCGAGGAACTACAGGACACTCATGAAAGAAATTGAAGAAGACACAAAAAGATGGAAGACCATTCCATGCTCTTGGATCGGAAGGATAAACATTGTTAAAATGTGTATATTGCCTAGAGCAATCTATATTTTAATGCCATTCCAATCAAAATTCCACCGGTATTCTTCAAAGAGCTGGAACAAATAATCCCAAAATTTGTATGGAATCAGAAGAGACCCCAAATCACTAAGGAAATGTTGAAAAACAAAAATAAAACGGGGGGGCATCATGTTATCTGATTTCAAGCATTACTACAAAGCTTTGATCACCAAGACAGCATGGTACTGGCATAAAAACAGACGCATAGATCATTGGAACATAGTAGAGAGCCCAGATATGGACCCTCAACTCTATGGTCAAATAATCTTTGACAAAGCAGGAAAAAATATACAGTGGAAAAAAGACAGTCTCTTCAATAAATGGTGCTGGGAAAACTGGACAGCTGTATGTAGAAGAATGAAACTCGACCATTCTCTTACACCGTACAAAAAGATAAAATCAAAATGGATAAAAGACCTCAATGTGAGACAGGAACCCATCAGAATCCTAGAGGAGAACATAGGCAGTAATCTTTTCGATATCAGCCACAGCAACTTCTTTCAAGATATGTCTCCAAAGGCAAAGGAAACAAAAATGAAAATAAAGTTTTGGGACTTCAATATCAAAAGCTTCTGCACAGCAAAGGAAACAGTCAGAAAAACAAAGAGGCAACCCACGGAATGGGTGAAGATATTTGCAAATGACAGTACAGACAAAAGGTTGATATCCAGGATCTAGAATGAACTCCTCAAACTCAACACACACAAAACAGAAACTACATCATTCTTAAAGGGATTATCCACAAAGATGATCTAAGAATTGTAAATATCAATGCCCCCAATATTGGAGCAGCCAATTACATAAGAAAACTGTTAATCAAGATAAAGAGTCATATTGATATGAATTCATTAATAGTAGTAGATTTTAACATGCCTCTCAGAAATAGACAGTCATTGAAGCAGAAAATCAATAAAGAAAAAAGAGCTTTGAATGACACATTGGACCAGGTGGACCTCATAGATATATACAGAACATTCCACACTAAGACAACAGAATACTCATTCTTCTCAAGTGCACATGGAACCTTCTCCAGAATAGACCATATACTGGGTCACCAATAAGGGCTCAACTGAAACCAAAAGACTGATATTATTCCCTGCATATTCTCAGATCACAATACTTTGAAACTGGAGCTAAATCACAAGGAAAAGTTGGAAGTATCTCTAACACCTGGAAGCTAAAGACCACCTTGCTTAAGAATGCTTGGATCAACCAGGAGATCAAAGAAGAACTGAAACAATTCATGGAAACCAATGAGAATGAAGACACTTCGGTTCAAAACCTATGGGATGCAGCAAAAGCCGTCCTAAGGGGGAAATACATAGCCATCCAAGCCTTTCTCAAAAAAAAATGGAAAAATCCTGAACACAGCAGCTGTCTCTACACCTTAAGGAACTGGAGAATCAAGAACAAATCAAACCAACTCCACACATAAGAAAGGAAATAAACAAGATTAGAGCTGAGATCAGTGAGGTAGAAACTAGAGATACAGTAGAACGTATCAATGAAACTAGAAGCTGGTTTCTGGAAAGAATCAATAAGATTGATAAACCATTGGCCACACTAACCCAAAAGAAAAGAGAGAAATCCCCAATTCATAAAATTATAAATGAAAAGGGAGAGATCACAGCTAACACCAAGGAAGAGGAAACAATCATCAGAAGTTATTATCAACAGTTATATGCCAATCATCTAAGCAACCTAGATGAAATGGATGCATTACTGAAAAACTATAAACTCCCAAAATTGAACCAGGAAGAAATTGACAACCTGAATAAACCGATATATGGTAACGAGATTAAAGCAGTGATCAAAAACCTCCCAAAATACAAGATCCCAGGACCTGACGGGTTCCCTGGGGAATTTTACCAAATTTCAAAGAAGAAATAACACACCTGTTCTGAAACTGTTTCAAAAAATTGAAGCAGAAGGAAAATTTCCAGACTCTTACTTGAAGCCAGCATTGCCCTGATCCCCAAACCAGGCAAAGACCCTACCAAAAAGGAGAATTTAAAACCAATATCACTGATGAATATGGATGCTAAGATTCTAAACAAGATCCTAGCAAACAGCATCCAACAGCACATTAAAAATATTATGTACCATGACCAGGTGGGATTCTTCCCTGGGCTACAAGTATGGTTCAACATTCACAAATCAATCAATATGATAGAACAAATCAATAAGAGAAGAGAGGAGATCCACATGGTCCTCTCAATTGATTCAGAAAAAGCATTTCACAAAATCCAGCATCCGTTCCTGATTAAAATGCTTCAAAGTTTAGGGATAGAAGGAACATTCCTGAACTTCATAAAATCTATCTATGAAAGACCTTCAGCAAATATCATCCTCAATGGCAAAAGGCTCACAACCTTTCCGTTGAGATCAGGAACACAACAAGGTTGATCACTCTCATCACTCTTGTTCATCATAGTATTAGAAGTCCTAGCAACACCAATCAGACAACAAAGAGAAATAAAAGGTATCCAAATTGGCAATGAAGAAGTCAAACTCTCTCTCTTTGCAGATGATATGATTCTTTACATGGAAATATCAAAAGACTCCACCCCTAAACTACTAGAACTCATGCAGCAATTCAGTAACGTGGCAGGATACAAAGTACAGAAATTAGTGGCTGTTTTATACACTAATAATGAAAATACAGAAAGGGAAATTAGAGAATCGATTCCATACTAGAGCACCAAGAACCATAAGATACCTGGGAATAAGCCTAACCAAAGTGGTAAAGGATCTATATTCGAGGAAGTACAGAGCACTCATGAAAGAAATTGAAGAAGACACAAAAAGATGGAAGACCATTCCATGCTCTAGGATCGGAAGAATAAACATTATTAAAATGTCTATACTGCTTAGATCAATCTATACTTCTAATCCGATCCATATTCCACTGGTATTTTTCAAAGATCTGGAGCAAATAATCCTAAAATTCATATGTAATCAGAAGGGACCCCAAATCACTAAGCAAATATTGAAAAACAAAAATAAAACTGTGGGCATCACGTTACCTTGATTTCAAGCTTTGCTACAAAGCTGAGATCACCAAGACAGCATGGTACTGGCATAAAAACAGACACATAGACCAGTGGAACAGAGTAGAGAGCCCAGATATGGACCCTCAACTCTACAGTCAATCAACAAAACAGGAAAAAATATCCGGTGGAAAAAAGACAGTCTCTTCAATAAATGGTGCTGGAAAAACTAGACAGCTATATGTAGAAGAATGAAGCTCAACATTTTCTTATGCTGTACACAAAGATAAACTCGAAATGGATAAAAGACCTCAACGTGAGACAGGAATCCATCAGAATCCTAGAGGAGAACATCAGCAGTGACCTCTTTGATATCAGGCACAGCAACTTCTTTCAAGATGTGTCTCCAAAGGCAAAGGAAACAAAAGTGAAAATGAACTTTTGGGACTTCATCAAAATCAAAAGCTTCTGCACAGCAAGGGAAACATTCATGAAAACAAAGAGGCAACCCACAGAATGGGAGAAGATATTTGCAAATTACATTACAGATAAGAGGTTGATATCCAGGATCTATAAAGAACTCCTGAAACTCAACACACACAAAATATACAATCATATCAAAAAATGGGCAGAAGATATGAACAGACACTTCTCCAATCAAGACATACAAATGGCTATCACACACATGAAAAAATGCTCATCATCATTAGCCATCAGGGAGATTCAAATTAAAACCACATTGAGATACCACCTTACACCAGTTAGAATGGTCAAAATGAGCAAGACAGAAAACAACATGTGTTGGAGGGGATGTATAGAAAGGGGAAACCTCTTCCACTGTTGGTGGGAATGCAAATTGGTGCAGCCACTTTGGAGAAAAGTGTGGAGATTCCTCAAGAAATTAAAAATAGAGCTTCCCTATGACCCTGCCATTGCACTACTGGGTATTTACCCCAAAGATACAGATGTAGTAAAAAGAAGGGCCATCTGTACCCCAATGTTTTTAGTAGCAATGTTCACGGTCGCCAAACTGTGGAAAGAACCAAGATGCCCTTCAACAGATAAATGGATAAGGAATATGTGTTCCATATACACTATGGAGTATTATGCCTCCATCAGAAAGGATGAATACCCAACTTTTGTAGCAACATGGACGGGACTGGAAGAGATTATGCTGAATGAAATAAGTCAAGCAGAGAGAGTCAATTATCATATGGTTTCACTTATTTGTGGAGCATAACAAATAGCATGGAGGACAAGGGAAGATGGAGTGGAGAAGGCAGTTGAGGGAAATTGGAAGGAGAGGTGAACCATGAGAGACTATGGACTCTGAAAAACAATCTGAGGGTTTTGAAGGGGCGGGGGGTGGGAGGTTGTGGGAACCAGGTGGTGCGTATTATAGAGGGCACGGATTGCATGGAGCACTGGGTTTGGTGTAAAAAGAATGAATACTGTTACACTGAAAAGACATTAAAAAAAGAATTTTGGTAGAGTTCCCCAATGGAAAAAAAAATTGAAAGAAAAAAAAAGCAATGCTGAAGCATCACAATTCTGGATTTCAAGTAATATTTTAAAAGTTGTATTGATGAAAACAGTATGGTGCTGACACAAAAATAGAAACAGAGATCCAGGGGGGCGCCTGGGTGGCTCAGTCAGTTAAAGCCTCTGCCTTCAGCTCAGGTCATGATCTTAGGGTCCTGGGATCCAGACCCCAAAGGGCTATATGCTCAGTGGAGATCCTGCTTCCTCCTCTCTCTCTTCCTGCCTCTCTGCCTACTTGTGATATTTGTCTGTCAAACAAATAAATAAAATCTTTTTAAAAAGAAAGAAACTTGGATGAAAAAAAAAAACATAATAGGAAACCCAGAAATGGGTCCACAACTGTATGGCCAATTAATCTTCAACAAAACAGGAAAGAATATGCAATGGTAGAAAAACAGTATCTTCAGTAAATGGTGTTGGGAAAAATGGATAGCTTTATGCAAAAGAATGAAGCTGGACCACATTCTTACACCATACACACAAATAAGTTCAAAATAGATGAAAGACTTAAATGTGAGACATGAAAACATAAAATCCTAGAGGATCACATAGGCAATAATCTCTTTGACATCAGCTATAGCAGCTTCTTTCTGATACGTATCCTGATGCAAGGGAAACAAAAGCAAACATATACTATTGTGACTTCATAAAAATAAAAAGCTTCTGCACAGTGAAGGAAATAATCGACAAAACTAAAAGGCAATCTATGGCATATGAGAAGATATTTGTAAAATACATTTCCAATAAAGGGGTAGTATCCAAAATTTATAAATTACTTACAAATGTCAACACCCAACAAATGAATAATCCACTTAAAAATTGGGATGAAGACATGTATAGACATTTTTTTTCCAAAGAATACATACAGATGGCCAACAGAAACATGAAAAGATGCTCATCATCACTGATCATCAGGGAAATGCATATCAACACTGCAATGAGATATCACTTCACACCTGGCAGAAAGGCTAAAATAAATAATGCAATAAACATTAGGTATTTGCAAGAATTTGGAGTAAGGGGAACCCTCTTGTACTGTTGATGAGAATATTTCCATGGTGGAAATCAGTATAGAAGTGCCTCATAAAGTTAATAATAGAACTGCCCTATGATTAAGCAATTGCACTACTAGGTATTTATTCAAAGAATACAAAACTACTAATTCAAAGGGATATACACACCCCAATGTTTATAGCTGCATTATTTACAATAGCCAAATTATGGGAACAGCCTAAGTATGGATGAAGAAATATTATATATATAATATATATATTTAATATATATGTAATATTCCATTTATGCATTTAGTTTATGTAATTATTAATGTAATGATTAATGTTCCACTTATGTGTTCCATATGAGTAGTATTCCATATGTGTGTGTGTGTGTGTGTGTGTATGTATATATATATATACCATACACAGCCATAAAATGAATGAAATCTAAAAAAAATATGAGATCTTTCCATTTGAAAAATGTGGATGGAGCTAGAGAGTATTATGCTAAGCAAAATGAGCCAGTCAGGGAACAACAAATGCTGTATGATTTCACTCATATGTGGAATTTAAGAAACATAACAAATGAACAAAGTGGGGGAAAAGAAAGAGAGAGGGAGAGGCAAACCAATAAACAGATTCTTTACTGTAAAAGAACAAACTGATGGTTACCGAAGGGAAGGTGGGTGGGGAGATGGGTTAAATAAGTGATGAGGATTAAAGAGTGCACTTTTTGTGATGGGCCCTGGGTGTTGCATGGATGTGTTGAATCACCATATTGTACACCTGAAACTAGTCCCACAACATTTTAATAGGATTATACAAAATAGAATTTATCATGTAAGTAAAAAGTTGGTTTAACATTTGATATCAAACAGCAAAATATACCATATTAATAAAGGACAGAATTCTTATGATTATCGCAATAGACACAGAAAAAGCAATTGACAAAATCCAATATTTTCATTGTGAACATGCTAAGATTTAGTTATACAAAGTAACTATCTCAAAATGGACATTTATAAAAATACATAACTTAACATCATACTCAATAGTGAAAGAATAAATAGTTTCTCCCTCAAATCAGGAGCAGAACAAGGATATTTGTTCTCACCAATTCTATTTAACATTGTACTGTTGGCTATAGCCAGGATAATTAGACAAGGGGGAAAAAAGTTCAGAGTGAATAAACAAGTGAACTATCTCTCTGTGTTCTTCCTTATAGAAAATCCTAAAAAGCCACTAATATTCTATCAGAATTAATAAATGAATTTAGCTAGGTTACAAGATATATTATCAATATACAAAAATCAATTGCATTTCTATGCTCTAATAGTAAACAATCAAAAAAAAAGAAATTAATAAAATGATTACATTAAGAATAGCATCAAATGACAAATGCGTACAGGAAAAGTTGTTCAAGATAACTAATTATCAGGGAAATGTGACTCAAAACCACAATGATATCATGTTATAACTGTTAGAATAGGTATTATCAAAAAGACAAGATACATCAAGCTTTGGTGAGGTTGTGGAGAAAAGGGAACTCTTGTGAAATTTTGGTAGGACTGAAAATTTGGTACAGCCACCAAAAAAATAAGCAGTTACCTCAAAACATTAAAAACAGAACTATTTGTTCTTGTAATCACAGTTCTTGGTATATATTCAAAGGAAATGAAAACAAGATATTAAGGAATTATTTGCATATATATATCTATACATAAACATATGTATACATAAACATATGTATAGATATATATATACATATACATATGTATGTATAGATATATATATGTATATTCTATCTATCAATTTATTTATTGATAGGCACTTAAGTTGTTCCTATATATTGATTATTGTTAATAATGATGCAATGAATATGAGTGTGCAAATAATCCAGACGCGCGCGCACACACACACACACACACACACATATTGACTATTGTTAATAATGCTGCAATGAACATGGGTGTGCAAATAATTCATACACACACACAAACACACACACAATACACATATACCACAGACTAAGTGAAATGGCACTTTCTGGTGGTGGCAGTGATGAAATCATCCAATGTTCCAGATGTCCAGTGTCTAGTAGAGATATCCTAATCTCTCCCTGTGACATGACTTTGCCTGCAGGTTTATCAGCATAAATTGTCTTTGTTCTTACTGATTTTATTTATTTATTTTTATTTATTTTCAGCATAACAGTATTCATTATTTTTTGCACCACACCCAGTGCTCCATGCAATCTGTGCCCTCTATAATACCCACCACCTGGTACCCTAATCTCCCACCCCCTGCCACTTCAAAACCCTCAAATTGTTTTTCAGAGTCCATATACTCTCATGGTTCACCTCCCCTTCCAATTTACCCCAACTCCCTTCTCCTCTCTAACTCCCCATGTCCTCCATGCTATGTGTTATGTTCCACAAATAAGTGAAACTATATGATAATTGACTCTCTCTGCTTGACTGATTTCTCTCAGCATAATCTCTTCCAGTCCCGTCCATGTTGCTACAAAAGTTGGGTATTCGTCCTTTCTGATGGAGGCATAATACTCCATAGTGTATATGGAACACATCTTCCTTATCCATTCGTCTGTTGAAGGGCATCTTGGTTCTTTCCACAGTTTAGCGACCGTGGCCATTGCTGCTATAAACATTGGGATACAGATGGCCCTTCTTTTCACGATATCTGTATCTCCGGGGTAAATACCCAGTAGTGCAATTTCAGGGTCATAGGGAAGCTCTATTTTTAATTTCTTGAGGAATCTCCACACTGTTCTCCAAAGAGGCTGCACCAATTTGCATTCCCACCAACAGTGTAAGAGGGTTCCCCTTTCTCCACATTCTCTCCAACACATGCTGTTTCCTGATTTGCTAATTTTGGCCATTCTAACTGGTCTAAGATGACATCTCAATGTAGTTTTAATTTGAATCTCACTGAGGGCTAGTAACGATGGACATTTTTTCATGTGTCTGATAGCCATTTGTTTGTCTTCATTGGAGAAGTCTCTGTTCATATCTGCTGCCCATTTTTTTGATATGTTTGTCTGTTTTGTGTGTGTTGAGTTTGAGGAGTTCTTTATAGATCCTGGATATCAACCTCTTACCTGTACTGTACATTTGCAAATACCTTCTTCCATTCTGTAGGTTGCTTCTTTGTTTTCCTGACTGTTTCCTTTGCTGTGCAGAAGCTTTTGATTTTGATGAAGTCTCCAAATTTTATTTTGGCTTTTGTTTTATTTTATTTTGTTTAATTTTTGTTTTTGTTTTTGTTTTTTCCTTTGGAGACATATCTTGAAAGAAGTTGCTGTGGCTGATATCAAAGAGATTACTGCCTATGTTCTCCTCTAGCATTCTGATTATTCTTGTCTCACATTGAGGTCTTTTATCCATTTTGAGTTTATCTTTGTGTATGATGTAAGAGAATGGTCGAGTTTCATTCTTCTACATACAGCTGTCCAGTTTTCCCAGCACCATTTATTGAAGAGACTGTCCTTTTTCCACTGTATATTTTTTTCCCATTTTGTCGAAGATTATTTGCCCATAGAGTTGAGGGTCCATATCTGGGCTCTCTACTCTGTTCCACTGGTCTATGCGTCTGTTTTTATGCCAGTACCATGCTTTCTTGGTGATCAAAGCTTTGTAGTAAAGCTTGAAATCAGGTAACATGATGCCCCCCGTTTCATTTTTGTTTTTCAATATGTCCTTAGCGATTCAGTGTCTCTTATGATTCCATACAAATTTTTGGATTATTTGTTCCAGCTCTTTGAAAAATACCAGTGGAATTTTGATCAGAATGGCATTAAAAGTATAGATTGCTCTAGGCAGTATAGACATTTTAACAATGTTTATTCTTCCGATCCAAGAGCATGGATCTTTTTGTGTCTTCTTCAATTTCTTTCATGAGTGTCCTGTAGTTCCTCGAATACAGATCCATTACCTCTTTGGTTAGGTTTATTCCCAGGTATCTTATGGTTCTTAGTGCTATAGTAAATGTAATCGATTCCCTAATTTCCCTTTCTGTATTTTCATTGTTAGTGTATAAGAAAGCCACTAATTTCTGCACATTGACTTTGTATCCTACCACGTTGCTGAATTGCTGTATGAGTTCTAGTAGTTTGGGGGTGGAGTCTTTTGGGTGTTCCATATAAAGAATCATGTCATCTGCGAAGAGAGAGAATTTGACTTCTTCATTGCCAATTTGGATACCTTTTATTTCTCTTTGTTTTCTGATTGGTGTTGCTAGGACATCTAGTACTATGTTGAACAAGAGTGGTGAGAGTGGGCATCCTTGTCTTGTTCCTGATCTCAACGGGAAGGCTGCAACCTTTTTCCTATTGAGGATGATATTTGCTGTGGGTCTTTCATAGATAGTTTTGATGAAGTTCAGGAATGTTCCCTCTATCCCTATACTTTGAAGTGTTTTAATCAGGAACGGATGCTGGATTTTGTCAAATGCTTTTTCTGTATCAATTGAGAGGACCATGTGGTTCTTCTCTCTTCTCAATTAATTTGTTGTAACACATTGATTGATTCGCGAATGTTGAACCGTCCTTGTAGCCCAGGGATGAATCCCACCTGGTCATGGTGGATAATCTTTTTAATGTGCTGTTGGATCCTGTTTGCTAGGATCTTGTTGAGAATCTTAGCATCCATATTCATCAGGGTTATTGGTCTGAAATTCTCCTTTTTGGTAGGGTCTTTGCCTGATTTGGGGATCAGGGTAATTTTGGCTTCATAGAAAGTGTCTGGAAGTTTTCCTTCTGCTTCAATTTTTTGAAACAGCTTCAGGATAATAGTTGTTATTTCTTCTTTGAAAGTTTGGTAGAATTCCCCAGGGAATCCATCAGGTTCTGGGCTCTTGTTTTTTGGGAGGTTTTTGATCACTGCTTCAATCTCGTTACTAGATATTGGTCTATTCAGGATGTCGATTTCTTCCTGGTTCAATTTTGGGAGTTTATAGTTTTTCAGTAATGCATCCATTTCATCTAGGTTGCTTAGCTGATTGGCATATAACTGTTGATAATAACTTCTGATGATTTTTTCTACTTCTTTGGTGTTCGTTGTGATCTCTCCCTTTTCATTCATAATTTTATGAATTTGGGCTTTCTCTCTTTCTTTTGGATTAGTGTGGCCAATGGTTTATCGATCTTATTGATTCTTTCAAAAAACCATCTTCTAGTTTCTTTGATACGTTCTACTGTATCTCTGGTTTCTACCTCATTGATCTCAGCTCTGATCTTGATTATTTCCCTTCTTATGTGTGGAGTTGGTTTGATTTGTTGTTGATTCTCCAGTTCTTTAATGTGTAGAGACAGCTGCTGTGTTCAGGATTTTTCAATTATTTTGAGAGAGGCTTGGATGGCTATGTATTTCCCCCTTAGGACGGCTTTTGCTGCATCCCATAGGTTTTGAACCGAAGTGTCTTCATTCTCATTGGTTTCCATGAATTGTTTCAGTTCTTCTTTGATCTCCTGGTTGATCCAAGCATTCTTAAGCAAGGTGGTCTTTAGCTTCCAGGTGTTTGAGTTCCTTCAGTACTTTTCCTTATTATTGAGCTCCAGTTTCAAGGCATTGTGTTCTGAGAATATGCAGGGAGTAATCTCAGTTTTTTGGTATCAGTTGAGTCCTGATGTATGACCCAGTATGTGGTCTATTCTTGAGAATGTTTCATGTGTACTTGAGAAGAATGAGTATTCTGTTATTTTAGAGTGGAATGTTCTGTATATATCTATGAGGTCTATTTGGTCCAATGTGTCAGTCAATGCTCTTGTTTCTTTATTGACTTTCTGCTTTGATGATCTGTGTATTTCTGAGAGAGATGTGTTAATATCTCCTACTATTAATGTATTCATATCAATATGACTCTTTATCTTGATTAACAGTTTTCTTAAGTAATTGGGTGCTCCCATATTGGGAGCGTAGATATATAAAATTGTTAGATCATCTTGGTGGATAGTCCCTTTAAGAGTGATGTAGTGTCCTTATGTATCTCTGACTACAGTCTGTAGTTTAAAATCTAATTTGTCTGATATGAGAATCACTACCCCAGCCTTCTTTTGAGGCTCATTGGCATGAAAGATGCTTCTCCATCCCTTCACTTTCAGTGTGAGTGTATTTTTAGGTGCAGAATGGGTCTCTTGTAGACAACATATGGATGAGTCCTGTCGTTTTATCCAATCTGCAACCCTGTGCCATTTTATGGGTGCATTTAGGCCATTAATTTTGAGAGTGATTTTTGAAAGATATGTTTTTATTGACATCGCGTTACCTTTGAAGTCTTTCTTTCTGTAGATTGTCTCTATATTTCTGTTCAATGCTATTCTTAGGATTTTTCCTCCTCTTTTTTTTTTTTTTTTACAGAAGGCCCCCCCATTAATATTTCTTGCAGTGTTGGCTTAGTGGTTGCATAGTCTTTTAAGCCTTGCTGGTCTTGGAAACTCTCAATCTCTCCATCCATTTTGAATATCAGTCTTGCTGGATAAAGTATTCTTGGCTGCATGTTCTTCTCATTTAGTGCCCTGAATATATCTTTCCAGCCCTTTCTGGCTTGCCAGGTCTCTGTGGATAGGTCTGACGTTATTCTGATCGGCTTTCCTCTGTACGTAAGGAGCCTCTTTGTCTTAGTGGCTTTCAAGAGATTATACATACAATTATCATTCCTCAATTTGACTATCAGATGTCATGATGTTTTTTTGGAATGTATAATCTTGGGTGGAGACCTTTCATCCTCTAGTACATGAATGATGGTTCCATTCATGATATTGGGAAAATTTTCATGAAGAACGTGTTCCACTATATCTTCTAGACTTCTTTCTTTCTCCTCCCCTTCAGGGATTCCAATAATTCTGACGTTGGAATGTTTCATGGTATCATTTATTTTCCTGATTATGTTTTCTTGTCTTCTAAGCTGTTTGTTCCAGGCTTCCTCCTGATCCTTTCTCTCTATCTGTTTTTTCTCCAGATTACTAATTCTATCTTCTGTCTCAGTTACCCTAGCTTTGAGAGAATTTAGATTAGATTGGAACTCATTGAGAGCATTGTGAAGCTCATCCCTGGTAGCTTTCAGCTCAGCCCTAACATTGTGAACATCCTGTGTGGTCACTTTCAGTTCGGCCCTAATCAATTCTGTTTGGTCATCCATGGCTTTCTCCAACCTAGCTATTACCAGGATAATTGTTAGCCTGAATTCTCTTTCCGACATATTGTCTATGTTGATATCCATTAGCTCTGTTGCTGAAGGTTCATCCTCTGTATTTTTCTTCTGTTGGGCATTTCTCCTCATAGTCATTTTGGTGAGAGATGACTGAACAGATGTAGCTGGATATATCTACAGTGGTGCAGTCAAGTTGCACCTTGGAACACTTCTGAGCAAACAGTATTCCCCATCCATGCAAGAGACAAAAGAAAAGAAAAAGAAAAAGAGAGAGAGAGAGAGAGGAAATAAAGGGAAGATGAAAGAGAAGGTTCAGCCCAAATGGGCCCCAAGGTAAGATTTATGAAGTATACAATCAAAGACAGATAAACACAAAGACTGATAAAAATATATGACAAGAGGAAAAAAATATATACATATATGCAAATAAAGGAAGAACCTCGTCAAAAAAAACCCAAGCATAAGATTTATATACTATCAGGACAAACACAAAAACACAGAAACTCTGGTGGAAGAAAAAGATAGGAGAGTGGTAATAAATTCTCAGTGTGGGTGAGGAAGGTTGCTTTGATTCCTCCTGGATGTATCTTGATATCTTTGTTAAATGACTCAACTTTCCTAAGATAAAGGGGGATTAAAAATTGGTTTACCTATAGGGGTAGTATTGATTGGGGAAAAGGGTTTACTTTAAAGTGTAACTATATATGAATATTAGAAAATAAAAATAAAAAGGAATAAACTAGACTAAACTAAACTAAAATTAAAAATAAATCAAAATATAGAAATGCAAAAAAAACCACAGGTGTATATATCAAAAAGTTCAGGTTAGAAGGTTATTATGGAATTTGATGTACTGGACACCTCACTGTGATGGTAAATAGGTTAAAAAAAATATCTATAAAAAAAAAAAAAAAAAGAACCAGAATAGTGGGAACGAGTTAAAAATAAAAGTTGTCCTATGAAGTAGTGGTGGTTGTTCTCTTGTAATCTTCTTTTTTTTTTTCTCCTTTTTTGGTTTGTTTTGTGGGGGTGGGGCCTGCCATGTGGGCTTTCAGTCAATGATGTTCCCTGAGTTAAGTCCCCCCGCCCCCCTCAAGTGGGTGGGCTCTAAGGAAACTGGTTTTTTTCAGGCTTTCTTTCTCTGGCGGTTTTTATGTTTGTTCACTTTTTTTTTTTTTCTCTCACCTTAATGGCTTTTGATGCTTTTTGTAGTTTTAGAGGAAAACAAACTGCATCCTGGCCTCCCTCTCAGAGAGAAGCCTCAGTCTGGCTGCAGAGCCCAAATAAGTTCCCAATTGGCTGCTGGCAGAGCAGGTTCCAAGTCGCGGTCCCTGGGGATTCAGGATCTTTTGCTTGCACCCAAAACCATGGCAGCAGCAGCTGTCTGGGCAGCTCCAGATTGCCATAGAGGTTCCAATCAGTGATTGCACACTGAGATTTTCCCACTTTCCAGGACTGGGAGTTCCTGGTCTTTCTGGGTCTAAGAGTGCCTGGCTTGCACACACCAATTTCAGGGGAGACTGTGGGTTGCACACACTTTTCAGGCTCTGAGAACGGGGCACAGGTCCGAAAGCACGAGGCTGGGCCTTCGGGCACCTCTTTCAGGGGAGAATATGGAGCACGCGTCTTAGGCTCTGAAACAATGTCGCGGGTCACAGAGCGCCGGTCGGGTCTTTGTGCACCTCTTTCAGGGGAGAATGAGGGGTGCGTATCTCAGGCTATATAGCAGGGCTTGTGCATTCTGTCCTCTGGTGAGGCACCCAGCCCCTCACAGGAGCCGGACCCCATGCGTTCTCAGGCTCGCTGGTGGCTTAAGGACCAAGACCTGGTTTCTCCGCTGCACTCTTTCTGGCTCAGTGCCAGGGGAGTCTGTCCTGGGACTGGGGACTGAATCCCCTGTCCCTAGCCACCCGGATTCCCACAATCCCCCCCCCCCCGCCCGCGTTCTTTTGCTCTTTTGAAGTGCTTTCAACCAGTCTCCAAGTTAATGCTGGTCCCCAGATGCAGGGCACTCTTGCTCGTATTAGGGGTATTACTTTCCAACCAGTCGCCTCTGGTGGCTCTCTCCCCCTTTTGTTTATCTTCCAATATCAGTTCGCCGTTCCCACTCTGCTTTACCTGCCCACTGGCGTCTTCTGTCTCTGTAAAGATCCAGACATGTATAATTCTGATCTCAGGCTGATTTCATGGGTGATCGGAGTTCATTGGTTGATAATTGGCTCGCTTTAGGGTACAGGTTTAAAAGGTGCCCCCTCCTACTTCCCTGCCATCTTGTCCTCCCCTCATTTTATTTTTAATATAGTTGTCTATTCTTATCAGTTGTCATTGGCAGTTTAAAAAATCAAAAAATCTACAAAACTGAAGGAATGTAGTGGTGACTTGCTCTTCCCCCACTACATAGCCAAATTTTCAGAGATAAGCACTCCAATTCTCTTAGCTTTTCCTTGTGGTATTTGTCTCCGCATCTCTCCCACAAGTTACTTATTTTGACAGTTCTTCATGTAATTGTTTTAGGCATATTGGCTTCCAACTATGGGTGATATAAGACAGCTTTCATTTTCCTGCCCCACATCACAAATGTGTACACTTTCTTATTCTCCATCATCCAAATATAGTTATATTGTAAGTTTGCCTCTATCAATAATTATTACTTAATTTTATGACTATGTAAATGTTATTCAGCTGAACTATGTTGTTTGCAATGAGCATTTTTTTCCTTTCTTGTTCAACTATCTCCTTTTTAAAGTAATAACTGCCTAGTTTTCCCTTTTGTTTGGTTTTGTAAATACTTAGTCCTAGACTATTATTTATGTAAAATTCCTCTTGATATTTTAGGTGTTCTTATAATTTCATTTTTTTAGACTCATCTTTTTCTGGGATGTTTTGATCAAAATCAACCCAGAATGGTTCATTTCTGGATTGTTTCACCATATAATTTTCTTAAGTAAGCTCCACATCCAGTGTGGTGCTTGATGCAGGGCTAGAGATGAGCCACCCAAGTACACCAGCACATTTTGATTTCTTCCTTCACCATCCTCCTGGAGATTGTTTGCATTTATATTTTGTGTTAGAATTCTGTCTTCTAGATATGTCTTTCTGCTTTCCTGTATTATCTTTGATTTTGCTGGAATACTCAAGTTACTTCATAAAAAATCACTCATGGGATGAAAATTCCTTGAGAAGTTTTGATTGTATGAAAATGTCTTTAGACTACCTACACATTTGATATAGTTCAGTTGAATTGGAACTAATTTTCACTGAGAATTTTGAAGTTATTTATCGAGTATTTTTTAGATTTAATGTTGGTGAACCAATTCTGATTCCTGTCTTATGTATGTAACCATTATTTTTCTCCAGAGGCCACTGTTGTATTCGGCAATAAATGGGCACTTTAAATAGAGAGTCCCATGTCCTTCAAATCATGAGTTTTTGAAGTATTCACTTTATGTTTTATTCCCTTATATTTTCTCTAATACCTCTTCCTCTTACTATTAACTGAACATTAGACATCCTGGTATATTTCTCCAGTCTTATCTTAATGCTATTATTTTTTATTTCTGACTATTTTTATGCTCTGGAAGACTTCCTCAAATACGTCTTCCAGCTTTGAATTAAATGTTTAATTTTTAGTGATTTTTAAATTTTCAAGATCTCCTCTTATATTTTTTCTTAAAGACTTTTTTCTCATTATAAAATCTTTATTTTAGCCAATTTGTTCACTTTTACTTATATTTGTTTGTTTTGGTGTTTTTTTTTTTTTTGTGTGTGTGTGTGTGTTAGAGGTTTTGTTAAATGTGTAGTTAACTTGCCTGCCTCTTCATATTTAAGAGTGACTAACTGAAACTTATTAGAAATTCTGAGTGGATGGAACATGTTAACTCTGGGCTTCACAAACTGGCAGGAGTTTCATCGAGAAATATTTGATGTTAGTATCTTCAGATCTCTTCTCTTAAGTCAATCACATTTCCCAGGGTAGTATCTTCCAGTTCCCAGATAATATGCCTAAGTTTGGTTGCTCATCTTCTCTGATCCTAGTTGGAGGTCTCAAAATTTAGTTTGTAAATTTTTAATTAATATTTCTATTTTCCACCTTCAACTGCACCTGAGACTTCTTAATGCAGAAATGCTATATGTTATCCTGGAAGGACAATAAGCTTTTAGGATTCTGCTGTTATGAGAGAAATCATCTGGCTACATGAAGTGAGAAGGGATCTTAGGTTCAAACTCTTAGCTCCATTCCATTCTCTTTTTTAAAAATAACTTCATTAATTTAAAATTTTAAAGTTCTTGATCCTTCATTATAAGTTCGCCTTTTCTCTTTTTTTTTTATTGTGTTATGTTAGTCACCATACAGTAAATCATTAGTTTTTGATGTAGTTTTCCATGATTGATTGTGTATAACACCCAATGCTCCATGCAATACATGCTTTCCTTAATACCCATCACCAGGCTCACCCATCTCCTCATTCCCCTTCCTTCCAAAACCCTCAATTTATTTCGCAGAGTCCACAGTATCTCATGGTACATCTCCCACTCTGATTTCTCCCCCTTCATTTTTCCCTTCTCCTAATGCCCTCCATACTATTCCTTATGGTCCTCAAATAAGTGAAACCATATGATAATTGACTTTTCCTGCTTGACTTATTTCACTTAGCATAATCTCCTCCAGTTCCATCCATGTTGATGCAAATGTTGCATATTCATGCTTTCTGATGGCTGAAAAATATTTCATTGTGTATGTGTGCCATATCTTCTTTATCCATTCATCTGTTGAAAGGGATATTGGCTTTTTCCACATTTTGGCTATTGTGGGCATTATTGCTATGGACATCGGGGTGTATATACACCTTCTTTTCACTATATCTGTATCTTTGCGTAAAAACCCAGTAGTGCAATTGCTCGGTCATAGGGGAGCTATATTTTTTAATTTTTTGAGGAACCTTCACACTGTTTGCAAAAGTGGCTACTTTTGTCTTTATTCCCAATTCTTGAGGTAAAGGTTTCATCAATTCTGTAACCATTTGAATGTTCTCTACTGTGAACTGTGTTGCTTCCTGTTCTCCTGCATCTGTTGGGGTAACATTCAGTTGCATCAATCTGATAATTTTGTTACCAACTTATCCATTCATAATTTGGCTCCTCATGTGTGGCCTCTATTATTTTTTTATCATCATTTTCTTTGACTTGTAGGTTTTAACTGTGTGTGTATGTGTGTGTGTGTATGTTTTCTTTGCTACTACTTCTATTATTTTTGGTGGGATTATAGTTGAATCAAAGTGTGCACCTAAATATCTTCAGTCTATGATCTTTGAATAAAGGCTTGCTGCCTATTTTCTAAATATGAATATAAATAATTTCCTGACTATTTGAGTTCAACAATTCCCAACTAGTCAAATTTTTCTCTATTTAAGTAAGGAGGAACTTGTTTTTGTTGTTGACAAATAAGAATCTTGACTGATACATTAATTCTTGCATTTTTACATCTATCAATGCACATCATTTTAGGATAAGTAAATTTATCAGGGTTTAAATTCTAAGACTGCAATATCTAAAAGTTTAGATAGCAATAAATAATGTGTATGTGCATGTGTAAATAATTACCTTTCTATTTACTGAGTTTAACCACAAAAGTTTTCTAAATGGTGTTTAAAGGAATATTCTCCAATTTCCTTTTTCTTTTCTTATCATTACTCAATGGTTAAACAAATTAGCAATAGAAATGTTTGACATAGGTGATCAAGATATTAGAAAGCCTTTAAACTAAAATATTTATTTTATTTTTTTTAATTTTTTATTTTTTATAAACATATATTTTTATCCCCAGGGGTACAGGTCTGTGAATCGCCAGGTTTACACACTTCACAGCACTCACCAAAGCACATACCCTCCCCAATGTCCATAACCCCATCCCCGTTCTCCCAACTCCCCTCCCCCCAGCAACCATCAGTTTGTTTTGTGAGATTAAGAGTCACTTATGGTTTATCTCCCTCCCAATCCCATCTTGTTTCATTTATTCTTCTCCTACCAACTTAAGGCCCCATGTTGCATCACCACTTCCTCATATCAGGAAGATCATATGAGAGCTGCCTTTCTCTGCTTGATTTATTTCGCTAAGAATGATACGCTCTAGTTCCAACCATGTTGTCGCAAATGGCAAGATTTCATTTCTTTTGATGGCTGCATAGTATTCCATTATGTATATATACCACTTCTTCTTTATCCATTCATCTGTTCATGGACATCTAGGTTCTTTCCATAGTTTGGCTATTGTGGACATTGCTGCTATAAACATTCGGGTGCACGTGCCCCTTTGGATCACTACGTTTGTATCTTTAGGGTAAATACCCAATAGTGCATTGCTGGGTCATAGGGCAGTTCTATTTTCAACATTTTGAGGAACCTCCATGCTGTTTTCCAGAGTGGCTGCACCAGCTGGCATTCCCACTAACAGTGTAGGGTGGTTCCCCTTTCTCTGCATCCTCGCCAGCATCTGTCATTTCCTGACTTGTTGATTTTAGCCATTCTGACTGGTGTGAGGTGATATCTCATTGTGGTTTTGATTTGTATTTCCCTGATGCCAAGTGATATGGAGCACTTTTTCATGTGTCTGTTGGCCATCTGGATGTCTTCTTTGCAGAAATGTCTGTCCATGTCCTCTGCCCATTTCTTGATTGGATTATTTGTTCTTTGGGTGTTGAGTTTGCTAAGTTCGTTATAGATTTTGGACACTAGTCCTTTATCTGATATGTTGTTTGCAAATATATTCTCCCATTTTGTCAGTTGTCTTTTGATTTTGTTAACTGTTTCCTTTGCAGTTCAAAAGCTTTTGATCTTGATGAAATCCCAATAGTTCATTTTTGCCCTTGCTTCCCTTGCCTTTGGTGATGTTCCTAGGAAGATGTTGCTGCGGCTGAGGTCCAAGAGGTTGCTGCCTGTGTTCTGCTCAAGGATTTGATGGATTCCTTTCGCACATTGAGGTCCTTCATCCATTTTGAGTCTATTTTCATGTGTGGTGTAAGGAAATCATCCAATTTCATTTTTCTGCATGTGGCTGTCCAATTTTCCCAACACCATTTATTGAAGCGGCTGTCTTTTTTCCATTGGACATTCTTTCCTGCTTTTTCAAAGATTAGTTGACCATAGAGTTGAGGGTCTATTTCTGGGCTCTCTATTCTGTTCCATTGATCTATGTGTCTGTTTTTGGCCAGTACCACGCTGTCTTGATGATGACAGCTTTGTAATAGAGCTTGAAGTCCGGAATTGTGATGCCACCAACGTTGGCTTCCTTTTTCAATATCCCTTTGGCTATTCGAGGTCTTTTCTGGTTCCATATAAATTTTAGAATTATTTGTTCCATTTCTTTAAAAAGATGGATGGTACTTTGATAGGAGTTGCATTAAATGTGTAGATTGCTTTAGGTAGCATAGATATTTTCACAATATTTATTCTTCCAATCCAGGATGGAACATTTTTCCATTTCTTTGTGTCTTCCTCAATTTCTTTCATGAGTACTTTATAGTTTTCTGAGTATAGATTCTGTGCCTCTTTGGTTAGGTTTATTCCTAGATATCTTATGGTTTTGGGTGCAATTGTAAATGGGATTGACTCCTTAAATTCTCTTTCTTCTGTCTTGTTGTTGGTGTAGAGAAATGCTACTGATTTCTGTGCATTGATTTTATATCCTGACACTTTATTGAATTCCTGGACAAGTTCTAGCAGTTTTGGAGTGGAGTCTTTTGGGTTTTCCACATATAGTATCATATCATCTGCGAAGAGTGAGAATTTGACTTCTTCTTTGCTGATTTGGATGCCTTTAATTTCCTTTTGTTGTCTGATTGCTGAGGCTAGGACTTCTAGTACTATGTTGAATAGCAGTGGTGATAATGGACATCCCTGCCGTGTTCCTGACCTTAGCAGAAAAGCTTTGAGTTTTTCTCCATTGAGAATGATATTTGTGGTGGGTTTTTCATAGATGGCTTTGATGATATTGAGGTATGTGCCCTCTATCCCTACACTTTGAAGAGTTTTGATCATGAGGGGATGCTGTACTTCGTCAAATGCTTTTTCAGCATCTATTGAGAGTATCATATGGTACTTGTTCTTTCTTTTATTGATGTGTTGTATCACATTGACTGATTTGCAGATGTTGAACCAACCTTGCAGCCATGGAATAAATCCCACTTGGTCGTGGTGAATAATCCTTTCAATGTACTATTGAATCTTTTAGGCTAGTATTTTGGTGAGAATTTTGGCATCTGTGTTCATGAAGGATATTGGTCTATAGCTCTCTTTTTTGATGGGATCCATGTCTGGTTTTGGGATCAAGGTTATTCTGGCCTCATAAAATGAGTTTGGAAATTTTCCTTCCATTTCTAATTTTTGGAATAGTTTCAGGAGAAAAGGAAATAGTTCTTCTTTAAATGATTGGTAGAATTTCCCTGGGAAGCCGTCTGGCCCTGGGCTTTTGTTTCTTTGGAGATTTTTAATGACTGTTTCAATCTCCTTACTGGTTATGGGTCTGTTCAGGCTTTCTATTACTTCCTGGTTCAGTTGTGGTAGTTTTTATGTTTCTAGGAATGCATCCATTTCTTCCAGATTGTCCAATTTGTTGGCCTAGAGTTGCTCATAGTATGTCCTTATAATAGTTTGCATTTCTTTGGTGTTAGTTCTGATCTCTCCTCTTTCATTCATGATTTTATTTATTTGGGTCCTTTCTCTTTTCTTTTTGATAAATCTGGACAGGGGTTTATCAATTTTATTAATTCTTTCAAAGAACCAGCTCCTAGTTTCATTGATTTGTTCTATTGTTTTTTTTTGGTTTCTATTTTATTGATTTCTGCTCTGATTTTTATGATTTCTCTTCTCCTGCTGGGCTTAGGTTTTCTTTCTTGTTCTTTCTCCTGCTCCTTTAGGTGTAGGGTTAGGTTGTGTACCTGAGACCTTTCTTGTTTCTTGAGGAAGGATTGTACCGCTATATATTTTCCTCTCAGGACTGCCTTTGTTGTGTCTCACAGATTTTGAACCATTGTATTTTCATTATCATTGGTTTCCATGATTTTTTTTTTCAATTCTTCTTTAATTTCCCTGTTGACCCATTCATTCTTTAGAAGGATGCTGTTTAGTCTCCATGTATTTGGGTTCTTTCCAAACTTCCTTTTGTGGTTGAGTTCTAGCTTTAGAGCATTGTGGTCTGAAAATATGCAGGGAATGATCCCAATCTTTTGATACCGGTTGAGTCCTGATTTAGGACCGAGGATGTGATCTATTCTGGAGAATGTTCCATGTGCACTAGAGAAGAATATGTATTCTGTTGCTTTGGGAGGAAATGTTCTGAATATATCTGTGATGTCCATCTGGTCCAGTGTGTCATTTAAGGCCTTTATTTCCTTGCTGATCTTTTGCTTGGATGATCTGTCCATTTCAGTGAGGGGAGTGTTAAAGTCCCTTCAATTATTGTTTAATTGTTGATGTGTTTCTTTGATTTTGTTATTAATTGGTTTATATAGCTGGCTGCTCCCACGTTGGGGACATAATATTTAAAATTGTTAGATCTTCTTGTTGGACAGACACTTTGAGTATGATATAGTGTCCTTCCTCATCTCTTATTATAGTATTTGGCTTAAAATCTAATTTATCTGATATAAGGATTGCCACTCCTGCTTTCTTCTGATGTCCATTAGCATGGTAAATTCTTTTCCACCACCTGATTTTAAATCTGGAGGTTTCTTCGGGCTTAAAATGAGTTTCTTGGAGGCAACATATAGATGGGTTTTGTTTTTTTATTCATTTTGATACCCTGTGTCTTTTGACTGGGGCATTTAGCCCATTAACATTCAGGGTAGCTATTGAGAGATATGAATTTAGTGCCATTGTATTACCTGTAAGGTGACTTACTGTATATGGTCTCTGTTCCTTTCTGATCTACCACTTGTTCGCTCTCTCTTTGCTTAGAGGACCCCTTTCACGATTTCCTGTAGAGCTGGTTTGGTGTTTGCAAATTCTTTCCGTTTCTGTTTGTCCTGGAAGCTTTTAATCTCTCCTTCTATTTTCAATGATAGCCTCCTGGATAAAGTATTCTTGGCTGCATGTTTTCCTCGTTTAGTGCTCTGAAAATATCATGCCACCTCTTTCTGGCCTTCCAGGTCTCTGTGGATAAGTCAGCTGTCAATCTAATATTTTTACCATTGTATGTTACAGACTTCTTTTCCCGGGCTGCTTTCAGGATTTTCTCTTTGTCACTGAGACTTGTAAATTTTACTATTAGGTGACAGGGTATGGGCCTATTCTTATTGATTTTGAGGGGCGTTTTCTGAATTTTGATGCTCGTTCCTATTGCCATATTGGGGAAATTCTCCCCAACAATTCTCTCCAGGATACCTTCTGCTCCCCTCTCTCTTTCTTCTTCTTCTGGAATCCCAATTATTCTAATGTTGTTTCTTCTTATGGTGTCACTTAACCCTCGAATTCTCCCCTCGTGGTCCAGTAGCTGTTTGTCCTTCTTTTGCTCAGCTTCTTTTTTCTCTATCATTTGGTCTTCTATATCACGAATTCTTTCTTCTGCCTCATTTATCCTAGCAGTGATAGCCTCCATTTTTTATTGCACCTCATTAATAGCTTTTTTGATTTCAACTTGGTTAGATTTTAGTTCTTTTATTTCTCCAGAAAGGTCTTTTATATCTCTGCGGGGGTTTCTCTAATATCTTCCATGCCTTGAGAATTGTCATTCTGAACTCTAGATCTGACATATTACCAATGTCTGTCTTGATTAGGTCCCTAGCCTTCGGTACTGCCTCTTTTTCTTTTTTTTTTTGTGTTGAATTTTTCCGCCTTGTCATTTTGTCCAGATAAGAGTATATGAAGGAGCAAGTAAAATACTAAAAGGGTGTCAACAACCCCAGGAAAATATGCTTTAACCAAATCAGAAGAGATCCCATATCGTGAGAGGGGAGAAAAGGGATAAAAAGAGGTTCAAAAAGAAAGAAATAAAAAAGAAAAGAAAGAAAAGAAAAGAATTAAAAAAAGAAAATTAATAAAGAAAATTATAAAAAAGAAAAAATATATATATTAGATAAACTAGTTAAAAAACGTTTAAAAAGAAAAGGGTAAAAGTTAAAAAAAATTTTGCAGAAGAAGAGAAAAAAAAAAGAAAAATAATTAAATTAACTGCAAGACTAAAAAAATCACAGGGAGAAAGCTATGAGTTCCATGCTTTGCTTTCTCCTCCTCTGGAATTCTACTACTCTCCTTGGTATTGTAACCTCACTCCTTGGTAGGTGAACTTGGTCTTGGCTGGATTTCTTTATCATCTGGGGGAAGGGCCTGGTGTAGTGATTCTCAAGTGTCTTTGCCCCAGGCAGTATTGCACTGCCCTTACCAGGAGCCGGGCTGAGTAATCTGCTCGGGTTTGCTTTCAGAACTTTTTTTTTTCCCTGAGTGCTTTCCGTAGAGTTCTGGAGGATGGGAGTACAAATGGCGGCCTCCTGGTCTCCGGCACAGAGGAGCTGAGAGCCCAGGGCCCCACTACTCACTTTGCCCTCAGAGAACAGCGCCCAGTTACTCCCATCTGCCTGACCTCCGGCCATGCTCCGAGCTCACCGAGCCTCAACCGGTTCAAGGTCACCCCGAGCTGTGACCTTACTCTCGGCTCTGTCTCTGTAGCCTGTTTTCCTGTTCCAGTACCCACAAGCTCTGTGACACTCAGACACCCCCGATAATTCTGTGACCCTGTGGGACCTGAGGTCATGCTGATCCCGCGTGGGCTTCGCCCTGGTTTAGCCTCGGAGCGATGTCCCTCAGCGGAACAGACTTTTAAAAGTCCTGATTTTGTGCTCCATTGCTCTGCCGCTTGCCAGGAGCCAGCCCCTCCCCCGGGGTCTATCTTCCCGTCGCTTTGGATTCACGTCTCCGCCAGTCCTACCTTTCAGAAAGTGGTTGATTTTCTGTTTCAAGAATTGCTGTTCTTCTTCTCTTCGATCTGCCGATGGATTTGCAGGTGTTTGCAATCTTTAAATAAGCTATCTAGCTGATCTCCTGCTAGCTGATGTATTCTCAGCCTGCTACTTCTCCGCCATCTTGTCTCCTCCCTAAACTAACAATAATTATTATCACAAAAACAATAAAATAGGTAACTACTTCATACTATTGACTTAATTTAATAATTAAGCATAATAAGACAAGAAAAACTACTAAGGACATGTTAAAATTATTTTTATATAATTTTGCTAAATTTATAGCAAAGGTGTTTGAATAAATAGCAATTGTCAAACATCTATCTTATGTGAGCTCAAGAATTATAACAATCAGTGGGTCCAGCTGTGACAGATATGTATTACACAGTAGCATATGAATTAAAAAAATCCACTCTTTTTATCCTCATGTCATTGAAATAATGTTACAAAGTCCTTATCAACCCCACACATATCAAGAAATTTTATTAATAGTAATAATATGTCTAACCCAGAAGACAATGAGCTGTCTTTCAGTTTATTTTTCTTATTTTGAGAATGAATGATTTCAGCAATTGCAACTTCTTTTTAGAAGAAGATTAAGACATGACTGGGGATAAAAATGATGAAAACTAATCTCTAAAATGTCTATAAGTCCACTTCCCATACAACTACCTACAACAATCAGACAGAGCCTTAAGACAAGTCCCCTATGCTGTGCAGAATGTTTTTAATTTGATAGTCCTAATAGTTTATATTTTATTTTTTTAATTTATTTTATATTTATTTTCAGCATAACAGTATTCATTATTTTTGCACAACACCCAGTGCTCCATGCAATCCATGCCCTCTATAATACGCACCACCTGGTACCCCGACCTCCCACCCCCTGCCCCTTCAAAACCCTCAGATTGTTTTTCAGAGTCCATAGTATCTCATGGTTCACCTACCTTTCCAATTTCCTCCAACTTCCTTCTCCTCTCTATCTCCCAATGTCCTCCATGCTATTTGTTATGCTCCACAAATAAGTGAAACCATATGATAATTGACGCTCTCTGCTTGCCTGATTTCACCCAGCATAATCTCTTCCAGTCCCGTCCATTTTGCTATAAATTTTGGGTATTCATCCTTTCTGATGGACGCATAATACTCCATAGTGTATATGGACCACATCTTCCTTATCCATTCGTCCATTGAAGGGAATCTTGGTTCTTTCCACAGTTTGGCGACCGTGGCCATTGCTGCTATAAACATTGCGGTACAGATGGGCTTCTTTTCACTACATCTGTATCTTTGGGGTAAATATCCAGTGGTGCAATTGCAAGGTCATAGAGAAGCTCTATTTTTAATTTCTTGAGGAATCTCCAAACTGTTCTCCAAAGAGGCTGAACCAAATTTCATTCCCACCAACAGTGTAAGAGGGTTGCCCTTTCCCCACATCCCCTACAACACATGTTGTTTCCTGTCTTGATAATTTTGGCCATTCTAAATGATGTAAGGTGATTTTAATTTGTATTTAATTTGTGTTTTAATTTGTATCTCTCTGATGGCTAGTGATGATGAACATTTTTTCATGTGTCTGAGAACTAATTGTATGTCTTCATTGGAGAAGTCTCTGTTCATATCTTCTGCCCATTTTTTGATATGATTGTCTGTTTTGTGTGTGTGTAGTTTGAGGAGTTCTTTATAGATCCTGGATATCAGCCATTTGACTGTACTTTCATTTGCAAATATCTTCTCCCATTCCGTGGGCTGCCTCGTTGTTTTCTTTACTGTTGCCTTTGCTGTGCAGAAGCTTTTGATTTATTCCCTGCACATTCTCAGATAACAATGCTTTGAAACTGGAGCTCAATCACAAGGAAAAGTTCTGAAGGAACTCAAACACCAGGAAGTTAAGACCACCTTCCTTAAGAATGCTTGCATCAACCAGGAGATCAAAGAAGAACTGAAACAATTCATGGAAACCAATGAGAATGAAGACACTTCACCAAAACCTATGGGATACAGCAAAGGCGGTCCTAAGGGGAAAATACATAGCCATCCAAGCATCCCTCAAAAAAATGGAAAAATCCAGAACACACCAGCTGTCTCCACACCTTAAATACCTGGAGAATCAACAACAAATCAAACCAACTCCACACATAGGAACGGAAATAATCAAGATTAGAGCTGAGATCAGTGAGGTAGAAACCAGAGATACAGTAAAACATATCAATGAAACTAGAAGATTTTTTTTTGTACGAATCAATAAGATCAATAAACCACTGGCCACACTAATCCAAAAGAAAGAGAGAAAGCTCAAATTCATAAAATTATGAATGAAAGGGAGAGACCACAACGAACACCAAGGAAGTAGAAACAATCATCAGAAGTAATTATCAACAGTTATATGCCAATCAGCTAAGCAACCTAGATGAAATGGATGCATTACTGGAAAACTATAAACTCCCAAAATTGAACCAGGAAGAAATTGACAACCTTACTAGACTGATATCTAGTAACGGGATTGGAGCAGTGATCAAAAACCTCCCGCAAAACAAGAGCCCAGGACCTAATGGATTCTTTGGGGAATTCTACCAAACTTTCAAAGAAGAAATAACACCTATTCTTCTGAAGCTGTTTCAAAACATTGAAGCAGAAGGAAAACCTCAAGACTCTTTCTTGAAGCCAGCATTACCTTGATCCCCAAACCAGGCAAAGACCCTACCAAAAAGGAGGACTTCACACCAATATCACTGATGAATATGGATGCTAAGATTCTCAACAAGATCCTAGCAAACAGGATCCAACAGCACATTAAAACGATTATCCACCATGACCAGTTGGAATCCATCCCTGGGCTACAAGGATTGTTCAACGTTCACAAATCAATCAATGTGATAGAACAAAGTAATAATGAAGAGAGAAGAACCACATGGTCCTCTAAATTGATGCAGAAAAAGCATTTGACAAAATCCAGCATCCATTCCTGATTAAAACACTTCAAAGTATAGGGATAGAGGGAACATTCTTGAGCTTAATCAAATCTATCTATGAAAGAACGTCAGCAAATATCATCCTCAATAGGAAAAACCTTGCAGCCCTCCCGCTGAGATCAGGAACACGACAAGAATGCCCACTCTAACCACTCTTGTTCAACATAGTATTAGAAGTCCTAGCAACAGCAATCAGACAACAAAGAGAAACAAAACGTCTCCAAATTGGTAATGAAGAAGTCAAACTCTCTCTCTTCACAGATGACATGATTTTTTTTTTATTTTTTTATTTTTTATAAATATATATTTTTATCCCCAGGGGTACAGGTATGTGAATCGCCAGGTTTACACACTTCACAGAACTCACGAAAGCACATACCCTCCCCAATGTCCACTACCCCACCCCCCTTCCCCCAACCTCCCTCCCCCCATCCACCCTCAGTTTGTTTTGTGAGATTAAGAGTCACTTATGGTTTGTCTCATAATTCTTTTTATGGAAAACCCAAAAGACACCACCCCCAAACTACTAGAACACATACAACAATTCAGCAACATGGCAGGATACAAAGTCAATGTACAGAAATCATTGGCTTTTTATACACTAATAATGAAAATACAGAAAGGGAAATTAGAGAATTGATTCCATTTACTATAGCACCAGGAACCATAAGATACCAGGGAATAAACCTAACCTAAGAGGTAAAGGATCTATATTCGAGGAACTACAGAACACTCATGAAAGAAATTGAAGAAGACACAAAAAGATGGAAGACCATTCCATGCTCTTGGATCGGAAGAATAAACGTTGTTAAAATGTCTATACTGCATAGAGCAATCTATACTTTTAATGCCATTCCAATCAAAATTCCGCCGGTATTCTTCAAAAAGCTGGAACAAATAATGCAAAAATTTGTATGGAATCGGAAGAGACCCTGAATCGCTAAGGAAATGTTGAAAAAGAAAAACAAAACTGGTAGCATCACGTTACCTGATTTCAAGCTTTTTTACAAAGCTGTGATCACCAGTACAGCATGGTACTGGCATAGAAACAGACACGTAGACCAGTAGAACAGAGTAGTGAGCCCAGATATGGACCCTCAACTCTATGGTCAACTAATCTTCGACAAAGCTGGAAAGAATGTCCAAAGGAAAAAAGACAGCCTCTTCAATAAATGGTGTTGGGAAAATTGGACAGTCACATGCAGAAAAATGAAATTGGACCATTTCCTTACACCACACACGAAAATAGACTCAAAATGGATGAAGGACCTCAATGTGGGAAAGGAATCCATCAAAATCCTTGAAGGGAACACAGGCAGCAACCTCTGCGACCTCAGCCGCAGCAACATCTTCCTAGGAACATCGCCAAAGGCAAGGGAAGCAAGGGCAAAAATGAACTATTGAGATTTCATCAAGATCAAAAGCTTTTGCACAGCAAAGGAAACAGTTAACAAAATCAAAAGACAACTGACAGAATGGGAGAAGATATTTGCAAACGACATATCAGATAAAGGACTAGTGTCCAGAATCTATAAAGAACTTAGCAAACTCAACACCCAAAGAACAAATAATCCAATCAAGAAATGGGCAGAGGACATGAACAGACGTTTCTGCAAAGACGACATCCAGATGGCCAATAGGCACATGAAAAAGTGCTCCATATCACTCGGCATCAGGGAAATACAAATCAAAACCACAATGAGATATCACCTCACACCAGTCAGAATGGCTAAAATCAACAAGTAAGGATTGACAGATGCTCGTGAGGATGCGGAGAAAGGGGAACCCCCCTACACTGTTGGTGGGAATGCAAGCTGGTGCAACCACTCTGTAAAACAGCATGGAGCTTCCTCAAAATGTTGAAAATAGAACTGCCCTATGACCCAGCAATTGCACTACTGGGTATTTACCCTAAAGATACAAACGTAGTGATCCAAAGGGTCACGTGCACCTGATTGTTTATAGCAGCAATGTCCACAATAGCCAAAGTATGGAAAGAACCTAGATGTCCATCAACAGATGAATGGATCAAGAAGATGTGGTATATATACACAATGGAATACTATGCAGCCATCAGAAGAAATGAAATCTTGCCATTTGCGACAACATGGATGGAACTAGAGCGTATCATGCTTAGCAAAATAAGTCAAACAGAGAAAGACAACTATCATATGATCTCCCTGATATGAGGAAGTGGTGATGCAACATGGGGGCTTAAGTGGGTAGGAGAAGAATCAATGAAACAAGATGGGATTGGGAGGGAGACAAACCATAAGTGACTCTTAATCTCACAAAACAAACTGAGGGTTGTTGGGGGGAGGGTGGTCGGGCGAAGGGGGTTGGGGTTATGGACATTGGGGAGGGTATGTGCTTTGGTGAGTGCTGTGAAGTGTGTAAACCTGGCGATTCACAGACCTGTACCCCTGGGGATAAAAATATATGTTTATAAAAATGAAAAAAAAATAAAATAAATTAAAAAATTAAAAATAAGAGTACCCTTTGATCCAGCAATTGCACTTTTGGATGTATATCCAAAGGAAATGAAATCACTCTTTCAAAGAAATATCTGCATTCCTTGTTCATTACAGTATCATTTACAATAGTCAAGACAAGGTAATAACCTAAGTGTCTGTAATAGATTACTGGATAAAAAATTAAATTGGTGGATAAAAAAATATATATGTATATACATATATATGTATGTATTCCACTATAAAAAATAAAATCCTGGTTTTACAATATGGATGAATCTTTTTAGCAATATGCTACATGAAATAAGTCAGAGAAAGAGAAAAACTATTTGATCTTACTTGTATGTGTGGTTTAAAAAGGGAATTCAAAGAAATAGCAGATTTGTAGTTGCCATGGGAAAGGACAGAGATGGGGAAAAGGTGAGATGCTGGCCAAAGGGTACAAACTTGCAGCTATAAGATGAATAGGTTCTAGGGATATAATCTATGGGATAGTGACTATATGGCATAGTTACCGTCCTATATTTTCCTTGAATAGGGAAAACAAATGTTAGACTAGATTTGTATTAGTCAAGTTGGAAGTTGCATTCTACCTCAAGTCAAGTTGCATTCTACCTCTAATCTGGAGAAACTGGAGTTAGTCTAGAAAGATGAGAGATGTATTATAAAAGCATGATGGGGGAAGGCACCTGGGTGGCTCAATAGGTTAAAGCCTCTGCCTTGAGCTCGGGTCATGATCCCAGGTTCCTGGTATCAAGCTCCACATTGGGCTCTCTGCTCTGCAGGAAGCCTGTTTCCTCCTCTCTCTCTCTCTCTGTCTGCCCGCTTCTCTGCCTATTTGTGATCTCTGTCAAATAAATAAATGAAGTCTTTAAAAAATAAAAAAAAAAAAACATAATTGGGACCTAGAAGTTACAAACATATCTCTATTCTCCCATTATAGACAGCCTAATTAAAGCAATCAAAGCTGAGGTAAAGGATAACTTGAATTTTGAATGAAGTCAGAGCTTTTTGTTATACTGGGAAGGGCATATGAATTATTAAATACTATTCTTGTGACTGAAAGTGAACAAAACTTTTTATTCTCTGAGAATGAGAAGATAAGCTATGGCATCTGCCCCAGATTTCCTCTAAAAATCTTATTTTCCTAGGGAAAAACTGTCCTGACACAACAGGCTCAAATGGACAGAGGACAAAAGAATCGGGTTGTTTGCAGATTTAACTTATGAGAATCTCACTTGTCCAGTATAGCAAATTTTGTGAATTGTGGATATGACCAACACAAGATAAGAGCAAAAAATGAAAACTTAACAAACATATACTATATGGTTATTTAAAGATATTGGCAAAACTTTTAATACTCATTGTATTAAAGATTGAGTCTGTATCCTCTCCAAATCTGGGATGAAGATCTGTAACTACTGTGATCAATGGAATAAGTTGGAAGTAATGTTGTAGAAGAATCCAGTCCCAGTCCTTAAGAAAGTAGGAGATCCCACTTACTGTCTCTTGGATTAGTTTGGCTGTGGAACCATCAGCTATCCTGTGTACTAGCTTCTTGGATTTGCCATAACAAATTATCACAATCTGGTTGGCTTTAAAGAAATATAAATTTATTCTCTCACAGTTGTGAAGGCTACAAGTCTCCAGTTGAGGTGTTCATAGGACTATGCTCTCTCTGAAGGTTCTAGGGTAGACTAAGTTTCATTACATTTTCTTAGTTTCATATATTGTTGGACATCTTAGATATTTCTTTGCTTGTGAATATTTCATTCCAATCTCTTCTTCCTTCATCACAGAATTCTCCCTGTGTGTCTCTTTCCATCACACTTCTCTTCTTATAAGGGCACCAGTCATATTTAAATAAAGTCCATCCTATTCCAGCATGACCTCAGTTAATTTTAACAAAGCTATTTCCAAATGAAGTCACATTCTGTGGTCCCTGGGATTAAGGTATCAGTGGAGGATACAATTAGGGGACACAATTCAACTCATAACATCGCAACCTTTAAGAACATAATCTGTATTAGGAACATAATGAGAATTGTGGAGAAAAATCACAATTAAGATGAAAATTTGTGGAATTCAGGGGAAGATGGGAGAGTAGGCGTTTATAAACTTTGACTGATCCCATGGATGCAAATAGATAACATTCAATCAGCATAAATAACCCCGAAAACAACACAAACACTGCAGAATTATCTTTGCAAATAAAAGTGGAGAAAAGGTCACATCAGAGAAGATAGGAAGGGCAGAGATACGGTTTGGAGCAAAGTGGACTTGGGTCATCTGTGATCAGGTGGAATCCAAGGGCATGAAGAAGGGTGAAAACAGACTATCACACCAGAGCTTGCACAGGGAAGATGAATCTCCATAAGATTTAGCTTTGAAGGTGAAAGGAGCTGCATTTTGTGAGTTCTTACAACCAGTGGGAATCAAATAAAATCAAATTAAAGCCTGGATTTTTTTTTTTAAATCAGTGGGCTTGGCTCTGGGAGAGCCTGAGGCACATTAGGAAGCTGAGTATGCACCCGCAAACAAAGAGTAGAACAAAGAGCCCATGGAGATAAAGCATGGAAGCAGCAGTTTGAAAATCATCTGGGCTTATGGAAGGGAAAGTTATTTATTCATCTCAGAGAATGTCCTAGAGAGGCAAAAATCATAGGGAAACCCATCCAGGAACAAAATAAATAGCAAGTGACATTTTACTCTCTCACATACCAGGATAAGCATGAGGCCAAATATGAAACCAACTCATCATTGACATTCATTACCTAACTTGCTCACACCAAGCCCCACCCAACTTGCTTCTGCGGAATTTCCTTCCAGTCACACTTGCCTCAGTCCCAGAACTGCAGGTACCCATCCACAGAACAGCTCAAACCCTGCCAATACCATGTCTCCAACCCACACATTTTGCAGGACCTTGGTTTTGGCAGCAGCAGTGGCAAGTCTCATTTCATACGCAAGCCAGTAAGCACCTTCTTAAAACACTCTCCAAACAGGACAAGAATAATCACTCCTCACAACAGGAAAAGAGAGCCTCTGAAGATGATCTGATTTAAAGGAAAAACAGCCAGAGAACAACAACAGGATATGGGCAAACACATAGGGGAAATTCCATGAAGTGCCAGGCACTGGGGAAGAGGAAAAACCACACTCCAGGGCACTAGAGAACCTCTTCAACCATTACGTTCAAAATCAGAAGAGGTAGTTGACTTTCCTAACACATATAAAAAGACACAGATACTTAAACAAAATGAAGAAACAGAGCAATATGTCCCAAATGAAAGAGAAGACAAAACCAAGAGTACTAAGTCGAACAATTTGTATGCCTGGTAGAGAATTAAAAGTAATGATTAGGAAGATCTCACTGGACTGGAGAAAAGACTGGAGGACCTTTAAAAAAGAGATAAAAAGAACCAATCAGAGATGGAAAATACAATAAATGAAATTAAAAATACTCTTGCAGGAATAAATAGTAGGCTGAAGAAAGCAGCAGAAGGAATTAATGACCTGGAAGACAGAGTAATGGAAAGCAATCAATCTGAGAAAGTGAGAGAAGAATAATTATGAAAATTGAGAATACACTAAGAGTACATCAAGAATAACACTTGCTTTTTAAGGATCCTAGAGGAATAAAAGAGAAAATGGGGGCATAAATGTATTTGAAAAAGAATTGGGAATTATTTAAAATAATGTGACAAATCTTATTGGGAGAAGGAAACAGATATCCAGATCCAAAGAGGTCCACGCTAAGACTCATAGAAATTAAAATGGTAAAAAGTAGTAATAAAGAAAAAAAGCCAGAAAGACAAAATAAGACAGTTATATGAAAGGGAAATCATTTATGGCTATTAGTGGATTTCTCAGCAAAAAGTTCTGCAGGCTAGAAGGAAAGAGGCATCAAAGTGATGAAAGGGAAAGATATGCCCCAAGATTACTTTATCCTGCAAGGCTAGTTTAAGCCTAGAAGTAGAGATAAAGAGTCTTAGACAAACAAAAACTCATGTACACTAAATGAGTCCTAAAAGAAATATTAAAGGGGACTCTGAATGGAGAAGAAAGACCATATGTGTGATAAGAGTATGAAAAGGAGGAATCACAAAACCAGTAAAAATATGCACACACACACGTATATAAATGTATATAAATCAGTCAACGGAGTCCAAATTACAAGGATGTAAAATATGATACCATATACCCAAAATATGGGTGGGGGGGAAGGAGTAAAGAATGGGTTCAAACTTAGATAACCATCAAATTAGTATAGACGGCTACATGTAGAATATGATATATACAATCCTGATGGTAATCAAAACTGAAAAGCCAGTAATAAATAGGCAAAGGATAAACAGAAATAAATCCAAGCATATCACTAAAGAAACTCAGCAAACCATGAAAGAGAGCAAGAAAAGAAATGATGAGAGAAAAATTACAAAAACAACCAGAAAATAAGTAAGAAAATGGCAATAAGTCTATATTTTTTTAGGTTAGATAATTTATTAAAATAAGAAAAGTTAAAATACATATTAATTCAAATAGAACATCATGAAAATTCAAATTAATATTCACAAATTTATAAATTAATAACTTTAATTTTTTTCTGTTTTTAATTAAATTTATTTATTTATTTTCAGAAAAACAGTATTCATTATTTTTTCACCACACCCAGTGCTCCATGCAATCCGTAAATCCAATTAACCAATGTATGGTACATCATTCTTTTTTGATATACTGTTCAATGATTCATTATTTGCATACAATACCCAGTGCTCATAACATCATGTACTCTACTTATTGCCCATCACTGAGTTACCCCATCTACCACCCACTTGCCTTTCCACAACCCACAGTTTGTTTCCTGGAGTTAAGAGTCTCATATGGTTTTTCTCCCCCTCTTATTTATTCCCCTTCAGTTTTCCCTCTTTTCCCCTATTGTCCACTGCACTATTATCTATGTTCCACACATAAGTAAAACTGTAGGATAACTGTCTTTTCTGATTGACTTCTTTCATGTAGGATAATACCCTCCAGTTTCATCCATTTTGATGAAAATGGTAGATATTCATCTTTTCTGATGGCTGACTAATATTCTGTTGTATATATGAAACACATCTTTATCCATTCCTCTGTGGAAGGACATCCAGGTTCCTTCCACAGTTTGGCTATTAAAGACATTGCTGCTATGAACATTGGGGTGAATATGCCCCATCTATTCACTACATCTCTATCATTGGAGTAAATACCCACAAGCACAATTGCTGGATCATAGCGTAGCTCTATTTTTAACATCTTGAGGAACCTCCATACTGTTTTCCAGAGTAGTAGTGCCAGCTTGCATTCCCACAACAGTTTAGGAGTATTACCCTTTCTCCACATTCTCACAAACATTTGTTGTTCTCTGTCTTATTAATTTTAGCTATTCTAACCCCACTTCAGTTTTGATTTGTATTTCCCTGATGGCAAGTGATGTGGAGCATGTTTTCATGTGTCTGTTACCCATTTGTATGTCTTTGGAGAAGTGTCCATTCATGTCTTCTGCCCATTTCTTGACTAGACTTTTTGTTTTTTGGGTGTTGTGTTTGAGAAGTTCTTTATACATCTTGGATGACAGCCTTTTATCTGACATGCCATTTGCAAATATCTTCTTCCATTTCATAGGTTGCCTTTTAGTTTTGTTGATGGTTTTCTTTGCTGGGCAAAATCTTTTTATCTTTATGAAGTCCCAATATTTTATTTTGGTTTTGTGTTCCTTGCCTTTGGAAAGGTGTCTTGAAAGAAGTTGCCATATCCAACATCAAAAAGGCTGTTGCCTATACTCTCCTCCAGGATTTTTGTTGGATTCCTGTCTCACATTTAGATATTTCATCCACTTTGAGTTTATCTTTGTGTATGGTGTAAAAGAATGGTCCAGCTTCATTCTTCTGTATGTGACTGTCCAATTTTCCCAGCACCATTTATTGAAGACTGTCTTTTTTTCATAGGATATTCTTTCATGATTTGCCAAAGATTAGTTGACCATAGAGTTGAAGGTCCATTTCTGGGATCTCTATTCTGTTGCACTGACCTATGTGTCAGGCTTTATGCCAATACTCTGCTATCTTGATCACAGCTTTGTAACATAGCTTGAAGTCAGGCATCGTGATGTCCCTAGCTTTGATATTCCTTTTCCAGCATTTCTCTGGTGAATTTGGGTCTTTTCTGGTTCTAAACACATTTGAGGATTGTTTGTTCCAGCTCTGTGAAAAATGGTGGTGTTTTAATAGGGATTGCATTGATAGTGTAGACTGCTCTGGGCAGCATAGACACTTCAACAATGTTTATTCTTCCAATCTATGATCATGGGATGTTTTTCCATTTCTTTGTGTCTTCCCTTAATTTCTTTCATAAGTGTTCTGTAGTTTGTAGAGTATAGATACTTTATCTCTTTGTTTAGGTTTATTCCTAGCTATCTTTTGGGTTTGGGTGCAATTTTAAATGGGATTGATTCCTTAATTTTTCTTTCTTCAGTCACATTGTTAGTGTATAGAAATGGATTTCTGTGCATTAATTTTGTATCCTGCTAGATTGCTGAATTGCCATGTGAGTTCTAGCAATTTAGGGGTGAAGTCTTCTGGATTTTCCACATAAAGTATCATGTTATCTGCAAATAGAGAGAGTTTGACTTCTTCTTTGCCAATTTGAATGTCTTCTATTTCTTTTTGTTGTCTGATTGCTGAGGCTAGGATGTCTAGTAGTATGTTGAACAGTAGTGGAGAGAGTGGGCATCCCTGTCATATTCCTGACCTTAGTGAAAAGGTCTCAGCTTTTCCTCATTGAGAATGATATTTGCTGTGGGCTTTTCATACATGGCTTTTTTGATATTGAGGTGTGTTCTCTCTATCCCTACACTGTGAAGGGTTTTAGTGAAGAAAGAATGCTATATTTTGTCAAATGCTTTTTCTTCATCAATTGAAAGGGCCATAGGATTCTTGCCTTTTTAAAAAATTAATGTTCTCTATCACATTGATTGATTTGTGACTATTGAACCACACTTGCATCCCAGGAATAAATCACACCTGGCCATGGTGAATAATTATTTTAATGTACTGCTGGATCCTATTTGCTAGGATCTTGGTGAGTATTTTGTTATCTATGTTCATCAAGAATATTGATCTGTAATTCTCCTTTTTGGTGGTGTATTTCTCTCCAAGTGGTGTCTTTCTCTCAAGGTAATTCTGGCCTCATAAAATGAGTTTTAATGTTTTCCTTCCATTTCTACATTTTGAAACAGCTTCAATGGAGTAGGTATTATTTATTCCTTAAATGTTTGGTAGAATTTCCCTGAGAAGTCATCTAGCCCTGGACTCTTGTTTTTGGGGAGGTTTTTGGTTACTGCTTCAATTTCCTTACTGATTATCTATCTGTTCAGATTGTCTATTTCTTCCTGTTTCAGTCTTCGTAGTATATATGTTTCTAGAACTGCATCCATTTCTTACAGACTACTTAGTTTGTTGGAATATAGTTGTTGATAGTAATTTCTAACAATTGTTCCTATTTTCTTGGTATTTTTTTAAGATTTTATTTTTTTATTTGACAGAGGGAGGGGGAGAGATTACAAGTAGGCAGAGAGGCAGGCAGAGAGAGAAGGGGAGGAAGCAGGCTCCCTGCTGAGCAGAGAGCCCAATGTGGGGCTCGATCCCAGGACCTTGGGAACATGACCTGAGCTAAAGGCAGAGGCTTAACCCACTGAGCCACCCAGGTGCCCCTATTTTCTTGGTATTAATCATGATCTCTCCCTTTTCATTCATGATATTATTAATACAGGTCCTTTCTCTTTTCTTTTGGCTAGGTCTTGCCAGAGGTTTATAGTTCTTAATTCTTTGAAGAAATAGCTTCTAGTTTTCTTAATCTGTTCTACTGATCTTCAGGTTTCTATTTCATTGATATATGTTCTAATCTTTATTATTTCTCTTCCTTCACTTGGTTTGGGTTTATTTGCTGTTTTTTTTTTTCCTCCATGTCCTTTAGGTATAAAGTTGCTTGCATATTTGGAATTTTTTATAATTTTTTTGAGAGAGGCTTAAAGGCTAGTATTTCCTTCTTAGGACTGCCTTTGCAGTATCCCATAGATTTTGAAGTGATGTGTTTTCATTTTCTTTAATATGCATGCATGTTTAAGTTCTTTAATTTCCTCACTGACTAATTCCTTCTTTAGCACGATATTATTTAACCTCCAAGTGTTTGAGTTTCTTCCAAATTTATTCTTATGATTGAGTTCCAGTTTCAAAACATTGTGCTCTGAAAATATGCAGGGAATAATCCCAATATTTTGGTATCACTTGAGACCTGATTTGTGACTCAGTATGTGCTCTATTATGGAAAAACTTTCATGTGCAGTAAAGAATAAGTGTTCTGTTGTTTTAGGATGGAATGTTCTTAAATATCTGTGAAGTGCATCTGGTCCACTGTGTCATTCAAAACTCTTGCTTCTTTGTTGATCTTCTGCTTAGATGATCTATCCATTACTGTGAGAGGGGTGTTAAAGTCTCCTACTATTATTAATTATCAGTATGTTTCTTTACTTTAGTTATTAATTGGTTTATATAATGGGCTGCTTCCACATAAGGGGCAAAGATATTTACAATTGTAGATCTTCTTGTTGGATAGACCCTTTAAGTATGATATAGTGTTCCTCTATATCTCTTACTACAGTCTTTGGTTTAAAATCTAATTTTCCTGATATGAGGATTATTAGGCCAACTTTCTTTTGAGGTTTATTAGTGTGGCAAGTATTTCTCCATCCATTCACTTTCAATCTGGAGGTGACTTTAGGTTCAATATGTTTCTCTGGTAGACAACATATGGACGGGTCCTCCTGTTTTATGCAATCTGATATCCTCTGTTTTGTCTATAGGAACATTCAGGCATTTTATTTTCAGAGTAATTATTGAAAGATACGAATTTAAGGCCATTGTAAAGTCCCTGTAAGTAATGCCTGCAAAGTCCCTGTTTCTGTGGATATCTCTGTTACTTTCTGATCTATGTTACTCTTGGTGTCTATCTTCACTTACAACACCTGCCTTAATATTTTGTGCAGGGATCTCCTGTTGGTCACATAGTCTTTCAGTTCACATAGTCTTTCAGGTAATTTACTTGGATCTAAGATTTTGCAAGCTTCACTATTGTATGTCTGTGTTGATCTATTTCTATTGACTGTGGCGGGGGATCCTCTCTGCTTCTTGGACATGGATCCTTATTTCCTTCCCCATATTTGGGAAATTCTCAGCCACAATTTGTTGAAATACACCTTCTAGTCATCTATTTGACTCCCGACTTTGATCCCAGTGATTCTGATATTGGTCCTTTTCAATGTATCATTCATTTCTCAAAGCCTTTCTTTATGGCATATTAGTTGTTTTTTTCCGTCTTTTCTTTAATTTCCTTCTTTTCCATCATCCTGTCCTCTAAATGACTTGTTCTCTCTTCTAACTTGTTGAATCAGCTGTTAGAGCTTCCAATTTAGACTGCATATCATTCAGAGCATTTTTAAGTTCAGCCTGATCGGATCTCATTTCTGCCCTTGGAGATTCTGCATTGTCATGTATGTCCCCCCCCCCCAAACCTAGCTAATAACTTTATAATTGCTATCATGAATTCTCTCTCCAGCATCTTGCTTATATCCATATCCATTAGCTCTATGGCAGAGAACATTGCCTCTGGTTCTTTTTTGTGTTGTGAATTCCTAGTCATTCTGCCCAGGAAAGGATAGGTGAGGAAATGAATAGAATTCAAAGTATCAACTATGACTCAAGCAAAACGTACTGTAGAAAAAATCCGAAGTGGTGAGAAGCTACTACAGATGTGTAAATAAACCCATAATGATTCAAAACAATAATAAAAGTGGCGAGAGAGGAGACAGGATGGCGGGCAAGTAGGAGGAGGCGCCTTTTCAACCTGTACCCTAAAGTGAGCTGATTACCTACCAAAGAACTCCAATCATCCATGAAATCAGCCTGAGATCAGAATTATACACATCTGGATCTCTACAGGGGCAGAAGACGCCAGTGGGCAGTGTTTCTGTGTTTTTGTGTTTGTCCTGATAGTATATAAATCTTATACTTGGGGTTCTTTTTCACGAGGTTCTTCCTTTATTTGCTTATATATATATTTTTTTCTCTTGCCCTATACTTTTATCAGTCTTTTTGTTTGTCTGTTTTTGTTTGTATACTTCATAAATTTACTCTGGGGCCCATTTGGGGTGAACCTTCTCTTTTATCTTCCCTTTCTTTCCTGTCTCTCTCGCTCTTTTTTCTTTTCTTTTCTTTTTTCTCTCATTTGGGTGGGGAACCTGATTACTCAGAAATGTTCCAGGGTGCACCTTGACTGCACCACAGTAGATATATCCAGCTACCTATGTGTAGTCATCACTCACCAAAATGACTAGGAGGAGGAATTCCCAACAGAAGAAAAATAAAGAGGATGGACCTTCTGCAACAGAGCTAATGACTATCAACATAGACAACATGTCAGAAAGAGAATTCAGGCTAACAATTATCCCGGCAATAGCTAGGTTGGAGAAAGCCGTGGATGACCAAATGGAGTTGATGAGGGCCAAACTGAAAGCAACCAGAGATGATGTTCATGATGTAAGGGCAGAGCTAAACGCTACCAGGGCTGAGGTTCACAATGCTCTCAATGAGTTCCAATCTAAACTAAATTCTCCCAAAGGTAGGGTAACTGAGACAGAAGATAGAATTAGTGATCTGGAGGACAAACAGATAGAGAAAAAGGATCAGGAGAAAGCCTGGAACAAACAGATTAGAAGCCACGAAAACAGAATTATGGAAATAAATGGTGCATTGAAACGTCCCAACGTCAGAATTATTGGAATCCTTGAATGGGAGGAGAAAGAAGGAAGTCTAGAAGGTATACTGGAACAAGTTCTTCAAATAAATTTTCCCAATCTCGCGAATGGACCCAGCGTTCATATAATAGAGGCCAAATGGTCTCCACCCAAGATTATAGATTCCAAAAACAATCAAGGCACCTGATAGTCATAATTGTAGATATAATCTCTTGAAAGCCACTAGGACAAAGAGGATCCTTACTTACAGAGAAAAGCCCACCAGAATAATGTCAGACCTATCCACAGAGACCTGGCAAGCCAGAAAGGCTGGCAAGATATATTCAGGGCACTAAATGAGAAGAACATGCAGCCAAGGATACTTTATCCAGCAAGACTGACATTCAAAATGGAAGGAGAGATAAAGAGTTTCCAAGACTGGCAAGGCTTAAAAGACTATGCAACCACCAAGCTGACACTGCAGGAAATATTAAGGGAGGGGGCTTCTATCAAAGAGGAAAAATCCCAAGAATAGCATTGAACAGTAATATAGGGACAATCTACAGAAAGAAAGACTTCAAAGGTAACACGATATCAATAAAAACCAAACTATCAATAATCACTTTCAATGTGAATGGCCTTAATGCACCCATAAAATGACAAAGGGTTACAGATTGGATAAAACGAAAGGACCCATCCATATGTTGTCTATGAGAGACAAATTTGGAACCTAAAGATACACCCAGACTGAAAGTGAAGGGTTGTAGAAGCATCTTTCATGCCAATGGGCCTCAAAAGAAGGTCGGAGTAGTGATTCTCATATCAGATAAATTAGAATTTAAACTAAACACTGTAGTCAGAAATACAGAAGGACAATACATCATTCTTAAAGGGACTATCCACCAAGATGATCTAACATTTGTAAATATCTATGCCCCCAATATGGGAGCAGCCAATTACATAAGAAAACTGCTAATCAAGATACAGAACCATATCGATATGAATACATTAATAGTAGGAGATCTTAACACACCTTTCTCAGAAATAGATCATCGAAGCATAAAATCAATAAATAAACAAGAGAATTGAATGACACATTGGACCAGATGGACCCCATAGATATATACAGAACATTCCACTCTAAAACAACAGAATACTTATTCTTCTCAACTGCACATGGAACCTTCTCCAGAATAGACCACATACTGGGTCACAAATCAGGACTCAACCAATACCAAGACTGAGATTATTCCCTGCATATTCACAATGCTTTGAAACTGGAGCTCAATCACAAGGAAAAGTTCCAAAGGAACCCAAACACCTGGAAGCTAAAGACCAACTTGCTTAAGAATGCTTGGAACAACCAGGAGATCAAAGAAGAACTTAAACAATTCATGGAAACCAATGAGAATGAAGACACTTCACCAAAACCTATGGGATACAGCAAAGGCGGTCCTAAGGGGAAAATACATAGCCATCCAAGCCTCTCTCAAAAAAAATGGAAAAATCCAGAACACACCAGCTGTCTCTACACCGTAAAGAACTGGAGAATCAATACAAATCAAACCAACTCCACACATGAGAAGGGAAATCATCAAGATTAGAGCTGATATCAATGAGGTAGAAACCAGAGATACAGTAGAATGTATCAATGAAACTAGAAGCTGTTTTTTTTTTCTGAAAGAATCAATAAGATCGATAAACCACTGGCCACACTAATCCAAAAGAAAAGAGAGAAAGCCCAAATCCATAAAATTGTGAATGAAAAGGGAGAGACCACAACGAACACCAAGGAAGTAGAAACAATCATCAGAAGTTATTCTCAACAGTTATATGCCAATCAGCTAAGCAACCTAGATGAAATGGATGCATTACTGGAAAACTATAAACTCCAAAATTGAACCAGGAAGATATCGACAACCTGAATAGACTGATATCTAGTGACGAGATTGAAGCATTGGTCAAAAACCTCCCAAAAAAACAAGAGCCCAGGACCTGATGGATTCCCTGGGGAATCCTACCAAACTTTCAAAGAAGAAATAACACCTATTCTCCTGAAGCTGTTTCAAAAAATTGAAGCAGAAGGAAAACTTCCACACTCTTTCTTGAAGCCAGCATGACCCTGATCCCCAAACCAGGCAAAGACCCTAACAGAAAGGAGAATTTCAGACCAATATCACTGATGAATATGGATGCTAAGATTCTCAACAAGATCCTAGCAAACAGGATACAACAGCACATTAAAACGATTATCCACCATGAGCAGGTGGGATTCATGCCTGGGCTACAAGAATGATTCAACATTGACAAATCAATCAATATGATAGAACAAATCAATACGAGAAGAGAGAAGAACCACACGGTCCTGTTAATTGATGCAGAAAAAGCATTTAACAAAATTCAGCATCCATTCCTGATTGAAACACTTCAAAGTATAGGGATAGAGGGAACATTCCTGTACTTCATCAAATCTATCTATGAAATACCCACAGCAAATATCTTCCTCAATGGGAAAAAGCTTGCATCCTTCCCGTTGAGATCAGGAACACAACAAGGATGCCCACTCTTACCACTCTTGTTCAACATAGTATTAGAAGTCATAGCAACAGCAATCAGACAACAAAGAGAAATAAAATGTATTCAACTTGGCAATGAAGAAGTCAAAGTCTTTCTCTTCACAGATGACATGATTCTTCATATGGAAAACCCAAATTACACCACCCCGAAACAACTGGAACTCATACAGCAATTCAGTAATGTGGCAGGATACAAAGTTAATGTACAGAAATCAATGTCTCTCTTATACACTAACAATGAAAATACATAAAGGGAAATTAGAGAATTCATTCCATTTACTATAGCACCAGGAACCATAAGATACCTGGGAATAAACCTAACTGAAGAGGTAAAGTATCTCTATTCAAGGAACCATAGAACACTCATGAAAGAAATTGAAGAAGACACAAAAAGATGGAAGACCATTCCAAGCTCTTGGATCGGAAGAAAAAACATTGTTAAAATATCTATACTCCCTAGAGCAATTTATACTTTTAATGCCATTCCGATCAAAATTCCACTGGTATTCTTCAAAGAGCTGGAGCAAATAATCCAGAAATTTATATGGAACCGGAAGAGACCCCAAATCATTAAGGAATTGTTGAAAAACAAAAATAAAGCTGGGGGCATCACGTTACCTGATTTCAAGCTTTATTACAAAGCTGAGATCACCAGGACAGCATGGTACTGGCATAAAAACAGATGCATAGACCAGTGGAACAGAGTAGAGAGCCCAGATATGGACCCTCAATTCTATGGTCAAATAATCTTCAACAAAAGAGGAAAAAAATATACACTGGTTAAAAGACAGTCTCTTCAATAAATGGTGCTGGGAAAACTGGATAGCTATATGTAGAAGAATGAAACTCGACCAATCTCTTACACTGTACACAAAGATAAACTCAAAATGGATAAAAGACCTCAACGTGAGGCAAGAATCCATCAGAATCCTAGAGGAGAACATCAGCAGTATCCTCTTCGATATCAGGCACAGCAACTTCTTTCAAGATGTGTCTCCAAAGGCAAAGGAAACAAAAGCGAAAATAAACTTTTGGGACTTCATCAAAATCAAAAGCTTCTGCACAGCAAGGAAAACATTCAAAAAAACAAAGAGGCAACCCACAGAATGGGAGAAAATATTTGCAAATGACAGTACAGATAAGAGGTTGATATCCAGGATCTATAAAGAACTCCTGAAACAACACACAGAAAACAGATAATCATATCAAAAAATGGGCAGAAGGTATGAACAGACACTTCTCCAATGAAAACATACAAATGGCTTTCAGACACATGAAAATATGTTCATCATCACTAGCCCTCAGGGAGATTCAAATTAAAACCACATTGACACAGACCTGTACCCCTGGGGATAAAAATATATGTTTATAAAAAATAAAAAATTATATATAAAAAAAAAACAAAAAACCACATTGAGATACCACCTTACACCAGTTAGAATGGCCAAAATTAGCAAGACAGGAAACAACATGTGTTGGAGGGGATTTGGAGAAAGGGGAACCCTCTTCCACTGTTGGTGGGAATGCAAATTGGTGCAGCCACTTTTGAGAACTTTGTGGAGATTTCTCAAGAAATTAAAAGTAGAGCTTCCCTATGACCCTGCCATTGTACTACTGGGTATTTGCCCCAAAGATACAGATGTAGTGAAAAGAAGGGTCATCTGTACCCCAGTGTTCATAGCAGCAATGGCCATGGTCGCCAAACTGTGGAAAGAACTGTGCCCTTCAACGGACGAATGGATAAGGAATATGTGGTCCATAAACACTATGGAGTATTATGCCTCCATCAGAAAGGATGACTACCCAACTTTTGTAGCAAAATGGATGGGACTGGAAGAGATTATGCTGAGTGAAATCAGTCAAGTAGAAAGAGTCAATTATATGGTTTCACTTATTTGTGGAGCATAACAAATAGCATGGAGGACAAGGGGGGTTAGAGAGTAGAAGGGAGTTGAGGGAAATTCGAAGGGGAGGTGAATCATGAGAGACTATGGACTCTGAAAAACAATTTGAGGGCTTTGACGCACCAGATGGTGGGAGGTTGGGGGAACCATGTGGTGGGTACTAGAGAAGGCATGGATTGCATGGAGCACTGGGTGTGGTGGAAATAAAAGGAATACTTTTATGCTGAAAATTTAAAAAATATATAAAAAATTAAATATATAAGTACCATATAAAAAAAAAAAAGCAGGGAGAGAAAGACTAAAATATCTCAGTGTGTACAAAACAGGGTGATCTGTCTGTTCCTGATGGACTTTTTGGCTGTGTGTTAGAATACACTTTATCCCAAAATTGCAAAGAGATCTGAATATCTATCTATCTATCTACACACACACACACACACACACACACACACACACGTACATATATATGTATATATATAGTACGCAAATCTATATAATGTAGATATGAAAAATATAAAAGTTTAAAAGCGACTTAAAAACTTAAGTTGGAGTAGAATCTATTTGAAGTGGGGAAAAAACCAAGAAGAACAAAAGACAAGAAAAAAGAAATGTAAAATTTTTGCCTGAAGTATCAACAAGTCATGAGGAAACATCTGGACCTCAATATATTATTTTCCCCTGGCACTGGTGTTTTACAGTCTTATGGGATCTATAAGTTTGTCATTCACTTGGTCTTCCTGTCTGTCTTCTGGGAAGGGGCCTGATGATTTGCTGCTCAGGTGTCTTTGCCTGTGTGGACCTTCTCCACCCCTTGTCAGGGAGATGGGCTTAAAGTGAGCCAGTAGTCAGTGTGGCTTTTTTCTCTGGTGTTTTTCTGTACCTCTTCAGAGGGTAAGAGCAAATGTGGCCACTCTGGGGTCTCTGATCCCAATCGACCTCCTTAACAAACCCACCAGATCATACTGTCTCCATCTTTGCATGCTCTAAACTCCACAGACTTGGTGCAGTTTTCCCCCACAGCAACTCCACTCGTGGGGGTCCCTGGGTCTACAAGTGTCACTGTACCCCATGTCTTTTTGCCTGCCTGTGGTTGTGGACCCACAGATGAACCCCACTCCATTGCTTCCAAGTCATGGCTAGGTTTCACCTTACTGTCCCTTTGGGGCCTTTGTGGCCCTGAGAGCTGTTGCCCAATTGTGGGTGCAGCCTCTGTGTGTACAAATCTCTGGAGGATCCCACAGTTCACACCTCGTTCAGTTCTCCAGGGCATTTCACCAGGGCCTGCAAAAGTCACTGAGCTCTGTGTCCATGCAACTGTGAGCAGCTGAGTACTCTCACACCCAACCCACTCTGCTGTTTACAGGTCACAGCTAGAGGCCATTCTACAGTCCTTTCCCTGGGCCACTGGTGGCCTGGGAGCTATTGCCCAGTCATGGGCACAACACTTTTATCCCTCTCCAGGGATTGTAAACAGCCTGTTCATTCCAGACCTTTCTGGTGTATGCAGGCAAAGAGCAGTCTTCCTTCCAACACAGCTCCCATTTTATGGCCTCCAGAGCTGAGAGTTCCTTCTGGGTTCTCTGAACATAACCAGTTTCTCACTTCTACTGCTTGGGAACTCTATTAGTTCAGGCTCTCCCATTTATTTTGAGTACTCTGGGATCCTGTGACCACAAAGCCCCACCTTAAAGTCTGCCTTATTCATCTCTTGCGCCTGCCTCAAAAAGAGATGTCTCTCACTGGAGCAGATTTCTAAGGATTCTGATTTTGTGCTCAGGTGTTCTATCACTTTCCTGTAGTTTACTTATAAAGGCTCCCCCCCTCCATTTCTTTTCTGGTATTTCCCTGTAGAGTCATAATTCTCACCTCCTGCCTTTCAAAAAGCAGTCATTTTTCTGCTTTTAGAGGTCCAGGTATGTTTTCTTACAACTCAGGGTGAATTTGTGTGTTCAGAATAATTTGAGAGATACCCAGCTAAATTCAGAGGACCAGATGAAACAAGGTCCCTTACTCTCCACAATAAATACATATTGATCAATAATGACTTTGAATGTAAATGGACTAAACACTCAAAACAAAAACTATGTAGTGACAGGGTGGATAAAAAGAAAAAAATCCATTTATATGCTGCCTATAAGAGATTCATTTAAGACCTCAAGATGCCTGCAGATTGAATGTGAGGGGATGGACAAATAGCAATCATGCAAATATATGTGAAAAAATAAAGCAAATGTAAAAAGAAAAAAAAACAATAAAAAATCCATAGTAGCAATACATACATTGGACAAAATAGACTTTAAAACAAAGACCATAACAAGAAACAAAGAAGAACACTATATACTAATACAGAGGACAATCTAACAAGAAACTATAAGAACTGTAAATATTCATGGACTCAACAAAAGGGCACACAAATACATAAAACAAGTAATAACAAACATAAAGGAAATGATCAGTAGTAATTCCATAATAGTAGAGGATTTTAATACTACACTTACATCAATGGTCAGGTGATTCAAACAGAAAATTAACAAGAAAAGAATGGCTTTGAATGACACATGTACCATATGGATTTAGCAGATATAATCAGAATATCCTATCCTAATGTAGCAGAAAATGCATTCTTTCCAGGTGGACATGAAACATTCTCTAGAATAAATCTAATATTAGGCTACAAAACAAGTCTCAACAAATTTTCAAAAGATCAAAGTCATACCAAGCATTTTTCCTGAACACAATGTTATGAAACTGGAAATTACACATGCAGAGCTCTGGAAAGAGCACAAATACATGGAGGTTAAATAACATCATACTAAACAATGAATGGGTCAACCATGAAATCAAACAAGAAATAAAAAACCACATAGGAACAAATGAAAATAAGAACACAATGGTCCAAAGTCTTTGGGATCTATCAATAACATCTTTAAAAGTTTATAGCAACAAAGCCTAACTCAAGAACCAAGAAAACTTGTCAAATAGACAACCTAACCTTAAACCTGAAGGAGCTAGAAAAATAACAACAAACAAAACACCAAATCAGCAGAAGGAAGGAAATAATAAAGATTTGAGCAGAAATAAATGATACAGAAATGAAGAAAACAACAGATCAATGAAACCAGTGGATTGTGCATTGAAAATAATCACTAAAATTGATCAACCTCTAGCCTGGTTTGTCAAATAAATATGATCACAAATGAGAGAAGAGAATTAACAGCCAACATCCCAGAAATACAAATAATTTTAAGAGACTATTATGAAAAATGTATCCCAACAAATAGTATAACTTAGAAAAATAGATACTTTCCTATAAAGATAACCTCCCAAAGCTCAGGAAGAAATGAAAAAGTTGAAAAGACCATTTACTAGCAAGGAATTTGAATCAGTAATAATAAAACAAACAAACAAAAAAGGTCCAGGACCAAATGGCTTCACAGGTGAATTCTACCAAATATTTAAAGACGAATTAGTGCCAGTTGTCAAACAATTCCAAAAAAATGGAAGAGAAAGGACAGCTTCCAAATTCTTTTTATGAGGCCAGCTTTACACTGATACAAATACCAGGTAAAGACAATACCAAAAAAATAAATAAATAAAAGGACAATTGCAGGCCAATGTCTCTGATAAACAGATACAACAATTTTCCATTAAATATTAGCAAACCAAATCCAATAATACATTAAAAAATTTTCAACATGATAAAATATGATTTATTTCTTGTGTTGTAAGGGTGGTTCAATATTTGCAAATCAATTGTGATACATCACATCAATAAAAGAAAGGATAAAATATGCTTATTTCAATAAATGCAGAAAAAGTATTTGAAAAAGTACAACACACATTCATGATAAACACCCTCAACAAAGTAGATTTAGAGGTAATATACCTCAATATATTAAAAGCTGTATATGAAAATCACACAGTTAACATTATGTTAACTCAATGGTGGAAAACTGAGTTTTTCCCCTAAGGTCAGGAACAAGACAAGGAGGTCCACTCTACCTACTTTTATTCAACTTAATACTGGAAGTCGTAACCACAGAAATAAAACAATGAAAAGAAATATAAAGGCATCCAAACTAGTAATTAAGTAATTTAATATTTGTAGATGACCTGGTACTATTTAAAGAAAACCAAAAGACTTCACCAAAAAACTAGAAATGATAAATTAATTCAGTGAAGTACAGGATATAAATTCAATGCACAGAAATCTGTTGCATTTCTATACACTAATAAGGACATAGAAGGAAGTGAAAATAAGAAAACAACTCCATTTACATTTGCACCAAAAATAATAAAATACCTAGGAATATGCTTAACCAAAAAGGTGAAAACCTATACTTTGATGTCATAGCTGGCACGACAAATCAACCAGGAAACGTGAGGGTAAGAGGCTGGTGAAAAGAAATTAAGAGACAAAGAGATGGGGGCAGGAGGGACACTGAGGAGGATGTCCAACAGTGCCGATTTTATTCCACATTGTACAAGCATTTATAAGGCAGATCACAATAGGAGGAGTAATACATCAGTACCTAGTCAGATGACCGCAAGTTTCTATAACAAGTTTACATTAACTACAAGCAAATCTCGTGATTCCAGGTAGTCACAGCTAATGCCATAAGCAAGACAATCAACCAGGTAGGTACAGGGTTGGGTTATGGGAGGTACAGGAACAACAAGGACCAAGTAAGAATTCATGACCCTGACCACATTATTCCCTTCTGTAGGGAGAGGGTGTGGGAAGTCACATAGGCGAGTGCACGACACATAGCACAGACCCTTTCTCAGTGTTACTCAACTTTCCCGTCCTTAACCTTGTCAAGGTGTCCAGACTTTAAAGGAGACACAAGTCAGGGCCCAGTTTGGTCCTCGACTCCAACCATGCCATGGCCTCCAACACTCAGAAAACTACAAAATACTGATGGAAGAAACTGAAGACAAAACAAGACATGGAAAGATATTCCATACTCATGGATTGGAAGAACAAATATTGTTAAAATATCTATATAGCAAAGCAATCTATACATTCAATGCAATCTCTATCAAAATAGGGATATTTTGAGGTACCTGGGTGGCTCAGTGGGTTAAAGCCTCTGCCTTTGGGTCCTGGACCTCAGGGTCCTGGGATCGAGTGCCGCATCAGGCTTTCTGCTCAGCAGGGAGCCTGCTTCCTCACTCTCTCTCTCTCTGCCTGCCATTCTGCCTACTTGTGATCTATGTCTGTCAAATAAATAAACAAAATCTTTAAAAAATTCAAAATAGGGATATTTTGCAGAACTAAAATTAAAAATCCTATAATTTATGGAACCATAAAAGACTCTGAATAGAGGAAGCACTCTTGAAAAAGAAAAACACAACTAGAGGTATCACAATTCTGAACTTTAAGCTATATTATAAAGCTGCTGTAATCAAAACACTATGGAGGGAGCCTAGGTGACTCAGCTGGTTAATAGACTGCCTGTGGCTCAGGTCATGATCCTAGAATCCTGGGATTGAATCCCACAATGGGCTCCCTGCATGGCAGGGAGTCTGGTATTCTCTCTGACCCTCCCCCCATCTCATGCTCTCTTTCTCTTTCACATTCTCTCTCAAATAAATAAATAAAATCTTTTTAAAAAATCTATAGTACTGGCACAAATATAGATGGATAGATGAATGTAACTGAATAGAAAATCCAGAAATAAGCCCATAATTATATGGTCAATTAGTCTTCAAGAAAGTAGGAAAGAATATACAAGAGAAAAAAGACAGGCTTTTCAACCAATGGTGTTGGAAAAACACCATGTGCAAAAAGACAGCCATGTGCAAAATAATGAAACTGGCCCAGTTTCTTACACCATACACAAAATTAAAAAAAAAAAAAAGGATTAAAGTCCTATATGTGAGACCTGAAACCATAAAAATCCTAGAAAAGAAAACAGATAATTAATTAATTTCTCTAACATCTTTCTATATATGTATACTATGACAAGGGAAACAAAAACAAAAACTATTGTGATTACATTAAAATAAAAACTTCTGCACAGTGAAGGAAACAATAAATAAAACTAAAAAGCAACACATGGAATGGGAGAAAATATGTGCAAATGACATATCCAATAAGTGGTTATTATAAAAAAAATGTAAAGAACTAATAAAATTAACAACCAAAAAACAGTCCAATTAAAAAATGGACAGAAGACATGAACAAATATTTCTCCAAAGATGACTTTCAGATGACCAGCAGACATGTGAAAAGATTCTCAACATAATTCATTATCAGGGAAATGCAAACCAAAACTACAATGAGATGGGCATCTGGGCTGCTCAGTCATTAAGCGTGTGCCTTCAGCTCAGGTCATAATCCCCATGTTCTGGGATTGAGCTCCTCAATGAACTCCTTACCCATCAGGACCCTGCTTCTCCCTCTCCCACTCCCCCTGCTTCTGTTCCCTCTCTTGCTCTCTCTCTTTCTCTGTCAAATAAATAAATACATAAAATCTTATTTTAAAAAATCTACAATGAAATATCTCCTCACATCTGTCAGAATGGCTAAAATTAACACAGGAAACAACAGATGTTGGTGAAAAATATGGAGAAGCAGGAAAACTTTTGCACTGTTTGTAGGAATGCAAACTGGTGCAGCCAATCTGGAAATCAGTATGGAGGTTCCTAAAAAAGTTTAAAATAGAACTATTGCATGATTCAGTAATTGCAATACTGGGTATTTATCAAAGCAGTACAGAAACACTAGCTCAAAGGGATGCATGCATCCATACGTTTATGACAGCCATTATTTACAGTAGCCAAAGTATGAAAGTAGGCCATGTGTCCATCAATAGATAAATGGATAAAAAAGATGTGGCATATAATATATACGTACATATATATGTACATGCATATATATACATGTATATATGTGTATATATTCAATAGAATATTATTCCTACATAGAAAGAATGAAATATTGCTATTTGCAATATCACGGATAGAGCTACAAAAAATAATACTAAGTGAAAAATTCAGCTAGAGAAAGACAAATGTCATATGATTTCACTCATATATGGAATTTAAGATAATGAATAAGCAAAAAAAGAGAGAGAGAGAAAGACAAACTAAGTAACAGACCCTAAACTATAGAGAACAAAGCGATGGTTATGAGAGGAGAAGTAGGAGCGGGGTTGGGTGATATATGTGATGGAGATTAAAGAACATAATTATCATGAAGAGCAGTGAGTAATGTATAAAATTGTTGAATCACTACATCATACACATGAAACTAATATAACACTATATATTAACAATACTGGAATTAAAATTAAAAACTTAGTAAAAATTTTAAAAATAAAATTTAAATATTCAAAAGTTATATGAAAAAATTATTTCATTTAGTTTTTTCCTCTGAAACCATCATACTGCTTGTGGACATCTTGATATAATTCTAAATAACCAGTGGTCAGTGGGTCATTATAAAGATATTTCCAGACTGACCTTGCAAAGGAAGAAACTAGCTCGAGGTTTTAAAAGTCATTTAATGGCTGAGCTGACACCATAATTCAGGTCCTCTTCCTTCTGGGGAAGAGCTTCAGTTTTCTATACCTATGGAAACACATATCTTAGATTCTCTGAGATGATTACTATTATCTGGTTAGGGTATAACTGACTTGAAAAAATTACATTCTTCTTTCCTGTAACATGGTGTTTATTGGTATACATGGAAAACTTTACTGAATACAGAACTACCGAATATGGATTATATGCACAATCTCTTAAAGAAAAGAAATGAATAAATTATATTTAATCATAGTAGTTTTAAAGTTCTCCTTACATTCTTCCTGAAACCTAACCTGGAGGCATAAATGTTTTAGAAAGATACTAAGAGAATCAAAAGCAAAAATTATGGCATATTCCTTCAAACATGATTCTCTGTCAGTGTTCACCATCTCTCTGAATGATAATATTTAAATCTAGGGCTTTTCATCATTATCTCCCTATTCCTTGTCACTCCTCCTTTCAATCCATGAAATGATCCTCTCACAGTTACCTCATATATCTATTTAATTTTTTCGCTACTCTTTATCTCTTACTAGTGTACCCCCAGCTTCCCATTTCCACCAGCTCCCTAGTCTAGGCTATTATCTCTTTCTTGGTCTTGTTGATTTTCCTTTTGGCACACTGCAAAGAAGTCACATGCTTCTGCAAAATAATCTTTTTATAATACAAAGGAGTCCACTTCACCTACCTGTTAAAAGCTTTGTAATGTTTTTCCCATTAGTAGTCATAAAGAAGAAAATAATGTTGCTTAATCCTGGGACACTTCTTCAACAATGAATTTTCCATTCTTTTGGAACTCAATATTTCCTTCCTAACTTTTTTTTAATTAGGTAAAATATAGTTTTATATGTTCTATGTCACTGTACTCCTCTGCCATTCTTGTCAGTCAAGTTTCTAATTTTACATATTTTTGTGTTGTTATTTGATTAGTATTTTTTTTCATTTTTTATAACCATATATTTTTATCCCCAGGGGTACAGGTCTGTGAATCACCAGGTTTACACACTTCACAGCACTCACCAAAGCACATACCCTCCCCAATGTCCATAATCCCAACCCCTTCTCCCAAACCCCCTCCCGCTAGCAACCCTCAGTTTGTTTGGTGAGATAAAGAGTCCCTTATGGTTTGTCTCCCTCCCAATCCCATCTTGTATTTGTTTCCTTCACTAAAAGTCTATGAAGATAGGAGCATTTTTTTAAATTTTTTTTATTTTTATAAACATATATTTTTATCCCAAGGGGTACAAGTCTGTGAATCACCAGGTTTACACACCTCACAGCACTCACCAAAGCACACACACTCCCCAATGTCCATAATCCCACCCCCTTCTCCCAAACCCCCTCCCCCCAGCAACCCTCAGTTTGTTTGGTGAGATAAAGAGTCCCTTATGGTTTGTCTCCCTCCCAATTCCATCTTGTTTCATTGATTCTTCTTCTACCCACTTAAGCCCCCATGTTGCATCACCACTTCCTCATATCAGGGGGATCATATGATAGTCTTTCTCGGCTTGACTTATTTCGCTAAGCATGATACGCTCTAGTTCCATCCATGTTGTGGCAAATGGCAAGATTTCATTTCTTCTGATGGCTGCATAGTATTCCATTGTGTATATATACCACATCTTCTTGATCCATTCATCTCTTGATGGACATCTAGGTTCTTTCCATAGTTTGGCTATTGTGGACATTGCTGCTATAAACATTCGGGTGCATGTGCCCCTTTGGATCACTACATTTGTATCTTTAGGGTAAATACCCAATAGTGCAATTGCTGGGTCATAGGGCAGTTCTATTTTCAACATTTTGAGGAACCTCCATGCTGTTTTCCAGAGAGGTTGCACCAGCTTGCATTCCCACCAACAGAGTAGGAGAGTTCCCCTTTCTCCGCATCCTCGCCAGCATCTGTCATTTCCTGACTTGTTGATTTTAGCCATTCTGACTGGTGTGAGGTGATATCTCATTGTGGTTTTGATTTGTATTTCCCTGATGCCGAGTGATATGGAGCACTTTTTCATGTATCTGTTGGCCATCTGGATGTCTTCTTTGCAGAAATGCCTGTTCATGTCCTCTACCCATTTCTTGATTGGATTATTTGTTCTTTGGGTGTTGAGTTTGCTAAGTTCTTTATAGATTCTGGACACTAGTCCTTTATCTGATATGTCGTTTGCAAATATCTTCTCCCATTCTGTCAGTTGTCTTTTGATTTTGTTAACTGTTTCCTTTGCTGTGCAAAAGATTTTGATCTTGATGAAATCCCAATAGTTCATTTTTGCCCTTGCTTCCCTTGCCTTTGGCGATGTTCCTAGGAAGATGTTGCTGTGGCTGAGGTCGAAGAGGTTGCTGCCTGTGTTCTCCTCAAGGATTTTGATGGATTCCTTTCGCACATTAAGGTCCTTCATCCATTTTGAGTCTATTTTTGTGTGTGGTGTAAGGAAATGGTCCAATTTCATTTTTCTGCATGTGGCTGACCAATTTTCCCAGCACCATTTATTGAAGAGGCTGTCTTTTTTCCATTGGACATTCTTTCCTGCTTTGTCGAACATTAGTTGACCATAGAGTTGAAGGTCTATTTCTGAGCTCTCTATTCTGTTCCATTGATCTATGTGTCTGTTTTTGTGCCAGTACCATGCTGTCTTGATGATGACAGTTTTGTAATAGATCTAGAATTCCGGAATTGTGATGCCACCAACTTTGGCTTTCTTTTTCAATATCCCTTTGGCTATTCAAGGTCTTTTCTGGTTCCATATAAATTTTAGAATTATTTGTTCCATTTCTTTGAAAAAGATGGATGGTACTTTTATAGGAATTGCATTAAATGTGTAGATTGCTTTAGGTAGCATAGACATTTTCACAATATTTATTCTTCTAATCCAGGAGCATGGACCATGTTTCCATTTCTTTGTGTCTTCCTCAATTTCTTTCATGAGTACTTTATAGTTTTCTGAGTATAGACTCTGTGCCTCTTTAGTTAGGTTTATTCCTAGGTATCTTATGGTTTTGGGTGCAATTGTAAATGGGATTGACTTCTTAATTTCCCTTTCTTCTGTCTTGTTGTTGGTGTACAGAAATGCAACTGATTTCTGTGCATTGATTTTATATCCTGACACTTTATTGAATTCCTGGACAAGTTCTAGCAGTTTTGGAGTGGAGTCTTTTGGGTTTTCCACATATAGTATCATATCATCTGCGAAGAGTGAGAATTTGACTTCTTCTTTGCCGATTTGGATGCCTTTAATTTCCTTTTGTTGTCTGATTGCTGAGGCTAGGACCTCTAGTACTATGTTGAATAGCAGTGGTGATAATGGACATCCCTGCCATGTTCCTGACCTTAGCGGAAAAGCTTTCAGTTTTTCTCCATTGAGAATGATATTTGCGGTGGGTTTTTCATAGATGGCTTTGATGATATTGAGCTATGTGCCCTCTATCCCTACACTTTGAAGAGTTTTGATCAGGAAGGGATGCTGAGCTTTGTCAAATGCTTTTTCAGCATCTATTGAGAGTATCATATGGTTCTTGTTCTTTCTTTTATTGATGTGTTGTATCACATTGACTGATTTGCGGATGTTGAACCGACCTTGCAGCCCTGGAATAAATCCCACTTGGTTGTGGTGAATAATCCTTTTAATGTACTGTTGAATCCTATTGGCTAGTATTTTGGTGAGAATTTTCGCATCTGTGTTCATTAAGCATATTGGTCTATAGCTCTCTTTTTTGATGGTATCCTTTTCTGGTTTTGGGATCAAGGTGATGCTGGCCTCATAAAATGAGTTTGGAAGTTTTCCTTCCATTTCTATTTTTTGGAACAATTTCAGGAGAATAGGAATTAGTTCTTCTTTAAATGTTTGGTAGAATTCCCCCGGCTAGCCGTCTGACCCTGGGCTTTTGTTTGTTTGGAGATTTTTAATGACTGTTTCAATCTCCTTACTGGTTATGGGTCTGTTCAGGCTTTCTATTTCTTCCTGGTTCAGTTGTGGTAGTTTATGTGTTTCTAGGAATGCATCCATTTCTTCCAGATTGTCCAATTTGTTGGCGTAGAGTTGCTCATAGTATGTCCTTATAATACTTTGCATTTCTTTGGTGTTAGTTGTGACCTCTCCTCTTTCATTCAGATTTTATTTATTTGGGTCCTTTCTCTTTTCTTTTTGATAAGTCTGGCCAGGGTTTTATCAATTTTATTAATTCTTTCAAAGAACCAGCTCCTAGTTTTGTTGATTTGTTCTCTTGTTTTTTTTTTTTTTTTGGTTTCTATTTCATTGATTTCTGCTCTGATCTTTATGATTTCTCTTCTCCTGCTGGGCTTAGGGTTTCTTTCCTGTTCTTTCTCCAGCTCCTTTAGGTGTAGGGTTAGGTTGTGTACCTGAGACCTTTCTTGTTTCTTGAGAAAGGCTTGTACCGCTATATATTTTCCTCTCTGGACTGTCTTTGTTGTGTCCCACAGATTTAGAACCGTTGTATTTTCATTATCATTTATTTCCATGATTTTTTTTTTCAATTCTTCTTTAATTTCCTGGTTGACCCATTCATTCTTTAGAAGGATGCTGTTTAGTCTCCATGTATTTGGGTTCTTTCCAAACTTCCTTTTCTGGTTGAGTTCTAGCTTTAGAGCATTGTGGTCTGAAAATATGCAGGAAATGATCTCAATCTTTTGATACCGGTTGGGTCCTAATTTAGGACCGAGGATGTGATCTATTCTGGAGAATGTTCCATGTGCACTAGAGAAGAATGTGTATTCTGTTGCTTTGGGATGAAATGTTCTGAATATATCTGTGATGTCCATCTGGTCCAGTGTGTCATTTAAGGCCTTTATTTCCTTGCTGATCTTTTGCTTGGATGATCTGTCCATTTCAGTGAGGGGAGTGTTAAAGTCCCCTACTATTATTGTATTATTGTTTATGTGTTTCTTTGATTTTGTTATTAATTGGTTTATATAGTTGGCTGCTCACACGTTGGGGGCATAGATATTTAAAATTGTTAGATCTTCTTGTTGGACAGACCCTTTGAGTATGATATAGTGTCCTTCCTCATCTCTTTTTATAGTCTTTGGCTTAAAATCTAATTGCCACTCCTGCTTTCTTCTGATGTCCATTAGCATGGTAAATTCTTTTCCACCCCCTCACTTTAAATCTGGAGATGTCTTCAGGCTTAAAATTAGTATCTTGTTGGCACCATATAGATAGGTTTTGTTATTTTATCCATTCTGATACCCTGTGTCTTTTGACTGGGGCATTTAGCCCATTAACATTCAGGGTAACTATTGAGAGATATGAATTTAGTGCCATTGTATTCTTTGTAAGGTTACTATTACTGTATATGGTCTCTGTTCCTTTCTGATCTACCACTTGTAGGCTCTCTCTTTGCTTAGAGGACCCCTTTCAATATTTCCTGTAGAGCTTTTTTGGTGTTTGCAAATTCTTTCAGTTTTTGTTTGTCCTGGAAGCTTTTAATCTCTCCTCCTATTTTCAATGATAGCCTAGCTGGATATAGTATTCTTGGTGGCATGTTTTTCTCATTTAGTGCTCTGAAAATAACATGCCAACTCTTTCTGGCCTGCCAGGTCTCTGTGGATAAGTCAGCTGTCAATCTAATATTTTTACCATTGTATGTTACAGACTTCTTTTCCCGGGCTGCTTTCAGGATTTTCTCTTTGTCACTGAGACTTGTAAATTTTACTATTATGTGACGGGGTGTGGGCCTATTCTTATTGATTTTGAGGAACGTTCTCTGAACCTCCTGAATTTTGATGCTCGTTCCTATTGCCATATTGGGGAATTCTCCCCAATAATTGTCTCCAGTATATCCTCTGCTCCCCTCTCTCTTTCTTCTTCTTCTGGAATCCCAATTATTCTAATATTGTTTCGTCTTATGGTGTCACTTATCTCTCGAATTCTCCCCTCGTGGTCCAGTAGCTGTTTGTCCCTCTTTTGCTCAGCTTCTTTATTCTCTGTCATTTGGTCTTCTATATCACTAATTCTTTCTTCTGCTTCATTTATCCTAGCAGTGAGAGCCTCCATTTTTTATTGCACCTCATTAATAGATTTTTTGATTTCAACTTTTTTAGATATTAGTTCTTTTATTTCTCCAGAAAGGGCTTTTATATCTCCTGAGAGGGTTTCTCTCATATCTTCCATGCCTTTTTCGAGCCTGGCTAGGACCTTGAGAATTGTCATTCTGAACTCTAGATCTGACATATTACCAATGTCTGTATTGATTAGGTCCCTAGCCTTCGGTACTGCCTCTTGTTCTATTTTTTGTGTTGAATTTTTCCGTCTTGTCATTTTGTCCATATAAGAGTATATGAAGGGGCAAGTAAAATACTAAAAGCGTGGCAACAACCCCAGGAAAATATGCTTTAACCAAATCAGAAGAGATCCCAAATCATGAGGGGGGCAAAAGGGGATAAAAATTGGTTCAAAAATGAAGAAAAAAAAAGTAAAGAATTTTAAAAAAGAAAACAAATAAAGAAAAATATGAAAAAGAAAAAAATATATATATATATATTAGATAAACTAGTTAAAAAACGTTAAAATAGAAAAGGGTAAAAGTTAAAAAAAAAATTACCAGAAGGCGAGAAAAAAAAATGAGTATGAAAAAAAGTAAATTAACTGTAAGACTAAAAAAAATCACAAGCAGAAAGCCATGAGTTCCGTGCTTTGCTTTCTCCTCCTCTGGAATTCTGCTGCTCCCCTTGGAATTGATACCACACTCCTTGGTAGGTGAACTTGGTCTTGGCTGGATTTCTTGTTGATCTTCTGGGGGAGGAGCCTGGTGTAGTGATTCTCAAGTGTCTTGGCTCCAGGCGGAATTGCACCGCCCTTACTAGGGGCAGGGCTGAGTAATCTGCTCGAGTTTGCTTTTGGAAACTTTTGTTCCCTGAGCGCTTTCCGTAGAGTTCCAGAGGACGGGAATACAAATGGTGGCCTCCTGGTCTCCGGCCAGAGGAGTCGAGAGCCCAGGGCCCCACTCCTCAGTGCGCCCTCAGAGAACAGTGCCCAGTTACTCTCGTCTGCCTGACCTCCGACCGCGCTCCGAGCTTACCTTGCCTGTGGATGGTTCAAGGTAACACCGAGGTGTGAGCTTACTGTCTGCTCTGTCTCTGTAGCCGGCTTTTCCGTTCCAGTACCCGCAAACTCTGCAACACTCAGACACCCCCGATCCTTCTGTGACCATTGTGGGACCTCAGGCCACGCTGACCCCGCGTGGCTTCATCCCGATTTAGCCTCTGGAGCGATGTCCCTCAGCGGAACAGATTTTTAAAAGTCCTGATTTTGTGCTCCGTTGCTTCTCTGCTTGCCGGGAGCCGGCCCCTTCCCCCAGGGTCTATCTTCCCGTCCCTTTGGATTCACGTCTCCGCTAGTCCTACCTTTCAGAAAGTGGTTGTTTTTCTGTTTCCAGAATTGCTGTTCTTCTTCTCTTCGATCTGCTGATGGATTTGCAGGCGTTTGCTATCTTTAGATAAGCTATCTAGCTGATCTCCTGCTAGCTGAAGTAGTCTCAGCCTGCTACTTCTCTGCCATCTTGACTCCTCCCCTGATAGGAACATTTTTTAATTCACTCATCAGTGTGCATGTTTGTCTTTGACTGGACTTCCATAGCAAAATATGATAGATTGGATGGCTTAAACAAAAGAAATAATTTTTCATAGTTCTACAGGGTGGAAAGTCCAAGATCAAGGTGCCAGCAAGATAGACTTCATTCAGAGGCCTTTTCTTTCAGCTTGTGTGTGACTGCAATTTTCTTGTGTACTTTCATGCTTTCCTCTTTGTGCATGTGTTAGGAAAGATAGGAAGCTATCTGAGGTCTTTTCTTTTAAGGACACTAATCCCATCATGAGTGTCCCCCTCATTACCTCATCTAACATTAATTATCTACCAATGTCTCTATATCTAAATACCATCATATATGAAATGGGGGTACAAACATTACACATCATCCATCACAGGGTCTGGTACACATTATTCCTCAATAATTATCTGTTGTAAGAATAAAATAATGGATTAATTTTTTTCTGGAATAACTGCATGAGTAACTGTTTCTTTGCTCCCTAGTGAAACTGGTGAAAACTGTAAAATAAAATAATATAAAGTAATTCCCTTGGAAATAATCTTAAGGTTAAACATCAAATAAGGAAGCATCGATTCAAGACAATTTATGAAATACATATTTGAGTCATGACTTCTTACTTCCTTATTTCTCCCAGTTTAGTGAGTCAATGAATCCACCCCAGACTGCTGCAGCCAAAAACAGGACTCCCTCTCCTCCCAGCTCTGAACAAAAGACTTTGTCCCCATTAAAAGTATGACTTCCATATTTGTATCCTGTATCCAGCTGCTTGTTAGTGAGGCTAAGTCCTAGGTAAGTGTGTTTCAGAGGTGATGGCTAACATTTCCACCTAGACCCCACTTTTGGAGTGGTGGTTCTCCCTTGGGTGTGACACAATGAGAGTATTAGGGTCTTGATGGCCATTCTTCGAGCTCATAAGGTAATATTTCCATCCAAACACAGACAAACCTAGATCATTTCAGGCTGTTGAATATTCTACTACCCAACCTCCACTAAATGATCAGATCCTGGAGTAAGGGTGTCACTTATAGAGAAGCTTATCATCATACTCACCCTCAGTTCCAGAGTTCTGGTTTAGAAATTTTGCCTGGAGGGAGAAACAGACTATAAAACTGTAGTTCCTGATGTCTTCCCAAAGTAATAAACTTTATTTGCAATGGAACATAGAAAACTTAATTCTAGGGAATACTCAAGAATAGTGAAGATTGTAATGAAACGCAATTAGGTGGTTTCATGGACCTAAGAAATACAGACAGTAATGAAGGACAGTTAGCTTATAGTAGATAAAGTGGTCTTTATCTACTGATAAAGACCCATCCTCCTGGGTTCAGAACAAATATCAAACACTGATCTCAGAAACTATTTCACCAAGGGAGATATAATTTGATGAGACTAGAATTTAGAGGTATTTATGGCTCAAGATATTGTTGGAAATGATATAGCAATCAGCCAGCAATTTGAGGAGCATAACAACTGGAAGGAATCAAAGTAAGAGTGGAAGAAAATCCTACCAGTACCATTGTCATCCCAAGATAGTCATCTATCCCAAGATGGCCAAAGCTGTGTTGGGGAGCATGATATTCTTAACACTGTGGTAAGGAACAAATTTCACCAAAATAATCTAGCTAGTTACTTAACTAAATCAAGCAAATAATGATAAAAAATCCCAGAGAAGGATAAGAAGTACCCAAAGTTGCTAGAATATATTATCTAAAAGGTCTGGTTATGAAATCAAACTTAGGAAGGTTGAAGACAACCAATGTCTATTTCTATATAATCTACATACCAGTTTTAAAAAAAGGCAACAGAAATCACCTGGGATAATAAACCAGTGTTGGACTTAACAGGGACATATTTTGAAATAGTTATTACAAATGTTTACAGAACTAAAGGAAAACATGATTAAAGAAATTAATAAAAGTCACTGGGTGTGGTGAAAAAATAATGAATACAATTTTTCTGAAAATAAATATATCAATTTAATAAAAAATAAATAAATAAAAATAAAAAAAGAAACGAATATAATGTTGGATGTTAATTATACTTGAATAAAATTTTTAATTAAAGAAATATATGTTTTTAAAAATTAAAAAAAAAGAAAAGTCTAATGATAATGTTGCATCAAATAGAGAATATCAACTAGTAGAAAATTTGAAAAACAGCCAAGTTAAAATTCTGGAGTGAAAAACAAAATAACTGAAACTTTAAAAAAAAGAAAACAAACAAAGTATTCCTCTATATTAGACTTGAACTGACAGAGGAAAGAATAAGCACACACGAAGCTAGATCAAAAGTTGCTATGTTAGCCAAAGAACAAATGAAAATAAATGAAGAAATCTGAACAGAGTCTCAAAGAAAGGTAGGACATCATTAGGAGCATCAACATATGTGTAATGGGAGTACTGGTAAGAGATTAAAAAAAATTAAAAAGAAGAAAAAATATCTAAAGAGATAATAATAATCTTTCCAAGTTTATTGAAAAACAAACCTATATATTCAGGAAATAACAAACTTCAAGTAGGATAAATACAAAGAGACCAACAAACAGATATAACACAACAAAATGCTGAAAATCAAAGACGAAAAAATCATGAAAGCAGCAAGAGAAAAACGGCACATTGCTTAAAGGGAACCACAGTAAAATTAACAGTTGACTTCTCACAAGAAACAGTGAAGGCCAAAAGGCATTGAGATAACATATATTTTGAGAAGTACTCTAAGAAATAAACTGTTCACCAAAAATTCTTTATCTAGCAAAACTACTGTTCAAAAATAAAGACGAGATACTTTCACAGATAAATAAAAACTGAGATAATTTAATGCTCAGACTTGCCTTACATGAAATACTAAAAGAAGTTCCTAACACTGAAGAGAAGTGACCATAGATGGTATTAGAATCCGCATAAACAAAGAGCATCAGTAAAAATAATTATATAATTATAAGAGAAATTACAAATGTATGTTCTTTTGCCATTTTTCTTAACTTATTTAAAAGACAATTGTATAAAATAATATGCATAAATTGCATTATTTGACTTATACTAAAAATATAATGTATGTATGTATAATTTAGTTGCCAATAATAGCACAAAAGAAGTAGATGGGAGAAAGGCTATAGTAGTGAAAGAAAATAACAATAGATGATAAGATAACATTACAATATACTGTTGGGTTTGTAACATTAATCGATAAAAGAAATATGACAATAATACCACAAAAAGAGGTAAAACTACACAACAATTACATTTCTACCTATTACTAGAATTGTACAAATATAAATCTCAAGCTGATTCTGATAAATTAAGGTGTAAAGATAAACCCTATGGAAATTGCAAAATAACCTTGAAAATATAATGAAATAATACAAATAAAATTTAAATGATAGTTCATTTTTATTTAATTTTAACTCCAGTGCAGTTAGCATACTATGTTATATTAGTTCCAAGTGTGCAATATAGTAATTCAACAAATCTCTATATTACTTATTGATTATAAGGTAGGTGGACTCTTAATCCCATAGTTTCATTAGATAATTTTACATGACCAGATAAAATGGTAGTTTAGAAAATATTGATTCAATGTCAAACAAAACACTAAGGCAGGAATAAAGTAACAAAAACATGAGACACATAGAAAACAAAAAGTAAACTGTCACATAATTCCAAATATATTATCAATGAATGTGAATGTATTAAATAATTCAAACAAAAGACAAACATTGTCAGTCAAGAAAAAAATATTCCAACTAAATTATATACATGAGATACACTTTAGATTCAATAACACAAATTGAAACTAAAAAGATAAAAAAATATATATCATGGAAAAATAAACCACAGGAAAGGTAGAGAGTCTATATTAACATTAAATAAAATTGAATTTAAAACAAGAAAATATTACTAGAAATAAGTGAAAAACTTTTATAATGAAAAGAACATCAATCTATCGAGAAGATATATCAATTATAAATGTATGCACTTAAGAAGAGAAGATAAAATGCATTAAAAATTGACAGAAACAAAGGTAAGAGCAGAAAATAAAACAAAAATAAATAATTCAATACCTTACTTTCAATAATTTGTAAAACAGCTAGACAGAAAGTCAACAAGAAAATAAAATGCTTGAAAAGCACTATAAAGCACTATAATGCAACTAGACCCGACACATCTCTAGAACACTCCATTCAACAACTCAACAATAAAATATACATTTTTCTTGAGTGTACAATAGAATATTCTACAGAATAGACCATATCCTAAGCAACAAAATAAACCTCAATAAATTTTAAAATATAGAGTAACACAAAGTATGTTACCTATTTCAAATGGAATAAAATTAGGTATCAATAATTGGGATAGATTGCAGAAATTCACAAGTACATGGAAATTTAAAAACACACTCATAAACAACCAGTGGATTAAAGAAGAAATATAAAGAAAAAAAAAAGAAATATACTCTATGGTCAAATAATCTTTATCAAAGCAAGAGAAAAGTATCCAGTGGAAAAAAGAGAGTTTTTTCAGAATGGTGTTTGGAAAATTGGACAGCTATGTATAGAAGAATGAAAGTTGACCGTTCTCTGACACCATACACAAAGATAAACTCAAAACGATTGAAAGACCTCAATGTGAGACAGGAATCCATCAAAATCCTAGAGGAGAACATAAGCAGTAATCTCTTTGACATCAGCCACAGCAACTTTCACAACATGTCTCCAAAGGCAAAAGGAAACAAAAGCAAAACTGAACTTTTGGGACTTTAAGATAAAAATATTTCTGAACAGCAAAGGAAACAGTCAACAAAACAGAAGCAGCCCACGGAATGGGAGAAGATATTTGCAATTACACTACAGACAAATGGCTGATATCCAAGATCTATAAAGAACTCCTCAAACTCAACACACAAAAAAACAGATAATCATGTCAAAAAATGGGCAGAAGACAAGAACACTTTTTCAAAGAAGACATACATATGCCTAGCAGATGCAGAGAGAGTCAATTATCATATGGTTTCACTTATTTGTGGAGCATAACAAATAGCATGGAGGACATGGGGAGATAGAGAGGAGAAGGGAGTTGGGGGAAAATGGAAGGCGAGGTGAACCATGAGAGACTATGGACTCTGAAAAACAATCTGAAGGTTTTGAAGGGGCGGGGGGAGGGAGGTCGTGGTACAAGGTGGTGGGTATTATAGAGAGCATGGATTGCATGAGCACTGGGTGTGGTGCAAAAATAATGAATACTGTTATGCTGAAAATAAATAAAAAATAAATTTAAAAAATGTTCATCATCATTAGCCATCAGGGAAATTCAAATTAAAACTACATTAAGATACTACCTTACATCAGTTAGAGTGACCAAAATTAACAGTACAGGAAATGACAAATGTTGGAGAGAATGTGGAGAAAGGGGAAGCCTCTTACACTGTTGGTAGGAAAGAAAGTTGATGGAGCCACTTTGGGAAACACTGTGGAGATTCCTCAAAAAATTAAAAATAGAGCTTTCCTATGACCTGCAATTTCACTACTGAGTAGGTACCCTAAGGATACAGATGTAGTGAAGAGGGAAATGTGCAACCCAATGTTCATAGCAACAATGTCCACAATTGCCAAAATGTGGAAAGAGCCAAGATGTCCTTCAATGATGAATGGATAAAGAAGATGAGGTCCATATATATGATGGAATATTATGCAGCCATCAGAAAGGGTGAATACCCAACCTTTGTATCAACATGGATGGTGCTAGAGGAGATTATTCTGAATGAAATAAGCCCAGTGGAGAAAGTCCATCATCATATGTTTTCACTTACTTGTGGAGCATAAGGAATAACATGGAGGACATTAAGAAAAGGAAAGGAAAAGTGAATTGGGGGAAATTGGAGGGAGAGATGAACCATAAGATACTGTGGACTCTGAGAAATAAAATGACGATTTTGGAGGGGAGGGGGGATGAGTGAGCCTGGTGGTAGGTATGAAGGAGGGCATGTATTGCTTGGATCACTGGGTGTGGTGCATAAACAATGGATCTTGGAACACTGAGAAAATAAAATTAAATACAAAATAAAAAATAAGAAATAAAAAAGGAAAAAAGAAAATAACTCGAGATCAATCAAAATAAAGGCACTGCCTATTAAACCCTGTAGTACATAGATAAAGCAGTGCTTAGAAGGAAATTTACAGCAGCAAGTGCCAATATTAAGATAGAAGATCTCAAATCAACAATCAAACCTTCAACCTTAAGTCATTAGAAAAAGAATAACTTTCCACTAAACTTCAGTCAAAAGGAATGAAATAATAAAGATTAGAATAGCATTTAATGAAATAAAAATATATTAAGAATACAGAAAATCAATGAAAACAAAAATTGACTCTGAAAATTGCTGAACATTTTTATCAACAAAATTACTAAACTTTTAGTTAATCTGATTAAAAAAATAAGATTCAAAATTACTGAAATAAAAAATGAAAGAGGAACATTACTATCAACATTATAGAAATGAAAAAAAAAAAATAAAGTGACATGATGAACAGCTGCTTACCCAAAACATTACATAACTTAGATGAAATCAGTAAATTCCTGAAAACATAAAAACTATAAATGACTCAAAAATTGCAGACAATCTGAATAAGCTGTACTATTGAGTGTATTGAATTAGTAATTTTATTTTTTAACATTTATTACTTTTTTTAAAATTTAAAGTATTTTATTTATTTACTTGAGGGAGAGCACAAGCAGAGTGTAGGCAGAGGGTGCAGGACAAGGGTCCTCCCAACATAGCAGGGAGCCTGACATCAGCCTCAATCTAAGGACCCTGACAGATGCCTAACCAACAGAGCCACCCAACTGCCCCTAATATTCTTATTTTTTTTAATTTTAAAATTTTTGTTATAGTCTTATCTCATTGTGTGTTTTTTATTATTTATTAGTTTTTGATGTAGTGTTCAATGATTCATTTTTGCATAGAACACTCAACACTCACTACAACACATGATGTCCTGAATACCCATCACCAGGCTATCCCATCTCCCCACCCCACTCCCCTCTGAAATCCTCAGATTGTTTCCAGGAGTCCATAATCTCTCATAGTTTTTCTCCCACTCTGATTTCCCCCTGCTTCTGTTTTCCCTTCCTTCCCCTAATATCCTTCATGCTATTCCTAATGTTCCACATATGAGTGAAAAAATATAACTGTCTTTCTCTGCTTCACTTATTTCACTTAGCATAATCCCCACAAATTCCATCCATGTCAATGAATGGTGGGTATTCATCCTTTCTGATGGCTGAGTAATATTCCATTGCATATATGAACCACATCGTTTTTATCCATTTATCTGTTGAAGGACATCTTTGCTCCTTCCACAGTTTGGCTACTGTGGACATTGTTGCTATGAACATTGGGGTGCATGTGGCCCTTCTTTTCACTACGTCTATATATTTGGGGTAAATAACAAAAAGCGCAAATGCTGGGTTATTGGGTAGCTCTATTTTTACTATGTTAAGAATCCTACATACTGTTTTCCAAAGTGAATGTATCAACTTACATTCCCACCAACAGTGTAAGAGGGTTCCCCTTTCTCCACATCCACTCCAGCATCTGTCATTTCCTGCCTTGTTAGTTTTAGCCATTCTAACTGTTGTATGGTGGTATCTCAATGTGGTTTTTATTTGAATTTCCCTGATGGCTAATGATATTGAACATTTTTCATGCACCTGTTGGACATTCATATGCCTTCTTTGGAGAAGTGTCTGTTTTTTTCTTCTGCCCATTTTTTGACTTGATTATTTGCTTTTTTTGTGTTGAGTTTGAGAAGATCTATATAAATCTTGGATATCAGCCTTTTATCTGTAATAACATTCGCAAATATGTTATCCCATTCTGTGAATTGCCTCTTTTTTTGTTTACTGTTTCCTTTGCTGTGCAGAAACTTTTTACCTTTTTTTCCATTTTTAATTTTTCTTATTGTGTTATGTTAGTCGCCATACAATATATCATTAGTTTTTGACACAGTGTTTCAAGATTCATTGTTCATTTATAATACCCAATGCTCCATGTAATACTTGTCCTTTTTAATACCCACCACCAGGCTCACCCATCCCTCCATCCCCCAGAAGCTTTTTATCTTGATGAAGTCCCAAAAGTTCATTTTCACTTTTCTTTCCCTTGCCTTTGGAGATGTGTCATAAAAGAAGTTGTTGTGGCCAATGTTGAAAAGGTTACTGCTTATGTTCTCCTCTAGGATTTTTTTTTTGATACTTCTTTTTGTGGTTTTCTTTCTTTTCTTTTTTTAATTAAATTTATTTATTTTCAGCGTAATAGTATTCATTTTTTTTTAAGATTTTATTTATTTATCAGAGAGAGAGGGGGGAGAGAGCGAGCACAGGCAGACAGAATGGCAGGCAGAGGCAGAGGGAGAAGCAGGCTCCCCGCTGAGCAAGGAGCCCGATGTGGGACTCAATCCCAGGATGCTGGGATCATGACCTGAGCCGAAGGCAGCTGCTTAACCAACTGAGCCACCCAGACGTCCCAGTATTCATTATTTTTGCACCACACCCAGTGCTCCAGGCAATCCATGCCCTCTATAATACCCACCACCTGGTGCCCAAGCCTCCCACCCCCACCCCCGCCACTTCAAACTCCTCAGATTTTGATGGATTCCTGTCTCACATTGAGATCTTTCATCCATTTTGAGTTTATCTTTGTGTATGGTATAAGACATTGGTTGAGTTTCATTTTTATGTATATAGCTATCTAATTTTCCCAGCACCATTTATTGAAGAGACTGTCTTTTTTCCATGGGATATTTTTTTTTCCAGATCCATCATAACCAGGTGGGATTTATTTCTGGGCTGCAAGGGCGGTTTAACATTCAGAAATCTATCAATGTGATAGAACACATTAATAAAAGAAAAGACAAGAACAATATGATCATCTCAATTGATGTAGAAAAAGCATTTGACAAACTACAACATCCTTTCCTGATTAAAACGCTTCAGAGTGTAGGGATAGAGAGAATATTCTTCAATTTCATAAAGTCCATGTATGAAAAGCCCACAGTGGACATCATTCTCATGGGGAAAAACTTAGAACTTTCCCCTTAAGATCAGGAACATGACAGTGACGCCCACTCTTGCCACTATTGTTCAACATAATACTAGAAGTCCTAGCGTTAGCAATCAGACAACAAAAAGAAATAAAATGTATTCAACTGGCAAAGAAGTCAAAATCTCTATCTTCACAGATGACATAATACTTTATGTGGAAAATCCAAAAACTCCTCCCCAAATTATTAGAACCCATTCAGCAATCCAGTAATGTGGCAGGATACAAAATCAATTCACAGAAATCAGTTGATTTTCTGTATAGTGAAAATGTAAATGTAGAAAGATAAATTGGGGAATTGATTCCATTTACAATAGCACCAAAAACCATAAAGTACTTAGGAATAAACCTAACCAAAGAGGTAAAGGATACATATATATCCTCTCTCTCTCTCTCTCTCTCTCTATATATATATATATATATATATATATATATATATATACTCTAGAAACTACAGAATACTTACAAAATAAATTGAGGAAGACACAAAAAGATGGGAAAAAAGCATTTCATGTTCATGGGTTGGAAGAATAAACATTGTTAAAATATCTATGCTGCCCAGAACAATCTACACTTTCAATGCCATCCCTATTAAAATACCATTCACATTTTTCAAAGAGCTGAAACAAACAATGCTAAAATTTGTATGGAACCAGAAAAGACCCTGAACCGCCAAGGAAATGCTGAAAAATATATAGTTAGGGGCATCATGATGCGTGATTTCATGCTATATTACAAAGCTGTGTTAATCAAAACAGCATGAGATTCACACAGAAGCAGACATATAGATCAATGGAACAGAATAGAGACCCCAGAAATGGACAATCAAGTCTGTGGTCAACTAATCTTTGACAAATCAGGAAAAGAGTTCAATTGTTTTTAAAATAATATTTTTTTAAAAAAATCAGTGTAATTAACATACAATTTTAAAAATTATTTTCCAGTGTACGGTATAGGGGTTCAACAATCCTTTTTTTTTTTTTTTTTAATCATGATAAGTGTATTCTTTAATTTCCACCCTCTATATCACCTATTTCTCTCACCCACCTCCTCTCTGGTAACCATCAGTTTGTTCTGTGTAGTTAAGAGTGTATTTCTTCATTTGTCTTTCTCCTTTTTTTCCTTTGTTCCTTTTTTTTCCCCTTAAGTTTTACATATGAATAAAACCATATACTGTTTTTCTTTCTCTAACTTATTTTGCTTAGCATTATACTCTCTAGCTCTGTCCATGTTTTTGAAAATGGCAAAATTTAATTCTTTTTTAGGGATGAATAATATTATGCTATATATATATATTATATTATAGTAAATCCAACATATATACATAGACCACACCTTCTTTATCTATCTATGGATGGTCACTTTGGCTGCTTTCATAATTTGACTATTTTAAATAATTTGACTATTTTAATTTGACTATTTTAAATAATGTTGCAATAAACCGTGGAGTGCATGGATCCCTTTGAATTAGTATTTTTGTATATCTTGGGCAAATACACACTGTTAAAATTACTTTGTCATAGGGTATTTCTATTTTTAATTTTTTAGGAAAATCCTACTGTTTTCCAGAGTGACTACACTAGTTTGCTTTCCTACCAATAGTACAGGACGGTTCTTTTTTCTACAGATGAACACCTTTTCTCCACATGATCACCTGTTGTTTCTTGTGTTGTTGTTGTTGTTGTTGTTTTTAGCCATTCTGACAGGTGTGAGGTGATAGCTCATCATAGTTTTTATTTATGTTTCCCCGATGATGAGTGATATCGAGCATCACCTCATGTGTCTATTAGCCATCTGGATGTCTTCTTTAAAGAAATCATTCTTCATATCTTCTGCCCATTTTTAATTGGATTTTTTGTTTTGGGATTATTGAGTTGTATAAGTTATTTATATATTTTAGATACTAAGCCTTTATTGGATATGACACTTGCAAATATCCTCTATTCCCATAGGTTTAGTTCGTTGATGGTTACATTCACTATCCAGGAACTTTTTTTTTAATTTATTTTTTTTCATTTTTAATCTTTAAAATTTTTAAAGTTTTTGTTTACTTATTTGAGAGACATTGAGAGAGGGCATGCATGGGTAGACAGAAGGAGAGAGGAAATCTCAAGCAGACTCCATGCTGAGTGTAGAGCTTGACAAGGGCTTGATCTCACAACCCTGGGATCATGACCTAAAGCAAAATCAAGAGTTGGATACTTAACTGACTGAACTGCCCAGGGACCTTCAGAAATTTGTATTTCAATGTAGTCTCAATAGATTATTTTTGCTCTATATTTCTTGCCTAAGGAGACATATCTAGAAAAATGTTGCTATGGCCAATGTCAGAAAGATTACTGCCTGTGTTCTTTTCAAGGATTTTTAGCATTTCTCGTCTCACAACCTGGTATACAATTCAATTTGAGTTTATTTTTGTATTTGGTGAAAGAAAGTGGTCCAATTTCTTTGTCTTGCATGTGGTTGTCCAGTTTTTCCAACATCATTTGTTGAAAAGACTGTGTTTTGTTTTTTTGCCATTGGATATTCATGCCTCCTTTGTCAAAGATTAATTGACCATATAATTGAGGATTCATTTCTGGGTTTTCTTTCTTTTTTTTCTTTGCTTTATAATTTTTTTAATTTTTAATTTCTTTTCAGTGTAACAGTATTCATTGTTTTTGCACCACACCCAGTGCTCCATGCAATCTGTGCCCTCTCTAATACCCACCACTTGGTTCCCCCAACCTACAATCCCCTGCTCCTTCAAAACCCTCAGATTGTTTTCAGAGTCCATAGTCTCTCATGGTACATCTCCACATCCAATTTCCCTCAACTACCTTCTTTCCATCTCCCCTTGTCCTCCATGTTATCTGTTATGCTCCACAAATAAGTGAAAACATATGATAATTGACTCTCTCTGCTTGACTTATTTCACTCAGCATAATCTCTTCCAGTCCCCTCTATGTTGATACAAAAGTTGGGTATTCATCCTTTCTGATGGAGGCATAATACTCCATAGTGTATATGGACCACATCTTCCTTATCCATTCGTCCATTGAAGGGCATCTTTGTTCTTTCCACAGTTTGGCGACCATGGTCATTGCTGCTAAAAACATTGGGGTACAGATGGTCCTTCTTTTTATTACATCTGTATCTTTGGGGTAAATACCCAGGAGTGCAATTGCAGGGTCATAGGGAAGCTCTACTTTTAATTTCTTGAGGAATCTCCACACTGTTCTCCAAAGTGGCTGCACCAACTTGCATTCCCACCAACAGTATAAGAGGGTGCCCCTTTCTCCACATCCCCTCCAACACATGTCGTTTCCTGTCTTGCTAATTTTGGTTATTCTAACTGGTGTAAGGTGGTATCTCAATGTGGTTTTAATTTGAATCTCCCTGATGGCTAGAGATGATGAGCATTTTTTCATGTGTGTGATAGACATTTGTATGTCTTCATAGGAGAATTGTCTGTTCATATCTTCTGCCCATTTTTTTGATATGATTATCTGTTTTGTGGGTGTTGCGTTTGAGGAGTTCTTCATAGAACCTGGATATCAATCTTTATTTGTACTGTATTTTTTTTAAAGATTTTATTTATTTATTTGACAGAGAGAGATCACAGGTGGGAAGAGAGGCAGGCAGAGAGAGAGAGGAGAAGCAGGCTCCCTGCTGAGCAGAGAGCCCAATGCGGGACTCAATTCCAGGACCCTGAGATCATGACCTGAGCCGAAGGCAGCGGCTTAACCCACTGAGCCACCCAGGCGCCCCCTTTGTACTGTCTTTTGCAAATATCTTCTCCCATTCCGTGGGCTGCCTCTTTGTTTTCTTGACTGTTTCCTTTGCTGTGCAGAAGCTTTTGATCTTGATGAAGTCCCAAAGGTTCATCTTCATTTTTGTTTCCTTTGCCTTTGGAGACCTATCTTGAAAGAAATTGCTGTGTCTGGTATATCAAAGAGGTTACTGCCTATGTTCTCCTCGAGGATTCTAATGGATTCCTGTCTCACATTGAGGTCTTTTATCCATTTCGAGTTTATCTTTGTGTACAGTGTAAGAGAATGGTTCATTGATTTCATTCTTTTACATATAGCTGTCCCGTTTTCCTAGCACCATTTATTGAAGAGACTGTCTTTTTTCACTGTATATTTTTTCCTGTTTTGTCAAAGATGATTTGCCCATAGAGTTGAGGGTCCATATCTGGGCTCCCTACTCTGTTCCACTGATCTATGTGTCTGTTTTTATGCCAGTACCAAGCTATCTTGGTGATCACAGCTTTGAAGTAAAACTTGAAATTAAGTAACGTAATGCCCCCAGTTTTATTTTTGTTTTTCAAAACTTCCTTAGTGATTTGGGTCTCTTTTGATTCCATACAGATCTTTGGATTATTTGCTCCAGCTCTTTGAAAAGCACCGGTGGAATGTTGATTGGAATGACATTAAAAGTATAGATTGCTCTAGGCAGTATAGACACTTTAACAATGTTTATTCTTCCAATCTAAGAGCAGGGAATGGTCTTCCATCTTTCTGTTTCTTCTTCAATTTCTTTCATGAGTGCTCTGTAGTTCCTCGAATACAGATTTTTTACCTCTTTGGTTAGGTTTATTCCCAGGTATCTTATGGTTCTTGGTGCTATAGTAAATGGAATCGATTCTCTAATTTCTCTTTCTGTGTTTTCATTGTTAGTGAATAAGAAAGCCACTGATTTCTGTAAATTGACTTTGTATCCTGCCATGTTGCTGAATTGTTGTATGAGTTCCAGTAGTTTGGGGGTGGAGTCCTTTGGGTTTTCCACATAAAGAATCATGTCATCTGTGAAGAGAGAGAGTTTGACTTCTTCACTGCCAATCTGGACACCTTTTATTTCTCTTTGTTGTCTGATTGCTGTTGCTAGGACTTCTAATATTATGTTGAACAAGACTGTTGAGAGTGGCCTATCGCCCTCGTCCTGCAAGGACGACAAGACGCCCTGGTTCGGATGCATCTTCTCTCTCTTCTCTCCGTAAGTCTACACACTTATATACGCTTACATGACCAATCAGTGAGCAGGGTACAGCAGGGAGCGAATCAGGCTGTGCATCTAAACGAACAACTACGCTAGCAACCAATGCTGTTTACTTCCTCTTTGGGCGTTCCGCTTAGTCTCACGAGGCAATCCTAACATGGCAACTAGCCAGGCGCCATCTTTTTATGGCGGAGGCCACCCTGGCCAGGGGCCTGCAAAGACATCTCCCCCTTTTTTCTTTTATGGCAGGGATCGTGCCTGTCTTAGGTTGTCAGTGGCAGGGAATATCCTTACCCATCATCAGACTGCAGATATCAATGATCTGCGTCCTGTCTTAGGTTGGTATATTTCCCCCACCAATCTTACCCGTCGTTGACTACCGATCCAGCATACTTAGCCACACATGGGGGGATGTTCCAGCCTCGATGGCTAACAAGGCCTGCACCATGGCTTGCTGTTGCCTATGTAGCTGTTACCTCCAAATTTGCAGTTTCCTTACTAGCAGAATCAAGCCCACTATGAGGATTATCATCAGTCCAATTATGCTAGCCCATTGTTCGTAAAGGTTAACACATCTTGCAATGTTTTGATTATCTCTGGGAGGGTTGCAAGCTCACCTCTGGTGTTATTTATCCTTGTTATGCCTAGTAGCAGGTGCTGAGTATAGTTTTGGAATTCTGCGGACTAATTCCCCTGCAAGTATTGGGAGAGCTGTCGGGAGACATTTTGTAAGTCACTCATATTAGTATAGGTTATGGGAGTTACACAAATTGCCGGGAAGGGTACTATACATCCAAGTCCCAATAGGGCCCCCCATATGTCCACTTGTTCTTGAACCAAACCCACTCTCTGATTGACTATCAGGATTCCTGCTTGCAGATGTGCATTGATCTGAGTCTATGTTTGAAGGGCAGCCGCCATTCCTTCTGCAAGGTGTTCACAGCTTCCGCAGTGGGTATAGTTGCAGCAAGCGAGACTGCTGCTGTCATGGAAGTTGCTGTAGATATAGCCAATGCTGTCACAACGGCGGCTGTGATACCAAAATCTCTCTTCTTTCTGGATAGCACCACCGGTAACTTGTCCTCTGGAATGGAAACTGGGATAGGAACATGGGTAGGGGTACGCATAATCACAGCCAGCTTGAAGGCCATAACATTCCAGCACTGGGAAAGATAGCAATTCTTAGTGCAATTCAATGTATCATTCAGCTCCCTAGCATTTGTTACAAGGAAAAGGAACGGTGGCGAGACCCATATAGGAGTGGGCTGATAAGTAATATTATTGGGACAAGACACATTAACTGTTGTCTCAAAGATACTAGAGTCATTTTGTTTATAGGAACAGTTGAGGAATTTGCCACCATTTAACATGGACACTGCTTAGATATCAGTACATGCTCCTAGCAAGTTACAGACCTGCCATGCATCAAAGGGAGAGGAGGGAATATGAGAGAAGAGTTAGTCACTGGTAAAGGATATAGCCATGCTTTAACCACTGCTCACAGCTCTCTGGCTTGAGTCTGCTGCAGGAGGTGTAGCATCCCCAGAGTTATCATCAGCATCTTCAGCATCATGACTGGTGTTTGGAGGCAAGGCTGCACGCACCAGCCGCTCTGGGATCCAAATTGGAGCCTCCTTTTCCTGTGGAAAAACACATACAGACCCCCTACTCCATACTAACACTGGATCTGGTCCATTACACTTTCCTGTGAGGATGTCCTTCCAAAGTACTAAAGGCTTAGGGGAAGCAGCAGCATCACTTGCATGTCTGTCTGCAGCTGATTTACCCGTTTTGTCCAACGTTAAAAAATTCAAAATAAAGAGAATGGTGTTGAGCTTATCTTTAGGGGACCTGAAGGTGTCCCCTATTCCCCCTTTTTGTTTATAAAGCACATTTTTTATTTTAAGATGCGCGTGCTCCACAACACTCTGTCCTTGTGGGTTATAGGGTATTCCATGTATCAAGTGAATGTCAAGTTGTTGTAGGAAGGCTTTAAAGGGTTGTGAGGTGTAGCCTGGACCATTATCTGTGTTTAATTGCCGTGGCTTTCCCCATGTCACGAAAGCCTGTAGGCAATGGGCGATAACATCTCTGGATTTCCCCCGTATGCACTGAGGCGAAAATTATTCCAGAGCAGGTATCTACAGACATGAACATATCTTAACTTTCCAAATTCTGAAACATATGTGACATCCATTTGCCATATATGATTAGTAACAAACCCTTAAGATTAACCCCCAAGGACGGTGCAGGTAGTAAGGTCATGCAATTTCTGCAGGAGACTACTATGTCCCATGCCTGTGCTTTTGTTATGTTAAATTTGAGGCAAAGAGTTAAAGCATTCACATGGAACAGCTTATGATAATGTCTCGCCTGTTGCACTGGGTCCTCAATGGCAAAGACAAATTCTCCTCTTTCACTTCCTCCAATGCCTCTGCTCCCTCTTGTAGAGCTGATTCACATTTGGGTTTAGGCCCCACCAGGCATCCCCAGACTAAGGTCCATATTGCCAGGGTCCCGGGTGGCAAAGGCATTTTATTGTCCTGTTTCTTCAAATCCTCCCCTAAGTGGTCCCATTGAGGTATGTTTAGCAAGCCTTCATCTAGGAACCATGGAGCCACCTTTTCCACTGTATTCAAAAAGGCTGGAGCAGTTTTTGCTTTTAGTGGAGTTCCATTGGCTTTCAGCAGGTCTTCTAAAAAGACCCTTCCAACCGCATTTTAGATACTTCATATCTCATTATGAACACACAGACAACAGACGCGGACGTTAAAGACTTGCCACTAAATTCCACTCTAAGGCCGCCCCGCTTCTTATTGCGGACTCGCTAAATCCCGGCTCTAAGGGCGCCCCGCTTCTTATTGCGGACTTGTACAAGATTCCCACCACTTTGATCGTGGTCTCTTCCCCGCTTACCTGCGGTTTTGATAAGAAAATCCCGGCTCTATGGCCGCCCTGCTTCTTGTTGCGGTCTTGTACAAGTTTCCCACCACCTTTGTCGTGGTTTTATCTGGCTGACCTGCGGACTTCTCCCTTGCAAGGTTTTTCTATTTTTACTCCCCGCTTTACTGCGGAATTCCCACTTTTGAACGTGGCCTTTACTCCCCGCTTTACCGCGGAATTCCCACTTTTGAACGTGGCTAATGTCCCCGCTTACCTGCAGACCTTTACTCCCCGCTTTCCTGCGGATTACCTTGCAAGATTCCTTTATTTAGTTCCCGGGTGCCGGCGCCATTTATCGCCCTCGCCCCGCAAGGACGACAAGACGCCCTGGTTCGGATGCATCTTCTCTCTCTTCTCTCTGTAAGTCTACACACTTATATACGCTTACATGACCAATCAGTGAGCAGGGTACAGCAGGGAGCGAATCAGGCTGTGCATCTAAACGAACAACTACGCTAGCAACCAATGCTGTTTACTTCCTCTTTGGGCGTTCCACTTAGTCTCACGAGGCAATCCTAACATGGCAACTAGCCAGGCGCCATCTTTTAATGGCGGAGGCCGCCCTGGCCAGGGGCCTGCCTCTGACAGTGGCCATCCTTGTCGTGTTCCTGATATCAAAGGGAAGGCTGCAAGCTTTTACCCATTGAGGAGATATTTGCTGTGGGTCTTTCATAGACAGATTTTATGAAGTTGAGGAATGTTCCCTCTATTCCTTTGCTTTGAAGCGTTTTAATCAGGAATGGATGCTGGATTTCTCAAATGCTTTTTATGAAGCAATTGAGAAGACCATGTGGCTGTTCTCTTTTCTCTTATTAATTTGTTCTATCACATTGATTGATTTGCAAATGTTAAACCATCCTTCTAGCACAGGAATGAATCCCACCTGGTCATGGTGGATAATCTTTTTAATGTGCTGTTGGATCCTGTTTTCTAGGATCTTGTTGAGATTCTTAGCATCCATATTCATCAGTGATATTGGTCTGAAATTCTCCTTTTTTGTAGGGTATTTGCCTGGTTTGGGGATCTGAGTAATGCTGGCTTCATAGAAAGAGTCTGGAAGTTTTCCTTCTGCTTCAATTTTTTGAAACAGCTTCAGGAGAATAGGTGTTATTTCTTCTTTGAAAGTTTGGTAGAATTCCCCAGGGAATCCATCAGGTCCTGGGCCACTGCTTCAATCTCATTACTAGATATCAGTCTATTCAGTTTGTCAGTTTCTTCCTGGTTCAATTTTTGGAGTTTATAGTTTTCCAGGAATGCATCCACTTCATCTAGGTTGCTTAGCTTATTGGAACACAACTGTTGATAATAGCTTCTGATGATTGTTTCCACTTCCTGGCTGTTAGTTGGGATCGCTCCCTTTTCATTTATAATTTTATTAATATGGGCTTTCTCTCTTTTCTTTTGGATTAGTGTGGCCAATGGTTGATTGATCTTATTGATTCTTTCAAAAAACTAGCTTCTAGTTTCATTGATACATTCTACTGTATCTCTGGTTTCTACATCACTGATCTCTGCTCTAATCTTGTTTATTTCCTTTCTTATGTGTGGAGTTGGTTTAATTTATTTTTGATTCTCCAGTTCTTTAAGGTGTAGAGACAGCTGCTGTATTCAGGATTTTTCCATTTTTTTGAGGGAGCCTTGGATGGCTATGTATTTCTCCCTTAGGACCACCTTTGCTGTATCCCATATGCTTTTGGACTGAAGTGTCTTCATTGTCATTGATTTCCATGAATTGTTTCAGTTCTTCTTTGATCTCCTGGTAGATCCAACCATTCTTAAGCAAGGTGGACTTTAGCTTCCAGGTGTTTAGTTCCTTCTGAACTTTTCCTTGTGATTGAGCACCAGTTTCAAAGCATTGTGATCTGAGAATATGCAGGGAATAATCTCAGTCTTTTGGTATCAGCTGAGTCCTGATTTGTGACCCAGTATGTGGTCTATTCTGGAGAGGGTTCCATGTGCACTTGAGAAGAATGAGTATTCTGTTGTTTTAAGGTGGAATGTTCTGTGTATATCTATGAGGTCCATCTGGTCCAATGTTTCATTCAATGTTCTTGTTTCTTTATTGATTTTCTGCTTGGATGATCTATTTCTGAGAGAGGCATGTTAAGATCTCCTACTATTAATGTATTCATATCTATATGATTCTTTATCTTGATTAACAGTTTTCTTATGTAATTGAATGCTCCCATATTGCTATGCTCCCAACTGTTAGAACATCTTGGTGGATAGTCCCTTTAAGAATGATGTAGTGTCCTTCTGTATCTTTGAGACAGATATTTTCTGTATCGCAGTCTTTAGTTTAAAATATACTTCATCTGATATGAGAATCACTACCTCGACCTTCTTTTCAGGTGTATTGGCATGAAATATGCTAATCCATCCCGTCACTTTCAGTCTGGGTGTATCTTTAGGTTAAAAATGGGTCTCTTTTAGACAACATATAGATGGGTCCTCTCATTTTATCCAAATGCAACCTGTTTTATGGGTGCATTTAGGCCATTCACATTGAGAGTGATTATTGATAGATACATTTTTCTTTTAGCAGCATTTTAATTAATTTTTTTATTTTTTATAAACATATATTTTTATCCCCAGGGGTACAGGTCTGTGAATCACCAGGTTTACACACTTCACAGCACTCACCAAAGCACATACCCTCCCCAATGTCCATAATGCCACCCCCTTCTCCCAACCCCCCTCCCCCCAGCAACCCTCAGTTTGTTTGGTGAGATAAAGAGTCACTTATGGTTTGTCTCCCTCCCAATCCCATCTTGTTTCATTGATTCTTCTCCTACCCACTTAAGCCCCCATGTTGCATCACTACTTCCTCATATCAGGGAGATCATATGATAGTTGTCTTTCTCTGCTTGACTTATTTCGCTAAGCATGATACGCTCTAGTTCCATCCATGTTGTCGCAAATGGCAAGATTTCATTTCTTCTGATGGCTGCATAGTATTCCATTGTGTATATATACCACATCTTCTTGATCCATTCATCTGTTGATGGACATCTAGGTTCTTTCCATAGTTTGGCTATTGTGGACATTGCTGCTATAAACATTCGGGTGCATGTGCCCCTTTGGATCACTACATTTGTATCTTTAGGGTAAATACCCAATAGTGCAATTGCTGGGTCATAGGGCAGTTCTATTTTCAACATTTTGAGGAACCTCCAGGCTGTTTTCCAGAGTGGCTGCACCAGCTTGCATTCCCACTAACAGTGTAGGAGGGTTCCCCTTTCTCCGCATCCTCGCCAGCATCTGTCATTTCCTGACTTGTTGATTTTAGCCATTCTGACTGGTGTGAGGTGATATCTCATTGTGGTTTTGATTTGTATTTCCCTGATGCCAAGTGATATGGAGCACTTTTTCATGTGTCTGTTGGCCATCTGGATGTCTTCTTTGCAGAAATGTCTGTTCATGTCCTCTGCCCATTTCTTGATTGGATTATTTGTTCTTTGGGTGTTGAGTTTGCTAAGTTCTTTATAGATTCTGGACACTAGTCCTTTATCTGATATGTCGTTTGCAAATATCTTCTCCCATTCTGTCAGTTGTCTTTTGATTTTGTTAACTGTTTCCTTTGCTGTGCAAAAGCTTTTGATCTTGATGAAATCCCAATAGTTCATTTTTGCCCTTGCTTCCCTTGCCTTTGGCATTGTTCCTAGGAAGATGTTGCTGTGGCTGAGGTCGAAGAGGTTGCTGCCTGTGTTCTCCTCAAGGATTTTGATGGATTCCTTTCGCACATTAAGGTCCTTCATCCATTTTGAGTCGATTTTTGTGTGTGGTGTAAGGAAATGGTCCAATTTCATTTTTCTGCATGTGGCTGTCCAATTTTCCCAGCACCATTTATTGAAGAGGCTGTCTTTTTTCCATTGGACATTCTTTCCTGCTTTGTCGAACATTAGTTGACCATAGAGTTGAGGGTCTATTTCTGGGCTCTCTATTCTGTTCCATTGATCTATGGGTCTGTTTTTGTGCCAGTACTATGCTGTCTTGATGATGGCAGCTTTGTAATAGAGCTTGAAGTCCGGAATTGTGATGCCACCAACGTTGGCTTTCTTTTTCAGTATCCCTTTGGCTATTCGAGGTCTTTTCTGGTTCCATATAAATTTTAGCATTATTTGTTCCATTTCTTTGAAAAAGATGGATGGTACTTTGATAGGAATTGCATTAAATGTGTAGATTGCTTTAGGTAGCATAGACATTTTCACAATATTTATTCTTCCAATCCAGGAGCATGGAACATTTTTCCATTTCTTTGTGTCTTCGTCAATTTCTTTCATGAGTGCTTTATAGTTTTCTGAGTATAGATTCTTTGCCTCTTTGGTTAGGTTTACTCCTAGGTATCTTATGGTTTTGGGTGCAATTGTAAATGGGATTGACTCCTTAATTTCTCTTTCTTCTGTCTTGCTGTTGTTGTAGAGAAATGCAACTGATTTCTGTGCATTGATTTTATATCCTGACACTTTACTGAATTCCTGTATAAGTTCTAGCAGTTGATAGATACATTTTTATTGACATCGTGTCAACTTTGAAGTCTTTCTTTCTTTAGACTGTCTCTATATTTCTGTTCAATGCTATTCTTAGAATTTTTCCTCTTTTATAGAACCCCCCTTCATATTTCTGCAGTGTCAGCTTGGTGGTTGCATAGTCTTTTAAGCCTTGCCAGTCTTGGAAACTGGCATTTATTTTTTGAATGTCAGTCTTGATGGATAAAGTATTCTTGGCTGCACGTTCTTCTTATTTAGTGCCCTAAATATATCTTGCCAGACCTTTCTGGCTTGCCAGGTCTCTGTGGACAAGTCTGATGTTATTCTGATGGGCTTTCGTCTGTAAGTAAGAAGCCTCTTTGTCCTAGCGGCTTTCAAGAGATTGTATCTACAGTTATGATTCCTCAATTTGACTATCAGGTGCCTTGATATTTTTCTGGAATCTATAATCTTGGGTGGAGACCATTCTGCCTCTAGTACATGAACCCTTGTTCCATTTGTGAGATTGGGAGAATTTTCATGAAGAACTTGTTCCACTATACCTTCTAGACTTCTTTCTTTCTCTTCCCCTTCAGGGATCCAATAATTCTGATGTTGGAACGTTTCATGGCATCATTATTTTCCAAAATTCTGTTTTCGTGACTTCTAAGCTGTTTGTTCCAGGCTTCCTCCTGATCCATTCTCTTTGTTTGTCCTCCAATTCACTAATTCTAATTCTATCTTCTGTCTCAGTTACCTTAGCTTTGAGAGAATTTAGATTAGATTGGAACTCACTGAGAGCATTGTAAACCTCAGCCCTGGTGGCTTTCAGTTCTGCTCTAATCAATTCCATTTGGTCATTGATGGCTTTCTCCAATTGATAGCTATTGCCTGGATAATTTTTAGCCTGAATTCTCTTTGTGACATATGGTCTATGTTGATAGCCATTAGCTCTGTTGCAGAAGGCCCATCCTCTGTATTTTTCTTCTGTTGGGCCTTCCTTCTCTTAGTCATTTTGGTGAGAAATGACTGAACATATGTAGCTGGATGTATCAACCATGGTGCAGTCAAGGTACACCCTGGAACGCTTCTGAGCAATCAGGATTCCCCACCCAAACAGGAGAAAAAAGAAAAGAAAAAAAAATAATAGAGAGAGAGACAGGAAAAAAGGAGATAAAATGGAAGTTTCAGCCCAAATGGGCCCAAAGGTAAGATTTATGAAGTATACCAACAAAAACAGAAAAACAAAAAGACTGATAAAAGTATATGAGAAGAAAAAAAATATATATATATATTTGCATACACACACACACACACACACACACACACACACATATATATATATATATACACACAAATAAAAGGAGGAAGCACGTCAAGAAGAAACCCAAGTATAAGATTTATATACTATCAGGACAAACACAAATATACAGAAACACTGGTGGAGGAAAAAGATTTGAGAGTGGTTTTAAATTTTCAGTGTGGGCGAGGAAGTTTGTTTTGGTTCTTCCTGGATATATCTTGATATCTTTGTTAAAGGAGTCAACTTTCCTAAGATAAAGGGGGATTAAAAATTTGTTTACCTATAGGGGTAGCATAGATTTGGGAAAGGGGATTACCTTGAAATTTAACTCTATATGAATATTAGAAAATAAAAATAAAAAAGGAATAAACTAGACTAAACTAAACTAAAATTTAAAAAAAAAATTATAAAATAGAAATGCAAAAGAAAAACACAGGTGTATTTATAAGAAAGTTCAGGTTAGAAGGTTATTATGTAATTTGATGTACTGGACAGCTCACCATGCTGGTAAATAGGTTAAAAAATTATCTATATAAAAAAAATGAACCAGAATAGTGTGAACGAGTTAAAAATAAAAGTTGTCCTATGACGTAGTGGTGGTTGTTCTCTTGTAGTCTTTATTTTGTTTTTCTTTTCTTGTTGGTTTTCTGGGGGAGAGGCCTGCCACGTGGGTTTTCAGTCAATGATGTTCCCTGAGTTAAGTCCTCCTGCCCTTCTCAAGGGGTTGGGCTCTCAGGAAAGCGGTTTTTTGGGCTTTTGTTCTCTGGAGGTTTTTATGTTTGTTCACTTTTTTTTTTCTCTCGCCTTGACCGCTGTGTATGGTTTTTGTAGGTTTAGAGGAGAGCAAACTCCACCCTGACCTCCCTTTCAGAGAGAAGCCTCAGTCCACTCCCCTGTGGGTGCTTCAGAGCCCATACAAATTCCCCCTTGGCCACTGGCAGATCAAGTTCCACATTGTGGTCCCTGGGGATGCAGGATCTACTGCTTGTACCCAAAAGCACGACATCGATGGCTGTCTGGTCAGCTCCAGACCGCCATAGAGGTTCCAAGCAGCCATCGCACACTGAGATTTTCCTGCTGACCTGGGCTGGGAGTGCCTGGTCTTTCTGGGTCTAAGAGCGTCTGGCTTGCGCACACCTCTTTCAGGGGAGGGTGTGGGTCGCGTGCTTGTCTCAGGCTCTAATAGCAGGGCACGGGTTTGAGAGCACCAGGCTGGGCCTTCACACACCTCTCTCAGGGGAGGGTTTGGGGCGCGCGTGCATCTCAGGCTCTGGTAGAGTGGCGCGCATCTACGAGCACTGGGCTGGGCCTTTGTGCATCTCTCGTAGGGGAGAGTTATGGGTGCGAGTGTCTCAGGCTCTGTTAGCAGGGCTCAGCATTCTGCCATCTGGCGAAGCTCCCAGCCCCTCACAGGAGCTGGACCCCACACATTCTCGGGTGCGCTGGCACCTCAGGGACCAAGACCTGGTTTCTCTGCCGCACTCTCTATGGACAGCACCAGGGGAGGCTCTCCTGGGTCCAGGGACTTAAGCCCCTATCCCTAGCCACCCCAATTCTCACAATTCCCCCCTCCTCCATGATCCTTTGCTCTTTTTGAGTGCTTTCAACCAGTCTCCAAGTTAATGCTGGTCCCCAGATGCAGGGCACTCTCATATTAGGGGTATTACTTTCCAATTAATCGCCTCTGGTGGCTCCCTCCCCCTTTTGTTTATCTTTTGATATCAGTCCGATATTCCCACTCCACTTTACCTGCCCACTGGCATCTTCTGCCCCTGTAGAGATCCAGACGTGAACAATTCTGATCTCAGCCTGATTTCATGGGTGATCAGAGTTCTTTGGTTGGTAATCAGCTCACTTTAGGGTACAGGTTGAAACAGCAACTCCTCCTACTTCCCTGCCATCTTGTTTCCATCCTGTTCTATTTTTTTAAATCTATATGTCTATTTTAAGATCAGTACCATTATGTTTTAATTACTACTGTTTAGTAATATAACTTGAAATCTGGAACTGTGATACCTCCAGTTTTGCTTTTCTTTTTCAGCATCACTTTGACTATTCTAGATCTTGTATGGGTCCATACAAATTTTATGACTGTTTGTTCTAGTTCTGTAAAAAATGCTGTTGCTTTTTCATAGGGATTATTTTTCATAGGGATTATTTTGAATGTTTATATTGCTTTTGGTGGTATGAACATTTAAAAAATATTATAACTCATGACCATGTAATATCTTTCCATTTCTTTGTGTCCTCTTGAAGTTCCTTCATCAGTATTTTGTAGTTTTTGGAGTACAAGTCTTTCACCTCTTTGGCTATATTTATGCTTAGATATTTTATTGGTTTTGGTTCAATTGTTAATAGGATTTTTTTCTTAATTTCATTTTCGTCTACTTCATTATTAGTGCATAGGAATGCAACAGATTGCTCTACTTTAATTTTTTTAAAATTTTTATTAACATATAATGTATTATTTGTTTCAGGAATACAGGTATGTGATTCATCAGTCTTACACAATTCACAGCACTTACCATTGTGCATACCCTCCCCAATGTCTATCAACCAGCCATCCCAACCCTCCCATCCCCCTACACTCTAGCAAACATCAATTTGTTTCATGAGATTAAGAATCTCTTATGGTTTTTCTCCCTCTCTGGTTTTGTGTTGTTTCATTTTTTCCTCCCTTTCAAATTCTTCATGTAAGTGAGGTCATATGATAATTGTCTTTTTCTGACTGACTTATTTCACTTAGCATAATATCCTCTAGTTCCATCCACATCATTGCAAATGGCAAGACTTTGTTTCTTTTTTGATGGCTGCAAAATATTTATATATATGCATATATATGAATATGTGAAAATATATATGAATATTTGTATATATGAACACATATACAAATATACACATATGAATATATTTGTGTATATATATATATATATATATATATATATATATATATAATCTCACACCTTTATCCATTGACCTGATGGAAATTTAGGCTCTTTCCATAGTTTGGCTATTGTGGACATTGCTGCTATAAACATTGGCATGCACATGTCCCTTTGGAAAACTAAAAATGCGTCTTTGAGGTAAATGCCCAGTAGTGCAATTGCTGGGTCATAGAACTCTATTTTCAACTTTTTGAAGAACCTCCATACTGTTTTACAGAGCAGTTGCACCAGCTTGCATTTCCAACAACAGTGTAGGAGGGTTTCCCTTTCTCCACATCCTCAAAAACACCTGTCATTTCCTGACTTGCTTATTTTAGCCATTCTAACTGGTGGTATCTTAATGTGGTTTTGATTTGTATTTTCCTGATGCCAAGAGATTCTGAGCATTTTTTTTATGGTCTGTTGATCATTTGGATGTCTTTTTTATAGCAATGTCTGTTCATGTCTTCTGCCCATTTCTTGATGGAACTATTTGCTCTTTAGATGTTGAGTTTGATAAGTTCTTTATAGATTTTGGATACTATCCCTTTATCTGATATGTTAATTCCAAATATCTTCTCCCATTCTATCAGTTGTCTTTTGGTTTCATTGGCTGTTTCCTTTGCTATGAAAAGTTCTTAATCTTGACGAAGTCCCAATAATTCCTTTTTGACCTTGCTTGCCTTGCCTTTGGCGATGTATCTAGGAAGAACTTGCTGCTGCTGAGGTCGAAGATGCTACTGCATATGTTCTCCTCAAGGATTTTGATGGATTTATGTCTCATATTTAGGTCTTGCATCCATTTTGAGTGTATTTTTGTGTGTGGTGTAAGGAAATGGTCCAGTTTCATTCTTTTGCATGTGGCTGTTCAGTTTTCCCAATGCCATTTGTTGAAGAGACTTTTTTTGATGGGACATTCTTTCCTGCTCTTTTGAAGATTAGTTGACCATAGAGTTGACAGTCTGCTTCTGGGCTCTCTATTCTCTTTTGTTCCATTGATCAGTGCATCTGTTTTTGTGCCAGTACAATACTGTATTGACAGTGATAGCTTTATAATGGAATTTGAAGTCCAGAATTGTGACGTGGCCAGCTTTAGTTTTCATTTTCAACATTCCTCTGGTTATTTGGGGTCTTTCCTGGTTCCTTACAAATTTTAGGATTATTTGTTCCATTTATTTGAAAAAACGTTGATAGCATTTTGATAGGGATTGCATTAAGTGGGTAGATTGCTCTAGGTAGCATAGACATTTTCACAATATTTGTTCTTCCAATCCATAAGCATGGAATGTTTTTCCATTTCCTTGTGTCTTCCTCAATCTCTTCCAAGAGTATTCTATAGTTTTCTGAGTACAGATTCTTGCCTCTTTGGTTGGATTTATTCCTAGGTATCTTATGGATTTGGGTGCCATTTTAAATGGGATTGACTCCTTAATTTCACTTTCTTCTCTCCTGCTGTTGGTGTATAGAAATGCAACCGATTTCTGTGCATTGATTTTATATTCTGACACTACTGAATTCCTGTATTAGTTCAAGCAGTTTTGGGGTGGAGTCTTTTGGCTTATCTGCATAAAGTGTCATATAATCTGCAAGGAGTAAGAGTTTGACTTCTTTGCCAATTCCTATTCCTTTTATTTCTTTTTGTTGACTGATTGCTGAAGCTAGGACTTCTAGTACTATGTTGAATAGCAGTAGTGAAAGTGGACATCCCTGCTGTGTTCCTGACATTAGGGAAAAAGCTCTCAGTTTTTCCCCATTGAAATGATATTTTCTGTGGGTTTTTCATAGATGGCTTTTATGATATGGTGGTATGTACCCTTAATCCCTACATTGTGAGGTTATGATCAAGAAAGTACGCTGTACATCGTCATTTTTTTTTCTGAATCTATTGAGAGAATCCTGTGGTTCTTGTTCTTTCTTTTATTAATGTATTGTGTCACATTGATTGATTTGCAGATGTTGAGTTAAACTTGCAGCCCAGGGATAAGTCCCACTTGGTTGTGGTGAATAATCCTTTTAATGTATTGTTGGATCCTATTGGCTAGTATTTTGTGAATTTTTGCATCCATGTTTTTCAGGGATATTGGTCTGTAACCATCCTTTTTGATAGTGTATTTGTCTGATTTGGGGATTAAGGTAATGTTAGCCTCAAAAATGATTTTGGAGTTTTCCTTCCATTTCCAATTTTTGGAACAGTTTCTGGAGAATAGGAATTAATTCTTTAAATGTTTGGTAGAATTCCCCTGGGAAGCCATCTGGCCCAGGGCTTTTGTTTGTTTGAAAATTTTTAGTTGCTGCTTGAATTTCCTTACTGGTTATAGGTCTGTTCAGGTTTTCTATTTCTTTCTATTTCAGTTTTGGTAGCTTGTACATCTCCAGGAATACATCCATTTCTTGCAGATTGTCTAATTTGCTGACATATAATTTCTCATAAAATATTTTTATAATTGTTTGTAATCCTTTGATGTTTTTTGTGATCCCTCCTCTCTTATTTGTGATTTTATTAATTTGGGTCCTTTATTTCTTTCTCTTTCTCTCTTTTGATAAGTCTGGACAGGGGCTTATCAATCTTATTAATTCTTTCATTTCTGCTCTGATATTTATTATTTCTATTTGCCTGCTGGGTTTAGGCTTTATTTGCTGTCCTTTCCCCAGCTCCTTTAGGCATAGGGTTAGGTTGTGTTTTTGAAAACGTTCTTGTTTCCTGAGGAAGGCTTGTATTGTTATATACGTTCCTCTTAGGACGACCTTTGCAGCATCCAAAGATTTTGAACAATTATGTTTTCATTTTCATTTGTTTCCTTGAATTTTTAAAATTCTTCTTTAATTTCCTGGTTGGCCCATTCATTCTTTAGTATAACACTTTTTAGCCTCCATGTATTTGAGTTATTTCCAAGTTTCCTATTGTGATTGAGTTCTAGTTTCAAACAATTGGGGCCTGAAAATATTCAGGGAATGATCCCAATCTTTTGGTACCAGTTGAGACCTGATTGGGGAATCAAATCTTGTAACCTTATAACCCAGGATGTGATCTCTTCTGAAGAATGTTCCATGTGCACCAGAGAAGAATGTGTATTTTGTTCCTTTGGGATGGAATGTTCTGAATACATCTGTGATGTCCATCTGGTCCAGTGTGTCATTTAAAACTTTTGTTCCCTTGTTGATCTTTTACTTAGATGATCTGTCCTTTCCAGTGAGGGGGGTGTTAAGGTCCCCTACTACTATTGTATTATTGCCATGTGTTTCTTTGATTTTGTTATTAATTGGCTTATATAATTATATAATTATATCATGGGCTGCTCCCATGATAAGGGTGTAGATATTTAAAATTGTTAGATCTTCTTATTGAACAGACCCTTTAAGTATAGTATAGTGTCCTTCATCTTCTCTTTTTTATAGTCTTTGATTTGAAATCTAATTTTTCTGATATAGGGATTGCCACCCCAGATTTCTTTTGATGTCCATTAGCATGGTAAATGGTTTTCCACCCCTTCACTTTAAATCTGGAGGTGTTTTGGGCCTAAAATGAGTCTTTTGAAGACAGCATATTAGTGAGTCTTGTTTTATTTGATTGTTTGTTTGTTTTTATCCATTTAATACCATGTTTCCTCTGATTGGGTCATTTAGTCCATTTGCATTTAGGGTAACTATTGAAAGATATAATGCTGGTGCCATTGTATTGCCTGTAAGGTGACTGTTATTGTATATTTTACCTATTCCTTTCTGGTCTGTTTTCTTGAGACTCTCTCTTTGCTTAAAGGACACCTTTCAATATTTACTCTCGGGCTGGTTGGGTGTTTTCAAATTTCTTCTAGTCTTTGTTTCTCCTGGAAGCTTTTTATCTCTCCTTTTATTTTCAATGAGAGCCTAGCTGGATATAGTATTCTTGGCTGCATATTTTTATTGTTTAGTACTCTGAATATATCATGCCAATCCTTTCTGGCTTGCCATGTCTCTGTGGATAGATCAGCTGCCAATCTATTATATTTAAGATTTTATTTATTTATTTGATAGAGATTACAAGTAGTCAGAGAGGCAGGCAGGGAGAGAGAAGGAAGCAGGCTCCCCACCGAGCAGAGAGCCTGATGTGGGGCTTGATCCCAGGACCCTGAGACCATGACCTGAGCTGAAGGCAGAGACTTTAACCCACTGAGTCACCCAAGTGCCCCCCCCCCAATATAATATTTTTATCATTGTAGGTTACAAACCTCTTGTCCTGAGCTGCTTTCAGGATTTTCTCTTTGTCTCTCAGGCTTTACCATTTTACTCTTAGATCACTGAATGTTGACCTATTTTTATTGAATTTTGGGGGGGGGGGTTCTCTGTGCCTCCTGGACTTTGATGCCTGTTTCCTTCCCCAAATTAGGAAAGTTCTCGACTATAATTTTCCCTAATATACCTTTTGCCTCTATCTCTCTTTCTTCTTCTTCTGGGATCCCAGTTATTCTAATATTGTATCATCTTATGTTATCAATTATCTCTCAAATTCTGTCCTCATGATCTAGTAGTTGGTTAACTCTTTTTCTCAGCTTCTTTATTCTCCATCATTTTGTCTTCTATATAACTAATTCTCTCTTTTGCCTCATTTATCATAGCCATTAAAGCCTCCATTTTTTATTGCACCTCATTAATAGCCTTTTTGATTTTGACTTGTTTAGATTCGTTCTTTTATTTCTCAAGGAAGGGATTCTCTAATATCGTCTATGGTTTCTTTCTTTTCTTTTTTTTTTTTTTTCAAGCCCAGCCAGTATCTTTATAATCATCATTCTGAACTTTAGGTCTGACATCTTACTAATGTCTGTATTAATTAGGTCCATGGCAGTTGGTACTGCCTCTTGTTCTTTTCTTTGAGATTAGTTTTCCATTTTGTCATTTTTTCCAGAAAAGAATTGATGAGTGAGAGAACAAAATGCTAAAAGCATAACAATGACACCAGAAAAGTATACACTAAACAAATCAGAAAAGACCTGAAACCAGGGGGAAAAGAAAGGGGGGAAAAAAAGAGAGAAAAAAGAATATGATCAGGCTGGTGAATAGAACAGAGCCTCACTCTAGATTTTGGGTGTATTTTCTCCTGTTAGATTAAACTGCCTCCCAAATTTTTAAAGACACACAGACACACACAAATACAAGTAAAAAAAAAAAAGAGAGAGAGAGAGATAGAATATGACGGTAAAGACAAAAATTTAAAAAATTAAAAAAATCGATAAGAAGTTGGTTGAAAAAAAGAAAGAAAAAGAGAGAGAGAGAAAGAGAGAGAGAGAGAATGTGACCAAACGGGTGAGTAGAACAAAGCCATACAATAGATTTAGGGTATATTTTGGTCTGTTAGAAGAAACCATTTCCCAGCATTTTAAAGAAATAAAAATTATAATACAAAAAAATAAGGCTAGATACAATGCAGGGAGGGATTATGACAGTAAAAACAAAATTTCAAAAATATTTTTAAAAATTGCTAAGGTAAGTTGTTGGTTAAAATAGGAAAGAAGAAAAATTTTAAAAATGCAGAAAAAGAAAATTTAAAAAAGTTAACTTTGAAAGACTACAGAACCATGGGGAAAAAGCTTTGATTTCTATGTGCTGTATTCCCTACTGCTGGAGTTTTGCAGTTTTCATTGATCAGTATACTTGGTCTTGGCTGGATGTTCTTGCTGATCTGGGAGAGGTGCCTATTGCAGTGATTCTCAAATGTCTTTGCCCAAGGCGGAGCTGCTCTGCCCATTTCAGGCACCAGGCTTAGTAAGCTGCTCAGGTTTGCTTTAAGTAGCTTTTGTCCCCTGAAAGCTTTCTGTATAGTTTTAGAGGATGAGAATGAAAATGGCAGCTTCCCAATCTCCAGCCCAGGGGGAGAAGAGAACTTGGGGCCCCACTCCTTAGTGAGCCCTCAGATCAAAGCAGTCAGTCGCTCCTCTCTCCCTTGTCTCTTGTTGCTCTCCACAATCACCTGGCCTGTGACTGAGAATTTCTGTCTCTGGCACATGACTGCATTTGGAGTTTCCAAACCCAGCAGATTCCTGCAGTGTTCTCCCGTGCCACTCCTCCTGGGGGAGGAAAAGGAGTCTCCTTGGGTCTGTCAGTGGTTGGGTCCCTGCTCGAAGAGTACTGGCCCAACTGTGCTGCAGATAAAGGTTTATGGCAACCCTGAGCTGATATCCCACTCTTCAGCTCAGCCTTTGCATCTGGCTTCCACACTTTAATACATGGGAGCTCTGCCACACTCAGGCACTCCTGGTCTTTCTGTGGCCCTGAGTGTCGTGTCCTGAGACCACACTCTCCCAGTGAGGTTTCCAACCCCAACTTAGTCACTGGAGTGACATTCTTCAGTGGAGCAGAATTCTAAAAGTTCTGATTTTGTGCTCCACTGCTTTTTATTACTTGCCAGGAGCAGGCTGATGGTGACTTCCTCCTCCAGGGTCTATCTTTCCAAATATCACCTCGTATTTACTTCTCCACACATCCTACCTTCCAGAAACTGGTCGCTTTTCTGTTCATATGATTGCTGTTATACTTTTTTTCAATCTCCTGTTGAGTTTGTGGGTGTTCAGAATGGTTTGATAACTAGCTGAATTCCTGAGATGATACATAATTTACGTGCCCCACTCCTCTGCAATCCTCCTCCTCCCCTTTTCTACTTTGATTTTGTATCCTGAAACCTTACAGAATTCACTTATCAGTTCTAGTAGAGTTGTGTGTGTGTGTGTGCGTGTGTGTGTGTGTGTTTAGTCTTTAGTGTTTCCTATATATAGTATTGTGTCACCTACAAATAGAGTCTTACTTCTGTACCAATTTAGATGCCTGTTCTTTCCTTACGTTGTCTGATTGCTGTGGGTAGGACATACAGCACTATAATGAATAAAAATGGTGACTGGACAGCCCTGTCTTTTTTTTTTTTTTTCTGACCTTAGGAGGAAAGATCCTAATTTTTCACATTGAGCATAATGTGAGATGTAGATTTTTCATCTAAGTCATTTATTATGTTGATGTATGTTTCCTCTAGACATATTTTGCAGAGGGTTTTTATCAGGATTGGATTTTGTACTTTGTCAAATGGTTTATCTGCATCTATTGAAATAATTGTATGATTTTTTTCTTTTACTGATGAGAAATAGCATATTTATTTCTTTGTGAAATTGAACCACTCTTGCATCCTGGTAATAAATCCCACTCAATTACCTTGTGTGTGTTTTAAATGTATTGTTAGATTTGGTTCTTGTAGAGGATTTTTGCATCTGTATTAATGAGAAATATTGGCCTATAAATTTGTGTGTGTGTGTGTGTGTGTGTGTGTGTGTGTGTGTGGTGTCTTTTTTTATATATATAATTTTTTATTTTTTATAAACATATATTTTTATCCCCAGGGGTACAGGTCTGTGAATCACCAGGTTTACACACTTCAACAGATGAATGGATCAAGAAGGTGTGTGGTGTCTTTATCTGGTTTTAGCATCAAGTTGATACTGCCTCATAGAATTCATTTGGATGTTTTCCTTCATCTTGTATTTTTTGGAGTAGTTTAAGAATAGGTATTAACTCTTCTTTAAATGTTTGGTAGAATTCACCTGTGAGGTTATCTTGTCACAAACTTTTGTTTGTGGGGAATTATTTGACTACTGATTCAATTTCATTGTTGGTAATTTTCTGTTCAAATTTTCTAATTCTTCCTGCTTTAGTTTCAGTACTTTATATGTTTCTAGGAGTTTATCCATTTCTTCTAGGTTATCCAATTTCTTGGTATATATACTTTCATAATATTTACTTCCAATTGTTTGTTTTTCTATGGTGTTGGTTGTTATTTCTTCTCTTTCATTATTGATTTTTTAAAATTTGAGTTCTGTTGTTGTTGTTGTGTCTATCTAGATGTTTATCAGTTTTGCTGAACTTTTCAAGGAACCAGAATATTGTTTCATTCATCTATTGCTTTTTTTAGTTTCTATATAATTATTTTTTTGTCTAATCTTTATTATTTCCTTCCTTCTACTGATTTGGAGTTTTGTTTGTTGTTCTTTTTCTAGCTACTTTAGGTTTAAAGTTAAGTTGTTTATTTAAAGGTTTACTTGGTTCTTGATTTTTCTTGCTACAAACTTTCAGAACCACTGTTGCTGGATCCCAGTGATTTTGGAACATTGTACTTTCATTTTCATGCAATTTTTTATTTCATCTTTGAGTTCATGGTTGATTGGTTCATGATGTTATTTAACCTCCAAGTATTTGAGCTCTTTCATGACTTTTTTCTTGTGATTTATGATTTCTAGTATTGTGTTCAGAGAAGATTCATGGTATGATTTTGAGGGTTATTCTTTTTTAATTTGTTGAGGCTTGTTTTTTGGCCTATTATGTAACATATTCTGGAGAATGCTCCATGTACACTTGAGAAGAATGTGCATTCTGCTCTTTTGGGGTGGAATGTCCTATATATGTCTGTTAAATCCATCCCATCCTGTGTGTCATTCAAAGCCACTGTTTCCTTGTTGATTTTCAGTTTGGATTATCTGTTCATTAATGTGAGTGTGGTGTTAAATTCCCCTACAATTATAGTATTGCTGCCAATTATTTTTTCAAAGATTTTATTTATTTATGCATTTATTTATTTATATTTGAGAAAGAGAGAGAGAGCATAAACAGGGGGAGGAACAGATGGAGAAGCACACTCCCCACTGAGCAGGGAGCCCAATATGTGGCTCAACCCTGGGACTCTGGAATCATGACATGGGATGAAGGCAGATGCTTAACTGACTGAGCAGCCCAAGCACACCACTATCAATTATTCATTTTATGTTTGTTATTAACACTTTTACATGTCTAGGTGCTCTCATATTGGTGTATACATATTTACAATTTTTATATCCTCTTTTTGGATTATCCCATTTATTATTATACAGAGTCCTTCTTTGTTTCTTCTTTAGTCTTAAATTCTATTTTGTTAGTGGGCACAGGGTGGCTCATTCTGTTATGCAGGTGACTCTTGATTTCAGCTCAGGTCCTGAGATTAAACCCTGCTTCAGGCTCCACACTCAGCAAAGAGTCTGTTTAAGGATACTCTCTCCTGTCCTTCTGCCCTTCCCCTGTTCACACACTCCCTCTCTCTTTAAAATCAAACAAACAAACAAACAAACAAACAAATAAATAAATATTTAAGAGCATAAAATAAATTCTATTTTATTTAATATAATTATTGATACTCCAGCTTCTTTTTGACACCCATTTTCATGGTAAATATTTCTCAATCCCTTCCCTTTTAATCTGCAACTGTCTTTAGGTCTGAAATGGGCCTCCTGTATGCAGCATATACATGAGTCTCATTTTTTTAGTCCAGTCTGTCACTCTATGTCTTCAGATTGGAGGGTTTAATCCATTTACATTCAAAATAATTACTGATAGGTATGTATTTATTGCCATTTTGTTACTTGTGTTGTCATTGTTTCTATAGATTTTCTCTGATCCTTTTTTCTCTTGCTCTCTTTCAGTTTGTTGGCTTTCTTTAGTGATATTATGTTGTTTCTTTTCTCTTTACTCTTTACATATGTATTACTGGTTTTAAATTTTTGTTTACCATTAGTTTTATATATAACATCTTCTGCATATAGTAATCTATATTAAGTTGATGGTTATTTAAGTTTAAACTCTCTTTCCTCCTCTCCCCACCCAACCCTGTTTTAGTTACACATGTCATAATTTACATCCTTTTATTTTGTGAATCCCTTGACTGATTTTTATAGAAATATTTATTTTTACTCCTTTTTTGCCCCACACTTTTCATACTCTCACTTAAAGTCTTTCCAATTAGAATCCCCTTTAATAATTCTTATAAAGCTAATTCAGTGTGTATGAATTCTTTTAGCATTTGTTTGTCTAAGAAACTCTCTCATTTTATTCTGAATGATGGCCTTGCTATATAGCGTATTCTTGACTGCAGAACTTTCCCTTTCAGCACTTTGAATATATCATGCCATTCTTTTCTGATATATAGAGTTTCTGTTAAATGATCTGTTGATAGCCTTATGGGGTTTCCCTTTCATATAACTGTCCTCGTTTGTCTTGCTACTTTCACTTTTTTTTTTTTTTTTTTTTTGCTACTTTAATCTTTTAATTACTATGTATCTTGCATACACTTGGGTTGATTTTGGGGGAAGTATTTCTTTGCCTCCTTGAACTGGATGTCTGTTTTCTTTCCCAGATTAGGATAGTTATTAGCTATTATTTTTTTCAAATGATTTTCTTCTCCATTTTTCTTCTTCTTCTTCTTCTTTTTCTTCTTCTTCTTCTTCTTCTTCTTCTTCTTCTTCTTCTTCTTCTTCTTCTTCTTCTGGGATCCCTATAAAGCAAATGTTATTGTATTTGATGGAGTTACTAACTTCCCTAAGAAAATTTCACTTTGCATAATTATCTTTCCTCTCTTTTGTCCAGCTTTGTTACTTTCCATTACTCTATCTTCCAGGTCATTAATTTGTTCCTCTGTTTCATGTAGCCTGTTATTTATTTTATCACATGTATTTTTAAATTTATTTAGTGTGTTCTTCATTTCTGATTGGTTCTTTTTTTCTAACTCTTAATAAGAACACTGTTGGTGGGAATGCAAGCTGGTGCAGCCACTTTGGAGAACAGTGTGGAGATTCCTCAAGAAATTAAAAATAGAGCTTCCCTATGACCCTGCAATTGCACTCCTGGGTATTTACCCCAAAGATACAGATGTAGTAAAAAGAAGGACCATCTGTACCCCAATGTTTATAGCAGCAATGGCCACGGTCACCAAACTGTGGAAAGAACCAAGATGCCCTTCAATGGACGAATGGATAAGGAAGATGTGGTCCATATACACTATGGAGTATTATGCCTCCTCCAGAAAGGATGAATACAAAACTTTTGTATCAACATAGAGGGGACTGGAAGAGATTATGCTGAGTGAAATAAGTCAAGCAGAGAGAGTCAATTATCATATGGTTTCACTTACTTGTGGAGCATAACAAATGGCATGGAGGACAAGGGAAGATGGAGAGGAGAAGGGAGTTGAGGGAAATTGTAAGGGGAGGTGAACCATGAGCGACTATGGACTCTGAAAAACAATCTGAGGGTTTTGAAGGGGCAGGTGGTGGGAGGTTGGGGGAACCAGGTGGTGGGTATTATAGAGGGCACGGATTGCATGGAGCACTGGGTGTGGTGCAAAACAGTGAATACTGTTATGCTGAAAAGAAATAAAAAATTAAAAAAAAAAAGAATCTCACAGCTGTCCTCCACTCTTTTCTCAAATTCCATTACTTTATCTACCAGGAATATCATATATATATATATATATATGATATTCCTTTGCTTTATTATGTATTTAGTTTTTAAAGATCTTATTTGAGATAGAGAGAGAGATCATGAGCAGGAGGAGGGGCATAGGGAGAAGCAGGTTCCCCACTGAGCAGGGAGCCCAATGCAAGACTTGATCCCAGGACCCCAGGATCATGACCTGAACCAAATGCAGATGCTTAACCAACTTAGCCATCCAGGTACCCCATATGCATTTTGCTTTAGTCTCTTGCTGTGGTTTGGTTCTATTCTTCCCTTTGGGAGATATTTCTTTGTGTCCTCATTTTGTATGAATTTTTTTTTCTGTTTCTGTTTGTTAGGAAATTCATCTACTTCTCTTGCTCTTAACAATAATAGCCTTATGAAGAAAATGTCCTCTAGTGCCCTGCAATGCAGTACCCCTAGTATCAGGACCTAGTGCTTCAGGGAGTGGCTCCTATGTGTTTTGTGTGTGTTCTAACATTGAATCTTGGTCTCTTTTTCCTTCAGTTTAGTGGCCTGCAGAGGTTCTCTTTGCATATTTTGACCAGACTTTGGTCCCCAGCGGGGATAGTTTGCATTTTAAACAATGTGGGTTGTGGTCTGCTTATTAAAGGACACCTCCCCCCCACCATTGCCAGCACTAATGTCCCTTAAAATGCATTTTTCAGGAGATATGATATGGACAGGTTTTACTTTGGTTTTATGGGGGAGGGTTCTGCAGTGCCTGGAGTCAGGCAAAATGGCTGGGAAGGGTTGATCTGTGGAAACATGGAGGATCAGGGCTTGGGGCAAACAGGTTACATAAGGAGTGTGAGGACTGAGCAAGTTCTAGGAGATGGCGACTGTTTGTGCTGGGGGTGGGGGAGGAAAATACCACTTGCCAGCTACTTTCATCCTGGAGCGATCTTCCAATGATCCCTTTCTTTCCAGAGCATGCTTTGATAAGTAAATCTCTCTCTCTCTGATTTACCCCCAGTGTTATTCAAACTGCTTGTTCTATGCTGTATCTGCATGAGCTGTTTGTTGTGCTATCTTTTAAAATTTTTTTTTATTTTTTTATTTTTTATAAACATATATTTTTATCCCCGGGGGTACAGGTCTGTGAATCGCCAGGTTTACACACTTCACAGCACTCACCACAGCACACTCCTCTCAGTGTCCATAACCCCACCACCTTCTCCCCCCCCCTCCCCACAACAACCCTCTGTTCTGTAATATTAAAAGTCTCTTATGGTTTGTCTCCCTCCCGATCCCATCTTATTTCATTTATTCTTTTCCTAACCCCCACCCCCCCACACATTGCCTGTCCACTTCCTCATATCAGGGAGATCATATGATAGTTGTCTTTCTCCAATTGACTTATTTCGCTAAACATAATACCCTCTAGTTCCATCCATGTTGTTGCAAATGGTAAGATTTCATTTCTTTTGATGGCTGCATATATTCCATTGTATATATATATATACCACTTCTTCTTTATCCATTAATCTGTTGATGGACATCTAGGTTCTTCCCATAGTTTGGATATTGTGGACATTGCTGCTATAAACATTCAGGAGCACATGCCCCTTCGGATCACTGTTTGTATCTTTAGGGTAAATACCCAGTAGTGCAAATGCTGGGTCATAGGGTAGCTCTATTTTCAACTTTTTGAGGAACCTCCTAAGGGCAGGGATTCTACTTTGTGAAGTCCTCCACACTTTCCCATAGCCAAACCCACTGATTTTTAAAACTCACAAATTTGGCCCCTTTGTGTTCAAAAGCAAATATGTTATGGATTTGTCTTCCCTCTTCATGGTCTCCTCAGTGTGAATATCTGCTTTCTGCCCTTCTCCATGCCACTGGCTTCCTCCCCACTGCAGACTGCCCTGGTCCACTGTGATTCAAGACTGTATCTTTACCCTTCCTGCCCTTTTTGATGTCGCCTCTTCTCTACCATTTAGTTGTGGAGATTGTTATGACAGTCTTTGCATCATTTTCTGGGTTATTCTGATGTGAGGATTATGATGTGAGGTTATGTGAGGGTTCTATCAATGGAACAGGTGGGCTTAGGATCCTCCTACTCTGTCATCTTCCCAGCTGAGCTGTTGATTCAATAATTCTGTACATTACCCAGTACTCATTATAGGTGTATTCTTAATTTCATTCACCTGTTTCACCCATCCCCCTCCTACTAACCCTGTGGCAACTAGCAGTTTGTTCTTTATAGTAAAGAGTTTACTTCTTGCTTGTTTTTTTTTCTTTTTTTTTTTTTTAATTATGCTATGTTAGTCATCATATAGTACTTCATTAGTTTCTGATATAGTGTCCCATGATTCATTGTTTTATTTCTTAAATTGCACATATGAGTGAAGTCATGCGGTATTTGGTATTTGATTTTCTTGACTTATTTCCTTAACATAATACTCTCTAGCTCCATACATATAGTTAAAAATGGCAAGATGACATTCTTTTCATAGCTGTGTAATATTCCATTATATATATATATATATATATATATATATATATATACATTCATTTATTTTTTAACCCACTCACAATGGAAGGGTAAGGCTCAGATGGCTTCACCTCTGAATTACACCAAATATTCAAAGAAGAGTTAACACCAATATTCACAAGTTCATATATATATATATATATATAGAGAGAGAGAGAGAGAGATTACTTCTCAACTAACTTTATGTAGCCAGTTTTACTCTGATACCAAAAACAAAGACATCACTTCAGAAACTTAAGTCAGTATCTCTTATGAAGATAGAATTAAAAATCCTCAACAAAGTACTATTCAGCTACATTTAACAACACATACAGAGCATTATATACAGTTATCAAGTGGGATTTATCTGGTAATGCAAAGTTTCTTTAACGTTTGAAAATCCATTAATGCAATATTATCAACAGAATTTTTAAAAATCATATGATCATCTCAATAGACATAGAAAATTCATTTGACAAAATCCAATGTCCTATCATAATAAAAACACTTGACAAACTAGGAGTAGAAGGGGGCTTCCTAAAACTGATAAAGGACATCTACAAAAACTCACAGATAACACTATATTTAATGATGAAAGACTGGATGTTTTCCTTCTAAGGTCAAGATGTTTACTCTTGCTACTTCTGTTCAACATTGTACTGAGGTTCTATCCATAGCAATTAATCAAAAAAAAAAAAAGCTATCCAAATTAAAAAATAAGAAGTAAACTATCTCTATGTTTAGATACATGACTGAATTTTTGAACATCCTAAGGAATACACTAAGACTAATATTGCAACTAAGAAATGCTGCAAGGTTTCAGGATGCAAGATAAATAAATAAATAATTAGTTGTATTTCTATACACTTGTAATAAAACCACCAAAATTAACTAAAGAAAAAAATCATTTGTAATGGGATCAAAGGGGAGTAAATCCTCAGGAATAAATTAAATGAGTTGCAGAAATCATATTCTAAAAACTACAGAACATATTCCAAGAATTGAAGAATATCTTAAAAATGGAAAAACAACCTGTCAGTATGGAACACAAGACTTAACATTTTTCAGATAATAATACTCCTTACTTTCAACACAATCCTTATCAGATGCACAACTGAGTTATCTGTAAAAATTGGCAAGGTGATTCGAAATTCATATGGAATAACAGGGACTCAGAATAACCAAAATAAATCTTTAAAATGAATAATGAAATAGAAGCACTCCCAAATCCTGATTTCACAATTTACTACAAATCGGTGTTAATCAAGACAGTGTGAAAGTTACAAATGAATACACATACTGATCAATGGAATAAAATTGACAACTTAGAAATAAGCCAAAGCATCTATGGTCAACTTATTTTCAACAAGAGTGCCAAAATTTTTCAATGGGAAAAGAATCTTTCAATAAATGGTGATGGTACGAATGGACAGCCACATGCAAATGTATGACACTGGAACTCAAAATGGATCAATGGTCTGAATATTAGAGAAAAAAACTATAAAACTGTTAGAAAAAAACACATAGGAGTAAATCTTCATGAATTTAGATTTGGTTAAGTATTCTTATATATGACATAAAAGCACAAGCCACAAAAAATTATAAATTGAGCTTTATTAAAATTAAAACAGGGATGCCTGCTCAGTTGGCCTGGTGTCTGTCTTCAGTTTGGGTCATGATACTAGGATCCTGAGATTGAGCCCTGGATTGGCCAGTCTGTTCAGTGGGGGAACATGCTTCTTCCTTTTCCTCTGCAACCCCTTCCCATTTGTATTTTGGTTCTCTCTCTCTCTCTCTGTCAGATAAGTAAATAAAATCTTTAAAAATTTAAAGCAAAAACGTTTGTGTTTCCTATTGGGTATTTACCCTAAAGATACAAACGTAGTGATCCAAAGGGGCACGTGCACCCGAATGTTTATAGCAGCAATGTCCACAATAGCCAAACTATGGAAAGAACCTAGATGTCCATCAACAGATGAATGGATCAAGAAGATGTGGTATATATACACAATGGAATATTATGCAGCCATCAAAAGAAATGAAATCTTGCCATTTGCGACAATATGGATGGAACTAGAGCGTATCATGCTTAGCGAAATAAGTCAAGCAAAGAAAGACAACTATCATATGATCTCCCTGATATGAGGAAGTGGTGATGCAACATGGGGGCTTAAGTGAGTAGGAGAAGAATCAATGAAACAAGATGGGAATGGGAGGGAGACAAACCATAAGTGACTCTTAATCTCACAAAACAAACTGAGGGTTGCTGGGCGGAGGGGGTTTGGGAGAAGGGGGTGGGATTATGGACATTGGGGAGGGTATGTGCTTTGGTGAGTGCTGTGAAGTGTGTAAACCTGGTGATTCACAGACCTGTACCCCTGGGGATAAAAATATATGTTTATAAAAAATTAAAAATTAAAAGTAAAAAAAAAAAAAAAAAAAAAACTTTGTGTTTCAAAAGACACCAACAAGAATATAAAAAGACCACCTAAAGAATGGAAGAAAATATTTTCAAACCTTTTTCTGACAATGGACTTGTATTTAGAATATATAAGTATTTTGGGTTAGTTTTGGCCTATCAATAGTGATGCTATTGGCTAGCAATGCCAGGGGGTACCCATAGGGACTTGGACTATTTGTGGTTAGCTCCCACAGACTTTTTTTTTTTTTTTTTGATCAGAGTCATTGTTGCAGCTGGACTAATGCTTGTGGTTCTTATCATGATTGGAAGACACACCTCAGTAACAACTATCAGGGGACTTTGGAAAAAAAACATAACAGAACAAAGTTTATACTCACAAGTCCTGGAGGTTACACAGGGGTCACATAACAATGTCATGGGTAGAGAGTGAGAGTAGACCTGAGGTTCTACCTTTATTAGGGTTGAGAATGGGATGACTAGGGTTTCAAGGATTCACTTTTTACTGGTGAATTTAAAGTATAACAGTGGGAATTAAAGCAAGGGAAGGGAAAAACTAGTGAGTTAAAGAATCAGTTATTGAGGTAATCAGAGATTTCAAAAAAAAAGGGGGAACTTCCTGGGTGGGGTGACCTAGTTCTTTATCTAATTGTGTAGCTTAGTGTGTGTCAGTGTGTCTATTCAAGATGAATGACTTTGAAGTGGGTTCCTTGACAATCAAAAGCTTAACATCAGGCACTGATACTAAGATTTTAAAAGCTGTTTGTCAGGGGCTTACACTACAAAAAAGAACACTTCCAACTTCACAATAAAAAGATGAATCATCCAATTTAAAAATAAACAAAGGATTTGAGTAGACATTTCTTTAAAAATATGTAAATTGTCAATAAACACATGGAAAAAATATTAGTCACCTAGGAAATAAAAATCAAAATCATAATATGGTACCATTTTACATCCACTAGGATGGATATAATAATCAAAATCTCATATAATAATAAGTATTGTCAAGGATACGGAAAAATTGGATCTCTCCTACATTTTTTTTTTTTTTGTGTGTGTAAATATAAAATATATAGCCACTTTGTAAAACTATTTGGAAGTTTCTCAAATGATTAAATATAGAGATACCATATTGAGTGGAGGACAAAGGTAAGAGAAATATAGAAAAAAATTAAACTTCCTTATAACTTACAGCCTATTTACAAGTACTTGAGACAGGCTGTGACTTTCCTCCAAGAACTCAGCTACCTCAATGTTAATACCTTGCTTAAGGCAAAATGCAACCTTAATTTGACATTAACCTGAACTCCAGGATCTTTTAAGTCTTCTTTAACACACAAAAAAAATCTCTTTGAAATCGTCTTTATCTCTACCTCCAAGATATGTTAGTAATCATCCTCCAAACAAATGTCCCACTGATATACATCTGAAGGGTCTCATGAGTAAGGTTTTACTAGACAGCAATAAATGACCTTATGCTAACAGCAGTTAACCTCTCAAGGTCCTGGAAACTTTGCTTCCAAATTCCTTAGAGACTTACACTATCCCTAGCCCTCTCTCAACCTGAAAGTACATAATCAGTCACTCTTCACAAACCCATTGTAGCTCTTTCTGCTCATAGGTCCTGTCCCCATGCTTTAATAAAATCACCTTTTTTTGTGTGTGTGTGCAGTATACATCTCAAGAATTCTTTTTAACCATTTACTCCAAAACCCCAATATTTCACATCAATATGACTTAGCAATTTCACTCCTAGAGTGATACAGTGGAAAAAAGGAAGTATATGTTCTAGAGAGAAATTGTTTATAGCAGCATTATTCAGAAGAGCCTACAGGAAACAACCTAAATGTGTTTTAACAGATGAGTGGATAAAGACATGTGGCATATATATGCTTAACTGACTGAGCCACCCAGGTACCCTTATGGCATATTATCTAATGGAATATTACTGAACCATAGAAAAGAATGGAGTAATAACACATTCTATAGCATGAATAAACCCTAGAAACATGCTAAGTGGAAGAAGTCAGTTGTAGGTCTTATAGTATATGATTTCATTCATAAGAAACTCCAGAATAGAGGAATCTATAGAGGTAGAAAATAGGGCTAGGGTTACGGATTAGGGATGTAGGGGCTAAATGGGCAACAGGTAAAGGATACCAGGATTTCTTTTTGAGATGGTGAAAATATTCTAAACTTAACTGTGGTGATGGCTGTACATTTCTGTCAATGTATCCAATAAAATTGAATTGTATACTTTAAATGTGTAAATTGTAAGGTGTATACATTATATTTCTGTAAAGCTGTGTAAAAAAGTAGGAATTAATTAATAATTGAATGAATGTAGGTAAATGGAGTTAAATACAAGTTCAATCAACTAGCATAAAATCTGAATTAATATGACATGCATGAATTACATATTTTATTATCTATTCTCTATATGCTGTGAATCAACAAATACAAATTTAATGTCAATTTTCTAAGTGCCTAGAAATAAGAGCCCTAAAAATGAATCTGAACCTAACTGAAGTAGTTTGTACACATAGTTTCAAGAACTAATCTGTGTTAAATAAACCTACGAATAAAACTGCATTAGAAGTGCATGGTTTGTGAGTGATCAAGGGCCACTGAGCAAATGTGAAAACAATAACAAATAAAGCCAGAAATCAAGATTGAGGAAATTAGGGCTATTTACATCAAATCCAGTGGTTCTTCACCCTAGCTGTATATGGGAATCATCAGGGGAGCTTTTAATTCAGAGTCTCTGGACATGGGGCCTGAACATTGGCATTTATAAAGTTTCCTATGTGAAAGGAAGTATAACAGACTAACAGAGTGGAAAACTACTGGGATGGGCCAAAAAAAACTGAATATGGGCCAAGTGGGAAAGGACTGAAGGAGGAATGACCACCTGAATGATTGATACAGTTAGGACCTTTGGTGAGCTCTTGAGGTTGTAGGGAGTCAAATATCTGGGTATGGAAGTGGGGTTATTCTGAAGTCTAAAATGTCAGATCTAAAAGGGTCTTAGTGATTTCCAAGTCTAACTTCTGCTCTCCCTTCTCCACCTAGTGGGTATGGGTCATGCATATATAGAGAAGAGAAAGGAATTGCCTGATGTTAAAGTGAGTTATTGCCTGCCCACTGGTCTTGTGACTCCAAATTAGTGCCTTTACATTGTACCACTGCATTCCAGCATTACAGTATGAAACTAGATTTAAAAAGCAGGTGGTTCTTAAATGACCTATTAATGCATTCAGTCCTTTCCCCAACTTTCTTTCCAAATCTGCCTAAGGGCTTCAAATCTTTATCTTAAATACTGCGCTTTCTAAGCTACATCACATAATCAGTTCAGCAATAAACATTTCAAGTTATATGACTTAGTAAAAGCAAATCTTTTGGCCTTCTTTTCCTGCCAAGATTCATGACTCCTGCTTGTCTCATCCTATTAACATAATAAAAAATACCCTTAGCTGAATGCCAACAGCAAGCTAGGCACTCTAAGGCCCCTGGGATTTAGGAGCTGGTGAAGGAGATAAAGCTTGAATCCAGTGCCATAATTTTCTTTTCTTGACCTTTTGCCCTTCTAAAGATCATGAATACCCATTACTCCCACCTAGTCATCTCCTCAAAGTCTACTATTGCTGTTTGATAAAGGAAATTTGTTCCAATTGTTTTATCAGCCAGCTGAAATTCTTTCCTTGCTTTCCTATGGTCTCAGTGTGCAGTAATTTGTCCTGTTTTAAGTCTCTGTGTTGGTGTAAATTGTAAGTTTAATTCAATTCCTTGGTGAATTGGCTGGACTCCTCCTGCTTGTATGACAACTTCCTCATTTATCCATGTCTTTATCTGCCATTTTCCAGACTAGACTACTGCTTCCCAGTTGCACAGTTGTCTCCACCAGCTCAGTTTGCAATTTCCCCTCCTAGTGCATGAGCTGACACTGACATACAAAGAATAGTGTTTCTACTTGTCTTGAGCAGAATACATATTTAGGTTACAGGCAAATATTTATAGCCAGCCCTGGATCTCCCTACTACCAGAAGGATTGCTTCAGTGTAGGATGGGCAAGGGATAGTGGGAAATGCAGACTTTATTCTGCCACCACCTTAGCTCTGGTGGTTTCAGATCATATTGACCAACATTCTCATGGCTCTACCCTGGTTATTGTTTGGGGATTTTTTGTGGTATTCAATTTCCCAGTAAAGCTTCAGAGAAATTGCCTCTGGCACTTGAGAATATCCTGAGCCCGTTGCATACAAGCATTCTTCAGAGATGTCATAAATGATGGACTTCCCCAGAGTGCTCCATCCTGGATATGCAAAAGACAGAAAAGAGGGAAATGAACATGGTCATCAGATTCCATTGGGAGAAAGCCAGTACAGCTGAGATGCTAAAATAGGATGCAAGGGATTCCCACAATCTCCCTTCTGTTTCAAGGTTTTTCCAGTTTGAGGTACAGGCAAAATGGCACTATTTCTAATTGATTGCTTTCACATTTTTAATGGTAATTCTGCTGTCTGAATTCCCCATCATCTCTGCCTGGCCCGTAAGTGAAAATAACATGCATGTACTCAGTGCACAGACGTGTGTGTTTGATTCCTGATTCTGGGAAGACATTTGCAAATCATTAAAGTTCTTTCAGCCACAGTTTCCACATATGAAAAAAGATATAATACATAGGTTGCAAAGATGTTTTGTGAAAATTCAGTGATATAACTTTGATGTAAGAATAAGATATCTGCTATGGAGCATGTACAAGATAAGTAATTTCCTTATTTTTGTCTTCTCCCTCCCAAGAACTATTTCTGTGGCTTCTATTTCCTGAAGAGTCATAATCTGGCTGGGTCCTAACATGCGAGGCTCTATGTTGGTTCCAAGATCTGGGGAAAAGTTAATTATAATAGCTAATTCTTATATAAAATAAGCTTACTATAGCCCTAAACATTGAGCCAAGTGTTTCCCATGCATCACCTCATTTAATCCTCACAACTACCCTATGATATAGATTATTATCTTCATTTTACATATACAACTGAGGTGTAAGAAGTTTCAGTAATTTGACCAAGGTATACAACTAATGTGAGAGCCAGAATTTGAACCAGAACAATCTAATTTAGAGAGTCTTTGCTTCTAACTGCTACATCAGATATCTGGTAAAACCATACTTGGCTTGAGTGGAGAAAACACCAACTCAAAACTCTCAGCTTTTTTCTCTTTAAGGTCTGTCCAGAGAAGCAGAGGTCAGAGCCATTCTGTCTAAGGACTGAAACTACCCACTGCTGCAGCTTTTCCCCTTCACCTTTGTGTCCAAAGACTTAAGCCTGTGAAGAAAGCAATATTGTAATTCTTTGGCAGGGAAGTGTGATATGTAAGAATTTCTCAAATGTACTTTGCCCCAAACACAGCTGCAGTCATCACTTTGCTACTGTAACAGCCAAACTCCTTCTCTAGCCTGGAAGACAGCACCCCCTCTCTACCTGTCATTCTGTAGTTTTCAGGATGGTCGAAGCTTCTGTTCCATGTTGAAAATGTATTTGATTTTGTGGAAACATTTTTAGTGAATTAAGGAGCTTGGATGCAAAGAGGTAAGCTGCCAGACCAGAGATGGTAGCCTTGCACAGTCTAGTCTTAGGTATACCAAGCAACCATCTTAGGACAGGGGGAAAGATCCCCTCTCTGTAGGTACCAAGAGCACCCAGATACTACCTACCATTTTATTTTTTAATTTTTAATGATTATTTTTTATAGCTCCCTTTTTACAGCTATATCCTCTAGGGCTAATGTGTTTCTTCTGGCCCCTATCCACCTTGGGGCTGCTGGCAGGGAAGGCTGTGAGGCTGATGTCAAATGATAATTGGGTTGAGGTCATAAAGTCCTGGCCTGATTGAGTGTGCTATGGACTGATTTTTTGTGTGATTATGAACAAATTATTTTTTTCTCTCTGAGACTCTATTTCCCCATCTGTGTGATAAAGGAGTTGGGATAAATCAGTGATTTTCTAATTATTTTAACAGAAATTACTTTTTTTCAAATACAATAATATTAAACCAAAACCTGACATATAAAACAGAAAATTGGGAGAGTTGTTCTTATGCATTGGGAATGGCAAGGATGACAGGGACAACAGTGTTTTTAAACATTGTTTAAAGGGGAAGGGGATTCTATCTTGAAGCCCTACCTGTTTCTACTCACCTTCACACCCACATGGTAGATCCTGAAGCACCTTAGGGGAATATAATAAGAAAACTGCTCTACTCTTGAGGTCCCCATCTAAATAGGAGGTTCTTACAGTTGATGGCAGTAAGTAAAATGGGGTACCTGAGAATAGAAAAGAGGAAAAAGGCCTAGGAAATACTAAGACCACTCTTCTCAATCTTTCACAGAAAAAAAAAAAAATATATATATATATATATATATATATATATATATATATATATATATATATGTTTGTTATTAGGTGGTGAATGAGGTTGAGAAAATGGCTTTCCTGACTGCAGCCCCTATCTCTAAAGAGAAGAATGACAGAGAGGAGTTGGTAGGCATAAATTCAATCTGGAAATGATATAGCCAGTGATAGAAACTAAGGTTACTAAATCCTCATCTGATTCCAACCATGACTTGCTATGCCACTGTTGTCAAGTAAATTTCCCTCCTTCTCTGGTGGATTTTTTTTTTATTTACCTTTCTGAGACTAGAAGGACAACACCAACCAACATGGGTAGGTTCAAGCTGCTCTCATGGGCATGTTGGCTATTGGAGCAGGAAAGCCTTTCCTTTGTTTCTACTCCATGTCCCATGTTTGAATCTCTTACATCTTGCCTCCCTTAAGCAATCCTGTAAAATGTCATCATGCTCCCCCCACCCTGCCCTGGGCTCTTCCCATGGCCAGTAGAAAAAAAAATAAATTAAAAAAAAAATATATATATATATATATTCTTCCAAATTGGGATCCATGCCTTAGGCCCTGTTCATGAAAGACATAAAGTAAAAGACAAGTTGAAAGAATAAAAAGGACTACTACAATGGCCAGGGTTCTGCCCTCTTGAAATGAGCTTGTGGCTTAGAAAAGCACTTAGACAAACATCTTGAGTACTGTCTAAGTATCCACTGTGAGAAAGTCCTCAAGACAATGAGGGCAGAGCATTTTAGGGTATGTTGGGCAATGTAGAAATATCAAACTAGGTTCCTCTTCTCTCCAACTTGGGTCTGAAGCTCAGAAAGACTGTAACACTGGGCAACACAGGAAAATCAATGTAGGGTCATCTTCTTTCTAACTTGGGTCTGAAGCCCAGAAGGACTGTAACAGAACTGTATATATTTGAGCTCAAGAACTATTTCCCTTGCATTTTGGTCCTAGAATGAAATAGTAAGCCCATACAAATTAGAAGAATACAGGGAGGGTTAAATAAAGAGAGTAAAAAGATGTTACTGGGATGTAGGGAAACCACAAGGCCTAGTTCAGTACTTACAATGGGGCTTCTCATCACTTTTAAGCTTGAAGGGGTTAATGGAGGGGGCTCCTGAAATTAGGGGGGCAATAAGATAAAGGAAGCTAGCCTGCACAATTTGGCTGGTCAGTGCATTTCCCAAACTACTTTCCCCTGCCATAAAATATGTTCTGGCTTTCTGATTATCACTATTCTGACATCCTTTCAAATCTAAATTCTCTGACTCTAAAGATCTCCAGCTCCAACATCCAGTATAGAACCTTCTAGTCTCAGGAGTTTCTAGTACTGGAAATTCCCTGATGTCTTTGACCCCAGAACTCCACTGCTCCAGAATCCTTTTAGGAATCTTTGCCCTGAGAAATCAATTGATTCTCAAGTCCCATTTTCCTATCAGCTGGAATATAAAAAGCATTGTTGAATACTTCAGCTCTAAGGCATGTATTGAGTCTTTTGCTCCTCTGTGCAGAATGAAAACAAGCTATTGTCACTACAAATGATAATGAAAGATGAATTTCATAAGTCAGAGTATAATTTTGCTTACCTGCCAGAGCATCAAAGCAGAATGAGAGATTATTTGAGGATTAAGGATGCAGAAGGGGTACCAAAGTGAGAGGAAAATGCTGATCTGACTAAATGAAATTACCTCTACCCCATTGCTAGATGAGATAAGAAAGGGGCAAGAAACATCATCTAAAGCTTAGCCTCTAGATCCTAGATGAATCTCCAGAGGCAGAAGTTTACAGTTTTAATCCCTCATGCAGAGTGTTTTCACCCAAAATGTATCTACCCTAGCCATGGCAAATAGATGCAAAGGGAAAATAGCACTGAATTTGACATCAGAATATCTAGGTTTGGGGCACCTGTGTGGCTCAGTTGGGTAAGCATCTGCCTTCAACCCAGGTAATGATCCTGGGGTCCTGGGAAAGAGCTCTGCGCTGGGCTCCCTGTTCAGTGGGGAGTCTGCTTGTCCTTTTCCCTCTGCCCCTTCCCCCATGCTCAATGTTGTCTCTTGCACACACACTCTCTCTATTAAATAAATAAATAAATAAATAAATAAATAAATAAAATATTTTTAAAAATCTGAGCTCAAGTCTTTTCTTATTACTTGTGTGAACTTGAGCTACTTATTTCCCTATGTTCCCTTTTTTAAAGATTTTATATATTTGTCAGAAAGAGAAAGAACGCACAAGCAGGGGGAGCAGCAGGCAGAGGGAAAAGCAGGCTCCCTGCTGAGCAAGGAGCCCACTGAGCAAGGAGCCCAATGTAGGGCTTGATCTCAGGACCCTGGAATCATGATCTGAGCCAAAAGCAGATGCTTAACCAACTGAGCCACCCAGGCGTCTCTTCTCTATGTTCTTTAGTTAATCTAATAAGGATAATAGTTCCTTTTGTACTTTTCCCAAGGTGGTTTCTAAGGACCCAGTGAGATCATGTTTAGAAAACCAGCAGTTTGCACACTGTAAAATGCTGGATCCAGAGTGCCTCCATAGTGAGTATGTATCGATGAGTGAGTGAAAAAGTATGCATGTGTGAGAGACCTTCATAATGTTAGTGTGTGTAATTGAATATGTCTGATTAGGTCTGAGAAAGTAGAGGAAGGAATAAGGAATATGTAAGGGGCTACACATGAAAGAATAGGTGAAAAATAATTGTGTGTGGGTATTTGTGTGATAGCTAATATATTTGACTGGAAACACATGAAAAGAGTGTGAATGAGGAAATATGAACATTTCTGAGTTTGTGATATTTTTGAGTTTGTGAGAGAATGAATGTGAGAATGTATGCATGTATATATGACTGTAAATGTATAGGTTGGGCCATGTGAAATTGCCATTTTTATAGTTTCATTATGTTTTGACATGAACAATTTCACATGGTTCAGCCAACCATATGCATGTAAGTATGTAAGATTTCATGTGTATTTGAAGATGTATCAGTGAATTGTTCATGAACAATCCAAGGTTCATATCTATGAGCATATGTATATGTTCAAGCAAATATATATATATATATATTTTTAAATGAACTGTGTGTGCAATCTAATGTGTACATTTTTAAAATATTGCATTTATTTATTTGACAGAGAGATAGCAAGAGAAGGAACACAAGCAAGGGGAGTGTGAGAGGAAGAAGCAGGCTTCCTGCTGAGCAGGGAGCCTGATGCAGAGCTCAATCCCAGGACCCTCGGATCATGGCTTGAGCCGAAGGCAGACGCTTAATGCCTGAGCCACCCAGCTGTCCCTAATGTGTACATTTTTGGTAGAACATATAGGATTGTGAATCTAGATGAGCATGCACATGGATGTGTTTGGAATGGAGAATGAAATTAAATAAGACCAAGCATTGTGAGTTCTAGTGTGTGCATGTGTGTGTGTGTGTGTGTGTGTGTGTGTGTGAGAGAGAGAGAGAGAGAGAGAGAGAGAGAACATACCTAGTCTTCGGGCTCTGTACTAGTAAACTCATGCCCTCTCTTCAACTCATAACTTTTCTTTTTTTTTTTAAGATTTTATTTATTTATTTGACAGAGAGAGTTCACAAGTAGATGGAGAGGCAGACAGAGAGAGAGAGAGGGAAGCAGACTCCCTGCTGAGCACAGAGCCCGATGCAGGAGTCGATCCCAGGACCCCGAGATCATGACCTGAGCCAAAGGCTTAACCCACTGAGCCACCCAGGCGCCCCTCAACTCATAACTTTTCAAACAAACAAACAAACAAACAAAACAAACAAACAAACAAGGTTTCTAAGCTGAAATTTTCCACATAGACATTTTACCAAAGGTGTCCTTTTTCTTTTATTTTTTTTTCTCTTTGCTTTGAGCCTCATGCCTAGACATTTGGAGCCAAGGAGAGGACTAAGTGACTAGCTCTACTCAGAGACTAACTGGGAACATTTTGCTGCACACACACACACACACACACACACACACACACAAACTAGAAAATGACTGGCATGTGGGACTGAAACTTGGTACAGGCTATAGCCTGCAAGACAAAGGGCCCCTCAGCTACTTTATTTGTTCTCTTTAAGAGTAGCCCTAAGTGACTGAAATATCGCTCATCACCCCAAGCAGTATGAAATTTCACCACCAGTTGGAGTTACATAACCATCTCCATAGCAACCAAAACCCATAAACATGCAGTATCACTGTTGGCTGGTTACCTAGAAGTGGTTTTAGTGCCCCATCACCCCTCTCATTCAGTGATTTCTAGTTGTTTTTCTTTTCTTTTTATTCTTCTCCTATTTTTCTTTCCTGTCAAAACCAAGAAAATTAAATTTTGAGTTAAATGAGTGGAAACTGAAGATGCTTAGGCAGTAGATGCACATGAGGTAAATCTTCTCTGAAGAATAATGTAGGTGCTCAGTTTGTCTGCAGGCCAGCTCACACCAGGGAAATTACTGCCTTTCACCACTATACCACACCCCCCCCCACACACACACACACTGTAGTGGCTACTGTTGAAAGGAAATCAGGAAGGCTGAAAAGAAAGAAGACATGGGTTATAAAAGAAATCCTGAAAATTCATTTCCTTTGAATAGTCTTAGGATTCCTGGAATAGTGACAATATGGATATGGCAGTAGCAGATATTTCTCAGTTAAAAGAATGATATTTGAGGAAATAGAGACATAACTTTCCTCAGTCAATATTACTACATTTCCCAGAGCTTTGGGCTGGGCTGTGTTCACACCCTCGTCAAGAGGCAGAATGTGAAATCAAAAGTACACCAATAGACATCAGGATTCATGGATTCTAAGGCCTGGATCTCTCTTAGTAGATTTATGATCACAGATATCTAACAGAACCTCTGGTTTGCTGGATGCCTGAAAATGCATGCTACTATCCCTTACTCAAAAACGTACAGTGATTGGGAGATATTTACCTATGAACATGGCCCATTTTTTCCCCATCTGCCTCAACAGGAATGCAGTTGGGACAATCAATCCTGATAGTTAAGAAAATTGTCATTCCTTGAGTATGTAAACTATGTGCCAGACAATGTGTTAAATGATTTCATATACTTTATTTCATTTAATCCTCACAACCCACTACCTCTACCCAAGGTAGGTATTATAATCCTGTTTCACAAAGAGAAAAATGGACAGCAGGGAATTTTGCTCAAGTTTAACTACAAGCGAAAGAGCTAAGATTCTATTCCAAGAATATCTGCCTCTAAAGGGACTGCCTTCTGTTTTTTGAAGGAGCAAGCTTTACTTGATTCTAGGTAATGACACCAGGCTCCATCCCTTACATCTGAGACTGTCCTAAATGAGGTGTGCTATTGTGTATGAGAGTTATTGTTGGGCTGGCAAGAGAATGAAGTGCATTCCCACTGCTCTGGGCCAAAACCAACAACACCCTGTGCCTTGTCATTGATTCACTGTAACATTACACAAATCTTTTCCCACTGTTTGGGTATTTGTTTTCGCATCTGTAGAAGTTGTTGTGTCAAAGGCTTAATCACATTATTTAGCACTATATCTGGCACCTAACAGGAATATAAGAGACAGTATCTTAAAAGATAACCGGGCTGGATGATCTTCTGCCCATCTAAGTACTAACCAGGCCCGACCCTGCTTAGCGTCCAAGATCAGACGAGATTGGGCGTGTTCAGGGTGGTATGGCCATAGACTGGATGATCTTCCTGTTGGAATAATTTCTCTTTTCTTTTTTTCTGTTGTAATAATTTCTGAATTTTTGACTCTTCTTGTCAGGAAAGCACAATAACTTGCACTGAAAAGCATAGCATATCATTTTTAAGGCATTGCCACCTTAGAGCCTTGAAGTAGCAAAATCACTTCCTTCAACAAACTAACAAAATACCTCTTCTCAGTCACTGTTTACACTGGACCAGATGTTGGGGCTTCTGTGATGTATGGGCCTTTCTTTGGAGGGATTCCCTGGGAGAATGAGAATGGGGAGAAAGTTTAAGAATAGATTAGAACAGAGCAGCAAAAGAAGTCCTAAGTATCCCAGGGGTGAAATGACTGAATCAGAGCCCTGGGGAGAGAGAACTAAGGCAGCTTGAAAAGGAACCAGAATTTGGTGGTGGAAGTCAGCCGTGGTTTAAAGAGCAGGAACAATAACAGCATTGAGAATTAATTGCAGTGATCTACAAGGCCATTTATGACCTCCACTACATCTCTGGTCTCATCCTCTACTAACATTCACCTTGTTCACTCCAGCAGCTCTGGCTTCCTTGCTGTTTTTTTTTTTTAACTACTCAGACTAACTATGGCCTTCACATTTGCCATTCTCTCTTCCCTCATATATTCAAAAGGACTACTCTTGCCTACTTCTGATGTGTACTCAAATCTCACCTTCTTGGGGAGACTTCCCTTTGCCATCTTATCTAAATTTGCACTCACCTGTGGGCTAAGGATCCCCTGGGTTGCATGGGGAGAAACAGTTCTCCTATTTGGAGTTCATTTGGGAGTGGTGGCATTGCCTCTCCTGGGACAAAAGAACTAGTAGTGCCAGTGTGCTGCTTTGTTCCCTAACATAGAAAAAAAGACACTGTCTAAGGACAGCAAGACTTGGTCCCAGGGTTTTGCTGCAGTTTGTCATAAACTCCATACCACTGCTCAGTCACATAATTAATTTATGGGACAAATTGGCACTGGCCATAGTGCAAGACAGTCCCCCAGAGAATCAGCATGGATGCAGCCACATAGATCTCTAAAATCTGGAGTTTTGAAATGTGGGTATGTGTTATAAATAAAACATGAGAGTACTGTGCTGCTTGGCAGGCAGAAAGCTCAGATGCAGGCACGGGATCTGGTGGAAGCCAGGGACACAAGACAGATGATTATTTGCTCTCCTGTGAGGGCTTCCTCAAGAGTGACAGTCATAAACTCCCTGTTCCAGGGACCAAAGAGTGGAATGATGCCATTTTCCCCCTGATCATCAGTACTGACTGAATCCAGTGAGCAAAACAAGACCACCCAGTGGAGGTCCAAGTTGCTTACACCAAGAACATACCTGCCCTCCCTGCTTCTCCCCCCATCCCCAGCAGGTTCACCTCCACTACAGCAAATTCACCTGAGAATCAAAGTACCACACCCTACCCCCAGAAGACCAGCACAAGCCCCTTGCACACACCAAGTCTACTGATCATAGAGTGTTGCAAAGCTTCAGCTTTAGAAGAAATGGGATCTAAATTCCTTTCTTTCAGAACTACCTTCTTTTTTTTTAAATTTATTTTTTTATTTTCAGCATAACAGTATTCATTATTTTTGCACCACACCCAGTGCTCCATGCAATCCGTGCCCTCTATAATACCCACCACCTGGTACCCCGACCTCCCACCCCCCGCCCCTTCAAAACCCTCAGATTGTTTTTCAGAGTCCATAGTCTCTCATGGTTCACCTCCCCTTCCAATTCCCCCCAACTCCCTTCTCCTCTCTATCTCCTCATGTCTTCCATGCTATTTGTTATGCTATCTTCTTTTAACAAGCAGACCAGAACAGTTGGATCTAACTTTTTTTTTTTTTTACCTCTTCTTCATATAGTCATTACTCTCAGAAACAAAAATACAACAGGCTTTACTAATAATCATACAAAATATGGTGATCAAGAAAAAAAAATAACAAGATGGAAGGATTCATTAAAAAACAAAATGAAACAAAAACAAACAAACAAACCCAGGAAAAAGTCATGGCCAAGGATTTAATCACTAGAGAACTAGAGATACAAGTAAGATATCTGAACAAGAATTTAAAACAATAATCATAAGGATACTAGCTGGGCTTAAGAAAATCATAGAAGACATTAGAGAAACACTTATACAGAGATAAAAGAACTAAAAACTAGCCAGGCTACAAAAAATGTATAACTGAGATGGAAAAATGAGTGGAAGCAATGGCAATGAAGATGGACAAAGTAGAGGAATAAACCAATAATATAGAAGATAAAATTATGGAAAATAATGAAACTGATAAAAAGAGGGAAAGAAAGGTAATGGATCATGAATGTAGACTTATTGAACTCAGTGACTTGTTAAAGCACAATAACATTCATATCATAGGAGTCCCAGGAAATGAAGAGTGAGAAAAAGGGGCAGAAGATTTATTTGAGCAAATGATAGCTGAGAACTTCCCTAATCTCAGGAAAGACACAGACATCAAAATTCAAGAAACACAGAAAACTCTCATTAAATTCAACAAAAGCCAGCTATCACCAGGACGGATTATAGTCAAATTCACAAAATACAGAAAACAGGGAAAGAACCCGGAAAGCAGCAAGGGGAAAAAATGTCCTTAACCTGCAAGGGAAGACATATCAGATTAACAGTAGATCTGTCCACAATAACTTTGCAGGCAAGAAGAAAGTGACAAAATATAGTCAACATGCTGAATGGGAAAACATAGGCTTCCAAGACATTCATTCAGAACAGAAGGAGAAATAAAGAGTTTTCTAGGCAGACAAAACCTAAGGAGTTTATGACCACTAAATCATCCCTGCAAAAATATTAAATGACACTCTTTGAGTAGGGAGGAAAAAAAAAAAAAAACAAGAGGAAAAGCAACAAAGGTGAGAGAAGAACAGAGAACATGACAAGAAACACCAAATTTACAGGCAATAAAAAGGCACTAAATTCCTATCTTTCAATGCCATTCTGAATTTAAATGGACTAAATGTTCTAATCAAAAGACATAGGGTATCAAAATGAATTTAAAAAACAGGACCCATCTACATGCTGCCTACAAAAGACTCATATTAGACATAAAGATGTGAGCAGATTGAAAGTAAGGGGATAGAGAACCATCTATCATGCTAATGGATGCCAAAGGAAAGCCAGAGTAGCCATAGTTTTATAAGACAAACTATATTTTAAACCAAATACTATAACAAGAGATGAAGAAACGTATTATATCATAATAAGGTATGCATTCATCAAGTATCTAACAATTGTAAATAGTTATGTCCCCAACTTGGAGCACCCAAATATAAAAATAATTAGTAACAAATGTAAAAAAACCCTCTTTGATAATAATACAATAATGATAGGCAACTTTAACACATCACTTACAGTAATAGACAATTCATCTAAGCAGAAAATCAACAGGGAGACAATGGCTTTGAGTAACACACTCACTCAGATGGACTTAAGGAATACACTCAGAACATTACATTCTAAAGCACATGCTTTTCAAGTGTACATGGAATATTCTCCAGAATAGATCACATCCTAGGTCACAAATCAGACCTGAACAAGTATGAAAAGAGTAAAATCATAACGTGCAGGTTTTCAGACAAGAATGCAATGAAACTTCAACCACAAGAAAAAAAAAATTGGAAAGACCACAAGGACATGGAGGTTAAAGAACATTCTACTAAACAATTAATTGGTTAAACAGGAATTTAAAGAAGAAATTAGGGGATGACTAGGTGGCTCATCTAGCTAAGCATCTGCCTTCAGCTTAGGTGATAATCTTGGGGTCCTAGGATCAAGCTCTGCTTCAATCTCCCCACTCCTTGGGGAATCTGCTGCTTCTATTCTGCCTCTGCCCCCAACTCGTGCTCTCTTGCAACTCGTGCTCTCTTGCTTTCTCTCTTTCTCTCAAAACATAAATAAAAATCTTTAAAAGAATAAAGAAAAAATTTAAAAATACAATGAAAAAAATGAAGACAAGATGGTCCAAAACTTTTGGGATACAGCAAATGCAGTCCTAAGAGGGAATACACAACCTAACTTTATACCTTAAGAAGCTAGAAAAGAAACAGAAAAATAAAGCTAAAACCAACAGAAAAAGGGAGATATTAAAGATTAGAGCAGAAATAAATGACATATAAATAAACAAACAAACAAAAACCCAAAAACCAGTAGAACAAATCAATAAAACTAAGAGCTACTTCTTTGAAAGAATCAATAAAAGTAACAAATCCATAGCCAGATCTATCAGAAAGAAAAGAGAAAGGACCCAAATCAATAAAATCATGAATGAAAAAAGAGAGATGACCATCCAAATCATGAAAATAGACACAATTATAAGAAACTATTATGAAAAATAAATATGCCAACAAACTGGGCAACATGGAAAAAATGGAAAAATTCCTGGAAACTTAAAAATTACCAAAACTGAAACAGGAAGAAAAAAAAAATAACTGACCCATAACCAGCAAAGAAATTGAATCAGTGATCAAAAATCTACCCATAAAATGCAGCAAATAAAACTGGTACAGCCACTCTGGAAAATGATAAGGAGGTTCCTCAAAAAGTGAAAAACAGAACTCTCCAACTACCCAGCAATTCCCCCATTAGGTATTCGTCGAAGAAGCATATGCACCCCAATGTTTATAGCACCAATGTCCACAATATCAAAAATAAAAGAATAAAATCTTGCCATTTGCAATGACATGGATGCAATTAGAGAGTATTATGCTAAGCAAAATAAGTCAGTCAGAACAAGACAAATATCATATGATTTAACTCATATGTGGAATCTTAGAAACAAAACAAATAAACACAGGGGAAGGTAAGGAAAAAAAATAAAACAAAAGGGAAAACAGAGAGGGAGGCAAACCATTAAGAAACTCTACAATAAGGGGAAAAAAAAAAACTGAGGGTTGTTGGAGGGGAGATTGGTGGGGGGATGGAGTAATTTGGTGATGCACATTAAGGAAGGCACTTGATGTAATGAGCACTGAGTGTTATATTCAACTGATGAATCACTAAATTCTACCCCTGAAACTAATAGTACACTATATTGTAACTAAACTGAATTTAAATAAAAAACAATCTCCCAGAAAACAAGTCTTGGGCCAGATGTTTACCCAGGGGAATTCTACTAGACATTTAAAGAAGACTTGATACCTCTTATTCTCAAATTGTTCCAAAAAATAGAAAAGGAAGGAAAAATTCCAAATTTATTCTATCAGGCCAACATTACCTTGATTTGAATACCAAAGACCCCACTTAAAAGGTAAATTTCAGGCCATTATCCCTGATGACGATGGATGCAAAAATTCTCAGCAAGATAGTAGAAAATGGAATCCAGCAGTACATTGAAAAAATATATTCACTACTACCAAGTTGTATTCATTCTAGGACTACAAGGGTGATTCAGTATTCACAAATCAAAGAATGTGGTATACCACACTAATAACAGAAAGGGTAAGAAGCATATGATCCTCTCAATAGATGCAGAAAAAGCCTTTGTAAAAATACAGCATCCATTCTTGATAGAAACCCTCAAAAAGTAGGTGTATATGGAACATAGCTCAACATCATAAAACCGTGTACAAAAGACTTACATCTAATGTCATCTTCAGTGGGGAAAATTTTTTCCTCTATGATCAAGAACAAGAGAAGGATGTCCACTTTCACCATTAGTATTTAATATAGTAGTAGAGGTCTTATCCTCAGCAATCAGACAAATAAATAAATAAATTCTTCTAAATTGGCAAGGAAGAAGTCAAACTTTCACTATTTGCAGATGGCATTCTCAATGTATAAAACCTGAAAGACTCTTCCAAAAAATTCTTAGAACTAATACATGCATTCAGCAAATTTTCAGACTATGAAATCAATGTACGGAAATCTGTTGCATTTCTATACCCCAATAATGAAGCAGCAGAAAAAGAAATCAGGAATTTGTCCCATTTACAACTGCACCAAAATTCATGAGATATATAGGAATAAACTTAACCAAAGAGGTTTACTTTAGGATCTGTACTCAGAAAACTACAGAACACTTATGAAATAAATTGAAGAGGATATAAAGAAATGGGAAAAAAAAATTCCATGCTCATGGACTGGAAGAACAAACATTTTTTAAAATGTCTATTCTTCCTAAACAATCTACCTGTTTAATTCAATCTCCATCAAAATACTACCAGCATTCTTCACAGAGCTGTAACAAATGATCCTAAAATTCGTATAGAACTACAAAAGACCCCAAATAGCCAAAGCAAGCTTGAAAAAGAAAAGCAAAACTGGAGGTGTCACAATTCCAACTTTAAGCTATATTACAAGTCTATAGTCATCAAGACATTATGGTACTGGCACAAAAACAGTTATACAGATCAATGGAACAGAACAGAAAAGCCAGAAATAGACCCACAATTATATGGTCAACTGATTTTTGACAAAGCACGAAAGAATATCAACTGGAAAAAAAAACAGTCTATTCAAAAATGACATTGGGAAACCTGGACAGAAACATTCAAAAGAATGAAAATGGGCCACCTCCTCATACCATATGCAAACATAAATTCAAAATAAATGAAAGTCCTAAATGTGAGACAGGAAACCATGAAACTCCTAGAGGAGAATATAGGCAGTGATCTTTTTGATATTGGCTGTAGCAACTTCTTACTAGATATATGAGCAAAAGCAAAAATGAACAATTTTGACTTCATCAAGATAAAAAGCTTCTGCCTAGAGGCACCTTGGTGACTCAGTTGGTTAAGCATCCAACTCTTGATTTTGGCTCACATCATGTTCTCAGGGTCATGACCTGGAGCCCTGTGTCAGACTCCATTCTCATCTGGGATTCCAGCTAAGATTCTCTTTATCCATCTGAAGCTCCACCTGCTCCCCATGCTCTCTCTTCCTAAAATAAAGAACTAAATCCTTCCAGTGAAAGAAATAATCAACAAAACAAAAAGGAAGCTTATAGAATGGAAGAAGATATTTGCAAATGATATATTTGATAAAGGGTTAGTAACCAAAATCTATAAAGAACATCTCAAACTCAATACACCGAAAAACAAATAACACAGTTAAGAAATGGGAAGATTTCAAGCTTTATTACAAAGCTGTGATCACCAAGACAGCATGGTACTGGCATAAAAACAGACATAAAGACCAGTGGAACAGAGTAGAGAGCCCAGATATGGACTCTCAACTCTATGGTCAATTAATCTTCGACAAAACAGGAAAAATTATACAGTGGAAAAAAGACAGTCTCTTCAATAAATGGTACTGGGGAAACTGGACAGCTATAAGTAGAAGAATGAAACTCGACCATTCTCTTACACCGTACACAAAGATAAACTCAAAAGGGATAAAATACCTCAGCGTGAGACAGGAATACATCAGAATCCTAGAGGAGAACATAGGAAGTAATCTCTTCGATATCAGCCACAGCACCTTCTTTCAAGATATGTCTCCAAAGGCAAAGAAAACTAAAGCGAAAATAAACTTTTCAGACTTCATCAAAATCAAAAGCTTCTGCACAGCAAAGGAAACAGTCAAGAAAACAAAGAGGCAACCCACGGAATGGGAGAAGTTATTTGCAAATGACAGTACAGATAAAAGGTTGATATCCAGGATGTATAATGAACTCCTCAAACAGACAAGCATATCAAAAAATGGGCAGAAGATATGAACAGACACTTCTCCATTGAAGACATACAAATGGCTATCAGACACATGAAAAAATGTTCATCATCACTAGCCCTCAGGGAGATTCAAATTAAAACCACATTGAGATAACACCTTACACCAGTTAGAATGGCCAAAATTAACAAGATAGGAAACAACATGTGTTGGAGGGGATGTGGAGAAAGGGGAACCCTCTTCCACTGTTGATGGGAATGCAAGTTGGTGCAGCCTCTTTGGAGAACAGTGTGGAGATTCCTCAAGAAATTAAAAATAGAACTTCCCTATGACCCTGCAATTTCACTCCTGGGTATTTACCGCAAAGATACAGATGTTGTGAAATGGGCAGAACAGGAATCAACATGTGTTGGAGAGGATGGGGAGAAAGGGGAACCCTCTTTTCCTCATTCCCACTGTTGGTGGGAATGCAAGTTGGTGCAGCCACTTTGGAGAACAGTGTGGAGATTCCTCAAGAAATTAAAAATAGAGCTTCCCTATGACCCTGCAATTGCACTCCTGGGTATTTACCCCAAAGATACAGATGTCGTGAAAAGAAGGGCCATCTGTACCCCAATGTTTATAGCAGCAATGGCCGTGGTCGCCAAACTGTGGAAAGAACCAAGATGCCCTTCAACAGACAAATGGACAAGGAAGATGTGGTCCATATACACTATGGACTATTATGCCTCCATCAGAAAGGACGAATTCCCAACTTTTGTAGCAACATGGATGGGACTGGAAGAGATTATGCTGAGTGAAATAAGTCAAGCAGAGAGAGTCAATTATCATGTGGTTTCACTTATTTGTGGAGCATAACAAATAGCATGGAGGACAAGGGAAGATGGAGAGGAGAAGGGAGTTGAGGGAAATTGGAAGGGGAGGTGAACCATGAGAGACTATGGACTCTGAAAATCAATCTGAGGGTTTTGAAGGGGTGGGGGGTGGGAGGCTGGGGAAACCAGGTGGTGGGTATTGGAGAGGGCACGTATTGCATGGAGCACTGGGTGTGGTGCAAAAACAATGAATACTGTTACACTGGAAATAAATTTAAAAATTTAAAAAAAAAAAGAAATGGGAAGAAGACATGAATAGACAGACATTATTCCAAAGAAAACATCCAGATGGCTAACGTACTAATGAAAAGAAGCTCAACATCACTCATCATCAGAGAAACACAAATCGAAACCACAATGAGATATTGCCTTATTGTTAGTGGCTAAAATTAACAACACAGGAAACAACAGATGTTGGCAAGAATGTGGAGAAAGGCAAACCCTCTTACACTGTTTTTGGGAATGCAACCTGGTGCAGCCACTCTGGAGAACAGTATATGGATTTCTTAAAAAGTTAAAAATAGAACTACCCTAGAACCCAATAAATGCACTTTCACGTATTTACCCAAAGATAGAAAAATACAGATTCAAAGGGGTAAATATGTCCCAATGTTTATAACAGTATTATCCACAATAGCCAAACTATGGAAAGAGCCTAAGTGCCCACTGACTGATGAATTGATAAGGAAGATATGGTATATATATCCAATGGAATATTACTCAGCCATCACAAACAATGAAATCTTGTCATTTGCAATGATGTGTATGGAGCTGCAGTGTATTATGTTAAGCAAAATAAATCATTCAGAGAAAGACAAAGGCCTTATGATTTCACTTATATGGAGTGGAATTTAGGAAACAAAACAGATGAACATATGGAAAGGGGGAAAAAAGAAAAGAGAAATGAGAATCAAACTGTAAGAGACTCTTAAGGATAGAAAATAAACAGGGTTGATGGAGGGAAGTGGGTGGTGGATGGGGTAAATGGCTGATGGGTATTATGGAGGGCACTTGTGATGAGTACTGGATGTTATATGTAAGTGATAAGTCATTAAGTTCAACTCCTAAAACCAATATTACATTATATGTTAACTAAGTAGAATTTAAATATGAATTTGGAGAGAAAAAATAGAAATAATGTTTAAAAAAATAGAAATAAATTTACATTCACCCTCCCAGTATTTCTTATCCATCTACCCTGCTTTATTTTTCTTCTGTTTAATGCTTATGTTAGTATACATATTATGTATCTTACCAATTCTTGTTTCTGCCTTTCTCACTAGGATATAAGTGCAAGGGATTATTGTCTAATTTTCTTACTGCTGTATTCCCAGTACCTAAGGCAGTACCCTACATACATAGTAGTACATAGTAGGTACTCAGTACATACTAGTTATTTAGTATGTGTACATACTAGGTATATAGGTATATATATGCTTATATATGTATATGTATATAGGTATACAGTACACATTAGGTGTATAGGTATATAGTATTACATAGTATTACATACATAGTACATAGTAGGTACTCAGTAAATAATTTTGAACAAATGATGAATAGTAAGGTTTAGTAAATGTAGAGTGAGTCATTTACTCCATTTAAAGGAGTCAAGTGTTCCTTTGATACTCTGGATGAAAGGTATGGACCCACTTTGTAAAATAATGCAGGTACTCCTCCCCCTTTCTAGATTATCAACTCCTCAAAATTCACACATTACATTCCCACAACCACCCTGTGAAGCAAGCATTTTATCTCTCCTTTGCTTGTGAAAACAGTGAAGCTCAGAAATGTAAGCTAAGTTACCAAAGACCATAGAGTAAGTGATAAAACTTAAAACTACAGCCAAACTCTCCAAAGTTATAATCACTCCTACTTGCTTCCTGGTATTCATACACTTCTGTAATCCCCTCCTCTAGATTATAGTCTGAATCTAGAATACAATAGAATGTGGCAAAGGTGATAAGAAGTTATTTCTGATATCAGGTTATAAAAGATGGTAATTTTCATTTTTTCCCTTTCACTCTTGCTTTCTCACTTATTCCATCTGATAAGATGAGCTATTTCATGAGCCACACTATGGAGAACCCCATGCGGCAAGGAACTGAAGGAAGCATATGTTCAACAACTAACAATGAAGTGAGGCCCTCAGGCCAACTGCTCACAAGTAACTGAATTCTGCCAACAGCCACATGAGTAAGCTTAGAAGTTGATCCTCCCCTAGCTGACTTATGACTGCAAACACGCTGACCCTTTGACTGCACCTTGTGAAAGACACTGAGCCAGAGACACCCACCTAAGGCATGCCTGATTTCCTGACCCCCATAATAACTGTATTATTTTAAGATGCTAAATTTTAAGATAACTTGTCACGTAGAAATAGATAACTAACAAAACCGGAAACACAAAATGTCTTATAACATGTTGGCTTCACTGCTTCAGCTGCTGCACCTCCCTCCCTAGTCCTCACTCCCAAAGTCCTTCTTCTCCCTAACATGTTGGGAGCAATAATGTATTTGGAACTACTAGAGGCTAAAGTTTAAATAGTAGCAGAAAAATTGTAAGGATTTTGGTAGGTGAGTGATTCTGGTATTTTTAGCTTAACAAAAGATTTTCCTATTTACAGCCCAATTTATTCCAAGCCTTGGCCCTCTATGACTATGCCAACTTATAAGGCTGCTTACAGTTGTTGTTGACTGACAAGAATTATCACCTAGAAGTCAGGAAACTTGGGTTATGACAATCAGGCAGTCTATAATATTTTTAAGTTGCCATTTTGGGCCTGACATTATGTTTTGTATTGAAAAGACTATAGTATACAAGTTATATCTAATGCTTGTCCTCATAATACTTTCAGTATAATAGTTATACTTCTGAATTGGTCACTCACAGTGGACCCACGGACAATTAATTACATCCTTTCTGCCCTCATTGGTAAAATGGGGGACAGCTGACATACATAAGAGGTTTGCTTCAGCTCTACAACACTGTACTTTTATAAAAAGGCAATGCCTGTGCTCAAGAGATCCAAAGAGCTGTCTCTTGCCTGGTTGGTTATTGAGGGTTATCAAGGTTAAATGGTGTGTCCAGGGTCACGTGGAAAATGGTGGCAGTGTCCTGAGCCGCCTCTCAAAATTACATTAACATTTATAGCACAAAGAGAAAAATATCTGTTCAATAATGCTTGTTTAATGATACTCTGTCCCAGATAGACAGTAAATAAACAGGGCAAAAGGAAAGAAATTGTCAGTGCTTTTAATAACCCAATAATATTTAAATAACAGACAGTAATTATCTTGTTAAGTCTAAATGAGCAACAGCAAAGTATACTTCTCTGGAGCTCTACTCTTCTTGAGGCATATATAAACTCTAAAAATAAAAGATTATCTGTTCCACTGCAATCTTCTTTATGCAGACAAAGCATTATTTCCTAGAGATGGTAAATCAGTTTGGACTAAGAGTAGGGCCAGGGGAAGAAAACCAAAGCTGTTGTTTGAGAAAACATCTCTGGAATGAAGAAAAGAATGCTGTTTCTAGAGGACCAGAAATGGGCAAAACAAAGGTAAATCTTTTAGTACAGATAGGGAGGTACATAGAGGAAAATGACTTACCCAAGATTACTAACCTCTTTTTAGTGGCAAGCTTAGACTATAATCTGTTGATTTCCATGACACAACCAATTTCACCTGAATATGATATTTAGGAGAGTTCTCAAAGCAAACTCACTTGTCTCAAATTCATTCTCTGCCATTTACTAGCTATGTGACCCTGGGCAAGTTACATTACCTCTCTGTACTTTAATTCCCTCATCTATTAAATAGGGAAAATAATATAACCCATCTCATAAGGTCATCAGGAGGATTAACTGAGTTAATATTTATAAAGCCCTTGGAGCAGTACTTGCCAAAAAACAAATAAAGTATAAGTATTTGTAAAACAAACAATATTTTCCCTAAGTTATGAACAAATCAAATAGCCCAAGCCAGCCAGTAGCTAGAGGAACACCTTCTTAGAGATCCCTACCTCTCCTTTCTGAGGCTTTCCCCTTGTCTGGTTATACTTCAAGCTTCTACTCCTCATCATGCACCACACCCCTCTTCAGGTTCACAGTGCCCTTATACTCTCTCCCCCATTTTTATGATGGCAAGAATTGATCAATAAAAAGACCTCTCACATTTGTTGCCTTATGAGATCATCATGACAACTCAGTGATAGGCCAATGATTTTTTATTTCTATTTTAGAAATGAGGACACAAAGGTCTAGGAACTTGATGTGATTGATAATGACTCTTTAGGTTTAAAAGTGTTCCATGGCTCTCATCCACACTTCACTAATTACTTGTTGTGTGAGCTCAGGAAAATGCCTTCCCATCTTTGTGCCTCAATTTACTCATACACTCAGTGAGGTGATTTAATGAGATAATCTTATAAACAATCTGATTCAAAGGTCCCACAGCTTGTTTGTATTAGAGCAAGACCCGACTTTCTGCTGGACCTCTCCTTGAATTTGCCCTGATGCCTCTTTTTAACAAATAGAGTCTGAGAAAGTTCAGAGAATACATTCCCTCATTTACGCTTCTATTTCTTTCCCCCTTTCCTTTACCTAGCCCCATGGGGTTAAGCAATAAGTAGGACAGGACACTCACTTTTTGCATTAAATGAATGATTTTGAGACAAAAAGAAGTCAAAGCAGAGAGGGCCTCTAGAAGTATCTTATAGACAACTGGTTCTGAAACTGAAATGCATATATCTAAGGATTCTCCCCAGTGTACTCTAGGTACATGGACTCTAGGGCCACTCTTTATTGAAAAAAAAAAGACTTTACTAGAAGATTTAGAAGAATCATATCAAAATAAAGACATATTTGTTATAGAATAGAATGCAAAATAATACAGATGAATTTTTAAGGTAAAGGAAATCTACAAAAAAAATATACTAACTTGGATTTGAAGGAAATCTGAAAGGCAGTCTTCTAAATCATTATATTGCAGTTGGGTAAACAGATATCCAAAGAGAAAAAAAAAAAGTCTTCCTTCCCAGAGTCATAAAGGCTTAAAAGAAAGATAGGACTTGAATATAAACATCTGGTCTCTTGGACAATAGAGCTTTCCTCCATCTAGCTACTCCTGTTGGCTTAGGCACCAGAAGGCAGGAGCGAGCCAAGGAGGGGTTGAAGACTGTTTCTTGGTGGATGAAGGAGAACCTCACTAATATGGATGAGTTGTTTTGCTTCTCAAGGCTTCAGTTTCTTCATCTGTAAGAAGCTGATGAGAAATACAATATATGTATGATAATTTGGGCTCTGGTTTCTTTTTCTTCTTTTCTTTCTTTCTTTCTTTCTTTCTTTCTTTTTCTTTTTACTAGAAAAGCTAACAGATTATTTGTTTGTTTGCTATTATGTTCAGTTAGTGCTCTGGTTTCAAAATGCCTAGGTTTGAATCCTAGCCCTGTGGCCATCTGTCTGACCTTGGGCAAGTTACTTAACCTCTCTGTGCTTCAATATCATGTAAAAATGAGGATAAAAGTAGCAACTATCTCATAGAGCCATAGTGAGAATTTAATGAGTCAATATAAGCAAAACATTTAGAACAGTGCCTATTAGGGGCACCTGGGTGGCTCAGTTGTTGGGTGTCTGCCTTCGATTTAAGTCATGATTCCAGAGTCCTGGAATACTGCCATGCATTGGGTACCCTGCTCAATGGTAAGCCTTAATTATCTTTCCCCTACTCCTCCTGCTTGTGTTACTTCTCTCACTGTGTCTCTATCTGTCAAATAAATAGTCTTAAAAAATAACAGTGCTGATTAGTTAACTATTATTGTTAAAACTGAGAACCCATGGGGCACAGCTGCCCCCTTAGACTCATCTGTGGGACCACAAATGGAGAGTGCATAGTTCATAAACCCTGGGTAATTACAAGAGGAATCCAGATTTGGGCTGTTGGAAATGGGATGTGTGATATGCTGACAACTTTTCAGGAAAAAAAAAATCCATACTTTCCTGATATTGATATAGATTGTAGACCTTGAATGATTTTCCTGAAAGGGTCATAGTAGTATCTTATATGGACATTGAAATATGTGCTTATATTTTCTTAAAAACACTGAATTCAATTAGGGAAAATGTCTGACTCTGGATGCCAGACAGAGAGAAAACCACAGTAAAATAATTATTGGAAATAGTTTCAAATAGTAGGAAGTGGAACCCTAGAGAAACATATTCTCAGACAAGGGATTCCTTACCTTTGGCAGTGGAGAGACTTGAACAGAGTAATGGGCTAATTGCTGAAGACAGAGCCTGAGGCTCTGACCTTTCCTAGGCAGGCACTTAGAGTTTAGCTATCTGGTTGCCCCATTTCTATGGTCACGCTAAAGCTCTTCGAAGCTTTCCACATTTCTTTCTGTGGGTGCTTATAATAACTTTTCTCCCCTATTATAAAGCAAACTTTGAACAGGTCTTCTAAGCCAGGGTCCCACAGCCCCCTCAGGCTTCATGATTCTCTGAGTTACGACATTTACATCATTCACCAAGTACATATGTTAATTTTAATATATCCTTCCCCATTGGCTTTTTGAGATATTTATTTTAAAACTTTACCATATGAGCCCTAAAATATTCTATGGAGGTATCCTAGGAAGTACCTGTAAGGGATGGTCCCCCACTTCTCCTGGAACAGCTCCATTTTGATCTGTTTTCTACACTGTGGGTCCCTGTTGACTTTTATTTGTGGTAAAAATGTATACTGCTAAAAACAAGATGAGAATCTCTAGAGCAAACTGCTGAAATTATTTCAATAATTCAGAAATGTCAACATGTTGGCAAAAAAGTGCAGGTCCTTGTTTTGAAGCAAAAACAAAAATACAACATAACACAACAAAAACAAAACAAAACAAACAAACAAAAAAACATAATACATGAAGACTTGATTCCTTCCTTCAAAGAGATGAAGTTCATATTGAGAAGGCAGTCAAGGAGCCTGGAAACACCTGAGCCTTTAATAGTTCAGAGCTAAACTACATGGTTCTGATTTTAGGAATTTAGGGGATATAGACCCTGAGGATGAAGTGGAATTGTAGCTGGCATCTAAAAGATGAGAATGTAGGCTGACTACAGGCAAGAAAATAGAGAGGTAAAGAGGCAAATATTGGAATAAGTATAGTATTGGAAATAGGAAAGATCGTGTGGAGAATGGATTCTGTAAGGAACTAGGCCTAAGGATCATGGGTGATTGATACTGGAGACCAGTGAGAGAGAGGGTCACTAGAGCCAGGATGGGGAGACCCTGGAATACCAAGCAGAGGAGCTTGGACTTGATGTACCTTCTGACCATATACAGGGTGGGTAGGAAACAGAAGGGAACACTGAAAGAACTACCACTAGAAAGAGGACTGAAAGAATGATCCTGGTAAGGACAACACAAAGTTTGCCTTGGAGACAGAGGCTCACTTATCATTGTTCCTCAGCCTAATACTTATCATTCTAGTCACCATTCTTTGCCTATTTCTTATTGTCCATCTCTCCATCTCTCATAGCACCCAGTATGATATTCTACACATAGTAAATGTTCAAGAAATGTTTGTAGACACAAAATGAAGTCCATTTGAAAGGTAAAACCAAAAGTCTTTGGTGGCTAATGAATTGGGGGGGGGGGGCTGCAGGGAAGGGTATATGAACCACTGTTACTACCATTACTCCAGAGCTTTCCCATACCTCAGACCCTCATACCAGCACAACCCTTCTGCCAATAGGACCACTAGACAGGGTTCATTCTTCTCATTTTACATATGACAAAACTAAGATACAGAAAAGTAAAGCAACTTGTCCAAGATCACCTAAGTAATGGTGTAGCTGTGAGTGAAACCTGGAGCTTATAATTGTAAATATACATTCCTTTTTTGAACCTTCTGATATATTGGAAATACAGATACTAATAGCCACCTTCAACTATCTGTGCACTATCTGGTCAAATATCTAAATTTTCTTTTCCCTCACCCACAGAAATGATTAGTAAATAAAATTAACTAGTGTGAAATGTCAGGGACACTTGAAGTCCAAGGCCCTGGATTTTAGTCAGTTCTGTCAGTTTCAGTTGCCCAACCTGTAAACATGGCATCCTGGGGAGCTTTTCTTCATAGCCTAATTTCTCAGGCCAGGAAGCATGCATCTATCTCCCTAGCCTGCTAAGGTAATCCAAGGTTGCAATGCCCCTGAACATGATTATTTCAAACTATTCCCTTATCTCCCAATGAGATAGATCTACTTGTCAGGGAAAGGTCTAGACACCTAGGATCATGGGAGCTTTTTTAATGATTGGAGTTGGCTGACTCTGGTATACTCACTCCACTACAGGCTTTTATCAAAGGAGTCCCTTTGCTTACTTAGCAAGTTCTTTCTTAATCAGGAAGCTTTTAAAATCTGCGTTTTGTCTTGCTCCCTTCCTGTGTTTATGAATCATTCTTAGACATCCAGAGGCAACTGTAATTGGTGCATCTTTGCTCATAAATCTGGGAGATCAGATGATACATTTTATTTCTCACTAATGATTCAATGAGAGTCAACTTCCAATGGCTGCAGCAAATAAATAAAATCAAAATGATGAACTCCCTTCTCCTTTTCTGTTACCTAAATGGTTGCCTAGGGAGATTATCACTGAATAAACAGAAGATTAAAACATCACCTTGGTGAAAGCTTGCTTGACTGGGGCCTCATTTCAGTAATTGGTTTCCCACAAAACCAATTAGCCTTTGCATCTGCCTCTGCTTTCTCATCAGGGTAGGTAACAGGTGCTTATCACAAATCCCTAAGGACAGAAGACAGATAATGAAATTCAGCCTACCTCTCTCTCTTGCATCCCTTCAAAAATCTACACTATGAGGAGCCATATTCCCCACATCCCAAGCTGAGTACCTGAACTTCCAACTCCCCAGAAGTAATCCACACCCCCCCCCTAATAATTCTTCATTTTTTGGCCACTGATGTAGCCACATGTTGTAATGGAAAGAAGATCTTCAGAGGTACTAGCATGTGGGTTCAAAACCACATTTGCTTGTAGTAGAATTTTGTGGAAGTGACTTTTCTGTAAATCTCACTTGAGAGTTAATACAGAATTATAGATAAAAGCTTTTGCTATAAATTTACACAGAGTTCAAATTCTGTGTGGATTTAGGCAAGTTGCTTCACCTCTCCATGCCTCAATTTCCTTACTTGTAAATGAGTATCATAATAGGATAAGCCTTGTAGGATTATTTAAAGAATTAAATGAGATAATCCATGGTATGGGCTCAGACTAGTGCTTATGATGTAGGAAAGATGTTAGGGTTTGAGGCCAACAGCCAAGAAAGATCTCTTGAGGTGTCTTTGGTGCAAAAGGTGATTAAATTTATTAAATCATGGGGACAGGACCCATGGGCATAAAAATCTGCCAGGGTTATGAGGAGTGGCCCATTGTATACTTTCAAGTTGGGAGGTTGTTAGGGATAGTGTAAGTCTCTAAGAAATTTTGGGGGCAAGGTTGCCAGTATCTTGAGGGGGCTAGCTCTTGTTGGGAAAAGATCACTTATTATGATCCAACAAGACCTTAGTCACGAGACCCTTCAGAAGTATATCGGTAGGCCATATGTTTGGAGGATGATTATCAATGCTTATCTTGAGGGGTTTAGAGATAAAAGAAGCTTCCAAAGGAAATTTTTAATATATATTTTTTATTTTTTATAAACATATAATGTATTATTAGCCCCAGGAGTACAGGTCTGTGAATCACGAGATTTACACACTTCACAGCACTCACCATAGCACATACCCTCCCCAGGGTCCATATTACCACCACCCTCTCCCCACCCCCCTCCCCTGGCAACACTCAGTTTGTTTTGTGAGATTAAAAGTCTCTTATGGTTTGTCTCCCTCCTGATCCCATCTTGTTTCATATATTCTTTTCCTACCTCCCAACCCCCCACATTGCATCTCCACTTCCTCATATGATAGAGATCATATGATAGTTGTCTTTCTCTGACTGACTTATTTCACTAAGCATAATACCCTCTAGTCCCATCCACGTCATTGCAAATGGCAAGATTTCATTTCTTTTGATGGCTGCATAGTATTCCATTGTATATATATCCCATATCTTTATTCCAAAGGAAATTTTTTAAAGATTTTATTTATTTATTTGACAGAGATCACAAGTAGGCAGAGAGGCAGACAGAGAGAGAGAAGGGGAAGCAGACTCCTCACTGAGCAGAGACCCCCGATGCAGGGCTCAATCCCAGGATCCTAGGATCATGACCTGAGCTGAAGGCAGAGGCTTTAAGCCACTGAGCCACCCAGGTGCCTTTTTAATGTATAAAAAGGAATTTTTATACATTAAAGTAGACTTACAGAATCCTGGAGCACAGGAAAGGGGTGAGGGCACCAGTCAGGCTAGGATTGCCTTTTGCCCTTAGTAAAGTATTAAATTGAGGCAGTTCAGTCCTTAGAGGAATGCCACTCTGCCTGTTTCAAGGCTTCTCAATGGGTTGTAGGTAGTAAAGAAATTTAATAATTTTTCTTCTGCCTTTGTTTCCCACATCACTTTGAACATAGCAAGTAATCAATAAATATTAACCATCATCAGTAACAATGAAATCAGGCAAACAGAAAAAGCATTGCTTTGGAAAGAGCACTAAGTTTAGAAAGTCCTGGCATTAAATCTCTTCTTTGTTACTCATTAACTGGTTTAGACCTTGTACCCTTAACCTCTCACAACTTCAAGTTCTTCATTCATAAAATGGGAGTAATAATAGTGTCTATTACATCAGGTTTTTGCAAGAATGGCACAAGATTAGTAGTTTTACATTCATGTTTTGTCAACTAAACTTCTTGAAGCTCCTACTGTGTACCAAACTATGGACTTAGGGCTGGAAAGAAACCAATTAACAAGATTATGGTCTCTGCATTCAAAAATCTCATGGTCTAACAGTGGCAAACAGTCTCATAAACAAATAATTGAGGTACAAAGTGTGAGTCATCATGAAAGTGTGTATAAGGTCTGAATATTGTAAAAAAAATACTGACTTCCTAGGTCAAGGAAGTTAGGTGGCAGTACTTAGGCAAGGCTTCATGGAGGAGGTGATAACTGAGATAGCTTTTGAAAAGTGAAGACGGATTTTCTTTTTTCTTTTTTTTTAATTTTCAGCATAACAGTATTCATTACTTTTGCACCACACCCAGTGATCCATGCAATCCGTGCCCTCTATAATACCCACACCGGGTACCCCAACCTCCCACCCCCCTCCCATTCAAAACCCTCAGATTGTTTTTCAGAGTCCATAGTCTCTCATGATTCACCTCCCCTTCCAATTTCCCCCAACTCCCTTCTCCTCTCTTACTCCCCATGTCCTCCATGCTATTTGTTATGCTCCACAAATAAGTGAAACTACATGATAATTGGCTCTCTCTGCTTGACTTATTTCACTCAGCATAATCTCTTCCAGTCCCGTCCATGTTGCTACAAAAGTTGGATATTCATCCTTTCTCATGGAGGCATAATACTCCATAGTGTATATGGACCACATCTTCCTTATCCATTCATCCATTCGTCGGTTGAAGGTCATCTTGGTTCTTTCCACAGTTTGGCGACCGTGGCCATTGCTGCTATAATCATTGGGGTACAGATGGCCCTTCTTTTCACGACATCTGTATCTTTCGGCTAAATACCCAGTAGTGCAATGTCAGGGTCATAGGGAAGCTCTATTTTTAATTTCTTGAGGAATCTCCACACTGTTCTCCAAAGAGGCTGCACCAACTTGAATCCCACCAACAGTGTAAGGGGGTTCCCCTTTCTCCACATCCCCTCCAACATATGTTGTTTCCTGTCTTGCTAATTTTGATGATTCTAACTAGTGTAAGGTGATATCTCAATGTGGTTTTAATTTGAATCTCCCAGATGGCTAGTGATGATGAACATTTTTTCATGTGTCTGATAGCCATTTGTGTGTCTTCATTGGAGAAGTGTCTGTTCATATCTTCTGCCCATTTTTTGATATGATTGTCTGTTTTGTGTGTGTTGAGTTTGAGGAGTTCTTTATAGATCCTGGATATCAACCTTTGTCTGTACTGTCATTTGCAAATATCTTCTCCCATTCCGTGGGTTGCCTCTTTGTTTTTTTGACTGTTTCCTTTGCTGTGCAGAAGCTTTTGATTTTGATGAAGTCCCAAAAGCTCATCTTCACTTTTGTTTCCTTTGCCTTTGGAGACATATCTTGAAAGAAGTTGCTGTGGCTGATATCGAAGAGATTACTTCCTATGTTCTCCTCTAGGATTCTGATGGATTCCTGTCTCACGTTGAGGTCTTTTATCCATTTTGAGTTTATCTTTGTGTACGGTGTAAAAGAATGGTCGAGTTTCATTCTTCTACATAAAACTGTCCAGTTTTCCCAGCACCATTTATTGAAGAGACTGTCTTTTTCCACTGTATATTTTTTCCCGTTTTGTCGAAGATTATTTGCCCATAGAGTTGAGGGACCATATCTGGGCTCTCTACTCTGTTCCACTGGTCTATGTGTCTGTTTTTATGCCAGTACCATGCTGTCTTGGTGATCACAGCTTTGTAGTAAACCTTGAAATCACGTAGCGTTATGCCCCCTGTTTTATTTTTGTTTTTCAACATTTCCTTAGTGATTCGGGGTTTCTTCTGATTCCATACAAATTTTAGGATTATTTGCTCCAGCTCTTTGAAAAATACTGGTGGAATTTTGATCGGAATGGCATTAAAAGTATAGATTGCTCTAGGCAGTATAGACATTTTAACAATGTTTATTCTTCCGATCCAAGAGCATGGAATGGTCTTCCATCTTTTTGTGTCTTCTTCTATTTCTTTCATGAGTGTTCTGTAGTTCCTTGAATACAGATCCTTTACCTCTTTGGTTAGGTTTATCCCCAGGCATCTTATGGTTCTTGGTGCTCTAGTAAATGGAATCAATTCTCTAATTTCCCTTTCTGTATTTTCATTTTTAGTGTATAAAAAAGCCACTGATTTCTGTACATTGACTTTGGATCCCACCACGTTGCTGAATTGCTGTATACGTTCTAGTAGTTTGGGGGTGGAGTCTTTTGGGTTTTCCATATAAAGACTCATGTCATCTGTGAAGAGAGAGAGTTTGACTTCTTCATTGCCAATTTGGATACCTTTTATTTCTCTTTGTTGTCTGATTGCTGTTGCTAGGACTTCTAATACTATGTTGAACAAGAGTGGTGAGAGTGGGCATCCTTTTCGTGTTCCTGATCTCAATGGGACGGCTGCAGGCTTTTTCCATTGAGGATGATATTTGCTGTGGGTTTTTCATAGATAGATTTGATGAAGTTCAGGAATGTTCCCTCTACCCCTCTACTTTGAAGCATTTTAATCAGGAATGGATGCTGGATTTTGTCAAATGCTTTTTCTGCATCAATTGAGAGGACCATGTGGTTTTTCTCTCTTCTCATATTGATTTGTTGTATCACATTGATTGATTTGCGAATGTTGAACCACCCTTGTAGCCCAGGGATGAATCCCACCTGATCATGGTGGATAATCTTTTTAATGTGCTGTTGGATCCTGTTTGCTAGGATCTTGTTGAGAATCTTAGCATCCATATTCATCAGTGTTATTGGTCTGAAATTCTCCTTTTTGGTAGGGTCTTTGCCTGATTTGGGGATCAGGGTAATGTTGGCTTCATAGAAAGAGTCTGGAAGTTTTCCTTCTGCTTCAATTTTTTGAAACAGCTTCAGGAGAATAGATGTTATTTCTTCTTTGAAAGTTTGGTAGAATTCCCCAGGGAATCCATCAGGTCCTGGGCTCTTGTTTTTTGGGAGGTTTTTGATCACTGCTTCAATCTCGTTACCATATATCGGTCTATTCAGGTTGTTGATTTCTTCCTGGTTCAATTTTGGGAGTTTATAGTTTTCCAGGAGTGCATCCATTTCATGTAGGTTGCTTAGCTGATTGGCATATAACTGTTGATAATAACTTCTGATGATTGTTTGTACTTCCTTGGTGTTCGTTATGATCTCTCCCTTTTCATTCATAATTTTATGAATTTGGGCTTTCTCTCTTTTCTTTTGGATTAGTGTGGCCAATGGTTTATCGATCTTATTGATTCTTTCAAAAAACCAGCTTCTAGTTTCATTGATACGTTGTACTGTATCTCTGGTTTCTACCTCATTGATCTCAGCTCTAATATTGATTATTCCCCTTCTTATGTGTGGAGTTGGTTTGATTTGCTGTTGATTCTCCAGTTCTTTAAGGTGTAGAGACAGCTGGTTTGTTCTGGATTTTTCAATTTTTTTGAGAGAGGCTTGGATGGCTATGTATTTCCCCCTTAGGACCGCTTTTGCTGTATCCCATAGGTTTTGGACTGAAGTGTCTTCATTGTCATTGGTTTCCATGAATTGTTTCAGTTCTTCTTTGATCTCCTGATTGATCCAAGCATGAAGAGGAATTTTCTTAATGAACTATTTGGAAGGTCTTTATAGGCCAATGCTAAGCCACAAAGACATACAATCACCTCATATAATTTGGGCAATGCTGCACCTATTTTATTCTTGGGGGATGAAATTTAAGATGAAGTAATATGATACGAGAATGGAGGAATAGATAGGGGTTTGATTAAGAAAAGAAACCCTAAGTATTATACTAAGGAAATAGTTTTTTAAATAATTATTATTTTTAAACAACATTTATATAGCACTTAGTATGCACTAGCCACTATTCAAAGCACTTAACACATATTGATTCAATCTCCAAGGGAACTCTGTAAGATAATTATTATTACTGATGGACACAGAGATTAAGTAATATGTTCAGCATCTCACGGTAGGTAGCAGAGCCAGCATTCCTATCTGGGAAGTCAGGTTTCAGAGTCCACACAGAATTGAGGGCTAATCCTTTTGTTTTATCCCCATCAAGGCCACTTAACACACATAGCCTCAGCCAATTCTGAGACTGTGCATTTATATGATCTTGTTCCACATGGGCTGGGCTGTCCATCTGCCTCTCAGAGCTTGGTATCTCTTTTGACCTCCTGGAGCTCCAGGGTTTGGTGTCCTTTTCAGTGGTGTCCTTCCCAGTGGTATCCTCCTCAGTAACGATCTCATGATACACATTCTGATTGGCTTTCTGACTGAAATTAATAATTGTCTAATGATGCTGAATAACTACTAGACATCATTTCACTAATGTCTCATCATACTGTGGCACCCACCTCATAATTTGCATGGATGGAGGGCCATGATGATGCTAGCAGCAGGTGGGTTTTGGAAGCTTCAGAATATTCTCTGAACCCAAGCATCCACATACATATAGCCTCACTTTTCCCACCCAAAATGCTCTGCAGAAGCCAAGGGTAAGAGAAAGCTACAGTTTGTTATGCCTCTTAGTTCATGTTATCTATCTGCTTAAGGTGGCATTATAGGAATCACCTATATTTTTACTGGCATTTACATTCCCTGATAGATGTATCCTCTCTTTCACATTGCATCAGTCATCTGATCTCTTTTTCCTTAAAAAAAAAAAAATAGGTAGTATTAACCTTTCAGGTCTCTCTGAATTTAAGTTTCAGGAAACTGAAATGCAGAGAAAAAAAATGGCTTGTCCAAGGTCATACAGCCACTGAATGCCAGGCACTTACTGCCTGATCTTGCTGTGAAGGTCCAGAAGATTTTCTTATTCTACTACCAAAGTGATCATAAAACATCTGGTTCACATGGAGGGCATTGGGTGAAGGAAAGGAGAAGTAAATTGGGGGAAATTGGAGGGGGAACAAAGCATGAGAGACTGTGAACTCTGAGAAACAAACTGAGGGTTTTGGAGGGGAAGGGGTGGGGGATTGGAGAGCCTAGTGGTGGGTACTAAGAAGGGCACGTATTGCATGGAGCACTGGGTGTGATGCATAAACAATGAATCTTGGAACACTGAAAAAATTAAATTAAATTTAAAAACAAACTAAACTAAACAAACAAACAAATAAAAAATACCTGGCTCAAGGACATCTGGCCCAGGAGCCTGAGATGGAGAGTGAGGGTGGAGAACTTTGTTGGATTCCATGAGGCACTTAAGGATCTAAAGCTTCTGACACAAAGAAAATCTTCAAAAATCCTTAAGGACTATCTTCCTAAAAGGGTTGTGGCCTCAAGATCATTGCATTGGTTGGATTCCCACCCCCCTTCCTCTCTTACCACTGTCAATACTATAGTCTATTAGATAAACAGTTGGGTTTCACTAAGGGAGATTATTTTTCTGTCCCGTTCTTTCATTTACACAATGAGTCACTCTTTATCACCACTGTTCTCCCAGATAGGCCCTCCTCCATTTCTTGCTAGTTCTAGGTACAGCCCTTATCTTCAGGTCAAAATGCCCTCCTTGTAGCTACTTGAAGGCTAATCTGATATTTTTGTTTCTTCACCTGAAGATTCTGCCTTTCTTAACATGCTTCCATGCTTAAGCCTTTCCTTTGCCTGAAGAGAGACACTTTAAAAGTTTTAACTTTTTCTTCAATGTAGTCAAACATGCATATTTTTCCCTCATAGCATCTGAGTTTTCTCTCTTGTTAAAGGTATCCCTCACTCCAAGATTATGCAAATGTTTTTTGACAAAAGACAGGAAAATCAAAGTCAAAATACAAAAAACCAACTGGGGTAATATTTGCAAATTATGTGACAGTTTAAGGGTTAGTGTCCGTATTAAACTCATTTTTTTTTCAATTCACAGGATTTTTATTTTCGTGTAGTTGAGTCTATCAGTCTTTGTTAAGTGGTTATTGTCCTGTAGTAAAGTCCATCCATGATCTTTTAAATGTCAAATGAACAAAACATGTTTTTTTTTCCTAGCTGAGGATAAAATAAGATGATGTTCGTAAAAACAATAACAACAACAAACATATGCACAATACTACACTTTTGTGCAGAAAAAAACCACAACTCTACATATGTATATATTTGTTTAAATATGTTTGTAATAAATGGAGAAAGATGTGGAAGGAATTATGCAATTATGCCAAACTGCTAACAGTTACCTCCTAAAAATGGGATTACAAAGAACTTAGGGAAAATGAACATTTCTAAATAAGATTTTATTTATTTGTTTGTCAGAGAGACAAGGAGAGAGGGCACAAACAGGTTGGAGTGGCAGGCAGAGGGAGAAGCAGGCTCCCTGCTTAGCAAGGTGCCCAATGTGATACTCAATCTTAGGACCCTGGGATATGACCTGAGATGAAGGTAGACAATTAACTGATTGAGCCACCCAGGCATCCCAAAGCTGAACATTTTTTTTTAAAGATTTTATTTTTTTGACAGAGAGAAACGCAAAAAGAGAGTGAACACAAGCAGAGGGAATGGGAGAAGGAGAAGCAGGCCTCCCACCAAGCAGGCAGCCAGATGTGGGGCTCGAACCCAGGACCCTGGGATCATGACCTGAGCAGAAGGCAGCTGCTTAACGACTGAGCCACTCAGGTGCCCCAAAGCTGAACACTTTTTATATATGTCTCTGTGTTTATGATTTGCTACAATGATATGGAATAACTTGCTATTTAATAAAAATAACTTACACCTTATTCTTCCATATTTCTTTTGATCTCTTATCCCTGAATTTTGTGTGTATGGGGAAGGGGTTCAAACTGAAGAAATGAAAAATAACACTAGCTTTCAGAAACTGAGGGAATTTAAATAACTCACATCTAATAAGCAGAGCTAGGATGAAACCTAAACATACTTAAACTAAGTAGGGAAATAAGGTAAGAAATAAAAATAAAATTGGGAAAACTTCCTCTGGAATCTTCTGAAGGAGAAAAAATTAGCAGTCAGCCTCCAGACAACTGCAGCAAGTTTGTCTGGATTTCTCCTAAAAACTATAACCCTGTGTGCTCCTTACATATCAGTGCCTTCCAAAACCAGTTACCATGACCTCAAGAAAGGATATGGGCCCCCAAGAAAGCCCAACTTGCCTCTTGTTATCTTTGTTGGATCACATAAACTGGAGGAGTAAACACAAAGATTATTGGTCCAAAGATTCTGCTTCCTTTCTCTAGAAATTCATCTTCAAAAAGCACCACTTTCTAGACTGCTGCTCAAGAAATATCAGTGACTCTCAATGCCTTCTATATTAATTCTAATCTCCACATCCTGGTCTTTGGCACCTTCAATAAGATGATCTAGTTGCAGATGTGTCTGTGTGGCTCAGTCAGTTAAATGGCCAACTCTTGGTTTTGGCTCAGGTCATGATCTTGGTGTTATGGGATTGATCCCCACATTGGGCTTGGCATTCAATAGGGAGATCTGCTTCAGGATTCTCTCTCCCCCCCTCTGCTGCCTCTCCCCCTACTCTCTCCCTCTCTCTCTCTAAAATAAATAAATGAATTTTTTAAAAGATTCTCTAACTAAACTCAATATTGAATAGTGCCTTTGTTTTAATCTAAAAGAGTGTAATGGTTATGAGTGGGATCCCAGATATCAGAATCTTCACTGGAATTCTAGTTCTGCTATTTAAGAGCTGTTCAACCTTGACCATTACTTAATCTCTCTGGCCTTCTGTTTTCTTATATATTAAATGAAGTGATATAATGTTTCCTTTGTGGGATTACTCTTCAAATGAAATGAGGTAACATATATAGTTTGCCACAGCACTAGGTTCAGTTATATCAGGGGCTATTAATATTATTATTATTCCACTGTCAGAAAATAATTTCCATGGAGACAATTATGTCAGCTAGCAACAATCTCTCATGACCTCTTTCTCATGACCTCTTTAAAATTTTAAAAAATACTTTAACACCTAGAAAGAATGTGTTCTAAATATATATGCATGGGTATATGTGTGTGGGGATTTTGTACATTATTATATGCAGGAAGCTTTATGTAAGAATTGCTGTGTGTGTGTGTGTGTGTGTGTGAACTTGGGCTGGTTTGGGAGGGAGACAAACCATAAGTGACTCTTAATCTCACAAAACAAACTGAGGGTTGCTGGGGGGAGTGGGCTTGGGAGAAGGGGGTGGGATTATGGACATTGGGGAGGGTATGTGCTTTGGTGAGTGCTGTGAAGTGTGTAAACCTGGTGATTCACAGACCTGTACCCCTGGGGATAAAAATATATGTTTATAAAAAATTAAAAATTAAAAAAAATTGTACTGAGTATATATGTAAATTTAAAAATCTCATTGCTGTTCTGAGCAGACAGACTCTCAGATGATGCTTATGTTCTTGTAATAAATGTGAATATGATGAAACAATAGAAAAATGCTGCAAACAAAACTTCCGGGCAAGAGCTGTCTGAGGTTACTCCCCATTAAGACAAATGAGCCAGGCGCTGCAGTGAGATACCAGTCTTTCCTTTTTATTTAGGTATCTGGTAAGATGTTTTTAAGGCAAACCAGATAGACAGATTGCACCTATTGCCAGGGAGAGGGGAACTGAGAGAGAGACTTCTAGGGCTGAATGCCCTGGCCTGCATGAGAACTGAAAGTCTCTCAAGCTTGATCCTAAGGAAAGAAAATAATTTTGAGTATCTGGGGCCAGAAAGATAGAGGTGAGGGATCTAGTTGGAATGAGGAGCCTGGGCTGGTCTCTTGTAAATATCTGAAAACAGCAATTGCCCAAAGACCACCTTCTCCGGGAAGTCCTATGTGACTCCCCCTGCCACTTCCTAGCCCAAGATCTCATAGCTTCCATGCTTACTTCTGCCATGACATTTGTCACTCTGTGCTGTACACACTCTATCTGCCTTGCTTATTGTCTAAGTACTTAGCATACTGTCTGGCATATAATAGACACAGTATATATGACTGCCGACTGCTCATCTACTTACTTTTCTACTCTCCCATATGACTGATATCATATATTCCCATGGTGCTCTGCATTTCAGCACCAGTACAAAGCTTAGCACATATTAGGTGCTCCATGTTTATAGAGTCAAGATGTTTGTTACCTTGCCATCTCCTGAGGATTACCTTATATTTCAGTTTTCTTATTTGAATAATTGGGATAATAATAAACATAATATGCAATTCCTTTACATAGAATTGCTGGGGATTAAATAAGTTCATATGTGAAAAGTGCTTGGTCCAACGACTGTCACAAATTTTATCATTATCAATCATTTTCATTACCATTATTATCATTATTACTATCATGGCTTCCAGACCTGATGATGGGAATAGATCCCTCAAACTGTGTGGGTCTTAGTAAAGATTGTCCCCGGGAATGGGGAGGGGAAGTTGTGCCTGTAGATTTCTCTCTTGCCTGTTCCATTACATTGGTTTCACTACTCTTAGGTATTCTGTGCTGTATCAAAGCTGCAGCTGAACCTAGAAGGTATGCCAACAAGACTGGAAGCTCTCTGAGGATAGAGCCAACTCACATTAAATTCTGGAGTGTAACCATGAGTCTGGTCACAGGTGACCATTCAGGAGTGTTTGTCAAGCTGACTTGAATGATAGCCATGGTTATCAGTTATGGTGTCGAAGCTTCCTTCTCTTGCTGAATGCCTTGTTATCCCCTTCTTTCACCTCCCCAGCAAACCTCCTTCCCAGATTCATCATAGAGGCAGGCATGAGAATTCCATAGTAGGGGAGTAAGGAGAACACAGGAATCTGCTTGCTGAGCTGATTGATGTTCTCCTCTTGGAAAGGGGATGAGGTGCTTATATTACTTGCTCAGACTGCCTGCACCTTCTTTCTTCTTTGACTTAATATTCTAAAGCTATTGGTTGTGGAGTTTGCTGAGGAGATACTATTAGGAATGCTAGGCTTAGGGGCAGGGAGATGGGAGAATCAGGCACAGCTCTAGTACAGGTTTATTGGTTAACGCAAAGCCAAGTCATTCCCCCAAATATAAAAGTAAGATCCTCACATTAACATAGCCCTGTACATCTTATAATTCACCTTTCACATCCATTTTCAATTTTTTAAAAGATTGGAACATACATTTATTTATTTATTTATTTATTTATATTGTTTATTCTGTTTTTTTTTTTAATTTTATGTTAGTCATCATACAGTACATCATTAGTTTTTGATGTAGTGTTTCATGATTCATTGCTTGTGTATAACACCCAGTGCTCCATGAAATATATACCCTCCTTAATACCCATCACTGGGCTCACCCATCCCGCCCAAACCCTCAGTTTGATTCCCAAAGTCCATAGTCTCTCATGGCTCATCTCCCCCTCTGGTTTCCTCCTTCATTTTCCTTTTCCTATACTTAATGTCCTCTATGCTATTTCTTATGTTTTACATTTTCAAATTTTAAGGCTCAACACAGCTGTTGAGGAAAAAAACCCAGAGATTTATTAAAGTAATATGGAAGGGACTTAAATTCTTTATCTATATGACTTAAGTTCTCTTCATCCTCTGTTTTCAGAAGGCTATCACTTCCTTGGTCTGACATCCCCAAATGCTCCACTTCAAATAAACCCTGAGAATGAAGATCATAAGACTTTGGGTCTATGTACTCTTTCTCCTCCCCCAAGAAGCCTTTCCTAACTAGTTCCTGAGGGACTATGCAAATAATAAATGGGGCACATACAGGATTGGGCTTGAATCAGTTACTGTAATACAACATCCCAGAGTTTCAGGGTCAAAATTTGAATAAGGGGAAATATTGTTTGTGTTACAAAGTTGCCTGAGGATTACGGAGAAAGGATAATATCTAACTGAAGTCAGAAATTATGATGATTTTTAGGATGTTCAAGCCACTTTATAGTCTCATAAATATAGCCTAGAGGCAGAGGTGCCTAAACAGAAAAAGGACCTCTTTCTGGAGATGCTTCTGGCATTTCTTTACTTCAAGTCAAAGCAGTAAGAAACTATGTTTTCTGTTCTCACTGGGGGGTCTAATGGGCTGTTCCACTAGTAAAAGACATCATAGCACTGGGTAGCCTAATTGAAAAGATAGGATTGAAAAGGGAGACTAATACTAGATGTTCTCAGAATTATGAACCCAAGATTTATAAACATTTGTCCATTTACATGCCAGATACATGATCCCATTTGACCCTGGCAACAACTCTGGGCTGTAGAGCAGATGTAACTGGTTGTAAAACAAGAATCCAGGCATTTAACTCCAGAGCCTCATTCTAGTACTACAATGTGTTTTTCTCTGTCTTGGACAAAGATGGCCAGGGCTCTTCTCTAAGTCAGTGATGGGCAACCTTTTTCTGTAAAGGGACAAATGGAAAACATTTTAGAATGTAGATGTAACAGGTGATTTATTTTTTTTCTTCTTCTCGTTTTTCTTTCTCTTCTTCTTTTTAAAACTTTTCATAATCATTCTTAGGTTATAAACTTTTACCTAGGGGGTTTAGTTTATCTATCTCTGCTTCAATGCCCTGAAAGAGACATGTTCTCCAACTTGCTGTGTTTCCATTTTAAGTACTGAGTGACCACCAGCCTTGGCTCTGGTTCTAAGAGTGAGAAGCCACAAAATAGTAGAATGTTATTATGGATGTGTGTGTTCAATTTTACCTACCTTTTGGAGAAAGTTAACCAGAAAAGCCATACAGGTATATATGTTATAGGTCAACTGATTACTGAATCTTTATGGTGCGCCAGACACTGTGCATTACTTCATTAAATTTTACAACATCATTTTGAAGAACAAATTATTACCTCCCTTTTATGGTTGGAGAAAATGAGACTCAAGAAAATGAAATTGTTTTTCCAAACACTCCCAGTCAAGAAATAGAGCCAGGATTTGAATCTATGTGTGTCTGAAACTTGAGCCCATGTACAAAGTCACTGTGCAGTTTCACAAAGCATTTGCTGCACCTTATACACACCAAAAAAACCCCCTGAAATTTATGGTGTGTCATAAAAGAAAAAGAAAAAGAAAGACCAAAGATTTGGTGACCCAGACTATTGTGGCAATTATAATTAATTGTTGTATCTTCTGAGCTTCTTAGCAGCCAATACAAAATTAGAAGCATTAGTAGTTTCAGCGTAGAAACAAAATTTTTATGTTGAAATGAATTATAAAATGAAAACACATACATGTGCATATATATGCATATATATGTATATACACATATATGTGCATATATGTATATAGCAAAACACACATATGTGCATATATGCACACATATATACATATATGCATACATGTATATATGTGCACATATGTATATGCACATATATGCACATATGTATATATGCGCATATATATATGCATATATGTGTTTTGCTGTTAAGATTCAACTCCATATGGGTTAAATGTACTGTTGCAAGCTGACTTTGTGTACATATATGTGCATATATGTATATATAGCAAAACACATATATGTGCACATATATGCACACATATATGCATACATGTATATATGCGAATATATGTATATGCACATATATATGTATATATATATGCATACATGTATATGTATTTCTACTCTATACAAGCACTGCCTTAGGGGATGAAGATACTGACATAACTAAGATATAGTCTGTTAAATTCAGGAGGTCAAAATCTGGAGAGAGTGAGAGGGACCAATAGGTCAATATCTGACATTAATGACATTTAATCTGACATTAAAACATGACAGGCAAGTAATTTTTCCCTATAAGTATAAGCAAAGTTGAATAAAAGCTCATTTCTTAATTTATCCTGTATGTACTCTTCTTCACAGATTACAGAGTGCTGACACATCTATCTCTCTCTCTGTATCTATATATCTATATATCTCTACAGATATATATAGAGAGATATATACAGATATATAGATATACAGATAGATATATCTATCTCTAAAGATATCTCTAAAGATAGATATATCTATCTGTATATCTATATATCTGTATATATCTCTGTATATATATCTCTATATATATCTCTAAAGATAGATATATCTATCTGTATATCTATATCTATATATATGTAGATATTTATGTATAAAACTGGTAATATATATATCACCAGTTTGCCTAATGGATCAGGCAAAGACTCATGAAGGAGGTGTTTATTAAGATGGGTCTAAAAAGGTATGGTATTTGGACAAAAAGAAACTAGGAGAAGGGCTTTATGAGGACGAGACTGAGTCTTAAGGAAGGAGAGTCTGCTCATGGAGGAGTAACCTAGAAATGGTAAGGCCCACTCTGAATCCTGATGATAGGATTGAGCCCTAAGAGTCAAGGGAACATTTAATCTAAGTTACAGTAGATTAGGATAGTTGGAAAGCTAGATAAACTTTAATGATTTTATAGTTTAGTGACTACCTTTTGGTATCACCACACTTCCACCCCATTTAATGGATGATGATACTGAGGCTCAGAATGAAGTCTGTAACTCGGTACTCTAGACCCTTGATCTCAGGTTCTTCACTTCTCCCAACCCTTGGCTTCCCTTTGATGTGAGGCCTTTATGTGAAGCAGATTTGCCTAGAATCTGGCTTTATTGGTTGGGTCTCTACTTCTAATCCTTCACCTCCACCCTACATGTCACCATGTGCCTTTTTGTACCCAGAGTAGTGCTTACTCTTCAAGGCCACTCTTGGAGCCACCAGTACTCCCTGCCTTGGATCACTTGGGATTCTTGATAACAAAAAGAAAAAAAGAGGAAAAGTATGACTCATAGTTCCTGAGCACAACCCCACACCAGACCCTGTACCGGACAAGGTCATATGCTTCTGATTCAAATTTCTGTGAGGTTAGGGACTGCTATCCATATTTTACAGAAGAATAAATAAAGTTTTCAAGTTATAAATTGAGTGCCTAAAGGAGAAACAACTAGTGAATAATATAGTCAAGTTTATTTTTTAAAGATTTATTTATTTATTTATTTATTTATTTGACAGAGATAGTAAGTAGGCAGAGAGGCAGTTAGAGAGAAAGAGGGGCAAGCAGGCTCCCCACTGAGCAGAGAGCCTGATGTGGAGCTTGATCCCATGACCCTGAGATCATGACCTGAGCTGAAAGCTGAGGCTTAATCCACTGAACCATCCAGGTGCCCCAATATAGTCAAGGTTTGAACTCAATTCTGTCTGACCCTGAAGCTTTTTCTACCATTTTATGGTCAGAACTCTGCCCTCTCCATCCTTATCAGTCATGGAAGGAAGACAAGTCAAGGGAAGACTTATTCCCATCTCACAGTTGTGTTAGTCCATGTGTGACTATTTACATTTAAATGAATTGAAATTAAATACAATTTAAAACTTATTTCCTCAGTCACATTAGTCATATTTCATGTACTCAGAAGACATGTGATTAATGACTTACCATATTGGAGAGTGCAGATATAGAACTTATTGGGAGTTCTATTAGACATTTCACATGGCCACAAAAGCCACATGTGGCTAGTGAGTATGATATTGGAGAGAAATGTAGAACTCATAAAAATGAGAAAGAATTCTGTTTCATAGGATATTATCAAGATAGCAGCTGGATATGCCCAGTTAACAAAAGTGGTTAATAAATTAATAGCATATCAAAGTCCCTGTGGTTCTGCCTTAATATTTGGATGTGGATTAGATACTCCCCACCCCGGTGGTTTACATTTCAGTGAACAATGGGACAGAAAAGAAACTAATCTGGACATGCAAGCCCTAGGTTCAAGTCCCAGTTTAGTTTCTGACTCTGTATCCCTGATCAATTACTCTCTTCTCTCTTTGCCCCCGTGTCCTTGCTCAGCATAATGAAGAAGGTGAATTCTAAGGCCCTTACATTCTGTTGGCCTATGGACCAATGACTGAATTTTCACTAACTAAATTAATTTGCACAGTTCTGTGGACTTGTGGAAATTGCTGCCAGGAATTTGAATTATGAAATGCCAGTCTATTTGTACTAAGTGCACAAAAAGAAAGATTAAAGACTGAAAAAATAGTTAATTATTGGCTTGCAGAGAGTCTTTAGTATGTGAATTTAGTCATTGCTTGTCCTTGTGTCTCTTTGTCCTTTGTAAATCAGTCTGACTTCTGTCATGGGCTCCTAGCGAGCAAGGGTGGTAGCTTTAGCTATATAATACCAGTCAAAACAGTTGAAAGAAATAGAAAGTTGCAGTTTTTGTATCATTTGGCTACTTGGGTAATCCAAGGAAAAAAAATGTTTTGAGAAGAGCTAATAGAATTATAATGATCTGTTTGACATGCTGAAGAACAGCCTCTGAGTCTAAGAAACTCGGTGGGTGCAATACTGGGAAAAAATACTTCTCCTTCATTTCTCTAACTCCCTCAAACAGTACCAAACCCATGTTTCCTTAGCTTTCTTTCTTTACCTTAACCTGTTATTCCCTTCATATCCCACTTTCTTAGGGACTTAACTTACTAATACCCAAAGAAGCAAAACAAAACTCATAGTTCTGGATTAAGCTCCTGATCTATAAAGCACAGTACTAGAGACTTTTACCTTTGCCTTTTCACTGTGTACACCACAATCCTGTGAGTTACAGCCCTGAGTATCATCTGCTTGGTAGAAGAGAAAAATGGAAACTCAGAGAGGGTACATTCTTATCTAAGATTCACAAAGGTGGTGGACTCCAGAACCTGAACTTAAACTCATTTCTTCTACCATTATGGCATCTGCATTTATTGAGATGACATGAAACTATTGCCTCACCTAATGAGGTCTTAACATTGCCAGGGCACAAAATGGCTTAACCTACTACTTACCAATACAAGTATGTTTATTTCTGCAAATATTTATGATGCACCTAATGAGTAGCAGCCTTCATGAACTATAGCGTAAGTGTAGCCATTTAAGAGCATGGATTCTGGATCTAACTGTTCTGGATTTGACTCTTGGTTCCATTAATTACTTGCTGGTGACCACAATGCTGAAATCCTCAGGGCATAAAGATGAATTAGACAGGGCCTTGTTCACTAGGTCTCTCAGATGAGAATTAGAGCTTTAGCCTAGTACATAGTGTTTAGTAAGTGTCCAATAAGTGTACTTATAATATTATAATTTTGATTTTACTCATTCAAAAAGCATTTATTGATGTTTACTGTGGCAGGCCCTATTTATGTGGCTGCTAAAGACCATGGTTTCTCATGAGTCTTAAAGTAAGAAAGAATTCAGAGTACTTAAAAGGTCTTTTCTTCCCCAAGTTGTTAATTTAAATGAAGTTTAAATTCCAGTTAACATACAGTGTAATATTAGTTTCCTGTATAGAATTTAGCAATTCATCACTTACATACCACATTCAGTGCTCAACACAAGTGACCTCCTCATCACCAATTTAACACTTACCCCCACTCATCTCCTCACTAGTAGCTTTTAGCAATGTGTTCTATACATTTAACAGTCTGTTTTCTGTTTGCTTCTCTCTCTTTTTTACCCTATGATCATCTGTTTTGTTTTTTAAATTACACATATGACTGAAATCATATAGTATTTATCTTTGATTTACTTATTTCACTTACCATAATACACTCTAGCTCCATTCACATCCTTACAAATAGTAAGAATTCATTTTTTAGGGCTAAGTAATATTCATATATATACTGCATACTGCATCTTCTTTCTCCATTCATCAGCTGATGGACATTTGGGCTCTTTCCATAATTTGGCTATTATTTATAATTCTTCTAAAAATATTGCAATGCATATATCCCTTTGAATCAGTATTTTTCTTTTCTTCCAGCAAATACCTAATAGTGCAATTGCTGGATCATAGGGTAGTTTTATTTATTTATTTTTAAATATTTTATTTATTTATTTATTTGACAGACACAGATCACAAGTAGGCAGAGAGATAGGGGGAGGCAGACTCCCTGCTGAACAGAGAGCCTGATGCAGGGCTCGATCCCAGGACCCTGGTATCATGACCTGAACTGAAGGCAGAGGCTTAACCCACTGAGCAACCCAGGTGCCCCAGGGTAGTTTTATTTTTATCTTTTTGAAGAAATTTCATGATTTTCCATGGTGACTGTATTTTGCAGTTTGCATTCCCTCCAACAATGTAAGAGAGGTAACAGTTCTCTGCACTTTCCCCAAAACTGTTATTTCCTGTGTTGTTAATTTTAGCCATTTTGACAAGAGTGAGGTGACATTTTGTTGTAGTTTTGTTTTGTATTTCCCTGATAATGAGTGATGTTGAACATCTGTTCACGTATCTGTTGGCCATTTGTGTGGCCTTATTCTTTGGAGAAATCTCTGGTCATGTCTTCACTGGAATATTTGTTATCTGGGTGTTGAGTTTGAGGAGTTCTTTGTAGATCTTGGTTACTAAGCCTTTATAAGGGATTGTATCTTTGTGAATATCTTCTCTCATTCTGTAGGATGCCTTTTAGTTTTGTTGTTTGTTTCTTTTGCTGTGCAGAAGCTTTTCATCTTGATGAAGACCCAATAGTTCATTTTTGCTTTTGTTTCCCTTTCCTCTGGAGATGTGTCTAGTATGAACTTGCTATGGCCAATGTTAAAAAGGGTTGCTATCTGTGATCTCCTCCAGAATTTTGATGGTTTCCTGTCTCACGTCAGGAATGTATTTCATTCATTTCATTCATGCAATGCATTTCATTCATTTTGAATTTATTTTTGTGTATGATGTAAGAAAGTGTTTCTTATACCAATTTCATTCTTCTGCAGGCTGCTATCCAATTTTCCCAAAACCATTTGTTGAAGACATTCTCTTTTTATCTACTGGATTTTCTTTCATGTTTTGTCGAAGGTTAGTTGACCATCTATTAGTGGGTCCATTTCTGAGTTTTCTGTTCTACTCCATTGTCTGTTTTTGTGCCAGTACCATACTGTCATGATCACTACAGCTTTGTAATATAACTTGACATCCATATTTGTGTAGCCTCCAGCTTTGCTTTCTCTTTTCAAGATTGCTTCAGCTATTCAGTCTTTTGTAGTTCCATACAAATTTTAGGATGTTCTTTTCTAGCTTTGTGAAAAATGCAGTTGTTCATTTGATATGTATTACATTAAATGTATAGATAGCTTTGGGTAGTAAAAAACAATGTTTGTTTTTCCAATCCAAGAGCATGGAATGTCTTTCATTTTCATTTTGTCTTCAACTTCTTTCATCAGTGTTTTATAGTTTTCTTTTACCTCTTTGGTTAGGTTTATTCCTAGGTATCTTATTGTTTTTTGGTGCAATAGTAAATGGGATTGATTCTTCTATTTCTCTTTCTTCTGCTTCATTATAGATGTGTAGAAATGCAAAAAATTTCTGAAAGTTCATTTTGTATCATGCAACATAACTGAATTTCTGTATCAATTCTAGCAGCTTTGTGGTAAACTCTTTTGGATTTTCCCCATAGACTATGTTATCTGCAAAGAGGGAGAGTTTGACTTTTTTTTTTTTTTTTTTTTTTTTTGCCAATTTGGATTAATTTTATTTCTTTTCGTGCCTGCTTGTTTGTGGCTAGGACTTCCAGTACTGTGTTAAATAGTAGTGGTGAGAGTGGACACCTCTGTCTTGTTCCTGACTATAGAGGAAAAGCTTTCAGTTTTTCCCTGTGGCAGATGATATTAGCTAAGGATTTTTGGTATATATCCTTTATCATGTTCCTTCCAAAGTTTCTCAGCTGAGAAACTTTTATCATGAGTGGATGTTGTACTTTGTGAAACACTTTTTCTGCATCTGTTGAGAGAATCATGGTTCTTTCTTTTTCTTTCAACTATTTATTTAAATACTTGTTGGCATATATTTTAAAAAATTAGTTTCAATTGTAGAATTTGGTGACTCAGAACTTACATATAACTCATGTTGTTCATCATAACAAATGCCATTCTTAATACCCATCACCTATTTAGCCCATGCCCTACCCACCTCCCTCCATCAACCCTAGGTTTTTTCTCTATAGTTAAGAGTCTCTTATGGTTTGCTTCCTTCTCTCTTTCTTCCCCTTCCCCTTTGTTCATATATTTTGTCTCTTAAATTCCACGTATGAGTGAAATCATATGGTATTTGTCTTACTATGACTGACTTACTTTACTTAGCTTGTTACATTCCAGGACCATCCACAGAGGATCATATGTTTCTTCTCCTTTCTTTCACATTGATTGATTTGTGGATATTGAACCATGTTTCAGCCCAGGAATAAATCCCATCTGAGTGTGGTGAATGATACTTTTAATGTCCTCTTAGATTCAATTTGGTAGTATTTTGTTGAGAATTTTTGCATCCATGTTCATCAGTGACACTGGCCTGTACTCTTATGTAGTGGAGTCTTTGTCTGGTTTTGGAATCAGGGTAATGCTGGCCTCATAGAATGACTGTGAATATTTTCCTTCCATTTTTATTTTTTGGAATATATTGAGAATAGGTATTAGCTCTTCTTTATTTTTTTTAAAGATTTTATTTATTTATTTGACAGAGAGAAATCACAAGTAGGCAGAGAGGCAGGCAGAGAGAGAGAGAGGAGGAAGCAGGCTCCCCGCTGAGCAGAGAGCCCGATGCGGGACTCGATCCCAGGACCCTGAGATCATGACCTGAGCCGAAGGCAGTGGCTTAACCCACTGAGCCACCCAGGCGCCCTTAGCTCTTCTTTAAATGTTTGTAGAATTCCCGCATTTGAAGCCATCTGAGCCTGAAATTTTGTTTATTGGGAGATTTTTTGGTTACTGATTTTTTTTTTTTTTTTGGCTGGTTATCAGTCTGTTTGTTTTCTATTTCTTCCTGTCTCAGTTTTGGTAGTTTATAGGTTTCTAGGATATTATCCACTTTTTCCAGATTATCCAATTCGTTGGTTTGGAATTTCATAATATTTCATAATATTCTATAAAATAATCATTTGCATCTCTGTGGTGTTGGTTGTTATGTCTAATCTGTCATTTGTGATTTTATTTACTTGAGTCCTTTCTCCTCTTGTTTTCTTCAGTCTGGTTAGCGGCTTATTAATTTTTTTGGTCTATTTTTTTATTTAAATTTTTTATTTCTTTCAAGCATAACAGTATCTATTGTTTTTGCACCACACCCAGTGCTCCATGCAATCGTGCCCTCTCCAATACCCACCACCTGGTTCCCCCAAACTCCCACCACCCACCCCTTCAAAACCCTCAGATAGTTTTTCAGAGTCCATAGTCTCTCATGGTTCACCTCCCCTTCCAATTTCCCTCAACTCCCTTCTCCTAACTCCCCTTGTCCTCCATGCTATTTGTTATGCTCCACAAATAAGTGAAACCATATGATAATTGACTCTCTCTGCTTGACTTAATTCACTAAGAATAATTTCTTCCAGTCCCATCCATGTTGCTACAAAAGTTGGATATTCATCCTTTCTGATGGAGGCATAATACTCCATAGTGTATATGGACCACATCTTTCTTATCCATCCGTCCATTGAAGGGCATCTTGGTTCTTTCCACAGTTTGGTGACAGTGGCCATTGGAGAAGATATTTGCAAATGGCAGTACAAACAAAAGGTTGATATCCAGGATCTATAAATAATTCTTCAAACTCAACACACACAAAACAGACAATCATATTAAAAAATGGGCAGAAGATATGAACAGACACTTCTCCAATGAAGACATACAAATGGCTAACAGACACATGAAAAAATGTTCATCATCACTAGCCATCAGGGAGATTCACATTAAAACCACATTGAGATACCACCTTACACCAGTTAGAATGGCCAAAATTAGCAAGACAGGAAACAACGTGTGTTGGAAAGGATGTGGAAAAAGGGGAACCCTCTTACACTGTTGGTGGGAAAGCAAGTTTGTATAGCCACTTTGGAAAACAGTGTGGAGATTCCTCAAGAAATTAAAATTAGAGCTTCCCTATGACCCTGCAATTTCACTACTTGGTATTTACCCCAAAGTTACAGATGTAGTGAAAAGAAGGGCCATCTGTACCCCAATGTTTATAGTGGTTTATTAATTTTAATAATTTTGTCAAAGAAACAATTCCTGATTTCATTGAACTGTTCAACTCTTTTTTTTTACTTCTATATAAATTTCTGATCTAATCTTTATTATTTCCCTTCTGCTGGTTTTAGACTTCATCTGTTGTTCTTTTTCTAACTCCCTTGGATATAAGGTTACATTACTTATTTGAGATTTTTCTTGCTTCTTGAAGTAGAACTGTTTGCCATATACTTCCGTTTTAGGACTGCTTTTTATGCATTCCAAAGGTTTCGGACCATCATGTTTTTATTTTCATTTGTTTGCATGCATTTTTGTTATTTCTTCTTTGGTTTCCTGGTTGACTCATTCATTGTTTAGTAGCATGTTGCTTAACCTCCATGTATTTGTGGTCTTTCCAATTTTTTTCTTGTGGTTAACTTCAAGTTTCATAGCATTGAAAAGCTGTATAGTATGGTCTCAATATTTTTGAACTTATTGAGGCCTGATCTGTTCTGGAAAATATACCATGTGCACTTGAAAAGAATGTGTATTCTGCTGTTTTAAGATGAAATGTTATGAATATATTTGTTAAGTCTATCTGATCCAGTGTGTCATTCAAAACCATTGTTTCCTTGCTGATTTTTTGCATAGGTGATCTGTCCATCGATGTAAGTATGTTGATAAATATCCCCTAGTCTTATATTATTATCACTGAGTTCCTTTATGCTTGCTATTAATTGTTTTATATGTGCAGGTGCTCCAAGGATAGGGGCATAAATATTTATAATTGTTAGATCTTGTTTGATAGTCTCCTTTATTGTGATATAGTGCTCCTCTTCATCTCTTGTTACAGTCATTGGCTTGAAATTTAGTTTGTCACACATAAATACTGTTCTACTGCTTTCGTTTGAACTTCATTTGCATGATAAATATTTCTACATCCCCTCACTTTCAACCTGCAGGTGTCTTTAGGTCTAAATGTGTCTCCTGCAGGCAGCCTATAAATGGGTCTTTTTTTAATCTATTCTGAAACCCTATGTCTTTTGACTGGAGCACTGAATTCATTTACATTCATAGTAATTATTGATAGGTATGTATTAGTGCCATCTAATTACTTGTTTTGCCATTGTTTCTGGATATTTTCTCATTCCTTTCTAGTCTTAGTCACTTTTGATCTTTCCTTTACACTCAGAGCCCCCTTCAATATTTCTTATAGGGCTGCTTTAGTGGTCATGAATTCCTTTAGATTTGTTTGTCTGGGAAACTCTTATCTCTTTCTGAATGATAGCCTTATGGAATAGAACATTCTTGGATGCAGATTTTTTTCCCATTTTTCACATCAAATATATCATGTCACTGTCTTCTAGATTGCCAAATTTCTTTTTTTTTTAATTAATTTTTTTATTTTTTATAAACATATATTTTTATCCCAGGGGTACAGGTCTGTGAATCACCAGGTTTACACACTTCACAGCACTCACCAAAGCACATACCCTCCCCAATGTCCATAATCCCACCCCCTTCTCCCAAACCCCCTCCCCCCAGCAACCCTCAGTTTGTTTTGTGAGATTAAGAGTCACTTATGGTTTTTCTCCCTCCCAATCCCATCTTGTTTCATTGATTCTTCTCCTACCCACTTAAGCCCCCATGTTGCATCACCACTTCCTCATATCAGGGAGATCATATGATAGTTGTCTTTCTTTGCTTGACTTATTTCACTAAGCATGATACGCTCTAGTTCCATCCATGTTGTCGCAAATGGCAAGATTTCATTTCTTTTGATGGCTGCATAGTATTCCATTGTGTATATATACCACATCTTCTTGATCCATTCATCTGTTGATGGACATCTAGGTTCTTTCCATAGTTTGGCTATTGTGGACATTGCTGCTATAAACATTCGGGTGCACGTGCCCCTTTGGATCACTACGTTAGATTGCCAAATTTCTGTAGCGAGATCAGCTGCTAGCCTTATGTTTTGTTTTGTTTTGTTTTGTTTTTTGCCTTGTAAGTTATGAACTTCTGTCTTGCTCCTTTTAGGATTCTTTTTCTATCTCTGTATTTTGCAAATTTAACTAGAATACATCTTGGTGATGGCCTGCTTTTGTTGATTTTGATGGGAGTTCTGGTGCTTCCTGAATTTAGATGCCTCTTTTCTTCCTCAGATTAGGGAATTTTTCAGCTATTATTTCCTCAAATAAAACTTCTGTCCACTTTTCTTTCTTCTCCTTCTTCTGAGGCTCCTATGATAGGAATTACATTTGATTGATTTGATGAATTCCCTAAGTCTACTCTCATGATGCATCGTTCCTCTTTCTTTTGTTCAGCTTTATTATTTTCATAATTCTATCTTCTATATCACTTATGTGTTTCTCTATTTTTTCCATCCCTCTGTCATCATGTCTATTTGGTTTCAAATCTCAGTTTGTACAATTTTCATTTTGTCCTGACTTTTTTAATCTCTTTTATCTCTTCAGTAAGAGTCTTCCTAATGTCTTCTATGCTTTTCTCAAGCCTAGTGCATACCACTACTGTTGTTCCTTTAAATTCTGGATCAGACATATTACTTATATCTGTTTTGATTAGATTCCTGGCTGTGACTGTTCTATCTTTTGGGATGAGTTCCTCTGTCTTGGCATTTTGTCTAGGTCTCTGTCTTATTCTCTATGTTAGGAAAGCCTGTTATATGTTTCCTGCTCTTGAGAGTAATTGCTTTATGAAGAAGATATCATATAATGTCTAGGGCCTGGCATGTCGTGGAGTGTCTGTGGTGTGTGCTATATGCACTCTGCTGCTATGTTTTGGTGCTCTATCCTTCAGGTCAGTTGTCTTCCGAGGTTCTTCTTGCCTGCAGTGGGGATTGTCTAGACTTTGGCCAGTATATGATGAGTTTTAACTTGGTGTGATCTGCCCTGCTTGTTAAATGAGATTTGATGCTATTTCTACTAAAACTGAAACTTCAGAACTCTATGGTTATTAGACTGGTGATTTGGAGAAGGGACCTGCTGCATCAGTCCTTAGGCATACTTGCCTAAGGAAAGCAGTACCAGCAGAGCTCCATGCAAGCAGATTTGGCAGCCAGTGTTGGCACTGTGCTGTTTATTGAAATTGCTTTATGCTGAGAGGTAGAGTAGGAAAATGGTACCAATCAGCTCCTTTGCCCCAGGAGAGGAAAATCCATCCCTATTCTTCTCAGGGAAGCCTTCCCAGAAGAGCAAATAGTTTCCCCTCTTGTGGCCTAAGCATTTCTCAGATTGCTGTTTTCACACTGTCTTTCTCCAGGTTTTTTGTCTGCCTGGAGCAGCTCAGTGTACTTTGGGTTCTATCCCAGCCAAGCTTGCTGACATTTAAATTTCCAGGCTTTAAGGAAATGGTGTGGTAGTGGCCTACAGACTTATTCTGGTGGAGGCTGAGGCCATGTTGGGACTAATGCCAGTTTGACCCAGATGGAGAGTCATACCAGAGCACAGAGCCATGGGTTTTGATGCAAACAAAGTCATAGAGCCAGTTTCTGGGTTACCTTCCCTCATCAGGAATCTCTGTTATGCTGAGGAGTGGTGGAGGAAAATGGCACCAACTGTCTCCTTTGTTTCTGAGAGACATCTCTGTGAATGTCACCTCACATACGGAAGACTGAACATCTCTCTTTGTGAACCTTAGGTGTTCCTCAGATTGTGCTGTCTGCCCTGTGGTTGCTTGCCTCCCTTGCTCCAAGATTAGGGCAGAACCCTCAGGGCTCTGTCCCAGTCAGGCCCTTGGACCTTTAAAATTCCATTCTTTGGGCCCCACTGGTTGGAAAAACTAATAAACTCAGCCCCTTTCATTTTCCTAGCCAATGGCTTTGGGGAAGTGGTCTCCTCATGTGTATCCCGGTGCACTCTACTCTTCTTGCCTTTTTCTATGACAAGAGCTTCCTCCCCTCAAGCACACCCATGATACATTTTTTTTCCCCCAAGCACCTCTCGGCACTTCCTACCCTCTTTGATGTGGCCTCTTCTCTCCCTCTACTTGTGAAGTTCGTTCTATCAGTCCTCAGGTCGATATCTTGGGTGTTCAGAATGATTCGGTATTTATCTAGCCATGTTCAAGGGATGAGGCAAGTCTAGTGTCCTCCTACTATGCTGCCATCTTAGCTTCCCAACCTAGATATACATTTTATTTTATCAGATCTAATGTGGTCTAAATCCAGATTGAAGAATGAAAAACATGGGAACTGTCTTGCCTTTTATTTTTTTTTCATTTATTTTCTTTCCTTTTTTAAAAATTTTATTTTATTTTTTCAGTGTTCCCAGATTCATTGTTTATGCACCACACACAGTGCTCTTTGCAATATGTGCCTCCTTACCCATCCCTTCACCTCTCCTTTCTCAAACCCTCCATTTGTTTCTCAGAGTTCATCATCTCTCATGGTTCAGCTCCCCCTTCAATTTCCCCCAATTCACTTTTCCTTTATTTTTTCTAATGCCCTCCATGTTATTCCTTATGTTCCACAAGTAAGTGAAACCATATGATAATTGAATTTCTCTGCTTGACTTATTCCACTCAGCATAATCTCCAATCCCATCCACGTTGATTTAAAAAAAAAAAAAAAAGTTGGGTATTCATCCTTTCTAATGGCTAAGTAATATTCCATTGTATATATGGACTCTTTTTTTTTTTTTTTTTTTTTATCCTTTCCTCTGTTGAAGGGCATCTTGGCTTTTCCCAATTTGGTGATTGTGGACATTGTTGCTATGAACATCAGGCTACATATGGCCCTTCTTTTCATTACATCTGTGTCTTTGGCATAAATACCCAGTAGTATAATTGCAGAGTCATAGGGTAGCTCTTTTTTTTTTTTTTTTTAATTTTTTGAGGAATCACCACACAGTTTTCCAAAGTGGCTATACCAACTTGCATTCCCACCAACAGTGTAAGAGGGTTCCCCTTTCTCCACAGGCTCTCCAACATTTGTTTTTTCCTGTCTTGTTAATCTTTGCCATTCTAACTGGTGTAAGGTGGTATCTCAATGTGCTGTTTTTTTTTTTTTTTAGATTTTATTTATTTATTTGACAGAGAGAGATCACAAGTAGGCAGAGAGGCAGGCAGAGAGAGAGAGGAGGAAGCAGGCTCCCTGCTGAGCAGAGAGCCCAATGCGGGACGCGATCCCAGGACCCTGAGATCATGACCTGAGCCAAAGGCAGCAGCTTAACCCACTGAGCCACCCAGGTGCCCCTCAATGTGCTTTTGATTTGAATTTCCCTGATGGCCAAAGATTATGAACATTTTCTCATGTGTCTGTTATCCATTAGTATGTCTTCTTTGGAGAAGTGTCTGTTCATGTCTTCTGCCCATTTTTTGATGTGATTATGTGTTTTTTTGAGTGTTGAGTTTGAAGAGTTCTTTACAGATCTTGGATATCAGCCCTTTGTCTGTTGTGTCATTTGCAAATATCTTCTCCCATTCCATGGGTTGCCTCTTTGTTTTATTGACTATTTCCTTTGCTGTTCAGAGGCTTTTGATTTTGATAAAGTCCCAAAAGTTCATTTTTGCTTTTGTTTCTTTTGGCTTTGGAGATTCATGTCTTAAAATAAGTTGCTGTGGTCAATGTCAAAGAGGTAAAGTTCTTTAAAACCTCCCCCAAATTCCTTATAATAGAGTCTCCCTCACCTTCCCCCACATTATGCAAAGGAATATTGTGCTTCTAATAAAAGGAAAAGAGTATATATAACAAATAAAACCTTTAGTGGAAGGGTTCCTGGGTGGTTCATTCGGTTATGTGTCTGCATTTTGCTCAGGTCGTAATCCTCAGATCCTGAGATTCAACCTCCAGTGGGGAGACTGCTTCTACTTCTCCCTCTGTCCCTCCTTGCCATTCATGTTCTCTCTATCTCTCCCATAAATAAATAAAATCTTAAAAAAAAAGAAAAACTTTAATGGAAGTCTAACGTTTAAAATATACAAAAGTATAACTGTTGTGGTTGAAACAAGCTGGAGAGAAAGGTAAGAACAAATATCACCTGCTCTTCATCTCATACATGTCTTAAGAGTATTTCTTCAGAAACCTAAGATGTGAGAAGTGCAATTTTATTTTTTATAACTTTTATTTTAATGCCACTTAGAAAACAAAGGGTGATTCACCATCAAACATACAGCATACCTCAAACATTCATCAAACATACAACACCCAGTGTTCATTACAACAAATGCCCTCCAAAATAACCATCACCCATTTAACCCTTTCCCCACCCACCTCCCGCCAAGTATCCTTCAGTTTGTTCTCTATAGTTAAGTGTCTGTATTATAGTCCCCCCCCCCCAATATTTATCTGTCCTGTTGGTCCAACTCCACATTTGAGTGACAGCATACTGTACTTGTCTTTCTCTGACTTATTTCACTTCACATAATACTCTCTAGCCCCATCTATGCCCCTGAAAACTGCAAGAGTGCATTCTATTTTATGGCTGAGTAATATTCCATTGTCTGTTTACACAATTTATTTCTCCTTAATTTTTTTTGTTTTGTTTTGACAATTAACTTTATTGCTCCCTTAATACTGGCATGCTAAAGGATCAGTATCTTCTAACTGATGCATTAGACAGTCTTCACATGTTGCTTTTGTGTGCTAGAATACTTGCCTAGTGATTTAACTCCCTTCTTAAATTTAAATTCAATTAACATATAAGTGTATTATTAATTTCAGAGGTGTATTTCAGTGATTCATCAGTCTTGTGTAATACCCAGTGCTCATTAAATTATGTGCTTTCCTTAATATCCATCACCTAGTTACCCCATCCTCCCATAATCTCCCTTCCAGCAACGCTGCTTGTTTCCTGTTATTAAGTCTCTTATGGTTTGTCTCCATCTCTGATTTCGTCTTGTTTTATGTTTCCCTCTTTTCCTTATGATCCTTTTTTTGTTCCTCAAATTTCACATATAAGTGAAATAATATGATAATTTTCTTTCTCTGATTGATTTCACCTAGCATAATACCTTCTTTTTTTTAGTAAACTGTGTCTGTAAGTATACATTTATATATATATATATAGCCAGCATAACAGTATTCATTATTTTTACACCACACCCAGTGCTCCATGAAATCCGTGCCCTCTGTGCCCTCTCCAATACCCACCACCTGGTTTACCCAACACCCCCCCCGCCCCTTCAAAACCATCAGATTGTTTTTCAGAGTCCATAGTCTCTCATGGTTCACCTCCCCTTCCAATTTCTCTCAACTCCCTTCTCCTCTCCATCTCCCCTTGTCCTCCATGCTATTTGTTATGCTCCACAAATAAGTGAAACCATATGATAATTGACTCTCTCTGCTTGACTTATTTCACTTCTAGCTAGATTCAGCCATTGCAAATAGCAAGATTTCCTTTTTTATGGCTGAGTAGTATCCCATTGAATATATATAACACATATTCTTTATCCATTTATCTATCAATGGACATCTGAATTCCTTCCATAATTTGGGTATTGTGGGACATTGCTGCTATAAACATTGGGGTGAAGGTACCCCCTTTGGATCACTACATTTGTATCCTCTGGTTAAATACCTAGTAGTGCAATTGCTGGTTTGTAGGATAGCTCTATTTTTAACTTCTTGAGGAACTGCCATACTGTTTTCCAGAGTGACTCTACCAGCTTGCATCTCCACCAACAGTGTAAGGAGTTTTGTTATTATCCACATCATCACCAAAAACTGTTGTTTCCTGACTTGTTATTTTAGCCATACTGACTGATGTTAGGTGATATCTCGTTGTGGTTTTAATTTGTATTTCCTTGAAATTGAGTGATATTGAGAATTTTTTTCCATGTACCTATTGGCCACTTAGTTGTCTTCTTTTTTTAATATTTTATTTATTTATTTGACACAGAGAGAGATCACAAGCAGGCAGAGAGGCAGGCAGAGAGAGAGAGGAGCAAGCAGGCTCCCCGCCAAGCAGAGAGCCCAATGCGGGACTCGATCCCAGGACCATGAGATCATGACCTGAGCCGAAGGTAGAGGCTTTAACCCACTGAGCCACCCAGGTACCCCTTAGTTGTCTTCTTTGATGAAATATCTGTTCATCCCTTCTGCCCATTTCCTGAATGGGTTGTTGGTTCTTTGGGTACTGAGTTTTATAAGTTCCTTATAGATTTTAGATAATAGCCCTTTATCTCTTATATCATTTGCAAATATCTTCACCCATTTTATCCATTGTCTTCTGGTTTTGTCAACTGTCTCCTTTGCTGTGCAAAATATATATATTTTTTAATCTTGATGAAGTCCCAATAGTTGGTTTTTTGCTTTTGTTTCCCTTGTCTTTGGAGATGTGTCTAGCAAGAAGTTGCTGTAGCTGACGTCACAGAAGTTGCTGTCTCTAGGATTTGGATGGATTCCTGTCTCACATTTAGGTCTTTCACCGATTTTGTGTCTATTTTTGTGTATGGTATAGTGTAAGAAAATGGTCCAGTTTCATTATTTATATATGGCAGTCCAATTTTCCTAACACTATTTTTTGAAAAGACTGTCTTTTTTTCCACCAGATATTCTTTCCTGCTTTGCCAAAGATTAGTTGACCATAGAATTGAGGGTCCATTTCTGGGTCTCTATTCTGTTTCATTGATCTATGTGTCTGTTTTTGTGCCAATACCATACTATCTTCATGATTACAGCTTTGTAACATAACTGGAAGTCTGGAATTTTTATGTCACCAGATTTGGTTTTCTTTTTCAATATTCCCTAGCTATTTGGGGTCTTTTCTTGTTCCATACAAGTTTTAAGATTGTTTGTTCTAACTCTGTGAGAAAAAAAAAATTGCTGGTGTCCTCATAGAGATTGCATTGAATGTGTAGGTTGTTCTAAGTAGCATAGATAACATAGACATTTTAACAATATTTGTTATTCCAATCCATGAGCATGGGACATTTATTTTTCCATTATTTTGTGTCTTCCTCAATTACTTTCATGAGTTTTCTACAGTTTTCTGAGTACAGATCCTTTACTTCTTTTGTTAGGTTTATTCTAAGATATCTAATGATTTTGGGTGCAATTGTAAATGGGATCAACTCCTTAATCTCTCTTTCTTCTGTTTCATTGTTGGTATATAGCAATACAACTGATTTCTGTGCATTGATTACTCTGCCATGTTGCGAAATTCCTGTATGAGTTCTAGCAATTTTAGGGTAGAGTCTTTTGGGTTTTCCACATAAAGTATCATGTCATCTGCCAAGAGCGAGAGTTTGATTCTTCTTTGGTGATTTGCATGCCTTTTATTTCCTTTTGTTGTCTGACATCTGACTAGGTCTTCTAGTACCATTGTGAACAATACTGGTGTGAGTGGGCATAACTGTTGTGTTCTGACCTTAGGAAAAAAGGTCTCAGTTTTTCCACACTGAGAATGATAGTCACTATGGGCTTTTCATATATGGCTTTTATGATATTGAGATATGTTCCTTTTATTCCTACACTGTGAAGCATTTTAATCAAGAAAGGATGCTCTCTTTTGTCAAATGCTTTTTCTACATCTATTGAGAAGATCATATGGTTCTTGTCCTTTCTTTTTTTTTTTTTTAAGATTTTATTTATTTATTTATTTGACAGAGAGAGAGATCACAAGTAGGCGGAGAGTCAGGCAGAGAGAGAGAGAGAGAAGCAGGCTCCCGCTGAGCAAAGAGCCCGATGCGGGGCTCGATCCCAGGACCCTGAGATCATGACCTGAGCCGAAGGCAGCGACTTAATCCACTGAGCCACCCAGGTGCCCCTTGTCCTTTCTTTTTAATGTGGTGTATTACATTGATCAATTTACAGATGTTGAACCACCCCTGCATCCCAGTAATAAATCCCACTTAATCCTGGTAACTAATCCTTTTAATGTACTGTTGGATCCTCTTGGCTAGTATATTGGTGAGAATTTTTGGATCCATATTCATCAGAGATACTGGTTTGTAATTCTCATTTTTGGTGAGGTCTTTGTAGTCCTGGTGTCATAGAATGAGTTTAGACATTTTCCTTCTATTTCTGTTTTTTTGAAACAGCTTCAGATGAATAGGTATGATTTCTTCTTTAAATGTTTGGTAGAATTCTCCTGGGAAGCTATCTGGTCCTGGACTCTTTTTTTTGGGGGGGGGGAGGATTTTATTTATTTATCTGACAGACAGAGATTACAAGTAGGAAAGAGAGGCAGGCAGGGAGAGAGAGGAGGAAGAAAGCTCTCTACGGAGCAGGACCCTGGGATCATGATCTGAGCCAAAAGCAGAGGCTTTAACCCACTGAGCCACCCAGGTGCCCCTCTTGTTTGTTGGGAAATTTTTTATTATTGGTTCAATATCCTTGCTGGTTATGGGTCTGTTCAGATTTTCTATTTCCTGCTGTTTCAGTTTTGGTTGTTTGTACATTTCTAAGAATGCATCCATTCTTCCAGATTGCCTAATGTTAGCATATAGTTACTCAAAATATGTTCTTATAATTGTTTGTATTTATTAGGTGTATTTTCTTAGGTGTATTTCTTAGGTTGTGATCTCTGCTTTTTTATTCGTGATTTTTTTAATGTGGGTCCTTTCTCTCTCTCTCTCTCTCTCTTTGATAAGTCTGGCCAGAGCTTCATCAATCTTTTAATTCTTTCCAAAAACCAGCTCCTAGTTTTGTTGATCTCTTCTATTGTTCTTCTGGTTTCTGTTTCATTGATTTCTCTTCTAATCTTTATTAATTCTCTTCTCCTGTTGTGTTAAAGATTTATTTGCTATTCTTTCTCTAGTTCCTTTTGGTATAAGGTTAGTTTTTGTGTTTGAGACTTTTCTTGTTTCTTGAGAAACGCTTATATTTCCATATACTTCCCTCTTAGGACTGCCTTTGTTGCATCCCAAAGATTTTGAACAGTCGTGTTTTCATTTTCATATTTTTCCCTGAATATTTTCAATTCTTCTTTAATTTCATGGTTGACCTCTTCATTCTTTAGTATGGCACTCTTTACCCTCCATATATTTTAGATCTTTCCAAATTTCCTCTTGTAATTGAGTTCAACTTTCAAAGCATTGTTGTCTGGACATGTGCAGGGGATGATCCCAAACTCTCTCTCTCTTTTTTTTTTTTCTTTTTTGGTTTAATTTACTTTTGTCATGGTTCCAAGATTCATTGTTTATGCACCACACCCAGTGCTCCATGCATTACATGTCCTTCTTAATACCCACCGCCTGGCTCAGGGCCATATGTACTCCAATGATCCCAATATTTTGGTGCCAGTTGAGACCTGATTTGTGACACATTATGTGATCTATTCTGGAGAATGTTTCATGTGCACTCAAGAAGAATGTATATTCTTTTCTTTTAGAATGGAATGTTCTGAATATATCTGTGAAGTCCATCTGGTCCCTTGGTTCCCTGTTGATCTGCTTCTTTGATGATCTGTCCATTACAGTTAGTAGAGTTAATGCCCCCTACTATTATTGTTTTATTATCAATGTGTTCCTTTAATTTTGTTATTAGTTGGTTTATATACTTGGCTGATACCATGTTAGGGGCATAAATATTTTTCAGTTGTTAGATTTTTTTTGTTTGATAGACATTTTAAGTATGATATAATGTCCTTCCTCATCTCTCATTACAGTCTTTGGTTTAAAATTTAATTGATCTGATATAAAGATTGCCACCCCAGCTCCTTTTGATGTCAGTTAGCTTGAGAAATGGTTTTCCACACCCTCACTTTAAATATGGAGTTTTCTTTGGGTCTAAAGGGAGTCCCTTGCATACAGCAAAGCAGACAGCTTTTTTTTTTTATCCAATGTGATACCTGTGTCTTCTGATTAGAGCATTTAGCTCATTTACATACAGAGTAACAAATGAAAGATACGTATTTAGTGCCACTGTATTACATGTGAAATCACTGTTTATGTATATTGTCTCCGTTCCTTTTTGGTCTATGTTACTTTTGGGCTCTCTCTTGCTTAAAGGACCCCCATTAATATCTCTTGCAGGCCTGGTCCAGTCATCAAATTCTTTTGGTTTGTTTGCACTGGAAGCTTTTTATATCTATTTTGAGTGACAATCTTGATGGATAAAATATTCTTGGCTTCACTGTTTTCTCACTTAGCACCATGAATATGTCATGCCAGCCCTTTCTGGCATTTCAGGTCTCCATGGATAAGTCTCCTGCCAGCTTAATGTTTCTACCTTTGTAGGTTAAGTACCTCTTGTCCAAGTCTGCTTTCAGGATTTTCGTTTTGTCTCTGAGATTTGAAAGCTTTGCTATCATATGTTGAGTTGTTGATCTATTTATACTGATTTTGTGGAGGGTTCTCTGTGCCTGTTGGATTTGAAAACTCATGTCTTTCCACAGATTAGGGAAGTTTGCAGGTATAATTTGCTACAATATACCTTTTGCCCCTCTCTCTTTCCTCTTCTTCTGGTGTCCCAATTATTCTAATATTGTTTCACCTTATGGTATAATTTATCTTTCAAATTCTCCCCTCGTAATCTAGCAGTTCTTTATTTCTCTTTTTCTCAGCTTTATATATTCTCCATGATTTTGTCTTCTATAACACTAACTCTCTTCTGCCTCATTTATCCTAGCAGATTGATCCTCCATTTTTATTGTATCTCATTAATAGCCTTTTTATTTCAACTTGATTAGATTTTAGTTATTTTATTTCTCCAAAAAGGGATTCTCTAGTATCTTTAATTTGTTCTTCACACCCAGTCATTATCTTTAAAATTATTATTCTGAACTTTAGTTCTGACATCTTACTTAAATCCATACTGATTAGGTCCCTGGCAGTCAGTCCTGCTTCTGGTTTTCTTTATGGAGGTGAGTTTTTCCAACTTGTAATTCTGCCCAGGGAAGAATAGATGAATGAGAGAGAAAAATACTAAAATGGCAACAATGACCCCAGAGAAATATACACTAAATAAATCAGAAGAGACCCAAACCTGCAAAAAAAAAAGCAAAAGAAAAGAAAGAGTGTGTAATAAGAGAGGTGAACAAAACAACAATACACTGGATCTTGTGTTTATTGTGGTCTGTGTGTTAGAAAAGTATGTATATTAAAATTGTAAAGAAAAACATATATTTACAAAAATTAAATTAAATTAAATTAAAGCATAGAATGTAACTGTAAAAATAATATGGACTTTGAAAAACAATCTGAAGGTTTTGAAGGGGTGGGAGGTGGGAGGTCAAGGTACCAGGTGGTGGGTATTATAGAGGGCACAGATTGCATGGAGCATTGGGTGTGGTGCAAAATAATGAATACGTATGCTGAAAATAAATAAAAATTAAATTAAAAAAAATAAAAGTAAGGAAAAAAAGAGAGAGAAAAAAAAAACAGACAGGTGAACAGAATAGAGCAATGCACTTTACCCTGGGTATATTTTGGTCTGTTTGTTAAAAGAAACTATATCCCCAAATTGTAAAGAACAAAAAAACACACACACACACATATATATATATATATATATATATATACAAAAATAATATTAAGTTCAATGAAAGTATAGAATATAACTGTAAAGATGAAAATTTAAAAAGACTTTAAAAAGGAGAGAATATCTTCAGGCAGGTGAAGAGAACAGAGGACTACTCCAGATTCTGGGAGTAATATGGTCTGTTTGTTTGAAGAAAATGAGTCCCAAAAATTATAAAAAATAAAAAGTTATATATATACAAAAATAAAATTAAGTACAATGAAAGGATAGATTATAAGTGTAAAAAGGAAAATTAAGAAAGAGTTGAGAAAATAGGAAATTGGTTGAAAAGGAAAGAGAAAAAAAAATTAAAATTCAAAGACAAAAGAATCACGAAAAAAACCACCATAAATTCTATATACTGTTTTCTGCTAGCACTAGAGTTTTGCACTTCAGTGTGATCGGTACACTTGGTCTTAGCCAGATGTTCTTGCTGATCTTCTAGGGGAGGTGTCTGTTGCACTGATTCTCAGGTGTCTTTGCCCCCAGCAGAATTGTACTGCACTTACATGGGTTCAGGCTAAGTAAGCAGCTCCAACTTGCTCTATGTGTCTTTTGTTCCCTGAAGACTTTCTGTTCTGCTTTAGAGGATGAAAATAAAAATGGCGGCCTCCCAATCTCCAGCCCCAGAACTGAAATCTCACATCCCCCCACACTCTGCAGTGCACCCTCAGGGAAAATCAGTCAATCACTCCTGTCTCTCTTGTTTCCATCCACATTTATGCCCACCCAGCCTGAGACTGAGCATTTTTATCTCAGATATGTGACCTCTGCTTCATGTCTCCAAACCCTACAAACTCCTGCCACTCTGGAGGGAGGGGGATCTCGCTACAGTTCTGCCTCTTGATGGGCCTCTGCCTCAATAGTTGTTGCCTGATCACGTGGCAGTTCAGGATTTATGGCAACACTGAGCAGAAAGTCCATTTCTGATCTCACTGCTTGCGTCTGGCTTCCCTGCTCCAATGCTTAGGAACTCTGCTGCTCTCAGGTCCCCCATTCTTTCTGTGACCCTGGGGATTTTAGGACCACTTTGTCCCACCTAGGATTCTTCCCTACTTTGCTACCTGAGAACCTTTCAGTCAGGGACACCCCTCACTGGAGCAGACTTCTAAAAATGTTCTGATTTTGTCTCCCACTGCTGTATTACTTTCCAGTAGCTGGCTTACAGGGGCTCCCTCCCCCCTTAGTTTATCTTCTCATATATGTCTCTTATTCACTTCTCCACACATCTTACCTTGTAAAAGGTGGTCACTTTTCTATTTGTAGAATTACAGCAATTATTTTATTAGCTCTCTGGTTGAGTTCACAGGTGTTCAGAATTATTCGATGGCTATCTGGCTGAATTCCAGGGACCAGATGAAACTAGTGTGCCCTACTCCTCGGCCATCTTCCTCCTCATTCATCCATTTTGAAATTATTTTTGTTATAGTATAAAACAAGTGGTCCAGTTTCATTCCTTTGCATGTTACTGTCCAGTTTTCTGAAGACCACTTGTTGAAGGTACTTTTTCCCATTGAATATTCTCTTCTAACTTTTTCAAAGATTAATTTACCATACAGTTGTGGGTTAATTTCTGGGATTTCTATTGTGTTCCATTAGTCTGCTTATCTATTCTTCTGCCAGTACCATACTGTTTTGATCAATACAGCTTTGGAATATAACTTGAAGTCCAGAATTGTGATGCCTCCAGGTGTGCTTTTCTTTATCTAGGTTGTTTTGGCTATTCAGGGTGGGGCATTTTGTGTTTCCATACAAACTGTAGGAGTGTTTGAGTTCTGTGAAAAATGCTCTTGGTATTTCGATAGGGATTTCATTAAATGTATAGATTGCTTTCAGTAGTTTAGACATTTTAAAAATATTTTTCTTCCAATCCATGAGCATCTTTCCATTTCTTTGTGTCATCTTCAATAATTTTCATTAATGTTTTATAGTTTTCAGAATACAGACGTTTCACCTCTTTGCTTAGTTTTATTCCCAATTATTTATTTATTTATTTGGTGAAAAGGAAGGAATACATTATTTATTTGTTTGTTTGTTTGTTTTTCATTATGTCCAGTTAGCCATCATGTAGTGCATCATTAGTTTTTGATGTAATGTTCAACAATTCATTAGTTGTGTATAACACCCAGCACTCATCACATGTGATGAGCAACATGTGCCCTTCTTAAAGCTATGGTCTTTGGTGTAATTATAAATGGGATGGTTTTCTTACTTCTTTTCCTGATATTTCAATATGTAATAATATAATGTGTATTATATAGAGATGCAATAGTGTTCTGCACATTGATTTTATGCCCTGTGGCTTTCTTGAATTTATCAGGTCTAGCAGATCTGTTTTTTTTTTTTTTTTTTGAGGTTTTCTATAAAGTGTATCATGTCATCTGCAAATAGTGAAAATTTGACTTCTCCATTGTCAATTTGGATTCATTTTATTTATTTTTGTCTGCCATCTAGGACTTCAAGTGCTATGTTAAATAACTCTGGTGAGAGTGGACACCTCTGTCTTTTTCCTGACAATAGAGGAAAATCTGTTTTTCCTCATGGAGGATGATATTGGGTGTGGGTTTTTCACATATAGCATTTACTGTGTTATGATATGTTCCTCTAAGCCTACTTTGTTGAAGGATTTTTACCATGAATCATGGTTGTAATTGGAATCAGACTATTTCTTGTCTCATAGAATGAATTTGGAAGTTTTCCTTTCTCTTCTATTTTTTTTTAATACTTTGGGAAGAATATGTATTAACTGTTCTTTAAATACTTGTAGAATTCTCCTGAGAATCCATCTGGTACTGGAGTTTTGTTTTTTGGGAGTTTTTAAATTATTAATTCAATTTCTTTGCAATTTCTATTTCTTCCCATTTCAGATTTGGTAATGTGTGTTTATAGGATTTTTTTTTTATTTCTCCCAGGCTGCCCAGTTTTGGGGCATATACTTTTTCACAATATTCCCTTATAATTGTTTGTATTTCTGTGGTGTTGTTTGTTTCTACTCTCCCATGCATGATTTTATTTATTTATTTACTTTTTCTTTCTATCTGATGCATCTGGCTAGTGGTTTATTAATTTTGTTAATTAAAAAAAAACAGCTCCTAGTTTCATTGATTTGTTCTTTTGTTTTTCAGTTTCTATATAATTTATTTCTGCTGTAATTTTTATTATTTCTTCCTTCTCCTGGTTTTTGGCTTTGTTTGTTTTTTTGTCTAGCCTTGCATGTAAAGTTTAGTTGTTTACTTGAGATTCTTCTTTTTTTTTTTTTTTAAAGATTTTATTTATTTATCAGAGGAAGAGAGGGGGAGAGAGCGAGCACAGGCAGACAGAATGGCAGGCAGAGGCAGAGGGAGGAGCAGGCTCCCCGCCGAGCAAGGAGCCGGATGCGGGACTCGATCCCAGGACGCCGGGATCATGAACTGAGCTGAAGGCAGCTGCTTAACCAACTGAGCCACCGAGGCGTCCCACTTGAGATTCTTCTTGCTGTTTGAGCTAGACCTGTATTGGTCTATACTTCCTTCTTAAGACAACTTTTGCTGTTTCCCAAAGGTATTATACTGTTGTTTTTCATTTTCATTTGTTTTGTATGTAAAATGTTATTTCTTCTTTGATTTCCTGATTGACCTATTTATTGTTTAGTAGCATGTTGTTTAAATTCCATGTAATTGTGGTATTTCCAAACATTTTCTTATAGAACTTTGCTAAAAGTAAACTTCTAGTTGCATCATGTTGTGCTCAGAATAGGTGTATGGTATGAATTCAATCTTTTTGTACCTATTGAGGCCCGTTTTTTGACATATTATGTGATCTATTCTGGAAAGCGTTCCATGTGCACTTGGAAAATAATGTATATTCTGCTCTTTTAGGATGGAATGTTCTGAATATATCTTCTAAGTCCATCTGTTCCAGGGTGTCATTTAAAGCTATTGTTTCCTTGTTTATTTTCTATTTAAATTGTCTATCCATCGATGTAAGTGGGGTGTTAAAGTACCCTACTATTATTGTATTATTTTCAGTTAGTTCCTTTGCATTTGTTACTGAAGTTTTATATAATCAGGTGCCTAAATATTTGCATTTGTTAGAATTTATTTATTTTATTTTTTTAAGATTATTTATTTATTTATTTGAGAGAGAGACAGTGAGAGAGATCATGAGCGAGGAGACGGTCAGAGAGAGAAGCAGACTCCCGGTGGAGCTAGGAGCCCAATGTGGGACTCGATCCCGGGACTCCAGGATCATGACCTGAGCCGAAGGCAGTCGTCTAACCAACTGAGCCACCCAGGCGTCCCGCATTTGTTAGAATTTAGTATTGGATTGTTTCCTTCATGATTATAGAAGTTCCCCCCTTGGTCTCCTATTATAGTCTTTGTTTTATAATCTAGTTTGTCTGATATAAGTATTGTTACTCCAGCTTTCTTTTGCCATCCCTTTGCATGATAGATGTCTCCATCTACTTACTTTCTTTTTTAAAAAAAAATATTTTATTTATATATTAGACACAGAGAAAGAGAGCATAAGCAGGGAAAATAGCAGAGGGAGAGGGAGAAGTAGATTCATTGCTGAGCAGGGACCCTTATGCAGGGCTCAATCCCAGGACACCAGGATCATGACCTGAGCTGAAGGCAGATATTTAATGAATGAACAACCCAGTTGCCCCTCTCCTTCCATTACTTTCAGTCTGCAGATGTCTTTAGGTCTAAAATGTGTCCTTTGTAGGCAACATATAGATGGTTCTTGTTTAATTATCCATTCTATTACCCTATGTGTTTTGATTAGAGCAGTTAGTACATTTATTTTCACTGTAATTTTGGATACATATGTACTTAATGACATTTTGCTACCTATTTTGTCATTGTTTCTGAAGATTTTCTTTGATTATTTCTTGTTTTGTCAGTTTTGTTATTTCCTTCCACTCAAAGTGTTCCCTTTAATATTTCTTGCAGGACTGGATTAGTGGCCATGAACTTTTTTAGTTTTTGTTGTCTGGAAAATTATTTATCTCTCCTATTTTGAATCATAGCCTTGCTGGATAAAGTATTTTTGGCTGCAGAATTTTCCCATTTGGGACTTTGAATATATCATGCCACTTCCTTCTCACATAGCAAGTTTCTTTTGAGAAACTTCCAGCTAGTCTTATGGGTTTTCCCTTTTAAGGTAAGAACTTTTGTCTTACTGCCGTTAAGATTTTCTCTTTATCATTAGATTTTGGAGATTTATTATAATATGTCTTGGTGTTTTCCTGCTTTTGTTGATTTTGATAGAAGTTCTCTGTGCCTCCTGGGTTTAGATGTCTATTTTATTCCCCAGATTAGGTACATTTTCTGCTTTTATTTCGTCAAATAATTTTTCTGCCCCTCTTCTCTCTTTTCTTCTGAGACCTCCATAATACAACTGTTATTATGTATGACGGAGTCACTGAGCACCCTAGGTCTACTCTCCAGTTTCACGATTCTTTTTTCTCTCTCTCTTTTTTATAGATTCAGTACTTTGTCCATTTCTTTGTCTTCTAGGTCACTAATTTATTTCTCTGCCTCTTCCAGACTCCTGTTCACTGCAAGTATGCTTCTAAACTCTATTGCACTATTCATCTCTGATTCTTTTTTAACTCTTCTATCTCTATGTTAAGGGTCTCACTGATATCTTCTATTCTTTACTCAAGCACAGTGAGTATACTTATGCCTGTTGTTTTAAATTATTTATTAAGCCTGTTACATATATCTCATTTGCTTTAACTTTGGCTTTGACCTTATCTTTTTCTTTCATTTTGGATAAATTCCTCAATCTTTGCATTTTGTCTAAGTCTCTGTCTTCTTCTCTGTGTTAGTAAAGCCAGTTATGTTTCCTGCTCTTGACAGTGACAGCCTTATGAAGAGGCCATGTAGTGGTCAAGTACTTTCATTTCAGAGAGTGTCTCCAATGTAAGCTTATTGTACTCTGATATTGTGTTTTGGCTGCTCTATACTTCAGACCAGCCATATACTGCTGTGGTCAGTGTTTGATCCTTGGCCTAAATGCAGTGAGATTTAACTAAGTGTGCTCATGTCAGCTTGTAAAATGAGATGTGACACCACCTCTATCAGAACAGAGGCCCTGAAAAACTCTCTTGTCAGGAGATGCAATACGGGGAGGGGTTTGTTCTGGTGCTCTAGGGGTGGAACCAGATGTGCTGAGACTCAATCAGAGGTGTCTGAGAAAGAAAGTCACACTGGAGTGCATGAGGTGGGGTTTGGTGTAAGCATGAGAGGTGGCAAGTATATGTTCTGAACGGCTTCCATCAGGTGTCTCTGTTTATACTGAGGGGCAAAGGAGGGAAATGGCACCAAACATCTCCTTTGTTCCCAAAGAGGTATCTCTGTGAATACTGCCTCTCTTGGACATGGTCTGAGAAGAACAAATAATCTCCCCATTGTGTACCCCAGGCTCTCTTCAGATCACTGTTTCCACATTGTCTCCCCCCAAAACGTTTGCATTCCTTCTCTCTAGGAACAGTGCAGCCTAACCTAGACAAGCCCACTGGTTATAGGCTTTAGCTTTACTGGTTGCAAGAACTAATGAAATTCAGCCCCTCTTGTTTTCCCAGCCAGTGGCTTTGGGGAAATGTTCTCCTTCTGTGTTACCCTGTGTGCTCCTATCTCACACTATTATCTTTTATTATGACTCCCTTCCCTCCCCAGCATACAGCCATTTATCTCCTAAATCATGCCCTGGACTTCCAATCATCTTCAGTATGGTCTCCTCTTCTCACATTAGTTGTGGAATTTGTTCTTTCTGTCTTCAGGTCAATTTCTGGGGTTAGAGATGATCTGATGATTACCTAGTTGTGTTCATGGGATGAGCTGAACCTAGGTTCCTCCTACTCTGCCACTGTTTTCTTCTCTCTTTAAGGAGTACAGTTTTAAGTCTTCTTCTGTATACGTGGTTTGTAAAATGTGTTTCTTAAAGCTTTATATGCAAGAAATCTTTCAAGAGCTTTGCAAATAGTTTGTTCAGAATTCCTTTTTAAAATATGTACTGGTTTTCTGATTCCATACAAATTTCAGGATTGTTTGTTCCAGCACTTTGAAAAATGCTGCTGGAATTTTTATTGCAATGGCACTGAAAGTATAGATTACTCTGGACAATGTAAGACATTTTTTTAAAGATTTTATTTATTTATTTGACAGACACAGATCACAAGTAGGCAGAGAGGCAGGCAGGGAAGGGGGGGAGCAGGGTCCCCTCTAAGCAGAAAGCCTGATGGGGGGCTTGATCCCAACACCCTGAGATCATGACCTGAGCTGAAGGCAGAGGCTTAACCCACTGAGCCTCCCAGGCTCCCCCAATATAAACATTTTACAATGTTTATTCTTCCGATCCATGAGCATAGAAAGTTTTTTGATCATTTTGTGTCTTCTTCAATTTCTTTCATGAGCGCTCTGTAGTTTCTTGAGTACAGATCGTTACATCTTTGGTTAGGTTTATTCCAAGGTACCTTGGATTAGATAGATTAGATTGATTCTATAATTTCCCTTTCTATATTTTCATTGTTAGTGTATAAGAAAGCAACAGATTTCTGTTCATTGATTTTGCATCCTGCCACATTACTGAATTGCTGTATGAGTTTCAGTAATTTGGGGGTGGGGTCTTTGGTGTTTTCCACATAAAGTATCATGTTATCTGTAAAGAGAGTTTGACTTCTTTACCAATTTGAATACCTTTAATTTATTTTTCTTCTCTGATCACTGTTGTTAGGACTTCTAGTACTATGATGAACAACAGTGGTGAAGGTGGGCATCCTTGTTGTATTCCTGATCTCAAAGGGAAGGCTGTGAGCTGAGAATGATATTTGCTGTGGGTATTTCATAGATGGATTTTATGAAGTTGAAGAATGTTCCCTCTATACTTATACTTTGAAGAGTTTTAATCAGGAAAGGGTGCTGTATTTTGTCATTGAATTTCCTGCATCAATTGAGAGGACAATGTGATCTTCTCTCTTCTCTTATTGATTTGTTCTATCACATTTATCAATTTGTAAAAGTTACCACCTTTGCATTCCTGGGACAACTCTCACCTGGTCATGGTGGACAAACTTTTAATGTACCGTTGGATTTTATTAGCTAGGATCTGGTTGAGAATCTTGGTATCCATATAATCAGAGATAATGGTTTGAAATTCCCATTTTTGTTGGGGTCTTGGCTTGGTTTGGGGATCGGGGTATTGCTGGCTTCATAGAAAGAGTCTGGAAGTATTCCTTCTATTTCAATTTTTTTGAAACAGCTTCAGGAGAATAGGCACTATTTGTTCTTTGAATGGTAGAATTGCCCAGGGAATCCATCAGGTCCTAGGCTCTTGTTTTTGGGGAAAATTTTGATCACCCCTTCAATCTCTTTAATAGATATTTATCTATTCATGTTGTCAATTTCTTCTTGTTTGTGTTGGAAGTTATAGGTTTCCTGGAATGCATCCATTTTCTTCTAGGTTGCTTAACTTATTAGCAAACAATTGTTGATAATAATTTCTGATGATCGTTTCTATTTTCTTGGTGTTAGTCGTGATCTCTCCCCTTTCACTCATAATTTTATTAATTTGGGTCCTCTCTCTTTTCTTTTGGATTAATTTGGCCAATGGTCTATCGATTGTATTAATTCTTTCAAAGTCATCAAATCACTAAGGAAATGTTGAAAAAAAAAAGATGTGGGGGCATCACATTGTCTGATTTCAAGCTTTATTACAAAGCTGTTATCACCAAGACAACCTGATAATGGCACAAAAACAGACACATAGACCAATGGCACAGTAGAGAGCCCAGATATGGACCCTCAACTCTATGGTCAAATAATCTTCGACAGAGGAGGAGTCAAGATTGCAGAGAAGTAGCAGGCTGAGACTAATTCAGCTACCAGGAGATCAGCTAGATAGCTTATCTAAAGATTGCAAACACCTGAAAATCCATCAGCAGATCAAAGAGAAGAACAGCAATTCTGGAAACAGAAGAACAACCACTTTCTGAAAGGTAGGACCGGCGGAGAAGTGAATCCAAAGCGACAGGAAGATAGACCCCGGGGGGAGGGACCGGCTCCCTGCAAGCAGCTGAGCAACGGAGCACAAAATCGGGACTTTTAAAAGTCTGTTCCGCTGAGGGACATTGCTCCAGAGGCTAAACCGGGGTGAAGCCCACGCGGGGTCAGCGTGGCCTCAGGTCCCGCAGGGTCACAGAAGGATCAGGGGTGTCTGAGTGTCGCAGAGCTTGCGGGTATTGGAACGGGAAAGCCGGCTACAGAGACAGAGCCAACAGTAAGATCACAGCTCGGTGTTACCTTGAACCGGTTGCAGGCTCGGTGAGCTCGGAGCGCGGCCGGAGGTCAGGCAGACAGGAGCCTGGGGCCTGGGCTCTCAGCTCCAACGGGCCGGAGACCAGGAGGCCGCCATTTGTATTCCCATCCTCTGGAACTCTATGGAAAGCGCTCAGGGAACAAAAGCTCCTGAAAGCAAACCCGAGCAGATTACTCACCCCGGCCCCTGGTAAGGGCGGTACAATTCCACCTGGGGCAAAGACACTTGAGAATCACAACATCAGGCCCCTCCCCCAGAAGATGAACAAGAAATCCAGTCTAGACCAAGTTCGCCTACGAAGGAGTGCAGTTTCAATACCAAGGAGAGCAGCAGAATTCAAGAGGAGGAGAAAGCAAAGCACGGAACTCATGGCTTTTTCCTTGTGATTTTTTAGTCTTGCAGTTAATTTAATTTTTTTCTTTTTCATTTTTTGTTTTTTTTCTCGCCTTCTGGTATTTTTTTGTTAACTTTTACCTTTTTCATTTTTAACGTTTTTTAACTAGTTTATCCAATATATATATATTTTCTTTTTTATATTTTTCTTAGGTGTTTTCGTTTTTTAAATTCTTTTCTTTTCTTTCTTTTTCTTTTTTCTTTCTTCCTTTTTGAACAACTTTTTATCCCCTTTCTACACCCTCACGATTTGGGATCTCTTCTAATTTGGTTAAAGCATATTTTCCTGGGGTTGTTGCCACCCTTTTAGTATTTTACTTGCTCCTTCATATACTCTTATCTGGACAAAATGACAAGACGGAAAAATTCAACATAAAAAAAAGAACAAGAGGCAGTAGCGAAGGTTAGGGACTTAATCAATACAGACATTGGTAATATGTCAGATCTAGAGTTCAGAATGACAATTCTCAAGGTTCTAGACGGGCTCGAAAAAGGCATGGAAGATATTAGAGAAACCCTCTCGAGAGATATAAAAGCCCTTTCTGGAGAAATAAAAGAACTAAAATCTAACCAAGTTGAAATCAAAAAAGCTATTAATGAGGTGCAATCAAAAATGGAAGCTCTCACTGCTAGGATAAATGAGACAGAAGAAAGAATAAGTGATATAGAAGACCAAATGAGAGAGAATAAAGAAGCTGAGCAAAAGAGGGACAAACAGCTACTGGACCACGAGGGGAGAATTCGAGAGATAAGTGACACCATAAGACGAAACAACATTAGAATAATTGGGATTCCAGAAGAAAAAGAAAGAAAGAGGGGAGCAGAAGGTATACTGGAGAGAATTATTGGGGAGAATTTCCCCAATATGGCAATAGGAATGAGCATCAAAATTCAGGAGGTTCAGAGAATGCCCCTCAAAATCAATAAGAATAGGCCCATACCCTGTCACCTAATAGTAAAATTTACAAGTCTCAGTGACAAACAGAAAATCCTGAAAGCAGCCCGGGAAAAGAAGTATGTAACATACAATGGTAAAAATATTAGATTGGCAGCTGACTTATCCACAGAGACCTGGCAGGCCAGAAAGAGCTGGCATGATATTTTCAGAGCACTAAACGAGAAAAACATGCAGCCAAGAATACTATATCCAGCTAGGCTATCATTGAAAATAGAAGGAGAGATTAAATCCTACCAGGACAAAAACAAAAACTAAAAGAATTTGCAAACAACAAACAAGCTCTACAGGAAATATTGAAAGGGGTCTTATAAGCAAAGAGAGAGCCTACAAGTGGTAGATCAGAAAGGAACAGAGACCATATACAGTAACAGTCACCTTACAGGCAATACAATGGCACTAAATTCATATCTCTCAATAGTTACCCTGAATGTTAATGGCATTACCTAAATGCCGCTGTCAAAAGACACAGGCTATCAGAATGGATAAAAAAACAAAACCCATCTATATGTTGCCTCCAAGAAACTCATTTTAAGCCCGAAGACACCTCCAGATTTAAAGTGAGGGGGTGCAAAATAATATACCATGCTAATGGACATCAGAAGAAAGCAGGAGTGGCAATCCTTATATCAAATCAATTAGATTTTAAGCCAAAGACTATAATAAGAGATGAGGAAGGACACTATATCATACTCAAAGGGTCTCTCCAACAAGAAGGGTTAACAATTTTAAATATCTATGCCCTCAACGTGGGAGCAGCCAACTATATAAACCAATTAATAACAAAATCAAAGAAACACATCAACAATAATACAATAATAGTAGGGGACTTTAACACTCCCCTCACTGAAATGGATAGATCATCCAAGTAAAAGATCAGCAAGGAAATAAATGCCTAAAACGACACACTGGACCAGATGGACATCACAGATATATTCAGAACATTTCATCCCAAAGCAACAGAATACACATTCTTCTCTAGTGCGCATGGAACATTCTCCAGAATAGAACACATCCTCGGTCCTAAATCAGGACTCAACCGGTATCAAAAGATTGGGATCATTCCCTGCATATTTTCAGACCACAATGCTCTAAAGCTAGAACTCAACCACAAAAGGAAGTTTGGAAACAACCCAAATAAATGGAGACTAAACAGCATCCTTCTAAAGAATGAATGGGTCAACCGGGAAATTAAAGAAGAATTGAAAGAAATCATGGAAACAAATGATAATGAAAATACAATGGTTCAAAATCTGTGGGACACAAAAAGGCAGTCCTGAGAGGAAAATATATAGTGGTACAAGCCTTTATCAAGAAACAAGAAAGGTCTCAGGTACACAACCTAACCCTACACCTAAAGGAGATCGAGAAAGAACAAGAAAGAAATCCTAAGCCCAGCAGGAGAGAGAAATCATAAAGATCAGAGCAGAAATCAATGAAATAGAAACCAAAAAAAGAATAGAACTAATCAACGAACCTAGGAGCTGGTTCTTTGAAAGAATTAATAAAATTGATAAACCCCTGGCCCGACTTATCAAAAAGAAAAGAGAAAGGACCCAAATAAATAAAATCATGAATGAATGAAGAGAGATCACAACTAACACCAAAGAAATACAAACTACCATAAGAACATACTATGAGCAACTCTACGCCAATAAATTTGACAATCTGGAAGAAATGGAAGCATTCCTAGAAACATATAAGCTACCACAACTGAACCAGGAAGAAATAGAAAGCCTGAACAGACCCATAACCAGTAAGGAGATTGAAACAGTGGTTAAAAATCTCCAAGCAAACAAAAGCCCGGGGGAATTCTAACAAACATTTAAAGAACTTATTCCTATTCTTCTGAAACTGTTCCAAAATATAGAAATGGAAGTAAAACTTCCAAACTCATTTTATGAGGCCAGCATCAGCTTGATCTCAAAACCAGACAAGGATCCCATGAAAAAAGAGGGCTATAGACCAATATCCTTGATGAACACAGGTGCGAAAATTCTCACCAAAATACTAGCCAATAGGATTCAACAGTACATTAAAAGGATTATTCACCACGACCAAGTGGGATTTATTCCAGGGCTGCAAGGTTGGTTCGACGTCCGCAAATCAGTCAATGTGATACAACACATCAATAAAAGAAAGAACAAGAACCATATGATACTCTCCATAGATGCTGAAAAAGCATTTGACAAAGTATAGCATCCCTTCCTGATTGAAACTCGTCAAAGTGTAGGGATAGAGGGCACAGACCTCAATATCATCAAAGCCATCTATGAAAAACCTACCACAAATATCATTGTCAATGGAGAAAAACTGAAAGCTTTTCCGCTAAGGTCAGGAACACGGCAGGGATGTCCATTATCACCACTGCTATTCAACATAGTACTAGAGGTCCTAGCCTTAGCAATCAGACAACAAAAGGAAATTAAAGGCATCCAAATCGGCAAAGAAGAAGTCAAACTATCACTCTTTGCAGATGATATGATACTATATGTGGAAAACCCGAAAGACTCCACTCCAAAACTGCCAGAACTTATACAGGAATTCAGTAAAGTGTCAGGATATAAAATCAATGCACAGAAATCAGTTGCATTTCTCTACACCAACAGCAAGACAGAAGAAAGAGAAATTAAAGAGTCAATCCCATTTACAATTGCACCCAAAACCATAAGATACTTAGGAATAAACCTAACCAAAGAGCCACAGAATCTATACTCAGAAAACTATAAAGTACTCATGAAAGAAATTGAGGAAGACTCAAAGAAATGGAAAAATGTTCCATGCTCCTGGATTGGAAGAATAAATATTGTGAAAATGTCTATGCTACCTAAAGCAATCTACACATTTAATGCAATTCCTATCAAAGTACCAACCATCTTTTTCAAAGAAATGGAACAAATAATTCTAAAATTTATATGGATCCAGAAAAGACCTAGAATAGCCAAAGGGATATTGAAAAAGAAAGCCAACGTTGGTGGCATCAGAATTCCGGACTTCAAGCTCTATTACAAAGCTGTCATCATCAAGACAGCATGGCACTGGCACAAAAACAGACCCATAGATCAATGGAACAGAATAGAGAGCCCAGAAATAGATGCTCAACTCTATGGTCAACTAATCTTCGACAAAGCAGGAAAGAATGTCCAATGGAAAAAAGACAGCCTCTTCAATAAATGGTGCTGGGAAAACTGGACAGCCACATGCAGAAAAATGAAATTGGATGATTTCCTTACACCACACACAAAAATAGACTCAAAATGGATGAAGGACCTCAATGTACGAAAGGATTCCATCAAAATCCTTGAGGAGAACACAGGCAGCAACCTCTTCGACCTCAACTGCAGCAACATCTTCCTAGGAACAACGCAAAAGGCAAGGGAAGCAAGGGCAAAAATGAACTATTGGGATTTCATCAAGATCAAAAGCTTTTGCACAGCAAAGGAAACAGTTAACAAAATCAAAAGACAACTGACAGAATGGGAGAAGATATTTGCAAACGACATATCAGATAAAGGACTAGTGTCCAGAATCTATAAAGAACTTAGCAAACTCAACACCCAAAGAACAAATAATCCTATCAAGAAATGGGCAGAGGACATGAACAGACATTTCTGCAAAGAAGACATCCAGATGGCCAACAGACACATGAAAAAGTGCTCCATATCACTCGGCATCAGGGAAATACAAATCAAAACCACAATGAGATATCACCTCACACCAGTCAGAATGGCTACAATCAACAAGTCAGGAAATGACAGATGCTGGCGAGGATGTGGAGAAAGGGGAACCCTCCTACACTGTTGGTGGGAATGCAAGCTGGTGTAGCCACTCTGGAAAACAGCATGGAGGTTCCTCAAAATGTTGAAAATAGAACTGCCCTATGACCCAGCAATTGCACTATTGGGTATTTACCCTAAAGATACAAACGTAGTGATCCAAAGGGGGCACGTGCACCCGAATGTTTATAGCAGCAATGTCCACAATAGCCAAACTATGGAAAGAACCTAGATGTCCATCAACAGATGAATGGATCAAGAAGATGTGGTACATATACACAATGGAATACTATGCAGCCTTCAAAAGAAATGAAATCTTGCCATTTGTGACAACATGGATGGAACTAGAGTGTATCATGCTTAGTGAAATAAGTCAAGCAAAGAAAGACAACTATCATATGATCTCCCTGATATGAGGAAGTGGTGATGCAACATGGGGGCTTAAGTGGGAATCAGAAGAATAAATAAAACAAGATGGGATTGGGAGGGAGACAAACCATAAGTGACTCTTAATCTCACAAAACAAACTGAGGGTTGCTGGGGGGAGGGGGTTTGGGAGAAGAGGATGGGATTATGGACATTGGGGAGGGTATGTGCTTTGGTGAGTGCTGTGAAGTGTGTAAACCTGGTGATTCACAGACCTGTACCCCTGGGGATAAAAATATATGCTTATAAAAAATAAAAAATTCAAAAAAAATAATCTTCGACAAAACAGGACAAAATATACAGTGGAAAAAAGACAGTCTCTTCAATAAATGGTGCTGCGTAAACTGGGCAGCTATATGTAGAAGGATGAAAATCGACAATTCTCTTATACCGTACACAAAGATAAACTCAAAATGGATAAAAGACCTCAACGTGAGACAAGAATCTATCAAAATCATAGAGGAGAACATAGGCAGTAACCTCTTTGACATTAACCACAACAACTTCTGTCAAGACATGTCTCCAAAGGCAAAGGGAACAAATTCAAAAATGAACTTTTGGGACTTCATCAAGATCAAAAGCTCTGCACAGCAAAGGAAATGTTAACAAAACAAAGAAGGAACTTATGGTGAGGGAGAAGATATCCACAAATGACACTAAAAGCTTCTGCACAGCAAAGGAAATGGTTAACAAAACAAAGAAGGAACCTATGGCGAGGGAGAAGATATCCACAAATGACACTACAGACAAAGGGCTTATATCCAAGATCTATAAAGAACTCCTCAAATTCAACACCCAAAAACTAGATAATCATTTAAAAAAAAAAGGGGTGGGGTAGAAGACATGAACAGACACTTCTCCAAAGATGACATACAAATGGTTTACAGACACATGAAAAAAAAATGTTCTTCATCATTAGCCATCAGGGAAATTCAAATCAAAACCACACTGAAGGAGGGGACAAGATGGTGGGGGAGTAGGAGGAGGCGCCTTTTCAGCTGGTACCCCATAGTGAGCTGGTTACCTACCAAAGAACTCCGATCACCCATGAAATCAGCCTGAGATCAGAATTATCCATGTTTGGATCTCTACTGGGGCAGAAGACACCAGTGGGCAGGTACAGCAGAGTGGGAACGGTGGATTGATATTGGAAGATAAACAAAAGGGGGAGGGAGCCACCAGAGGCGACCGGTTGGAAAGTAATACCCCAATACGAGCGAGAGTGCCCTGCGTCTGGGGACCAGCATTAACTTGGAGACTGGTTGAAAGCACTCCAAAAGAGCAAAGGATCACGGGGGGAAATTGTGGGAATCGGGGTGGCTAGGGACAGGGGCTTAAGTCCCTGGTCCCAGGACAGCCTCCCTGGTGCTGAGGCAGAGAGAGTGTGGCGGAGAAACCAGGTCTTGGTCCCTAAGCCACCAGCGCGCCCAAGAATGCGTGGGTTCTAGCTCCTGTGAGGGGATGGGAGCCACGCCAGTCGGCAGAATGCGGAAGCCCTACCACAAAGCTTGAGACACGTGGCATGTCCCTCATGCTCCCCTGAGTTACAAAGGCTGGGCCAGCGCTCTTTGACCCATGCCATTGTTTCAAAGGCTAAGCCGCGCGCCCCAAACTCTCCCTTGACAGAGGTGCACAAAAGCCCAGCCTGGTGCTTACAGACCTGCGCCCCATTCTCAGTGCCTGAGATGTGCGCGCGACCCATAGCTGCCCCTGAAAAAGGTGCGCGCAAGCCGGGCACTCCCAGCCGGGGCCAGTGGCAAAATCTAAGTGTGTGATCGCTGCTTGGAACCTCTCTGGCAGTCGGGAGCTCCCAGACAGCTGCCACTGCCTTGGCTTTGGGTACAAGCAAAAGATCCTGGGCCCCCACGGTCTGCAACTTGGAACCTGCTCTGCCAGCGGCCAAGGGGGAACTTATTTAGGCTCTGCACCCAGACTGAGGCTTCTCTCTGAGAGGGAGATCAGGGTGTGGTTTGTTTTCCTCTAAAACTACAAAAACCATCAAAGGCGGTCAAGGTGAGAGAAAAAAAAAGTGAACAAGCATAAAAACCGCCAGAGAACAAAAGCCTGAAAAAAACCAGTTTCCTCAGAGCCTACCCCCTTGAGGGGGGTGGGAGGACTTAACTCAGGAAACTTCATTGACTGACAACCCACGTGGCAGACCCCTCCCCCAGAAAACAAACCAAGAAAGAAAAAAAAAAAGAGGAAAAAGAAAAGACTACAAGAGAACAACCACTACTTCATAGGAAAACTTGTATTGTTCACTCGTTCCCACTATTCCGGTTTTTTTTTTTTTTTTTTTACACATAGGTAATTTTTTTAACCTATTTACCATCACAGTGAGCTGTACAGTACATCAAATTCCATAATACCTTTATAACCTGAGCTTTTTGATACATGCATCTTTGTTTTTCTTTTGCATTTTTATTTTTTGAATTCCTTTTTTAAAATTTTAGTTTAGTTTAGTCTAGTTTATTCCTTTTTATTTTTATCCTCTAATATTTATATAGAGTTAAACTTCAAAGTAATCCCCTTTCCGCAATCAATACTACCCCTATAAGTAAACCAATTTTTAATCCCCTTTATCTTAGGAAAGTTGAGTCCTTTAACAAAGATATCAAGATACATCCAGGAAGAATCAAAACAACATTCCTCGCACACACTGAGAATTTATAAGAACTCCCCCATCTTCTTTCACCATAGTTTCTCTGTTTTTTGTGTTTTTCCTGAGAGGATATAAATTTTACACTTGGGTTTCTTTTTGACGAGGTTCTTTCTTTATTTGCATATATATATTTTTTTCTCTTCTCATATACTTGTATCAGTCTTTTTATATCTTTTTTTGTCTACTTCATAAATCTTACCTTGGGGCCCATCTGGGATGAACCTTCTTTTTTATCTTCCATTTCTTTCCTGTCTCTCTCTCTCTTTTTTTCCTTCTTTTCTTTTCTTTATCTTTATCTTTTTCTTTTTCTTTTTCTTTTCCTTTGTCTCTCCTTTGGGTGGGGAATCCTGATTGCTCAGAAGTATTCCAGGGTGCACCTTGACTGCACCACAGTTGATACATCCAGCTACTTCTGTTCAGTCATCTCCCACCAAAATGACTAGGAGGAGGAATGCCCAACAGCAGAAAAATACAGAGGATGGACCTTCTGCAACAGAGCTAACGGCTATCAACATAGACAATATGTCGGAAAGAGAATTCAGGCTAACAATTATCCAGGCAATAGCTAGGTTGCAGAAAGCCATGGATAACCAAAAAGAATTGATTTGGGCTGAACTGAAAGCGACCAGACTGGATGTTCACAATGTTAGGATGGAGCTTAAAGCTACGAGGGAGGAGGTTCACAATGCTCTCAATGAGTTCCAATCTAATCTAAACTCTCTCAAAGCTAGGGTAACTGAGACAGAAGATAGAATTAGTGATCTGGAAGACAAACAGTTAGAGATAAAGGATCATGAGGAAGCCTGGATCAAACAGCTTAGAAACCACGAAAACAGAATCAGGAAAATAAATGATGCCATGAAGCATTCCAACGTCAGAATTATTTGAATCCCTGAAGGGGAGTAGAAAGAAAGAAGTCTAGAAGATATAGTGGAACAAGTCCTTCATGAAAATTTTCCCAATCTCGTGAATGGAACCAGCATTCATGTACTAGAGGCTGAACGGTCTCCACCCAAGATTATATATTCCAAAAAAAACATCAAGACACCTGATAGTCAAATTGAGGAATTATAATTATAGGTATAATCTCTTGAAAGCCGCCAGGGCAAAGAGGCTCCTTAGTTACAGAGGAAAGCCCATCAGAATAACGTCAGACCTGTCCACAGAGACCTGGCAAGCCAGAAGAGGCTGGCAAGATATACTCAGGGCACTAAATGAGAAGAACATGCAGCCAAGGATACTTTATCCAGCAAGACTGACATTCAAAATGGATGGAGAGATAAAGAGTTTCCAAGACCGGCAAGGCTTAAAAGACTATGCAGCCACCAAGCCGACACTGTAGGAAATATTAAGGGGGCTTCTTTAAAGGAGGAAAAATCCCAAGAATAGCATTGAACAGAAATATAGAGAAAGTCTACAGAAAGAAAGACTTCAAAGGTAACTCGATGTCAATAAAAACGTATCTATCAATAATCACTCTCAATGTGAATGGCCTAAATGCACCCATAAAACGGCACAGGGTTGCAGATTGGATAAAATGATAGGACCCATCCCTATTTTGTCTACAAGAGACCCATTTTGAACCTAAAGTTACACCCAAACTGAAAGTAAAGGGATGGAGAAGCATCTTTCATGCCAATGGGCCTCAAAAGAAGGCTGGGGTAGCGATTTTCATATCAGATAAATTAGACTTCAAACTAAAGACTCTAGTCAGAGATACAGAAGGACACTACATAATCCTTAAAGGGACTATCCACCAAAATGATCTAACAATTGTAAATATATATGCTCCCAATATGGAAGCAGCCAATTACTTAAGAAAACTGTTAATCAAGATAAAGAGTCATATTGATATGAATACACTAATCGTAGGAGATCTTAACACACCTCTATCAGAAATAGACTGATCATCGAAGCAGAAAATCAATAAAGAAACAAGAGCATTGAATGACACATTGGACCAGATGGACCTCATAGATATATACAGAACATTGCACCCTAAAACAACAGAATACTCATTCTTCTCAAGTGCACATGAAACCTTCTCCAGAATAGACCACATAATGGGTCACAAATCAGGACTCAACCTATACCAAAAGACTAAGATTATTCCCTGCATATTCTCAGATCACAATGCTTTGAAACTGGAGCTCAATCACAAGAAAAGTTCAGAAAGAACTCAAACACCTGGAAGCTAAAGACCACCTTGCTTAAGAATGCTTGGATCAACCAGGAGATCAAAGAAGAACTGAAATAATTCATGGAAACCAATGAGAATGAAGACACTTCGGTCCAAAACCTATGGGATACAGCAAAGGCTGTCCTAAGGGAGAAATACATAGGCATCCAAGCCTCTCTCAAAAAAATTGAAAAATCCAGAATACACCAGCTATCTCTACACCTTAAAGAACTGGAGAATCAACAACAAATCAAACCAACTCCACACATAAGAAGGGAAATCATCAAGATTAGAGCTGAGATCAATAAGGTAGAAACCAGGGATACAGTAGAACGTATCAATAAAACTAGAAGCTGGTTTTTTGAAAGAATCAATAAGATCAATAATTGGCCACACTATTCCAAAAGAAAAGAGAGAAAGCCCAAATTCATAAAATTATGAATGAAAAGGGAGAGATCACAACGAACACCACGGAAGTGGAAACAGTCATCAGAAGTTATTATCAACAGTCATATGCCAATAAGCTTAGCAAACTAGATGAAATGGATGCATTCCTGGAAAAATATAAACTACCAAAACTGAACCAGGAATAAATCGACAACCTGAATAGACTGATATCTAATAACGAGATTGAAGCAGTGATCAAAAACCTCCCAAAAAACAAGAGCCCAGGACCTGGCGGATTCCCTGGGGAATTCTACCAAACCTTCAAAGAAGAAATAACACGTATTCTCCTGAAGCTGCTTCAAAAAATTGAAGCAGAAGGAAAACTTCCAGACTCTTTCTATGAAGCCAGCATTACCCTGATCCCCAAACCAGGCAAAGACCTTACCAAAAAGGAAAATTTTAGACCAATATCACTGATGAATATGGATGCTAAGATTTTCCATCAGAAAGGATGAAAACCCAACTTTTGTAGCAAAATGGACGGGACTGGAAGAGATTATGCTGAGTGAAATAAGTCAAGCAGAGAGAGTCAATTATCATATGGTTTCACTTATTTGTGGAGCATAGCAAATATCATGGAGGACAAGGGGTGTTAGAGAGGAGAAGGGATTTGGGGTAAATTGGAAGAGGAGGTGAATCATGAGAGAGTATGGACTCTGAAAAACAATCTGAGGGGTTTGAAGTGGCGAGGCGGTGGGAGGTTGGGGTATGAGGTGGTGGGTATTATAGAGGGCACAGATTGCATGGAGCACTGGGTGTGGTGAAAAAATAATAGATACTTTTTTTCTGAAAATAAATAAATTGAAAAAAAAATTAAAAAAACACTGAAATATCACTTTACATCAGTTAGAATGGCAAAGATTAAGAAGACATGAGAAAACAAATGTTGGAGAGGCTATGGAGCAAGAGTAACCTTCCTACACTGTTGGTGGGAGTGCAAGTTTATGTAGCCACTTTGGAAAACTGTGCCAATTCTTCAAAAAAAAATCTTTTTTAAAAGAGCTACCCTATGACACTGCAATTGCACTGCTGGGTATTTATACCAAAGATACAGATGTAATGAAAAGAAGGGCCAACTTACACCAGTTAGAATGGCCAAAATTAACAAGACAGTAAATGACATATGTTGGAGAGGATGTGGAGAAAGGGGAACCCTCTTACACTGTTGTTGGGAATGCAAGTTGGTGCAGCCATTTTGGAAAACAATGTGGAGATTCCTTAAGAAATTTAAAATAGAGCTACTTTATGACCCTGCAATTGCACTACAGGATATTTACCCCAAAGATACAGATGTAGTGAAAAGAAGGGCCATCTGTACCCCAATGTTCATAGCAGCAATGGCCACAGTTGCCAATATGTGGAAAGAACCAAGATGCCCTCCAACAGATGAATGGATAAGGAAGATGTGGTCCATATATACTATGGAGTATTATGCCTCCATCAGGAAGAATGAATATCCAACTTTTGTATCAACATGGACAGAACTGGAAGAGATTATGTTGAGTGAAATAAGTCAAGCAGAGTCAATTATCATAAGGTTTTGCATATTTGTGAAGCATAAGCACTAACACGGAGGATGTGGGGACATGGAGAGGAGAAGTGAGTTGGGGGAACTGGAGGGGGAGATGTACAATGAGAGACTGTGGACTCTAAGAAACAAACTGAAGGCTTTGGATGGGAGAGGGGTGGGAGCTTGGTGAGTCTGGTGGTGGGTATTATGGAGGGCATGTATTGCATGGAGCCCTGGTTGTGATACATAAACAATGAATTCTGGAACACTGAAAGGAAATTAAAAATAAATAAATAAAAATTAAAAAAAAAAAAAAGGAAAAGAAGGTCCATGTATACTCAGTGTTCATAGCAATGATGTCCACAATCCCCAAACTGTGGAAAGAGCCAAGATGCCCTTCAACAGAGGAATGGATAAAGAAGATGAGTCTGTATATATATTGGAATATTACTCAACCATCAGAAAGGATGAATACCCAACTTTTGTATCCACATGGATGGGATTGGGGGAGATTATACTGAGTGAAGTAAGTCAAGCAGACAAAGTAAATTATTACACGGTTTCACTTACTTGTGTAACATAAGGAATAACATAGAGGACATTAGGAAAAGGATAAGAAAAGTGAATTGGGAGAAATCAGAGGAGGAGATCAACCACGAGAGACTGTAGACTCTGAGAAACAACTTAAGGGTTTTATAGGGGAAGGATGAGGGGATGTCTAAGCCTGATGGTCGGTTTTAAGGAGGGCATGTATTGCATAGAGCAGAGTGTGGTACATAAACAATGAATCTTGGAACACTAAAAAAATTAAATTAAGAACATGAAATAAAATAAAATATGTACTTTTATGTTTTCAGCTATTAAGAAAAACTAATGAAAACAACACACATAAATTAATAAAACTAATAAATAAACCATTAAAAAGCAGCACATAATCAAATTATTATATGCTCACTCTGCTCACCAAAAGAAACTGTCATTGGTAGATTTTGTAATACATAGACATATAAATTTGAATTTACAGAATAAATTTGTGTCAGTAAAAATCACATATTTCCACACATATTTTTGGACTTTTGTAATATTTATATGTAACACAAAAGTCTTATAACCACCCTCTCCTCGAAACAAATAAACAAAATTTGAAAATCAGTAGCCTTATATGATTTTTTACTGATTATTTTTAGCTCTAATAACAAAAGCAATAACAGCAATGATATAAGCTAAGTCTTACTGTGCCAGGCAGTGGGCTCAATTTTCTACATTTCTCAGAGCATATCATCACCACCAGTTCTGAAACTTATAAAACGTATTGGTGCAAATGTGCTGCAAATATGCCAATATCTCCAAAGTGATACTTGTGCCAACAGATCTCAAGAATTTATTTGTTCCGTTCCTGGAAAACTCCCCAGAGCACAGGGTACCTACAGAAAGACCCCTGGCTCTGTAACGTATCTCTTTGCTGCCTCTTTCCGTATGCTGGCAGCTCTCTGGCACAAGCACAATATCCACCTGCAGTCACTGAACACCAGCTGGGATGAAAATTAGCACCTTTTCCCTCATAAAGCCCCCCATTTTATGAACGTGACAGTCATCCTTTCTTTTCACTAGCTCATTTATCTAAAATCTGCTGCCTGCTATCAGATTGCTATCATCTGCTTGTTTCTCCCTGATTGCTAAGTGGATATCTTCCAGTGTCACCAGGTGTCAAGGTCTGGGTGATGGGAGTAAGAGAATCAGGCTGACTGTTTTTGGGTGGCAGCATTCTGCTAACACTGGAAGAGAGGTAATGAAGCATGCTAGGAAGTGAGAAGGTAGGTTATCATTGTTTCCAGTGATGAGATAGATCCTGAATGGCCACCTATATGATGATTCATTTTGCCTACACATTCTTTTACAAAGACATCTTCCAATGACCTGCTACCACACTCAGAACAAGAACCAAAAAGTCCTACACTATCTACATCTACTACCCCCTTACCTTTCTGACTTCATCTCCTGCTACTTTCCCTCTTACTCCTCTCTTCCTGGTTTTCTGTCCATTTCTCAAACACACCAGACATGTTCCCACATCAGTGCTAGATTCCTTCTCCAAATATCCACATGGCTCATTATCTCACTTCCTTCAAATATCCACATGCCTCATTATCTCACTTCCTTCAAATATTTGCTTAATCACTTCTTTGTAGTTGATTTTTTGACCACTCTACTTAAAATTGAAACATACCACCCCTACTAGCACTTCTTATTTTTCTTAATCAAATTTACCACTAACATACATACTTTATATTCACTTATTTATTATATCACCTTCCACTAGAATATAGGCTTTGTGAGGGCAAAGACTTTGTTTTGGCCACCATTCTATCCCCAGTAACTAAAACTGTGTCTGATACATAGTAGATGCTCAGAAAATATTTGTTGGATGAATGTCTGGGGTCTAGATTTGAACAAAACTTAGATTCCAACCAAATTGACTTCTGGTATGTGTCAGTTAGAAAACCTTGGATTGAATGTCAGAAAATCTGAGTTCAAATTATGACTATACAGAGACCAATGGGAAGATGGCACAGTAGGAGGACCCTGGGCTCACCTCTTGACACATGGCTGCCTAGAGAACACCCCCATCAGCATAAATAACCCATAAAATAACCTGAAAACTGATGTAACAGACTCCATAGCCTATGTAGACAAGAGGCTACAACAAAGCAGATCCACCCCCTCCAATCACTCTTGATCCCATCAAAGCAGTGCCACAAGCCTAGCAGTGTGTGCACAGCCCAGACAAAGGTCAGCACCACTCCAAAAGGAGTCCTGCTTCAGGGAGAGGAGAAGATAACCACATACCAGTCTGACTGTGACTTCAGCAGTAGACTGAAGGCAGGCAGCTGGTCTGACTACAGGTCCCACCCAACAAAATCTTCTCAGGAGACAACACAGGGAGTGCTACTGCAGTTTGGTGCTAGTTTGTCTCTGGCATACATCTGTTCTGACTCCACTCAAGCCTATGGAAACACCACAGGTACAAGACTCTGCCAAAAACATTAAGAGAGCCATCTCAGTCTGGGCTGAAAACAAACACAGCTCTGTCACTCTGGTAGGATACCCCTGTAGCAACACACATAGGAGAAATCCCTGAAGCACTATTTTCTGTTGAAAAGGAGACATTGCACTGCAGGACCTCTTCTTCAAAAAGCCACTACTTTCAAGTGCAGGAGACATAGCTGAATTTCCTAACATATAAAAACAGACAGAACAATAGACAAAATGAGGAGACAGAGGAATATGTCCCAAATAGAAGAGTGGGAAAAAATCAGAGCAAGAGACCTAAACAAAATGGAGATAAGTAATATGTCTGATAGCAAATTTAAAGTAATACTCATAAAGATCATTGCTAGAGTTGAGAAAAGAGTGCAGGACCTCCAGGAGACCCACCCACCAAGAGATAAGAAACATAAAAAAGAACCAGTAAGAGATATTGGACTCACTAAATGGAAATAAAAATAGGCCACCTGGAATAAATAGCAAACAAAAGGAAGTAGAAAAATGTATCAATGACCTGGAGGACAGAGTAATGGAAAGTAATCAAGCTGAGCAGATGGGGGGGGGGGGATATGCAAAATGAGAATATACGCAGGCAACTCAGCAACACCATGAAGCATAACCGTTGCATGATAGGGATCCCAAAGGAGAAGAGCAAGAAAAGGGGAAGATGATTTTTCTGAAGAAATAATAGCTAAAAACTTACTTAATCTGGATAAAGAAAGAGAAATTTGGATCCAAGAGGCACACAGAGAGTTCAGAACAAAACCAACGTAAAGAAGTCTGCACCAAGGTACAAAGTGAATAAGATATCCAAAAGCAGTGATAAAGAGAGCATTTTAAAAACAGAAAGAGAAAGGAAAGCAGTGACATACAAGAGTCCCCATAAGGCTATCGGTGTGTTTTTCAGTGGAAACTTTGCAGGCTAGAAGAGAGTGGCATGATAAATTCCAAGCTGAAAGGAAAAATCCACAGCCAAGAATACTCTATCCACCAAGGCCTTTGTATAGAATAGAAGGAGAGATATAGTTTCTCAGAAAACAAAAACAAAAACAAAAGCACAAAAGTTAAAAGCAAAACCTGATACATCCTTATAATACATAATGCCATCAGCCTGTGGGTCCCAAATTCATAATCCAGTCTCCCTCCTGCCCAAGTCAGCATGTATAGTCTGCCATCTGCTCAAAACCAAGTCAACATACCTTCACCTCAGATGGACAAGAACTCAAACTGATATTCTTCCCCTCAAAATCTGACCCTTGTGCTCGTTTGCGTACAAAAGTGGGCATAATTATAACAGCAGAATGAAGTAACCCAAACAGTGACACTAATTGTGTAGAACACATAGTGGATAAAAAGAGTGTGCTAGGCTGACACAATCTCCAACAAGCACAAAAAGGAGTACTACAAACAGCATGATTCTGGTTAGTAAAAGAAACAAAAAAAAAAAAATCAGGCTATTTAGTGTTTTAAATTTTAGAAATGTAACATGGTGGCTTCATTGTTTATTATGAAACCTTTATGTTGGGGTATAGGAAAACAGCATATGGGGTGAGCCTGGTGGTGGGCTTTAAAGAGGGCATATATTGTATGGAACACATTGTGGTGCATAAACAATGAACCTTGGAACACTGAAAAATAAAACAAAAATAAAAACACCAGAGCACAAAGTCATAAAAAAAAATAAAACACTAAACTCTAAAATAAAGTTGCATACAAGGGAATGCAGATCTGTAATACATGATGGAGTGCAGAAGGAGAGACTGGAGGTAGAGGGATCAATATTTGAGTTGGGCTTTGAATGATGAGTAATAGTTCACATAAGAAGGAAAGATATATCATGCTTTGGTCTACCAGACACAACCATCCTGGCAGAAGAATGAGAAGAATTGTTACGTTTTGAGAAAAATAAGTTCAATATGTTTGAAGGATAGGGTGTGTGGAAGGAAGGAGTGGTGGAAAATGAGGTTAGTCAGATAAACTTGAAACAAATTATGAAAGCCTTTGCATGCTAAGAAGTATGAACTAAATACTCTTGCGTCTGAGATTCTTCTACAGTAATTTGAGGGTGATAATGGGGATAAGGCTAAGTATTGGGTGGGGAAAAGACAGGGGTCAGAGCATGAAAAGAAATAAAATAGGGGTGCCTGAGTGGCTAAGTCAGTTAAGTGTCTGCCTTCAGCTCAGGTCATAATCCCAGAGCTCTGGGATCAAGCCCCACATTGGGCTCCCTGCTCAGTGGGGAGCCTGCTTATCCCTTTCCCACTCCCACTCCCTCTGTCAAATAAATAAGTAAAATCTTATTTAAAAAAAAGAAAAGAAATAAAATAATGTTCTCTGAAAACCCAGAATACCTAATGTGGCAAATTCCACATCCAGAAGCAGGATTCAGGGAAAATTTTCTTTTAGGTTCTAACAATCCCTTCTACAAAGCCTAGATAACTGAAGACTGGAGTCGTAATAGTAGACCTCAACATATTGATGTTTACATGGAGCAAGTTATATCTAATTCAATAGGGAAATGAGAGACAACACAGAAAAAGATTATGACTGAGTAGTATTTTCAAACTGCTAAGCTTTGAAAAAAAAAAAAAACTCCATGGAAATACTGTGCAGCGTGAAACAAAAATTGACAAATATACTTGAAGATACAACAAGTTGCCATTGAAAGATCATTGATACAGAATTCAAATATACCAGGGTTCAAATTCTGTCCTTTCACTTTTCTGGGTCTGAGTTCCTTCACATGTGAAAAGCAGATGATATAAGTATTTTTATTGGTTCTTGTAAGGATTAAATCTATATAAATCAGAAGAAATTTTAACCTGTGTTGGCAACTACATTTGGGAAAAATTATGTTAGCCAGATTTTGAGCAAATGCTGAGGACAGACTCAGGATAGTCCATCTTAAAATATACCTCCATAATGTGCTTGAAATTCTCTTTGGTGTTACCTTCATAATGTGCTTGAAATTCTCTTCAGTGTTACCTAGAGGCATTTCAAAAATAGGCAGTCATTTTCCAGGAAAACTGAAATCAATTACAGATTTTCAAAAAATATGAAGTATACTTCTTAAATAGTCACATTTTATATAAGAATATCTTAATCCCTATTGATGTAATTATATAATATTTATATTTATATAAGTATAGATCATATTTTATATATGGATATGTGTTAAATATTTTGTATTTAGTCTTAAAATATAGAGGATACTTTATTGCTGAAATTCATTCCTCTCTCCACTCATGTACCATAAATTCTGTGTTGGTTTGGCCCTTTGTCAGCAAGTTTATAGATCTGAAACAAGACCTTCTCTACCAGACACAACCTCCTGGGAAACCTACATCTATCACTTTCACTCTGATTGTTCCTGTATCTGGGAGTAGTCCTGCTAGACCAGTCTGACTTTCTTAACCTCCTTAGAATTCTGATGAACACAATGTTCTGCTTGCTGCAAAATTTATCATCCTGTCTCCCTCCAAAAAGAAGAAATTTGATGGTTTTTAAGATTCATAAAGTGTTGATTAAATTAAAACTAACTTATAGTAATCTAGGTGATAGGAGATGCTGATTCCAAGAGGAATGAGCAAGAGAAAGTCTTCCTACTGGCTCAAGTCATCCACCTATGTCCCCAATTTCAGACTAGTGAAGAAGACATTGTAATGAATAAGAAAAATACACAGACAGAAAATACTCCATACAGTGTGACAAGTTTAAAGATGAAGATTTGGGGACAACCCAGCCCAGATAGAGTGGAAGAAAAGAAAAGAGGAGTTTTGAGTGACTGTTTCAGAAAGGACACAAGGATCACTTGAAGGATGAGCAGAAGTTTTCAAGTAACAATAGGCAGTTCAGACTAGGGTGAGGTAGGGCCGTTTGGAGAACCTTAAAAAAAGGCACAAATCAAATAGAAATACTAAAGTTAAGCATTGCCTGGGTGGCTCATTTGGTTAAGCAACTGACTCTTTTTTTTTAATTTTTAAATTTTTTTGTTTTAAGTTAGTCACCATACAGCACATCGTTAGTTTTTGATGTATTGTTCCAAGATCCATTGCTTACATTTAACAGTGAGTGCTCTATGCAATATGTGCTCTCCTTGATACCCACCATAAGGCTCCAAAAATACAATGGAATATTACTCGGTCATAAGAAATGATGAATACTCAACTTTTGCATCAACATGGATGGGACAGGAGAAGATTATTCTGAGTGAAATAAGTCAAGAAGAGAAAGTCAATTATCATATGGTTTCACTCATTTGTGGAGCAAAAGGAATAACACGGAGGACATTAGGAGAAGAAAAGGAAAAGCAACTGACTCTTGATTTAGGCTCAGGTCATAGTCTCAGGATTGTGAGATCAAGCCCCACATCAGGCTCCACATGGGCATGAAACCTGCATGAGATTCTTTCTCTCACTCTGCACCTCACTGCTCCTTCTCTCTCTAAAAAAAAAAAAATGCTAAAGTTAAAAGCCACAATAAGATGTAGTAAAAAGGTACCTGGAAGAAGGTGAAATCCAGATAAATGAGATACTTGAAACACATGCCAAGAAACCTGGAGAGCAATGATGAATATTATAATAAAATCTATGATGGACAAACATACCCTAGTAGAAGGGTAATGTATGCATTTGTGAGAGGTAAGTAAACATCAAAAACATTAGTTAGGAAGCCAGGTAAGAAACCATGTGAGCCTGAACCAAGCCACAGCAGAAGCTGAAGTAGTTGCAGTAGTTCCCTGTAGTATCTATAATCAAAAACTTAGCTTCCAGGTTATATGAGTACTGGGTTGACAAAACACACTGCATTTCAGATGTTACAGAAATTGTAAAAGAAAAATTCATAATTCCATCTATCCAATTTTTTCATTTTGTGTTCTTATATCACCTATCAGTCAAATGTTCTTTGAATCTTCCCCAGTAGAGACCTCAAACACCAAAATTCCCTTAATCGGAGATGCCCCCTCTCAGTAGAGTCAGCTGTACTTCTGTCAGGCTAGATGGTAAAAATAAATTAAAACAATTAGACAAATTTTGTTTATGTTGGTTCTGTAAACATTCTTAACCCACCCCTGGATCTGCTTCTCTTGATAAGCCCTGCTACCCATAACTGCCTAGGATTTTGGATACCTTACTTGTTTTGACATGGCATTATTTCACAATCACCTTTTCTTAACTCCAATGATCCAGCTTTTGGAGTGACCCTGGGCTTTTGCACATTTCTGACCTTTCTTTTTGAGAACTCAAATCCTTAAGTTTCTGGCATTCCTTTCTTAGGGCCCACCAGTAAGGAGTGATATTGTTCACACAGTAAAGCCTAACAGAATTTCCCCTAGTAAATCTGAAAACATTTGTTTGAAGTGGTGTTACCCAAATTGCATCCAGTAGAGTACTAGAACCCAGGAAACTATCAAAAAGTTTTCCATGAACAGAAGATTCCACAATCAAATATGTCTGAGAATATCCCTGTTGTCTAGTTATGCTCTGGAGATTCATAAAAACCAACACATTTTAATGGCTCTGTGGAGTCTTTTAATTAAGAAAAGTGTTTGTTTAAAACAGTATTTACAAGATTATCTGCCCAAGAAAACATTTTGTTTCTCATAGAATGTCTATGAAAATCCTGTTCTATGTTAAAATTTTAGGAGTATCAGTTACATGCTTGGTTTGTTTCAGTGTCTTTTAAAATATCATAAGATAACATTATGGTGGAAAGAATGAGATTTGAAGTTAGGTAGAGGACTTAGCTTCCAGCCCTTGTTCCCCAGTTAACTGCCCCTGAACAAGTCCCTATACATCTCTAAGATTTCCCTTCCGTCTGTAAGAATATATATGTAATTTTATATAAAATATATTAAATATTTGTATATTAGATATAAATATAGTCCTAATATATAATATATAAGCTATGTATAGTTTAATATACAAAGAGCTGTGTGTATCTTATATATATATATATCATATACATCATATTTATTATATAATAACATATTGACAGAAGCAACTGTAAAATTCGAATGTACTGAAGGTTTACTATGTACTGGGTAATAGTTTTGAGTCATAAAACTCTTTGTAAATTCCATTTATTATTATAAACACCAATAATTTTTTTACTTTTTAAAAATTTTATTTTCATTTTCAGTGTTCCAAAATGTATTGTTTATGCCCACACCCAGTGCTCCATGCAATATGTGCCCTCCTTGATACCCACCACCAGGCTCACTAGACCCCCTAGCCTTCCCCTCCAAAACCCTCAGTTTCTTTCTCAGAGTCAACAGTCTATCATGGTTCATCTCCTCCTCCGATTTCCCTTACTCACTTCTCTTCTTCTTCCAATCTCCTCTGTGTTACTCCTTATGCTCCATAAGTAAGTGAAATCATATGATAATTGATTTTCCTGCTTACTTATTTTACTTAGCATAATCTCCTCCAGTCCCATCCATGTTGATGCAAAAATTGGGTATTCATCCTTTCTGATGGCTGAGTCATATCCCATTGTATGTATGGGCCACATTTTCTTTATCCATTTGTCTGTTGAAGGGCATCTTGGCTCTTCCAACAGTTTGGCAATTGTGGCCATTGCTGCTATGAACATTGGGGTTCAGATGGCCCTTCTTTTCACTACATCTCTATCTTTGGGGTAAGCACCTTGTGCAATTGCAGGGTCATAGAGTTTTATTTCTTAAGGAATTTCTATTTTTAATTTCTTAAGGAATCTCTGCATTGTTTTCCAAAGTTATTGCACCAATTTGCATTCTTACCAATGATGTAAGAGGGTTCCTCTTTCTCCACATCCTCTCCAACACTTGTTGCTTACTGTCTTGTTAAACTTTACCATTCTAACTGGTGTAAGGTGGTATCTCAATGTGGTTTTGATTTGAATCTCCCTGGTGGCTAATGATTATGAACATTTTTTACATGTCTGTTAGCCATTCATATGTCTTCTTTGCAGAAGTGTCTGTTCATATCTTCTGACCATTTCTGACGTGATTACCTGTTTTTTGAGTGTTGAGTTTGAAGTGTTCTTTATAGATCTTGGGTATCAGCCCTTTGTCTCTAGTGTCATTTGCAAATATCTTCTCCCATTCTGTGAGTTGCGTATTTGTTTTGTTAGCAGTTTCCTTTGCAGTGCAGAAGTTTTTGATCTTGATAAAGTCCTAAAAGTTCATTTTCACTTTTGTTTCCTTTGTCTTTGGAGATAAAATAAGTTGCTGTGGCCAGTTTCAAAGAGGTTATTGCCTATGTTCTCCTCTAGGATTTTGATAGATTCCTGCCTCACATTGGTGTCTTTTATCCATTTCAAGTTTATTTTTGTATATGGTGTAAGAGAATGGTCAAGTTTCATTCTTCTAGACATAGCTGTCCAATTTTCCCAGCAACATTTATTGAAGACTGTGTTTGTTCCACTGTATGTTTTCCCCCTGCTTTATCAAATATTATTTGACCATAGAGTGTGGGTCAATATCTGTGTTCTGTACTCTGTTCCACAGGTCTATGTGTCTGTTTTTGTGCCAGTACCATGCTGTCTTGGTGATTACAGCTTTGAAGTAAAGCTTGAAACCAAGCAACTTGATGCCCCCAGTTTTGTTATTCTTTTTCAACATTTTGTTAGCAATCTGGGGCCTCTTCTCATTCCATACAAATTTTAGGATTGTTTGTTTCAACACTTTTTGAAAAATGCTCGTGGAATTTTCATCAGGATGGCATTGAAAGTATAGATTGGTCTGGGCACTATAGACATTTTAACAATGTTTATTCTTCTGATCCAAGAGCATGGAATGATTTTCCATCTTTTTGTGTCTTCTTCAATTTCTTTCGTGTGTGTTCTGTAATTTCTCAAGTACAGACCATTTACTTCTTTGCTTAGTTTTATTCCCAGGCATTTTATGGCTCTTATTGCTTTAGTAAATGGAACTGATTCTCTAATTTTCCTTTCTATATTTTCATTGTTAGTGTATAAGAAGGCAACTGAATTCTGTACATTGATTTGTATCCTGCCACATTACTGAATTGCTGTATGAGTTCTAGTAATTTAGGGGTGGAGTCTTTTGAGTTTTCCATATAAAGTATTATGTCATCTGCGAAGAGAGAGTGTTTGACTTCTTTTTTGTCAATTTGAGTATATTTTATTTGTTGCTGTTGTTATCTGATTGCTGTTGCTAGGTCTTCTAGTGCTGTGTTGAACAACATTGGCAAGAATAGGAATCCTGTGTTCCTGATCTCAAAAGGGAAGGCTGTCAGCTTTTTTTCACTGAGAATGATATTCACTGTGTTTTTTTTTTCATAGATAGATTTTATGATGTTGAGGAATGCTCCCTGTATCCTTATTCTCTGAAGCATTTTAATCAGGAATGGATACTGTATCTTGTCAAATGCTTTTTCTGCATCAGTTGAGGGGACTATGTGGTTCTTCTCTCTTCTCGTATTGATTTGTTCTATTGCATTGATTGATTTGTGAATGTTGGACCATGCTTTCATCCAGGGATATATCCCACTGGTCATAGTGGATAATCTTTTTAATGTGCTGCTGTATCCTCTTTGCTAGGATCTTAATCAAGATTTGAGCAGAGATAAATGAGATAGATACTAGAGATACAATAGAATATATCAATGCAACTAGAAGCTGGTTCTTTGAAAGAATCAATAAGATCAATAAACCACTGGCCAAACTAATCCAAAAGAAAAAGAGAGAGGACCCAAATTAATAAGGTTGTGAATGAAAGGGGAGAGATCACGACTAACACCAAGGAAATAGAAACAATCATCAGAAATTATTATCAACAATTGTTTGCCAATAAGTTAAGCAACCTAAAAGAAAATGGATACATTCCTGGAAACCTATAAACTTCCAACACTGAAACAGGAAGAAACTGACAACCTGAATAGACCAATATCTAGTAATGAGATTTTAGCAGTGATCAAAAACCTCCCAAAAAATAAGAGCCAAGGACCTGACAGATTCTCTGGGGTGTTCTACCAAACATTCAAAGGGGAAATAATACCTATTCTCCTGAAGGTGTTTCAAAAAAAATAGAAAAGAAGGAAAAGAAGGAAATTCCCAGACTCTTTCTATGAAGCCAGCATCACTCTGATCCCAAAACCAGGCAAAGACCAATCAAAAAGGAGAATTTCAGACAAATATCCCTGATGAATATGGCCAAAATTCTGAACACCAATAGTTCTTATATGTGGTTTTAATTCTTTAATCTCACTGCACTTCTCTTAGATAACCAGGGTTTGGGAATAGATGATTTTAGTAAACTCATTTTTTTAAAATCTCAGTGACAGTCAGGCTTTGTTCTTCACAAGCTGAGTTTTTCTGTTTTATGCCTTCTCTCCCACACAGAACTCTTCTTCCACCTTTTCTGCTTATTCACTTCAACTTGGTAAATGTGAAGCTGCTCAAATGCAGTTTTCTTGGTTGTCTTGTCAAGCCTGATGTTTCCTTTAGAGAGAGAGAGAGTGTGTGTGTGTGTGTGTGGTGTTTTCTTAATTTATTATTTTTAGTGGCATTTCTTCTGTTTTGCTTTGCTTATACTAATCAGAAATATATCTTCCAAAGTAGCAGGACCAGGTGTGTGGGGTAAGTGTGAGCTGACTTTGGAAATATATAAATATATTAGAAATACATATAGAAAATAAATTAGAAATATATTTCTAGGTAAGTTTTTTTTACAAGAACTAGTATAACTATTTTTCTACAGCTGACACTGTTCTAAATTTATTATGAATATTAAGTAAGTTAATGCTTATCAGAACTCTGTGAAGCTGATATCATTAGTGCCATTATAATAACTGGTAAGACAATGGCAGGCTAATCATCCTGCCCATGTAATTAGCCAGTGACAGAACTGAGAAATGAAACAAGGCAATTATTAGAGTCTATAGCTATGCTCTTAACCATTATTTAATGCCTATAATACCTTATAGTGCATTAATCTTCTTTATTCCATGAGGCCCACATTGTGTAGCTTTCCCTGAGCCCTAAATCATTCTCTAAGACATTATAGTGCAGAGAACTTTTATTTATTTAATGAGGCCCACTTCGAGTAGCTCTACCTGAGCCATTAACCCTCTTCTAGCTGACCTCCTAAGGCTTTATGATAAAACACTGGAAAACTATGAACTTATATTGATTTTAGCTAGTATTCTGGCTCTTCTACCAACAACGTGTGTGATGTTTAACAAGTCATTTTAGCTCTTTAAGCCTCAGTTTCCTCATATATAAAATACTTACATTGCTAGTTTGTCATAAAGATTCAGTGAGGTCATGTCTGATCCAGTATAGGTCTTTAATGTTTATTTTTCCCCCTATGTGACATTTAACTTGTGCAGAGCAGGGGAGAGGGAATATAGATGCCCAAACCTAATCCCAGACCAAGTAAATCAGCATTTCTGGAGGTAGGAGCCCAAACTCAAATGCTTTTAAAAACCCTTAGATTAAGCTAATGGACATACAGGCTTGAGCACTATAACCTTACTATATGTGTGAGACATTAATTTCAGTAGCCTGTCATTTTCTTATGGCTAAGATACTGAATCCACATTTGTGTTTTTTCCTAGGTACATCAGTTTAAAATCCCTGCTTTTTACTTTTGGTTGTTGTAGTTTGGGGAGAATGATGTTGAAGTGTGAATGGTGGCTGTGTTGGGATCTTAGATGACAGGGGCTATTGCCACCAAAGACAGACCATATGTGTCTTCATCTGTGCCTAGTTCAAATCTTAGTTTCCACCATCAAGTTCCTGTCAAAACCACATCACAACACAACTTTTTAGTTCAACATAAAACACTGTGAGCTTAGTTGGTAGTTGTAAGATATTTGCATTACTTTCTGAGAGAGGAGAAGGCTGAGAGTCAAAGGGAGGTGACTTATCAAAACCACACAAGGAGGAAACAGCAGAGCTGGAATTTGAACTCTGTTGTATATAACTCTAAAACCTTTGTGTTATTTCCACTTATGGCACTGTACTTCTTCACAAAAAAATAAAAATAAATAAAAAACAAAAAAAATATTTTAAAAAAACACAACTTGAGAGAAGAGTTTCCTAGTTAAAAAGCATTTATTAAGCACCTAATATATGCCTCACTCTGGACTAGGAGATTTAGTTAATTTGTTTTTAAATGTTCATGACAATTGCATAAAGGAGGTCTTTTCATTGTCTTTCTTTAAGAGATGAATAAATTGAGTCTAGGAAGTTTCTTTCCAATCACAGCAATTTGCTTATCTATATGACTACTAGAAATTAATGTCCTAATCTGTTAAAGGCATAAACCAGTCAAGGGCTTAAAGATATTGCCAAGGACTAATCTCATCTTGTCTAATTTCACCTTCCAGTGGCTCAACATTGCCATTAGGATCCTTTATGTTTATTAACCAAAAAAATAAAAAAAGAAAAAAAAGGAGAGGAGTCAAGATGGTGGAGAAATAGCAGGCTGAAGCTACATCAGGTAACAGCAGGAGGTCAGCTAGATAACTTATCTAAACATTGCAAACACCTACAAATCCAATGGGAGATTGAAGAGAAGAAGAACAGCAATTCTAGAAACAGAAAATCAACCACGTTCTGAAAGGTAGGACTGGCGGAGAAGTGAATCCAAAGCGACAGGAAGATAGACCGCAGGGGGAGGGTCCAGTGCCCGGCAAGCGGCGGAGCAACTGGGATGTTTAAAAGTCTGTTCTGCTAAGGCACATCGCTCCAGAGGCTAAACCATGGTGAAGCCCACACAGGGTCAGTGTGGCCCCAGGTCCCGCAGGGTCACAGGAGGATCGAGGATGTCTGAGTGTTGCAGAGCTTGCAGGTATTAGAATGGGGAAGCCAGCTACAGAGACAGAGCCGAGGAGTGAGCTCTCAGCTCAGGGTTACCTTGAACCAGTCGCAGCCTGTGTGAGTTCGGAGTGTGGCCGGAGGCCAGGGAGACAGGAGTTATTGGGCCCTAACTCTGAGGGTGCACTGAGGAGTGGGGCCCTGAGCTCTCGGCTCCTCTGGGCAGGAGACTAGGAGGCTGCCATTTTCATTCCTGTTCTCTGGAACTCTATGGAAAGCGTTCAGGAAACAAAAGCTCCTGAAAGCGAACCTGAGCAGATTACTCAGCCTAGCCCCAGGTAAGGGCGATGCAATTCTGCCTGGGGCAAAGAAACTTGAGAATCACTACAACAGGCGCATCCCCCAGAAGATCAACAAGAAATCCAGCCAGGACCAAGTTCACCTACCAAGGAGTGCAGGTTCAATACCAAGGAGAACAGCGGAATTCCAGAGGAGGAAAAAGCAAAGCAGTGAACTCATGGCTTTCTCCCCATGATTCATTAGTCTTGCAGTTAATTTAATTTGTGTTTGTTTTTTCAATTTTTTTTCTTCTGCTAAATTTTTTTAACTTTTACCCTTTTCTTTTGTTAACGTTTTTTAACTAGTTTATCATATATATATTTTTTTCTTTTCTATATTTTTTCTTTCTTAATTTTCTTTTTTTAGTGGTTTCTTTTTTTTTCTGAACAAATTTTTATCCCCTTTCTCCCCCCCATGATTTGGGGTCTCTTCTGATTTGGTTAAAGCGTATTTTCCTGCGGTCTTTGCCACCCTTTTAGTATTTTACTTGCTCCTTCATATACTCTTACCTGGAAAAAATGACAAGAACAAGAGGCAGTACCGAAGGCTAGGGACTTAATCAATATAGACATTGTTAATATGTCAGATCTAGAGTTCAGAATGACAATTCTCAAGGTTCTAGCCGGGTTCGAAAAAGGCATGGAAGATATTAGAGAAACACTCTTGGGAGGTATAAAAGCCCTTTCTGGAGAAATAAAAGACCTAAATCTAACCAAGTTGAAATAAAAAAAAGCTATCAATGAGGTGCAATAAAAAATGGAGGCTTTCACTGTTAGGATAAATGAGGCAGAAGAAAGAATTAGTGATATAGAAGACCAAATGACAGAGAATAAAGAAGCTGAGAAAAAGAGGGACAAATAGCTACTGGACAACGAGGGAAGAATTCGAGAGATAAGTAACACCATAAGATGAAACAACATTAGAATAATTGGGATTCCAGAAGAAGAAAGAGAGAGGAGAGCAGAAGGTATATTGCAGAGGATTATTGGAGAGTATTTCCCTAATATGGCAAAGGGAACAGTCATCAAAATCCAGGAGGTGCAGAGAAACCCCCTCAAAATCAACAAGAATAGGTCCACACTCTGTCACCTAATAGTAAAATTTACAAGTCTTAGTGACAAAGAGAAAATCCTGAAAGCAGTCTGGGAAAAGAAGTCTATAACATACAATGGTAAAAGTATTAGATTGGCAGCAGACTTATCCACAGAGACCTGGCAGGCCAGAAAGAACCAGCATGATATATTCAGAGCACTAAGCAAGAAAAACATGCGGCCAAGAATACTATATCCAGCTAGGCCATTATTGAAAATAGAAGGAGAGATAAAAAGCTTCAAGGACAAACAAAAACTGAAAGAATTTGCAAACACCAAACCACCTCTATGGGAAATATTGAAAGGGGTCCTCTAAGCAAAGAGAGAGCCTAGAAGTAATAGATCAGAAAGGAATAGAGACAATATACAGTAACAGACACCTTACAGGCAATACATTGGCACTAAATTCATATCTCTCAATAGTTACCCAGAATGTTAATGGGCTAAATGCACTAATCAAAAGACACAGGATATCAGAATGAATAAAAAAAAAAAAAACACCCATCTATATGTTGCCTACAAGAAACTCATTTCAGATTTAAAGTGATGGGATGGAAAACAATTTACCATGCTAATGGACATCAGAAGAAAGCCGGGGTGGCAATCCTTATATCAGATCAAATAGATTTTAAGCCGAAGACTATAATAAGAGATGAGGAAGGACATTATATCATACTCAAAGGATCTGTCCAACAATAAGATCTAACAATTTTAAATATCTATGCCCCTAACGTGGGAGCAGCCAACTATATAAACCAATTAATAACAAAATAAAAGAAACACATAAACGATAATACAATAATAGTATGGGACTTTAACACTCCCCTCACTGAAATGGACAGATCATTCAAGCAAAAGATCAACAAGGAAATAAAGGCCTTAAATGACACATTGGACCAGATGGACATCACAGATATATTCAGAACATTTCATCCCAAAGCAACAGAATACACATTCTTCTCTAGTGCACATGGAACATTCTCCAGAATAGATCACATCCTCGGTCCTAAATCAGGACTGAACCAGAATCAAAAGATTGAGATCATTCCCTACATATTTTCAGACAACAATGCTCTGAAGCTAGAACTTAATCACAAGAGGAAATTTGGAAAGAACACAAATACATGGAGACTAAACTGCAACCTTCTAAAGAATGAATGGGTCAAAGAGGAAATTAAACAAGAATTGAAAAAATTCATGGAAACAAATGATAAAGAAAACACAATGCTTCAAAATCCATGGGACACAGCAAAGGCAGTCCTGAGAGGAAAATACATAGCAGTACAAGCCTTTCTCAAGGAAAAAGAAAGGTTTCAAGTACAAAACCTAACCCTACACCTAAAGGAGATGGAGAAAGAACAAGAAAGAAACCCTAAACCCAGTAGGAGAAGAGAAATAATAAGGATCAGAGCAGAAATCAAAGAAATAGAAATCAAAAATAAAAAAAATAGAACAAATCAATGAAACTAGGAGCTGGTTCTTTGAAAGAATTAATAAGATTGCTAATCCCCTGGCCAGACTTATCAAAAAGAAAAGAGAAAGGACCCAAATAAATAAAATCATGAATGAAAGAGGAGAGATCATGACTAACACCAAAGAAATACAAACAATTATAAGAACATATTATGAGCAACCCTACACAAACAAATGTGAAAATCTGGAAGAAATGGATGCACTCCTAGAGACATATAAACTACCACAACTGAAACAGGAAGAAATACAAAACCTGAACAGACCCATAACCAGTAAGGAGATTGAAACAGTCATCAAAAATCTCCAAACAAACAAAAGCCCAGGGCCAGATAGCTTCCAAGGAGAATTCTACCAAACATTTAAAAAACTAATGCCTATTCTCCTGAAACTCTTCCAAAAAATATAAATGGAAGGAAAACTTCCAAACTCATTTTATGAGGCCAGCATCACCTTGATCCCAAAACCAGACAAGGATCCCAACAAAAAAGAGACCTACCGACCAATATCCTTGATGAATACAGATGCGAAAATTCTCACCAAAATACTAGCCAACAGTATATTAAAATCCAACAGTATATTAAAAAGATTATTCACCACAACCAAGTGGGATTTATTCCAGGGCTGCAAGGTTGGTTCAACATCAAATAAATCAATGTGATACAATACATTGATAAAAGAAAGAACAAGAAACATATGATACTCTCAATAGATGCTGAAAAAGCATTTGACAAAGTACAGCATCCCTTCCTGGTCAAAACTCTTTAAAGTGTAGAGATAGAGGACACATATCTCAATATTATCAAAGCCACCTATGAAAAACGCACTGCAAATATTATTATCAATGGAGAAAAACTGAAAGCTTTTCTGCTAAGGTCAGGAACATGGCAGGGATGTCCATTATCACCACTGCTATTCAACATAGTACTAGAAGTCCTAGCCTCAGAAATAAGACAAGAAAAGGAAATTAAAGGCATCCTAATTGGCAAAGAATAAGTCAAACTATCACTCTTTGCAGATGATATGATACTATATGTGGAAAACCCAAAAGACTCCACTCCAAAACTGCTAGAACTTATACAGGAATTCAGTAAAGTGTCAGGATATAAAGTCAATGCACATAAATCAGTTGCATTTTTCTACACCAACAACAAGACAGAAGAAAGAGAAATTAAGGATTCAATCCATTTACAATTGCACCCAAAACTATAAGATACCTAGGAATAAACCTAACCAAAGGGGCACAGAATCTATACTCAGAAAACTATAAAGTACTCATGAAAGAAATTGAGGAAGACACAAAGAAATGGAAAAATCTTCCATGCCCCTGGATTGGAAGAATGAGTATTGTGAAAATGTCTATGCTACCTAAAGAAATCTACACATTTAATGCAATCCCTATCAAAATACCATCCATTTTTTTTTCCAAAGGAATGGAACAAATAATCCTAAAATTTATATGGAACCCAAAAAGACCTCGAATAGCCAAAGGAATATTGAAAAAGATAGCCAAAGTTGGTGGCATCATAATTTCGGACTTCAAGATCTATTAAAAAGCCGTCATCATCAAGACAGCATGGTACTGGCACAAAAACAGACACATAGATCAATGGAACAGAATAGAGAGCCCAGAAATAGATCCTCAACTCTATGGTCAACTAATCTTTGACAAAGCAGGAAAGAATTTCCAATGGAAAAAACACAGCCTCTTCAATAAATGGTGTTGGGAAAACTGGACAGCCACATGCAGAAAAATTAAATTTGACCATTTCCTTACACCACACATGAAAATAGACTCAAAATGGATGAAGGACCTCAATGTGAGAAAGGAATCCATCAAAATCCTTAAGGAGAACACAGGCTGCTGTGGACTTTTTATAGAACTTTCTCCAGAACTGACCACATACTGGGTCACAAATAAGATCTCAAGAAATAACAAGAGCTTGAGATTATTTCCTGTGTGTTATCAGACCACAATGCTTTGAAACTGGAACTCAGTCACAAGAAAAAAAAATTGATGTAACTGAAGCACTTGGATGTTAAAGAACAAGCTGTTAAAGAATGATGAGTCAACCAGGGAATTAAAGAATAACTTAAACAATTCATGGAAACCACTGAGGAAACACATCAATCCAAAACCTATGGAATATTGCAAAGGTGGCCCTAAAGTGTAAATACATAGCCATCCAAGTCTCTCTCAATAAAGTAGAAATTCCCAAATGCACAAGCTAACCTTACACATAAATTAGCTCAAGAAATAACAGCAAATAAAACCTAAATCAAGAAGGAGAAGAGAAACAGTAAAGATTAGAGCAGAGAACAATGAAATAGAAACCAGAAAAACAGTAAAACAGATCAACCTAACTAGAAACTGGTTCTTTGGAAGAATTAAAAAATCAATAAATATCTAGCTAGACTCAGCCAAAAGAAAAAAGACCCAGATTAATAAAATAATGAATGAAAGTGGAGAGATCATGACTAACACCAAGAAAATAGAAACAATTATTAGAACTTATTACCAGCAGCTATATGCAAATATATGCAGCCTGGAAGAAATGGATGCCTTCCTGTAAACATATAAACTGCGAAGACTGAAACAGGAAGGAATAGACAATCTAAATAGACTAATACCCAGTAACAAAATAGAAGCACTAATCAAAAACTTCCCCCAAGGGACGCCTGGGTGGCTCAGTTGGTTAAGCAGCTGCCTTCGGCTCAGGTCATGATCCCAGCGTCCTGGGATCGAGTCCCACATCGGGCTCCTTGCTCAGCGGGGAGCCTGCTTCTCCCTCTGCCTCTGCCTGCCACTCTGTCTGCCTGTGCTCACTCTCTCTCCCTCTGATAAATAAATAAAATCTTTAAAAAAAAAAAAAAAAAAAAAAAAAAAAAAAAAACTTCCCCCAAACTAGAGTCCAGAGCCAAATGGCTTCCCAGGGGAATTCTACCAACCTTTTAAGGAAGAAATAATACCTATTCTACTGAAGCTCTTTCAAGAAATAGAAACAGAAGTAAATGTTCCAAACTCATTCTATGAGGTCACCATTACCCTGGTCCCAAAACCAGGAAAAGACCCCATCAAAAAGGAGAATTACAGACCAATATACCTGATGAACATGGATGCCAAAATACTCACTAAGGTCCTAGTCAATAGGATCCAACAGTACATTAGGAGAATTATCCATCATGGCCAGTTAAGATTTATTCCTGGAATGCAAGCGTTATTCAACATTTGCAAATCAATCAACGTGATAGAACACATTACAAAAGGAAAGACAAGAACCATATGGTCTTCTCAATTAATGCAGAAAAATCATTTGACAAAATGCAGCATCCTTTCCTGTTTAAAACTCTTCAGACTGGAAGGATAGAGGGAAAATTCCTCAATATCATAAAAATAAATTTTTAAATGAGGCATTACATACATAAAAAAGTGCACAAAGCACAGCTTAAAAACTGCTCACAAAGTGAACACATGCATGTAATCAGCAGCTGTTTCAAGAAACAGGGAATTACAAGCATCCTAGAAGCAGTACCATGTTGAATAAAAGTGGTGAGAGTGAACATCCTTGTCTTGTTCCTTACACTATGGAGAAAGCTCTGTTTTTCCCCATTGAGGATGATATTAGCTGTCAGATTTTCACATATGACATTTATTATGTTGAGGCATGTTCCATGTAAAGCTATTTGTGTGTCTATTGAAATGATCATGTAGTTTTTTTAATATTTTTTATTTTTTTATAATTTTTTATTTTTTATAAACATATATTTTTATCCCCAGGGGTACAGGTCTGTGAATCACCAGGTTTACACACTTTACAGCACTCACGAAAGCACATACCCTCCCCAATGTCCATAATCCCACCCCCTTCTCTCAAACCCCCTCCCCCCAGGAACCCTCACTTTGTTTTGTGAGATTAAGAGTCACTTATGGTTTGTCTCCCTCCCAATACCATCTTGTTTCATTTATTCTTCTCCTACTCACTTAAGCCCCCATGTTGCATCACCACTACCTCATATCAGGGAGATCATATGATAGTTGTTCTTCTCTGCTTGACTTATTTCGCTAAGCATGATATGCTCTAGTTCCATCCATGTTGTCGCAAATGGCAAGATTTCATTTCTTTTGATGGCTGCATAGTATTCCATTGTGTATATATACCACATCTTCTTGATCCATTCATCTGTTGATGGACATCTAGGTTCTTTCCATAGTTTGGCTATCGTGGACATTGCTGCTATAAACATTCGGGTGCACGTGCCCCTTTGGATCACTATGATTGTATCTTTACGGTAAATACCCAATAGTGCAATTGCTGGGTCATAGGGCAGTTCTATTTTCAACATTTTGAGGAACCTCCATGCTGTTTTCCAGAGTGGCTACACCAGCTTGCATTCCCACCAACAGTGTAGGAGGGTTCCCCTTTCTCCGCATCCTCGCCAGCATCTGTCATTTCCTGACTTGTTGATTGTAGCCATTCTGACTGGTGTGAGGTGATATCTCATTGTGGTTTTGATTTGTATTTCCCTGATGCCGAGTGATATGGAGCACTTTTTCATGTGTCTGTTGGCCATCTGGATGTCTTCTTTGCAGAAATGTCTGTTCATGTCCTCTGCCCATTTCTTGATAGGATTATTTGTTCTTTGGGTGTTGAGTTTGCTAAGTTCTTTATAGATTCTGGACACTAGTCCTTTATCTGATATGTCGTTTGCAAATATCTTCTCCCATTCTGTCAGTTGTCTTTTGATTTTGTTAACTGTTTCCTTTGCTGTGCAAAAGCTTTTGATCTTGATGAAATCCCAATAGTTCATTTTTTCCCTTGCTTCCCTTGCCTTTTGCGTTGTTCCTAGGAAGATGTTGCTGCAGTTGAGGTCGAAGAGGTTGCTGCCTGTGTTCTCCTCAAGGATTTTGATGGATTCCTTTTGCACATTGAGGTCCTTCATCCATTTTGAGTCTATTTTCGTGTGTGGTGTAAGGAAATGGTCCAATTTCATTTTTCTGCATGTGGCTGTCCAGTTTTCCCAGCACCATTTATTGAAGAGGCTGTCTTTTTTCCATTGGACATTCTTTCCTGCTTTGTCGAAGATTAGTTGACTCTAGAGTTGAGGGTCTATTTCTGGGCTCTCTATTCTATTCCATTGATCTATGGGTCTGTTTTTGTGCCAGTACCATGCTGTCTTGATGATGACAGCTTTGTAATAGAGCTTGAAGTCTGGAATTGTGATGCCACCAACGTTGGCTTTCTTTTTCAATATCCCTTTGGCTATTCGAGGTCTTTTCTGGTTCCATATAAATTTTAGAATTATTTGTTCCATTTCTTTGAAAAAGATGGATGGTACTTTGATAGGAATTGCATTAAATGTGTAGATTGCTTTAGGTAGCATAGACATTTTCACAATATTTATTCTTCCAATCCAGGAGCATGGAACATTTGTCCATTTCTTTGTGTCTTCCTCAATTTCTTTCATGAGTACTTTATAGTTTTCTGAGTATAGATTCTGTGCCTCTTTGGTTAGGTTTATTCCTAGGTATCTTATGGTTTTGGGTGCAATTGTAAATGGGATTGACTCCTTAATTTCTCTTTCTTCTGTCTTGCTGTTGGTGTAGAGAAATGCAACTGATTTCTGTGCATTAATTTTATATCCTGACACTTTACTGAATTCCTGTATAAGTTCTAGCAGTTTTGGAGTGGAGTCTTTTGGGTTTTCCACATATAGTATCATATCATCTGTGAAGAGTGAGAATTTGACTTCTTCTTTGCTGATTTGGATGCCTTTAATTTCCTTTTGTTGTCTGATTGCTGAGGCTAGGACCTCTAGTACTATGTTGAATAGCAGTGGTGATAATGGACATCCCTGACGTGTTCCTTACCTTAGCAGAAAAGCTTTCAGTTTTTCTCCATTGAGAATGATATTTACGGTGGGTTTTTCATAGATGGCTTTGATGATATTGAGGTATGTGCCCTCTATTCCTACACTTTGAAGAGTTTTGATCAGTAAGGGATGCTGTACTTTGTCAAATGCTTTTTCAGCATCTATTGTGAGTATCATATGGTTCTTGTTCTTTCTTTTATTGATGTGTTGTATCACATTGACTGATTTGCGGATGTTGAACCAACCTTGCAGCCCTGGAATAAATCCCACTTGGTCGTGGTGAATAATCCTTTTAATGTACTGTTGAATCCTATTGGCTAGTATTTTGGTGAGTATTTTCACATCTGTGTTCATCAAGGATATTGGTCTATAGCTCTCTTTTTTGATGGGATCCTTGTCTGGTTTTGGGATCAAGGTGATACTGGCCTCATAAAATGAGTTTGGAAGTTTTCCTTCCATTTCTATTTTTTGGAACAGTTTCAGGAGAATGGGAAATAGTTCTTCTTTAAATGTTTGGTAGAATTCCCCCGGGAAGCCGTCTGGCCCTGGGCTTTTGTTTGTTTGGAGATTTTTAACTATTGAGAGATATGAATTTAGTGCCATTGTATTGCCTGTAAGGTGACTGTTACTGTATATGGTCTCTGTTCCTTTCTGATCTACCACTTGTAGGCTCTCTCTTTGCTTAGAGGACCCCTTTCAATATTTCGTGTAGAGCTGGTTTGGTGTTTGCAAATTCTTTCAGTTTTTGTATGTCCTGGAAGCTTTTAATCTCTCCTTCTATTTTCAATGATAGCCTAGCTGGATAAAGTATTCTTGGCTGCATGTTTTTCTCGTTTAGTTCTCTGAAAATATCATGCCAGGTCTTTCTGGCCTGCCAGGTCTCTGTGGATAAGTCAGCTGCCAATCTAATATTTTTACCATTGTATATTACAGACTTCTTTTCCCGGGCTGCTTTCAGGATTTTCTCTTTGTCACTGAGACTTGTAAATTTTACTATTAGGTGACGGGGTGTGGGCCTATTCTTATTGATTTTGAGGGGTGTTCTCTGAACCTCCTGAATTTTGATGCTCGTTCCCTTTGCCATATTGGGGAAATTCTCCCCGATAATTCTCTCCAATATACCTTCTGCTCCCCTCTCTCTTTCTTCTTCTTCTGGAATCCCAATTATTCAAATGTTGTTTCGTCTTATGGTGTCACTTATCTCTTGAATTCTCCCCTCGTGGTCCAGTAGCTGTTTGTCCCTCTTTTGCTCAGCTTCTTTATTCTGTGACATTTGGTCGTCTATATCACTAATTCTTTCTTCTGCCTCATTTATCCTAGCAGTGAGAGCCTCCATTTTTGATTGCACCTCCTTAATAGCTTTTTTGATTTCAACTTGGTTAGATTTTAGTTCTTTTATTTCTCCAGAAAGTGCTTTTATATCTCTCGAGAGTGTTTCTCTAATATCTTCCATGCCTTTTTCGAGCCCGGCTAGAACCTTGAGAATTGTCATTCTGAACTCTAGATCTGACATATTAACAATGTCTGTATTGATTAGGTCCCTAGCCTTTGGTACTGCCTCTTGTTCTTTTTTTTGTGTTGAATTTTTCCGTCTTTTCATTTTGTCCAGATAAGAGTATATGAAGGAACAAGTAAAATAGTAAAAGGGTGGCAACAACCCCAGGAAAATATGCTTTAACAAATTAGAAGAGATCCCAAATTGTGAGCGGGGAGAAAGGGGATAAAAAGAGGTTCAAAAAGGAAGAAAGGAAAAGAAAAGAAAAGAAAAGAATTTAAAAAATAAAAGAAAACACCTAAGAAAAATATAAAAAGAAAATATATATATATTAGATAAACTTTCAGAAAGTGGTTGTTTTTCAGTTTCCAGAATTGCTGTTCTTCTCTTCGATCTGCCGATGGATTTTCAGGTGTTTGCAATCTTTAGATAAGCTATCTAGCTCATCTCCGGCTAGCTGAATTAGTCTTAGCCTGCTACTTCTCTGCCATCTTGACTCTTCCCCCTCTGATCTTTTCTTATCTTTCTCTTTTACATGCTTTGATGACTTTCTTTAGTGATGTAATTGAATTTCTTTCTATTTATTCTTTTTGTATTTATTAGTGGTTTTTAAAATTTAAATTCAATTATCCAACATAATATATAACTAGTTTCAGCGGTAGAGTTCTATTAGTTGTTTTTGATATATGTTTACCTTATTTTTGTATATAAACTCTTCTGCATATAGCAGTCTCTAGTAAGTTGATGGTCATTTACATTTGAACCCATTCTTTTCTCCTCACTTCCCCACATTTTAGGTATATATTATCATATTTTATATCCTTTTTTATGAGTTCCTTAACTGATTTTTTACAGATTTTTTTTTACATATTTTTACTACTTTTGTGTTTCCTACATCATACTGTCATTTTTGGTCTCTCCTTTCCACTGAAAAATGTCCCTTTTACAATTTCTTGCAGTTCTGGTTCAGTGGTCATAATCCCTTTAATTTTTATTTCTCTGGGAAGCTTTTTATCTCTCCTTTTATTCTTTATGATAGTGTTGCTGTATAGTCTTGTTGGTAGATTTTTCCCTTTCAACACTTTCAATATATCATGCCACTCCCTTCTGACTTGGACATTCTCTGTTGAGAAATCTCCAGCTAGCCTTATGCATTTTCCCATGGAAGTTAAGGACTTCTTTTTGGCTTGCTGTTTTTATTTTTTTTCTATATTACTATATTTTGCCAATTTAATCATAATGTATCTGGTGTGGACCCACTTGTGTTGATTTTGTGGGGAGGTTCACTGTGCCTTCTGGATCTGGATATTTATTTTCTTCCCCAGATTAGGAAAGCTTTCAGCTATAATTTCTTCAAATAAATTTTCTGCTCCCTTTTCTTTTCTTCTTCTGAGACACCTAAAATATGAGTTATTACATTTGATGGAGTCACTGATTTCTCTAAATCCATTCTCTTTTTGCCTAATTATTTTCTCTTTCTTTTATTTAGTTTGATTACTTTCCATTACTCTGATTTCTAGGCCACTAAATACTTCCTCTGCTTCTTCCTTCCTGTTTTTCATTCCATCAATCATGTTTCACATTTTATTTATTAAGCCCTTTATATTTGCTATGTTTCTCTTTTTTTATTTTTTATTATTTTTTTAACTTTTTAGTGGTCCAAGATTCATTGTTTATATACCACACTGAGTGTTCCATGCAATATGTGCCCTCCTTAATATGCACCACCACCAGGCTCACCTGTACCCCAACCCTCCTCTCTTCTAAAACACTCAGTTTGTTTCATGGAGTCCACAGTCTCTCATGGTTCATCTCCCACTCTTATTTCCTCCAATTCACTTTCTTTTCCTTATCCTAATATCCTCTTTGTTATTCTTTATGTTCCACAAGTATGTGAAACCATATAATAATTGATTTCCTCTGCTTACTTATTTTACTAAGCATAATCTCCTCCAGTCCCATCCATGTTGGCACAAAAGTTGGGTATTCATCCTTTCTGATGGCTGAATAATATTCCATTGTGTATATGGGCCATATCTTTTTTATCCATTCAGCTATTGAAGGGCATCTTGGCTCTTTCCACACATTGGTGACTTTGGCCATTGTTTCTATGAACACTGGAGTACATATGACCCTTCTTTTTTATTACATCTGTATCTTTGGGGCAAATATCAAGTAGTGCAACTGCAGTGTCATAGGGTAGCTCTATTTTTAAATTTCTCGGGAATCTCCACACAGTTTTCCAAAGTGGCTATACCAACTTGCATTCCCATCAACAATGTAAGAGGGTTCCCCTTTCTCCACATCCTCTCTAACATTTGTTGTTTCCTGTCTTGTTAATCTTTGCTGTTCTAACTGGTGTAATGTGGTATCTCAATGTGGTTTTGATTTGAATCTCTCTGATGGTTAATGATGATAAACAGTTTTTCATGTGTTTGTTAGCCATTTGTATGTCTTCTTTGGAGAAATGTCTGTTCATCTTCTGCCCATTTTCTTACATGATTATCTGGTTTTTTGAGTGTTGAGATTGAGGAATTCTTTATAGATTTTGGATATTAAGTCTGTAGATCACCAAGACAGCATGGTACTGGCACAGAAACAGACACATAGACCAATGACACAGAGTAGAGAGCCTGTATATGGACCTTCAACTCTATGGTCAAATAATCTTTGACAAAGTAGGAAAAACTATTCAGTTGAAAAAAGACAGTTTCTTCAATAAATAGTGCTTGGAAAATTGGACAGCTATGTGTAGAAGAATGAAACTCAACCATTTTCTTACACCATTCACTAAGATAAGCTCAAAATGGATGAAATACCTCAATGTGAGACAGAAATCCATCAAAATCCTAGAGGAGAACATAGGATGTAACCTCTTTGACATTGGCCACAACAATATCTTTCAAGACACGTCTCCAAAGGCAAAAGTAAACAAAAGTGAAAATGAACTTTTGGGATTTCATCAGATAAAAAGCTTCTGCACAGCAATGGAAACAGCCAACAAAACAAAGAAGCAGCCCATAGAATGGGAGAAAATATTTGCAAATGGTAGTCCTATGTTATTCTTTATCTCTGTGTTAAAATTCTCCTTAAGATTCTCCACTTTTTGGGACGCCTGGGTGGCTCAGTGGGTTAAGATTCTCCACTTTTTTCTCACATACAGTGTGTATCCTTATGTTCATTGTTTTAAATTATCTTTCATGCCACTTATATATGTTTTGCTTATTCTCTGGCTGTGGCCTTGTCTTGCTCTTTCATTTGGGATAAATTTCTGTCTCTTCATCTATTCTGCCTGTTCTGTTTCTCTTTCTTATGAAAGTCAGCTGTATTTTCTCCTCTTGAAAGTAGTGACTCTATGGAAAAGAGGTCCTGGAGTGCCCTGCAGTACAGTGTCCCCTGTTCATCAGAACATGGCACTTCATTAGCATATCCTCTGTGTGTTGCATACATGCTTCTGTTGTGTCTGAGTCACTTGTCCTTTCAGTACTGCCATCTGCACTGTCTCTCCACCTGTTGTAGCCTGTGTTTGCTCTCTATGGTGTTAATGGGACCCAGGGAAGCCAGCTGTGAGGGGGTAGCTCACTAGGGTACTTGGGAGAGGGACCACTGTGTTAGAAAAATTTGTGCTGGGCCACTAGTCCTATGCTAGACCCCCTGAATTATTGTGGCAGTTAGAGTCTATATGCTGGGGCAGCCAGAGGTGTGAGGTTGTGTACAGCATGCAGCAATGTATATTAGCTTTGTTTTAGAATTGTGGAAAGAGTGTGCTGAGAGTTTAAGCAACTTCCCTGTGGCAACATAGCAGAATTGGAAAAAAAAAAAACCTATTTAATATTGTCTAGACACTTGTTTAATCTAGAATTTCAGAAGCTTAGCCAAACTTTTTTTTTTTTTTGCATGAAACCTATCAAGTCTATATAACCTAGTTCTGATAATGCTGAGCTCAATGGTTTGATGGCTCTTCCAGCTCTAAGAATTCCAAGAATTGAAACTAAATCAGAGGATAAAGAACATTAGACATTGCTGTGGCCCTTATTATATCCAAACTGCCTTCTAACCTTGGGTAAGTCATTTCCCATCTTTAGTCCCCAGAGTTTTCATCTATACAAGAAAAATTAAATGCATTTTAAAAGCCAAGAAACTCTGAGATTCATAACATATAACTGAGAATTGTTATCTGGAAAGAAAGCAATAAAGCGATTTGGACTTGATGAATAATATTCCACTGTATTTATATACCACATCTTCTTTATTTACTCATCATCAATGGACTCTTGGGCTATTACCATAATTTGGCTATTTGATAACGCTGCTATAACCATCAGGGTGCATAAATCCCTTCAAACCAGTATTTTCATATCCCTTTGGGTAAATATCTAGTAATACAATTGCTTGATTGTAGGGTAGTTTTATTTTTAACTTTTTGAGGAACCCCTATATTGTTTTCCTGAATGGCTGCACTAGTTTGCATTCCACCAATAGTGTAAAAAGATCCTCCTTTCTCTGCATTCTTGCCAATACCTATTGTATCTTGTGTTGTTAATTTTAGCCATTCTGCCAGGTGTGAGGTAATATCTCATTGTAGTTTTCATCTGCATTTCCCTGAGGAATATTAGCCATAATAAAATAATGAAATCTTGGGACACGTGGGTGGCTCAGTTAGTTAAGTGGCTGCCTTCAGCACAGGTCATGATCCCAGCATCCTGGGATCGAGTCCCACATAGGGCTCCTTGCTTGGCAGGGAGCCTGCTTCTCCCTCTGCCTCTCCCTGCCACTCTGTCTGCCTGGGCTCACTCTTGCTCCTCTCTCTCTGACAAATAAATAAATAAAATATTTAAAAAAATGAAATCTTGCCATTTGTAATGATGTGAATGGAGGTAGAGTATTACGCTAAGTGAAATAAGTCTATCAGAGAAAGACAAATACCATATGATTAGACTCATATGTGAAATTTAAGAAAAAAAAGCAGATGAACATAGGGGGGAAAAGAGAGGTAAACTAGAAAACAGACTTTTAACTGTAGAGAACAGGGGTTCTGGAGGGGAGGTGGGGGGGGATAAGTTAAATGGGTGATGGGTATTAAGCAAACCACTTGTTTTGACAAGTGTTGGGTGTTGTATGTAAGTTCTAAGTCACTAAATCTACACCTGAAACTAATATTACACTGTATGTTAACTAACAGGAATTTAAATTTAAAACAACAAAAAACAATTTGGACTTGGAAAACTATTATGTATATCACAAATGAAAGATCACCTTTCACTCTTGTATTAATTCCTATACCCCATCCCCCAATTTTCCCAAACTAGCTTGTGATTGTGAATAAAAACTGATGAAGAAAAGAGCAGCACTAATACGACTCTTATCTTGGATCCCAACTTAGTAACTAGATTTTTTTTGTTAAATCATTTAGCTTTTCAGAGCCTTTGTTTCTTCTTCAGCAATATAAAGATCATAATTTCCCAGGAACACTAGGAAATATAGTCTCTCAGCATGTGGCTATATGCCCACCTAAAATTTAGTGTTTCTTTTCTTAGAATAAATGGGGGAAATGGAGATCATTGGACAACCAGGAGGTTCTGCCAATGTCCACTCCCTTCACACTCAAATACACTTCTTAACTCACATGGAATACATTCAGCTCATCCTCAAGAGAGACAACATGAAGTTTCATATAGTTACTGCATCCATCTGAAAGTCCACAATCTCTAAATACCTTGTAGTCATTCTCTTCAACTCCAGATATGGCTCTCCATGGTCCAGTAACTTGTAAGCTAAATGATAAGTTACCTGTTCTTTGCCCATTCCCTAAAAACAATGGTGATATAGAAACAAAATAATAACAATAAAATGTCATTGTTAGGAAAATAAAAATGAGAAATTCACAACAGACACTGTTCTGTAACAACCTTGCTGGACAGAAGTTGCAAAATCTCTTCTGAGAGTGTAATTACTTCCTTGGTTAGATACAGTTTCTCTTCTTTGAGAGAAACTCTTTTTCTCATCATCCCAGACTTTACCCTCTGTCAAGTTTTCATTTGCTTTGGGACCTTCATGGTTACAACAAAATGACCAAAACAGCATTAGAAACTAGGTCTTCCATACTTTTCCAGTGCATGTCCATATCCCTATGTTGAACTCACTGTCCCAGACTTTTGAATCTGATAAGCAATTAGAGGTGGAGACTGTAAGAGGAAATAAGTTTCTAGGTGTCCAAGACGTCTTTAATAGCATAACGAGACTCTTGCTCTTAATGCCTACTAAGTTCAGCAGGACCTTGAGCACAAAAAATTGGGACAGAATAAACAAAAGTGGCATCGAGACTATCTTATGACAGAGGTAAGAGATGCCTGTAGTCTTTCATAGTTACCAATTTATACCACAAACCTGACTACATCAGTACCCTACTTCAAAACTTCCTGTTGACCTTCAAACTAAACTCTGTACTATTTAGCCTGTTTTTCAAGGCTTTTAAAATCTGCCCTCTCAATTTTCCTATCATTTAAAATCCACCTCCATCCACCCCTGCCCATATTATCTTATGTGCCAGCCATGCTTTACTATTCAGTGTTCTCTAAATATGCTGCATCTTTGCTCATGCTACTCTTCCTACCTAAAGTGTCTTTTTCCACTTTATATTCCTAGCAAGCACCTACTGTCCTACCAGAGCCAACTGAAATGATAATCCCTCTGAGAAATATTCCATGGCTCTCCCATTCTGATTTGACACTCCTGCTTCCAGTTCTTGACTGGAGTGCATTTGATAAATGCCTGTTTGCACATCTATCTCTTCAAAAGAATGTGAGCCCCTTGTTTGCATGAACTGGATCTTATGCATTTCTGTATTCCTTCGTGTATGTCAGGTGTTCATAAAGTGTTTCAAAAAAGAAAAAAAAGGAGGAAAGGAAGGAAAAGAGGAAGGAAAGAAGGTATAATTGTAAAATTTCTGCAAAGAAAAAAGAGTCATTTTGCACTGGCATATACTAACTGTCGTACTTTGGGCACACTGCTTAACAGGATGACTGGATTCCTGTCTCAACTCTATTTTTTACTGGGTGTATGCCAAAACATTTACCTCATTAAGTCTTTATTTATTAACCTATAAAACATAAAGTGGCAAACAAGATAGTGTCAAAGATCTTTCTTAAGATTTGAATCATCTTTATATCAAGAAACACTTCAGTTTTTGCTCTATTCAAGACACTTCATTAGATGTGGGGAAACAAAGTTGAATCAGGCACGATTTCTGTCCTGGAGATCGTGCTTCAGTTTCCCATCTGTAATTTAGGTGAATTTAGGTGGATGTTTTTTCTTCTTCAAGCAGGAGTTTTCCAATCTGTAAAATTAGGTGGTTCAAGAAAATGGTCTCTAAGGACACTTTGACTTCTGATATTCTCTGGTAATAAAGTTCATATGGTAGATGTGCACCTATAATGCTTTGCTCTTAGTCTTCCTGGGAATCCCTGTTTTCCATTACTAGAGACTTTTAGGGGTGAATATGTGGGCAAGGTAGAGGGACTCAGGGGTGAAGAAAAGCCTCATAGCAGTCTAAACTGTTTTTTTTAAAACCCCTCCAACACACACACACACACACACATACACACTCACACACTGCCCCACTAGCCTGTGTGTGCTAAGGTAAGACTGCCCTCAGTGTATGGGCAGGGATATCTGGGCAGCAGTGCCCATCTAAAGGCCAGGTTCTAAGTGAGTGCCCAGCTACAAAAAGCAGGTTTAATTAATAAGAAAATGAATAATCAAAGGAAGTTTTTTTTTTTTTTTCTTGCTGATCAAGTATATATTCATTCCTGTTCTCTCTCCCTTTCTTACTTTCTCTGTCACTACCTCATGCTTTTTCCCGTAGAAATATTTTCAGATTCAAGGACATGAGGAACGGTGACTGGGAGGCTCCCCGATTGGTTAACCAATGGCTTCTCCTTTCAGAGTGTGACACAGATTTGGGGGGGGGGGAGCTTTCAACCAGACTGGTTCACCTTCTCCTGTAGACAAAGGCTCCTGAATGGCTTTTCCTCTACAAAGCCTATTCTGATCATTGGCCAAGGAGACTGTGACTCCAGTGGAAAGATGACCAGGAGTAGAACAAGTGACTAGCTGAGAAAAACTGACCTGAGCAGGAGGAGTTGCTCAGTCCACATTGACTGATAGTGGAAACTCAACTAAGACAGTAATAAACCATGGAACCACAGCACCACACCCTGTTCTAGCTTGAAGTGGCTTATGGTGAGTATTGTGGAGACCATGAGGAACACTGGATTGTGAACCAATGGACCTAGGTTCAATACCTATCTCCAGTCATGTTCAAGCTGTATGAATTTAGGCAAGTCATTTCAGTTGTCTGAATCTTAGTTTGGATTTTAATTTTTGTTTTTACCCATGAGGTTGGTATTGATAACATTTTTGACAGAGAGCCTAATACAAATCAAGACTAGGGATTGGCAAAAATTTTAAAGGACAGATAGTAAGTAGTTTAGGTGTTGTGAAGCATACAGTTTTTGTCCCAGCTACTCAGTTCTTCCCTTATAGCATGAAAGCAGGCAAAGACAATATGTAAAATAATGGGCATGGCTATGTACCAACATAACATTACTTATACAAACAAACAGAGTGGCCCATATTTGGCCAACATGTCATAGTTTGCATGTCCTCAGTCAAGGTTAAGTGGTTTACAAAGAACAAATTTCGCTTTATTATTTTTCAGAACAGAGGAGGTGACATTACTCTCCATTCTATACAGCCCAGCAGGTGTTCTGTTTCCAGCTTTGGTCCTCATTCTTCAAAAATGATACAGAAAAATTAGATTGGATACAGAGAAGAGGCCATTAGAAAGAAGTAGAGGCAAGAACCCAGGTTCTGTGTCAAATCATTGAATGAACTAGACTTCAGGTCTTGTGATAGAGCAGACAGAAATAGCAGAGTCTGTGTGGTAGCAAGGAGCTAAAATCCATGGGCAGAAGCCATAGAGGGAAAGAGTTCATTCCACACAAGGATGACTTTTATAAGTAACTTGCCTACTCATGGGTACCTCTAAATGGAAATGTAAAAGCAGGGCTTGAAAGACCAGTTAGGTGGATTTGCTTAAAAGGAATAAGGATGGGAATTTGATGAGCTGACTTTGGAGGTTTGGTCAAGTCTTAAGCTTCTGTTTTTTCCTTCCCTGCCCTCTGGATCAAAAACATGTATGTGCATTGTGAAGTTGATTTTCTTCATTTATCTAATACCCCATCATCAGTAGTTGGGGCCCAGTGCTATGTTAAGCTACTAAGACAATTCAATAAAGAGTAAATTCAATAAAGACTACCATAAAATAACCACCCATAATTTTAGAGATTATACTGGATCCTGCAGAAATTGTGGATGGAAAACTTTAGCTCTCTCTTTTCAGGTTAAGTACAAGACAGGTAGAAAGCAGGTGGCATATAGCTTATTTGGACTGATGCCACACAAGCTGAAGTAATAGCACTTTAAAGGCTTAAAATAATCAGTCGAATAGAAGTATCAGAAAATCAGCAACAAGTTTCCTTATTTATAAAAATTGATGTCACTTCCAAGCCCTGGAAGCACAGTGAGATATACTTCTCCAGGGGAGGAGTTAATCTTTAGTCTTCTAAGAGGTCCTGTCTCAGTTTGATCTCAGTGGGAGTTCTTTCAAGTTTCCCAGTCTGTCCCAGTTTCATTGTATCCAAATGTTTCTAGAATATGGAGTAAGGTTGATCAGTTCTCTGGGATCCAGACATCATACCCATCCAGTCTTATTTCTTTTCTTTTTTAAAAGATTTTATTATTTATTTGACAGAGACAGATCACAAATAGGCAGAGAGGCAGGCAGAGAGAGAGAGAGAGGAGGAAGCAGGCTCCCTGCTGAGCAGAGAGCCCGATGCGGGACGCGATCCCAGGACCCTGAGATCATGACCTGAGCCAAAGGCAGCGGCTTAACCTACTGAACCACCCAGGCACCCCCAGTCTTATTTCTTGAGTTTCTCCTAGAATTATAATGTCATAGATTGAGGGTGTAAGATATTTAAACTTTCCCCCAAACTATCAAGTGGAGCCTCTCCTTTGAAAGCTTCATTTGCTCTCTATGTACCATGCTCTCAAACCTCTGAAAGACTCAGCATTTTGGAGAATGTAGGTTTTAAAGTAATATAACTCTGGCTTAAAATTTTGATCAAACTAGTAATTTGAATCTTAGGCAAGTCATGTTTATTCTCTAAACTTCTATCTCTTTCCTTGTAAAGTAAGAATAACAATATCTAACTCACGTGCCTATTGTAAAGATTGTAATACTACATCCAACAAAGTAATAAAATGCCTGACATACATTTTAAAATTAAATCAATGATATCTCTTATTATCAAAAAAGTGTGTGTTCACTGCAGTCGGTCCTCTGGGTTTTAGTTCGAATACTGCCATTTACTGGTTATGTATCTTGAGCAAGTCAGCTCATTAATTGGGAGTTCAGTTTTCTCACTGAGACATTAGCAGTATTTAGTTTCTTAGGGTGTAGGAAAAATAAATTAGATAAATGTATTTAATATACCTCTCACAATGTATGGCACATAGTGGGTGTTTAATAAATGGAAATAACTATGCTAATTGTTATGAAATCTTACTCAGTTCCCTGCTCACTGTACAGGCCACCTGGGTAGAGTGACTGCATTCTCCTAATCTCCCACAAGATGGCAGTGTGATGTTTTACTAAACTAAATTAGGTTACAATGAGTTTAGAGTATCTTTGGAACTTCTGGGGTACAGAAAAGAGCTTGGCACTCCACAAAAGTTTGCTGGCCAAAGCATGACCTTATCCTTGGCCCATTGTTATATACTCATTTCTCCTTCCTTTAATCATTCTTATGCTTCCCCCTTCACTCACAACTAGCATAAATTACAAGTTCTTGGGGGTGGTATGGAGAATGGGGCAGAAGAAAGAGGGAACATTTGTGAGGACCTGGGCCACTCATCTGTTGATGAGCATTTGACTGGGGATGAACATATGACTAGAAGTCAATGACCCTGGTTTCTAGTCTGATCTTTCACTAACTTATTCTATCACCCAGGACAAGACTTTCTTTTTTTTCTTTTTTCTTTTTTTTCCATCTCTACCTATAAAATGGTATCTTCTGGCCCAGGACATTTCTGGCTCTGACATTTGAAGAATCTTAGAGCTGGACTCATAGGAAAACAATATAAAATTATAACAATATAAAAATTATAACAATATAAAACAATATAAATTATATAAATTATAACAATATAAAACAATATAAAATATATGATCTTTTTGTTAATTCCAGAGAAAAATTGTGAAGGTATTTGATATTCAAATAGGTCGATGAATCTTTTATATGATCTTGGAGTCAGGGAGAATAGACTTAATAATATCCTTAAAATGCTGAGATATGTAATTCAAGCTGTTGAAAACACTTCAGTTTGAAGATGCAGAAGTCTCATAAGCATTCTGGGAAACCTGGGCCTGGCCTCCACCATAGCCCTAGATAAGGAAGGGCAAGAATGAGCCTGTAGCTGGTGAGATGCTTCATCATTGCAGAACAATGTTTTGTGAAAATAACCTGGGTTTTTGCCCCAGAATGGCATCTGACATTTATTTATTCCCATTAAATGTAGATCTAAATATCAGGAGCTCCATTTCCAAACTGTGTGATATGGGTCACTGGTTAGAAACCCTTTGAGAGTGCAATTCCAGGGTCATAAGGAAGTTTTATTTTTAATTTCTTGAGGAATCTCCACACTGTTCTCCAAAAAGGCTGCACCAACTTGCACTCCCACCGACAGTGGAAGAGGGTTCCCCTTTCTACACATCCTCTCCAACACATGTTGTTTCCTGTTTTGTTAATTTTGGCCATTCTAACTGGTGTAAGGTCATATCTCAATGTGGTTTTAATTTTAATCTCCCTGAGGGCTAATGATGATGAACATATTTTCATGTGGCCGATAGCCATTTGTATGTCTTCAATGGAGAAGTGTCTGTTCATATCTTCTTCCCATTTTTTGATATGTTTGCCTGTTTCGTGTGTGCTGAGTTTGAGGAGTTCATTATAGATCCTGGATATCAACCTTTTGTCTGTACTGTCATTTGCAAATATCTTCTCCCATTCCCTGGGTTGCCTCCTTGTTTTTTTGACTGTTTCCTTTACTGTGCAGAAGCTTTTGATTTTGATGAAGTCTGAAAAGTTTATTTTTCGCTTTAGTTTTCTTTGCCTTTGGAGACATATCTTGAAAGAAGGTGCTGTGGCTGATATCGAAGAGATTACTTCCTATGTTCTCCTCTAGGATTCTGATGTATTCCTGTCTCACGCTGAGGTATTTTATCCCTTTTGAGTTTATCTTTGTGTACGGTGTAAGAGAATGGTCGAGTTTCATTCTTCTACTTATAGCTGTCCAGTTTTCCCAGCACCATTTATTGAAGAGACTGTCTTTTTTCCACTGTATATTTTTTCCTGTTTTGTCGAAGATTAATTGACCATAGAGTTGAGGGTCCATATCTGGGCTCTCTACTCTGTTCCACTGGTCTATGTGTCTGTTTTTATGCCAGTACCATGCTGTCTTGGTGATCACAGCTTTGTAATAAAGCTTGAAATCAGGTAACGTGATGCCCCTAGCTTAATTATTGTTTTTCAACATTTCCTTAGCGATTCGGGGTCTCTTCTGATTCCAATACAAATTTTTGGATTATTTGCTACAGTTCTTTGAAGAATACCAGTGGAATTTTGATCGGAATGGCATTAAAAGTATAGATTGCTGTAGGCAGTATAGACATTTTTACAATATTTATTCTTCCGATCCAAGAGCATGGAATGGTCTTCCATCTTTTTGTGTCTTCTTCAATTTCTTTCATGAGTGTTCTGTAGTTCCTCGAGTACAGATCCTTTACCTCTTTGGTAGGTTTATTTCCAGGTATCTTATGGTTCTTGGTGCTCTAGGAAATGGAATCAATTCTCTAATTTCCCTTTCTGTATTTTCATTGTTAGTGTATAAGAAATCCACTGATTTCTGTACATTGACTTTGTATCCTGCCACGTTGCTGAATTGCTGTATGAGTTCTAGTAGTTTGGGGGTGGAGTCTTTTGGGTCTTCCATATAAAGAGTCATGTCATCTACAAAGAGAGTTTGACTTCTTCATTACCAATCTGGATACCTTTTATTTCTCTTTGTTGTCTAGAGAACAGTGTGGAGATTCCTCAAAAAATTAGAAATAGAAATTCCCTATGACCCTGCAATTGCACTCCCTGGTATTTACCTCAAAGATACAGATGTCGTGAAAAGAAGGGCCATCTGTACCCCAATGTTTATAGCAGCAATGGCCACAGTCGCCAAACTATGGAAAGAACCAAGATGCCCTTCAATGGACGAATGGATAGGAAGATGTGGTCCATATACACTATGGAGTATTATGCCTCCATCAGAAAGGATGAATACCCAACTTTTGTAGCAACATGGACGTGACTGGAAGAGATTATGCTGAGTGAAATAAGTCAAGCATAGAGAGTCAATTATCATATGGTTTCACTTATTTGTGGAGCATAACAAATATCATGGAGGAAAAGGGGTGTTAGAGAGGAAAAGGGAGTTGGGATAAATTGGAAGGGGATGTGAATCATGAGAGACTATGGACTCTGAAAAACAATCTGAGGGCTTTGAAGTGGCGGGGGGGTGGGAAGTTGGGGTACCAGGTGGTGGGTATTATAGAGGGCACAGATTGCATGGAGCACTGGGTGTGGTGAAAAAATAATGAATACTGTTTTTCTGAAAATAAATAAATTAATTTTTAAAAAGTGAAGGAAATAATCACCTAAAAGTCAGCCTATACATTTGGAGAAGAAATTTGTAAATAACATAAGTAACATGATTAAGTGGGTAAAGGTTTAGTTTCCAAAATTTATAAAGAACTTACCACACTCAACACCCTAAAACCAAATAATCCAGTTAAGAAATGGGCAGAATACATGAATAGGCACTGTTCTAAAGAAGACATCGGGATAGCTAACAGACACATGAAAGGTTGCTCAAAATCACTCATCATCACTCATCAGGGAAGTAGAAATGAAAACCATGATGAGATAGCACTTTGCATGTTTCAAAATGGCTAAAATTAACACAAGTAACAAAGGGTTTTAGCAAGAATGGAGAAAGGGGAACTCTCCTATGCTGTTGGTGGGAATGCACATTGGTGCAGCCACTCTGGAGAACGGTATGGAGGTTCCTCTAGGACTTAAAAATAGAACTACTTTATGACCCAGGAATTATACTACTAAGTACTTCCCGAAGGATACAAAGCAGTTTTGAAGGGGCATGTATCCCCAATGTTTATAGCAACATTACCACCAATAGCCAAACTATAAAAAGAACCCAAATGTCCACTGACTGATGAATGGATAGAAAAGATATATATATATATATATATATATATATATATATATATATATATATGCTGCTATAAACATTGGGGATACATGTACCCCTTCAAAACTGCTTTTGTATCCTTTGGAGAAATACTTAGTAATATAATAAATAAATAATTAAAATATATATTATAATATATTATATATATATACACACATATATATATTTCTTCTCTATCCATTCATCAGTCAGTGGACATTTGGGTTCTTTCACACACACACACACACGTGTGTGTGTGTGTGTGTGTGTATGGAGAGACAGAGAGAGAGATACATGTATACAATGGAATATTACCAGCCATCAAAAAGAATGAAATCTTGTCATTTGCAATGACATAGATGAAGCTAAAGTGTATTATGTTAAGTGAAATAAGTCAATAAGAAAAAGACAAATACCATATGATCTCATTCATATGTGGAATGTAGGAAAGAAAACAGATGACCATATGGGAAGTGGAGGGGAAGGGGAGCGGAAGATATACCATAAAAGACTCTTAATGATAGAGAACAAACTGAGGGTTAACAGAGGGAGGTATGGGGAAAAGGGTTAAATAGATGAAGGATGTTAAGGAGGGCACCTGTGATGAGCACTGGATGTTGTATGTAAGTTATGAATCACTGAATTCTACTCCAGGAACCCATATTGCACAGCAGTTAATTAAGTAAAATTTAAATAAATAAACAAAGAATACAAAAATAAAATTAATAAGATTTTTTTAAATGAACATAGGAAGAAATAAAGAGAAGTAAACCAAAAAAAAAAAAAAAAAAGACTCTTACTAGAGAACAAACTAATGGTTACCATTGGAATCATGAGTGGTGGGTGGGAAATGAGTTAAAAAAGCAATGGGTATTAGGGTGGGTACTTGTGATTTGCACCAGGTGTTGTATGTAAGTGATAAATAACTAAATTTTACACTTGAAACAATGTTGCACTATATGTTAGCTAGTTGGAATTTAAATAAAACCTTGGGGGAAAAAATTGCAACTTGAGTGAGAAAACACAACCAACAGATGCCAATACAAAGATGTTAAAATTATTTTACGAGGATTTTAAACCAGCCATCATAAATGAGAATTAATAATTCTCTTGAAAAATAAAAAAATAGAAAATCTCAATAAAGAAATAGAAAGAAGAAACAAAATGACAGACTTATGCTTAATAATCAAATTGAAATTATAGACATGAGAAATATATATAAATAAAAACCTTGCTAGATAAACTCAGTAGTAGAGTAGAACTGACAGAGGATGAAATTAGTGAACTTGAGGTAAAATCAATTGAAAATAGCCAATCCTTCCCATTCTGTTTTTTCTCCCTTGCCCTGTGGTCCTCTTCTCTATTCCTTACAAGTAAGACAAACCTTGAGAGACTCTGGACTCCAGGAAAAAAGCTGAGGGCTATCAAAGGGATGGTGGTGGGGGTATGGGGTGACAAGGTGATGGGTATTAAGGAGACCATGTGTTGGGATGCACTGGGTGTTATATGCAACTAATGAATTGTTGAACATTACAACAAAAACTTACAATGTTTATGAACTTATGATACGTTGGCTAACTGAACATAATCAAAAGTTAAAAAAAAAAGACAGAAAGAAAATCTGAATGAAAGGTGCTTTACACCTGCTTTGATTTCAAGGAGTTAAAAAAAAAACCCTAACAACATAGAGAAAACAAACAAACAAAAAGGAACAGAGACTCAAGGATCTGCACAAAATATACACTGTTTGTATCATTACATTCCCTAAAAGGGGAATAAAACATAAAGTGAAATGAAAAATTGTATTAGAAAAAAATAAGGCATGAAAATTTCCCAAATATAACTAAAGACACAAACTTACAGATGAGAGAACCCAAACATAAGAAACACAAAGAGATCCATCACAAGACACATAATAAACTGCTTAAAATTTAAGAAAAAGAAAAAAAATTAAAGCACCTAGAGAGAAATGTGTAATTACCTATATAGAAAAGCCATATTAAAAACAGTGGATCACTTATTTGAAATCATTAAGCCAGAGAGTAATGAATAGGATTTTCAAGTGATGAAAGAAAAAGACTCTCAATCATAAATTATATTCTTCTATTCTCAATAATTTTATAACCATTAATGAAATGGAAGTCATAATTTAAAACCTCCAAAAAAGAAGTCACCCAAACAATATTGTTTCACTGCAAAACTATTACCAAATGTCGAAAAAGAATAAGGAAAAAATTCTGTAGTTTTTATAAGAAAATAGAAACATTTTACAACTTACTTTATGAGACCAACATTACCCTTATACCAAAACAAGATGGAGAATATATTTCTTTTAAAAAGTCAGTATATCTCATGAACATAAACACAATATTTTGCAAAGCAAAATATTAGCAGCCAACATTCAACTATGCAAACAAGTGTGGTTCACCCCTGGTATGCAAGTTTGGTTTATCTTTTAAAAAATCAACCAATAACTAAATACCTAGTAGAACAATTAATGGATTAGAAGTTAATTTTATTTATTTTTATTTTGTATTTTTATTTTTTATTTTTTTTATTTTTTATAAACATATATTTTTATCCCCAGGGGTACAGGTCTGTGAATCACCAGGTTTACACACTTTACAGCACTCACCAAAGCACATACCATCCACAATGTCCATAATCCCACCCCCTTCTCCCAAACCCCCTCCCCCCAGCAACCCTCAGTTTGTTTTGTGAGATTAAGAGTCACTTATGGTTTGTCTCCCTCCCAATCCCATCTTGTTTCATTTATTCTTCTCCTACCCACGTAAGCCCCCATGTTGCATCACTACTTCCTCAAATCAGGGAGATCATATGATAGTTGTCTTTCTCTACTTGACTTATTTCACTAAGCATGATACACTCTAGTTCCATCCATGTTGTCACAAATGGCAAGATTTCATTTCTTTTGATGGCTGAATAGTATTCCATTGTGTATATATACCACATCTTCTTGATCCATTCATCTGTTGATGGACATCTAGGTTCTTTCCATAGTTTGGCTATTGTGGACATTGCTGCTATAAACATTCGGGTGCATGTGCCCCTTTGGATCACTACATTTGTATCTTTAGGGTAAATACCCAATAGTGCAATTGCTGGGTCATAGGGCAGTTCTATTTTCAACATTTTGAGGAACCTCCATGCTGTTTTCCAGAGTGGCTGCACCAGCTTGCATTCCCACCAACAGTGTAGGAGGGTTCCTCTTTCTCGGCATCCTTGCCAGCATCTGTCATTTCCTGACTTGTTGATTTTAGCCATTCTAACTGGTGTGAGGTGATATCTCATTGTGGTTTTGATTTGTATTTCCCTGATGCCGAGTGATATGGAACACTTTTTCATGTGTCGGTTGGCCATCTGGATATCTTCTTTGCAGAAATGTCTGTTCATGTCCTCTGCCCATTTCTTGATTGGATTATTTGTTCTTTGGGTGTTGAGTTTGCTAAGTTCGTTATAGATTCTGGACACTAGTCCTTTATCTGATATGTCGTTTGCAAATATCTTCTCCCATTCTGTCAGTTGTCTTTTGATTTTGTTAACTGTTTCCTTTGCTGTGCAAAAGCTTTTGATCTTGATGAAATCCCAATAGTTCATTTTCTCCCTTGCTTCTCTTGCCTTTGGCGTTGTTCCTAGGAAGATGTTGCTGTGGCTGAGGTCGAAGAGGTTGCTGCCTGTGTTCTCCTCAAGGATTTTGATGGATTCCTTTCGCACATTGAGGTCCTTCATCCATTTTGAGTCTATTTTTGTGTGTGGTGTAAGGAAATGGTCCAATTTCATTTTTCTGCATGTGGCTGTCCAGTTTTCCCAGCACCATTTATTGAAGAGGCTGTCTTTTTTCCATTGGACATTCTTTCCTGCTTTGTCGAAGATTAGATGATTCTAGAGTTGAGGGTCTATTTCTGGGCTCTCTATTCTGTTCCATTGATCTATGTGTCTGTTTTTGTGCCAGTACCATGCTGTCTTGATGATGACAGCTTTGTAATAGAGCTTGAAGTTTGGAATTGTGATGCCACCAACGTTGGCTTTCTTTTTCAAAATCCCTTTGGCTATTCGAGGTCTTTTCTGGTTCCATATAAATTTTAGAATTATTTGTTCCATTTCTTTGAAAAAGATGGATGGTACTTTGATAGGAATTGCATTAAATGTGTAGATTGCTTTAGGTAGCATAGACATTTTCACAATATTTATTCTTCCAATCCAGGAGCATGGAACATTTTTCCATTTCTTTGTGTCTTCCTCAATTTCTTTCATGAGTACTTTATAGTTTTCTGAGTATAGATTCTGTGCCTCTTTGGTTAGGTTTATTCCTAGGTATCTTATGGTTTTGGGTGCAATTGTAAATGGGATTGACTCCTTAATTTCTCTTTCTTCTGTCTTGCTGTTGGTGTAGAGAAATGCAACTGATTTCTGTGCATTGATTTTATATCCTGATATATTACTGAATTCCTGTATAAGTTCTAGCAGTTTTGGAGTGGAGTCTTTTGGGTTTTCCACATTTAGTATCATATCATCTGCAAAGAGTGATAATTTGACTTCTTCTTTGCTGATTTGGATGCCTTTAATTTCCTTTTGTTATCTGATTGCTGAGGCTAGGACCTCTAGTACTATGTTGAATAGCAGTGGTGATAATGGACATCCCTGACGTGTTCCTTACCTTAGCAGAAAAGCTTTCAGTTTTTCGCCATTGAGAATGATATTTGCTGTGGGATTTTTATAGATGGCTTTGATGATATTGAGGTATGTGCCCTCTATTCCTACACTTTGAAGAGTTTTGATCAGGAAGGGATGCTGTACTTTGTCAAATGCTTTTTCAGCATCTATTGTGAGTATCATATGGTTCTTGTTCTTTCTTTTATTTATGTGTTGTATCACATTGACTGATTTGCGGATGTTGAACCAACCTTGCAGCCCTGGAATAAATCCCACTTGGTCGTGGTGAATAATCCTTTTAATGTACTGTTGAATCCTATTGGCTAGTATTTTGGTGAGTATTTTCGCATCTGTGTTCATCAAGGATATTGGTTTATAGCTCTCTTTTTTGATGGGATCCTTGTCTGGTTTTGGGATCAAGGTGATACTGGCCTCATAAAATGAGTTTGGAAGTTTTCCTTCCATTTCTATTTTTTGGAACAGTTTCAGGAGAATGGGAAATAGTTCTTCTTTAAATGTTTGGTAGAATTCCCCCGGGAAGCCGTCTGGCCCTGGGCTTTTGTTTGTTTGGAGATTTTTAACCACTGTTTCAATCTCCTCACTGGTTATGGGTCTGTTCAGGCTTTGTATTTCTTCCTGGTTCAGTTGTGGTAGTTTATATGTTTCTAGGAATGCATCCATTTCTTCCAGATTGTCAAATTTGTTGGTGATGAGTGCTCATAGTATGTTCTTATAATAGTTTGTATTTCTTTGGTGTTAGTTGTGATCTCTTCTCTTTCATTCAGAATTTATTTATATGGGTCCTTTCTCTTTTCTTTTTGATAAGTCTGGCCGGGGGTTTATCAATTTTATTAATTCTTTCAAAGAAGCAGCTCCTAGTTTCGTTGATTTGCTCTATTGTTTTTTTGGTCTCTATTTCACTGATTTCTGCTCTGATCTTTATGATTTCTCTTCTCCTGCTGGGCTTAGGGTTTCTTTCTTGTTCTTTCTCCAGCTCCTTTAGGTGTAGCTTTAGGTTGTGTACCTGAGACCTTTCTTGTTTCTTGAGAAAGGCTTGTATCGCTATATATTTTCCTCTCAGAACTGCCTTTGTTGTGTCCCACAGATTTTGAACCGTTGTATTTTCATTATCTTTTGTTTCCATGATTTCTTTCAATTCTTCATTAATTTCCCGTTTAACCCATTCATTCTTTAGAAGGATGCTGTTTAGTCTCCATGTATTTGGGTTCTTTCCAAACTTCCTTTTGTGGTTGAGTTCTAGCTTTACAGCATTGTGGTCTGAAAATATGCAAGGAATGACCCCAATCTTTTGATACCGGTTGAGTCCTGATTTAGGACCAAGGATGTGATCTATTCTGGAGAATGTTCCATGTGCACTAGAGAAGAATGTGTATTCTGTTGCTTTGGGATGAAATGTTTTGAATATATCTGTGATGTCCATCTGGTCCAGTGTGTCGTTTAAGGCCTTAATTTCCTTGCTGATCTTTTGCTTGGATGATCTGTCCATTTCAGTGAGGGGAGTGTTAAAGTCTCCTACTATTATTGTATTATTGTTTATGTGTTTCTTTGATTTTGTTATTAATTGTTTTATATAGTTGGCAGCTCCCACGTTGGGTGCATAGATATTTAAATTTGTTAAATCTTCTTGTTGGACAGACCCTTTTAGTATGATATAGTGTCCTTCCTCATCTCTTATTATAGTCTTTGGCTTAAAATCTAATGGATCTGATATAAGTATTGCCACCCCTGCTTTCTTCTGATGTCCATTAGCATGGTAAATTATTTTCCACCCCCTCACTTTAAATCTGGAGGTGTCTTCGGGCTTAAAATGGGTTTCTTGGAGGCAACATATAGATGGGTTTTGTTTTTTTGTCCATTCTGATACCCTGTGTCTTTTGAGAGGGGCATTTTGCCCAAATATTCAGGGTAACTATTGAAAGACATGAATTTAGTGCCATTGTATTGCCTGTAAGGTGACTGCTACTGTATATGGTCTCTGTTCCTTTTTATCTACCACTTGTAGGCTCTCTCTTTGCTTAAAGGACCCCTTTCAAGATTTCCTGTAGAGCTGGTTTGGTGTTTGCAAATTCTTTCAGTTTTTGTTTGTCCTGGAAGGTTTTAATCTCTCCTTCTATTTTCAATGGTAGCCTAGCTGGATATAGTATTCTTGGCTGCATGTTTTTCTCGTTTAGTGCTCTGAAAATATCATGCCAGGTCTTTCTGGCCTGCCAGGTCTCTGTGGATAAGTCAGCTGCCAATCTAATATTTTTACCATTGTATGTTACAGACTTCTTTTCCCGGGCTGCTTTCAGGATTTTCTCTTTGTCACTGAGACTTGTAAATTTTACTATTAGGTGACGGGGTGTGGGCCTATTCTTATTGATTTTGAGGGGCGTTCTCTGAACCTCCTGAATTTTGATGCTCGTTCCCTTTACCATATTGGGGAAATTCTCCCCGATAATTCTCTCCAGTATACCTTCTGCTCCCCTCTCTCTTTCTTCTTCTTCTGGAATCCCAATTATTCTAATGTTGTTTCATCTTATGGTGTCACTTAATCTCTCGAATTCTCCCCTCGTGGTCCAGTAGCTGTTTGTCCCTCTTTTGCTCAGCTTCTTTATTCTCTGTCATTTGGTCGTCTATATCACTAATTCTTTCTTCTGCCTCATTTATCCTAGCAGTGAGAGCCTCCATTTTTTATTGTACCTCATTAATAGCTTTTTTGATTTCAACTTGGTTAGATTTTAGTTCTTTTATTTCTCCAGAAAAGGCTTTTATATCTCTCAAGAGGGTTTCTCTAATATCTTCCATGCCTTTTTCGAGCCCGGCTAGAACCTTGAGAATTGTCATTCTGAACTCTAGATCTGACATATTAACAATGTCTGTATTGATTAGGTCCCTAGCCTTCGTTACTGCCTCTTGTTCTTTTTTTTGTGTTGAATTTTTCCGTCTTGTCATTTTGTCCAGATAAGAGTATATGAAGGAGCAAGTAAAATACTAAAAGGGTGGCAACAACCCCAGGAAAATATACTTTAAACAAATTAGAAGAGATCCCAAATAGTGAGGGGGTAGAAAGTGATAAAAAGAGGTTCAAAAAGGAAGAAAGAAAAAAAAATAAAAAAGAAAAAAAAACAAAAGAAAAGAATTTAAAAAAAAGAAAACAAATAAGAAAAAAAAAAAATATATATATATATATATATATATATATATATATATATATATATATATATTGGATAAACTAGTTAAAAAACGTTAAAAAAGAAAAAGGTAAAAGTTAAAAAAAAATTACCAGAAGGCGAGAAAAAAAGACAAAAAATGAAAAAGAAAAAAATAAAATTAACTGCAAGACTAAAAAAAATCACAGAAAAAAAAGCCATGAGTTCCGTGTTTTGCTTTCTCATCCTCTGGAACTTTGCTGCCCTCCTTGGTATTGAAACCACACTCCTTGGTAGTTGAACTTGGTCCTGGCCGGATTTCTTGTTGATCTTCTGGGGCAGGGGCCTGTTGTAGTGATTCTCAAGTGTCTTTGCCCCAGGTGGAATTGTACCGCCCTTAACAGGGCCGGGGTGAGTAATCCGCTCGGGTTTGCTTTCATTGCTTTTGTTCCCTGAGTGCTTTCCGTAGAGTTCCGGAGGACGGGAATACAAATGGCGGCCTACTTGTTTCCTGCCCTTTGGAACCGAGAGCCCAGGGCCCCACTCCTCAGTGCGCCCTCAGATAACAGCGCCCAGTTACTCCCTTCTGCCTGACCTCCGGCCGCGCTCCAAGCTCACCGAGCCTGCGACCGGTTCAAGGTAACACCGAGGTGTGAGCTTACTGTTGGCTCTGTCTCTGTAGCCGGCTTTCCCATTCCAATACCCGCAAGCTCTGCGACACTCAGACACCCCCGATCCTTCTGTGACCCCGCAAGACCTGAGGCCACGCTGACCCTGTTTGGGCTTCGCCCCAGTTTAGCCTCTGGAGCGATGTCCCTCAGCGGAACAGACTTTTAAAAGTCCTGATTTTGTGCTCTGTTGCTCCGCCGCTTGCCGGGAGCTGGCCCCTCCCCCCGGGGTCTATCTTCCCATCACTTTGGATTCACTTCTCCGCCGGTTTTACATTTCAGAAAGTGGTTGCTTTTCTGTTTCCAGAATTGCTGTTCTTCTTCTCTTCGATCTGCCGACGGATTTTCAGGTGTTTGCAATCTTTAGATAAGCTATCTAGCTTATCTCCAGCTAGCTGAAGTAGTCTCAGCCGAGAAGTTAGTTTTATTTTTAACTTTTTGAGGAACCTCCATAATTTTCCCAAAGAATATAAAAATACTAATTCAAAAGGATATATGCACCCCAAAGTTTTTAACAGCATTATCTACAATAACCAAATTACTGAAAATCTTGCCATTTGCAACAACATGGATAGAGCTAGAGAGTATTATGTTAAGCAAAATGAGTCAATGAAAGACAAATACTCTATTATTTTACTCATATGTGGAATTTAAGAAACAAAACAAATGTGCAAAGGCAAAATAAGAAAGAGAGGCAAACCAAGAAACAGATTCTTAACTGTAAAGAACAAACTGGTGTTTATCAGGGTGGTGGTAGATGGGGAGATATGTTAAACAGGTGACAGAGAGGAGTTCTTTATAGACCTGGGATATCAGCCCTTTGTCCATAGTGTCATTTGAAAATATCTTCTCCCATTCCATGGGTTGTCTCTTTGTTTTGCTGACTGTCTCCCTTGCTGTGCAGAATATTTTTATCTTTTTTAAAAAAGATTTATTTATTTATTCATTTGACAGACGGAGATCACATGTAGGCAGAGAGGCAGGCAGAGAGAGAGAGGGAAGCAGGCTCCCTGCTGAGCAGAGAGCCCAATGCGGGGCTCAATCCCAGGACACTGGGATCATGACCTGAGCTGAAAGAAGAGGCTTTAACCCACTAAGTCACCCAGGTGCCCCGAATATTTTCATCTTGATGAAGTCCCAAAACTTCATTTTTTGTTTTTGTTTCCCTTGCCTTTATACAATGGAATATTATTCAGCTGTCAGAAAGCATGACTAACCACCATTTTCAATGACATAGATGGAACTGGAGGAGATTATGCCAAGTGAAATAAATCAAGCAGAGAAAGACAGTTTTCATATGGTTTCATTCATATGTGGAGTGTAAGGAATAGCGTGGAGGACATTAAGAGAAGGAAGGGTAAAATGAAGGGGAGGGGGAATTGGAGGGGGAGATTAACCATGAGAGACTATGGATTCTGGGAAACAAACTGAGAGTTTCAGAGGGGAGGGTAGTGAGGGAATGGGTTAGCCCAGTGATGGTTATTAAGAAGGGCACATATTACATGGCGTTGGGTGTTATACACAAACAATGAATCATAGAACACTACATCAAAACCAAATGATGTATTAAAGAAGATGGGATTGGAAGGGAGACAAACCATAAAAGACTCAATCTCAAAAAACAGACTGAGGGTTGCTGGGGGAAGGGGGGATGGGAGATGGTGGTGGGGATCTGGACACTGGGCAGGGTATGTGCTATGATGAGTGCTGTAAATTGTGTAAACCTGGAAATTCACAGACCTGTACCCCTGGCGATAAAAATTGTTATATATTTATTTAAAATAATTAATTAATTAATTTTTTAAAAAATGATGTACTGTGTGGTGACTAATGTAACATAATAAATATTAATTAATTAATTAATTCTTCCATAATAAAAGAAACAAACAAAAAACAAAGGTCACCTGCAAATTGGAATATTTCCAATTGTAAAGTGCTTTGTACACAAAGACCTTTGTCCAAAATCTCCCTCATCATTTATATCTCAATAATTTCACCCAAATGCCCTAACAGAAGTTACAAGGGGTCATTGTTCTATTATAGCAGGATATCCCTGGAGTGCTCAACTTCCTCACTCCAATTTCTTGATTAACCTTTAAAAGAAACTCAGGTAGAGACACCTCAATTAATGGCCAGTCAGCTAATCTATTATGGAAATATTATGATTAGCTTCATTTGTAAGATAGATAAATGAATATTGATGAGGTGACTTGATTTGCTTTAGGAGATCCAATCGATTATTGATAGGGTTCTATTTGCTTCCAATGTTTTCCCTTCCACAACTTTGGTCCTTCTTTCTGAACAGAATTAGTACTCAGAGCATACTGAAAGTTATACAAAGAGAAGGGTTCCAAGAAACCCTGAGTGAACATAAAGTAGCACCAAGAAAGCAGTCTGACAGATGTGCCCATGTCAGTAAAGAAGTTTAATTTGACTACTTGCATCCCTAGCCCTCTCTGCCACAGACCACATGGCATTTACACTTGGATTTAATGGAAAGGGAACCTAAAACTCAACCATGCAACCAATTACTACACAGTGCTTCTCTTTGTTTTTAGAACTTTCATGTAATATAATATTCGTCATCCCAAAGATTTCTTCCTTTGCAATGCATCCTTCTCACCCTTCCCTCATTCTAACTCCTCACATTACAACCATCCTCATATAATTACTAAGGTGTTTTATTCAAAAATTAGTTTGCATATTCTAAAATTTTAAATCAAGGGCATCATTATCATTTGTGATATATTTGGCTTCTTTCAATCAACAAAATTATTTTGAGATAAATTTATATGATCGTGTGGATCTATAGTTTTTTTAATTGTTCAGTAGTGTTCTATTGCATAAATGTACCACAATTTTTCCCCCATGGACAATTCTAGCAAACATTTTTTAAAGTATGTATATATGTATATATCTCAAAGGTCAGAGGTTCTACAAGATTTACAGATGTTCCTGGAGTATATAAGTGGCGGCAGCAGGAAATTGGTAGCAGCTAAGAACAACCTGATAGTCCAGTTTTGTAAGCAAGGCCTTGGGTTTCTATCTGCCCAATTGTACTTATCAGGCAGTTTTCTTATTTCCAGGATACCTGCTTCAACTTGATGGTTCTAGGATCTGGGTCTAGACAGTGAAGGCACAGAAAATGTCACAGAAATGGAATGTAAAGTCTTCTAATGTGAAGTTTTCTGACATCAGTTTTGTTGATCCCTGGGTTTGTTATACATTTCCATATGGGAAAGCACCAACAGACTTTGGAAATGGCTTTATAGCTGGACTTTGGTACTTTTGGTACTGAGCAACAACTATACAATTGTTTGATTTAGTCAAAGAATTATTTCAGCAAGCACAAAGTCCCCTTCCTACCCAGGCTCAGAGCAAAAATTTTCCAATCCTTGTCCTCAAGCACACATAACAGATTTATATCTTCCCAATACAAACACAGACATTCATACATACACTTAGCTCCACAGTTTTCTAACACATACAGATGCACACTCACCACCCCAAAACCAAGATTTATATACCTCTAAAATGCATACATTTTCACCTCCACACAAACACATAGCAGCATACGTTCATGCCTATGCATGCTCACATATTCACACTGTACACATATTGGAAAGATGACTCTACTGTCCCTGATCCTGAAGTGGAAATTATAAAGAAAGATGAGTAAGGCACATTTTAATCTTTGAGATATTCATATTCCAGTGAAGTATGGAATATAGTGAGTATAAAGGTCAAAAGATAAATACACAAATAAAGGTAAAACAGAGGAAACTGTAAACATGCTCTAGAGGTTGCTGGAGAGGAGGTGGGAAGGGGGATGGGTTAGGGGATGGATTTTTAAGGAGAGCTCTTGTGTATATTGCATGGAGCACTGGGTGTGGTACATAAACAATGAATCTTGGAACACTGAAAAAAAATACCCTCCCCTTAAAGAAAGGAGGGCACTTGTGATGAGCACTGGGTGTTGTATGTAAGTGATGAATCACTGAAGTCTACACCTGAAATGAATATTACACTGGATGTTAACTAACTAGAATTTAAATAAAAATTTAGAGAAAGAATAAAAATAAGCATGCTGTTAGAGATGTATGACCAAATTTCCCACAGGGTTTCAATGAAACAAAAGATAATTCTTAGCAGTGGACATTGAAGAGATCTTGGTGGAGAATTCATTGGACAATTTCTCTAAAGAAAAGATGGATTTCAATAGTTTTTCTCATTTTCATCAAGTATCTCAGTCAATTTGGGATAAGTTTGAATTGAATAACATTCTTTATAAAGTCAAACACATGGAAGGTAGACTGTTTTTTAATCCCAGTTGTATTGTTTTTTGCTAAGCATCTTTGGTAAGCAAAAGCCTCTATCCTGAGACTCAGTTTTCTTGTCTACAAAATGGGAATGATATCTCTATGTCACAAGATTGCAATGAAGTTCATTTGAGAGAATGAATGTTCATTTGAGGTGACAGATATTATATTAGTCCAGGTAGATCAATTACTCTACTAAGAAACTACAAAAACTTAAAAATTCTGTTGCTTTAAACAATACTTTTTTTTTAAGATTTTATTTATTTATTTGATGGACAGAGATCACAAGTAGGCAGAGAGGCAGGAAGAGAGAAAGAAGGAAGCAGGCTCCCTGCTGAGCAGAAAGCTCTATGAGGGACTCCAGTCCAGGACCCTAAGATCGTGACCTGAGCTGAAGGCAGAGGCTTAACCCAATGAGCCACCCAGGAGCCTTTTTTTTTTTTTTTTTAACCCACTAATTTTACAACCTAATGCAGTTTAGTGGGGACTTTGCTGTACATAGTCATTAAGGGGTCCAGACTCATTCCATCTTGTGGTTCTACACTCTTCTTGGTACTTGGATTACTCTTCATTCAGATGTTGGATAGGAAAATTGAGAGAGGATTGCACAGGGAAATTTGTTAGGATTAAATTTCAGAATGATATACATTACTTCTCACATTATATTAAGCAATTTCAGTCATATGGCTGCACCCAAGGACAAGGGAATTTGGGAAACTTATGCCCAGGAAAAAAGATTTTTTTAAAATGGATAATAATGAGTATCGATAGGACCAATAATCTCTGATATTGATGTAAAAGATCATGGTTAATTGTGAGAACCTATTCATATTATCAGACATTATGTATCATTTTAAACATGTAGCCTCCTCTGAGCCCCTATCTCAATTTTCACTGGGTTGGAGACAGGCAAAACTGAACTCAGTTAAGTAAAATTGAAGCTGGGGTTTCTTTAATTCAGTGTTTCCTCAACTCTTCTGATAATGAGAATTATCTGGTGAACTAGTAAAAATTCACATTCATTTTTTAAAGATTCTATTTATTTGACAGAGAGAGAGAGAGAAAGGCAGCAACAACAGAGGGAGAAACAGATTCCCCATTGGGCAGGGAGCATGATAGCATGATGCAGGGCTCAATATCATGACCCTGGGATTATGACCTGAGTCCAAGGCAGGCACTTGACTGAGCCACCTATGCACTCCTCAAAATTCACATTCAAAAATCCTAACCCAGAACTGTTAAATCAGAATTTTTGGAGAAGAGTTATGGTAACCTGTATATCTAGCTAGTGTTCCAAATAGTTATCACAAGGGAAGCTTGAAAAACACTGTTCTAGAAGAAGTCAGTTACTGTGACATATAACCTGAGTTTCTATGCATTTATTCATCAATTTGCTTATTCATCTACTGCCTATTTTGTACCAGTCACATGCTAGGCTGAGAGAGTCAATACAAAAAAGTCAGGAAATGAGCCCTGGGTGTTATACTTAACTGATGAATTGTTGAACACTACATCAAAAACTAATTGTGTATTATACAGAGGCTAACTAAATGTAAAAAAAAAAGTCAGGAAATACGAGCAAGGGAGTAGAAATCAATTTCTAAGTAAATTTAAAATTAAGAGAACATGCACATCATTGATATTTCTACTTCATATGCCCCATTTTGTTAGGAAATTTTACTGTGATAGACACCCTGTCATAGTTGCCTTCTTAACTGTCAGCTCCTCAAGGTAAGTGGCTATATCTTACTTCTTCCCAGTCTATTGCAATCTAAGGTTAATTAAAGAGAATTCCTGAGTTTGTTGTAGATAAGTCACTTCACTTTCTCTGAACCTCATTCTGTTCCTTTGTTTCAACAGGGATGCTGCAGGACTAAATGAGTGGAAAAACTGGGAAAATATCTCCACCAACTGGCAGACACTGGTTCAAAATGATATTTTTCCCCCTAATTTTGCTTGTGCTTTACAGGAATGTGCTGTCTTATGGCCCCCTTTCCCCAGTTATAACACGAAAGTTCTGAGGCTTTTGGGCACTGAGCAAAAAAGATAGAATGCATACCCCTTGTCATCCCTTTACCAGAGACTATTAGATTTATCATTTATTTTATTCCCCTAGGGTTCATTATTGCCAGTTCCCAAAGCATGTATTTGAACTTTTGAGCTTCATGATTTCTGACTCCTGAAACAAACACAACATCTTTGAGGTTCAAAATCCATTTACTCTTGGCAAAGTCACAACATCTTGTTTCAAAGAAAAAGGGAGTGAAAGAATTCTAACCCACAAAATCTTAGGGAGTTTTATAACCAAAACTTATAAGACATTTTTGGAGCTGAGTCCACTCTTAAAACAGAATTTTTGGATGATTTAAGTATAAATGAATCAGGAGAGTCCAGATCGGATTTCCCTTGAAATATACAAAGTTTAGAAATGGAAGGCATAGATCCTCAGCCAAGAGCATTCTCTGAGAAGAGCCCCCAGGGAGGTTGGGATCATACAGTATTTGAGATTTCCCACAAGGACAAAAGTGAGTCCTAGAGAACTGTAACATTAAGCAGCAGAGGACTCTAGGCACCTTTCTCAATCATTAAGCCTGTTCCCTGGCCACCCAAAGGCCATGGAGTCTCCTGGGTAAGGGACTGCCAACTTCCAGGAATGCTTCTACAAATGAGCATCTCAGGATATAAGAGAAAAAAAAAAAAGCAAAGTTTTCCTTCCAACTTAGAGCCCCTTAACACAGTAGTACAGACAAACAGAGTACATAGGATGTTGCACGGAAAAAGCAAGCTTCTATGGCCTGGAAGAGGTCTTAGTGAAAGCTAATGGCAGCAGCAAGGAAAAGTAAGTGGCTTAGATAAATGGTTAAGCATTGGAATAGTTAAAAGACTTCCAGATCTGAATTCTTCCATTCTTCTTTCACACTCCTCCAACACAGTTTATGCCCAATCAATCAAAACCCAAGTTTTGTGGGGGCATCCATGTGGTGAAGTTGGTTAAGCATCTGGCTCTTGGTGTCACTCAGGTCATGATCTCAGGATCCTGATATCAAACTTTCTCTCCACCCACCCCCCATATTGAGAATCTGCTTGGGATTCTCTCTCCCACTTCCCCCTCAAATAAATAAATAAATATTTTTTTTTAAAAATTGTGTTATGAGGGGCACCTGGGTGGCCCAGTGGGTTAAGCCTCTGCCTTTGGCTCAAGTCATGATCTCAGGGTTCTGGGATCGAGCCCTGCATCAAGCTCTCTGCTCAGAGGTTGCCTGCTTCACCCCCCTTCTCTCTTTGCCTGCCTCTCTGCCTACTTGTGGTTTCTCTCTGTCAAATAAATAAATAAAATCTTTTAAAAAATTATGTTATGTTTGTCACCATACATCACATCATTTTTTAGTGTAGTATTTCATGATTCATTGTTTGCATATAACACCTAGTTCTCCATGCAATACATGCTCTCCTTAATACCCACCACTGGGCTAATACATCCTCCACCATCCCCTCTAAAACCCTCAGTTTGTTTCCTGGAGTCCATAGTCTCTCATGGTTCATCACCCCCTCTGATTTCCTCCCCTTCATTTTTCCCTACCTTCTCCTAATGTCTTCCATGTTATTCCTTATGTTCCATAAGTAAGAGAAGCCATGTAATTGACTTTCTCTGCTTGACTTATTTCACTTAGCATAATTTCCTCCTGTTGCATCCATGTTGATGCAAAAGTTGGGTGTTCATCCTTCCTGATGGCTGAGTAATATTTCATTGTATATATGGACCATCTCTTCTCTATCCATTTGTCTGTTGAAGGGCATCTTGGCTCTTTGGCTATTGTGGACATTGCTGCTATGAAAACTGGGGTGCATGTGCCCCCTCTTTTCACTAAATCTGTATATTTGGGGTAAATATTCAGTACTGCAATTGCTAGGTCATAGGGTATCTCTATTTTTAACTTTTTGAGGAACCTCCATACTGTTTTCCAATGTGGCTGTACCAACTTGCATTCCCACCAATAGTGTAAGAGGATTTACCTTTCTCCACATCCTCTCTAATATTTGTTGTTTCCTGTCTTGTTAATCTTTTCCAGTCTAACTGGTGTAAGGTGAAATCTCAATGTGGTTTTGATTAGAATTTCCTTGATGGCTAATAATGTTGAACATTTTTTTTTTACCCCATGGATCTGTTAGCCATTTGTATGTCTTCTTTGGAGAAGTATCTGTTCATGTCCTCTGCCCATTTTTGATTTTATTATCTGATTTTTGGGTGTTGAGTTTGAGAAGTTCTTTATAGATCTTGGATACCAGGCCTTTATCTGTACTGTCATTTGAAAATACATTCTCCCATTCCATGTGTTGTCTCTTCATTTTGTTAACTCTTTCTTTTGCTGTGCAGAAATTTTGATCTTGATGAAGTCCCAAAAGTTCATTTTTGCTTTTGTTTCCCTTGCTTTTATGCAATGGAATATTACTCAGCTGTCAGAAAGGATGAATACCTACCATTTGCACTGACACGGATGGAACTGGAGGAGATTATGCTAAGTGAAATAAATCAAGCAGAGAAAGACAATTTTCATATGGTTTCATTTATATGTGGAGCATAAGGAACAGCATAGAGGACATTAGGAGAAAGAAGGGAAAAATGAAGAGGGGGAATTGGAGGCGGAGATGAACCATGAGAGACTATGGATTCTGGGAAACAAACTGAGGGTTTCAGAGGGGAGCGGAGTGGGGGAATGGTGTAGCCCGGTGATGGGTGTTATGGAGGGAACATATTGCATGGAGCATTGCATGTTTTACACAAACAATGAATCATGGAACACTACATCAAAAACTAATGATATACTGTGTGATGACTAACATGACATAATGAAAATAAATCAATTAAATAAATAAATGAGTAAATTAATTAATTAATTAAAAAGTTATTCCATAATAAAAAGGAAGCAAACAAAAAACAAAAGTTATCTACAAAGTAATGTTTCCAAATGTAAAGTGTTCTTTAACTGAAAAAACTGTTGGCAAAGAAACCAGAGAAGTTATTTTTACCCTTGCTCCTCAACTTCTCTTACTAATCAGAGTTACATAGGTAAATGAAGCTAGAGGAAAATGGCTTAAAATAGTTAAAGAAAATGAGACATGTATGTCTAAAGGCAGGCAATGTGGCACAGTAGAGAGACTCAGAATCTAGAAACCTGGGTCAAAGGCTGGGCTCTGGCACTGACTCCCTGTGGCACCTCAGGCTAGTTCCTTTTCTTCCCTGGGCCACATTTTCATGCTTCAAAAATGTAGGTTTCTAAATCCCATAATTCTCTCATAGGGTCCTTTGGATTCTCTCTTATTCCATGAGAGGTAGCTAAAAGGTGGGGAAAATACTTATAGCCCCAAAGCAGGATACCTGGATTCTATACCCAGAACTAGTAATTATTTTCTGTGTTACTTTGGAAAAGTAGCTTTCCTTTTCTGAGAATATTTATCTTCATTAGTTGGATTAGATGATCTATTGATACTCTTCTAAATCTATCATTTTGAAGTTCCTCCAAAAGAGCTGATCCATAAACTCAGTCGTTTACAGGAATCAAAAAATATTACCTTACAGTTTTAGATTTCAGAAGTCAAACACAGATTTTATTGGACTAAAATCAAGTAGTCAACAGGGCTGACTTACTTTCTGGATGTTCTAGAGGATAAACTGTTTCCTTACTTTCACTGGAAAAGGCCAGTAAACAGGCTGCAAGGAAACAGGAAAGGCAAGGAAACAGGAAGGAGGGATATCTGCATTTCTTGACATTAGCTACTTTCTCCATCTTCAAGGCCAGAAACAGAATCATCAAATCTTTTCCTTATTCTGGCCCTCTTGCCTCTGTCTTGTGGTTACATTTAGTCACCCAGATAATCCAGGATATTCTTCCTATCTTAAGATCTTTTACTTAATCACATTCATAGAGTATTTTTTGCGAAGTAGGGTAACAGATTCATAGGTTCTGGGAATTAAAATGTGGACATCTTTGGGCGCCATTACTCAGCTCACCACAGCATCTTTACATTAAAAGATGATACTCGTGTACCAATATGAAAAAGAAAAAAAAAAACAGTGAAAGGAAATGGATAAATGTTTGAAAGCCCTTGTGAGTGCAGAAGGTGATTGGCTGGTCCAAATAATAACAAAATTTTAGATTGTAGTAATAGATACCAAATCTTCAAAATGTGGGAGAAGACAGTTGTCAGCAATGGTCAGATACATCTGAATTACTTTGTCCCATTAAAGATACCATATTCTAAGTGAGACCAAACTAAAAAGTAAAACATGTTCAGAGGGGAGTGAGAAGGATTTACAGGCTCAAAACACTGTCATATAAGAAGCAGTGAATGAACTAAGGATATTTGTCCCAAATAATGGGACAAAAAAAGGAAACAGGATAGTTCTCCTTAAAGAAAAAAAGGAGTATTTAATTAAAGATGTATTAGACATTAACTCTGACTTCTGATGGCAGAACCAGGACCAGTGATGAAAGCTATAAAAAAGGGAGATTTCATGGGCACCTGGGTGGCTCAGTGGGTTAAGCCGCTGCTTTCAGGTCAGGATCTCAGGGTCCTGGGATCTAGTCCCACATTGGACTCTCTGCTCAGCGGGGAGCCTGCTTCCCTCTCTCTCTCTCTCTGCTTGCCTCTCTCTCCGTCTACTTGTGATCTCTCTCTGTCAAATAAATAAATAAAATCTTTAAAAAAAAGGGGGAGATTTCAGGTCAACTTGGTGGAGGGAACTGTTAATAGAAAGGACATAAGGTTAATCATATTTGCAGTGTGTTTGTAAGAATTTATGTGTATTGGTATGGATAGGGAGTGATAAAGGCCAAAGCATATAAACAAGGTAAAATATATGTGGTAACAATATTTTAGAAGGATTAAAATGGAAACTGTTAAGGTAGAACAATTCCTAAACCTGGTCAATCATCAGAAAAGCCTGTTAAAAACACAGGTTGCAGATCCCCACCTACAAAGATTCTGATTCTGTAGACTTCAGGTGGTGTCCATGAATCAGTATTTTAACTTTTTTACTGGTTATTCTAATAATTATCCTGGCTTGAAACTACTGTAATAAGTTACTCCAATACTAAAAGGTCTATCATTCTCTGATTTTTTTTTTAGTGGATCTGGCACTTCAGGGTGTCTAAAGAATTTATCCAGGAGCTTCTGGGAGTCTCTAAGATGTGTAGATTATCCGTGGGAATGGAAGTTGGTAGAGTAAAGCTGATGGAAACCTATAGAGCTAGATTAACTCTTCATGGAGGTCTGCCTTCAGGAGAAGTGGGTTTCTAAAAGCAGAAAAAGATTAACATAATAAATAAAAGCACAGGCTTCAGAGCCTAGTTGCCTAGATTCAAATACTAGTTTTGCCATTTATAAGTCCTGTAACTATGGATAACTACTTTACTTCCCTGTCCCTCAGTTTCCTAAATAATAAAGTAAGAGTGATAAGAGCATGCATCTAATAGGGCTACTTTAAGTTCTAATTCAGTTCTTTTTTTTTTTTTAAGTTTATAGTATGGCAGGTGATTTATTTATATATTTATTTTTATTTTCAGCATAACAGTATTCCTTGTTTTTGCATCACACACAGTGCTCCATGCAATCCGTGCCTTACAAATACTCACCACCTGATTGCCCCAATCTCCCAACCCCTGCCGCTTCAAACCCCTAAGATTGTTTTTCAGAGTCCATAGTCTCTCATGGTTCACCTCCCCTTCCAATTTTTCCAAACTCCCTTCTCCTCTCTAACTCCCCTTGTCCTCCATGCTATTTGTTATGCTCCACAAATAAGTGAAACCATATGATAATTGACTCTCTCTGCTTGACCTATTTCACTCAGCATAATCTCTTCCAGTCCCGTCCATGTTGCTACAAAAGTTGGGTATTCATCCTTTCTGATGGAGGCATAATACTCCATAGTGTATATGGAACACATCTTCCTTATCCATTCATCCGTTGAAGGGCATCTTGGTTCTTTCCACAGTTTGGTGACCATGGCCATTGCTGCTATAAACATTGGGGTACAGATGGCCCTTCTTTTCACTACATCTGTATCTTTGGGGTAAATACCCAGGAGTGCAATTGCAGGGTCATAGGGAAGTTCTATTTTTAATTTATTGAGGAATCTCCACACTGTTCTCCAAAGAGGCTGCACAAACTTGCATTCCCACCAACAGTATAAGGGGGTTCCCCTTTCTCCACATCGCCTCCAACACATGTTGTTTCCTGTCTTGCTAATTTTGGCCATTCTAACTGGAGGAGGTGATATCTCAATGTGGTTTTAATTTGAATCTCCCTGATGGCTAGTGATGATGAACATTTGTTCATGTGTCTGATAGCCATTTGTATGTCCTCATTGGAGAAGTGTCTGTTGTTATCGTCTGCCCATCTTTTGATATGATTATCTGTTTTGTGTGTGTTGAGGTTGAGGAGTTCTTTATAGATCCTGGATATCAACCTTTTATCCATACTGTCATTTTCAAATATCTCCTCCCATTTTGTGGATAACCTTCTTGTTTCGTTGACTGTTTCCTTTGCTGTGCAGAAGCTTTTGATTTTGATGAAGTCCCCAAAATTTATTTTCACTTTTGTTTCCTTTGCCTTTGGAGACATATCTTGAAAGAAGTTGCTGAGGCTGATGTCGAAGAGATTACTCCCTATGTGCTCCTCTAGTATTGTGATGGATTCCTGTCTCAAGTTGAGGTCTTTTTTCCATTTTGAGTTTATCTTTGTGTACGGTGTAAGAGAATGGTCAAGTTTCATTTTTCTACGTACAAATGTCTAGTTTTTCCAGCACCATTTATTGAAGAGACTGTCTTTTTCCCACTGTATATTTTTTCCCGTTCTGTCGAAGATTATTTGCCCATAGAGTTGAGGGTCCATATCTGGGCTCTACCCTGTTCCACTGCTCTATGTGTCTGTTTTTATGCCAGCACCCTACTGTCTTGGTGATCACAGCTTTGTAGTAAACCTTGAAATCAGGTAACATGATGCCCCCCGTTTTATTTTTGATTTTCAACATTTCCTTAGCAATTCGGGGTCTATTCTGATCCCATACTAATCTTTGGATTATTTGATCTAGGACTTTGAAAAATACTGGTGGAATATTGATTGGAATGGCATTAAAAGTATAGATTGCTCTAGGCAGTATAGACATTTTAACAATATTTATTCTTCCCATCCAAGAGCATGGAATGGTCTTCCATCTTTTTGTGTCTTCTTCAATTTCTTGCATGAGTATTCTGTAGTTCCTCAAATACAGTTCCTTTACCTCTTTGGTTAGTCTTATTCCCAGGTATCTTATAGTTCTTGGTGCTCTAGTAAATGGAATCAATTTTCTAATTTCCATTTCTGTATTTTCATTGTTAGTGTATAAGAAAGCCACTGATTTATGTACATTGACTTTGTATTCTGTCACGTTACTGAATTGCTCTATGAGTTTTAGTAGTTTGGGGGTGGAGTCTTTGGGTTTTCCTTATAAAGAATCATGTCATCTGTGAAAAGAGAGAGTTTGACATCTTCATTGCCAATTTGGATACATTTTATTTCTCTTTGTTGTCTGATTGCTGTTGCTAGGACTTCTAATATTATGTTGAACAAGAGTGGTGAGAGTGGGCATCCTTTTGGTGTTCCTGAACTCAACAGGAAGGTTGCAAGCTTTTTCCCATTGAGGATGATATTTGCTGTGGGTCTTTCATAGATAGATTTGATGAAGTTCAGGAATGTTCCCTCTATCCCTCTACTTTGAAGCATTTTAATCAGGAATGGATGCTGGATTTTGTCAAATGCTTTTTCTGCATGAGTAGAGGACCATGAGGTTCTTCTCTCTTCTCTTACTTGTTCTATCACGTTGATTAATTTGTGAATGTTGAACGATCCTTGTAGCCCAGGGATGAATCCCACCTGAACATGGTGGATAATCTTTTAAATGTTGTGTGGATTCTATTAGCCAGGATCATGTTGAGAATCTTAACATCCATATTAATCAGTGATATTGGTGTGAAATACTCCTTTTTGGTAAGGTGTTTGCCTGGTTTGGGGATCAGGGTAATGTTGGCTTTATAGAAAGAGTCTGGAAGTTTTCCTTCTGCTTCAATTTTTTGAAACAGCTTCAGGAGAATAGGTGTTATTTATTCTTTGAAAGTTTGCTAGAATTTCCCAGGGAACCTGTCAGTTCTTGGGCTCTTGTTTCTTGGGAGGTGTTAATCACTGCTCCAATCTCGTTACTAGATATCAGTCTATTCAGGTTGTCAATTTCTTCCTGGTTCAATTTTGGGAGTTTATAGTTTTCCAGAAATGAATCCGTTTCATCTAGTTTGCTTAGCCTATTGGCATATAACTGTTGATAATAACTTCTGATGATTATTTCCACTTCCCTGCTGTTAGTGGTGATCTCTCCCTTTTCATTCATAATTTTATTGATTTGGGCTTTCTCTCTTTTATTTTGGATTAGTGTGGCCAGTGGTTTATCGATCTTATTGATTCTTTCACAACACCAGCTTCTAGTTTCATTGATACGTTCTACTGTAACACTGGTTGCTACCTCATTGATCTCTGCTCTAACCTTGATTATTTCCCTTTTTATGTGTGGAGTTGGTTTGATTTGTTGTTGGTTCTTCAGTTCTTTAAGGTGTAGAGACAACTGGTGTATTCTGGATTTTTCAGGTTTTTTTTGAAGGAGGCTTGGATGGCTGTGTATTTCCCCTTAGGACAGCCTTTGCTGTATCCCATAGGTTTTGGACCGAAGTGTCTTCATTCTCGTTGGTTTCCATGAATTGTTTCAGTTCTTCTTTGATCTCCTGGTTGATCCAAGCATTCATAAGCAAGGTGGTCTTTAGCTTGAGGTTTTGAGTTCTTTCTGAACTTTTCCTTGTGATTGAGCTCCAGTTTCAAAGCATTGTGATCTGAGAATATGAAGGGAATAATCTCAGTCTTTTGGTATTGGTTGAATCCTGATTTGTGACCCATTATGTGGTCTATTCTTGAAAAGGTTCCATGTGCACTTGAGAAGAATGAGTATTCTGTTGATTTAGGGAGGAATGTTCTGTATATATCTATGAGGTCCATCTGATCCAATGTGTCATTCAATGCTCTTGTTTCTTTATTGATTTTCTGCTTCGATGATCTATTTCTGAGAGAGGTGTGTTAAGATCTCCTACTATTAGTGTATTCATATCAATATGCCTCTTTATCTTGGTTAACAGGTTTCTTATGTATTTGGCTGCTCCCATATTGGGGGCATAGATATTTACAATTGTGAGATCATCTTGGTGGATAGTCCCTTTAAGAATGATGTAGTATCCTTCTTTATCGTTTATTACAGTGTTTAGTTTAAAATCTAATTAATCTGATATGAGAATCGCTATCCCAGCCTTCTTTTGAGGCCCATTAGCATGAAAGATGCTTCTCCATCCCTTCAATTTCAGTCTGGGTGTATCTTTAGGTTCAAAATGGGTCTCTTGTAGGCAACATATGGATGGGCCCTGTCATTTTATCCAATCTGCAACCCTGTGCCATTTTATGGGTGCATTTAGGACATTCACATAGAGAGTGATTATTGATAGATACGTTTTTGTTGACATCGTGTTACCTTTGATGTCTTTCTTTCTGTATATTGTCTCTATTTTTCTGTTCAATGCTATTCTTAGGATTTTTCCTCTTTTATATAACCCCCCTTAATATTTCCTGCAATGTTGGCTTGGTGTTTGCATAGTCTTTTAAGCCTTGCCGGTCTTGGAAACTCTGTATCTCTTCATCCATTTTGAATGTCAGTCTTGCTGGATAAAGTATTCTTGGCTGCATGTTCTTCTCATTTAGTGCCCTGAATATATCTTACCAGCCCTTTCTGGCTTGGCAGGTCCCTGTGGACAGGTCTGATGTTATTCTGATGGGCTTTCCTCTGTAAGTAAGGAGCCTCTTTGTCCTAGCAGCATTCAAGAGATTATATCTACAATTATGATTCCTCAATTTGACTATCAGGTTCCTTGATGCTTTTCTAGAATCTATAATCTTGGGTGGAGACCGTTCAGCCTCTAGTACATGAATGCTGGTTCCATTTGCCAGATTGGGAAAATTTTCATGAAGGACTTGTTCCACTATATCTTCTAGATTTCTTTCTTTCTCCTCCCCTTCAGGGATTCCAATAATTCTGACGTTGGAACATTTCATGACATCATTTATTTCCCTGATTTTGTTTTTGTGGCTTCTTAGCTGTTTGCTCCAGGCTTTCTCCTGATCTTTTCTCTCTATCTGTTTGTCCTCCAGATGACTAATTCTATCTTCTGTCTCAGTTACCCTAGATTTGAGAAAATTTAGATTAGATTGGAACTCATTGAGAGCATTGTGAAGCTCATCCCTGGTAGCTTTCAGCTCTGCCCTAACATTGTGAACATCATCTCTGGTCGCTTTCAGTTCAGCCCTAATCAATTCCGTTTGGTCATGAATGGCTTTCTCCAACCTAGCTATTGCCTGCATAATTGTTAGCCTGAATTCTCTTTCCAACATATTGTCTATGTTGATAGCCATTAGCTCTGTTGCAGAATGTCCATCCTCTGTATTTTTATTCTGTTGGGCCTTCCTACTCCTAGTCATTTTGGTGAGAGATGACTGAACATACGTAGCTGGATGTATTGACCGTGGTGTAGTCAAAGTGCACCCTAGAACACTTGTGAGCAATCAGGTTTCCCCACCCAAACAAGAGAAAAAAGAAAAGAAAAAGAAGAAAAAGAGAGAGAGAGAGGAAAGAAAGGGAAGATAAAAGAGAAGTTTCAGCCCATATGGGTCCCAAGGTAAGATTTATGAAGTATACAAACAAAAACAAACAAAAGGACTGATAAAAGTTTATGACAAGAGAAAAAAAAAAAAAAAATATATATATATATATATATATATATATATATATATATGCAAATAAAGGAAGAACCTCGTCAAAAAAAAAAAAAAAAAAAAACCTAAGTATAAGATTTATATACTATCAGGACAAACACAAAAACACAGGAACACTGGTGGAAGAAAAAGATGAGAGAGTGGTTATAAATTCTCAGTGTGGGCAAGGAAGTTTGTTTTGATTCTTCCTGGATGTATCTTGATATCTTTGTTAAAGGCCTCAACTTTCCTAAGATAAAGGGGGATTAAAAACTGGTTTATCTATAGGGTAGTATTGATTGGGGAAGGGGGATTACTTTGAAGTTTCACTCTATATGAATATTAGTAAATAAAAATAAAAAAGGAACAAACTGGACTAAACTAAACTAAAATTTTAAAAATTTTAAAAAAAGAAATGCAAAAGAAAAACACAGGTGTATGTATCAAAAAGTTCAGGTTAGAAGGTTATTATGGATTCTGACGTACTGGACAGCTCACTTTCATAGTAAATAGGTTAAAAATTATCTATATTAAAAAAAATCCAGAATAGTTGGAACAAATTAAAAATAAAATTGTCTTATGAAGTAGTGGTGGTTGGTCTCTTGTTCTTTTTTTTTTTTTTTTTTTTTTGTTTTTTTCCTGGTTGGTTTTCTGGGGGAGGGGCCTGCCACGTGTGTTTTCAGTCAATGATATTCCCTGAGTTAAGTTCTCCTGCTCCGTCAAGGGGGTGGGCTCTGAAGAAACCGTTTTTTTCAGGCTTTCATTCTCTGGAGGTTTTTATGTTTGTTCACTTTTTTTTTTTTCTCTCACCTTGACTGCTTTTGATGGTGTTTGTAGGTTTAGAGGAAAGAAAACAGCACCCTGACCTCCCTCTCAGAGAGAAGCCTCAGTCTGGCTGCAAAGCCCATATAAATTCCCCCTTGGCCACTGGCAGAGCAGGTTCTGAGTCGCGGTCCCTGGGGATGCAGGATCTTCTTCTTGTACCCCAAACCACAGCAGCAGCAGCTCCAGGCCGCCAGAAAGTTTCCAAGCAGAGATCTCACAGTGATATTTTCCTGCTGGCCTGGGCTAGAGTGCATGGTCTTTCTGGGTCTGAGTGTGCCTGACTTGCGCACACCTTTCACAGGGGAGGCTGTGGGTTAGGTGCGCGTGCTCCTCTCAGGCTCTGAAAGCGGGGCACAGGTTCAAAAGCACCAGGCTGGGCCTTCAGGTACCTCTCTTAGTGGAGAGTTTGGGGTGCACATCTCAGGCTCTGAAACAATGGCGTAGGTCTAAGAGCGCCAGGTGGGCTTTTGTACACCTCTCTCAGGGGAGGGTGAGGGGCGCGTGTGTCTTAGGCTCTGTAGCAAGGCTCAGCATTCTGCCATCTGGCATGGTTCCCAGCCCCTCACAGGAGCCAGACCCTATGCAATCTCAGGCACGCTGGCAGCTCAGGGACCAAGACCTGGTTTCTTCGCCACACTCTCTCTGACTCAGCGCCAGGGGAGGCTGTCCTGCTCCAGTGACTTAAGCACCTGTCCCTAGCTGTCCCAGTTCCCACAATTTCCCCCCCATGATCCTTTGCTCTTTTGGAGTGCTTTTAACCAATCTCCAAGTTCATGCTGATCCCCAGATACAGGGCACTCTCATATTAGGGGTATTACTTTCCAATGAGTCGCCTCTGGTGGCTCTCTCCCCTTTTTGTTTATCTTCCGATATCAGTCCGTCATTCCCACACCACTTTACCTGCCCACTGACGTCTTCGGCCCTTGTAGAGATCCAGACGTGTATAATTCTGATCTCAGACTGATTTAATAGGTGATCAGAGTTCTTTGGTACGTAATCAGCTCACTTTAGGGTAGAGGTTGAAAAGGCGCCTCCTCCTACTTCCCCGCCATCATATAAAACTTGGCTGAGCCTAAGAATCACCCAATGAGCTTGTTTACAATACAGCTTCCTGAGGTCCAGTTCAGGCCTACTGAATTAGAATCTGTGGTTTGGGGGTAGAGGGGAACGGGATGTTGTGGTTAATTTTATGTGTCAATTTGGACAGAGCCAAGGTCAAACAATATTCTAGATGTTTCTGTGAGAGAGTCTTCACATAAAATTCACATTTAAATTGGTGGACTATGAGTAAAGTAGATGGGCTCCTATAATGTTTGTGAGTCTCATTCAATCAGCTCAATGCCTAAAGAGGACAAAAAGCTGACCTTTCCCAAGCAAGAGGGAATTCTGTAGCAGACTGCCTTTGGACCTGGACAGTAACTCTCTTGATTGTTCAGCCTGCTCATCTCTCATTAGATTTTGGATATACAAAGTCTCCACAATTCTGTGAGTCAATTCCTTAAAATAAATATCTTTCTATATAAATACACATTCTATCTGTTCTGTTTCTCTGAAGAACATTGATCAACACACTATGGGACAAGAATCTGTGTTCTTAACAAACATTCCAACCTAGTTAAGAAATATTTTCTTCTGTAACTAAATCTCTTCTAAAACATCCTCTTCAGTTACTACTTAAATCCTGCCTGCATTTTTCAAGAGACAAAAAGCTAATTAGCCCCAGGGACCAGAAGCAGTCCAGTTAATTAGTGCATAGCATGACCTGTTAAAGCTATTGATCACTGTGAAGCAAACTACTCATTCAAAGCTCTTGTTTCTTTTCTTTTTTGTTAAATTTTTTATTTTTTATAAACATATATTTTTATCCCCAGGGGTACAGGTCTGTTAATCACCAGGTTTACACACTTCACAGCACTCACCAAAGCACATACCCTCCCCAATGTCCATAATCCAACCCCCTTTTCCCAAACCCCCTCCCCCCAGCAACCCTCAGTTTGTTTTGTGAGATTAAGAGTCACTTATGGTTTGTCTCCCTCCCAATCCCATCTTGTTTCATTTATTTTTCTCCTACCCACTTAAGCCCCCATGTTGCATCACCACCTCCTCATATCAGGGAGATCATATGATAGTTGTCTTTCTCTGCTTGACTTATTTCGCTAAGCATGATACGCTCTAGTTCCATCCATGTTGTGGCAAATGGCAAGATTTCATTTCTTTTGATAGCTGCATAGTATTCCATTGTGTATATATACCACCTCTTCTTGATCCATTCATCTGTGGATGGACATCTAGGTTCTTTCCATAGTTTGGCTATCGTGGACATTGCTGCTATAAACATTCGGGTGCACGTGCCCCTTTGGATCACTACGTTTGTATCTTTAGGGTAAATACCCAGTAGTGCAATTGCTGGGTCATAGGGCAGTTCTATTTTCAACATTTTGAGGAACCTCCATGCTGTTTTCCAGAGTGGCTGCACCAGCTTGCATTCCCACCAACAGTGTAGGAGGGTTCCCCTTTCTCCGCATCCTCGCCAGCATCTGTCATTTCCTGACTTGTTGATTTTAGCCATTCTGACTGGTGTGAGGTGATATCTCATTGTGGTTTTGATTTGTATTTCCCTGATGCCGAGTGATATGGAGCACTTTTTCATGTGTCTGTTGGCCATCTGGATGTCTTCTTTGCAGAAATGTCTGTTCATGTCCTCTGCCCATTTCTTGATTGGATTATTTGTTCTTTGGGTGTTGAGTTTGCTAAGTTCTTTATAGATTCTGGACACTAGTCCTTTATCTGATATGTCGTTTGCAAATATCTTCTCCTATTCTGTCAGTTGTCTTTTGAATTTGTTAACTGTTTCCTTTGCTGTGCAAAGCTTTTGATCTTGATGAAATCCCAATAGCTCATTTTTGCCCTTGCTTCCCTTGCCTTTGGCGATGTTCCTAGGAAGATGTTGCTGCAGCTGAGGTCGAAGAGGTTGCTGCCTGTGTTCTCCTCAAGGATTTTGATGGATTCCTTTCGCACATTGAGGTCCTTCATCCATTTTGAGTCTATTTTTGTGTGTGGTGTAAGGAAATGGTCCAATTTCATTTTTCTGCATTGGATGTCCAATTTTCCCAGCACCATTTATTGAAGAGGCTGTCTTTTTTCCATTGGACATTCTTTCCAGCTTTGTCGAAGATTAGTTGACTGTAGAGTTGAGGGTCTATTTCTGGGTTCTCTATTCTGTTCCATTGATCTATGTGTCTGTTTTTGTGCCAGTACCATGCTGTCTTGATGATGACAGCTTTATAATAGAGCTTGAAGTCCGGAATTCTGATGCCACCAACGTTGGCTTTCTTTTTCAATATCCCTTTGGCTATTCGAGGTCTTTTCTGGTTCCATATAAATTTTAGAATTATTTATTCTATTTCTTTGAAAAAGATGGATGGTACTTTGTTAGGAATTGCATTAAATGTGTAGATTGCTTTAGGTAGCATAGACATTTTCACAATATTTATTCTTCCAATTCAGGAGCATGGAACATTTTTCCATTTCTTTGTGTCTTCCTCAATTTCTTTCATGAGTACTTTATAGTTTTCTGAGTATAGATACTGTGGCTCTTTGGTTAGGTTTATTCCTAGGTATCTTATGGTTTTGGGTGCAATTGTAAATGGGATTGACTCCTTAATTTCTCTTTCTTCTGTCTTGCTGTTGGTGTAGAGAAATGCAACTGATTTCTGTGCATTGATTTTATATCCTGACACTTTAGTGAATTCCTGTATAAGTTCTAGCAGTTTTGGAGTGGAGTCTTTTGGGTTTTCCACATATAGTATCATATCATCTGCAAAGAGTGATAATTTGACTTCTTCTTTGCCGATTTGGATGCCTTTAATTTCCTTTAGTTGTCTGATTGCTGAGACTAGGACCTCTAGTACTATGTTGAATAGCAGTGGTGATAATGGACATCCCTGCCATGTTCCTGACCTTAGCGGAAAAGCTTTCAGTTTTTCTCCATTGAGAATGATATTTGCGGTGGGTTTTTCATAGATGGCTTTGATGATATTGAGGTATGTGCCCTCTATCCCTACACTTTGAAAATTTTTGATCAGTAAGGGATGCTGTACTTTGTCAACTGCTTTTTCAGCATCTATTGAGAGTATCATATGATTCTTTTTTTTTTAAGATTTTATTTATTTGTCAAGAGAGAGAGGGAGCGAGAGCGAGCACAAGCAGACAGAATGGCAGGCAGAGACCGAGGGAGAAGCAGGCTCCCTGCCGAGCAAGGAACCCGATGTGGGACTCGATCCCAGGACGCTGGGATCATGACCTGAGCCGAAGGCAGCTGCTTAACCAACTGAGCCACCCAGGTGTCCCAAGTATCATATGATTCTTGTTCTTTCTTTTATTGATGTGTTGTATCACATTGACTGATTTGCAGATGTTGAACCAACCTTACATCCCTGGATTGAATCCCACTTGGTCGTGGTGAATAATCCTTTTAATTTACTGTTGAATCCTATTTGCTAGTATTTTGGTGAGTATTTTCGCATCTGTGTTCATCAAGGATATTGGTCTATAGCTCTCTTTTTTGATGGGATCCTTGTCTGGTTTTGGGATCAAGGTGATGCTGGCCTCATAAAATGAGTTTGGAAGTTTTCCTTCCATTTCTATTTTTTGGAACAGTTTCAGGAGAATGGGAAATAGTTCTTCTTTAAATGTTTGGTAGAATTCCCCCAGGATGCCGTCTGGCCCTGGGCTTTTGTTTCTTTGGAGATTTTTTTTTTTTTTTTTAAAAGGTCTTTTTTTTTTTATTTATTTGACAGACAGAGATCACAAGTAGGCAGAGAGAGAGAGAGAGAGAGGAGGAAGCAGGCTCCCCGCGGAGCAGAGAGCCTGATGTGGGGATCGATCCCAGGACCCTGGGATCATGACCTGAGCCGAAGGCAGAGGCTTTAACCCACTGAGCCACCCAGGCACCCCTCTTTGGAGATTTTTAATGACTGTTTCAATCTCCATACTGGTTATGGGTCTGTTTCAGGCTTTCTATTTCTTCCTGGTTCAGTTGTGGTAGTTTATATGTTTCTAGGAATGCATCCATTTCTTCCAGATTGTCAAATTTGTTGGCGAAGAGTTGCTCATAGTATGTTCTTATAATAGTTTTTATTTCTTTGGTGTTAGTTGTGATCTCTCCTCTTTCATTCATGATTTTATTTATTTGGGTCCTTTCTCTTTTTTTTTTTTTTTTTTTTTGATAAGTCTGTCCAGGGTTTTATCAATTTTATTAATTCTTTCAAAGAACCAGCTCCTAGTTTCGTTGATTTGCTCTATTGTTTTTTGGTCTCTATTTCATTGATTTCTGCTCTGATCTTTATGATTTCTCTTCTCCTGCTGGGCTTAGGGTTTCTTTCTTGTTCTTTCTCCAGCTCCTTTAGGTGTAGGGTTAGGTTGTGTACCTGAGACCTTTCTTGTTTCTTGAGAAAGGCTTGTACTGCTATATATTTTCCTCTCAGGACTGCCTTTGTTGTGTCCCACAGATTTTGAACCGTTGTATTTTCATTATCTTTTGTTTCCATGATTTTTTTCAATTCTTCATTAATTTCCCGGTTGACCCATTCATTCTTTAGAAGGATGCTGTTTAGTCTCCATGTATTTGGGTTCTTTCCAAACTTCCTTTTGTGGTTGAGTTCTAGCTTTAGAGCATTGTGGTCTGAAAATATGCAGGGAATGACCCCAATCTTTTGATACCGGTTGAGTCCTGATTTAGGACCAAGGATGTGATCTATTCTGGAGAATGTTCCATGTGCACTAGAGAAGAATGTGTATTCTGTTGCTTTGGGATGAAATGTTTTGAATATATCTGTGATGTCCATCTGGTCCAGTGTGTCGTTTAAGGCCTTAATTTCCTTGCTGATCTTTGGCTTGGATGATCTGTCCATTTCAGTGAGGGGAGTGTTAAAGTCCCCTACTATTATTGTATTATTGTTTATGTGTTTCTTTGATTTTGTTATTAATTGTTTTATATAGTTGGCAGCTCCCACGTTGGGTGCATAGATATTTAAATTAGTTAAATCTTCTTGTTGGACAGACCCTTTGAGTATGATATAGTGTCCTTCCTCATCTCTTATTATAGTCTTTGGCTTAAAATCTAATGGATCTGATATAAGGATTGCCACTCCTGCTTTCTTCTGAAGTCCATTAGCATGGTAAATTATTTTCCACCCCCTCACTTTAAATCTGGAGGTGTCTTCGGGCTTAAAATGAGTTTCCTGGAGGCAAAATATAGATGGGTTTTGTTTTTTTATCCATTCTGATACCCTGTGTCTTTTGACAGGGGCATTTATCCCATTAACATTCAGGGTAACTATTGAGAGATATGAATTTATTGCCATTGTATTGCCTGTAAGGTGACTGTTACTGTATATGGTCTCTGTTCCTTTTTATCTACCACTTGTAGGCTCTCTCTTTGCTTAGAGGACCCCTTTCAAGATTTCCTGTAGAGCTGGTTTGGTGTTTGCAAATTTTTTCAGTTTTTGTTTGTCCTGGAAGGTTTTAATCTCTCCTTCTATTTTCAATGGTAGCCTAGCTGGATATAGTATTCTTGGCTGCATGTTTTTCTCGTTTAGTGCTCTGAAAATATCATGCCAGGTCTTTCTGGCCTGCCAGGTCTCTGTGGATAAGTCAGCTGCCAATCTAATATTTTTACCATTGTATGTTACAGACTTCTTTTCCCGGGCTGCTTTCAGGATTTTCTCTTTGTCACTAAGACTTGTAAATTTTACTATTAGGTGACGGGGTATGGGCCTATTCTTATTGATTTTGAGGGGCATCTCTGAACCTCCTGAATTTTGATGCTTGTTCCCTTTGCCATATTGGGGAAATTCTTCCCGATAATTCTCTCCAGTATACCTTTTGCTCCCCTCTCTCTTTCTTCTTCTTCTAGAATCCCAATTATTCTAATGTTGTTTCATCTTATGGTGTCACTTATCTCTTGAATTCTCCCCTCGTGGTCCAGTAGCTGTTTGTCCCTCTTTTGCTCAGCTTCTTTATTCTCTGTCATTTGGTCTTCTATATCACTAATTCTTTCTTCTGCCTCATTTATCCTAGCAGTGAGAGCCTCCATTTTTGATTGCACCTCATTAATAGCTTTTTTGATTTCAACTTGGTTAGATTTTAGTTCTTTTATTTCTCCAGAAAGGGCTTTTATATCTCTCGAGAGGATTTCTCTAATATCTTCCATGCCTTTTTCGAGCCCGGCTAGAACCTTGAGAATTGTCATTCTGAACTCTAGATCTGACATATTAACAATGTCTGTATTGATTAGGTCCCTAGCCTTCGGTACTGCCTCTTGTTCTTTTTTTTTGTGTTGAATTTTTCTGTCTTGTCATTTTGTCCAGATAAGAGTATATGAAGGAGCAAGTAAAATACTAAAAGGGTGGCAACAACCCCAGGAAAATATGCTTTAACCAAATCAGAAGAGATCACAAATCATGAGGGTGTAGAAAGGGGATAAATAGAGGTTCAAAAAGGAAGAAAGAAAAAAAAAAGAAAAAAGAAAAAAAAAGAAAAGAAAAAAATTAAAAAAGAAAACAAATAACTAAAATATAATAAAGAAAAAATATATATATTAGATAAACTAGTTAAAAAACGTTAAAAAAGAAAAAGGTAAAAGTTAAAAAAAAATTTACCAGAAGGCGAGAAAAAAAAACAAAAAATGAAAAAGAAAAAAATAAAATTAACTGCAAGACTAAAAAAAATCACAGAAAAAAAAGCCATGAGTTCCGTGCTTTGCTTTCTCCTCCTCTGGAATTCTGCTGCTCTCCTTGGTATTGAAACCGCACTCCTTGGTAGGTGAACTTTGTGTCGGCTTGATTTCTTGTTGATCTTCTGGGGGAGGGGCCTGTTGTAGTGATTCTCAAGTGTCTTTGCCCCAGGCGGAATTGCACCACCCTTAACAGGGGCAGGGTGAGTAATCCGCTCGGGTTTGCTTTCAGGAGCTTTTGTTCCCTGAGTGCTTTTTGTAGAGTTCTGGAGGACGGGAATACATCGGCGGCCTCCTGGTTTCCGGCCGGGAGGAGCCGAGAGCCCTGGGCCCCACTCCTCAGTGCGCCCTCAGAGAACAGCGCCCAGTTACTCCCTTCTGCCTGACCTCGGCCCCGCTCCGAGCTCACCGAGCCTTTGACCGGTTCAAGGTAACACCGAGCTGTGAGCTTACTGTCGGCTCTGTCTCTGTAGCCAGCTTTCCCGTTCCAATACCTGCAAGCTCTGCAACACTCAGATACCCCCGATCCTTCTGTGACCCTGGGAGACCTGAGGCCCTGCTGACCCCATGTAGGCTTCGCCCCACTTTAGCTTCTGGAGCGATGTCCCTCAGCAGAACAGACTTTTAAAAGTCCTGATTTTGTGCGCCAGTTGCTCCGCTTCTTGCCTGGAGCCGGCCCCTCCCCCCGGGGTCTATCTTCCCGTAGCTTTGGATTCACTTCTCCGCCAGTCCTACCTTTCAGAAAGTGGTTGTTTTTCTGTTTCCAGAATTGCTGTTCTTCTCTTCGATCTGCCGACGGATTTTCAGGTGTTTGCAATCTTTAGATAAGCTATCTAGCTGATCTCCAGCTAGCTGAAGTAGTCTCAGCCTGCTACTTCTCTGCCATCTTGACTCCAATGCTCTTGGTTCTTTATTGATTTTCTGCTTCGTTGATCTGTCTATTTCTGAGAGAGGTGTGTTAAGATCTCCTACTATTAATGTATTCATATCAATATGACTCTTTATCTTGATTAATAGTTTTCTTACGTAATTGGCTGCTCCCATATTGGGGGCATAGATATTTATAATTGTTAGATCATCTTGGTGGATAGTCCCTTTAAGAGTTATATAGTGTCTTTCTATATCTCTGACTATAGTCTTAGTTAAAAATCTAATTTATCTGATGTGAAAATCGCTACCCTGGCCTTCTTTTAAGGCCCATTGGTATGAAAGATGCTTCTCCATCCTTTCACTTTCAGTCTGGGTGTATCTAGGTTCAAAATGGGTCTCCTGTAGACAACATATGGATGGGTCCTGTCGTTTTATCTAATCTGCAACCCTGTGTCATTTTGGGGGCGAATTTAGGCTATTCACATTGTGAGTGAGTATTGATAGATACGTTTTTACTGACATTGTGTTACCTTTGAAGTATTTCTGTAGATTGTCTCTATATTTCTGTTTAATGCTATTCTTGGGATTTTTCCTCTTTTATAGAACCCACCTTATTACTTCCTGCAATGTCTGCTTGGTGGTTGCATAATCTTTTAAGCCTTGCTGGTCTTGGAAACTCTTTATCTCTCTATCCATTTTGAATGTCAGTCTTGCTGGATAAAGTATTCTTGGCTGAATGTTATTTTCATTTTGTGCCCTGAATATATCATGCCAGGTCTTTGTGGACAGGTCTGACACTATTCTGATTGGCTTTCCTCTGTAGGTAAGGAGCCTCTTTGTCCTAGCAGCTTTCAAGAGATTGTATATACAATTATGATTTCTCAATTTTAGTATCACATGCCTTGAATTTTTTTTTTAATCTATAATTTTGGGGGGGAGACCGTTCTGCCTCTAGTACATGAACACTGGTTCCATTCGCGAGATTGGGTAAATTTTCATGAAGAACTTGTTCCACTATATCTTCTAGACTTCTTTCTTTTTCCTCCCCTTCAGGGATTCCAATAATTCTGATGTTGGAATGTTTCATGGCATCATTTATTTCCCTGATTCTGTTTTCGTGGTTTCTAAGCTGTTTGTTCCAGGCTTCCTCCTGATCCTTTCTCTCTATCTGTTTGTCCTCCAGACCACTAATTCTATCTTCTGTCTCAGTTACCCTAGATTTTAAAGAATTGAGATTAAATTGGAATTCATTGAGAGCACTGTGAACATCATCCCGGTGGCTTTCAGTTCTGCCCTAATCAATTCCGTTTCTTCATCCATGGCTTTCTCCAACCTAGCTATTGCCTGGATAATTGTTAGCCTGAATTTTCTTTCTGACATGTTGTCTATGTTGGTAGCCATTAGCTCTGTTGCAGAAGGTCCATTTTCTGTATTTTTGTTCTGTTGGGCATTCCTCCTCCTAGTCATTTTTGTAGAGATGACTGAATGGATGTAACTGGATGTATCGACCGTGATGTCGTCAAGGTGCAACCTGGAATGCTTCTGAGCAATCAGGATTCCCCACCCAACCAAGAGAAACTAAAGAAGAAAAAGAAAAAAGAGAGAGAGAGGGAGACAGGAAAAAAAAAAGGGAAGATAAAAGAGAAGGTTCAGCCCAAATGGGCCCCAAGGTAAGATCTATAAAGTATACAAACAAAAAAGACAAACAAAAAAACTGATAAACTGATAAAAGTATATGACAAGAGAAAAAACTATATATATATATATATATATATATATATATATATATATATATGCAAAAAAAGGAAGAACCTTGTCAAAAAGAACCCCAAGTATAAGATTTATATACTATAAAGACAAGCACAAAAACACAGAAATACTGGCAGAAGATAAAGTTGGGAGAGTGTTTATAAATTTTCAGTGTAGGCAAGGAAGTTTATTTTTATTCTTCCTGGATGTATCTTGATATCTTTGTTAAAGGACTCAACTTTCCTAAGATAACGGGGGATTAAAAATTGGTTTACCTATAGGGATAGCATTGATTGGGGAAAGGGGATTACCTTGAAGTTTAACTCTATATGAATATAAGAAATAAAAATAAAAAGGAACAAACTAGTCTAAACTAAACTAATATTTTTTTTAAAAAAAATTAAAAAAATAGAAATGCAAAAGAAAAACACAGGTATATGTATCAAAAACTTCAGGGTAGAAGGTTATTATGGAATTTGATGTACTGGACATCTCACTGTGATGGTAAATAGGTTAAAAATCATGTATATTAAAAAAATGAGCCAGAATAGTGGGAAAGAGTTAAAAATAAAAGTTGTACCTATGAAGTAGTGGTGGTTGTTCTCTTGTAGTCTTTTTTTTTTTTTTTTCTTTCCTGGTTTTCTGGGGGAGGGGTCTTCCACGTGGGTTTTCAGTCAATGACATTCCCTGAGTTAAGTCTTCCTGCCCCCTTCAGAGGGGTGGGCTCTGAGGAAACTGTTTTTTTCAGGCTTTTGTTCTCTGGAGGTTTTTATGTTTGTTCACTTTTTTCTCTTGCCTTGACCACTTTTGATGGTTTTTGTAGGTTTAGAGGAAAGCAAACTGCACCCCGACCTCCCTCTTAGAGAGAAGCCTCAGTGTGCTCCCCTGTGGGTGCTTCAGAGCCCATATAAATTCCCCCTTGGCCACTGGCAGAGCAGGTTCCAAGTCACGGTCCCTGGGGACACCGGATCTTCTGCTTGTACCCAAAACCACGGCAGCGGCGGCTGTCTGAGCAGCTCCAGACCACCAGGGTGTTTCCAAGCAGCGATCCCACACTGAGATTTTCCTGCGGCCCCGGGCATTGAGTGCCTGGTGTTTCTGGGTCTAAGAGCGCTGGGCTTGTGTGCTCCTCTTAGGGGATGTTGTGGGGTGCACGTGTCTCGGGCTCTGATAGCAGGGTGCATGTCTGAGAGCACCAGGCTGGGCTTTCATGCACCGCTCTCAGGGGAGGATGAGGGGTACATGTGTCTCTGGCTCTGATAGCAAGGCGTGGGTCTAAGAGCACCAGATTGGGCCTACGCACACCTCTCTAAGGGCAGGGTGTGGGACGCGCATGTCTCAGGCTCTGTTAGCATGGCTTGGCATTCTGCCATCTGGCGAGGCTCACAGCCCCTCACAGGAGCCAGACCCCACACATTCTCGGTCACACTGGCGGCTCAGGGACCAAGACCTGGTTTCTCCACCGCACTCTGTCTGGCTCAGTGCCAGGGAAGGCTGTCCTGGGTCTGGGAACTTAAGCCCCTGTCAATAGCCACCCCGATTCCCACAATTTCTCCCACGATCCTTTGCCCTTTTTGAGTGCTTTCAACTAGACTCCAAGTTAATGCTGGTCCCCAGATGCAAGGCGCTCTCATATTGGGGTATTACTTTCCAATCAGTAGCCTCTGGTGGCTCCCTACCCCTTTTATTTATCTTCTGATATCAGTCCAACGTTTCCACTCCACTTTACCTGCCCACTGGCATCTTCTGCCCCTATAGAGATCCAGACATGTATAATTCTGATCCAGGCTGATTTCATGGGTGATTGGAGTTCTTTGGTAGGTAATCAGCTCACTTTAGGGTATAGGTTGAAAAGGCACCTCCTCCTATTTCCCTTCCATCTTGTGTCCCCCCAATATTTATTATATGTTGCTGAAACAAACCCCAGAGCCTATCACCATGCAGGACATATAGTAGATGTTCAATGAATACTGAGTGACTAAATTAATTTTCAAAATCTCATTAGCTTCCCCAATATTTCTTATATCTTGTCCTTCCCTTTTTTTCTTTTTTTAAATTTATTTTCAGCATAACAGTATTCATTGTTTTTGCACCACACCCAGTGCTCCATGCAATCTGTGCCCTCTCTAATACCCACCACCTTGTTCCCCCAACCTCCCACCCCCCGCCCGTTCAAACCCCTCAGATTGTTTTTCAGAGTCCATAGTCTCTCATGGTTCACCTCCCCTTCCAATTTCCCTCAACTCCCTTCTTCTCTCTAACTCCCCTTGTCCTCCATGCTATTTTTAATTGACTCTCTCTGCTTGACTTATAGCAGCAATGGCCATGGTCGCCAAACTGTGGAAAGAGCTGAGATGCCCTTCAATGGACAAATGGATAAGGAAGATGTGGTCGATATACACTATGGAGTATTATGCCTCCATCAGAAAGGATGAGTACCCAACTTTTGTAGCAATGTGGATGGGACTGGAAGAGATTATGCTGAGTGAAATAAGTCCTTCCTTCTTTAGTGCCTCCTCAGGTAATAATTATTTCTCTCTGGGTTATTGGAAATTCTCCAACTAGTTTCCCAAACCTAGTCTTACTCCAGTTAAGATAATTAAACACACACACACACACACACACACTTCTACAACACTATTTTTTGTTCCAAAATCTTCCAGGACTCCCTATTGCCTTTAGGATCAAGTCTAAATTCTCTCACCAAGCAATCAAGAACCTTCTTCAACCTATTGAACCAGCCAAACAGATTGTTTCTTTTTTCCTCAACTCAGGTCCTACTTGTTCCACTCCATACACAATAAGATCAGGCAAGAAATAATAAGGATCCAAATGAGGTCTGGGCAGTGGGGTTGAAGAAGAAGGGATGGATGTGAAGACATGCACACTTAAAATTCAGGTTTCCCTTTATTCTTCCTGTTTCCTTCCTTTCATATGTGCTGCCAATCTTCATGAAGCACATATTTCTCTCATTTTGGAAATAATACAAGCCAACATTCATTGGGAACGTCTTGTGTGTCAAACATTGTTGGAAGTGCTTTGTATGTGTTAGTGCATTTAATCATCCCAATAGTCTTTGTGGAAAGTATTTAAAATTTTTTAAAAAATATTTTATTTATTTATTTGAGAGAAATCAGAAGTAGGCAGAGAGGCAGGCAGAGAGAGAGAGAGGGGTAGCAGGCTCGCAACTGAGCAGGGAGACTGATGTGGGGCTTGATCCAAGAACCCTGGGATCATGACCTGAGCTGAAGGCAGAGGCTTTAACCCACTGAGCCACTCAGACACCCCTCTTTTTGGAAAGTATTATTGGTGTTCTCTCTTTACATATAAAAACACTGAGGCAAATTTAGGATTACATAACCTGTTCAATGTTGTGTAACCATTAAAAATAGTACAAATGGGACTTATCACAGGTTAAGGGTTGTGGGGGTTATGATCTTAATTGCCACATTACATTACCACATGCTTCTGTCGACTCTTGTGATACTGCCTATTTCTAATTCTTTTTATTTAATCTCAAATTCTTTATCTTTATAATAACATCACCCTCTTTCTTTTCTTTTTTTTTATATTTTATTTACTTATTTGACAGACAGAGATCATAAGCAGGCAGAGAGGCAGGCAGAGAGAGAGGAAGGGAAGCAGGCTCTGCTGAGTAGAGAGCCCAATGTGAGGCTTGATCCTAGGACCCTGGGGTCATGACCTGAACCATAGGCAGAGGCTTAAACCCACTGAGTCACCCAGGTGCCCCAACAACACCCTCTTTCTTTACTGGATCCCACCATTCCCAAATATATACATCTCACAAAGTTCTGTCTTTCCAAAATGCTTAAATAGGTAACATTTATTGAGTACATTGTGTAAGAGACAACCTTAGCATGCTTATACGCTTTTCTCACTGACTCTTTTCAGTAGCCCTCTGATTTATGATTTATTATTACTTCTGTTTCATAGGGGAGAAAACAAAAGCGTGCACACACACACACTCACACACACACAAGCTCGCAAATGTCAGAGCTTGAATTGGGACCCAGGCTATCTGATTCCTGAGGCCACATTTGTGTAGTTCATACATTTGTGCTATTCTGTTTTGTAGTTAAGAGCCAGACTCTAGGGCTAGACTGTTGTTTGCAAATCCTAACTTATTCTGCTTTCTAGCTGTGTGAAGTTGGGTAAGTGGCTTCACTTGGCTGAGCTTCAGTTTCCTCATCTTAAAACAGAATTATGAGGTTGATAGGAAGATAAAATGAGCTCATCTGTAAATGATTTTCTGTAAAAAATGCTTAGAATAAATTCTGATACCAGGTAAGCATTACATAAATATTATCTATATTTATTATTTTATTTTTATATCATCTGGACTTTTTAATTTTTATATTGCTTTTATCTTTTTCCTGCTTTATTGAGATGTTACTAACATATAACATATGTAAGTATAAAGGGAAAAATGTGATGCTTTGATGAACCTATATGTTGTAAAATGATTACCACAATAAGATTAGTTAACATTTTGGGGCATCTGGGTGGCTCAGTGAATTAAGCCTCTGCCTTCAGCTCAGGTCATGATCCCAGGGTCCTGGGATTGAGCCCCACATCAGGCTCTCTTCTCATCAGGGAGCCCACTTCCTCCTCTCTTCTGCCTGCCTCTCTGCCTACTTGCGATCTCTCTCTGTCAAACAAATAAATAAAATTAAAAAAGAAAGATTTAGTTAACGTTTGAATTCCCTCACATAACTACCATTCTTTTCATAGCACTAACATTTAAGATCTACATGCAACACTTTTCAAGTATATAATACAGTAATGTTCATTATAGTTATAAAGACATGCATTTGAACCCTAGAACTTATTTATCTTATTGCAGGAAGTTTGTGCCTTTGACCAATATCTTTCCATTTCCTGCACACCACAGTGTCTGACAATCACTGTTTTACTCTTATTTCTATGAAATGCCAATAGTATTTTTTACAGAACTAAAACAAACGATCTTAAAATTTGTATGGAACAACAAAAATCATGAATAACCAAAGCAGCATTGAAGAAGAAAAACAAAGGTGGCAACATCATAACTTCACATTTCAAGATTTATTACAAAACTGTAGAGATCAAAATAATATGTAATGGCAAAAAATAGACATGTAAGTCAATGGAAAAGAATAGAAAACCCAGAAATGAGTCCAGAACTATATGGTCAATTAGTTGTGGACAAAGTAGGAAAGAATATCCAATGGGTAAAGATAGTCTTCAACAAATGGTTTTGCAAAAATTTGACAGCTTCATGCAAAAGAATGGACTGGACTACTTTTTTAATATCATAAGCAACAATAAATTCAAAACTAATTAAAGGCCTAAATGTGAGACCTGAAACCATAAAAGTCCTATAAAAGAGAACAGGCAGTAATTTCTCTGACATCAGCTGTAGCAACATTTTTCTAGATATGTCTCCTAAGGAAAGGTAAACAAAAGCAAAAATACACTATTGGGACTAACAATGATAAAAAGCTTCCACACTGAGAAAGAATTGATCAACACAACTAAAAGGCAACCTACTAAAAGGGAGAAGACACTTGCAAATGACATATCTGAAAAAAGGTTAGATCCAAAATATACAAAGAATTTTAAAACTCAACACAGAAAAACCCCCAAATAATACAGTTTAAAAATAGACAGATGTGGGACACCTGGGTGGCTCAGTTGGTTAAGTGTCCAACTCTTGATTTCACTTGAGGTCATGATCTCAAGTTTGTGAAATAGATCCCTGCATTGGGCTCTGTGCTGGGTATGGAGGCTGCTTTAGATTCTCTTTATCCCTTTCCCTCTTCTCCTCCCCTGCCTTAAAAAAAAATGGATAAACATTTTTCAAAAAAGACATCTAGTTGACCAACAGATACATGAAAAGATGTTCAGCATCACTCCTCAGGGGAAATATAAATCAAAATTACAATGAAATATTACATCACAGCAGTCAGAATGGATAAAATTAAAAAAAAAAAAACCACAAGAGACAAAGAGTGTTGGTGAGGACATGGAGAATGAGGAAACTTCTTGTAATCTTGGTATGAATGTAAACTGGTGCAGCAATGGTGGAAACCAGGATGGAAGTTCTTTAAAAAGTGAAAAATAGAATTATCTTACAAACTGGTAAGAGAACTATTGGATACTTACCCCCAAAATACAAAAACACTAATTCAAAGTGATAAATGAACCCCTATGTTTATAGCAGGATTATAAATAATATTCAACTTCTGGAAAAAGCTCAAGTGTCCCTAAGTAGATAGATTGATAAAGAAGTTATGTGTGTATGTGTGTGTTTGCATATATATAATATAATATATTAAATATATATTATATATATAGTTATAATATAATTATATAATTATAATATAATAATTATACTATAATATATAATTATATTTTATATTATATATATATATATATAAAATGGAAAATTATTCAACCATACAAAGAATGAAATCTTGCCATTTGCAACAACATGGATATAATTAGAGGGTATAATTAAATAGAAAATAATTCAACCTGAGAAAGGCAAATAATTTATGAATTCACTGGCATGTGGAATTTAAGAAACAAAACAAATGAGTAAAGGTAAAAAGTTGAGAGAGAGAGAGAGAAACCAAGAAATGGACTCTCTACTATAGAGAACAAATTGATGGTTACCAGAGGGGAGGTGGGTGAGAGGATGAATGAAATAGGAGAGAGAGATTAAAGAATATATGTAATATGAAGAGCACTGATTTACATGTTGAATTGTTACATCACTACACTGTATATATGAAACTAGCATAACAGTGCATAAGAAATACATTAGAATTTTAAAATAAGAAACATATTGTAAGACTAGAGGAGGTCATATGGCAGAAGAGTAGGGGACCTAGTTTCATCTACACCTTTGAATTCAACTAGATATCTATCAAATCATTCAGAATACCTGTGAATTCAGCCTGAAAGGTAAGAAAATAATTGCTGGCATTTTACAAATAGAAAAGCGGCCACTCTTTACAAGGTAAGGGGCTCAGAGACACGAATCTGAGGGAGTATATCAGAAGGTAAATGGCAGGCATGGAAGGGGGAGAGTCCCCATAAGCCAGCTAATGGAAAGTGATATAACCATGGTGCACAAAATTGGAACTTCTAGAAATCTAGAATCTATGAGGGATGTCTCTGCCTGAAATGTGCTCAGGTGGCAAAGCAGGGAACAATCCTAGGTGAGGTAGTGTGGTCTCAGGATCCCCAGGATCACAGAAAGAACAAGGGTGCCTGAGTGTGGCAGAGTTTCTGAGCACTGGAGTTGGGGAAGCCAGCTACAATTAGCAAGCCCTGGAGTGTCCTCTCAGCAAACCATGATATAATCATGTGACCGCTCTCCAAGCAGTGTCCCAGCAGGTGACAAATGCTGTGAGACCCTGTTCCTTCCCCTTGGAGGAGTGCTATGGATACATGAATAGTCAAGCAACCACTCCCCAAGCAGGGTCCCAACAGACAGTCAGGACATGGTGAGACACCCTTCCCTCCACTGGCAGGATTGGTGCAGGTGTGCACCACAAGAGTCTGCAGAGTTTGGTACACACAAAGGGGATTGATTGCTTCTCCCTGAGCATGCACTAAAGAGTTGGGGCAGTAGTCATTCAGATCTAGGGCTGGAGATCAGGACACTGCCATCTTTACTTTTTTTTTTTTTTCATCATCTAAAGCAGCATGGAAAGTCTTCAGGGAAAAAAAAAAGGTCACATAGGGGCGCCTGGGTGGCTCAGTGGGTTAAGCCGCTGCCTTCGGCTCAGGTCATGATCTCAGGGTCCTGGGATCGAGTCCCACATTAGGCTCTCTGCTCAGCAGTGAGCCTGCTTCCCTCTCTTTCTCTCTCTGCTTGCCTCTCCATCTACTTGTGATTTCTCTCTGTCAAATAAATAAAATAAAACCTTAAAAAAAAAAGAAAAAAGAAAAAATGCCACATAGAACATCCTTATGTAACTTACACTGAGCCTAGCCCCCAGGCAAGGTGTGAAGCAACTCTGCCCAAGCAAAGACACCTGAGAATCAGTACAACAGGCCCCTCCCACAGAAGACTAGCAAGAACGTCAGGTAAATACCAAGTTTATGGTTCACACAGAACTAAAATCACCTATGCTAGGGTAAATAGTATATGCATGGATTGCATGGAGCACTGGGTGTGGTGAAAAAATAATGAATACTGTTTTTCTGAAAATAAATACATTGAAAAAATTAAAAAAAAAATAGAGCTTCCCTATGACCCTGCAATTGCACCACTGGGTATTTACCTCAAAGATACAGATGTAGTGAAAAGAAAGGTCATCTTTACCCCAATGTTCATAGCAGCAATGGCCGCAGTTGCCCAGCTGTGGAAAGAACCAAGATGCTCTTCAACAGACAAATGGATTAAGAAGACATGGTCCATATATACAGTGGAGTATTATGCTTCTATCAGAAAGGAGGAATACCCAATTTTTGTATCAACATGGACAGGACTGGAGGAGATTGTGCTAAGTGAAATAAGTCAGGCAGAAAGAGTCAATTATCATATGGTTTCACTTATTTGTGGTGCATAAGGAATAACATGGAGGACATGGGGAGATGGAGAGGAGAAAGGAGTTGGGGAAAATTGGAGGGGGAGACTAACCGTGAGGGACTGTGGACTCTGAGAAAAAAACTGAGGGTTTTGGAGGCGAGAGGGGTGGGAGGTTGGGTGAGCCTGGTGGTGGGTATTATGGAGGTCACGTATTGCATGGAGCACTGGGTGTGGTGCATAAACAATGAATCTTGGAACACTGAAAAGAAATTTAAATAAATAAATAAACTTTTTTAAAGAATAGTATATGGAATTGAAGGCTTTTCCTTATGAGTCTTTAGTCTTTCAGTTTAAAATTTTATTTTTTCTTTTTTCCCCCTTTTCAACCAGTTTCTTATTTTATCAACTCTTTGTTTTTAAGTCTTTTTTTAACTTCCATTTTTATATTCTTCATTTTGTTTTCTTTCACTGTATTCTATTTTAATTTTGTTTATATATAAGCTTTGCTTTCTTTAAAATTTGGGATTTAGTGTCTTCTAACAAACAAACAAACCAAAATACACACAGGACCAAGTGATGTCCTTGTTTTGTCCACTTGGGAGATTATATTATCCCCCCACAGACTTTTTTTTTCTTTTCTTTTTTGGTTTCTGACCTCTGTGGATTTGTCTAGTGTGTATTTCATTGGGGTAATGGTTTGTATTTTTTATTTTGTTCCCTTGTTCATACATTCTTCTCTGAGAAAAATTACTAGAAGGAGGAATTCAAAACAAAAACAGAACCAGAGGTAATACCCTTTGTCACAGACCTAACTGATATGGATACAAGTAAAAATCAGAGCTGGAATTCAGGATAACAATTATAAAGTTACTAGCTGGGCTTGAAAAAAAAAAAGCATAAAAGACACTAGAGAATCTCTTAGTGCAGAAGTAATATCTAATAAGGCTGAAATTAAAAATTCTTAACTGAGATGAGGTCTAAAATGAATGCTTTAATAGCTAGGGTAAATGAGGCAGAAAAGAGGCTCAATGACACAGAAGTCAAGATGACGGAAAGGAAGGAAGCTGAGGAAAAGAGAGAGAAACAACTAATGGACCATGAGGGCAGGGTTTGAGAAATCAGTGATACCATAAAACAAAACAAGATTAGAATTATTGGGGGAAAAATATATATATATATATATATATATATATATATATATATATATTCTCCAGTGGGATATAAAAAAAGAAGGCAACCTTGCCATTTGCAATGGCATGAATGGAGCTAGAGAGTGTAATGCTAACCAAAATAACGCAGTCATGGAAAGACACTTATCATATAGTTTTTACACATATATGGAATTTAAGAAACAAAATAAGCAAAGAGGAAAAATAAGAAAGAGACAAACCTATAAAGAGTCTCAGTTATAGAGAACAATGTGATGGCTACCATAGGTGAGGGCAGTGGGGGGGGGATGGATAAAATAGGTGATGGGTGATAAAAGAAAGAAGTAGGTGATGGGAATTAAAGAGCGTACTTGTGGTGGGCATTGGGTGATGTATACAAATGTAGAAGTACTCTATTGTACAATTGAAAGTAATGTAATTCTATATGTTAACTAACTGGTTTAAAATAAAAACTTGGAAAAGAAAAAAAAATGTATTCAAAATTAAATCACCATCAACTTCATACAGTCTGCAATATGCAGAAGAGGTTATATATAAACCTAATAATAGTCATATACCAAAAATCACTAATAAATATGCAAAGAATAAAGATAAAGAAATTCAAATATCACTAAAGTAATCAGCAAACTGAATAGAGAAAGACAAGAAAGGATCAGAGAAAATCTCCAGAAGCAACCACAAAACAAATAATAAAATAATAATAAATACATGTTTACCAACAATTATTTTGAATTTAAATGGATTAAATGCTCCAATCAAAAGAGATAGGGTAACAGAATGAATAAAAAAAAAATAAGACCCATGTATATGATGCCTAGAGGACTCTCATTTTAGAGCTAAAGACAACGGAAGATTAAAAGTGAGGGGATGGAGAAATAACTACCATAAAAATGGATGCCAAAGGAAAGCCAGAGCAGCTCTTCTTATATTGGATAAAGTAGACTTTAAAACAAAGACTGTAACAAGAGACCAAGGACAATATATAATAACGAAAAGGGAAAATCCAACAAGAAGATATAACAATTGTAAGTATTTATGCCCCCAAATATGGGGGCACCCAAATATATAAAGCAATTAATTAGAAACATAAAGGATCTAATTGATAATAGTACAATAATAGTAGGGAACCCTAATGCCCCACTTACATTAATGAACAGATGATCCAAACAGAAAATCAATAAGGAAATAAAAGCTTTGCATTACACACTGGACCAGATGGATTTAAGAGATATTTTCAGGGCATCCCATTTTAATACAGCAGAATGCACGTTCTTTTCAATCATGCCCAAAATGTTCTCCAAAAGAGATCACATATTAGGATATAAAACAAGCCTCAGCAAATTCAAGGTCAAATTCATACCATGCATCTTTTCTGACCATAACGTATGAAAGTAGATGTCAACCACAAGAAAAATCAGTAAAGACCAAAATACATGTTGGTCTAATAACATGCTACTAAACAATGAATGGATCAATTAAGAAATCAAGGAAGAAATTTTTAAAAAGCATATGGAACAAATGAAAATGAATACACAATGTACAAAACCTGTGAGATACAGCAAAAGCAGTTTTAAGGGAAGTTTATAGCAAAACAGGCCTACCTTAAAAACCAAGAAAAATCTCAAATAAACAACGTGAACTTTTGCACCTAAAGGAGCTAGAAAAATAACAAATGAAGTCCAAAGAAAGCAGAAAGAAGGAACTAATGATTATAGCAAAAATTAATGACATAGAAACTAAACAAACAAATAAAGAGTAGACCAGATCAATGAAATCAGGAGCTGGTCCTTGTATAAAGTCAATAAAATTGATAAATATCTTGTCACATTTATGAAGAAAAATATAGAACTCAAAGAAATAAAATTACAAATAATAGAGGAAAAATAACAACCAATACCACATAAATACAATCATAAGAGAATATTATGAAAAAACCATATACCAACAAATTGGACAACATAAATGTAATAGATGAATTCCTAGAAACACATCAAGTACCAAAACTGAAAAAAGAAGAAATAAAAATTTTGAATAGACCAAAAACCTGCACAGAAATTGCATCAATAATCAAAAATCCCCAACAAATAAGAATCTAGAACAAGATGGAGTCACAGATAAAGTTTTTCCAAACATTTGAGTTAATACTTACTCTTCTCAAACTATCCTAAAGAAATAGAAGTGGAAGTAAAAATTCCAAATTCTTTCTATGAGGCCAGCATTACCCTGATATGAGAACCAGATAAAGATTCCACTAAAAAAGAGAACTACAGTCCAATATCCCTAATGAACATGGATTAAAAATTTCTCATTAAAATACTAGGAAACCAAATCCAACAATACATTAAAAAATAATTCACCACAATCAAATGGCATTTATTATTGGGTTACAAGGTTACTTCAATACTCACAAATCAATGTGATATATTGATATGATATGATAATGTGATATATCACATTAATAAAATAAATTATAAGAACTGTATGATCATTTTAGTAGATGCAGAAAAAGTATTTGACAAAGTACAACATCAATTAACAGTAATCACCCTTCCCTGCAAAAAATAGGTTTATATAGAACATGCCTTAACTTAATAAATGCTATATGTTAAAAACCTACAGCTAACATCATCCTCAGGGAGGAAAAACTGACAGCTTTTTCCTTAAGGTCAGGAAGAAAACAAGGATGTCCACTCTGACTACTTTTATTCACCATGGTACTGGAAATCCTAAACACAACAATCAAACCACAAAAAGGAATGAAAGGTATCCATATCAGTAAGGAAAAGGTAAAACGTTTCCTATTTGCAGATGACATGATACTTTGTATAGAAAACCCAAAAGATTCCACCAAAAAAAAAAAAAAAAAAAAAAAAACTACTAGAACTGATAAACAAATTCAGTAAAGCCACAGGAAAGAAAATCAATGTACAGAAATTTGTTGCATTTCTATACACAAATAATGAAGTAATAGAAAAATAAATTAAGAGAACAATCTCATTTGCAATTGCACCCCAACTCTTATGGTATCTAGGAATAAACCTAACCTAAGATATCAAAGAGCTATTCTCTGAATAATATAAAACACTGATCTAAGACGTTGAAGAGGACCAAAAAATAGACATTTCATGCTAATGTATTGGAAAAAAATATTGTGAAAATGTATATACTACCCCCAAAATGTACACATTTAATGCCATCCCTATCAAAATACCAACATCATTTTCCACAGAACTAGAATAAATATTCTTACCTTTTGTGTGGAACCACAAAAAACTTGAATAGACAAAGCAACCTTGAAAAGGATGGAAAACTGGAGGCATCACAATTTTGAACTTCAAGTTATATTATAAAGCTTGCAATAAACAAGAGACTATGGTATTGGTACAAAAATAGGTGCAGAATTAAATGGAACAGGGTAGAAAAACAAACAAACAAACAAACAAAAAACACAGAAAGAAACCCACAATTATATGGCCAATTAATCTTTGACAAAGCAGAAAAAACTAGCCAATGGGGGGAAAAAAAGAAAAGACTGTGTCTTCCACAAATGGTTTTGGAAATACTGGACAACAACATGCAGAAGAATAAAACCTTTATGATGCATCCTTTATGATGGATGCATAATACTCCATAGTGTATATGGACCATATCTTCCTTATCCATTCATCCATTGAAGGGCATCTTGGTTCTTTCCACAGTTTGGCGACTGTGGCCATTGCTGCTATAAACATTGGGGTACAGATGTACTACATCTGTATCATGGACCACTTTCTTACATTGTACACAAAAATAAATTCAGAATGGAGTAAAGACCTGCATGGGAGACCTGAAACCATAAAAATCTTAGAAGAAAACATAGGTAGTAACTTCTTTGATATAGACTGATGCAACTTTTTTTCTAGATATGTCTGCTGAGGCAAGGGACACAAAAGCAAAAATAAATTATTGTGACTACAATAAAATTAGAACTTCTGCACAGCAAATGAAACAATCAACAAAACTAAAAGGCAACCTACTGAGAGAAGATATTTGCAAATGAAATATCTGATAAAGGGTTAGTATCCAAATATATAAAGAACTTATACAACTCAACCCCCAGGAAGCCAATAATGCAAATAGTAAATGGGCAGGAGACATAAACTGACGTTGTTCCAAAGAAGATATTCAGATGACCAACAGACACATTAAAGGATATTCATCATCACTTACCATCAGGGAAATGCACATTGAAACTACAGTGAGATATCACCTCATAGCTGACAGAATGGCTAAAATCAGAACACAACAAATAACAGGTGTTAGGGAGGATGTGAACAAATAAGAACACTCATGAATGTTGGTAGGAATGAAAACTGGTTCAGCTACTGTGGAAAAACTGTAAGGAGGTTCCTCAAAAAGTTAAAAATAGAACTGCTCTATGCTCCAGCAATTGAACATAAAAATACATATTTTTTTAAAGTTGTAAGGTAGAAAGACATTATTCAAAATGCACTCATATTTCTATATACTAATGACAAACTTAAAGATATATAATTTAAGAAGAAACACTCATTTGCAAATGTGTTGAGAGAGATTAAAAAATAAAATATCTTTTTTAAAATTTCTTTTCAGCATAACAGTATTCATTGTTTTTTTAAGTATATATATATATATATATATATATATATATATATATATATAAAGATCTTATTTATTTATTTATTTGACAGAGATCATAAGCAGGCAGAGAGGCAGGCAGAGAGAGAGTAGGAAGCAAGCTCCCTGCTGAGCAGAGAGCCTGATGCGGGGCTCAATTCCAGGAACCTGGGATCATGACCTGAGCTGAAGCCAGAGGCTTTAACACACTGAGCCACCCAGGCGCCCCATGCAATATGTGCCCTCCATAATACTCACCACCTGGCTCCCCTGACCTCCCACCCCCAGCCCCTTAAAAACCCACAGGTTGTTTTTCAGAGTCCATAGTCTCACATGGTTCATCTCCCCTTCCAATTTCCCTCAACTCTCTTCTCCTCTTCATCTTCCTATGTTCTCCATGTCATTTGCTTTGCTCCACAAATAAGTGAAACCATATGATAATTGACTCTCTCTGCTTGACTTATTTTACTTAGCATAATCTCTTCCAGTCCCGTCCATGTCGCTACAAAAGTTGGGTATTCATCCTTTATGATGGATGCATAATACTCCATAGTGTATATGGACCATATCTTCCTTATCCATTCGTCCATTGAAGGTCATCTTGGTTCTTTCCACAGTTTGGCGACTGTGGCCATTGCTGCTATAAACATTGGGGTACAGATGTACTACATCTGTATCATGGGGAAAATACCCTGTAGTGCAATTGCAGGGTCATAGGGAAGCTCTATATTTCATTTCTTCAGGAATATCTACACTGTTCTCCAAAGGGCTGGCAAGATATATTCAGGGCACTAAATGAGAAGAACATGCAGCCAAGAATACTTTATCTGGCAAGACTGACATTCAAAATGGATGGAGAGATAAAGAGTTTCCAAGACCGGCAAAGCAAGGCTTAAAATATTATCCAACCACCAAGCCGACATTGCAGGAAGTATTAAGGTGGGTTCTATAAAAGAGCAAAAATCCTAAGAATAGCTTTGAAGAGAAATATAGAGACAATCTACAGAAAGACTTCAAAGGTAACACGATGTCAATAATCACTCTCAATGTGAATGGCCTAAATGCGCCCATAAAATGACATAGGGTTGCACATTGGATAAAACGACTGGACCCATCCATATGTTGTCTACAGGAGACCCATTTTGAACCTAAAGATACACCCAGACTGAAAATGAATGGATGGAGAAGCATCGTTCATGCCAATGGGCCTCAAAAAAAGGCCAGGGTAGCAATTCCATATCAGATGAATTAGATTTTAAACTAAAGACTGTAGTCAGAGATACAGAAGGACACTACATAACTCTTAAAGGGACTATCCACCAAGATGATCTAACAATTATAAATATCTATGCCCCCAACATGGGAGCACCCAATTACGTAAGAAAACTATTAATCAAGATAAAGAGTCATATTGATAGGAATACATTAATAGTAGGAGATCTTAACACACCTCTCTCAGTAATAGATCATCCAAGCAGAAAGCCAAGAAGGAAACAAGAGCATTCAATGACACATTGGACAATATGGACCTCATAGATATATACAGAACATTCCACCCTAAAGCAACAGAATACTCATTCTTCTCAAGTGCACATGGAATCTTCTCCAGAGTAGAACACATACTGGGTCACAAATCAGGACTCAACCGATACCAAAAGATTGAGATTATTCCTTTCATATTCTCAGATCACAATGCTTTCAAACTGGAGCTCAATCACAAGGAAAAGCTCGGAAGGAACTCAAACACCTGGAAGCTAAAGACCACCTTGCTTAAGAATGCTAGCATCAAAGAGGAGATCAAAAAGAACTTAATTCATGGAAACCAATGACAATGAAGACAATTTGGACCAAAACCTATGGGCCAGAGCAAAGGCTGTCCTAAGGGGGAAATACATAGCCATCCACGCCTCCCTCAAAAAATCTTTAAAAATCCAGAAAACACCAGCTGTTTATACACCTTAAGGAACTGGAGAATCAACAACAAATCAAATCAACTCCACACATAAGAAGGGAAATAATCAAGATTAGAGCAGAGATAAATGAGGTAGAAACCAGAGCTACAGTAGAACGTATCACTGAAACTAGAAGCTGGTGTTTTGAAAGAATCAATAAGATCAATAAACCATTGGCCACACTAATCCAAAACAAAAGAGAGAAATCTCAATTTCATAAAATTATAAATGAAAAAGGAGAGATCACAACTAACACCAAAGAAGTGGAAACAATCATCAGAAGTCATTATCAACAGTTATATGCCAATAAGCTAAGCAACCTAGATGAAATGGATGCATTCCTGGAAAACTATAAACTCCCAAATTTCAACCAGGAAGAAATTGACAACCTGAATATACTAATATCTAGTAATGAGATTGAAGCAGTGATCAAAAACCTCCAAAGAAACAAGAGCTCAGGACCTGACAAATTCCCTGGGGAATTCTACCAAACTTTTAAAGAAGAAATAACACTTTTTCTCCTGAACCTGTTTCAAAACATTGAAGCAGAAGGAAAACTTCCAGACACTTTCTATGAAGCCAGCATTACCCTGATCTCCAAATCAGGCAAAGACCCTACCAAAAAGGAGAGTTTCATACCAGTATCATTGAGGAATATGGATACTAACATTCTCAACAAGATCCTAGCAAAGAGGACCCAATAGCACATTAAAAGGATTATCCACCATCCCCAGGTGGGATTCATCCCAGGGTTACAAGGGTGGTTCAACATTCACAAATCAATCAATGTGATAGAACAAACCAATATGAGAAGAGAGAAGAACCACATGGTCCTCTCAACTGATGCGGAAAAAGCATTTGACAAAACCCAGCATCCATTCCTGATTAAAATGCTTCAAAGTATAGGGATAAAAGGAACATTTCTGAACTTCATAAAATCTATCTATGAAAGAAACACAACAAATATCATCCTCAATGGTAAAAGGCTCACAGCCTTCCCATTGAGATCAAGAACATGACAAGGATGGCCACTCTCACCACTCTAGTTCAACATAGTATTAGAAGTCCTAGCAACAGCAATCAGACAACAAAGAGAAATAAAAGGTATCCAAATTGGCAATGAAGGAGTCAAACTCACTCTCTTCACAGATGACATGATTCTTTATATGGAAAACACAAAACACGCCACCCCCAAACTACTGGAACTCATACAGCAATTCAGTAATGTGGCAGGATACAAAGTCAATGTAGAGAAATCAGTGGTTTTCTTATACACTAACAAGGAAAATACAGAAATGGAAATTAGAGAATCAATTTGATTTACTATAGCACCAAGAACTATAAGATACCTGGGAATAAACCTAACCAAAGAGGTAAAGGAACTCTACTCGAGGAACTACAGAACACTCATGAAAGAAACTGAAGAAGACACAAAATGATGGAAGACTATTCCATGCTCTTGGATCAGAAGAATAAATATTGTTAAAATGTCTATACTGCCTAGAGCAATCTATACTTTTAATGCAATTCCAATCAAAATTCCACCAGTATTTTTCAAAGAGCTGGAATAAATAATCCTAAAATTTGTATGGAATCAGAGTAGACCCCAAATCACTAAGGAAATGTTGAAAAACAAAAACAAAACTGGGGTCATCACGTTACCTGATTTCAAGTTTTACTACAAAGCTGTGATCACCAAGACAGCATGGTACTGGCATAAAAACAGACACATAGACCAGTGGAACAGAGGAGAGAGCCCAGATATGGACCCTGAACTCTATGGTCAAATACTTTTCGACAAAACAGGAAAAAATATACAGTGGAAAAAAGACAGTCTCTTCAATAAATGGTGTTGGGAAAACTGGACCGCTATATGTAGAACAATGAAACTCGACCATTCTCTTGCACCATACACAAAGATAAACTCAAAATGGATAAAAGACCTCAACATGAGACAGGAATCCATCAGAATCCTCTAGGAGAACATAGGCAGTAACCTGTTTGACATCAGCCACAGCAACTTCTTTCAAGATCTGTCTCCAAAGGCAAAGGAAACAAAAGTGAAGATGAACTTTTTGGACTTCATCAAGTTCAAAAGCTTCTGCACAGCAAAGGAAACAGTCAACAAAACAAGGAGGCAACCCACGGAATGGGAGAAGATATTTGCAAATGACAGTACAGACAAAAGGTTGTTATCCTGGAGCTATAAAGAACTCCTCAAACTCAACACACACAAAACAGACAATCAAAAAAAAAAAAAAATGGGCAGATGATATGAGGAGACTCTTCTACACTGAAGACATACACATGGCTTTTTCATACACATGAAAAAATGTTCATCATCTCTAGCCATCAGGGAGATTCAAATTAAAACCACATTGAGATACCATCTTACTCCAGTTAGAAAGCCCAAAATTAGCAAGACAGGAAACAACATGTGTTGGAGGCGATGTGGAGAAAGGGGAACCCCCTTACACTGTTGGTGGGAATGCAAGTTGGTACAGCCACTTTGGAGAACAGTGTGGAGATTCCTCAAGAAATTAAAAAATAGAGCTTCCTGATGACCCTGCAATTGCACTACTGGGTATTTAGCCCAAAGATACAGATGTAGTGAAAAGAAGGGCCATCTGTACCCCAATGTTCATAGTAGCAATGGCCATGGTCACCAAACTGTGGAAAGAACCAAGATGCCCGTCAACGGATGAATGGATAAGGAAGATATGGTCCATATACACTATAGAGTATTATGCCTCCCTCAGAAAGGATAAATACCCAACTTTTGTAGGAACATGGACGGGACTGGATTAGATTATGCTGAGTGAAATAAGTCAAGCAGAGAGAGTCAATTATCGTATGGTTTCACTTATTTGTGGAGCATAACAAATAACATGGAGGACAAAGTGAAATGGAGAGAAGATAGTTGAGGGAAGTTGGAAGGGGAAGTGAACCATGAGAGACTATGGACTCTGAAAAACAATGTGAGGATATTAAAGGGGTGGGGCGTGGAAGGTTGGGGAGCCAGTTGGTGGGTATTAGGGAGGGCACGGATTTCATGGAACACTGGTTGTAGTGCAAAAACAATGAATACTGTTATGCTGAAAAGAAATAAATAATTAAAAAGCTATATAATGTAAAACAAACAAACAAAAAACCAAATATTTATTGAACAATGACAATGTCAAGCATTGTTCTGGGAGCTGAAGATTCAGCAGTGGTTCCTGTTTTCAAGGATATCAAAGCCTAGACTGGAGGAAGATAAAAAAGGTAGATTTTGCGAATGCTAAGATAAAGTTCAAATTAGCATCTAACCTAGTCTGTTCTGGCAATGGGAGCCACACTACCTAAACTGTGTCGTCTGTGGGAGTTAAATGACAAGGGTGGCAGTCAGATAGAAATTTTCACAACACAGTTTTCACAATAGAAAAGTTTGAACTCTTTCTTTTGGGGCAAAATGTGTGTGACCCAATTTTAGAGATGTTGCTCTGAGAGTTAAAGTTGTGGGTGGATTTTTTTTGTAAATGTAAAGACAGTGTAGAATGTAAAGAGCAGAGAAGACTCCCAAATTTCTAGCAGGTCAGAAGAGTCTTATAGAGATCCTCTAATATTAACCAACTTCATTCAGTTTTATAGATTGAGATTCCAGAGAGGTAAAGTTACGGTCATACAGCTAATAAAGTACCAAAACTTAAATCTATTGGGCTGCCCTGATTCTCAATATAGTGTTCTGATTACTGATTCCTGGTTTGGAACTGGAAGATGGTCAATGAAAAGGACTACAAGAATAGGGAGGGATGGCAAGTATGAACAGTAAGATAATGAGAGAGATTAGAAGACAGGATCTTAAACTGGGTCTTGGTGGAGGGGACAGTGAGGGGTGGAGGGTGGAAGGAACTTCGTTTTTTCCACATTAGTAACTCCAAAGTTTTACAAACCTTATCACTAAAATAAGAGCATTCCTTGGTCACAAGGCCAAGGAAAAGTGAATGACAATAGAGTTGGAAGGTTGCCTGCTAAGGAAGTATATGCAGTCTGTAAAGGAAACATGGGATGTAAAGAGCAGGTTAGAAAATTTAGACTTTTGCCTATTTGGCTAACCGCAGCTTCAATCAGGAAAGATGTACTCCAGTGCCATCTGCTGAATCCTAAAGGCTGTCTATCCATCTCTTAGCGAGGCAGGCAGTAAGAGAAGAAGCTAAAATGGCGGCGACGCCCGTACACTATATGTCTGTCATAGAGCATAACGGGAAGGACTTGGAAGCAATGACTGGAGGATGGACCCCAGACGCAGACCGCTGGGATTTGGGGTTTTGGACCCCAGAGCTATGACAGCACTTTTCTTGAGAAAGCATTTTGGAAAAATCTGAAGCGTTCTCGGACAGGTATGGCGAAATTGTCATTAATGCGGATAGTCCACTAGGCGGTGGTAGAGGGCAGCATGATAGCCACAGCCATTCCTTACTTTTGTCTAGAACTGAGATGTTAGGACAGGATTTGAAGCTGAGTTAAAGTTTAAGGTTGGTGGAATTTAGACTTTAGAGCAAAGAGTTTTAATCTAAGACACTTGTGTGAGTCACATAGCAGGGCTTTGTGGCAGTGGTGAAGGCCAATGAGTGAAGGCTTTGATATAGTATGTAAAAACATGCATGTGTAATTTTCTGTGCATTTTGGGATAGAGAGAGTTCAAAGATTTCGTTAGATTTTCCCAAAGGGATTGGTGAATTTTTCCTTTAGAATTATGAGGTTCTAGGACAAGGATAAGGTACTATAATGATTATGTAGAATTATAGAGTCAGACTCTGGTTTCACATCTATACTCCACTAACCTCTAGCTGTGTGATCTTAGGCAAGCATCTTAACCCAAATGTGCTTCAGTTACTCACCTGTATAAATAAGGATAATAGCAGTGACTACCTCTCAGGTTGTTATAAAATGAGTTTATTAACTAAAATTTGTTATAGTAAGCATTTATTAAGTAAAAAATACTTTAATAGCTTCCCCAAAAGTTTAAGAACTCTTGGCTGCTTTAGAGGATCTCATGCTGTTACATTATCAACATCAATTCTCTCCTTTAATCCTCCTTATGACTGTGTAGGGTTGGTTTACACATAAGGAACATTGAGACAGAGATAGGCTAAATAACCTTTATAAGGTTGTTCAGCTTGTCAGTGACAAAGTTAGGATTCTAGATTCTTAGTTTAGTGCTCTTTATATTATTCTGTGATGGACTCATGCAAAGGACCTTGTAGAAACTTGGGTTAAATCTTCTAACCATGACTCACATTTTGTAGTTGAGAATAAATCCTCTGGTGGTTCTGTGGTTCTTGGGCTTGAACACATGTGACAGGGAGCAAATTACATGTTGGTCAGCCCAACTCATTTATCGTAGAGTAACTTAATTTTGATGTGCCTTATTAACATTCAGATTTATCCAAGTTTCTCACACGTTAAAAGAAGGAAAATATTTCCTTGACACTGCTCCATCTCTAGCTGTCACCTTCTCTACTTCTCTTATGAGCAGGCTTCAAAAAAGAGAGCTGTGTTTCACAGCCTTCACATCTGATTCCCTTAACAACTCATTTCTCTAAGCATTTTATCAGTGTCCTTCTCATTGGCAAAGCAAGTAGACACTCTTCTCACCCATGTGTTACTTAAAACTTTATTGACCCTTGATCTATAAGATACCATCTCCCTCCCCCTTTATGGTTTATTTTCCCCTGCCTATCCCTTAAGTATTGATATTCTGTAGAGATATGTCCTTGCCCTTTTATTCTTTTGTTACATTTATTTCCTGGATGATCTTACCCCTCACTCAGTTTCAAACAACATCTGAAGCTAATGGATATTAAATTTATGTCCATAGCCCAGGCTGTTTTCCTCAAACTAAGACCTACAAATCAAACTGCCTACCATGTATCTCATAAGCACCTCCAACTCTTTCTTCAAAAGAATACTGTATTTGTCATTTTCCCCTTGCCTTAGGTCCAAAGTGCTGCCATCCAACTTAGTCACCAAAACCAGAACTTTAGCTATAATTCTTGATTTATTTTTTCTACCTTAACTCTTATATCTCACCAAGCATCAATTTATCTGTTCATTTAACAAGTACTAACTGAACACCTACTTTGTTCCCAGAATTATGTTAGGTGCTGAGGATATAGCACCTAGTTCAGTCCCAAGCAAAGCCCCTGTCTTCATGCAACTTTCATTACAGTACCAAGACCAATATTAAGCTGTGACTTACACACTTAATTACAATTTTAAATCCTGAGAATGATGAATGGTGTACAATGGAAACACCTAATCGAGAATCATGGAAGACTTCCCCGAAGAGGTGATATTTGAATTGAGGGATGAGGAATGAATAGGCATTAATTAGATAAAGAGAAGTGAGAGAATCTAGGCAGAGGAGAGACTGTGTGTACAAGGTCCTGAAGCAGTGAGGAGAGTGACATATTTGAGAATCAAAAAGGCTATTTTGTGCTTGGCACTTAGAGAACACAGGACAAAGTGGCATGAAACAAGGCTGGGAAGGTGGGTGGAAGCTTTATAGGCTGTAGGAAGAATTTGGACTTTTCCCTAAAACTAATGAGGAGCAACTGAAAAGTTTCCATCAGAGAAGTGACATGATCAGATATGGGCTTTGAAAAGATCATTCTGCCTGCTGAAAAGCAAATCAGAAGACTGGGGAAACCAGTTAGGATGTTTTTGAGGTAGATCAGGCAAGAGATGGTGGTTTCTATTAGTTTTATAACAGTGAAGGTCAGAGAGATGGGCATATTCAGGGATTATTTTAGCAAATAGAACAATAGGACATGGGGATTGGCTAGATATAAGGGCTAAGAGGTGGAGAGGTCAAGAGAATAAATGTCCTAGGTTTCCAGTTTCTTGCTTGAACAACTAAGTGAAGGTAGTGTAATTTCTTAATTGGGAACAGTACCAGAAAGAGTAAGTTTTGGAGTGCAGTGAAATGATTAGTTGAATTTGAGGTATCATAGTTTAATTGAAAATATATTTTTTAATTTACCAGTGATACATAAAATAATGATACTACTTGAAGTGGATCTCATATTAATTTTAGTTAAATTTTCTTGTTGAAACCAGGAACACGAATGAGATCACTTAGGGAGAAAATATTACTCAAAAGAGAAGGAGATAGAGTTTTGAACCTTGAGAATTTCTAACATTGAAAAATCCAGGAGAGAGATATGAATTGGCAGGGACACACACACACACACACACAGCACCAGCACTTGCACAGGCAAATAGGTAAGAGGAAATCTAGAAATGTCTAGTGCTCCAGACGGCAAAAGACAGTACTTTAAAAAGAAAGGGAATCAAGAAAGATGGAGATCAAAATATATTTTTTGGCTTTATTGACATGGAGATCATTAGGGACCTTGCAAAAATTGAATTTGGGTGATGAATTTGACATAGAAACCATATTAGAATAGGTTGAGAAGTAAATGAAAGGTGGGGGAAGTGTTATCAAATAGTGCAGACAGGCCTTTTAAGAAGATTAGTTATGAAAGGCAGGCAAAAGTGGGGAAATATATGGAAGTAAATTTAAAATCCTGTTTTTGTCTCCTAGTTAGCTCTGAATTTTTTTCTTTCCTCTGAGGTTCCTTTACTGCTGTCTTGGTTCAGACTCTCATTTTCTATTGCCTAAACTGTTGCAATAGCTTTCTCTGGATATGCTCCTCCTGATCTATTTTCCATACTGCATCCACAGTGTTCTATCTAGAAGCCAGATCTGACCATTTAACTCCCTAGTCTGAAGCCTTTGAATGATTCTACAGCTGTACTAGATAATATCCAAGATACTCAACCCCCTGCCTATCACTTGCCCTTTATAATTACATAAATATACCATGATATTCCATGTTTCTATAACTTTGACTACTATTTCTTCTTCTTATAATGCATAGTCTCACCCAGACTGCCTAGTAAATATGTGTTTGGATTGTTCAGGCCATCACATCTTCTTTAAAGCCTTCTCTTACTTCCTTGGTTCATTACATTCTTCTACTATTTCTTTATTCTGTATATATTTCTATTACATGAAATTACTATGTTGTAATTATTTGCTGTGCCTTTTGTCCTTCATCTATCTCCAGTGCCATGAACTGTACTTAGCCCATAGTAAGCACATGAAGAAGAAAACAAAATATTTTTTCAAGGCACAAGGACAAAAATTCATAGAAGAAAATATTGAGAAACTTCAATATATTGACATTAAAATGAAATGAGTTAAACTATTTCTATAGTAGACGCTTCTCAGAGAGGACTTCTGAAGTGGCTTCCTCTTGTTTCACATTCTTCCTTTCATTAGTCTCATGATTTCTCTAACTGCTCCATCAGAGACAGGTGTCACCCGAAATACTTTGCGATTTCCCAAATCTGCTCAGATTTTCCTAAGGACTTATGTAAACATCACCCTTGTATTTATCATAACTCTCCTTGAGCCGATTGATATTATCTCCTGTCCAGTTTTCTGAGGGAACAAGGACCTGAATTTATGTCATTGTTTTATTTGTTCTAAATCTACACCCAATTTAGCATACACAACTTCCAAACACTCCAGATTTCAACTGAAGATACAAAGACCTCAGAAGTCCACATTCCCCTGTCAGTGTGTATCTATTTATTTATTATTTCTAGTTCTGTTACACTACAAAATTATGTATATGAGGATGTTAAGTGTCTAAATTACATATCTTCTGCTGTTTTTTCAGTTTACATTCCTTGGAACATTGAATGGTATTGCACTGTGTGTTTGTGTGTGTGTGTGTGTGTGTGTGTGTGTGTGTGTGTGTAAAATTCCCCGAAGTATGTTGTCATTAACGTACTGGAATTGAGAAATGCAAATTATAGTCCTGAATCTGTTATTGTTATTTCTCTGATTCATTCATCCAGCTAATAAACATATTAAGGTTCTATGATGTACAAACACAATACAAGATTTTCTATGGGACACAGAGTCCAATATTTTCCCTTCATCAGAATACTGTGATTTATCAATCTCAGCATTATCTCACGGGCTTAAAGAACTTCATTTATTCATTTATTCAGTAGATAATTATTGAAAACCTATTTTTTTTTTTTTGCCAGATAAGGTACTGGAAAATGTGATAATGAAGACAAACATGTGATCCTTTCCCTTGGCGAGTTGATAACCCTATAGATAACCTATGGAAGGCAATAACTCATTTAACAGATGGAGAAGAGACTCAGAGAGAGAACACAGTAATTTTCCAATGTATAAATTGCCTATTTGATGACCTGCAACTCCTTTAATTTTTCTTTTTCTCTTAACTGCATAATTTTATATTATTTTTTAAAAATATTTCAATTATTTACTTGAGAGAGAGAGAATGGGCAAGAGCATGAGCAGGGGGAGGAGCAGAGGGAGAGGGGGATGCAGACTATCTGCTGAGCAGGGACCCCAATGTGGGGCTTGATTCCAGGACCCTGGGATCATGATCTGAACCAAAGGCAACTGAGACACCCAGGTGACCCTTAACTACATAATTTTACACCACAGAATCTATAATATGGTAAATTTCTGAGCCTACAGGCTCCGGTGAATCAAACCTTAGCTATGGTAGGGAAATAATATTTTTTATTTTTATTATTTTCCTTGAGTCTCCTGAACAACCTCCTACTTATTCATGAGCTAGGCATTGTGCTCGAAAACATCTGGCTCTCCAAGAGTTGAGTATATGACTCAAACACTACAATTCTGCTAGTACTGCTAAAATTTTATATCCTTCATTTGAATTCTGCTGCCTTTGGAAGATGATTCTTTTGGACCCACAGTTTGGGCTGAGGATCTTCCACCATACATAATGGAAAAATGTTAAAAACTGAAGAAGAAAGTAAAAGGAATAGATTAATACATTTGAAAGAAAGTAATGAAGTATAAAATGTACAATAAGCCATGGAGTTGGTCAGTAAAACCAAAAGCTGTTTTTTTAATTTTTTTCTGGAAGACCAATTAAATAGACAAATATTTGACAAGTGGTTCAAAAAATAAAAAGAGAAGGCACAGATAACATTAGAAGTAATATTTTAGACATAACCAAAGATACAAGAGGCATTTTTAAAAATATTACTAATGAACAGAGAATTACAAAAATAAATCTTGTATACATTGGAATTTAATATAGGTTGACAGTTCAAGTCAATGAAGAAGCTGTGGCCTATATTTAAAATGTTTTTGAGTCTATTAGCTAGCTGTATTAGGGGAAAAATCTCTACCTCAGGTCATTCACAAAAGTAAATTACCAGGCACCTGGATGGCTCAGTTGGTTAAGGGACTGCCTTTGGCTCAGGTCATGATCCAAGAGTCCTTGGATTGAGTCCTGCATCAGGTACCCAGCAACATGAGGAGTCTGCTCTCTCTCCCTCTCTCTCTCTCTCGATCTTTCTCAAATAAATAAAAATATATTAAAAAATAAATTACCTATAGATTACGAATCTAGATGTAAGATATAACACTTACAAAAACTGAGGGGCTGGTGAAGGTGACAAGAACTGTTGGGGCTGCTCGCTGGTTGTGAAGCCCATAGGTGCTACCTGGGAAAACTTACAGAAGTGGGTAAAAGGCTTACTAGACTGGAAAATCATAAAAATGCAATAGACAAGAAATATTCAGATTTTGAAACCTGGAGAAAAGAAAGTAGGAAAGAATATGACAGGCAATAAGGTGACAAAGAAGAAAACAGAGGATCTCATCTGATTTGGTTAAAATATATTTTCCTGGGGTCTTTGCCACCCTTTTAGTATTTTACTTACTCCTTCATATACTCTTATCTGGACAAAATGACAAGGCAGAAAAATTCACCACAAAAAAAAATAACAGGCAATACCAAAAGCTAGGGACCTAATCAATACAGACATTGGTAATATGTCAGATCTAGAGTTCACAATGAAGATTCTCAAGGTTCTAGCCAGGCTCGAAAAATGCATGGAAGATATTAGAGAAACACTCTCAGGAGATACAAAAGCCCTTTCTGGAGAAATAAAACAACTAAAATCTAACCAAGTTGAAATGAAAAAAGCTATTAATGAGGTGCAATCAAAAATGGAGGCTCTCACTGCTAGGATAAATGAGGCAGAAAAAAGAATTAACAATATAGAAGACCAAATGACAGAGAATATAGAAGCTGAGCAAAAGAGGGACAAACAGCTACTGGACCTCAAGGGGAGTATTCAAGATATAAGTGACACCATAAGATGAAACAACATTAGAATAATTGGGATTCCAGAAGAAGAAGAAAGAGAGAGGGGAGCAGAAGGCATACTGGAGAGGATTATTGGAGAGAATTTCCCTAATACGGCAAAGGGAACAAGTATCAAAATCCAGGAGGTGCAGAGAAACCCCCTCAAAATCAACAAGAATAGGTCCACACTTCATCATCTAATATTAAAATTTACAAGTCTTAATGACAAAGAGAAAATCCTGAAAGCAGCCCGGGGAAAGAAGTCTGTAACATACAATGGTAAAAATATTAGATTGGCAGCAGACTTATCCACAGAGACCTGGCAGGCCAGAAAGAGTTGGCATGATATATTCAGAGCACTAAATGGAAAAAAAAAAAAAAAAAACATGCAGCCAAGAATACTATATCCAGCTAGGCTATCATTGAAAATAGAAGGAGAGATAAAAAGCTTCCAGGACAAACAAAAATTAAAAGAATTTGCAAACACCAAACCAGCTCTACAGGAAATATTGAAAGGGGTCCTGTAAGCAAAGAGAGAGCCTAAAAGTAGTAGATCAGAAAGGAACAGAGACAATATACAGTAACAGTCACCCTACAGGCAATTCATATCTCTCAAGAGTTACCCTGAATGTTAATGGTCTAAATGCCCCAATCAAAAGACACAGGGTATCAGAATGTATAAAAAAACAAAACCCATCTGTATGTTGCTTACAAGAAACTCATTTTAGGCCCGAAGACACCTCCAGATTTAAAGTGAGGGGTTGGAAAACAATTTACCATACTAATGGACATCAGAAGAAAGCAGGGGTGGCAATACTTATATCAGATCAATTAGATTTTAAGCCAAAGACTATAATAAGAGATGAGCAAAGACATTATATCATACTCAAAGGATCTGTCCAACAATAAGATCTAAAAATTTTAAATATCTATGCCCCTAACATGCTAGCAGCCAATGATATAAACCAAAACCATTTAATAACAAAATCAAAGAAACACATCAGCAATAATACCATAATAGTAGGGGACTTTAACACTCCCCTCACTGAACTGGACAGATCATCCAAGCAAAAGATCAACAAGGAAATAAAGGCCTTAAATGACACACCAGATGACCAGATGGACATCACAGATATATTCAGAACATTTCATCCCAAAGCAACAGAATACACATTCTTCTCTGGTGTACATGGAACATTCTCCAGAGTAGATCACATCCTCGGTCCTAAATCAGGACTCAACCCATATCAAAAGATTGGGATCATTCCCTGCATATTTTCAGACCACAATGCTCTGAAGCTAGAACTCAATCACAAGAGGAATTTTGGAAAGAACCCAAATGCATGGAGACTAAACAGCATCCTTCTAAAGAATGAATGGGTCAACCAGGTAATTAAAGAAGAATTGAAAAAAAATCATGGAAACAAACAAAAAGGAAGACAGAACTGTTCAAAATCTGTGGAACACAGCAAAGGCAGTCCTGAGAGGAAAATATATAGCAGTACAAGCCTTTCTCAAGAAGCAAGAAAGGTCTCAAGTACACCACCTAACCCTACACCTAAAGGAGCTTAGAAAGAACAAGAAACAGAGCCTAAACACAGAAAGAGAAGAGAAATCATAAAGATCAGAGCAGAAGTCAATGAAATAGAAAAAACAATAGAGCAAATCAACGAAACTAGGAGCTAGTTCTTTGAAAGAGTTAATAAGATTGATAAACCCCTGGCCAGACTTATCAAAAAGAAAAGAGAAAGGACCCAAATGAAATCATGAATGAAAGAGGAGAGATCACAAATAACACCAAAGAAATACAAGCAATTATAAGAATATACTATGAGCAACTCTACGAAAACAAATTTGACAATCTGGAAGAAATGGATGCATTCCTAGAGACATATAAACTACCACAACTGAACCAGGAAGAAATACAAAACCTGAAAAGACCCATAACCAGTAAACAGATTGAAACAGTCATCAAAAATCTCCAAACAAACAAAAGTCCAGGGCCAGACAGCTTCCCAGGGAAATTCTACCAAACATTTAAAGAAGAACTAATTACTATTATCCTGAAACTGTTCCAAAAAAAAAGAAAAAGAAAAAGAAAAGAAAAGAAAAGAAAAGAAAAGAAAAGAAAAGAAAAAAAAAGAAATCGAAAGAAAACTTCCAAACTCATTTTATGAGGCCAGCATCACCTTGATCCCAAAACCAGACAAGGATCCCATCAAAAAAGAGAACTACAGACCAATATCCTTGATGAACACAGATGCAAAAATTCTCACCAAAATACTAGCCAATAGGATTCAATAGTACATTAAAAGGATTATTCATCACAACGAAGGGGGATTTATTCCAGGGCTGCAAGTTTGGATCAACATCCGCAGATCAATCAATGTGATACAACACATTAATAAAAGAAAGAACAAGAAACATATGATACTATCAATAGTTGCCTAAAAAGCATTTGACAAAGTACAACATCCCTTCCTGATCAAAACTCTCCAAAGTGTAGGGATAGAAGGCACATACCTCAATATTATCAAAGCCATCTATGAAAAATCCCCCAAAATATCATTCTCAATGGAGAAAAACTGAAAGCTTTTCTGCTAAAGTCAGGAACATGGCAGGGATGTCCATTATCACCACTGCTATTCAACATAGTACTAGAGGTCCTAGCCTCAGCAATCAGACAACAAAAGGAAATTAAAGTCATCCAAATTGGCAAAGAAGTCAAACTATCGCTCTTCACAGATGATATGATACTATATGTGGAAAACCCAAAAGACTCCACTCCAAAACTGCTAGAACTTGTACAGGAATTCAGTAAAGTGTCAATCAATGTGATACAACACATTAATAAAAGAAAGAACAAGAAACATATGATACTCTCAATAGTTGCTGAAAAAGCATTTGACAAAGTGTCAGGATATAATAATCAATGCCCAGAAATCTGTTCCATTTCTCTACACCAACAACAAGATAGAAGAAAGAGAAATTAAGGAGTCAATCCCATTTACAATTGTACCCCAAACTGTAAGATACCTAAGAATAAATCTAACCAAAGAGGCACAGAATCTATACTCAGAAAACTATAAAGTACTCATGAAAGAAATTGAGGAAGACACAAAGAAATGGAAAAATGTTCCATGGTCCTGGATTAAAAGAATAAATATTGTGAAAATGTCTATTCTACCTAAAGAAATCTACAAATTTAATGCAATTCCTATCAAAATACCATCCATTTCTTTTCAAAGAAATGGAACAAATAATCCTAAAATTTATATGGAACCAGAAAAGACCTCGAAAAGCCAAATGAATATTGAAAAAGAAAGCCAAAGTTGGTGGCATCACAATTCTGGACTTCAAGCTCTATTACAAAGCTGCCATTATAAAGACAGCATGGTACTGGCACAAAAACAGACCCATAGATCAATGGAACAGAATAGAGAGCCCAAAAATAGACCCTCATCTCTATGGTCAACTGATCTTCAACAAAGCAGGAAAGAATGTCCAATGGAAAAAAGACAGCCTCTTCAATAAATGGTGTTGGGAAATTTGGACAGCCACATGTAGAAAAATGAAATTGGACCATTTCCTTTTACCACACATGAAAATAGACTCAAAATGGATGAAGGGCCTCAATGTGAGAAAGGAATCCATCAAAATCCTTGGGAGAACACATGCAGCAACCTTTGATCTCAGCTACAGCAACTTCTTACTATGAACATCGCCAAAGGTAAGGGAAGCAAGGGCAAAAATGAACTATTGGGATTTCATCAAGATCAGAAGCTTTTGCCCAGCAAAGAAAACAGTTAACAAAACCAAAAGACAACTGACAGAATGGGAAAAGATATTTGCAAATGACATATCAGATAAAGAGCTAGTGTCCAAAATCTATAAAACTTAGCAAACTCAACACCCAAAGAACAAATATTCCAATCAAGAAATGGGCTGAAGACATGAACAGACATTTCTGCAAAGAAGACATCCAGATGGCCAACAGACCCATGAAAAGGTGCTCCATATCACTCGGCATCAGGGAAATACAAATCAAAACCACAATGAGATATCACCTCAAACCAGTCAGAATGGCTAAAATTCACAAGTCAGGAAATCACAGATGCTGGCAAGGATGTGGAGAAAGGGGAAGCCTCCTACAGTGTTGGTGGGAACGTAAGGTGGTGCAGCCACTCTGGATAACAGCATGGAGGTTCCTCAAAAATTTGAAAATAGAGCTACCTTATGACCCAGCAATTGCACTACTGGGTATTTACCCTAAAGATACAAACATAGTGATCCGAAGAGGTATGTGCCTCCGAATGTTTATAGCAGCAATGTTTATAGTAGCAATGTCCACAATAGCCAAACTATGGAAAGAACCTAGATGTCCATCATCAGATGAATGGATAAAGAAGATGTGGTATATATACGCAATGGAATACTATGCAGCCATCAAAAAAAATGAAATCTTGCCATTTGCAACGATGTGGATCGAACTAGACGGTATCATGCTTAGCAAAATAAGTCAATCAGAGAAATACATCTATCATATGATCTCCCTGATATGAGGAAGTGGTGATGCAATGTGGGGTTTAAGGGGGTAGGAGAAGAATAAATGAAAGAAGATGGGATTGGGAGCGAGACAAACCATAAGTGACTCGTAATCTCACAAAACAAATTGAGGATTGCTGGGGAGAGGGGGGTTGGGAGAAGGGGGGTGGGGTTATATACATTGGGGAGGGTATGTTCTACGGTGAGTGCTGTGAAGTGTGTAAACTTGGTGATTCACAGACCTGTACCCCTGGGGATAAAAATATATTATATGTTTATAAAAAATAAAACATTAAAAATTAAAAAAAAAATTGAGGGGCGCCTAGGTGGTTCAGGAGGTTAAAGCTTCTGCCTTTGGCTTAGGTCATGATCCCATGGTCCTGGAATTGACCCCTTTTCGGGCTTTCTGCTCCACAGGAAGCCTTCTTCCTCCTCTCTCTTTCTCTGTCTGCCTCTCTGCCTACCTGTGATCTCTGTCTGTCAAATCAATAAATAAAATCTTAAAAAACTTTTAAAAATTGAAAGAATATTAACAGAATATGTAATAAATTTGGGAAAAGTAATATTTTTTATATCAGAAAAAAAGGTTTTATTTTTTTCAGATTTTTTTAAATGAATGTATTTATCTTCAGAAAAAAACAGTATTCATTATTTTTTCACCACACCCAGTGCTCCATGCAATCCGTGCCCTCTATAATACCCACCATCTGGTACCCCAACCTCCCACCCCCCCGCCAATTCAAACCCCTCAGATTGTTTTTCAGAGTCCATAGTCTCTCATGATTCACCTCCCCTTCCAATTTACCCCAACTCTCTTCTCTTCTCTAACACCCCTTGTCCTCCATGATATTTGTTATGCCTCACAAGTAAGTGAAACCATATGATAATTGACTCTCTCTGGGATAAGTAATATTATTCTAAGGCACAAGCAGAAAAAAAGCCATAGAGGAAAAGATTGAGTTATTTGATCATATACATTTCATTCTATTTTATTTTTATTTTACTATTTTTAGTTTTGGTTTTTCAGTGTTCCAAGATTCATGGTTTATGCACCACACCCAGTGCTCCATGTAATATGTACCCTCCTTAATACCCACCACCAGGTTCACCCATCCCTTCACCCTTCCCTTCTAAAACCCTCAGTTTGTTTCTCAGATTCCACAGTCTCTTATGCTTCATCTCCCCCTCCAATTTCCCCCAATTCACTTATCCTTTATTCTCCTAATGCCCTTCATGTTATTTCTTATGCTCCACAAGTAAGTGAAAACATGATAATTGACCCTCTCTGCTTGACTTATTTCAGTCAGCATAATCTTAAAAACAAAAACAAAAACACACAAAAAACTTATGCATAGGGGCACCTGGGTGGTTCAGTCATTAAGCATCTGCCTTCTGCTCAGGTCATGATTCTGGGCTCCCAGGATTGAGGCCCACCTTGGACTTCCTGCTTGGCCAGGAGCCTGCTTCTCCCTCTCCCACTGCTTGTGTTCCATCTCTCACCGTGTCTCTCTCATCAAATAAATCTTTTAAAAAACCGTTATACATTAAAAAAAGAAAAAAAAAGAGAAAAACTTATGCATTTCAAACGACACCATAAATAAAAACAGATGACAGTTGACAAGAAATATGCAAATAAATATTGCAATAAATATAAATAAAATCTTAAAAAAAACAACTGAGGAAGAGATTTCCTTTTTATGGACTAGAATGAGGGCAGACATAAACCTTTTACTAGTGGGGGATGCCCTATGATGAGAGCATTACAAAGTGACATCAGTATAGGGGAAAGGGGGGCAAAGATATTGGGTCCTGGTGATATGGGTTGGACCCTTAGATACAGCCATGACTGAAGTCATTTATTCCTACATTTTTTCAGTGTATTTATTTAGAAAATATTTGTTGAGTGCCTATTACATTTCAAGCACTGCTTCAGGTATTGAGAAATTGAGATATTGCAGGAAACAAGACAGATGTGGTCCTTTATCCTTAGCTACATGAGTTAATAAATTCCTTTCTCTGCTTAAACTCAATCTGAGCTTTTAAAAATTTCTTTCACTTCAACTGAAAGAGTCCTTACTATTACAAGAATAGTAACAATAACTTCTAAGGGTATTTGTGTGGATTGAAATGCTGTAATATTTGTATATTAAGTGCTTAGCATAGCATCTGGCATGTACTAAGTGCCCAATAAATAATTTTGTGACTCCATATTGAATATCCTCAGGGACTTTTCTAAATGGATTATTCTATTTCACAATAATATACTAGCAAATCAAATACAATAATACACTGAAAGTATTATTCACCATGATTAAGTGGAATTTATTTCTGAGCTGAAGGAGTGGTTCAACATTCACAAATCAATAAATACGATATACCGCATTAATAAAAGAATGATCCTGGGGTGCTTGGGTGTCTCAGTCATTAAGAATCTGCCTTCAGCTCAGGTCCTGATCCTCCAGTCCTGAGATGTAGCCACACATGGGGCTCCCTGCTCAACAGGAAGCCTCTTTCTCCCTCTGCCTGCTGATCCTCCTACTTGTACTCTCTCTCTCTGCCAAATAAATATATAAATAAAATCTTTTAGAAAAAGAACCATATGATCCTGTCAATATATGCAGAAAAAAAACATTTGACAAAATACAGCATCTTTTTTTTTATTTGTTTGTTTGCTTTGTAGGGTATAGGGTTCTTTTATTTTTATTTCTTTTCAGTGTAACAGTATTCATTGTTTTTTCACTACATATTGACATACCACCTTACATCAGTTAGAATGGCCAAAATTAGCAAGACTACACTACAGTGCTCCATGCAATCCGTGCCCTCTCGAGTACCAACCACCTGGTTCCCCCAACCTCCCACCCCCTGCCCTTTCAAAACCTTCAGGTTGTTTTTCAGAGTCCATAGTCTCTCATGGTTCACCTCCCCTTTCAATTTCCCTCAACTCCCTTCTCCTCCCCATCTCCCCTTGTCCTCCATGTTATTTGTTATGGTTCACAAATAAGTGAAACCATATGATAATTGACTCTGCTTGTCTTATTTCACTCAGAATAATCTCTCCCAGTCCTGTCCATGTTGCTACAAAACTTGGGTATTCATCCTTTCTGATGGAGGCATAATATGTATATGGTCCATGTATATGGACCACATCTTCCTTATCCATTCATCCATCAAAGGGTACCTTGTTTCTTACCACAGCTTGGTGACTGTGGCCATTGCTGCTATAAACATTGAGGTACAGATGGCCCTTCTTTTCACTACAGCTGTATCTTCAAGGAAAATACCCAGTAGTGCAATGGCTGGGTCATAGGGAAGTTCTATTTTTAATTTCTTGAGTAACCTCCACACTGTTCTCCAAAGAGGCTGCACCAACTTGCATTCCCACCAACAGTGTAAGGGGGTTCACCTTTCTCTGCATCCTCTCCAACACATGTTGTTTCCTGTCTTGCTAATTTTGGCCATTCTAACTGATGTAAGGTGGTATGTCAATGTGGTTTTAATTTGAATCTCCCTGATGGCTAGTGATTATGAACATTTTTTCATGTATCTGATAGCCATTTGTATGTCCTCATTGGACAAGTGTCTGTTCATATCTTCTGCCCATTTTTTTGATATGATTATTTGTTTTGTGTGTGTTGAGTTTGAGGAGTTCTTTATACATCCTGGATATCAACCTTTTGTTTGTACTGTCATTTGCAAATAACTTCCCCCTATTCCGTGGGTTGCCTCCTTGTTTTGTTGACTGTTTCCTTTGCTGTGCAGAAGCTTTTGATCTTGATGAAGTCCAAAAAGCTCATCTTCACTTTTGTTTCCTTTGTCTTTGGAGACGTATCTTGAAAGAAGTTGTTGTGGCTGATATTGAAGAGGTTACTGCCTATGTTCTCCTAGAGGATTCTGATGGATTCCTGTCTCACATTGAGGTATTTTATCCATTTTGAGTTTATCTTTGTATATGGTGTAAGAGAATGGTCAAGTTTCTTTCTTCTACATAGAACTGTCCAGTTTTACCAGCACCATTTATTGAGGAGACTGCCTTTTTTCCACTGCATATTTTTTCCTGTTTTGTTGAAGAGTATTTGACCAAAGAGTTGAGGGTCCATATCTGGGCTCTGTACTCTGTTCCAATGATCTATGTGTCTGTTTTTATGCCAGTACCATGCTGTCTTGGTGATCACAGCTTTGTAGTAAAGCTTCAAATCAGGTAACATGATGCCCCCTGTTTTATTTTTGTTTTTCAACATTTCCTAGCGATTTGGGATCTCTTCTGATTCCATCCAAACTTTAGGATTATTTTCTCCAGCTCTTTGAAAAATACCGGTCGAATTTTGATCAGAATGGCATTAAAAGTATAGATTGCTCTAGGAAGTAGAGACATTTTAAGAATGTTTATTCTTCTGATCCAAGAGCATGGAATGGTCTTCCATGTTTTTGTGTCTTCTTCAGTTTCTTTCATGAGTTTTCTGTAGTTCCTCGAGTACAGATCATTTACCTCTTTGGTTGGGTTTATTTCCAGGTATCTTAAGGTTCTTGGTGCTATGTAAATGGAATCAATTCTCTAATTTCCCTTTCTGTATTTTCATTGTTAGTGTATAAGAAAGCCACTGATTTCTCTACATTGACTTTGTATTCTTTCACGTTGCAGAATTGCTGTATGAGTTCTAGCAGTTTGGGGGTGGAGTCTTTTGGGTTTTCCATATAAAGAATCATGTCATCTGCAAAGAGAGTGAGTTTGACTCCTTCATTGCCAATTTGGATACCTTTTATTTCTCTTTGTTGTCTGATTGCTGTTGCTAGGACTTCTAATACTATGTTGAACAAGAGTGGTGAGAGTGGCCATCCTTGTCACGTTCTTGATCTCAACGGGAAGGCTATGAGCCTTTTCCCATTGAGGATGATATTTGTTGTGTTTCTTTCATAGATAGATTTTATGAAGTTCAGGAACGTTCCCTCTATCCCTATACTTTGAAGCGTTTTAATCAGGAACGGATGCTGGGTTTTGTCAAATGCTTTTTCTGCATCAATTGAGAGGACCATGTGGTTCTTCTCTCTTCTCTTATTGTTTTGTTCTATCACATTGATTGATTTGTGAATGTTGAACCACCCTTGTAACCCAGGGATGAATCCCACCTGGTCATGGTGAATAATATTTTTAATGTGCTATTGGGTCCTGTTTGCTAGGATCTTGTTGAGATTCTTAGCATCCATATACATCAGTGATATTGGTCTGCAATTCTCCTTTTTGGTAGGATGTTTGCCTGGTTTGGGGATCAGGGTAATGCTGACTTCATAGAAAGAGTCTGGAGGTATTCCTTCCGCTTCAATTTTTTGAAACAGCTTCAGCAGAATAGATGTTATTTCTTCTTTGAAAGTTCGGTAGAATTCCCCAGGTTATCCGTCAGGTCCTGGGTTGTGGTATCTTGGGAGGTTTTTGATCACTGCTTCAATCTCGTTACTAGATATTTTTCTTTTCAGGTTGTCAATTTCTTCCTGGTTCAATTTTGGGGGTTTATAGTTTTCCAGGAATGCATCCATTTCATCTAGGTTGCTTAGCTTATTGGCATATAACTGTTGATAACAACTTCTGATGATTGTTTCCACTTCCTTGGTGTTAGTTGTGATCTCTCCTTTTTCATTCATAATTTTATGAATTTGGGCTTTCTCTTTTTTCTTTTGGATTAGTGTGGCCAATGGTTTATCGACCTTATTAATTCTTTCAAAAAACCAGCTTCTAGTTTCATTGATACATTCTACTGTATGTCTGGTTTCTACCTCATTGATCTCTTCTCTAATCTTGATTACTTCCCTTCTTACGTGTGGAGTTGGTTTGATTTGTTGTTGTTTTTCCATTTCTTTAAGGTGTAGTGACAGCTCATGTATTCTGGATTTTTGAATTTTTTTGAGGGAGGCATGGATGGCTATGTATTTCCTCCTTAGGACCACCTGTGCTGTATCCCATAGATTTTGGTCCAAAGTGTCTTCATTCTCATTGGTTTCCATGAATTGTTTAAGTACTTCTTTGATTTCCTGGTTGATGCATGCATTCTTAAGCAAGGTGGTCTTTAGCTTCCAGGTGTTTGAGTTCCTTCTGAACTTTTCCTTGTGAGTGAGCTCCAGTGTCAAAGCATTGTGATCTGAGAATATGCAGGGAGTAATCTAAGTCTTTTGGTATTGGTTGAGTCCTTATTTGTGACCCACTATGTGGTCTATTCTTGAGAAGGTTCCATGTGCACTTGAGAAGAATGAGTATTCTGTTGTTTTAGGGTGGAATGTTCTGTATATACCTATGAGGTCCATTTGGTCCAATGTGTCATTCAGTGCTCTTGTTTATTGATTTTCTGCTTTGATGACTGTCTATTTCTGAGAAAGGTGTGTTAAGATCTCCTACAATTAGTGTATTCATATCAATATGACTCTTTATCTTGATTAACAGTTTTCTTTAGTAATTGGTTGCTTCCATATTGGGAGCATAGATATTTACAATTGCTTGATCATCTTGGTGGATAGTCCTTTTAAGGATTATGTAGTGTCCTCCTGTATCTCTGACTACAGTCTTTAGTTTAAAGTCTAATTTATCTGATATAAGAATCGCTACTCCAGCTGTCTTTTGAGGCCCATTGGCATGAAAGATGCTTCCCCATCCCTTCACTTTCAGTCTGGGTGTATCTTTAGGTTCAAATTGGGCCTCTTGTAGATAACATATGGATGGGTCCTGTCATTTTATCCAATCTGCAGCCCTATGTCATTTTATGGGCGCATTTAGGCCATTCACATTGAGAGTGATTATCGATAGATACGTTTTTATCGACATCATGTTACCTTTGAATCTTTCTTTTTGTAGATTGTCTCTATATTTCTGTTCAATGCTATTCTTATGATTTTTCCTCTTTTATAGAACCCCCCTTAATATCTTCTACAGTGTCGGCTTGGTGGTTGCATAGTCTTTTAAGCCTTGCCAGGCTTGGAAACTCTGTATCTCTTCATCCATTTTGAATGTCAGTCTTGCTGGATAAAGTATTCTTGACTGCATGTTCCTCTCATTTAGTGCCCTAAATATATCTTGCCACACCTTTCTGGCTTGCAGGTCTCTGTGGACAGGTATGACATTATTCTGATTACTTTCCTCTGTGGTAAGGAGGCTCTTTGTCCTGGTGGCTTTCAAGAGATTTTATCTACAATTATGATTTCTCAATTTTACTATCACATGTCTTATTTTTTTTAAATTCTATAATCTTGGAAGGAGACCATTCTGCCTCTAGTACATGAATGCTGGTTCCATTCGCAAGATTGGGAAAATTTTCAAGAAGAACTTATTCCACTACATTTTCTAGGCTTCTTTCTTTCTCCTCCCATTTAGGGATTCCAATAATTCTGATGTTGGAATGTTTCATGGCATCATTTATTTCCCTGATTCTGTTTTCATGGTTTCTAAGCTGTTTGTTCCAGGGTTTCCCTTGATCCTTTCTCTCTATCTGTTAGTCCTCCAGATCACTAATTCTATCTTCTGTCTGAGTTACCCTACCTTTTAGAGAATTGAGATTAGATTGGTACTCATTGAGAGCATTGTGAACATCATCCCTGGTGGCTTTCAGTTCTGCCCTAACATTGTGAGCATCATCCCTGATGGCTTTCAGTTCTGCCCTAATCAATTCCTTTTGGTCATCAATGGCTTTCTCCAACCTAGCTATTGCCTGGATAATTGTGAGCCTGAATTCTCTCCAATATATTGTCTATGTTGATAGCTGTTAGCTCTGTTGCCAAAGGCCCATCCTCTGTATTTTTCTTCTGTTGGGCATTCGTCTTTCTAGTAATTTTGGTGAGATATGAATGAGTGGATGTAGCTGGATATATCGATCATGGTGCAGTCAAGGTGCACCCTGGAATGCTTCTGAGCAATCAGGATTTTCCACCAAATGAGATGGAAAAAAAAAAAGAAAAAGAAATAAAAGAGAGAGTGATAGAGACAGGAAAAAAAAGGGGAAGATGAAAGAGAAGGTTCAGCCAATATGGGCCCCCAAAACCATCAAAAGCTGTCAAGGTGAGAGAAAAGAAGTGAACAAACATAAAAACCTCCAGAGAACATAAGCCTGAAAAAGCCGGTTTCCTCAGAGCCCAACCCTTTGAGGGGGGTGGGAGGACTTAACTCAAGGAACATCATTGACTAAAAACCCACGTTCCAGACCCCTCCCCCAGAAAACCAACCAGGAAAGAAAAAAAAATAAAAAAGATGACAAGAAAACAACCACCAGTACTTCATAGATACAACTTTTATTTTTAACTCGTTCCCACTATTCTGGCTCAGGAACACGGCAGGGATGTCCATTATCACCACTGCTATTCAACATAGTACTAGAGGTCCTAGCCTCAGCAATCAGACAACAAAAGGAAATTAAAGGCATCCAAATCGGCAAAGAAGAAGTTAAATTATCACTCTTCGACACTACATAATTCTTAAAGAAACTATCCACCAAGAAGATCTAACAATTTGTAAATGTTATATAGATAATTTTTATATAGATAATTGTTTTTTTATATAGATAATTGTTTAACCTATTTACCATCACAGTGGTAAATATTGTTTTGACAGACAAAAGGTTCATATCCAGGATCTATAATGAACTCCTCAAACTCAACACACACAAAACAGGTAAACCAATTTTTAATCCCACTTTATCTTAGGAAAGTTGAGTCCTTTAACAAAGATATCAAGATACATCCAGGAAGAATCAAAATAACCTTCGTTGCCCACATTGAGAATTTATAACCACTCTCCCATCTTTTTCTTCTGCCAGTGTTTCTGTGTTTTTGTGTTTGTCCTGATAGTATCTAAATCTTATACTTGGGGTTCTTTTTGATGAGGTTATTCTTTTATTTGCTTATATATATTTTTTTTCTCTAGGTTGCTTAACAAATTAGTATGTAACTGTTGATAAAAACTTCTGATGATTGTTTCTATTTCCTTGGTGTTAGTTTGATCTCTCCCTTTTCATTCATAATTTTATTAATTTGGGCCTTCTCTCTTTTCTTTTGGATTAGTGGGGCCAATGGTTTATTGATCTTATTGGTTCTTTCAAAAAAACAGCTTCTAGTTTCATTGATCCATTCTACTGTGTCTCTAATTTTAATCTTATCAATCTCTGCTTCAATCTTGATTATTTCCCTTCTTGTGTGTGGAGTTGGCTTAATTTATTGTTGATTCTCCAGTTCTCTAAGGTGTAAAGACAACTGGTGTATTCTGGATTTTTCAATTTTTGTGAGGGAGGCTTCGATGGCTATGTATTCCCCCCCCCCGCCCCAGGACCACCTTTGCTGTATCCCATGGGTTTTGAACTGAAGTGTCTTCATTCTCATTGGTTTCCATGAATTGTTTCAGTTCTTCTTTGATCTCCTGGTTTATGCAAGCATTGTTAAGCAAGGTGGTCTTTAGCTTCCAGGTGTTTGAATTCCTTCCGTACTTTTCTTTGTGCTTGAGCTCCAGTTTCAAAGCATTGTGATCTGAGAATATGCAGGGAATAATCTCAATCTTTTGGTATCAGTTGAGCCCTGACTTGTTACCCAGTGTGTGGTCTATTCTGAAGAACGTTCCATGTGCACTCTAGAAGAATGAGCATTCTGTTGTTTTAGGGTGGATTGTTCTGTATATATCTATGAGGTCATCTGGTCCCATGTGTCTCTCAATGCTCTTGCTTCTTTACTGAATTTCTGTTTGGCTGATCTGTCTATTACTGATAGTGGGGTATTAAGATCTCCTACTATTGATGTATTCATATTAATATGGCTCTATATCTTGATTAATACTTTTCTTATGTAATTGCCTGCTCCCATATTGGGGGCATACACATTTACAAATTGTTAGATCTTCTTGGTGGATAGTTTCTTTAAGAATTATGTAGTGTCGAAGAGTGATAATTTAACTTCTTCTTTGCCGATTTTTATGCCTTTAATTTCCTTTTGTTGTCTGATTGCTGAGGCTAGGACCTCTAGTACTATGTTGAATAGCAGTGGTGATAATGGACATCCCTGCCGTGTTCCTGACCTTAGCGGAAAAGCTTTCAGTTTTTCTCCATTGAGTATGATATTTGCGGTGGGTTTTTCATAGATGGCTTTGATGATATTGAGGTATGTGCCCTCTATCCCTACACTTTGAAGAGTTTTGATCAGGAAGGGATGCTGTACTTTGTCAAATGCTTTTTCAGCATCTATTGAGAGTATCATATGGTTCTTGTTCTTTCTTTTATTGATGTGTTGTATCACATTGACTGATTTGCGGATGTTGAACCAACCTTGCAGCCTTGGAATAAATGCTACTTGGTAGTGGTGAATAATCTTTTTAATGTACTGTTGAATCCTATTGGCTAGTATTTTGTTGAGTATTTTCGCTCTTCGCAGAAGACATGATACTATATGTGGAAAACCCAAAAGACTCCACTCCAAAACTGCTAGAACTTATACAGGAATTCAGTAAAGGGTCAGGATATAAAATCAATGCACAGAAATCAGTTGCATTTCTCTACACCAACAGCAAGACAGAAGAAAGGGAAATTAAGGAGTCAATCCCATTTACAATTGCACCCAAAACCATAAGATACCTAGGAATAAACCTAACCAAAGAGACACAGAATCTATACTCAGAAAACTATAAAGTACTCATGAAAGAAATTGAGGAAGACACAAAGAAATGGAAAAATGTTCCATGCTCCTGGATTGGAAGAATAAATATTGTGAAAATGTATATGCTACCTAAAGCAATCTACACATTTAATGCAATTCCTATCAAAGTACCATCCATCTTTTTCAAAGAAATGGAACAAATAATGCTAAAATTTATATGGAACCAGAAAAGACCTCGAATAGCCAAAGGGATATTGAAAAAGAAAGCCAACGTTGGTGGCATCACAATTCCGGACTTCAAGCTCTATTACAAAGCTGTCATCATCAAGACAGCATGGTACTGGCACAAAAACAGACACATAGATCAATGGAACAGAATAGAGAGCCCAGAAATAGACCCTCAACTCTATGGTCAACTAATCTTCGACAAAGCAGGAAAGAATGTCCAATGGAAAAAAGACAGCCTCTTCAATAAGTGGTGCTGGGAAAATGGTCAGCCACATGCATAAAAATGAAATTGGACCATTTCCTTACACCACACACAAAAATAGACTCAAAATGGATGAAGGACCTCAATGTGCGAAAGGAATCCATCAAAATCCTTGAGGAGAACACAGGCAGCAACCTCTTCGACCTCAGCCGCAGCAACATCTTCCTAGGAACAACACCAAAGGCAAGGGAAGCAAGGGCAAAAATGAACTATTGGGATTTCATCAAGATCAAAAGCTTTTGCACAGCAAAGGAAACAGTTAACAAAATCAAAAGACAACTGACAGAATGGGAGAAGATATTTGCAAATGACATATCAGATAAAGGACTAGTGTCCAGAATCTATAAAGAACTTAGCAAACTCAACACCCAAAGAACAAATAATCCAATCAAGAAATGGGCAGAGGACATGAACAGACATTTCTGCAAAGAAGACATCCAGATGGCCAACAGACACATGAAAAAGTGCTCCATATCACTCGGCATCGGGGAAATACAAATCAAAACCACAATGAGATATCACCTCACACCAGTTAGAATGGCTAAAATCAACAAGTCAGGAAATGACAGATGCTGGAGAGGATGCGGAGAAAGGGGAACCCTCCTACACTGTTGGTGGGAATGCAAGCTGGTGCAACCTCTCTGGAAAACAGCATGGAGGTTCCTCAAAATGTTGAAAATAGAACTGCCCTATGATCCAGCAATTGCACTACTGGGTATTTACCCTAAAGATACAAACGTAGTGATCCAAAGGGGCACGTGTACTCGAATGTTTATAGCAGCAAAGTCCACAATAGCCAAACTATGGAAAGAACCTAGATGTCCATCCACAGATGAATGGATCAAGAAGATGTGGTATATATACACAATGGAATACTATGCAGCCATCAAAAGAAATGAAATCTTGCCATTTGCCGCAACATGGATGGAACTAGAGCGTATCATGCTTAGCGAAATAAGTCAAGCAGAGAAAGACAACTATCATATGATCTCCCTGATATGAGGAAGTGGTGATGCAACATGGGGGCTTAAGTGGGTACGGGAAGAATAAATGAAAGAAGATGGGATTGGGAGGGAGACAAACCATAAGTGACTCTTAATCTCACAAAACAAACTGAGGGTTGCTGGGGGGAGGTTGTTTGGGAGAAGGGTGTGGGATTATGGACATTGGGGCGGGTATGTGCTTTGGTGAGTGCTGTGAAGTGTGTAAATCTAGTGATTCACAGACCTGTACCCCTGGGGATAAAAATATATGTTTATAAAAAATAAAAAAATTATTAAAAATAAAAAAAAAGAATTATGTTGTGTCCTTCTGTATTTCCAACTACAGTCTTTAGTTTCAAATCTAATATAGCTGATATGAGAATTACTACCCCATTGGCATGAAAGATGCTTCTCCATCCTTTCACTTTCAGTCTGGATGTATCCTTAGGTTCAAAATGGGTCTCTTGTAGACAACATATGTAAAGGTCCTTTCCATTTATCCAATCTGCAATCCTGTGCCATTTTATGGACACCTTTAGTTCATTCACATTGAGAGTGATTATTGAGAGATACGTTTTTATTGACATCTTATTACCTGTGAAGTCTTCTTTTTATAGATTGTCTCCATATATTTCTGTTCATTGAGATTATTGGGTTTTTCCTCTTTTATAGAACCCCCCCCTTAATATTTCTTGCAGTGCCAGCGTGGTGGTCACATACTCTCTTAAGTCTTGCCAGTCTTGGAAACTCTTTATCTCTCCATCTGTTTTGAATTTTAGTCTTGCTGGATAACATATTGTTGGTTGCATGTTGTTTTCATTTAGTGCCCTGAATATATCTTGCCAGCCCTTTCTGGCTTGCCAGGTTTCTGTGGACAGGTCTGATGTTATTCTGGTGGACTTTCCTCTGTATGTAAGGAGTCTCTTCCCCTGAGCTGCTTTTATTTGTTTCCCTAATTCTGTTTTCATGGCTTCTAAGCTGTTAATTCCAGGCTTCCTCCTGATTCTTTTTCTCAATCAGCTTTTCCTCCAGATCACTAATGCTATCTTTTACCTCAGTTACTCTAGCTGTTAGAGAATTTAGATTAGATTGGAACTCATTGAGAACATTGTTAACATGATCCCTGGTGGCTTTCACTTCTGCCCTAATCAATTCCATTTTGTCATCAACGGCTTCCTCCCACCTAGCTATTGCCTGGATAATTGTTTGCCTGAATTCACTATATTACATACTGTTTATGTCCATATCCAAAGGCTCTGATGGAGAGGGCCCAATTTCTGAATATTTTCTCTGTTGGACATTCGTCCTCCTAATCATTTTGGTTAGAGATGGATGAAGGGATGTATAGCTGAATGTATCAATTATGGTGTAGGCAAGGTGCACTCTGAATGCTTCTTAGCAATCGAGAGTCCCCACCAAAAAGAAAGAAAAAAGAAAAATGAGAGAGAGGAAGAAAGAGAGAGAGAGAGACAGGAAAAAAAGAAGGAAAGAAAAAGTTAAAGAGAAGGCCCAACCCAAATTGGCCCCAAAGGTAAGATTTATAAATTATACAAAAAAAAAGTCGACAAAAGTAGATGACAAGAGAAAAAATAAATTAATTAATTAAAAAAAAACAGTCAAAATGAACCCCAAGTATAAAATTTATATACTACCAGAACAAAAATAAATACACAGAAACACTGACAGAAGTATCAGACAGAAGGCAGAAGTTATAAAAAAAAAAAAAACCCATAGAGGTGTGCCTGGGTGGCTCAGTTGGTTAAATATCTTTGGCTCAGGTCATGAGTTTAGGGTCCTGGGATCTAGCTGGCTGGATCCCTGCTCAGTGGGAAGTCTGCTTCTGTCTCTGTGCCTAGTGGGGAATCTACTTCTCCCTCTCCCTTTGCCCTTCCCCCAACTTGTGCTCGTTCTCTCTCAGATAAATGAATCTTAATAAAACAAACACAACAAAAGAAAACGAAAAAAACTTCCTACAAACAAAAGTCCAGGACAAGATGGCTTTACAGGCGAACTCTAATAAACGTTTAAAGAAGATTTAACACCTATTCTTCACAAGCTATTCCAAAAAATAGAAGAGGAAGGATAACTTCCAAATTCATTCTCTGAGGCCAACCATAACCCTGATGCCAAAACCAGATTAAGACTCCACCCACCTACCCACACACATGGAAGACAGGCCAATATGAACATAGATACAAAAATTCTCAACAGAATAATAGCAAACATAATTCAACAATACATTAACAAATCATTCATCACAATCAAGTGGGATTTATTCCTGAGTTGCAAGGGTGGTTCAATATTCACGTATCATTGCTTCTGAATAGCTTTTTCCTCATGTCTTGGAGATAGTGCAGGGTATAGTACTGTGATGTTGGGGAATATGGAGGGAGGAAGAGCATTGAGAAAAAGCAAGAACCATTTTTAGGACTTGATGTTTATTAAAGACCACTCAATTCAGTGTAGAATGTTCAGGGTATGGCTTCTAACAGATGAAGGGAGAACAACAGACAGGTCACCACTTGGATAAAAATCATTTGGTGAGTAGGGGATAAAGGAAGTTCAGGCCTCACCCTCCTTATCAGTCATAAAGACAAAGTGCTGATAGAGTTGAGTCATTTTCCTGAGGAGGAAGGGAGGGTATTGGGGAATAATTAATAACATCTGATGAAACTGTTTATAATTGGCCAGCGTGGATTCCTAGGGTAACTCTTCGGGATTCAGTGTTGTGCAGTTCACATCTGGTTGTCATAGTGAGATAAATGTAATAACAACTATACTTTCCTCATTAAGCTCACTCATTCATGAGAATCCACCCACTCATGAAAAAAATACATCCTGGATTTTTTTTTTTCTTTTTTGGCAGATTCTACTTCAAAAGGGTCCCCCCTTCCTGCTTCTAGGCAAGGTTAGGTCAGGTTCAGGAAAACAACCTCATTACTTCTCTCTGTTTCATCTACCCATATCATCTTATCTCTCTCAATCTCTCTATTTCACACACACAGGTAGACACACAGAGTTTCAGAGCTGCTTTTCTGTGCTAAGCTGGGATATTGACACACTCTTATCATATGATATGGTGTCTAAACAGCCCAGTCTAGAATGTCTGAAAAAAAATAAACTCTGGGGGAACCTGGGTGGCTCAGCTGGTTAAGCATCTGCTTTCAACTCAGGTCATGATCTCAAGGTCCTGGAAGTGAGCATCACCTCAGGCTTTCTGCTCAGCAGGGAGCTTGCTTTTCCCTCTCTCTCTGCCTGCCTCTCTGCCTAATTGTGATGTCTTTCTCTGTGTCAATTAAATAAATAAAATCTTATAAAAAGTCAATTCTGCCACCATGTGGCAGGTATTGTACAGTTTTTAATAGAATCCCTATTAACAAAACTTGGATGGTTTTTTTATTGAGATGTAAATGACATATTAGTTATATTTGTACAACATAATGATTCAGTATTTGTACATATTGTGGAGATTGATAGATATAATCAATCTTCATCTTATAGATGAAAAAACTGAGGCCTAAAAAAGGAAAGGGAGGGGCTCTTGGGTGTCTCAGTGGGTTAAGCCTCTGCCTTCGGCTCAGGTCATGATCTCAGGGTCCTGGGATCAAGTCCCACATTAGACTCTCTGCTCGGTGGGGAGCCTTCTTCCTCCTCTCTCTCTTTCTGCCTGCCTCTCTGCCTACTTGTTATCTCTGTCTGTCAAATAAATAAATAAAATCTTAAAAAAAAAAAAAAAGGAAAGGGAGGCAATGGAACTAGAAACCTATGCCAAGAATCTCTGGTTACAAAATCTCTGCTCATTAAAAGCTTTCCATCGTGGAAGAAACAGAGCTTCAGTGAGACACTATGCATGTTAAACTTTCATTTATCTTATTTAATTCTCACAACAAACTGATGAGTTGGCAAGTTCTGTTATCTCTAATTTACTGAAGAAGAAACTAAGGTTCCCACTCACTTCATACATATAGAGTAAAACTGATACATTTGATAGATGACTAGCATGGTCCTATATAAGGTGGACATAGAACTTCATAAATTAAGCTATATTTTATATATTTGTACAGAAAATGACTAATAACAAGAATGAATAACTGTAATAACCAATATCTTGTATGAATCTCATAGCCATAATCTTGAGTAAAAGAAGAAAGATAAAAAAGTGAGCATAGTAAGTGACTCTATTTATATAAAATTTAAAGATAGGCAAAACTAAAGTGTTTATGCAGAAAGAAAAGCAAAGAAAATATTTATTGTTCTATATTTTCATTTATGTTTCCTCCTCTGCTTATTTGCTCCCTCCCCCCCATCTTTTCCTCCCTCTCTCCCCATCACATCACTTTATGAAGTATGCATCTCTTTTTTTTAAGATTTTATTATTTATTTATCTATTTGACAGAGAGAGGGAGATCACAATTAGGCAGAGAGACAGGCAGAGAGAGAGAGGGAAGAAGGTTCCCTGTTGAGCAGAGAGCCTGATGTGGGGATCGATCCCAGGACCCTGGGGTCATGACCTGAGCTAAAGGCAGAGGATTTAACCCACTGAGCCACCCAGGCTCCCCTGTGGTATGTATCCCATTCCTAGGGAATGGCCTGGGGCTTTCCTGAAAGGAACTTTACAGCATACACCCTGGAAATACACATTCTCTGTTAACACATGATGACTGTGAAAGGGCCAAGATGTGGTACATATAGTAGACGTACAATAAATAAACCTTCTCTTTATTTTCTTTACTTTGTGGCTCCAGTCAGACCTCAGAGGGTAACACAAAAAAACATAATGCCAGGTAATTTTAGAGGATTTGTGCTTGGGTATTTTTAGAAGGATATAACTTCAAAACCTACAAATCTATCATTGTCAGAAGATGCTTTAGAAAACACATCAATTTGTCATCCACTTCAAGTTCTCTTTTGTGGGATATGACAGAAACAGAGAGAAGAGGTCTACCTGGCTATAAACTTTTATAAAAATAATAGTCTATGGCTTTAATATCTACTTTATGTTAATTTTCCCTACCATCAAGTCTCTTATAAATATGGATGCAGAAATGCTAAACAAGTTATCATTAAATTGAACTCAGCTTTATATAAAACAAAATGTGTTATAAGCAACTGGGTTTGTTCTAGGAATGCAAGGGTTGTTTAAAATTCAAAATAATTAACAGAAAAAGAAAAGTATGATCATCCTAGGAGATGCCAAAATTTTTTTTGAAAGAATTCAGCGTATACATGATAAAAAACCTTAGCAGAATACAAATAAAAGGGAGTTTCTTTAATCTGATAAGGAATGTACATAAACATACTGAAAACATTGCAATTAGTAGTGAAGTATGAAAGCCCTACTCCTGAAATCAGGGATAAGCAAAGAATGATTGCTATCACCATTTTGATTCAGAATTATATTGAAGTTCTGGTCACTACAGTAGAATGAGAAAAAGAAATAAAAATAATAAGGATTAGAAATGAAGATATGAAATTATTGTTCTCAGATGACATATTTGTGTATGTATAAAATCCAAAAGAATCTAAAAACTATCAGACTTGATAAGTTTAGCAAGTTCAGTCAGTATACAAAAGTAATGATATTTCTATATACTAGCTATATATAGAAATTGAAATTTTAAAAATGTCATTTACATTAGCATCAAAATTACCAAATATGTAGGAACAAAAATTATGAAAAAAAAATTAATACTCTCAACTCAGCCACAGAAACTTCTTTCAAGACACATCTCCAAAGGCAAGGGAAATGGAAACAAAAGTGAAAATGAACTTTTGGGACTTCACAAGACAAAAAGTTTCTACACAGCAAAAGAAACAGCCAACAAACAAAAACACAACCCACAGAGTGCAAGAAGATATTTTCAAATCACACTACAAGTAAAAGGCTGATATCCAAGATCCATAAAGAACTTCTTAAACTCAACACCCAAAAAACAAATAATCAAGTCAAAAAAATGGGCAGAAGACATGAACAGATACTTCTCCAAAGAAGGCATACAAATGGCTTACAGACACATGAAAAAATGTTTATCATTAGTCATTAGGGAAATACAAATCAAAACCACATTGAGATACCACCTTACAACAGTTAGAATGGCCAAAATTAACAAGGCAAGAAACAACAAATGTCGGAAAAGTTGTGGAGGAGGGAAAACCCTCTTACAATATTGATGGGAATGAAAGTTGGCACAGCCACTTTGGAGAACAGCATGGAGCTTCCTCAAGCCATTACAAATTGAGCTACCCTACCTATGGCTCAGCAATTGCACTACTGGGTATTTACCCCAGAGATGCAGATGTTGAAAAGAAGGGCCTTATTTGTACCCCAATGTTCATAGTAGCAATGTCCACAACAGCCAAACTGTGGAAAGAGCTGAAATGTCCTTTAACAGATGAATGGATAAAGAAGATATGGTCCATATATACAATGGAATATTACTCAGCCACCAGAGAGGATAAATACCCAACTTTGGCATCAAGATGGATGGGGCTGAAGGAGATTATGCTAAGTGGAATAAGTCAAGAAGATAAAGTAATTATCATATGGTTTCACTTATTTGTGGTATGTAAGGAATACCATGGAAGATATTAGGAGAAGGAAGGGGAAAATGAAGGGGGGGATTGGAGGGGGAGATGAACCCTGAGAGACTTTGGACTCTGAGAAACAAACTAAGGGTTTGAGGAAGGATGGGGTGGGGGCATGGGTGAGCCTGGTGATGGGTATTAAGGAGGGCATGGATTGCATGGGATACCAGCTGTAATATGCAAAAAATGAATCATGGAACATTCCATCAAAAACAAATGATGTACTCTATGGTGACTAATACAACAAAAGTTAAAAAATAATCTTCGGAAAATAATAAAACTTTATTTAGAGAAATTAAAGAAGGCCTAAAAAGAGGGATATAGCATGTTCATGAACTGAGAGACTCAACATTTTAAAGGTGCATATGTCCTTACCAAAATAAATATATAGCTTTAACACAACCTCACACAAAATCCCAAGCAACATATTTGTTGGTTTGTTTCTTTTTTTAGCCAATTTTTCAAGCTCATTCTAAAAATTATATAGACTTCCTATCTTTTCAACCCCATCTTGATCAAAGTACAATCAGCATTTTTCAAAGTGCTGGAACAAACAATCCTAAAATCTCTATGGAACCAGAAAAGACTCTGAATCACCAAGGAAAATGTTGAAAAAGAAAAACAAAGTGGGGGACATCACGTTCCTTGATTTTAAGCTTTATTACAAAGCTGTGATCACCAACACAGCATGGTACTGGCACAAAAACAGACACATAGACCAATGGAACAGAGTAGAAATCCCAGATATGGACCCTCAACTCTATGGTCAAATAATTTTTGACAAAGCAGCAAAAAAATATCCAGTGGAAAAAAAGATGATCTCTTTAATAAATGGAGCTGGAAAAATTGGACAGTTATGGACAGAAGAATGAAACTTGACCATTCTCTTACACCATACACTAAGACAAACTCAAAATGGATGAAAGACCTCAATGTAAAATAGGAATCCATCAAAATCCTAGAGAAGAACATAGGCAATGACCTCTTTGACATCAGAGACAGCAACTTCTTTCAAGTCACATTTCCAAAGGCAAGGGAAACAAAAGTGAAAGTGAACTTTTGGGACTTCATCAAGATTTAAAAGCTTCTACACAGCAAAGGAAACAGTCAACCAAACAAAGAGGCAACACACGGAATGGGAGAAGATATTTGCAAATGACACTACAGACAAAGGGCTGATATCCAAGATCTAAAAATAACTTCTCAAACTCAACACCCAGAAAAGCAGATAATCAAGTCAAAAAATTGGCAGAAGACATCAAGGGACACTTTTCCAATGAAGACATAGAGATGGCTAACAGACACACGAAAACATGTTCATCATTATTAGTCATCAGGGAAATACAAATAAAAACCACATTGTGGAAAAAAAAAACACATTGTAATACCACCTTACAGCGGTTAGAATGGCCAAAATTGACAAGGCAAGAAACAACAAATGTTGGAGAGGATGTGGAGAAAGGGAATTCTCTTACACTGTTGGTGGGAATGAAATTTGGTTCAGCCACGTTGGAAAACACTGTGGAGATTCCTCAAAAAATTAAAAGTAGAGCTACCCTATGGCCCTGCAATTGCACTATGGGTTATTTACACCAAAGATATAGTGAAAAGAAGTGCCATATGTACCCCAATGTTCACAGCAGCAATTGCCACAATAGTCAACTTATGGAAAGAGCCAAGATGCCCTTCAATGGATGAATGGATAAAGATGTGGTCCATATATACAATAGAATATTACTCAGCCATCAGAAAAGATGAATCCCTAACTTTTGCATCAACATGGGTGGCACTGGAGGAGATTATGCTGAGTGAAATAAATCAAGCAGATAAAATCAATTATCATATGGTTTCACTTATTTGTGTAACATAAGAAATAACATGGATGATATTAGTAGAAGAAAAGGAAAAGTGAAGGAGGGGGGAAATCAGAGGGGTGGAATGAACCGTGATAGACTGTGGACTCTGAGAAACAAACCGAGGGTTTTAGAGGGAAGGGGGTGGTGGGATGGGTGAGCCTGTTAGTGGGTATTAAGGAGGGCATGTATTGCATAGAACACTGGGTCTAAGGCATAAAGAAGAATCTTGGAATACTACATCAAAAACTAATGATGTATTTTATGGTGACTAACATAACACAATAAAAAAAGAAAAAGTATAAATAAAAATGATATAGATTTCAAAGGGCTAGGAATAGCTAGGGCAATCTTGGCCACAGGACTTATAGTCCTATAAGAAAGCTATAGTGAAAAAGACAATTTGGTATACTAGCACAAGAATAAGCCAACTTACCAATGGAGAAGAATAAATAGTCCAGAAACATACCCACAGATATATAGACAACTGATTTGTGATGAGGGTAACACTGCAGTGTAGTGAAGAAATAATTTACTCTTCAATAAATGGTGCTGTGTCAGTTGGTTGCCATATTGGGAAAAAAATGTAAATCTGGACCATACCTGGCAATCAATGTCAGATGTATTATAATATTAAAGTTTAAGAGTAAAACAATAAACCTTTAGTTAAAAAGGATATAGAATATTTTCATGATCTTGAAGTAAGCAAATATTTCTAAAGCATAACAAAAGCTCTATCCATAAAGGTAATTTTTAGCTCAATAACATGAACTACATTAAAATTATTAATTTCTGTTCATTAAAGATGTCATGTCAAGAGAAAAAATGTACCTCCAAGTTGGAGAAAATATGAACAATATATCTGACAAAAGGCTCATATCCAGACTATATAAAGAATACCTATAAGTTAATAAGAAAGACAGTCTATTAGAAAAATTAGGCAAAAGACTTGAAGAAACCTTAAAAAACTATATGCAAATTCCCAATAAGCATACAAAGAAGTGATTATCATTGGTCATCAGTAAAATAAAAATTTCAATGACATCAAACACTCACCAGAATGACTAAAATAAAAAAGATGGAAAATACCAAGTTTTGGTAAAGAGATGGAGCATGTCATCTACTGTTCAGTGGCAGTGTAAATTGATTCAAATGCTTGGAAAAACCATTGGATAATATCTGCTAAAACTGAACATAGGTATACCTCATTCTTAGGTAAATAACCAAAAGAAATGGATAAATAAGCTCAGCAAGAGTCATGTTCAGAGATGTTCATAGCAGTACTATTTGCAATAACCCAATCCCTGAAACTCCCCATATACACAACAACAATAAGGTGGAGAATATGAATAAATACAATCTATACAAGGAATACTCTACAGTAATTCAGTGAAATTTCTGCAGTTACATGCAACAATGTGGATGAATATCACAAACAAAACAAGCCAGAAATGAGTATAAATTGTATGATTCTATTCAAATAAATAAAAAAACAGTGAAATCTAATCTGTGCTGTTAGAAATCCTATTAATGGTGACTTTGGAGGTGTTTAGTGACTAGAACGGAGCAAAAGGGGGAACTTCTGGGATGGTGGTGGTGATTTTTTAAAATATATGTTCATGTATTATACTTTAATAAGGGAAGATAAAGTGAAGCAGTGTATGGTATGGTAGCTAGGCTACCATAACAAATTACTACAAAGTTTGTGGCTTAAAACAATAGAAATTCATTTTTTCATAGTTCTTAGGAACTGGATGTTTGAAATAAAAATGTCGGCAGGGCTACACTCTCTCCAAAAGCTCTAGGGGAAAATCTGTTTTTGTCCGTTCCAGCTTGTGGTGGCTGTAGGTGTTCCTTGGTTTGTGGCTACATAATTCCAATCTCTGCCTCCACCTTCACATGGGTGTCTCCTTCTCCCTGTGTGTCCTTCTTCTGTGTGTCTCTCATAAGGATACTTGTCATTTGCTTTAGAGTCCACTTGGATAGTCCAGAATGATTTCATCTCAAGATCCTTAGCTTGAAGGGACTAAACTGTAAAGATGATACAGAATATTATTTTCCTTCTCCTTCTCCATCTCCAGAACTTTGGAATTGCTATTTGTATATGTTTGTGTTGGGAGAGGAGCAGGGTCAAGTTCTGAAGGTTCTTTATCAACTTCCTTTTTCAAGAACCCACTGCTCTGGTCTTGGGAAAAAGGAGACCAGGGAAATAAGGGCAAACATCTCTTAACTGCTCATATTTGTGGTTCTCTCTGTTGGTTTCCTTGGCCTCTCTGGATAAGTTTGACTGGATATTGATGAGCTCAAGAGGTTCAACTATGAATCATTAAAGGACTTCTCTACTGATTATTTTCTTAATGCAAAAGATTGAGCCCCAGTTCATCCTTTTCCATCCTCTTTTAGGTGCTACTTCTACCTGTAAATGCCCTTAATTAACTATCAATAAATCAATGTCTAATACATACTATTTATGAAGCCAGGTCCATATTGATGAATATAGGGGTTCTGCAGCAGGGACTATATAACAACTAGTGGGAATTTGGTGTTGAAGGGTTGATTCTAGGTGGCCCTTGGGTGGCTTTTGAGCTTAATGAGTCTGGTTTTCCATAGGTGTAGTGTTAGAGTGAGGGAAGTGTGTTATCAGAGGGAAGTAGAAAGAAGTGGTTGGATAGAAGCATGCATAGGGTTATTGCTGGATAATCTTAAAGTCCCTTGAAATAAACCCAGAGACACAGTAATATGAGTAGTTAAAGTAGTGCTAAGTTTTCCCTCACTTTAGTGGGAAGAATTTGAATATGTTTATGGGTAGGAAAGCAGACAGAGGAGAGAAGGTGGGTGATAAAAGTACAGTGAGAGAGTGGTTAATAATAAAGTATGGTCCAAAGCGGATAGAGGAGAGGAAAGAGGCTCATGCTCCCCTTGTCTCCACCAAGAGGAAAGGCCAGGATAGGTGGAGAGAGAGAGAAACTTACAGGGTAAGGAAAAGAGGTGGAGGGGCTTAATAACTTAAATAACCTTTTCTCTGGGTGATAAGGAGAGGAGTCCCTTTCCTTGGACTGACAACTAGGTGCCAAAGTAAGGACTTTAGGAAAGAGGTAGAAATTTAGAATAGCTGTGCAGGAAGTATGGGGAAAATATTTGATTGGGAAGGAGAGAAAATGTTTCATTTATTGCTTTAGAACAGTGGTTTTCAAAATTGAATGAGCATCAGCATCATCCTGAAGAAATTATCAAAACAGATTTCTGGGCCTGCCTCTGGAAATTTCTGATTCATTAGGTCTGGGGTGGGACTAGATAATTACATTTCAAACAAGTCTCCCAGTGATAATGATTTTGCTGGTTAAAAACCTGAATTAAAGTTCTTGAATTGATTACTGTTTTCTGGCTGTATGATTACGAACAAGTTTCTTGGTTTCTCTATATCTTAGTTTCTCATCTGAAAAATAAGGATGATAATCATAATACCTCTCTTATAAGGCTGTTGTGAAAATTAAATTAGTTAAGACACAAAAAACACCCCTATGTGTTTCATATTTATCATGGCCTGATAATAGCTTGACTGTACTCAAAATTAGTCCAAGAAGACTGAGCATTTTTCTGGCAACCTCTCCTCTCTGCCCTATCCTCATCTCTACACTCAGGGCCCAAGACTGTCTTCACCTCACTCCTAGATGCTAACTGCTTTCTAGGGAATTTCTGAAGATGCCAGCTCCCTGAGGCTAATTTATAACTCTGTATCTTCTACACTTAAGCCTGCATCTACTTCATCCTTAGATCATCTATTAGAATTATTCCAGAGCAGACTGAGAGCCCCAGCCTGCACTTAGCCTTGAGACTTGCTATGAGGGGTCAATTTGCAACTTACTAAAGGGTAGGTAACACAACCAAGACCCTACTGCATAGAAGTCTTGAGAAATGGCTTGAGGGAAATCTTTGGTCTAAACGTTCTCTTGGAAGAATCACTCTGAATCCAGACAGGCTAGAGACTAACACTAAGGAGAATGACCATGGCTGCCCCACTCCATGCTAAAGCCATTATATTAGTGAAGATAAATTGAAGAAGAAACTATTATCTGGAGCCCTAGACACTGACTTGACTCTTCACTGTGATTATTAGAAAATTGTTCCTTATAGTGACCATAAATCTGTTGGTCTGTACATTTTAGCCATAGGTCCTTACTTTGCCCTCTTTAGATATACAAATCTCATTTGTTCCTTCTAGCCTATGACAGCCCTTCATATATTGGCTGAAAGTGACCACATCTTTCTGAATCTTCTCAAACCAAAGAACACAGTGGTAGTGGAGTGGCAGTGCAGTGGGTGTCTGGATAACTCACCAAGACTAAGGAGAATAAGAACATTAGAACCTGCCCTCTTGAAACTAGATAAATCTCGCATGATTATGAATCTTATATATGAATATATGATTATGTATCCCTTAATCTTGTCATTCACAACAATAACTTTTACCCTTTCTTTCTTGCTATTTATTTATTTATTTATTTATTTTCATCCAGACATATCATGCTGCAGTTTTTTTTTTTTTCTTGGAAATTAAACCAAGCTAAACAATCTTGATATTTTACACAAATGGTGCTGTAAAGTTCTTCTATAAGTAGGATTTTAGAGTGAACTATCTAAACCTTTTTTACATTCTCAGTGATAATTTCTTTTATCCCCACAAGGCTCTTTGTAAGTAAGAAGAAGCATGATGCAGTGAAAAGAGCTTTGTGTAGGGGCACCCGGGTAGCTCAGTGGGTGAAACCTCTGCCTTAGGCTCAGGTCAAGATCTCAGGGTCTTGGGATCAAGCTCCACATCAGGCTCTCTGCTAAGCAGGGAGCCTGCTTCCCGCTCTCTCTCTGCCTACCTCTCTGCCTACTTGTGATATCTCTCTCTGTCAAATAAATAAATAAGATTTGTTTTTAAGAGCTTTGGGTAACCTTATAAAAAACTCAGATTCAAATCTCAACACCTCTGCTTAGCAATGTTGTACTCATTTGGACGTTATTCAGTGTTTTATATAACCATTTTTTTCTTATTTTTCTCTCTTAAAGTTTTAATTTAAATTGCAGTTCGTTATCATAGAGTGCAATGTTAGTCCATTTTTTTTTCATTTAAAAAAATAAAGCTAATAATTCCCAGATGATGGAAGTGCTCTAGTGTTTGTGAGGTAACCTATAAGTTGTCCATCAGGGTGCCTGCATAAAGTACACATTCAAGAGATCGCATTTCTGAACTTTCCAATTAGTAAACTGCTATAATAGTAATACTGCTTTCCTGTGGTTATAAATATTAGATGGGTTTTGTACATGTGCACAGAACTCTAAAGAACTATACTACCCAGTATTTTAAAATACATGTGTAGAAGAGTCAGAGTTGCACAGCCTTCTGGTCAATGTGTATGCTGAGCTTCTAAGCTTCAGCCTGTGGAAGTAGTGCAAGAAAGACACAGGGGTTTGTCTACTTGCCTCAGTCAAATTTACAAATTTCTCTCAAAGGAGGTTTGAGTTGGGCAAAACAAATAAAAACAGAAACTAGTAATAAAAAATAGACTAATAAGTTTAGACAAAAAGGTGAAAAATTTGGTGGGGGACAAAAGATTAATAACTATAGTCACCATTATAACTATCATCCTAACAGATCTAAGTTGTTAAGTTCCTGTAGCTGGAACTGGGTTAGGAAGCCCATAATATTCCTCTTTAATCTTCCCATCTGCCTTTTTTCTTTTCATATTTTCTAAATGAGGGAACTGAGGCTGCAAGAAGTTAAGTACTTGCTTAAGATCACACAGAACACAGATTAGTAAGTGATAGACCTAGGATCCCAGTTCAAAATCCAAAGCCACTTTACTGTTGTGCCATGCCCTTATGAACTGGAGCAAGACAACGTAATGTGGCATGCTTAGAGTTAGGCTCTGGTTATAGGTCTGGATTAAACTTGTATTTGGCTGTATGCCTTTAGGAAATTCACTTAACTTCTCTGGCCCTAAATTGCCACATGTGTAAAATAAAGGAAATCATACCTACTCCAAAAGGCTGTTCTATGGGTAATTAAGATCATATGTGTAAAGTGTTTTAAGGGCCCCAACCTCACAATGCCAAGGAATGAGGTAAAAGAGAATATCCAGGGATATAATCTGAGACTGAGATGTTAGAAATATAGAGGAAAACCAGGAGACCATGATGTTTTCCAGCAAGGAAATAATGTTTCCCAAAGAAAGGAGTGACCAGCGCTTGGGGTGGGGGTCAGGGGAAGAACGCTGAAAATATACCTTAAAAATGAGTGAAAATCTTCCTTAAAATTTGTCAGTAAAAGAGGTCACTTGTGACCCCAAGGAGAGAAAATAGAGCTAGAAGCCAGGCTGCAGTAGATTGGGAATCTAAAGGAAAGTGAAGGCAGGGAAACAAGGAATAAGGATTACTGTGACCAGAAATTTGACTGAGAAAAAAAGAAAGAGGTGGCTGTTATTTGAGGAGAAGGCAGCATAGAAGAAAGTTTCATTTTATTTTACAGTGGGAGGATTTGAATATGTTTGTGGATAGAAGGGCTGGACACAAGAGAGAAGGTGAATACTACAGATAACATGAGAGAGGGGTTAAAAAATGAAGCATGGTCCATAAGAGGCAGGAAACAGGGAAAATGCTAATGCTCTTTTCCTGTCCCCCCTAGAGGAAAAGCTAGAGTGGCTGAAGAGAGAGACAACATTATAAGCATAAGAGAAGGGGATAGAGGGACTTAATGTCTAACAAAATCTGTTTTTTGTTTTGTTTTGGTTTGGTTTTGGTTTTGATTTCTTTTTTTTCTTTTTATGAAGAAGACGGGAGTGCATTTTCTAGATTGGGAATTAGCTGCCAGAGTAAGGACTTAAAATAAAGGTAGTGGTTTAGAATAGTAGTTCAGGGAAGATGGGAAAAACTTCAGACTGGGAAGGAAAGATTCTACTTTTGAGTGTAATAGTGAATAATTGAGATATCTGCTATTCTTGAGAATCTTGAGTCAGATGACTCAGTTTTGGCCCCATGGACAAGTTACCTTTCATTTCTGTGACTCAGTTTATTCATCTGTAAAATAGGAAGGATATGATAGTTACCTCATAGGTTAATTGTAAAGATTAAATGAGGTATTGGATGTAGAACACTTAGCACAGGGCCTGACATACAGAGTTAATCCACGTGCTGATCAAGTATGGGCTGTTGTTATTATTTTGGGTGCAGGCATGAATGTTCTTTTTTTGGCTATTTTCTTTGTATGGTCACTCACCTGGGGTCAGAGAACTCATTAAAGATGGGTGGATTCAAAGGTTAATTCGTCTTTCAATTATTTTTTTTCACTCATTTATTCAACAAAGGTATATTGAACCCTTATTATGTTTTAGGTTCTGTTTTGTGTGAGAGAATTAACCAGTCAGATGACAGGTAAGATCTCTGACACATAGGCTCCAGTAAGAGAAATTAGAATCAAGAAATAATGGCAATTTTGTGGGGTGGGGGACTCTGGAAAACCTCAGTATTTGAGGGATAAATGGAGAAGGAGAATCTGGGAAAAGTTATAAAAAAAGAAATGAAACCAGGAGATATAGGATGAAAGTCAAGAGAGTCAGCAAAAACAAACAAACAAACAAAAACTTTGGATGCTTCAGAGAACTCAAATAAGACAAGAAGAAGCCATGGGTTTGACTGTAGAAGATTTCATGGGTGATCCTGAGGAGATCAGAATATGGTGAATTTAGAAATTAAGAGATGGGGTAAGGATATGGAAGCAATGACTGTGGAAAACCCCTTCCAGAATCCTGGCTCAAAATGGAAAGACAGAGTTTAGGGGAATGATCCAGAGAAAGAGGGACTGTAAAGATACCAGATAAAGCAAAGCAGGGTAAATGGGGGAAGGAAACACAGATAGATTAATCTGGAACAGAAAGGAACTCTCATATAAAATACAAGAATAAGCTAGAAGTGGGAGGGATCTGAAGTTGTTTAGAGGGTTTTAACCTGGTGCTATGCTATGGTCTTAGTGAAACTGGAGGTGAAGTCTTATCTACTAGGAGTTTTGAATATGATATATTAGTGTTGGGTGCTTGAGTAAGAGGAGTAAGTTTGAAATAGCCATCTTGGGCGCGTGAAAAGAAAGATGATTAAGGATTAAAGAAAAAACTATTGAAATAAACTACGGTCCACCTGAACTGTGGAAACTCCCAGGGATAAGAGGAGCTCTTTCTTATGTCCCACCTTTTGAATTCAGAATATCCAAGATTGTAAATGCCATTGCCTCAGACGACTATGGCCATGGTTATCAATACATATTACATAGGGTGACAAAAGGGCACCAGGAGCTGATCTTGGTATCTAGGTATATATATCCCTATAGATGCTGCATTACATAGGGACTGCCCCATACACGTCAGTACCTCCTGGTACTTTCAGTTTCTGCTTTCTGGTCCTAGTCTCCAGAGGGTCTTTGAGGTCCCCAGTGTGTCTATATCTCACATGAGAGGTCACTCTGCCTGCATCAAACTCTAGAATTAGAGGCTGACCTGGCTTTTCTAAGACATAGCCAAGGCCAGCATTCCCCTAAATGACCCTATGTAACCTCTGAGAAAAAGCTGAGGATAACATCAGGGAACCTTAAATCTCTCACTGGGCCCCAGAAGAATATCTCTGACCCCAGAGATATGCAGGGGGGAGGCTGGCCCTATCTATTCTGTGTCATTTCAGGCTGATTCTAGCAATGAAGTGTAATCAGAGGAACACTTTACCTATGAGTACTTGATTTGAGTTCACAAGGTGACTCCTGCCCATTTTGAGAGTAGGGAATGAGAAATCCCCCAAGAGATGAGATAACTGAACCTCACTTCTATCGCTCTGGTATGGGGGATAAAGTGGATCCCTCATAGAGAGCACAGCTAAAAGCCTTAGCTCTACTGACCCCTACATCCCACCTCAGGTTCTTGGGGACTAGTGCTGAGGAAAAGTCCAAAAGACATTGGTAATTCCATTACTCTATATTAGATAGGGCTTTAAGAGTGTTCTTCCTTATAAAGTAAAATTTGAGCAGTTACTAAGAGGAAGTGAAGGAAAGATCCATGCAGATGTCTGGGGAAGAGTTGCCCAGGCTGGAGGAAGAAGTACAAAGACTGAATCTAGAGATTGCTTTGAGTGTTGAGAGAAACAGCAAAGAAGCCAGTGCGGTTGGATATGGTGGTTAAGGGGAAGTGGTAGATGATATTAGAGATATAAGGGTAGGGTGGTGGAGGTGGGATGGAATTGGATGGAATGTAGACTATTGTTAAGGACTTTGGCTTTTACTCTGAATTAGAAGCCAGCCATTTGATTGGTTTGGACAGACTTGAGCTGATCTGCATTTTCAAAAGATCACTCTGACGGCTGTGCTGAGAATTGACTGGAGTGGAGTAAAGTCAAGAGCAAGACCAGGTGTAGTTTATGGCAATAATCTAGCTGAAAAATGATGGTGGCATGCAAACGAGTAGTTGAGTGAATGTGCTAAGAAGTTGTGGGATTCATGGTATATTTTGAAGACAGAGCTGATCTGTTGTGTTGAGGGATTGAATATGAGATATGAGAAAAAGAAGAGGAAAGAATGATTCTAGTGTTTCTGGATTCATAGAGTTTTTGTAAGGATGAGATAAATTAATCCATGTAAAACATTTAAAACACTACCTAGCAATTGCTTGTTGAAGGTTAGTGACTGTTACAGTATTATTAGAAAAGTAATGGTGGAGGACAGTAGTTTCAAACACACTGCCTAAGGTTACTTTCCAAATAATGAAACAACAGCTTGTGGACTCTGACATTTCCCTCATACCTTTATCTCAGGCTTCTTCCTATCCTCCTGGAAGGGAAGCATTATGGAGTACAAGTACAAGTCTCTTAATCTGTAAAATGGGGATAGTAATCCCTATTTTGTAGGCTGTTGTAAGCTACAAAGGAGCACATTGCATGATTTATAAATGCTCAGTAAATATTCCTTCCCACCTTTTCTTCAAAAAAGAATTTTGATTATATTGTCCCCTAGCTAATGTACCAGTGACTGTCCTTTCAATTCACTTCGCTCAGGTAAGTGTCACCAATGGCCTAACATACTGTCCTTATACTCAATTCGCTAAGTAGGATCAAAGAGGTAGAGCTGTGTAGCTGAGAGTACAAAAGTTGGGTAAACGCTTGAGCTTGAGGTTGTAGAAAGGCCACTAATCCTGGCCTTGAAGGATGCTCTTATCTTAGCTGGAAGGGACTTGTTCTTAAAAAATAAAAGAGCATAGTTGTGCCAGGTAGGGGACAGTCTAAAGGGTCCCTCCTGCTCCCAACTAACTTTTCTTCATCTGTGAAACATTTCAACATATGAATTCCCCTGGCAATTGAAGTTCAATATATTCAAAGTCTTCCTGGCCTCTTACATTTTGTCTTTTGCATCCTGGTTCTTCCACTAATTTGTTTCATTCCTTCGCTTGTGTATCAATCTCCTTCACCTGTTAATGTCCTTCCCTGGACATATTTTCTCTCTTATTTTTCCCTTTTCTCTGTTCCCTTGCTAGCCTTCTACCCCCTCATTCAGCATTGTGTACTGTTCTCTATGCCCAGTCTGTCTTATCTCTCCTATTCCTCTGTAGGTTCTTCAGGGTCAGGTATTAGTAACATTCCAGTACTTCTCCACTGCTGACTCTGTGATTACAAACTTCTAAACTCCCAGAATGGCATTGCTGGGAAAAAAAGCCAAACCAAGCTTTGGGAGTCTCAGGGGAGCGGAGAAATAGGCTAGCATAAAAGAAAAGGAGAATGGGTTTAGGCTGTTGTTGCTACACAGGGATGTGAAATGAGCCTGAGGGATTGCAACAGATTTCATCTACTGTGAGTGTGGTATATAGGCTGGGGACTGAGGGGTGGGGGCTTGATGGTATGTCTGGCTTGCACTGAGGTGTGTTTCTCTAGATTCTGTAGCTGAAACAAGATCCATCCATCCATATATTTACAGGGTAAATGAGGAAACACTCCCTGGCCTGTCAAGGCAGCTCAGACCTGTGCGATATAGGGGTGAAAGTTCAGGATCAAGTTAGGGTGACCCTAGTAAGGAGCTACAAAATCAGAATATCTGCAAAGACATTCTGATGGTTTGTCTGCCCATCCATCAGTATCCAGAGAATGCTGTCTAACGTGCTGAGGACCTGAGTTAATACCCCAACGGCTTTGGAGGGCCAGTGTGCCCCTGTGTAGGCTTTTACTGGGCCTGCATGGCCTGTGGGAACATGCCTGGACATATCCAAACACCCTGAGCACCTGGGGCTTAGAGCTAAGGAAAAGAAGAAGACTGTGAGAGAGGGAGGGGTTGGATCAGACATGTGAAGCATCTGGAGAGAAGTTGAGCTGCCAGCTCACACACGTAACTCCTGGGCAAGTCAGGGCTTGTGTAAAGAACTCTCAGGGTCTATTTGGGGGCTTTCAGTCTGCCCCTTTGCCCACTAATTGTGTTTTACTAGATCCCTCACTCCTGGAAGCTGAGCCCCGGGCAGTGATATTTTGATCCTGTTTTACCCCAAACACTAAGGCAGCTGTGCAGCTGGGGGGACAATAAGACATCTGCCAGAAACTGGGAAAACACAGACTGTAAATTCTCATTTGAACTGGCGTTAGCAGTGATGGCCAGTGCCCTGTCATGTAGGGTAGGTAAAGCAAGAAAAATGTGGAGCTTCTTCCCCTACATAACTCTCCTATCCCCTCCTTTACACCTATATATCTTCAATTCAATGTAACAAGCTCACTGAGCAACTACTCTTTGTCACTACTGTGTGATATAGAGAGATACTTAAAATCACTTGAAATGATGACAGTTTCATCATGGGTATAAGAACAAATATATATGACACAGGATAGGCTTTAATGGCTTATTCAAAATCCTTTGAGGTTGTCAAACTTCAAGTTGAGCCAGGGTAATCACAGACATTTCTGACATTTTCACACCTTTTAGGGCTCCAGAGACAGACTACTTGAGTTCAAATCCCAACCCCACCATTTATTAACGTGTGTGACACTGGACAAGTAGAATTACTTACCCCTTTCAGAACTCTGGTTTACTCCAGGCTAAAATGGAGACAATAATAGTGCTTACTACATAGTTTTTGTGAGGATTAAATTAGATAATCCATGTAAAATATTTGTACACACTTAACACAGACTTCACCAAAACAAACTCAATAAAGGTTAACTATTATTATTATTTAAGATGGACCATGGAGCACAGATAGTATTTCAACAGGTGGAGATAGGAGAGAAGGCAAATGAAGCAGGATAAACAACAGAAACAACTGTTTGGAGGCAGGGAAGATCAATACATGTGAAGAGAACGCAGACTAATCTGGATTTTAGAGAACAGTTAGGGAAAAGTGGAAGTTAAGTTTGCTGTGGTAGATTTGGTGGCAAACTGGAAAACTTTTGGAGGCTAGACTTTCTATTTGATTGGACAAACACTGGAAAATCATTAAAAATTTCTGAGCTAAAGAAAAAAAGTCAAATTTATGTTTTGGGGGAAAAAATCTGGTAAATATGAGTCAGCTGGATTGCAGTATAAAAGCATGAGAAGTGAATAAACAAGATGCAGAGAGGGGATGGGACCTGGAGCTGAGGTGGTGGTTTTGGGACTAGAAAGGAGGGTGAGCCTGGTGGTGGGTATTATGGAGGGCACGTAGTGCATGGAGCACTGGGTGTGGGACATAAACAATGAATCTTGGAACACTGAAAAAAATTTAAAAAAGAAAGGAGGGAATAAATTTAATGTGACACACAAATTTAAATCTATGGAATTAAAAGTTGATAGATCATATAAGATTAAAAAAGGAGGAATGAAAAGAATCAGAATCTCTTAGGACTGGCTTAAATTTTAAAAATGTACATTCTAATCCCAGTGCTATGTATTTCTCTGGATGGTTTAATAAAAAGCCTATCCACTTTCTGAGTTAAACAGCTGTGTTCAAGTCCTAAGTCTGCTACTTGTCTGCTGTCTATGATCCTCAATGTATTATTTATCCATCATTCCTAGAAAGAATGTATTTCTATACAGCATTTAGAAATATGTGGGGGGAGCATGATTTTTTTTACTTAAAAAAACGTTTATTTTATTATTTTTTTAAGATTTTATTTATTTGACAGACAGAGATCACAGGTAGGCAAAGAGGCAGGCAGAGAGAGAGAGGAAGGGAAGTAGGCTCCCGGCTGAGCAGAGAGCCCGACGTGGGGCTCGATCCCAGGACCCTGGGATCATGACCTGAGCTGAAGGCAGAGGCTTTAACACACTGAGCCACCCAGGTGCCCCCCAAAACGTTTATTTTTAAAGATTCTATTTATTTGACAGAGAGAGAGAAAGAGCAAAAGTAGGCAAAGTGGCAGGCAGAGGGAGACAGAGAAGCAGGCTCTCCGCTGAGCAGGAAACCCCACGTGGTTCTCAATCCCAGGATCCTGGGATCATGACCTGAGCTGAAGACAGATACTTAACTGACTGAGCCACCCAGGCACCTCAATAATTTATTAATTCTGAAGTTCCCAATATGTGACAGATATTTTCAAACCCAAAAAAATCCAACTAGGAAAGGTAAAGTCTTCTTGTTTTAATTGTACCTGTGGCCGAACAAGCCAAAGGAAATAAAACTTTCTAGAGATTGTTTAGTCAGTGTCTGAGCCATAACTCAAAGTTAAATTTTTCTTACTCCAAGGTTAATGTCATTTTTTTCCATTTTGCAGTTTTTATTTTGTGTTTAAAATATAAGCTGGGAAATTAGGCCAACTTTGACACTAGGGAAAGAGACTAGAGGAGAATGGATTATCTAATTGCTTTATACTAGTTTTTTTTTCTTTGATAGACCTCATTTAGAAAAGCTATTTAAGGGAGAAAAATTCCCTAGTGCCAGAGGAAAGGCAAGCAACGCCTCTACCTGGGAGCACAAGCTAGGCCATAAAACCTTCCTTTAGATGTCTTCTTGATCTGTTCCACTTGAATGGCTTTTGCAGAGTGAAACATTTTTTGGAGATATTCCTCAGAGCTGAATCCGGAGGTTAAAGCAGAAGCTACTTTACTCTTCTTCCTTTCTGGAGACTAGCTCTATCACTTTTCCCATTGGATATGTAACAGAAGGGATGTGAGTCAGCTTCACCATCAGTCTGCAAAACGGAAGGTATTTTTCTGTGTTCATGGGAAATATGAGGATGGCTATAGTTTGTCTTGGATTAAAACTAACGATATATGTTTTCTATCTTCCTCACAAGACTATGATTTCTTAAAGGTAGAGAAGATGTTTTATTCACCTCTGTCTTTTTTTTCCCTCTTGCCACCATGTCCTAACAGTATGCCTAGCATAGAAGGTACTTAAATATTTTTTTGAGAAAATGGAAACCCATCCTTTCCTTCCAGGGTGACTACATTATGATATCCTTTAATTACCCCAAAAGATATCATGACATTCTCAAAAATAAAGAAACTGTCATGTAACATATATGGTGGAATTAAAGACTAAGATGCCTTCACTTACAGGGGATTGTTAGTCACCATGGTAATGTGAGTAAGCCAAAAGGACCACTTCCCTTCCATAGGCCATATCTTCCTGATCCAATTCCTTTCGGAACTTTTTTGTGTTGATAAAATGAACCAAGTTTAGGTGGTGGGACTGTGGGGCAAAAAAGAGAAGCTACAACCTACTTATTCACCTAGTAATTAGTCTTAAACCTGGGCCCACCCCTTCTTTAATTATGGGGAATAAACAAGCCACTGGGCCCTGAATTTGGTTACTTGAATTCTAGTCCTGTCTCTGCTACTGATCAACTATGTGACTTTGGGAAAAATTTGTCCCTTCTCTGGGCCTTAGTTGCCCCATCTAGATCATCAAGGAATGGGGTTAGTTTGCCTTGAAGAATCCTTTTGGGATTCCATGATAATACATTTTCAATTGTCTGGTTCTTTAAAGTTTTAACCAGCTGCCAAAGAGGAAAAAAATAATAATGGAATATGCTGTCATGTGAATAGAAGTACCTATTTCTAAAAATAAATAAAAAAAATAAAATTAAATTAAAATAAATCAAGTAAAGCTAGATGGCATGTCTTTATTGGGCAACAGGCAGTTGTGGCTGTTTTAAACTTTCTTCTAACTCTAAGAAGAGTTTTAAACTTCCTTCTAACTCTAAGATTGTAGGATTCTGAAAATTGTCTTATAGAATGTATGTTTACATATGAGATTATAGGTTTCTTACTATATGTCTCACCTTTCTCCCACTACCCTGCCAAGTCTTATATGTGTCTTCTTTTTATTGGGCACCCTTAAAAAAGGCAAAAAATATTTGGGTATCAATATCTCATATCCTATAAAGGCAGGCATTATTTTATGGACTGGTTCTCCCATTTCTATTGGAAGGATAAGTGGACCTGAGCTATACTCTCAAATGATCATCAGGTTGTATGTCTGCTTCTTTAGGATATTTTATTCTATGGCCAATAAGGAAGGAATGGTATGCTTGATTGGATTTAGATTGCTTCCAGAGATAGGGCACTGTTCTTACAGAACAGTAACTACTGTTAGATGTAACTACTCTATATTGCTTGGTAAATTGGACAGACTGGAGATAATGTGAAGCAAAAATTTAAAAAATGCTAATAGAAATCAGAAATTAATACCCTTGACTGAGTTTTATCCAGTTCCCAACCCTGCAAAGAAATCATACCATGAATCAAGTTTCCAGTTGGGATAACTCAGCCAAAAGCATATCCTCCTTAGGAAGTCAATAAATATTTATCCCCAGTCCTTCTGGCGGGATACTGAACTTTTGATGATCCTGTAATTCATGGTGCCTGTGGTTGTTGGTACATTAATAAGTGACTCACTTTGGCTAAGATCACACTGGACCAAAACAGGGACTTTGCATATTGGCTAAGTGTTTATCTGGCCTGTGGCTTGACCCAGTTCACTTTTCTCCCCCGCACTGGGTAGGATAGTAACAACAATCAAAGGAAATCTCACATGTGTAGCACCAGCCAGAGTTTCCAGAGCACTTTCACATGCATTATCTCATTTTCCCCTTGAACATTATCCAGGGAAGTCTGTGTCTTTGCTCCCACTTGGAAAGACTGTTTCAACAATCATTAAAATGATATTTCCACCCTTATAATCAGCCCACATTTTGCTGGCTTTAATTTCATCCCACTTTTTAAATTAATTATATTGTTATATTCTTAGCTAAGCACTTCTTTTCTCCCCTTCCCTTAACAACTTTTTTTAGCAGTTGCCTAATGAAAAATCATTTATTTATTTTATAGCTTTTTCTCCTCAAATTGCCTTTTAAGTTATGCTTATCTTTTTAAGTTTCTGAATTTTCGTTGTTGTTGTTCTTGTGAATGTATGTGCTCACACATGTTTGAAGGAGAAATAATTTAACTCATATGGCTAACATTTGCTTTTGGCTGAGTGAACATGATGCAGTTCAGTTGGTTATTAATTCTAACTATACAATGATTATATACTTTTAGAAAAATTTTTTTTCTACCCCAGCATCTTTATTCTAACAGATGCATTGCCTGTTCTTCTGTATACTGGAATAAAAGACAAGGTAAATAGGTGAAGCTTCTTTAATTTTGCACAACTCCCTTCATTCTCCTCTGTTTTTTTTCTTAATTATTTTTATTAACATATAATGTATTATTTGCCCCAGGGGTACAGGTCTGTGAATTGTCAAGCTTACACACTTCACAACAACCGTCTCCAATGTTCATAACCCAACATTCTCCTCTGTTGATAATCTTGACATTGCTGGACAAGTTGTTGCTATCATTAATAGTTGAAATTCTTTAGCCACTTTGGAAATGGAAAGAGAAGCCTGTTAAAAACTATAAGTACCACTTGTAGTATCTGAATCACATCTATGAATGCATTATCATCTACTCAAACATTAAAAGACAATTTACTTTTATTGCATGCCCACAAAATAAAATCAAAATATTGCATCCCCAATGTTGATGATCCTCTACCGCCCTGTACCAACAGTTGACACTGCAGTTCACCTCTTACTTCTTAAAACTTTGCCCTGTATCTGAGTTTTATTCTTTCTTCCCTGGCTACTGCTTCTTGGTTGCTGCTGGTTCTTCTTCCTCTTCTAGATTCATATCTGAACTGATATTTTACTTTGTTCATCTAAGCCTCCACTATAATTTACCTACACCAGTGGTTCTCAACCTCTCTCATATGTTTTGATTTAATTAATTTAGGATATAGGTATTTTTTAAAAGTCCTCTTGATGATTTTGGTGTGTATCCATCTTTTATGCATTTGACTTATCTCTAAGCTCAACCTATGTTCTGCGTATTTTGATTGCCTGCTAGGTACCACCACTGACATTTCCTCTGTCCTCTCCATACTTAAAATGATTTGAAAACCCAACTATATTGACTTTTTTTCTAACAAGGAACTCTCCTTTCACACTCTTCATGCCCTAGAGGTTCTTCTAGGAACCTCTTCTCTTACTCATATTTTTCTTTTGACTCTCACATCCATGGAATTGTAAGGTTCTGTTTGTGCTTTTTATGAAGCCTGTTCCCCTTACTTTTTATAAAGTCTGCTCCCCCCATTACTTTCTATTATTGCTACCACCCATGCCCTGGCCCTTATCTCTTAAGGCTTGTGAAGTAACCCTGTCTAACCATTTTTTAAATATAATCAGATTAGCATTTGGGAAATATCTTCTTGCCAAACAAAGATATAACTGATGGAAAATTAAATTTCAGTGATAGCCTGGGAGGACCTCAATTCCCTATTTTAGAGTTCACTGCCTTAGAAAGCATGCCAGATTCATAGATCCTAAATTCCCTGTGGTCTGGTATTGTTTCTTACTATATAAATAAATTCAGAGGAATCATTTTTTCTTTGAGACTTTTTAAAAATTTATTAATTGGTGATGATAATCTCTGGCTTACTCCTGGGGCTATTGTAAGGATCCATTGAGCTGACTAATAGGAAACCATTTAGAAATTGTGAAACTTTTCACTGAGGCAGAAGATTGTGGTCATTATTTCATAGTCCTTAACCACTTATTAATTCAACAAATATTAATTTAGTGTCTATTATGTGCCAGACACTGTTCTAAGTATATGAGATAAAGCAGTGTGATCTCATGGTACTTACATTCTGAATGGAGGAAGAACAGGCCATAACGGTGTACATAAGATATATAGGATGTTAGATGATCATAAGTAATATTGAGAAGAATGAAATAACAAAGGGATATAGGAGATATGGAGGAAGATATAGTTTTAAAGGAATGGCCAGAGAAGCCTCACTAGGAAGATAGTATAATAAGGAACTGAAGAAGATAAGGGTGGGAGTCATATGGATGTTTAGAGGAAAACCTGCCTGGCTGAAGGAGCAGCAGATGTGAAGAACTTAAGTTGGGAATAGTTCTGTTAGTTTGAGCAATAGCAAAGAGGCCAGCGTGGCTGGAGCTAAGAGAATAGGAGGAAGAGTAGTAGATCATAAAGTCAAAGAGGTAATGGTATAAGGGGAAATATGCACATCATCTAAGGCCTCACTGACATTCTAAGGACTTTAATAGTATTGTGTGAGGTGCAGAGCCATCAATAGGTTTTGAGATTGGAAATGACATGATCTAACATGTTTTAAAAACTAACTCTCCACTCTAAACTCCTTGTCTTCATCACCCATTTTTTTTCTAAAACAAAATAAAACAAACAAACAAACAAAAAGAAAACAATAGGTAGACTCCAGTTCACTACCTCACCATGTTTCCTCTGAATGTGGGGGAGACAAAAAACAAACAAACAAACAAAAAAACCCCAACTTTTTCTGACTACACCTTATAGTCAGGCAAAACAGACAAGAACAAGAACAACAACAAAAACAACAACAAAAGCCCTTAAAACAGTGATTTTCAAAGTGGGCTCCACACAAAAATCATCTGATAAACTTTAAAAGTTCCAAATTGAGGCCACACCCCTGACTGGTTACATTGGAATCTCAGGAATGGGATTATCAGTACTTTTTGAAGCTCCCAAGGTACAACCTATACAAAGAACCACTAGTCGAGATCAGCCAAATTCAGTATGAATGGGGACCTTGAGTCTAGCACTGGGGAGGAACATGCTTCTGATGGGAGAGCTGGGCCTGGGATCATTCACTATACTGAGGAAAGTAAAATTAACAGATAGTGGTGCAGGAGGAAGGTAAGATACGTGGTAGTCTGGAAGCAGGTTATAAGAAAGAGAAAGCTGGGATAGGAGTGGTAAGGCCAGGAAATGAAGGGTTGAGAGCCAGCATCAAATGATAAAGCAACAATTGGATTATAGGCCAAATGTCTGGAAATAATGAAGGCACTCATTATTATAATGAGATTAGAAGTTTAATTTTAAAAAAATCAGAGTTCTCAAGGCCAGACTGAGCAACTGCTTTTATTTTTGCCAGTCTTATGCATGTGCGCCACTGAGTAGGCCCACAAGCAGGGAATGTACAGTGCGTGGACCAGCTGCTGTCTTCCTCAATCTCTTTAATACCACAACTCCTGCACTGCTCAGGCAAAGTAAATATGTTCCCTGAAGTTCTGAGTTCTTAATTTAGACCTGTCATCCTGTTCTGCCCACCCATCCTAGATACAAAGAGCATATTTCACCCCACAAGCATGTGCAAATTGAGAAGAGCAGCAGCTGAAAGCTGCGGCCAAAGGCAGCTGCACTAGCAGCAGCCTGAGTACCTTACATCTACCAGAAACTTGGCCAACATTAATTATTCAGGGCACAATGAGCTAATATCAGGATTATTATTAATGTCAGTCTCACTACTTCTCCTCTTCCCTGTCACTTGCATTCTTACTCTCCTAGGTTATTGTCATTATTTATTATTTATTATTATTATTTTGGAATCAGGACAGAGGGATGGTCAGGGAGAGTAGCCACATGACAAAGAAACAAAATAGACTAGTTATTTTGCAACTTGTCAGCAAGTGATATATTGATTGGTTAAACCCAGTCAATATACCCAAACAACACTTTGTTTGGATAAATGTGGGTGAAAAGTTGAGTGAAAAAAAAATCACAGTTAGAGGCACATATAAGCATAATCATAGTAGCTATTTAAAATTTTTAATTTTGAGGCTAACTCAGGTAGGTAAAAACTCCTGGATAATACAGGGTAGTTCATAGTATTAAAGAAAAAGCTAAAGAACCAGCTTTAAAAAAAAAATAAAAAATTGAGGTATCATTTGCATACCATAAAACTCACCTTTGTAAAATGTTCAATTCACTATTTCTTTAACATACTCACAAATTTGTGCAAACATCATGACTGTCTAGATCTAGACCAGTTCATCACCCCAAAGTGAAGCTCACCCATTAAACAGTCATTCCTCATTCTCTCTTTCTCCTAGTCCGTGGCAACTACTAGTCTACTTTCTGTCTCTATGAATTATCTATTCTGGAATTTCAAGTAAATGTAATCATACAATATTTGTCTTTTTTTGTTTAGCTTAGCATAGTGTTTTCACAATTAATCCATGTTGCAACACGTATCAAGTACTGCATTCATTTTTGTGGCTGAATAATATTTCATTGTATGGTTAGAGATGGACATTAAGATTGTTTCTACATTTTGGCTACTGTGAGTAATGATACTAGGAACATTTGTGTACAAATTTTTATGTAGATATATACTTTCAATTATTTGGGGTATATACCTAAGGGTGGAATTGCTGGGTCACATGGTGATTATGCATAACATTTTGAGGAAATGCAAAAACATTTCTCAGAAGGACTGCACCATTTCGTGTTCTTTTTTACATTATATTTTGCATTATATTTAAGTTTCAAATTTTTTAGAAAAAAATTATTCAGTGTTTAAGATTAAAAACTGTAAGATTTTCCTTGCAGCTGATGAGTAAAAAGAAAAAAAAAGTTAAACATGAATTACCAACTGATTAGCTAGTTAAAAATGTTTTGACTCAATGTAAAATTATAATAGATATACCAGTTACTTTATATAGGTCTAAGAGTTCTGGAGCAAAATAGGTCTAAACAAAATATATCATCTGAGAACATAGAGCTAATGGATATTTGAAATACTAAATAAGAGAACTGATAAAGAGAGGTTGTGTCAGACCTTTGATTCTTTAAGGCTTCTAGCACTTGGTTATGACAAGCAAGAATCCAGCAGCCAGTTATTTCACCTTTTTATTTGTCTGAGTTAAAAAAAAAAAAAACTCTAACCCACTAAGCAGGAATAAAGAGACACCTTATAGATCAGCTGGAAAACAAAGCAGTCCCAATTCTCGAGCAATATATGAGAGTTCTAATTTCTGCACATCCTTGCCAACACTCCCTTGTCTTCCCTGTTTTTTATTACAGTCACCCTAGTGGATGTGAAGTGGGATTTCATTGTAATTTTTATTTGCATTCCCCTAATAGCTAATGATGTTGAGCATTTTTTCATATGCTTATTGGCCATTTGTATATCTTCTTTGGGGTAATGTATATTCAGGTACTTTGCCTATTTTTTAAGAAGATCTTATTTATTTATTTGAGAGATAAATAGAGAGAGATTGAGAGTTTGAGCAGGGGAAAGGAGTCGAAGGATTCTCAAGCAGATTCTGTACTGAGCATAGAGCTCCACTCAGGGCTCAATTCCAAGACCCTGAGATCATGTCCTGAGCCAAAACCAAGAGCTGGATGCTCAGCTGACTGAACCACCTGGGCACCCCCACTTTGCCCATTTTTAATTGGGTTGTCTTTTTATTTCTGAGTTGTAAGACATAACTATATATTCGTGTGTTTTATCAGATCTCTAGAATTTTCAGGGTTTTTCTCCCATTATATAGATTGTCTTTTTATTTTTAAGTGTCCTTTGAAGCACAAAAATTTTACATTTTGATTAAATATAATCTATTTTTTCTTTTGTTGCTTGTGCTTTTAGTGTTATATCAAAAATTTTGCCTAATCTGAGGTCACCAATATTTAAATCTATATTTTTATAAGAAACAAATGAGAAATTATTTAAAAATTTTTCTTAAAAAGAAAATTCTTATAAATAAGAGTTTTATAGTTTTGTCCCTTACATTTGGGGCTTTGGTCCATTTTGAGTTAATTTTGCATATAGTGTGAAGGGTTTAATTTGATCAATTTTCATATGACTATCCAATTGTTACAACACCTTTAAAAAACTGTTCTTTTCCCATTAAATAGCCTTAGCACTCTTTTTGATAATTAGTTGACCATAGCATAACAACTTTATTTATAATAGCCACAAACCGAAAAAAGCCCAATGTCTACCAACCCCCCCAAAAAAGTATAAATAAATTATGGCAAAGCCATATAATGAGATGCTAAACAACAATGGTAAGAAAGAAATGTTGCTGAGCACATGATGGATGAATCTCACAGAAATAACATTGAGCTAAGAAAGCCAGAAATAAGAGTATTTTTGTATTAATTCAATTTATATGAAGTTCAAGGACAGATAAAACTAATAACAGTGTTAGAAGCCAAAATATAAATTACTGGGGAGAAGGGGATGGTATTGACTAAGAATGGCCATGAGACAGCTAGTTGAAGCAATGAAAAGATTCTGTATTTTATCTGGATAGTGTTTATATGATTATATACTAATGTAAAAAAAATTATAGACCTGTCTATTTGATTTTGGATGACTCAGCCTCATCCTCTGTGACATTTTAGAAGTATGTCGAGGTGTAGTTACGAGACACCTCAGAGTAGTCCTAATTTTCTCAAAACCTAATTGTTATCTCTCACCTTCTCTTAAAATAAAAAGGCAATTACATCTGCCAGAGGACAATTGATGACCACAGAGAAGAATTTTTCATAACTTCTGAGTTTGTCTTGGATAATAATATTTAACCATTATTAAAGTTTTCCTATATACCCTGACTTCAAAGCACTCCAGAGTCTATGTGATTTTGTTCTCTGTAATAAAGACAGTTTCTTAAGTTTATAATGAAAGACAATTTATTTTATATGCTTTAGATAAGCAGTTTGACCAAAAAAGGGGGGGGGGAGACTGTTCATTCCCTGGATTCTGCTATGTGGATTTAGTAATAAGCCTAAACATAGGTCTTAAAGCCCATGTTAGAGGGATGTGTTAAGATTCATGACAAATGACATTTATTAGAGAAATGAGGCTATGGAATTCAAAAAATTAGAGTGTTTTAGACACCCAGAGGCTAGAAGCAGCTGCTGTGGAGATTTCACATGCCTACGTCAGGAGCTTATCTCAAGGCCAGGGCTGCTCTTTGGCTTCTGCCAACGTTTCTGCTTTTGTGGGTAGGGGAATGATACAGGGTAGTTGTCTGGGCCAGTATACTGGCTATGTGCCCATGACACTTAATTCCCTTTTCATAAGGCCCATGAGATCAGTGATGGTTTTGTTCCTTACTAAGAAGTGTAGGTATGGAGGGGACTATGTTTATTGAGGCTGACAACTACAGGCCTGTAATTAAAACAACACAAGTGGGAACATTTTTTAATTTGTGCAAAAATGAATTTGTAGCCCACTCTCTTTTGAATAAAGGAATGAAAGAATGGTCCAATTGATGGTGGGGAAAGACACATTCAAGCAAGAATGCCAGCCAGGATGACTAAACCTAATACCACTGGGGAATTTTAAGGGGAAGAGTGGTGGCCTCTCAGAGTTCACATTCACTCTCCTCTCTTCCAACATACATACTTGGGATTTTCAGCACTTTGAATAGCCACCTGAAGTTCACCTTGGTATGAGGTTAAGGAACAAGCAAAAGAATCTCCCTCCACCTCTGTCTTTGAACAGTTCAAATTGTCTATATCAATTACTTGAGTTTACCTCATTAAAATTCATCTCTGTAGAAACCTCTCTCTCTGTGTGCTTAATTCTGTCTTGTTTCGTCTATCTTTTTAAAGACTTCACGATGGTCTAATGGGCCTTAGCTCATTTAATCCTCCCAAGATCTATATAAGGTAGGTAAGAAACATATTGTCCATTTTTTTTTTCAGATTAAGTAATTGTGGCCAGAAAACACAAAGTGACTCATCCAAGGGCATAGGTTGAAAGAAAAAGAATTAGGTGAGTTGAACGACCATCCCAGTTTGCCTGAAACTGTCCCAGTTTTAGCACTCAAAACCCCATATGCTGGGGAAGCCTCTTGGTTCTAAGCAAACCTGAATGATTGGTTACCCTATAGACAGGATTAAAATCTGTATCTCCCAGGTCTCAGGCCAATACTAGTAATGCTGTCTTATGCCATCTGTATTCTGAGAACTGTTATCTGAGTAGTGTTTCTCCTTCTCTACACCTTAGTGTACCAGGATATTTCTTCATGATGGGTCACCTCCCATCCCACTCTCCCTAGGACAGAAACAATGACAGCTAGTAGTGGCCCTCAAAGGTATTCAAGACAGTTTTGCCAAAAGAAAACCATATTTCAGTTTTCTTATTCACAAAACAATGACAATAATCCCTATATTGCTTACCTCACATGGTTGTTGTGTGGGTCAAATAATAATGGATGTGAAAATGCTTTCTAATTTGTTAATAGCTGGTCACATGTAAGAAATTGTGGTTATTCTCTACCCACCGAGGTAGATGTTAGCTCCCTGCCTTACTCTCCTTCCGGTCAGCAAGCTGTACAGCAACTAATAGTGTGAACTTTGGAAATATCTTGGCCTCTGTGCCTCAGTTTCCTCATACAGAGATAATAATAATCTCTCATATGGTGAGGTAAAGTATTCAATTAATTATTATTAAATGTAAAGCATTTAAAAGAATTCCTGGCACATGGTCAGAGCTATGTAAGTGTTAGCAGTTTTGGATTGGCTTTCTCACCCCCTGTAACTCAGAGCCAGAGACTATATAAAGTGGACCCATAAACCAAGTGACACATAAAGCAAGCCACCACCTTCCCTTTTCACTAGCTCCCTATTTTTTGTGTTATGTATCCACAGCCTTCCCACCATGGATTGCCAAGAAAATGAGTACTGGGACCAATGGGGACAGTGTGTCACCTGCCAACTGTGTGGAGCTGGACAAGAACTCTCTAAGGTAAGTACCTCTGATCAGGACACTTACTTCTTTCATATTCTAGGACTCAGCCTAACAACTGAGTGGTTCCACTATTAAGAGAGTCATTAGGGGCGCCTGGGTGGCTCAGTGGGTTAAAGCCACTGCCTTCGGCTCAGGTCATGGTCCCAGGGTCCTGGGATCGAGCCCTGCATCGGGCTCTCTGCTCAGCGGGGAGCCTGCTCTCCCCCCCCCCCCGCCGCCTCTCTGCCTTCTTGTGATCTCTCTCTCTTTCTCTGTCAAATAAATAAATAAAAATATTTAAAAAAAAAAAGAGAGTCATTAACCTGTGGCTAATCCAGTTTATCAGACAAAACATGGAATCCAAAGATTATGATAATAGCAGTGACAGTGCCAACAAAAAGTCCACTTGACAGGATCAGGGTCAGGGGAGGATTCCATGAGATAATGGCATATATCAAGAGCAAATATGGAATGCAGAGGCCTAAGAAGACTGTTTAGCATTAGGGAAATCTGTCAACTAAATTAGGGCCCACCCTCTTGGGATTCAGGAGCCAGATTCAGGTCTGATCTGATACAGAAGTACTTCAGATCTGGTAGCAGAGGAAAGCCTCTCTAAGGAGGTATATTCCAGGGACAGAATATAGCTAGTATAGAATCCCAAGGTGGGAATGAACTAGTTATATACAAGGAAAAAGAAGAAGGTTAGTGCAGCTGATGTAAAGTGAAATAGAGTGTGGTACACAATGAGGTTGTAGAAGAAGGTCTGGGCCAAACCATGTGGAGTCTTAAAATCTATGATGAGAAATTTTCATTTTTTCCCTAGCTACACCAGGTACCCTTTGAAGGGTTTTGATTAGAAAAGTGACATGATCCTATAAGTAAAATAAAATACAGTTATTTAGCCCACCTTCCTATCTTTTTATTTCTCATCTTCTTCAAGGTAGAAAAATTAGTCTATCTATCAAACTGCTGTTACCAAACTTTTAAACATGACCCATGATGAAATGTACATTTGTGTATTTTAACACCATTAGAAAGCTCAGAGAAAACAAATGAGATGCAATGTTGTGTTCCTGCAAAAGCTTTATACATAAACAGATTGTACTTGTATAGCAGTCTCTACCTTGTAAAGGACTTTCATGTGCATTGTCTAATTTGGCTCTAAGTCCCACCAAGGAGGTATTAAGAACCCCATTTTAGATTAGGAAAATAAGACTCAGAGGATGCATGACTTTCCCAAAGTCAAAATGGCTCAGTAAAAATAAACATGAGCCAGATAAACAAGGGTTTGAGTCTAAGCTTTTCTATGAGGGAATTAGTTTATCTCTGACTCAATTAGGATGTGCTAAGTTAAAAGTAACATAAAGCAACAGTAACTTGAATGCTAAACACATTTATTTATGTAATAAAGTCTAGAGGTCAGGAGACTGTGTTTGGTTGAGCAGATCAACAATGCTTTCAGGGACCCAGGCTCTCTTTATTCTTCATCTTCGGTATCTTGTTTTGTCTTCATGCTTGTGTCCTCTTTTGCCATAACTCAAAGCATCACATCTTCACAGCATAGTCAAAGTCAGGAAGAAGGGGCAGGGACAAACTAGCTTGACTTTTATTAGGGAAGAGTAGTTTTCTCCTTTTATATTATGGGTGCAAATTCGATGTTGTATCTCTAAACTCCAAGAAAGGCTAGGAAATGAATACCTGGCAAGTGGTAATGGGATTACCAAGATTAACTAAGGCCAACCAAGAATCAGTTCTTGAGACTGGTTACCTTGCAAGTGAGAATGAAATCACTGTGCTATTAATAAATAAGAAAATGGGCAATAACGTTTAGATAAGCAGTTAACATCATCTGACACAGCCTTGTTTTTACAGTTACGTATATTTAGTTTTAAAATTTACTCATATGGATTGTAAACATTATTATAAATAAATCTTTACAGAAAATCAACAATATTACCTCAGGACATATTTCTAAAAGTGTTATTACTATGCAAAGTTATGTACACTGTTTAGAAATTTTTGAAATATATTAGCAGATAACGCTTCTGAATTTTTTTAATAATGTCCATTACAATTATAATTATTTTCAAAAGTGCATGGATTTCTTATATTCCAAAAGCCAAATCACACATGAACAATGCATGTTTCTATCATCTATTAATTTTATACATTCCTTTGTAATTTAAAATTACTAATTTATGAGAACTTTATATTATCTTACCTTTTTTTTCTATTTGATGGGGAAAATTTTTTTGAGTTTATTATCTATTTGCATTTTCAATTCTGTAAACAATTTCAGATTGTTTCACTCTTCATTGTTTATTGTTTCTTCTTTTTTTATTGTGTTATATTAGGCACCATACGATACACCATTAGTTTTTTGTTATATGTAAACAAGATTCATTGTTTATATATAACACCCAATGCTCCATGTAATATGTACCCTCCTTAATGCCCACCACCAGACTCACCCAACCCCCCATCCCTCTCCTCTCTAAAATCCTTAGTTTGTTTCTCAGAGTCCATAGTATCGTGATTCATCTCCCCCTCCAATTTCCACCCCCTTCCCTTTTCCTTTCCTTCTCCAAATGTCCTCCATGTTATTCCTTAAGTTCCACAAGTGAAACCATATGTTAATTGACTTTATCTGTTTATTACTTACGAGTTTAAGGCACATCAGTAGGCAGACAATATGGCAACATATGGAGTGTTTTTAAATCTTTCATATAATATATAAGATTTTTAAAAATCAGAAATGATTACAAATATTGTCACATTTTATTAACATTTGTTGACAATCTCATCTATTCTCCCCTTAACATGTTAATTCGATTGTATATATCAATAAATTCTAAATATTGAAATATCTTATATTTTTAGGATAAGCCCATTATGATTGTGATTTTTGGTTGCATGTCATTTTATGTTTTATTTAATAAGTTATCTATAATAAATAAATACATTTATAACACTATCAGCATCAGAATTTATGTAAGAATTATGCTAGCTGGATTCTCATATCAGATAAATTAGATTTTAAACTAACGACTGTAGTCAGAGATACAGAAGGACACTACATAATTCTCTTTTTTTAAGATTTTATTTATTTACTTGACACAGAGAGAGAGATGACAGGTAGGCAGAGAGGCACACAGAGGGAGAGGGGGAAGTAGGCTCCTCACTGTGCAGAGAGCCCAGTGCGGGGCCTGATCTCAGGACACTGAGATCATGATCTGGGCCGAAGGCAAAGACTTAACCCATTGAGTCACCCAGGCACCCCGACAGTACATAATTCTTAAAGGGATTATCCACCAAGAAAATCTAACAATTTGTAAATTTGTATGCCCCCAATATGGGAGCAGCCAATTACATAGGAAAACTTTTAATGACGATAAATAGTCATATTGATATGAATACATTAATAGTAGGAGATCTCAACACCCCACTCTCAGTAATAGATCATCCAAGCAGAAAATCAATGAAGAAACAAGAGCATTGAGAGACACATAGGACCAGATGGACCTCATAGATATATACAGAACATTCCACCCTAAAACAATAGAATACTCATTCTGCTTGAGTGTGCAAGGAACCTTCTCCAGAATAGACCACATACTGGGTCACCAGTCAGGGATCAACCAATACCAAAAGACAGAGATTATTCCCTGCATATTCTCAGATCACAATGCTTTGAAACTGGAGCTCAACCACAAAGAAAAGTATGGAAGTAATTCAAATACCTGGAAGCTAAAGACCACCTTGCTTAACAATGCTTGCATCAACCAGGAAATCAAAGAAGAACTGAAACAATTCATGGAAACCAATGAGAATGAAGACACTTTAGTTCAAAACCTATGGGATACAGAAAAGGTGGTCTTAAGGGGGAAATACATAACCATCCAAGCCTCCCTCAAAAAAATGAAAAAATCCAGAATACACCAGCTGTCTTTACACCTTAAAGAACTGGAGAATCAAAAACAAATTAATCCAACTCCACACACAAGAAGGGAAATAATCAAGATTAGAGCAGAGATTGATGAGATAGAAATAAGAGATACAGTAGAATGCATCAATGAAACTAGAAGCTGTTTTTTTTAAAGAATCAATAAGATCAATAAACCATTGGCCACACTAATCCAAAAGAAAATTCATAAAATTATGAATGAAAAGGGAGAGATCACAACTAACACCAAGGAAATAGAAGCAATCATCAGAAATTATTATCAACAGTAACATGCCAATAAGTTAAGCAACCTAGATGAAATGGATGCATTCCTGGAAACCTATAAACTTCCAAAATTGAACCAGGAAGAAATTGACAACCTAAATAGACCAATATCTAGTAATGAGATTGAAGCAGTGATCAAAACCTCCCAAAAAACAAGAGCCCAGGACCTGAAGGACTCCCTGGGGAATTCTATCAAACTTTCAAAGAAGAAATAACACCTATTCTCCTGAAGCTGTTTCAAAAAATCGAAGGAGGAGGAAAATTTCCAAACTCTTTTTATGAAGTCAGTATTACCCTGATCTCCAAACTAGGCAAAGATGCCCCCAAAAAGGAGAATTTCAGACGAATATTCATGATGAATATGGATGCTAAGATGCTCAACAGGCTCGTATCTAATAGGATCCAACAGCACATTAAAAAGATTATCCACCATGACCAGGTAGGATTCATCCCTGGGCTGCAAGGATGGTTCAACATTGGCAAATCAAACAATGTGATAGCACAAATCAATAAGAGAAGAGAGAAGAACCACATGGTCCTCTCAATTGATGCAGAAAAAGCATTTAACAAAATCCAGCATCCATTTCTGATTAAAATGCTTCAAAGTTTATGGATAGAGGGATATCATCCTCATCCTCATTATCATCCTCAATGGAAAAAAGCTGACAGCCTTCCCTTTGAGATCAGGAACACAACAAGGATGCCCACTCTCACCACTCTTGTTCAACATAATATTAAAAGTCCTAGCAACAGCAATCAGACAACAAAGAGAAATAAAAGGTATCCAAATTGGAAATGAAGAAGTCTAACTCTCCCTCTTCGCAGATGACATGATACTTTATATGGAAAACATAAAAGACTCCACCCCCAAACCACTAGAACTCATACAGCATTTCAGTAATGTGGCAGGATACAAAGTCAATGTATAGAAATCAGTTGCCTTCTTATACACCAACAATGCAAATACAGAAAGAGAAATTAGAGAATTGATTCCATTTACATAGCACCAAGAACCATAAGATACCTGGGAATAAACCTAACCAAAGAGGTAAAGGAACTGTACTTGAGGAACTACAGAACACTCATAAAAGAAATTGAAGAAGACACAAAAAGATGGAAGATCATTCTATGCTCTTTGATTGGAAGAATAGACATTGTTAAAATGTCTATACTGCTTAGAACAATCTATACTTTTAATGCCATTCCAATAAAAATTCCACCGGTATTTTTCAAAGAGCTGGTGCAAACAATCCTAAAATTTGTATGGAATCAGAAGAGACCCCGAATTGCTAAGGAAATGTTGGAAAACAAAAATAAAACTGGGAGCATCATGTTACCTGATTTCAAGCTTTACTCCAAAGCTGTGATCACCACGACAGCATGGTACTGGCATAAAAACAGACACATAGACCATTGGAACAGAGTAGAGAGCCCGGATATGGACCCTCAATTCTATGGACAAATAATCTTCAACAAAAAAGGAAAAAATATACAGTGGAAAAAAAGACAGTCTCTTCAATAAATGGTGATGGGAAAATTGGACAGTTATATGAAGAAGAATGAAACTTTACTTCTCTTACACCATACACAAACATAAACTTTAAATGGATAAAAGACCTAAATGTGAGGCAGGAATCCATCACAATCACAGAGGAAAACATAGGCAGTAATGTCTTTGATATCGGCCACAGCAACTTCTTCAAGATAGGTCTCCAAAGGCACAGGAAACAAAAGCAAAAATGAATTTTTGGAACTTCATCAAGATCAAAAGCTTCTGCACAGTATAGGAAACAGTTAACAAAACAAAGAGGTAACCCATGGAATGGGAGAAGATACTGGCAAATGACAGTACAGACAAAAGGTTGATATCCAGGATCTATAAAGAACTTCTCAAATGCAACACACACAAAACAGATAATCATGTCAAAAAATGGGCAGAAGACATGAACAGACACTTCTCCAATGAAAACATACATATGGCTAACAGACACATGAAAAAATGTTCATCATCACTAGCCATCAAGGAGATTCAAATTAAAACCACATTGAGATACCGCCTTACACCAGTGAAAATGGCCAAAATTAACAAGACAGTAAACAACGTGTGTTGGAGAGGATGTGAAGAAATGGGAACCCTCTTACACTGTTCATGGGAATGCAAGTTGGTATAGCCTCTTTGGAAAACAGTGTGGAGATTCCTTAAGAAATTAAAAATAGAGCTTCCCTATGACCCTGCAATTGCACTACTGGGTATTTACCCACATGATACAGAGGTAATGAGAGAAGGGCCATCTGTACCCCAATGTTCATAGCAGCAATCTCCATAGTCACCAAACTGTGGAAAGAACCAAGATGTCCTTCAACTGACGAATGGATAAGGAAGATGTGGTCCATATACACTATGGAGTATTATGCCTCCATTAGAAATGATGAATACCCAACTTTTGTATCAACATGGACGGGCCCAGAAGAGATTATGTTGAGTGAAATAAGTCAAGCAGAGAGAGTCAATTATCCTATGGTTTCACTTATTTGTGGAGCATAAGAAATAACATGGAGGAAAGAGATGGAGAGAAGAAGGGAGTTGGGGGACATTGGAGGGGGAGACGAACCATGAGAGACTCGACTCTGAAAAACTATCTGAGGGTTTTGAAGGGGCAGAGGGTGGGAGGTTAGGTGAGCCTGGTGGTGGGTATTATGGAGGTCACATATTGAATGGAACACTGGGTGTGGTACATAAACAATGAATTCTGGTACACTGAAAAGAAAATTAAAAAATAAATAAAAATTAAAAGTAAAATAATTGTGCTAGTTGAGTAAAAATGATTAACAGTATTGATATACTTCTAATTATAAACCTTGTTAGTTTGGGGAGCCACATTGTTTGAGGTAATTACCTTTGCCACGTAATTAGTAAAGAAGATTCTCAATATAATTTTTCATTATACTTATTTTTTTAAATATTCTAGAAAACAGCTCATTCATTTAGTCAAGAAGTGATTATTGAGGATAATTTGATAGTGTTTATTTTTTAATATTTTTAAAAGATTTTACTTATTTATTTCAGAGAGAGAAAGAGAGAATGCCTGGGGGAGGGGCAGAGGTAGAGAAATAAACAGACTCCCTGCTGAGTAAGGATTCCCCATGTAGGGGTGGATCCCAGGACCCTGAGATCATGACCTGAGCCAAATCCAAGAGTCAGATACCTAACTGACTGTGCCACCCAGGCATGCCCCCTAAAAAATAGGAATAAATTTAGGTGAGGAGGGGAAAGTGTTCTGCACTGAAAACTATAGAACACTGATGAAAGAAAGTGAAGAGAACATATACAAATGGGAGGATATTTCACATTCATGGATTGGAAAAATTCATATTGTTAAAATGTCAATACTATTGAAAGTGATCTATAGATTCAATGCAATCTTTATCAATATACCTATGACACTTTTATAAGAGTAGAAAAAAGTACTCATAACATTTATATTGAACCACAAAAGACCCCAACTAGTCAAAGAAATACTGAAAAAGGACAAAGCAGAAGGTATTGTGCTTCCTGATTTCAAGTTATACTATAAAGCTATAGTCATCAAACTGTATTATACTCCTGTATAAATAGACATATAGACCAATGGGACCAAACTGAGAGCCCAGAAACAAACACAAACATATACAGTCAACTAATATTTGACAAGGGAGCCAAAATACTCAATGGAGGAAAGATGGTCTCTTCAATAAATGATGCTGAGATAATTGGATATTCATATGTATGAGAATTAATCTGAACCCATGTCTAAACACCACTCACAAAAATTAACATTAAATGAATAAGAGACTTAAATGTGAGACCTGAAACCATTAAACTTCTAGACAAAAACATAGAAACAAAGTGACTTGATGTGGGTCTTGGCAATGACTTTTTTTTAATGTGATACCTAAAGCACAAACAACAACCACCACCACAGATAAGTTGGACTATATCAAACCAAGAAGCTTCTGCACAGCAAATGAAACCATCAACAAAGTGAAAAGATGACATAAGAATGAGAAAAGTACTTGCAAATCATATGTCACAAGGAGTTAATAACAAAATATATGAAAACCCATAGAATTCAATAGCATAATAATAGCCCAATTAAAAATGAGCAAAGATGCTGAACAGACATTTCTCCAGAAAGATATAGTTTTGAAAGTACAAATCTTTTGCCACTATGGTCAAGTTCCTTCCTACATATCTTACATATCATATCTTTTTATCATATCTTCCTACATATCATATCTTTTTGGTGCAATTGTAAATGGGACCATTTCCTTGATTTCTCTTTCTGCTGCTTCATTATTGGTGAATAAAAGTGAAACAAATTTCAGTACATTGATTTTATATCCCACAACTTTACCCAATTAGTGTATCAATTCTAGTAATTTTTTGGTGGAGTTAGATTTTTTTTTTTTTTTTAGTTAGATTTTAGAATTTGCAAACACCAAACCAGTCTTACAGGAAATATAGAAAGAGTTCCTCTAAGCAAAGGGAGAACCTAAGAGTAGTAGACCAGAAAGGAACAGAGACAATATACAGTAACAGTCACCTTACTGACAATACAATGACACTAAATTCATATCTTTCAATAGTTACCCTGAAGGCGAATGGGCTAAATGTCCCCATTAAAAGACGCAGGGGAAAAAAACAAAAACAAAACAATACCCATCAATATGTTTTCTATAAGAAACTCATTTTAGACCCAAAGACACCTCCAAATTTAAAGTGAGGGGGTATAAAATGCTTTACCATGCTAATGGACAAGTCATCTGCAAATAATGAAAGTGTGACTTCTTCCAAATTTGGATGGCTTTTATTTCTTTTTGTTGTCTGACTGTTGAGACTAGGCATTCTATTACTATGTTAAATAACAGTAGTAAAAGTGAACATCCCTGTCTTATTCCTGACCATATAGGTAAAGCTCTCAGTTTTCCCTTTTGAGGATGTTATTAGCTGTGGTTTTTCCATATATCACCTTTATTGTGTTGAGATATATTCCATCTATCCCTACTTTGTTGAGGGTTTTTATCACAAATGGATGTTATACTTTGTAAAATGCTTTTTCTACATCTATTGAAAGGATCATATGTTTCTTATCTATCACACTGATTGATTTATGGATATTAAACCACTCCTGTAGCCCAGGATAAATCCCTCTTGATCATATTGAATGATTCATTTAATGTACCATTGGATTCAATTCGCTAGTATTTTGTTGTGAATTTTTACATCCATATTCATCAGGGATACTGGCCTGTGTTCATTCCACTTTTGTAGTGGAGTTTTTGTCTGGTTTTGGAATCAAGGTAATGCTGGCATGAATTTGGAAGTTTTCCTTACATTTTGGGGGAGGGTGTAATTTGAGAAAAATAGGTGTTAACTCTTCCATAAATGTTTGGTAGAATTCTCCTGGGAAGTCATCTAACCCTGAACTTCTGTTTGTTAGGAGATTTTTGATTACTGATTCCATCTCTTTGCTGGTGATCAGCCTGTTTAAGTTTTCCATTTCTTCCTGTTTCATGTTTTAGTAGTTTATATGTCCTTAGGAATTTATCCATTTCTTACAATTGTCCAATTTGATGGCATATAATTTTTCATAATATTCTTTTATATTTTTTTTTTTTGCATTTCTGTGGTGTTGGTTGTCATTTCTCCTCTCTCATTTGTGATTTCATTTGGGTCATTTATCTTTCTTTTTTATAAATCTGGCTAGAGGTTAGTCAATCTTACTAATATTTTTAAAGAACCAGCTTCCAGTTTTATTAAACTGTTAAAATGGTTTTTGTTTGTTTTTTTCCCCTCTACATTATTTAATTCTGCTCTAATCTTTTTTTAATTAAATTTATTTATTTTCAGCATAACAGTATTCATTATTTTTGCACCACACCCAGTGCTCCATGCAATCTGTGCCCTCTATAATACCCACCACCTGGTACCCCAACCTCCCACCCTCCCACCACTTCATTCCCCTCAGATTGTTTTTCAGAGTCCATAGGCTCTCATTATTTCCCTTCTTCTGTTGTCATTAGGCTTCATTTTTTCTTTTTCTAGCTCTTTTAAGTGTAAGGTTAAGTTACTACTTGCTTCTTGAGGTAGGCCAGTATGCTATATACTTTCCTCTAAGTACTGTTTTTGCTGCATGCCAATGGTTTTGGACCATCGTGTTTTCATTTTCATTTGTTTCCATGTATTTTTTAATCTCTCCCTTAATTTCCTCATAGACCTGTTCTTTCTTTAGTAGCGTGTTCTTTGACCTCCTTGTATTTGTGGTCTTTTAATTTTTTTTTTCTTGTGGTTGACCTCAAGTTTCTTCACAGCATTGTGGTCATATAGTGTTCATGGTATGATATTAGTCTTCTTGTACTTATTGAGGACTGATTTGTGGCATAGTATGTGATCTAGTCTGCTGTGCACTTGAAAAAAATGTGTATTCTGCTGCTTTAGGATGGAATCTTTGGAATATATCTGTTATGTCCATCTGGTCCAATGTGTCATTCAAAGTCATTGTTTCCTTGTTGATTTTCTTAGATGATCTGTCCATTAATGTAAGTGGGATGTTAAAGTCCCCAATAATATTTTATTAATATCAATGAGTTCATTTATGTTTGTAATTAATTATTTTATATAATAGAGTGCTCCTATGTTGAGGAAAATATTTAAGCTTGTTAGGTCTTCTTATTGGACAGTCCTCTTTATTATGATATAGTGTCCTCCTTCATCTCCTGTTACATTCTTTGTTTTAAAATCTAGTTTACCTGATATAACTATTGCTATTCTGACTTTCTTTTGATGTTCATTTGCATGGTAATTGATTATCCATCCCTTTTCAATCTGCAGTGTCTTTATGTCTAAAATGAGTCTTTTGTAGAGAGCATATACATGGGTCTTGTTATTTTTTTTTTTTCCAATCTGCCACCCTATGCCTTTTAAAAGCAGCATTTAGTCATTTACATTCTGAGTAATTATTGATAAGTATGTATTTAGTGTCATTGTATTACTTGTTGTTTCTGGAGATTTTTCTCTGTTCCTTTCTAGTTTTAGTCACTTTTGGTCTTTCCTTACCACTCAAAGAGGCCCCTTTAATATTTCCTGCAGGCCTGCTTTAGTGGTTAGAAACTCCTTTAGTTTTAATTTGTTTGGGAACGTTTTTATCTCTCTTTCTCTTCTGAATGTTATTCTTATTGTATATGGTATACTTGGCTGCAAATAGTTCCCATTCAGCACATTGAGTATATCATGCCACTCTCATCTGACTTGCTAAGTTTCTGTGGAAAGATCTGCAGCTATCCTTAGGAGTCTCCCCTTGTAAATCAGGGACTTCTTTTGTCTTGATTCTTTTACCACTTTTTCATTATACTGTATTTTTCAAATTTAATTATAATATGTCTTGGTGTTAGCCTGCTTTTGTTGATTTTCATGGGAATTCTCTGGGCCTGCTGGATTTGTATGTATGTTTCCTTCTGCAGATTAGGGAAGTTTTCAGCTATAATTTCTACACCTTTTTCTCTCTTTTATTCTGAGACTCCTAAAATATGGATGTTCATACATTTGATGGAGTCACTGAGCTCCCTAAGTCTGCATTTGTAGTCCAAAATTTGTCTTTCCATTTTTTTGTTCAACTTCATTACTTTATATAATTCTATCTTCTATCACATATATGTTCCTCTGCTTCTTCCATCCTTGTGGTAATTATGTCCAGTGAGTTTCTAAACTTAGTTATTGTATTTTTCATTTTGACCCGATTTTTTTTTACCTCTTTTATCTCTGCAGTAAATGTCTCCCTGATGTCTTCCATGCTTTTCTCAAACCCAGCTAATATCCTTTTGATTGTTGCTTTAAATTCTGGATCAGGCATGTTACTCATATCTGTCTCAATTTGATCCCTGGATGTGATGTCTTCCTGTTTTTTTTTTTTTTTTTCCTGGAATGAATGCTTCCATTTTGGCATTTTATCTAGGTATCTGTGTTCTTCTCTGTGTTAGGAAAACCTGTTACATTTCCTGATCCCAAGACTAATGGCTTTATAAAGAAGAGGCCATATAATATCCAGGGCCTGCCACTTAGTGTCTCTGGTGTATGCTGTGTGCACACTGATGCTGTGTTTTGGTTTCTCTACCCCTCAGGTCAGTCATCTGCAGAGTTTCTCTTTACCTGCTCTGGGGAGTGTGTGACCTTGGCCAGAGAGTGGCAAGTTTTAACTAGGTTTGCTCTCATCTGCTTGTTAAAAGAGAGCTGATGCTATTTCCACTAGAACTGAAATTTTGCAGAACTCTGGTTAGTAGACATAGTGCCTCTGGTGGTTTATTCTGGTCTTCTTGGAAAGGGGCCCTCTGTGCTGGTTACTAGGCACAAATTTGCCCAATAAAAGCAGTAGAAATAGACAACAGGAGTAAAAATTTGGTTTAAGCATGTTAGGCAGCCAATGTTGGCCCCATAGTGTTTACTGAAGTTGGCTTATAATGAGGGGTGAGGGAAATAAATGGCAACAGTCAGCTCCTTTGTCCCTGGACAGGGGAGTCCATGCTTGCTGCTCTCAGGGAGCTACTTTAAGAGGAACCAATAATTTCCCCTTATGTATCATAAGCATTTATCAGATTGCTGACTTCATACTGTCTCTGGGTCACTTGCTTGTCCAGAGTAGAACAGCACAACTTTGTCTCTAACATAAATAGGCCTGCTGGTTTTTAAAATTCTATGAGTGTGAGGACCTAAGCTGGTCCCCTGGAAAGGCTCTTGCCTTACTGAGACTAATGCAGGTTTGACCCGGAAGTGCAGCCATGATAGAGTTCAGAGGCATGGATTTGAAGCAAACATGCCAAATAACCAATGTATGGATGGGTTAGCTGCCCTTAGCAACTGTCTCTGAACCTATGCTGGGTGGGGGTGGGAGATTGTGCCTGCTGTTTCTTTTGTCCCCATAGAAGCAATGCCACCTCTCACAGATGTGCTTCAAAAAGTACGAACAGAGGCACAGAGAACCCTCCTCAAAATCAATAAAAATAGGTCCACAACCCATCATCTAATGTAAAACTTACAACTTTTAGTGACAATAAGAAAATCCTGAAAGCAGCTTGGGACAAGAAGTCTGTAACATACAATGGTAGAAATCTTAGATTGGCAGCAGACTTATTCACAGAGACCTGGCAGACCAGAAAGAACTGGCATGATATATTCAGAGCACTAAATGAGAAAAATAGGCAGCCAAGAAATACTATATCCAGGTAGGCTGCCTTTGAAAATAGAGGGAGAGATAAAAAGCTTCCAGGACAAACAAAAATTGAAAGAATTTGCAAACACCAAACCAGTCTTACAGGAAATATAGAAAGAGTTCCTCTAAGCAAAGAGAGAACCTAAGAGTAGTAGACCAGAAAGGAACAGAGACAATATACAGTAACAGTCACCTTACTGACAATACAATGGCACTAAATTCATATCTTTCAATAGTTACCCTGAAGGCGAATGGGCTAAATGTCCCCATTAAAAGACGCTGGGGAAAAAAACAAAAACAAAACAATACCCATCAATATGTTTTCTATAAGAAACTCATTTTAGACCCAAAGACACCTCCAAATTTAAAGTGAGGGGGTAGAAAATGCTTTACCATGCTAATGGACAGCAAAATAAAGCTGGAGTGGCAATCCTTATATCAGATAAATTAAAGATTTTAAGCCAAAGACTATAATAAGAAATGAGGAAGGACACTATATCATACTAAGGGTCTGTCCAACAAGAAGATCTAACAATTTTAAATATCTATGCTCCTAACATGGGAGCAGTCAAGTATATAAACCAATTAATAACACAATCAAAGAAACACATAGACTATAATACAACAATAGTAGGGAACATTAACACTCCCCTCACTGAAATGGACAGATCATCCAAGCAAAAAACAAAACAAAACAAAGTGAAAATAAACAAACAAAAAACAAAACAAAACAAAACAAAAAAACCCCCCCACACACAAAAGGAAATAAAGGCTTTAAATGGGACACTGGACCAGATGGACACCACAGATATATTCAGAACATTCCATCCCAAATCAACAGAATACACTAGTTCACATGGAGCATTCTCCAGAATAGATCACATCCTGGGTCACAAATCTGGTCTCAACCCATACCAAAAGATTGGGATTATTACCTGCATATTCTCAGACCACAACACTCTGAAGGTAGAACTCAATCACAAGAGGAAAGGTGGAAATAACTTAAATACATGAAAGCTAAAGAGCATCCTACTAAAGAATGAATGGGTCAACCAGGAAAATAAATAATTTTAAAATTCTTGGAAATAAACAAAAAGGAAAACACAACTGTTCAAAATCTCTGGGACACAGAAAAGGCAGTCCTAAGAGGAAGCTATATATTGAAACAAAACTTTCTCAAGAAAAAAGAAAGTCTCAAATACACAACCAAACTCTACACAAAGGAGCTGGAGAAAGAACAGCAAAGAAAGCCTAAACCCAGCAGGAGAAGATAAATAACAAAGATCAGAGCAGAAATCAATGAAATAGAAACAAACAAACAAACAAAACAGTAGAACAAATCAACAAAACTAGAAGCTGGTTCTTTCAAAGAATAAATAAGATTGATAAACCCCTAACCAGACTTATCAAAAAGAAAAGAGGACACAAATAAATAAAATCATGAATGGGAGAGATCACAACCAACACCAAAGAAATACAAACAATTATAAGAACATATAATGAGCAACTCTACACCAACAAATTTGACAATCTAGAAGAAATGGATGCATTCCTATAGACATGTAAACTACCATAACCGAACCAGGAAGAAATAGAAAACCTGAACAGACCCATAACCAGTAAGAAGATGAAACAGTCATCAAAAATCTCCAAACAAACAAAAACCCAGGGCCAGATGGCTTCCCAGGGGAATTCTACCAAACATTTAAAGAAGGATTAATACCTATTCTCCTGAAAATGTTCAAAAAAATAGAAGTGGAAGGAAAACTTCCCATCTCATTATATCAGTCAAGCATTACCTTGATCCCCAAACCAGACAAAGACCCCAACAAAAGTGAGAATTCCAGATCAATATCCTTGATGAACATGGGTGCAGAAATTCTCATCAAAATACTAGCCAATAGGATCCAACAGTACATTAAAAGGATTATTCAGCACAGCCAAGTGGGATTTATTCCTGGGCTGCAAGGTTGGTCGAACATCTGCAAATCAATCAATGTGATACAATACATTAATAGAAGAAAGAACAAGAACCATATGATACTCTCATTCGATGCTGAAAAAGCATTTGACAAAGCACAGAATCCTTTCTTGATCAAAACTCTTCGATGTGTAGGGATAGAAGGTATATGCCACAATATCATCAACACCATCTATGAAAAACCCACAGCAAATATTCTCAATGGGGGAAAAATGAGAGTTTTTCCCCTAAGGTCAGTAATGTGGCAGGGCTGTCCACTATCACCACTGCTATTCAACAAGTACTAGAAGTCCTAGTCTTGGCAATCAGACAACAGAGGCATCCAAATCAGCAAAGAAGAAGTCAAACTCTCACTCATTGCAGATGATATGATACTTTATGTGGAAAACAAAAGACTCCACTACAAAATTTCTAGAACTCACACAGGAATTCAGTAAAATGTCAAGATATAAAATCAATGTGCCAAAATCAGTTGCATTTCTATGCACCAACAGCAAGACAGAAGAAAGAAATTAGTCGATCTCATTTACAATTGCTCTCAAAACCTTAAGATACCTAGGAATAAACCTAACCAAAGAGGCAAAGAATCTGTACTCAGAAAACTCTAAAGTACTCATGAAAGAAATTGAAGAAGGCACAAAGAAACGAGAAAACATTCCATGCTCATGGATTGGAAGAACAAATATTGTGAAAATGTCTAAGCTACCTAAAGTGGTCTACACATTTAATGCAATCACTATCAAAATACCATCTTTTTTTTTTTTTTCAAAGAAATGGAGCAAATAATCCTAAAATTTATGTGGAACCAGAAAAGACCCAAAATAGCCAGGGGAATGTTGAAAAACAAAGCCAAAGTTGCTGGCATCACAATTTCAGACCTCAAGCTCTATTACAAAGCCATAATCAACAAGACGGTATGTTCCTGACACAAAAACAGACACATACATAGATCAATAGAACAGAATAGAGAGCCCAGAAATAGACCCTCACCTCTATGGTCAACTGATCTTCAACAAAGCAGGTAGGCATCAATGTCCAATGGAAAAGAAACAGTCTTTTCAACAAATGGTGTTGGGAAAATTGGAGAGCCACATGCAGAAGAATGAAATTGGACCATTTCCTTACAGTACACACAAAAATAGACTCAAAATGGATGAAAGACCTCAATATGAGACAGGAATCTATCAAAATCCTTTAGCAGAACATAGGCAGCAACCTCTTTGATCAGCCACAGCAACTTCATCTTAGAAACATTGCCAAAGGCAAGGGAAGAAAGGGCAAAAAATGAATTATTTTAATAAACTTTTTAAAAAGGTGTAAACAGGGTTGCCTGGATGGATAGTGAGTTAAGCCTCTGCCTTTGGCTCAAGTCCTGATCTCAGGATACTGGGATTGAGCCCCACATCAGGATCTCTGCTCAGCAGGGAGCCTGCATCACTCTCCCCCTTTTCCTGCCTCTCTATTTGTGATCTCTCTGTGTGTGTGTCAAATAAATAATTAAATCTTAAAAAATGTATTAACTCTGTCCCCATGCCTTTTAGACAATCCTGAGATCACACAGTCTGCCACAGGTTTGTTTTCCTGCTTCTGCCCCAGGAGTAAGGTATTGGCCTCAGATTTCCAACCCAGTCAATCCTGGGGATCTCTAAAACTCCAGCCTGTAAGGCCCATGGGTGAGGAAACCTCATGAAATTCAGCACCTCTTTTTCCCTGCTAAATGCTTTGGGGAAGTGTTTACATTGTGTGTATCCATAAGTGCTATGCTCTCTCACCTTTCTCTGTAACCAGGGCTCCTTCTCCCCCACAGAAACAAAGACCCATTTATCCCCCAAACCATTTCTCTGCACTTCCCACCTTCCTCAAAGTGACCTCTTCTCTCCCTGTATTTGTGCAGATTGTTCTATTAGTCCTCAGGTAGTATTTGTGGGACCACCTTCAAACTCTCCTCTCTCTTTATTTTAGGTTACTTTTTTAACTTAATTTTTTAGGGATTTTTTTCTTAATTTAATTTTGTTTTATAATTATGTAAAAATGCTGTATTCCAAAGTCAAATGTATAAAACAAAGCATATTCTCAAATTCTCACTTCTATCATTGTTCTGTCCCTCCTAATCTTTACTTGCATTTAAAAGTTAATTTCCCTCTTGCCTTTATTTTGTCATTTTTAGTTTTATGGTTTATATTTATTTTGTTTATTTCTGTAATATAAGGAAAAGTCTGTGTGTGTGTGTTTGTGAACTGTTACCAGCCTTACCTTACCCACCTGTTAGATAAATGATATCGTGCTTTTCACTACCTTCATGTTTTTCAATTGATAATATGTTTAGGAGATCAACCATTCCATTATCTAGATAATCTGTATTCTTTTATGCCTGCAAAATATTCCACTGTATATATTTCACAGTTTATGCAAGCAGTCTTCTCTTGATGGACAGTTTTGTTATTAAAAACAGTGCTATGAGTAGAGTTATACACATACCTTTGTATATGGTTGCAGTTGTACCTGTGTGATAGATTTCTAAATGTACAATTGTTGGGTTGAGGAGTAAATGCTTATGCAATTTTGATAGATACTGCCAAATTCCCTTATCAAGAGGCTGTGACATTTTATTTTTTCATTTTTTTATTATAAAAGATTTTGTTACATTTGAATCATATTTATGTTTCCCATAATGCGATTTTTTTTTACTTTTTCTTTTTTTCTTTTTTTTTAAATTAATTTTTTATTTTTTATAAAAATATATTTTTATCCCCAGGGGTACAGGTCTGTGAATCACCAGGTTTACACACTTCACAGCACTCACCAAAGCACATACCCTCCCCAATGTCCATAATCCCACCCCCTTCTCCCAAACCCCCTCCCCCCAACAACCCTCAGTTTGTTTTGTGAGATTAAGAGTCACTTATGGTTTGTATCCCTCCCAATCCCATCTCGTTACATTTATTCTTCTCCTACCCAATTAAGCCCCCATGTTGCATCACCACTTCCTCATATCAGGGAGATCATATGATAGTTGTCTTTCTCTGCTTGACTTATTTCGCTAAGCATGATACGCTCTAGTTCCATCCATGTTGTCGCAAATGGCAAGATTTCATTTCTTTTGATGGCTGCATAGTATTCCATTGTGTATATATACCACATCTTCTAGATCCATTCATCTGTTGATGGACATCTTGGTTCTTTCCATAGTTTGGCTATTGTGGACATTGCTGCTATAAACATTCGGGTGCACGTGCCCCTTTGGATCACTACGTTTGTATCTTTAGGGTAAATACCCAATAGTGCAATTGCTGGGTCATAGGGCAGTTCTATTTTCAACATTTTGAGGAACCTCCATGCTGTTTTCCAGAGTGGCTGCACCAGCTTGCATTCCCACCAACAGTGTAGGAGGGTTCCCCTTTCTCCGCATCCTCGCCAGCATCTGTCATTTCCTGATTTGTTGATTTTAGCCATTCTGACTGGTGTGAGGTGATATCTCATTGTGGTTTTGATTTGTATTTCCCTGATGCCGAGTGATATGGAGCACTTTTTCATGTGTCTGTTGGCCATCTGGATGTCTTCTTTGCAGAAATGTCTGATCATGTCCTCTGCCCATTTCTTGATTGGATTCTTTGTTCTTTGGGTGTTGAGTTTGCTAAGTTCTTTATAGATTCTGGACACTAGTCCTTTATCTGATATGTCGTTTGCAAATATCTTCTCCCATTCTGTCAGTTGTCTTTTGATTTTGTTAACTGTTTCCTTTGCTGTGCAAAAGCTTTTGATCTTGATGAAATCCCAGTAGTTCATTTTTGCCCTTGCTTCCCTTGCCTTTTGCGTTGTTCCTAGGAAGATGTTGCTGTGGCAGAGGTCGAAGAGGTTGCTGCCTGTGTTCTCCTCAAGGATTTTGATGGATTCCTTTCGCACATTGAGGTCCTTCATCCATTTTGAGTCTATTTTTGTGTGTGGTGTAAGGAAATGGTCCAATTTCATTTTTCTGCATGTGGCTGTCCAGTTTTCTCAGCACCATTTATTGAAGAGGCTGTCTTTTTTCCATTGGACATTCTTTCCTGCTTTGTCGAAGATTAGTTGATCATAGAGTTGAGGGTCTATTTCTGGGCTCTCTATTCTGTTCCATTGATCTATGTGTCTGTTTTTGTGCCAGTACCATTCTGTCTTGATGATGACAGCTTTGTAATAGAGCTTGAAGTCCGGAATTGTGATGCCACCAATGTTGACTTTCTTTTTCAATATCCCTTTGGCTATTCGAGGTCTTTTCTGGTTCCATATAAATTTTAGCATTATTTGTTCCATTTCTTTGAAAAAGATGGATGGTACTTTGATAGGAATTGCATTAAATGTGTAGATTGCTTTAGGTAGCATAGACATTTTCACAATATTTATTCTTTCAATCCAGGAGCATGGAACATTTTTCCATTTCTTTGTGTCTTCCTCAATTTCTTTCATGAGTACTTTATAGTTTTCTGAGTATAGATTCTGTGTCTCTTTGGTTAGGTTTATTCCTAGGTATCTTATGGTTTTGGATGCAATTGTAAATGGGATTGACTCCTTAATTTCTCTTTCTTCTGTCTTATTGTTGGTGTAGAGAAATGCAACTGATTTCTGTGCATTGATTTTATATCCTGACACTTTACTGAATTGCTGGACAAGTTCTAGCAGTTTTGGAGTGGAGTCTTTTGGGTTTTCCACATATAGTATCATGTCATCTGCGAAGAGTGATAATTTGACTTCTTCTTTGCCGATTTGGATGCCTTTAATTTCCTTTTGTTGTCTGATTGCTGAGACTAGGACCTCTAGTACTATGTTGAATAGCAGTGGTGATAATGGACATCCCTGACGTGTTCCTGACCTTAGCGGAAAAGCTTTCAGTTTTTCTCCATTGAGAATGATATTTGCAGTGGGTTTTTCATAGATGGCTTTGATAATATTGAGGTATGTGCCCTCTATCCCTACACTTTGAAGAGTTTTGATCAGGAAGGGATGCTGTACTTTGTCAAACGATTTTTATCTTATAGTAAGTTTGCAATCCACAATACATCTTAGTTCCTCTCCTATTTTTTTAATGTTCAGTTAACCAACATCTATCACCACCACAATATGCCTGTTTCCCTATAGCTTTAGCAACAGTGCTGTGAAACATTTTAAATTTTTGTTAATCTAATAGGTTAGAAAAAAGTACTGCAAAATGCTTTTACTTTTTTAATTTTTAAAATTTCATTGAATTTTTTGTATGCTATCATTTATCCTATTAGTTTCAGCTGTAAACCATATTGATTGCATAAATCTATGTATTATGAATTGATCCCCACTAAGTACATTTACCATCTGTCACCATAAAAAGTAATTTCAATATTTTTGACTACATTTTCTATTATGTACAATACATCTCCATGACTTGTTCATTTTATAACTGGAAGTTTGTACTACTTAATCTGCTTCACCTCTTTCCCCCACCCCTAATCCTCCCCCCTCTAGTAACCAACAGTTTGTTTCCTGTATTTATGAATCTGTTTCCATTTTGTTTTGCTTACTTGTTTTGTTTTGTCTTAAATTCCTCATAAAAATGAAATTATGTGGTATTTGGCTTTCTTGTCTGATTTACTTGAGTTAGCATAAGACCCTCTAGGTCCATCCACATTGTTGCAAATGTTAAGATTTCATTACTTTTTATGGCTAATATTCCATACCCACTGCATCTTCTTGTATCCTTCCACCTATAGTTTGCTTCCATAAGCCACATAGCTTGGCAAATGTGAATGATGTTACAACAAACATGGGGTGGTGCATATATCTCTTTATATTGAGGCATTTGTTTTCTTCAGATAACCACACAAAGGTGGAATTGCTGGACTGTATGATCTTTGTATCTATGTTTTTTTTTTTTTTTTGAGGAAATGCCATACTGTTTTGTATAGTAGTTGTGCATATATATATATATATATATATATATATATATATACTCAGAAACAGTGTATGAGGGTTCCCTTTTCTCCACATTCTTGTCAACATTTTTTTTTTTTTTTTTGCCTTTTTGATGACAGCAAATCCAATGGCAATGACATGGTACTTCATTCTGCTTTTGATTTCCATTTCTCTGATGATTAGTGATGTCAAGCATCTTTTTATATGCCTTGTTGTACATCTCTACATCTCTACATCTTCTTTGGAAAAATGTTTCTTCAAGTCTTGTGCCAAATATTGAATCAGACTACTTTATCGTATGGATTTGTGTAAGTTTTTTATATATTTTGGATATTAACTCCTTATCAGATGTATGATTTGCAAATATCTTCTCCCTTTCAGTAGAATACATTTTTGTTTTGTGGATAATTTCCTTTGCTGTGCAAAAGTTTTTGTTGTTGTTGTTGTTGTTGTTGTTGTTTTTTAGTTTGATGTAATTCTATCTGTTTATTTTAGATTTGTTGCTCTTACCTCTGAGAAAACTGGTCCAAAGAACATTGCAAAGAAAATGTCAAATTGCTTATTGTATTTTCTTTTAGGATTTTTATGGATTTAGGTCTTACCTTCAAATCTGCAATTCCTTTTGCATTTATTTTTTTCTGTGGCTTAAGATGGTGGTCCAGATCCATTGTTTTCCATGTAACTCTCTGTTTGTTTTTTTTTTTTAAATCATTTATTTAAGAGACTCTCTTTTCACCATAGTATTATACAGTTATTTCTTTCATCATAAATTAATTATATATATATATATATATATATATATATATATATATATATATATCATGCCAGTGCCATATTATTTTGATTACTATAGTTCATAGTATAGTTTGAAATCAGGGATTGTAATGCTTCCAGCTTTGTCATTTCTCAAGAATGCTTTTACTATTTGGTGTCTTTTGTGGTTCCATGCAAACTGTAGGATTCTTCTACTTCTTATAGAATGCCACTGTTATTTTGACAAGGATTGCATTAACTCTGTAAATTGCTTGGTTAGTATACATGTTTTAACAATATTAATTCTTCCAATCCATGAGAACAGAGTATCTTTCCAATTACCTGTGTCTTCTTCAATTTTTCTGGTCAGTGTCTCATAGGTTTCATTGTATAGGTCTTTTATCTCTTTGCTTAAATTTATTCCTAAGTATTTTATTCTTTTTCAAGCAATTGTAAATAAGATTATAATATTATTTTTTCTCAATTTCTCTTTCTGATAGCTCATTATTAGTGTATAGAAGCAAAACTGATACCAATACAAATTTTGTATTTTGTGATTTTACGGAATTCATTTATTAGTGCTAATAGTTTTGTAGTGGAGTCTAGGTTTTCCTATACTTGTATTTTTGTATATCATGTCAACTGCAAATAGTGATACTTTCACTTCATCCTTTCCAATTTGGATGGTTTTTATTTCTTTGTCTTCCCTACTTGGGCTGATTAGGACTTCCAATAGTATGTTGAATAAAAATTAGAGTAGACATGTTTGCCTTGTTCTTGACCTTATAGGAAAAGTTTTTTCACCATTCAATAAAAGGTGAGATGTTGGTTTGTCCTATATGTCCTATTATACTGAAGTACTGTCCTTATGTACACATTTTATTAAGAATTTTTATAATAAATGTTTGCTGAGTTTTTTTCCAAATTTTTTTCTGTCTTTATTGAGACAACCATATGATTTTTATCCATCGTTTTGTTAATGTGGTATATCATGTTTGTTGGTTGGTATGTAGATGTTGTACCATCCTTGCATTCCTGTAATAAATCCCACCTGGTTGTAGTGTATGATACTTTTATTTATTTTTTTATTTTAAGAAAGGAAGAGGAACTCTTTTTTGTTATTTTGCTTGTTTTTTATTTTCAGGTTTTTTTTCCTTTCTTTCTTTATTATTATTATTTTTTTTTGATAGAAGGAAACAGAGAGAGAGAGAGAGCACAAGCAGTGGGTAGGGGCAGAAGGAGACAAGTAGGGAGAATCCTAAGGAGGCTCCACACCCTAACATGGGGCTCGACCTAACAACCCTGAGATCATGACCTGAGCCAAAATTAAGAGTCAGATGCTTAGGGGAGCCTGGATGGCTCAGTGGGTTAAGCCTCTGACTTTGGCTCAGGTCATGATCCCAGGGTCCTAGGATCAAGCCCCGCATTGGGCTCTCTGCTCAGCAAGGGACCTGCAACCTCCTCTCTCTCTGGCTGACTCTCTGCCTACTTGTGATCTCTGTCTGTCAAATAAATAAATAAATAACCTAAAAAAAAAAGAGTCATATGCTTAACCAACCAAGCCACCCAGGTGCCCCCTGATCCTTTTAATGTATTATAGGATGGGTTTTTTAATATTTTTTGAGGATTTTTCATCTATGTTCTTCAGGAATATTAGCCCTTATTATTATTTTTTTTATGGTGTCTTTGTCTGGTTTTGGTAGCCTTTTAATTCTGGCTTTGTAAAATGACCTTAGAAGTATTCCTTTGTATTAAGTTTTTTGGTATAATTTAAGAAAGTTAAGTATTAACTCTTTTTTTAAATATGTAGTGGAATTCACCTGTGAAGCCATCTGGTCACTGGATTTGTCTTGGGGGAGTTTTTATATTAATGATTCAATTTTATTGTGTGTAGTCAGTCTATTCACATTTTCTTTCTTTATGATTCAGTCTTGGAAGGTTGTATATTTAAAGAAGTTTATCCATTTCTTCTAGGTTTTCAACTTTGTTGCTATATAATTATTCATAGTAATCTACTATGACCATTTGTATATTTATGGTGTCTATTGTAACTTTCCCTTTTACATTTTTGATTATTTATTTCGGCACTTTGTACTTAATGAATTGGGCTACAGTTTTAGCCATTCTGACAGGTGCAAGGTGGTATCTCATTGCAATTTTGATTTGTATTTCCTTGATGAGTGATGTTGAGCATCTTTTCATGTGTATCTTAGCCATTTGTATGTTTATGGGAAAAAATGTAAATTTATGTCTTCTGCCCATTTTTTTTAATTGGACTTTCTGTTTTTGTTTTTTGGGGTGTTGAGTTTCATAAGTTCTTTATATTTTTTGGATACTAATCTTTATCAAATATGTCTTTTGAAAATATCTTCTCCCATTCCTTAAATTACCTTTTAGTTTTGTTGATTCTTCACTCTGCAAAACATTTTTATTTTGAAGAAGTCCCAATACTTTTTTTAAAGATCTTATTTATTTATTTGACAGATAGAGATCACAAGTAGGCAGAAAAGCAGGCAGAGAAAGAGAGAGAGGAGGAAGCAGGCTCCCTGCTTAGCAGAGAGCCCAATGTGCGGCTCGATCCCAGGACCCTGGGATCATGACCCGAGCTGAAGGCAGAGGCTTTAACCCACTGAGCCACCCAGGGCCCCCCCAATACTTTTTAAATTATTTTTCTTTCCCTTGTGTCAGGAGAGATATCCACAAAGAAGTTGCTACAGCCAATGCCAAAGAGGTTATTCCCTCTGTTTTCCTCTAGGACTTTTATGGTTTCAAGTCTTACATTTATGTCTTTCTAGCTCTGTGAAAAATGTTATTGTTTGGATAGCATTGCGCTGAATGTGCAGATTGTTTTGGGTAGTATAGACATTTTAACAATATTTGTTCTTCAAATCCATGTACATGGAATGTTTTTCAATTTCCTTGTTTCATTTTCTATTTCTTTCTTCTGTGTTTTATAGTTTTCAAAATTCAGGTCTTTTACCACTTTGGTTAGGTTTATTCCTAGATATCTCATGGGTTTTGGTGTGATTGGAAATTGGATTGATTCCTTGCTTTCTCTTTCTGCTGCTTCATTGTTGGTATATAGAGATGCAACAGGTTTCTGTACATAGATTTTATTGAATTCTTGCATCAGTTATAGCAATGTGGGGGAGGGACTTTTCAGGATTTCTATATAGAGTATCATGTTGTCTGCAAATCATGAAAGTTTAACTTTTTCCTTGCTCATTTGGATACCTTTTATTTCTTTTTTCTGTCTGTTTGCTTTGGCTAGGACTTCCAGTACTATGTTAAACAATACTGGTGAAAGGGAACATTCCTTTCTTGTTCCTCATTGTAGAAGAAAAAAGGAATAAAGACCATATATGAAAAGCTGTTTTTCCCCATTATGTAATAGATTAGGTGTAGAATTGTATAAGTTCTTTTTTATATTTTAGGTAGTAACCCTTTATCAAATATGTCATTCATAAATATCTTCTCCCATTCAGTATGTTGCCTTGTAGTTTCTTGTGATATAATTTTAGTCTGGTGTTTGATTAGCCTACCTCATTGGATGTTAAGTTATATTCCCTCTTCTTTAATTTTTTGGAAGATTTTAAGTAATACTAGTATTAATTATTTAAAATCTTGGTAGAATTCACCAGTATAGCCATCTTATGCTGGACTTCACTTTTTTGAGAGGTTTATGATGATTCAATTAAGCTCTTTGTAATAGGTCTGTTGATACTATTTCTTCTTGAGTCAATTTAGGTAATTTATGGATTTCTAGGAATTTGTCATTTCATCTAGATTATATAGTTTGTTGGTATGTAATTGTTCATATTATTCTTCAATAATCCTTTTTACTTCTGAAATGCCCACTTTCATTTTGAATTTTAGTTATTCTTATCTTCTCTCTTATTTTTATAGCATATCTAAAGGTTTATCAATTTTTTTTAAGTTTTTTATTTTTTATAAACATATATTTTTATCCCCAGGGGTACAGGTCTGTGAATCACCAGGTTTACACACTTCACAGCACTCACCAAAGCACATGCCCTCCCCAATGTCCATAATTCCACCCCCTTCTCCCAAACCCCCTCCCCCCGGCAACCCTCAGTTTGTTTTGTGAGATTAAGAGTCACTTACGGTTTGTCTCCCTCCCAATCCATTCTTGTTTCATTTATTCTTCTCCTATCCACTTAACCCCCCGTGTTGCATCTCTACTTCCTCATATCAGTGTGATCATATGATAGTTGTCTTTCTCTGATTGACTTATTTTGCTAAGCATGATACGCTCTAGTTCCATCCACATCATCGCAAATGGCAAGATTTCATTTCTTTTGATGGCTGCATAGTATACCACATCTTCTTGATCCATTCATCTGTTGATGGACATCTAGGTTCTTTCCATAGTTTGGCTATTGTGTACATATATTTTAATATATTATTTATTTATTTAACAGACAGAGATCACAAGTAGGCAGAGAGGCAGGCAGAGAGAGAGAGGTAGGGAAGCAGGGTGCCTGCTGAGCAGAGACCCTGATGCAGGGCTCGATCCCAGAGCCCTGGGACCATGACCTGAGCCAAAGGCAGAGGCTTTAACCAACTGAGCCACCCAGGTACCCCACAAATAGCAAGATTTCATTCTTACCGATGACTGAGTAATATTCCATTATATTTATACATATATGTATATTATATAAATAAATATAAATATATATCATACATAATTTTCATGCATTTAATATTTATTAATGTATACTTATAATACATATTAATAATTAAAATTATCAATTAATAATTATTAATAATTAATAATAGGTATAATGATACCTATTATATATTAATATATTATATAATATATCATATAATTATATATATAAACATATAATATATAAATATATTATTTATATTTTTATATTTATTTTTATATATATAAATATTTTTATATTTTACATATATTTTTATATACATTCTTATATATATTTTTATATTTTTATATATAAAATATATTTATATAAACTTTATATTTATATTTATATGTATATAAATATACATATAACATATACATATATTTATATATGTTTATATTTATATACATATAAGTATATGTATAAGTATATATATTTATATTTATATACATATACTTATATGTATATAAATATAAATATATATAATCTCATAATACAGTATATATTTATATACATATAAGTATATGTATAAGTATATATATTTATATTTATATATATATATTTATATTTATATACATATAAGTATATGTATAAGTATATATATTTATATTTATATACATATACTTATATGTATATAAATATAAATATATATAATCTCATAATACAGTACCTCTTCTTTATCCATTCATCAATGGATGGACATCTAAGCTCTTTCCATATTTTGGCTATTGTGGATAATGTCTATAAACACTGGGATGCATATATCCCTTTGAATCACTCTCTTTTTATCCTTTGGGTAAATACCTATTAGTACAATTCCTGGGTTGTAGGGTAGCTCTATTTTTAACTTTTGAAGGAACCTCCATACTGTTTTCCAGAGTGACTGTACCAATTTGCTTTCCCAGTAACACCATAAGATGTTTCACCTTTCTCTGCACCCTCACCAATATTTGTTGTTTCCTGAGTTATTAGTTTTAGCCATTTTGGCTGGTGTGAGGTGGTATCTCATTGTGGTTTTGATTTGTATTTCCCTCATGATGAGTGACATTGACCTTTTTTTCATGTGTCTGTTAGCCATTTTTGTGTCTTCTTTGGAGAAATGCCTGTTCATGGCCCCTGCCCATTTCTTAACTAGATTTTTTGGGAGGTGGAGTGTTGAGTTTGGTATGTTTTTTATCTATTTGGGCACTAGCCCTTTATCTGATTTTTTTTTCATTTGAAAATATCTTCTCCCATTCCACTTGTTGCCTTTTAATTCTATTGACTGTTTCCCTTGCTGTGTATAAGATTTTTATCTTAATGAAGTCCCAACAGTTCATTTTCACTTCTATTTCCTTTGCCTCCAGAGATGTGTCTAGTAAGAAGTTGCTGCAGCTGAGGTCAAAGATATTGCCACCTGTATTCTCTGGGATATCGATGGCTAATTCTCTCAGATTTAAGTCATTCATCAATTTTGGTTTTATTTTTGTGTATGGTATAGGAGAGTGGTACAGTTTCATTCTTCTGCATGTTGCTGTCCAATTTTTCCAACACCATTTGTTGAAGAGACTGTCTTTTTTTTCCATTGGATATTCTTTCCTGCTTTGTCAAAAATTAGTTGACAATAGAGTTTTAGGTCCATTTCTCGATTCTCTATTCTGTTCCATTGATCCATGTGTCTGTTTCTGTGCTAGTAACATACTCTCTTGGTTGGTTGTTTTCCATTTCTGGTGATGTTAGCATTGATCATTTTTTTCTTCTTTTTTTAAAAAAAATATATTTTTTTAATTTCTCTTAAGTATTCCAGAATTTGTTTATGTACCATACCCAGTGCTCCATGCAATATGAGCCCTCCACCAGGCTCACCCAGCCTCCCACCACCAGCCCCTTATTGAGACTATTCCCTGAATATTCTCAGATCACAATGCTTTGAAACTGGAACTCAAAGAAAGATTCAGAAGGAATTCAAACACCTGGAAGCTAAAGACCACTTCGCTTAAGAATGTTTGGATCAACCAAAAAATCAAAGAAGAACTTAAACAATTCATGGAAAACAAAGAGAATGAAGACACTTCCGTCCAAAACCTATGGGATACAGCAAAGGCAGTCCTAAGGGTGAAATACATAGCCATCCAAGCCTCCCTCAAAAAAAAAAAAAAAAAAAAAGGAAAAATCCAGAATACACCAGCTGTCTTTACACCTTAAACTACTGGAGAATTAACAACAAATTAAGCCAACTCCACACACAAGAAGGGAAATAATCAAGATTAGAGCAGAGATTGATGAGATAGAAACAAGAGATACAGTAGAATGCATCAATGAAACTAAAAGCTGGTTTTTTTGAAAGAATCAATAAGATCGATAAACTATTGACCAAATTAATCCAAAAGAAAAGAAAGAAGATCCAAATTAATAAAATTATGAATGAAAAGCGGGAGATCACAACTAACACTCAGGAAACAGAACCAATCATCAGAAATTATTATCAACAGTTACATGCCAATAAGTTAAGCAATTGAGAAGAAATGGATACATTTTTGGAAAAGTATAAACTTCCAAAACTGAACCAGGAAGAAATTGACAACCTCAATAGATCAATATCTAGTAACTAGATTGAAGCAGTGATCAAAAAACCTCCCAAAAAACAGAAGCCTGAGACCTGACAGATTCCCTGGGGAATTCTACCAAACTTTAAAAGAAGAAATAATACCTATTCTCCTGAAACTCTTTCAAAAAATTGAAGCAGAAGGAAATCTTCCAGACTCTTTTTATGAAGACAGCATTACCCTGATCCCCAAACCAGGTAAAGACCCCACCAGAAAAGGAGAATTTCAGACCAATATCCCTGATGAATATGGATGGTAAGATTCTCAACAAGATCGTAGCTTATAGGATCCAAAAGTACATTAAAACGATTATCCACCATGACCAGGTGGGATTTATCCATGGATTGCAAGTGTGGTTCAACATTTGCATAACAATCAATGTGATAGAACAAATCAATAAGAAAAGAGAGAAGAATCACATGGTCCTCTTAATTGATGTAAAAAAAGCATTTGACAAAATCCAGCATCCGTTCCTGATTAAAATGCTTCAAAGTATAGGGATAGAGGGAGCATTCTTCAACTTCATGAGATCTTTCTATGAAAAATCTACAGCAAATATCATCCTCAATGGGAAAAAAAGCTTGCAGCCTTCCCGTTGAGATCAGGAACATGACAATGATGCCCACTCTCACCACCCTTGTTCAACATTGTATTAGAAGTCCTAGCAACAGCAATCAGACAACAAATGGAAATAAAAGGTATCCAAATTGGCAATGAAGAAGTCAAAGTCTCTCTCTTCGCAGATGACATGATTCTTTATATGAAAAACCCAAAAGTCTTTACCCCCAAACTACTAGAACTCACATAGCAATTCAGTAACGTGGCAGGATACAACGTCAATGTATAGAAATCAGTGGCTTTCTTATACACTAACAATGAAAATACAGAAAGGGAAATTAGAGAATTGATTCCATTTACTATAGCACTAAGAACCATAAGATGACTGGGAATAAACCTAACCAAAGAGGTAAAGGATTTGTACTCAAGGAACTACAGGACACTCATGAAAGAAATTGAAGACACAAAAAGTTGGGAGACCATTCCATGCTCTTGGATTGGAAGAATAAACATTGTTAAAATGTCTATACTGCCTAGAGCAATCTATACTTTTAATGCCATTCCAGTCAAAATTCCACCAGTATTTTTCAAAGAGCTGGAGCAAACAATCTTAAAATTTGAATGGAATCAGAAGAGACCCTGAATTGCTAAGGAAATGTTGAAAAATAAAAACAAAACTGGGGGCATCACATTACCTGATTTCAAGCTTTACTCCAAAGCTGTGATCACTAAGACAGCATGGTACTGGCATAAAAACAGACACATAGACCAGTGAACAGAGCAGACAGCCCAGATATAGACCTTCAACTCTATAGTCAAATAATCTTTGATAAAGAAGAAAAAAATATAGTGGAAAAAAGTCTCTTCAATAAATGGTGCTGGGAAAATTGGACAACTATGTGTAGAGAATGAAACTGGACCATTCTCTTACACCATACACAAAGATGAACTCAAAATGGATAGAAGACCTCAACGTGAGGCAGGAATCCATCAGAATCCTAGAGGAGGCCACAACAACGTCTTTCAAGATATGTCTCCAAAGACAAAGGAAACATACTCTCTTATTAATTATAGTTTTGTAATACAGCTTGAAGTCAAGAATTGTAATGTCTCCCACATTGGTTTTCTTTTTTTTAAAGATTATTTTGACTATTCAGGATCCTTTCGGGTTCTATACAAATTTTAGGATTCATTATTTTAGCTCTGTGAAAAATGCTAATGTTATTTTTTTTTAATTTTTTTTAATTTTTTATTTTTTATAAACATATATTTTTATCCCCAGGGGTACAGGTCTGTGAACCGCCAGGGGTACAGGTCTGTGAATCGCCAGGTTTACACACTTCACAGCACTCACCAAAGCACATACCCTCCCCAATGTCCATAATCCCACCTCCCTTCTCCCAACCCCCCTCCGCCCAGCAACCCTCAGTTTGTTTTGTGAGATTAAGAGTCACTTATGGTTTGTCTCCCTCCCAATCCCATCTTGTTGCTAATGTTATTCTGATAGGTATTGCATAGAATTTGTAGATTGCTTTGGGGAGTATGGACATTTTAAGAATATTTATTCTTCCAATCCATGGTCATAGAATGCTTTCCATTTCTTTGTTTCTACCTCATTTTTTTCATATGTGTTCTATAGTTTTAAGACTACAGTCTTTTACCTCTTTGGCTAGGTTTATCCCTAGGTATCCTATGGTTTTTGATACAATTGTAAATGGGATCAATTCCTTGATTTCTCTTACTGTTGCTTCATTATTGGTATATAGAAATGCAACACACCTCTGTGCATTGATTTTATATCTGGCAAATCTGCTAACTTCCTGTATCAGTTCTAGCAACATTTTGGTGGAGTCTTTTGGGTTTTCTACATAGAATATCTTGTCATCTTTGAAGAGTGCAATTTTGGCGGCTTTGATGATTTAGATGCATTTTATTCATTTTAGTTGCTGATTGCAGAGGCTAGGACTTCCAGTACTATGTCAAACAGCAGTGGTGGGATAGGATGTCCCTGTATTGTTCCTGACCTTATGGGAAAAGCTCTCAGTTTTTCCTTTTGTGTATGGCTTTTATGATGTTGAGCTATGTGGCCTCCACCCCTACTTTATGGAGGGTTTTTATCAAGAAAGGATGCTGTATTTTGTCAAATACATGTTCTACATCTATTGAGAGGATCATTTGGTTGCTATTCTTTCTTATATTGATGTGGTTTATCACTTTGATTTTTAGGTGATATTGAATAACCCTGTCATTCTGAAATATAGACCATCTATCCTTTTTATTATCATTATGTTATGTTAGTCACCATACAGTTTGTCATTAGTTTCTGATGTAGTGTTCCAAGATTCATTGTTTATGTATAACACCCAGTGCTCCATGCAATAGGTGCCCTCCTTAATACCCATCACTGGGCCAACATACCCCCACCCCACCCTCTCCTCTGAAACCCTGTTTGTTCCATGGAAACCACAGTCTCTCATGGTCTGTCTCCCCCTCCGATTCTAGCCCCCCTTCATTTTTCCCTTCCTTCTCATAATGTCTTCCATACTATTCTTTATGCTCCTTAAGTAAGGAAAGCTTATAATAATTGACTTTCTCTGCTTGGCTTATTTCACTTAGCATAATCTCCTCCAGTCCCATCCATGTTCATGCAAAAATTGGGTATTCATCATTTCTGATCATTGAGTAATGTTCCACTGTATATATAGACCACATCTTCTTCATTCATCTGTTGAAGGGCATCTTGGAGCTTTCCACAGTTTGGCTATTATGGATATTGCTGCTATAAGTATCTGGGTACATGTGGCCCTTCTTTTCACTAGACCTGTATCTGTGGGGTAAATACCCAGTAGTTCAATTGCTGCATCATAGGGTAGCTCTATTTGCAATTTTTGAGGAATCTCCACACTGTTTCCCAAAGTGGCTGCACCAACTTTCATTCCCACCAGTAGTGTAAAAGAGGGTTCCCCTTTCTCCACAGCCTCTCCAATATTTGTTATTTCCTGCCTTGTTAATCTTTGCCATTCTAACTAGCATAAGGTGTTATTGCAATGTAGTTTTGACTTGAATTTCCTTGGTGGCCAATGATGAAGAACATTTCTTCATGTGTCTGTTATCCATTAGTATGTCTTCATTGGAGAAGTGTCTGCTCATGTCTTCCGCCCATATTTTGACTTACTTGTTTTATGGGTGTTGAGTTTAAGAAGTTCTTTATAGATCTTGGATATCGGACCTTTGTGTGTAGTTTCATTTGCAAATATCTTCTCCTATTCCATAAGGTGCTTCTTTGTTTTGATAACTGTTTCCTTTGCTGTGTAGAAGCTTTTGATCTTGATGAAGTCCCAGAAGTTCATTTTCACTTTTTTTTTTCTTTTGTCTTTGGAGATGTGTCTTGAAAGAAGTTGCTGTGGCTGATGTCGAAGAGATTACTGCCTATGTTCTCCTCTAGGATTTTGATGGATTCCTGTCTCACACTGAGGTCTTTCATCCATTTTGAGTTTATCTTTGTGTATGGTGTAAGAGAATGGTCAAGTTTCATTCTTCTGTACATAGCCGTCCAGTTTACCAGCACCATTTATTGAAGAGACTGTCTTTTTTTCCACGGGATTTTTTTTCTGCTTTGTTGAATATTATTTGACCATAGAGTTGAGGGTCCATATATGTGCTCTATACTCTGTTCCATTAGTTTATGTGTCTGTTTTTGTGCCAGTACCATGCTACCTTGGTGATCACAACATTGTAATTAAGCTTGAAAACAGGCAATATGATGCCACCAGCTTTGTTTTTCTTTCTCAACATTTCCTTGGTGATTCAGGGTCATTTCTGGTTCCATAGAAATTTTGGATTTTTTTTCCAGCACTTTGAAAAATGTCATTTGGTATTTTGATTGGGATGATGTTGAAAGTATATATTGCTCTGGGCAGCATAGACATTTTAACAATGTTTTTTTTCTTCTGATCTATGATCATGGAATGTTTCCCCATCTTTTTGTGTCTTCTTCAATTTCTTTCATGAGTGTTCTATACTTCCTCGAGTATAGATCATTTACCTCTTCGTTTGGGTTTATTCTAAGCTGTCTTATACCTTTTGGTGCTGTTGTCAATGGAATCAATTCTCTAATTTCCCTTTCTACAGTTTCATTGTTAGTGTATAAGAAAGCAAATGATTTCTGTGCATTGATTTTGTATCCTGCCACATTACTGAATGACTATATGAGGTCTAGTAATTTGGGGATGGAGTGTTTTGGGTTTTCCAGATAAAGTATCATGTCACCTGTGAAGAGAGAGAGTTTGAATTCTTTTTTACCAATTTGAATACCTTCTGTTTCTTTCTGTTGTCTGAATGTTGCTAGGACTTCTTGTACTATGTTGAACAATAGGGACAAGGGTAAATACCTTTTGTCTTTGTGAATATTCCTTTTAATATACTCTTGGATTCCATTAGCTAGGATCTCATTGAGAATTTTTGCATCAAGTTTTATCAGGGATATTGGTCTATAATTCTTCTTTTAAGTGGAGCCTTTGGTTTGGGGATCAAGGTAATGCAGGCTTCATAGAATAAGTTTGGAAGTTTTCCTTCCATTTTGATTTTTTGGGACAAGTTGAGAATAATAGATATTAACTCTTCTTTAAGGGTTTGTTAGGGTTCCCCCTTGAAAGTCATCAGGCTCTGGACTCTCCTTTGTTGGAAGATTTTTTTTTTTTAATTCAATTTCTGTTATGTGTTTGTTCAGATTTTCTATTTCTTCCTGATTCAGTTTTTGTAGTTTATATGTTTCTAGGAATTTATTGATTTCTTCCAGATTGTGTAATTTGTTCACAAACAACTGCTAATAATATTCTCTTATAATTATATTTTTGTGGCATTGTTTGTGATGTCTCCTCTTTCGTTCATGCTTTTATTTATTTCAATACTTTGTCTTTTCATTTTGATAAGCCTAGCTAGAGGTTTATCAGTCTTGTTAATTCTTTCAAAGAACCAGCTCCTAGTTTTCTTGGTATGCTCTACTGTTTTATTGATTTGTGTATCATTGATTTCTGTTCTAATCTTTATTATTTCCCTTCTCCTGCTGACATTAGGCTTTATTTGCTATTCTTTTTCAAACTCCTTTAGGTGTAATGTTACATTGCATATTTGAGACTTTTCTTGCTTCTTGAGAAGGGCCTGTATTGCCATATACTCCCCAATTAAGAGTGCCTTTGCTGCATCCCTGAGGTTCTGAAATGTCGTGTTTTCATTTTCAGTTTCTTCCATTTTTTTTTTTTTTTATTCTTCCTTAATTTCCTTGTTAACCCACTTGTTCTTTAGCAGGGTGATCTTTAACCTCCATGTATTTGTGGTTGTTCCAAACATTTTCTTGTGGTTGACTTCAAATTTCATAGCACTCTGGTCTGAAAATATGTGTAGTATGATCTCAGTCTTTTTGTAGAGGTTGAAGCCTAATTTGTGACCTTGTAGTTGATCTATTCTGGAGAATATTCCTTGCGCACTCGAAAAGAGTGTATATCCTGCTGCTTTTGGATGAAATGCTCTGAATCTGTTAAGTCCATCTGGTTCAGTGTATCATTCAAGCTTGTTTCCTTGTTGATCTTCTGCATAGATGATCTGTCCATTGATGTGAGTAGGGTGCTAAAGTCCCTTACTATTACTGTATCATTATCAATCAGTTTCTTCAAGTTATTTTTTTATTAATTGATTTATATATTTGGCTGCTCCCAAGTTAGCAGCATAAATATTTAAAACTGTTGGATATTCTTGCTGAGTGGACCCCTTTACTATTATATAGTGCCCTTTTTCATCTCTCATTATGGTGTTTGTTTGAAAATCTAGTTTGTCTGGTATAAGTATGGCTACTCCAGCTTTCTTTTGGTGTTCATTAGCATGATAAATGATTCTCTACCCCCTCACTTTCAAACTGGAGGTGTCTTTGTGTCTAAAATGAGTCTCTGGTAAGTGGCATATCAATGGGTCTTGAAGATTTTGTTTTTGTTTTTGTTTTAATTCATTCTGATACCTTATGCCCTTTGGAGCATTTATTCCACTTGCATTCAGAATAATTATTGACATATATGAGCTTAGTGCCAGTATATTACCTGTAAAGTCTCTGTTTCTGTCTAGACTGTGTTGCTTTTGGTCTCTGTTTCTCAGTCAAATGGTCCCCTTTAATTTTATTGCAGAACTGGTTTAGTGTTCATGAACTTATTTAGTATTTACTTATCTGAGAAACTATATCTCTTCTTCTATATTGAATGACAGACTTGCTGGATAAATAATTCTTTGCTGCATATTTTTCCTTGTAGCATGTTGAATATTTCCTTCCACTCCCTTCTGGACTGCCAAGTTTCAAGGGACAGGTCTGCTGCTACCTTATGTGTCTACACTTGTAGGTTAAGGACTTTTTTTTTCTCTCATGACATCAAATAATAAAGATGTAATATATGTTAGCTAACACAACAAATAATTTTAAAAAAATCTTTTCCCTAGCTGCTTTCAGAATTTACTTTTACCCTCATATTTTACAAGTTTCACTGTGTTATGTCTTGGTGTTGACTTGTTTTTATTGATTTTGAGGTAAGTTCTCTATGCTTCTTGGATTTGAATGCATATTTCCTTCCCCAGATTTGGGAAGTTCTCAGTTATAATTTGTGTCAAATAAACCTTATGCCCATTTTTCTCCTCTCTTCTTCTTCTGGGGCTCCTATGATATGGATATTATGTTCCTTTATGGACTCACTGAGTTCCCTAAGGCCACATGCATGATCTAGTAATTTTCTTTCCCTCTTATTTTCAGCTTCATTATTTTCCATAATTTCATCTAGCTATTTATTTATCTATGTATATCACCAAATATCCCTTCTGTTTCTTCAGTTCTTGTTGTGATTGTATCCAGTTTTTCATCTCAGTTGTAGCAATTTTTATGGCAAACTGACTAATTTTAATTCTTTTATATCTGTAGCAAGGGTTTCTCTGGTGTCTTCTGTGCTTTTTCAAGTTCAGCTAGTAGTCTTATGACTGCTGCTTTAAATTATTTTTCAGATATATTGCTTTTATCTGCTTTGAGAAAGTCCTTAGCTGTGATTTCTTCCCAACCTTTCTTTTAGGGAGAATTTCCTCCATCTTTTCATTTTGGGTAAGCTTCTGTCTTTTGCATGTTTTATAAGTGTGTTATCTTTCCTACACCTGAGAGTAATGCCATATTTAAAAAGGGTCATGCACTGTCCAGGGCCTGACACTTTAGGAAGTGTTTTTCATGTCTGCTATATGTACTTTGTTGTTGAGTTTTGTCTGCTCTTTCCCACTGGTCCAACCCTGTAGAGTTCCTCCTTACTTGTGGTGGGGAGTGTTTGGACCTTTAACTAGGAAAAAGGGGGGGGGGAATCTGATTTAAAAAAGAAAAAAATAATAACAGGAATAAGAACAAATAAAAACAATCAGAAACCTATAAGCCTGATTCTTAAGGAAGGAAAGAAAGAAAGAAGAGAAAAGCAATTCTGATCCCATGCCCCCCCAAAGAGAAAAGGAAGGAAAACGAAACAAACAAAAAAAAAAACCAAAAAAACAAAACAAAACAAAACAACAACAACAACAAAAACTATGAGCCTGATTCTAAAGAATAGAAAAAAAACTAAGAAGTAAACCCTGGTCCTATGATCACCAGAATTGCTGCTAACACTTTGAAGCACCCTATGATCAGTAGACCTTGTGCATGTGGGGTGCTGCCTATGCTGGTCTTCTAGAGGAAAGGCTCCATGCACTGGCTCAGAATCAAACATGTCCCAGTACATATGCAGTCGCTAGGCACAGGGGGGCAGGTTTTGGTATGAGAAGGTCTCACCTCCTCTTAGGGACACTGTGTTGCACTCTGAAGTCTGACTCTATTTTTTGTTTGTTTGTTTGTTTTTGTTTTTTAAGATTTTATTTATTTATTTGACAGAGAGAGATCGCAGGTAGGCAGAGAGAGAGAGAGGAGGAAGCAGGCTCCCTGTGGAGCAGAGAGCCAGATGCAGGGCTTGATCCCAGGACCCTGGGATCATGACCTGAGCTGAAGGCAGAGGCTTTAACCCACTGAGCCACCCAGGTACCCCTGAATCTATTGTTTTTGAGAGGAAAAATGGCTCCACCCCACTCTTTTGTCCCTATCAGGAAGACCTTACAAAGTAGCAGGGACCCTCAGCCCACCCAACACCACAGTTCTTCATTTTATCTTTGCTGTTTGATGAATTCAAAATTTCAAATCTTAGAGAACCTGGCACTGCTTGGGCCTATCCCCATCCTTTAGCATGGAGCCTCACCCTGCTGTATCTGGTGTCCTTTATCCCAGAAAAACAGTCCCTTGCCTGTGCAGTGCATGGAATCTATACTGTAGCACAATGAAATGCAGCAACCAGGTTAGCCACCCTCTGAATGTGCCTTCCCCTACTGATGAAAGGCCCTTTGCTGGCACCTGAAGTATCTTTTGTCCTTAGAGAGGCAAAATACCCTCTTCCAAATGTACTCCAAGAAGGGGAACATTCTCTCCCAGTGTGACCCAGGATATTCCTACACCACATTATATGCTCCTAGGCTAGCTCCCTTCTCCCCAGGAGTGCATGTCATAGTTGCACTCTGGTGAAAGTCATGTTTTTCCAAAACCTCAGAGTTTGAGTTCCATACACTATTTGAAAAATCCTGCAACACTCACTACCCCTCACTCTCCAGTCCTTGGTCCAAAGAGGTTTTCTTCTTGTGTGAACCTGATGCTACATTCTTTCAACCCTCTCTCTTTCTCTCTTTTTTCTCTCTCCATGGAAATTATTCCCTCCTTTCTACAGCACCACAGTTTTTCTCTCCTCAAATTTACTTCCATGCACTTGGCACTTGCCAGGTTATCTCTCTCCAAACATGGGTATCCTCTCCCATTCATCAGGCTAATTTCATGGATGTTATAAGTGATATGACCTCAGTACAGCTGTCTTCAAGGAATGAGGAAAAGCCCAGTGTCCCCTTACTTCTCTGCCATGTTAACTGCTCTCCCCTCTTCTTTGTTTCTTATAGATTTCTTGCTGTTGTTGTTGTTGTTCATGGTCTATTTTATATGGCATCAATACAGACACCCCAGGGCTCTTTTTGTTACTATTTGCAAGGAATATGTTTTTCATCCTTTTACTTTCAATCATTTGTGTCTTTGAATCTTGTACGCAGCATATGGGTGGGTCATGCATGTATATTTTTGTTGTTATTTATCCAGTCTGCCAATCTCTACCTTTGGAGCCTTTAGAACATTGACATTAAGAGAAATACTTAAAAGAGAGAGAGAGAGACAGAGAAAGAGAGAGAGATTGTTAAGGGAGTACTTCTTACATCTTGTTATTTGTCTTATGTATGGTTTATACCATTTTTGTCCCTCATTTCCTACATTATTACCATTTTTTCTAGTTGATTTTCTTTGCAGTGAGTTTTATTAATTTCCTTTTCATTCCTTTTATATATATTTTAGTTGTTTTCTTTGTGTTACCATGCAGATTCCCTTTAATATCCTAAATTTCAACAATGTAGTTTGAATTGAGATCAAGCTAACTTTAATAGCATACAAAACCTCTAATTTATACAGCTTTGTCTCATTTCTCTTTATGTTATTATTTTCACTTTTTTATATTTTATTTATTTATTTGGCAGAGAGAGAAGTAGATCACAAGTGGGCAGAGAGGCAAGCAGGGGGTGGGGAGCAGGCTCCCCACTGAGCAGAGAGCCCAATGCCAGCCTTGATCCCAGGACCCTGAGATCATGACCTGAGCCAAAGGCAGAGGCTTAACCCATTGAGCTACCCAGGTGCCCTTCACTTTTGTCTTAACTATGTGCCAATATCATATATTTATAACTATTGCATTTTCTTTTAAATAGTATGGGAAATAAAAGGTGGAGTGGAAAACTTAAAATGCAGTAATTATGCCTTTTATATTTGTTCATGTATTTACGTTTACCAAAGATATTTATCACTCTGTATGGCTTTAAGTGACTATCCAACATCCTTTCATTTTTTTTCTTAAAGATTTTATTTATTTATTTGACAGAGAGAAAGAGAGATCTCAAGTAGGCAGAGAGGCAGGCATAGAGAGAGAGGGAAGCAGGCTCCCCACTGAGCAGAGAGCCCAATGCGGGGCTTGATCCCAAGACCCTGAGATCCTAAGTGGAAGACAGAGGCTTAATCCACTGAGTCACCCAGGAGCCCCCAGCACCCTTTAATTCTAACCTAAAGAATTACCTTTAGCATTTCTTGCAGTACAGGTCTGTTAATATTAAACTGCCTCAGCTTTTGCTTATCTAGATATGTTTTAATTTCTCCTTCATTTTTGAAGAATTTTTTTTTTCCTGAATAAAGAATAATATGTTAGCAGTCTTTTTCTTTCGATACTTAAATATGTCATCTTATTGCCTTCCAGGCTCCATATTTTTTTTTAGGAAAAATATGATCTCTTGTACTTGACAAGTTGTTTCTCTATTATTATGTCAAGGTTTATTCTTTGTCTTTGGCAATGTATATCTTATTTTTAATATGTCTTATTATGGGTCTCTGAATTTTCCTATTAAAGTTCATTGAGAATTATGGATGTGTTTATTAATGTCTTTATTAATGTCTTTCATCACATTTTGTAAAATTTTAGCCATTATTTCTTCAAATATGGTTTCTGCTTGTTTATTTCTCTCCTTTCCTTCTGGGAATCCCCATTGTTTGTTACTCCCCTTTTTGGTGTCTCTTAGTTTTTGTTTACTCTTTTCAGTCATTTTTTTTTTCTGTTCCTCAGACTTCATAATTTCAACTGTCCTCAAGTTTGCTTATTCATTTTTCTACCTGCTGAGAGATGCTGTTGAACACTTATAATGAATCCTTATTCCAATTGGTTTATTTTCAGATCCAGGATTTCTGTTTGGTTTCTTTTTTATAATTTTTATGTTACCATTTTCTTTAAACACTTATTTCTAATTTCCTTATTTCATGGTTTTTTAATATATTTAAGATATTAGTCTTCTAGTCTTTGTCTAATAAGTCCAATGTCTGGACTTCCTCAGAAACACTTTCTATCAATTTTATTTCTTTAAATGAGCCATACATCCCTATTTCTTTATATGCTTTGTCACCTTTTTGTTCAAAACTAACCATTTTTTTTATTATAATGTGGTGTTAATCAGTTTTTTTTCCTTCTTCACATTTAGTTTATTTTTTTTAATGAATTTATTGAAAGTTTATTGGGTCACTTATTTAGGTGTTTTTCCAAACTTTTTTCAGACACTGTATTCGTTGCCATATGTTGTCATGTAACCTGTGTTCATTTAGATCATGGTTAGTCAATATTCGTATTTTATTTATTTATTTATTTATTTATTTATTTATTTAAGAAGGAGTGCATACAGGGAGGAGGGGCAGGGGGAGAGGGAGAAGCAGACTCCCTGCTGAGCATGGATTCCTATGTAGGGCTGGATCCCAGGAGTCCAAGATCATGACCTGAGCTGAAGGCAGAAACTTAGCCGACTTAGCCACCCAGATGCCCCAATAATATTATGATAGTGATTTCCTTGAGCATTAGAAGTTAATCAAAATAAACAAAAAAATAAACAAAAACACACTTTTCCCAGTCTTTGCAGATTGGGTTTGTGCTGAAGCATTCCTTAAGCCAAAATTGCACTTAGCCTGTGGATCAGCCCGATGTGGAAGCTTTGGGTCTTCTCCTTTTATAAGCATTTCTCATGCCCTAGGAATGCATGTGCCTTTCTAAATTCCCCCATATATATGGGTGCTTCTAAATGTTTTCTTTTCTTTTTTTTGAGTTTACAGAATAACTTTATTTATTTTTTTTTTATTTTCAGCATAACGGTATTCATTATTTTTACACCACACCCAGTGCTCCATGCAATCCGTGCCCTCTCTAATACCCATCACCTGGTTCCCCCAATCTCCCACCCGCTGCCACTTCAAACCCCTCAGATTGTTTATCAGAGTCCATAGTCTCTCATGGTTGACCTCCCCTTCCAATTTCCCCCAACTCCCTTCTCCTCTCTAACTCCCCTTGTCCTCCATGCTACTTGTTTTATCCACAAATAAGTGAATGTTTTCATTCACTTATTAATTTGTCCCACATTTATTTCATCTTTCTAAGCCTTCCAAGGTTAGGATGTCTATTGTGTTTATTTGCTTATAATTTCTTGCCCCAGGTATCTGTTGTTTGTTAGTTTGCTTTGCAAACTTTTTCTTTAAAAAATGCCTACCCCTTTCCCAGTTTGAATTCTGAATTGAATGAAACAGAGGTGAACACTTTGTACCAGTCTTTCAGGTAGCCAACATACAGGTTAGAACAGTCATACACAATAATTTTGAATAAGTTTTGCTCAATTCACTCTGGAACTAGGGATGAAGTCCTCCCACTAGGAACACAGGCTGTTGCCACTTTAAGATTGCCTCCACTTTAGGACTGGTGCTGCTCAGGAGAGGGGTGTAGTAAAGGCAAACAAAAATGGCATAAAATTTTCCTTTCATTTTCAAGTCGTCTTTTACTTGGTTCAGCATTTGCTTAATTGCTGTAAGCCTTTGTTTCCCAGAGTCCTGAAATATGATTGCGACAATTTCTGCATACTTTTTGTAAAGAATTATTCATTTATTTGAGAGAGAGAGAGAGAGGGAGAGAGAGAGAGAACACGGGCCAGGGGAGGGGCAGAGGGAGAGGGAGAGGAACCCTCAGGCAGACACTCTGCTGAGCATGGAGCCAGAAGTGGGGCTCAGTTCTGGGACCTTGAGATCATGACCTGAACTGAAATAAGGAGCTGAATTCTCAACTGACTGAGCCACCCAAGTGTCCCTCTGCCTGTTTTTCTGTGTTACTATGAGGAAATGAAAGCTTGGAGCTGCCACCTTTTCCATTTTCCTGATGTCCTTCCATTTTTAATATATTGAATTCAGCATTTCTCTGGGTGTTCCTGTGTTCCAGAAAATCACAGTATAAATAAAATTAAAGCATTTTTAAATACAAAATAAGTATAAAGAAAAAAACCAGGTAGTTTTCTTGGAGGCAGGCCTAAGGGAGGCAAACCTCACTTTATCCATATTCCATTAGCTAGAAATTAGGTACATGGATCCACCTAACTACAGTGGGGTTAGAGCATGTTGGCTAGTGGTATTCTCAGGAAGAAAGGAGACTTAGTTTGGCAATCACCCTACTTCTGCCATAATTAGCAAATAGTTAATATCCCTTAATAATTAGAGTTGTATTTTTGAAAGAGCTATGATATATCAGGCAGGTACCTTACACCTAAGTTAGAATGTCAGAGCTGGATGAGTATTTAGAGACTATCTACTTCAGCCTCTTCAAATGTTGGGGCTTCTGATCTTTAGAAACAGAGAGGGACTGGCTAGAGTCACACTGAGTCAATATTAGACCCAAGGCAAGAACCAGCTAGATCAATCATCTCTCCTCTATATCATTGGCATTCCAACATTTTTTAACCATTACCAAGAGTAAGGAATACATTTTTTGTCACATTCTAACACATACTTGCATATATTTTATATAAAAGTTTTGTAAGATGATATTGAGGTATTGGTAGTGATTACAGCTGTTTGTCAAATATTTCCACCTCCTTACCCTCTAGAACATTGTGGAATTGCACTTTCTTTTACTTGTGTAGTTACTAATGGTCAGATGGTATGTGTGGTCAAAGACATGCAAGCAAAGTGAAATGGATCATTTCTGGAAGAAAATAAGAGCCAGTGGCAATTCACAATGTTCTCTTTTCCCTGATGTTCCAATCATGGCAATACAAAGATAAACCTCTGTTACCTTGTGTAGCCCAATAAGAATAATGTAAAGCATAGCTCCTACTACACCTCTGGTAGGCTAATAGGGTGATTGAGAAATAAACTTTGGTTCTTTCAAGGCATTGAGATTTGGAATTTGCTTTTTGCCAATGTCAGGTTTGTCCATCAAACCCAGAGAATGGCGAATGAAAAGATTTCTCCAGACACCTTAGTAGGAGAAAGAAGAGGCCTGAGGACAAGACTCTCTAGTGGCAAAAGACCTTGTGCCAAGCTTTGTCCTCACTTTTATTGGGATCTTAGCAATATATGAGGTGCAAGTGCAAAGTGAGGAAGAAAGTTGTAACTTTAATGGTCAGGATATTAATATATGGGGCAGTGTGTGATAAGCGCAAGAAGGCAAGGAGTCTGTGAAGTATGTGACAACAACAGGTGCCTTTTTTTTTTTTTCTTCAGAACTTAAACATTTACTCCCTAGATTAGAATCTTGAGCCTCAGTAAGAATTTGGCCATTTTCAGCCAAGAAACTTCAAAGGATGCCGGTGTTCTGGGCACTCCTCCTTTGCTTTTCAATTAGTCTCATCCAGGGAGGCATATACAAGTCAGATTTTATCTATACAGGCACTGTAAATTCCCACATGCCATATTATAACCTAGCCTATGTTGACTGATATTTAGCATTAGCATATGTACACTGATATTTTTATCATTATTTTGTTTTGTTTTTCAATTTTAATGCTGATCTCAAACTAGTAAACTGATTTTGTGATTCATAAACGTATTTCAACTTGCAGTCTGTAAAGCACGACTGTATACGATGTCCATTTGTCCCATAGCTGATCCTCTCTCTAAGTTTCTATAGAGCTGTGTTAGTGATTCCCATCTCTCTGCAGGATTGTGGCTATGGAGGCGGTGGAGATGCATACTGCACAGCTTGCCCTTCCCGCAGATTCAAAAACAGCTGGGGCCACCATAGATGTCAGACTTGCATCACCTGTGCTGTCATTAATCGCATCCAGAAGGCCAACTGCACAGCTACCTCTAATGCTGTCTGTGGAGACTGTCTGCCTAGGTGAGCCTGCTCTGGAGACCAAAATTTTTATGGACCTTTTATATTCCTTGGAGGTCTTTTTAATCCTTACCTTTCAAAGTCTAGTTGAAATATTCTAACTCATCATATCATAATGAGCTCAAAGTCCCATGAGAGAGAAGCAGTGTCTTCCCATGACACCCTTACAATGTGCCTAGCACATGGTCAGCCACAGATGAATACTTAACAATTTTTTCATCATGCTGGCATGCTTAAGCCAAGGCCCAAGATTCAAGGTAAATCTCACTGTAGACCTAAAAGAGATCACAAAGCAGTTGATTCCAAAGCAGTGTTACCCTCTCTTATAAGATTAATTCTGCTTCTTAGCTATTGGTTCTGGTGAATGAGGGAGGAGGTAGAACATGTGGGACTCTGATTCAGAATCAGATATTGAGGCAGAGCATTCATAAGGGTTGGAGGTGGGTACCAGCTTCCAGGAGGGCAAGACTTTTAGAAGTTGCTTATGGTCTCAGTAAGGACCAGCCTACATGCATTGTTTATTTTATTACTTTGCCATTCCTTATTGCTCTGACCATAAGTTCTACTGAAAGACATGCATTGGAGGACTGCAGGACCAAGAGTGCATTCCATGCACAAAGCAGACACCCACCTCTGAGGTTCAGTGTGTGTATCAGTTCTCTTCTCCTGTTTTCCTCCAACCCATTGGGGTGGTAGTAACATAGGGTAGTAAGGACTTCCCTACCCCTTTGTACTCCTTCCTGTAGAGCAGATTGGCAAGGGAAGCAGTTAGATTTGAATTCTTATTTTATAATGCAGTGTCTGCATAACCCTCTTTACATCTTCTGAAAAGAATGTAAGTCATGATAATCACCATTCTTCATACCTTATGGGATGGCTGTCTAGGTCTAATGAATTAATAAATTTAGAAAGCACTTTATAAATTATACTATTTGTACACTTACAGATGATAATGATGATGTAATATGAGGTTTAAAAGAGTCTCTATTGCTTAGGAATAGAAAAGCCTGAATGAAGTACTACAATCTAGTCTATGCCCATACCACCATCCATTTTTCTATCTATAATTTTTCTCTATTTATCATATATATATAGATAGATAAATAGATAGATAGATATACTCACTCCTTACAATTATTGATATGTTTATATTATGAAATATTTCAAATATGTAGATGCTGCCCAGAGCAATCTATACTTTCAATGCTATCTTGATCAAAATACCACTGGCATTTTTCAAAATGCTGGAACAAACAATTCTAAAATTTGTATATAGAAATATTTAAAATGAAAAAATATATATAAAATATATATATATAAATATATATATATAAATATATATATATACTTATATATATATTTATATATATATATATTTATATATATATTTATATATATATATATATATAAATATAAATTTATATATATATAAATCATTAGTTGCTGGTACCTGGGTGGCTCAGTTGGTTAAACAGGTCACGATCCCGGAGTCCTGGGATAGAGTCCCATGTCAGGCTCCCTGCTCAGCAGGGAGTCTGCTTCTCCCTCTGCAACTACCTTCTGCTCATGCTTTCTCTCTCTCTCTCTCCCAAAAATAAGTAAATAAAATATTAAAAAAGGTTAATTGCACAATATCAAAAATTAATAACTTTTAACATTTTGTGTATTTATTTTAGGTTTTCTTAAAAAGAACAAAGATTCCACAGATTTAATAGAATTTTTTTTTCTAAAGATTTTATTTTTTTATCTGAGAGAGAGAGAGAGAGAGCATTAAGGAGGGGCAGAGGGAGAGGGAGAAGCAGACTCCCCTCTGAGAAGGGAGCCTGATGCAGGGCTCAATCCCAAGATTGAATCTTGGATTCAATTGAATCTGCTGAAGGCAGATACTTAACTGACTGAGCCACCCAGGCATCCCTATAGAATTTCCTTTTAGATCCTCTCTGAATTTCATTCTCTCCCTATTTCCCCAGAGGCAACCTCTGTCATAAAATTGTATGCATCCTTTTGGTAGGCTATGCAACAGTAACAAACCCCTAACTTAATACAAAAGTTTATTTTTCACTATATAAAGACATTCCTCCATCTTGTGACTATACCATCTAGACCCCGTGGCTCCTAAGTTGATGGAACAGGGAAGATATGGAAGAAACATAGTGGTTCTTAATTACTTCAATCTGCAAGGGACACACATTGCTTTCACTCATGGTCTATTGGCCAGAAGTACTCTGATGGCCTAACTACAAAGTCTCTAGGAAATACAGGGAAGCATGTGGATAATTGGTGAGCACTATGATTCTGCCAAACCCTCCACCCATGTTTTAATACTTGTATTTTTGTTACATAATTTCATATTTGATATTTTATATAAATTATTTCAAGTTATATCCTCACTTTCCCCAATTTTCTTTTTCCCTTCTGGATTATTTATATTGATCCATACAGGTCTTTTATTTTAAATTATATAATAATATTATGTCATTACATGATTTATTTATCCTGTACTCTACTGATGAACATTTTAATTTGTTTCTAGTTTTCTAGGTTATATAACTAGATATGACATGGAAAGACCATAAATATGTTTGTGTTTAAATAATTGTATTAACTTATACTTTACCAACAGTATGTGCAAGTTCTTCTATTTCATTCTTTATATTTTTGCCTTCTCTATGAATAATTAAAACCAGCTTAGCAGCCCTAACTGGGGGAGGTCCTAGGAAGAGGACAATAGCTTACAGAAGTTCAGGCCCAATGTCAGGGTGACTATTAACTGCCCATAGTGACTGACTTCCCCCATTTTCTTATCTCACATTTTCTTATCCTTCCAGTTGAGCTTAGTGAAAGCAGATATACCCACAGTGCCCCCTCAGGAGGCCACACTTGTTGCATTGATGAGCAGTCTGCTTGTGGTGTTTTCCCTGGCCTTCCTGGGGCTCTTCTTCTTCTACTGCAAGCAGTTCTTCAACAGACATTGCCAGCATGGTAAGGGTAGCTACTTCACATATCACATGAATCAGGAGCAAGGTTCTGATTAGCAGAAGAAAGGAATTTTCTGGGGTTGAGAGTTAATGGGCCTTCTCTACAGTGCTGAAAACCTCAGGGGTGGACTATCTGTGGGTGGCAATAGAAAGCATGGGACTTCAGAAACTACTGAGACCAACCCTGCAAGTTTATGGAACTTAATTCATTAAGGTAAAGGGATTCATAAAGGAACACAGCATCATGAGAAAACCCTCGGGGGAGTATTGTGGATATCTAGGTTCTAAATCAACCTATGCATTACTATGCAACTTTGGGCACATTGTCTAGCTTCTTTGGGCCTTTTCATCCCTAATCTTTAAAATGAGAGTTGGTGTTGCATTAGTTGGTTTCTAAGTTCTTTTCCAATTCTTCATTCCTACTTATAGGTATAGATTCTGGAGCTTATCAGGAATAGAGGATGAATGGCTGGTTTTGAGACATGACTGTAATAAAAGTGGGTGAGGTCTTGGGCAACTGTTAACAGAAGAGTTGTATCTCAAATGTGGTAACTGAGAATCCAGTTTCCAGAGGAGCTGGTGGACACAGACATTTACTCCCAGACAATACTGACACCCAAAGAGGTCTGGCCCAGCCCATAGGAGATTTCCATGGAAATTGCCAATGGAAGGTCATAAAGTCAGGAGTACCATTGTGATCTGCTCTAAGCACAGCTCTAGCCATTATCCAAAAATGTAGGACAGAAAGTCCAGGTCAATGAAGGCAAAGATAGGAAGAGATGGGATGATGGGCTGGCCAGGAATAGGCAAAGGGTTAGAACAAGAGCCCAGAGTATTAAGGTTCTGTGCAGCTTTTGTGTCATTGAGAGGACTGAGAGCTAGGCAGAGACACCTAAACAGGAATCCAGGCTAATGAATAGAGTTTGTTTAGTAAGAAATGAGGAGAATAAACTTTCTTAGTTATACTGGTGCTTAGATTCCTCCTCAGCCCACCAGATACTGGGCCCAAAACAGTATCACTTTTTTAACTTCTCTCTATGTGGGAAGATCTCTTTATATAGATCTCCTTGGGTAAGTTTGGTTTTAGGACATGCCAGATAATCTATAGAAGGCCTAGCATATAGGTTTGGCTTAAGCAATGGTGAATCTAGCATTTCTTGGACTGCAAGGATGCAAAGGGAACACTGTTACCCCTTTATCACCCCTCTCAAACTCTGTTTCTTTCTCCTCTACTATTTGGTGGATCTTGGAACATTGTGGTTCAGGGTGGACCTTTCTGACTTTGGAGACAGTTTCCCAAATAAGAGATCTGTTGCCCAGTCCCTGGGCATGGGCCTGAAACATAGGCAGTGAAGAGTTTGGGCTCCACACCCCAGAAAGATGAAGATGAGGCAACATCTGAGAGTTGCTTTTGTCCCTCCTTTTGCCTCAGGAAAGGAGAAGTGTGTAACCCTTTTCTGTTCCTCCCCTGTCTTCAGGATAATAATTAAATAGCCTTCTCTGAGGATATGAGGGCAAGTATTTCCCTCAGAGTCTCCACAGGAGAAAGATAAAACTTTATTTATTTATTTATTTATTTATTTTCATTTGGAGAGGGTGTTTATCAGGAGTCACTGACTAATATGCATACTGGAGTCATATAGGAGAAATCATTGTGTGAATTAGATTCTATGTATTACATAACAGAGAGGAGTAGGGACTATGGCAAACTAAAGAGTTAGTTCATTTTTTTGCCTAAAGGCGAATCCGCTACTCAACTCCAAGTGGTTCCTTCGTTCGTTCTTTCTTTCTTTGTCTCTTTCTTCCTTTCTTCCTTTCTTCTTTCTCTTTGTTTTACCATGGAGGAATGTTCAATGTTTTAATATTTTCTGCATTTTCAGAGGAATACATAAATCCAAATTTCTGTATGTTAGTTTTAAGCTCTGATGATGAATTCCAGTAATAAAATACATGTGTACATACTGAATGACTAAATGAATGAATAAATAGATAAACAAACAAACAAATAAAACAACCACAATGCAGAGAGTCAAACAAATACACACCCCATGGACTCTCAGTTCATAACCTAATGCTGTATTAGACTTATACGTGAAGCATGTACTCCTTTTCTGTCGTTGCCATAACAAATTAACATGAATTTAATGGCTTAAAACACTTATTTATTATCTCACCATTTCCATGGATCAGAAGTTTTGTGGACTTAGCTGGATCTCTACTTAGAGTCTTACAAGGCCAAAATAAATCTGTTCACAGGACTGTGTTCCTTTCAGGAAACTGGAGGAGAGAATCCATTTCCTTGTTCATTCAGAAAAATGGAATAATTCAGTTACATGCATTTATATGAATGAGGTCCCATTTCCATGCTGTCTGTCCATTGAGGGCCATTTCTAGTTTCTAGAGACCACCTGCATTCTTTGGCTTATGACCCTTATTCATTTTCAAAACTAGTAATGATGGGTCAAGTCCTTTTCATGTCTCATCTCTCTGATGCTCTCTCTGATTCTCCTGCTTTTAAGAGCACATAAAATGACATTGGGGCCACCTGTGTAATACAAGACAATATCACTATTTTAAGATCCATAATCTTAGTTACATCTGAAGTATGCCTCTTGACATATGACACAACATAACACATAGGCATAACACTAAGGGATGAAGGTCATGGGAAAAGAGGGTTAAAGTCCTGCTTCCCACAAAGGGTTTCTCATTCTCTGGAGAAATTGACTCTTTTTCCTGATCCACCACTAGGTAGCCTCAATTTGATACCCCAGTGTAAATGTTTTTTCCAAATTGTATTACCTCAGCCTAGTGCTAGGTACTTTGATCTCCAGGGAGGGGAAGGGGAGCACTACTTCCCAGGCCCTGCCCATCTTGTACTCCGGACAAGGTCCTCCACTGAAAGGATCTCGTACCTTTGTGTGATGCAGTGGCTTTCTGCTTCAAGTTGCAGGAGGTTTGCTGCAGTTTGAGGCTGTTGAGGCAGCAGAAGAGGAATCTCTCTTCACCATGCCACCTGGCCAGGAGACCAGTCCTGAGTCTCCCCTGAGTGAAAGCATCTGTGAGACCCAGCCACTTAACCCTATCCTGGATGACGACTGCAGCCCAACTTGTGGCTTCCCCACACAGGAGTCTTTTACCATGGCCTCCTGTGCCTCAGAGAGCCACTCCCACTGGGTCCACACCCCGATCAAATGCACAGAGCTTGATCTACAAAAGTTTTCTAGTTCATCCTCCTATACTGGAGCTGAGACCTTGTGGGGGAACAGAGCTGAAAACTCTGAAGACAGACTGAAATTCAAGATGCCATTTGAAGTCTCTAGCCCTTAGCTCTAGTGAGGTGAGCTGGAAAGGTGGGACAGAAAGACCAGAAACTGGGGACCACCCCCAAGGAATTTTTCTCCGGAATATTGTTGTTCGGTAGGGCTAGGGGTAGAGGAAAAACAAGCTAGAAACACTGGAGGGGCAAAAGTGTCTACACTAATCTTTGGAGTCTGTCAGCTAAACATTACATTTCTGGGCCTACAATGGTCAAGGAAGTAGCCAGGTTGACATGGTGCTGGTCTTTCTATCCTGGTTTTTCACAAGCCCTCTTGACCTCACTGTCTAATATTCATATTCAGTTATCTCCATTCATGTGTAGAAGCACCATGACACAATGGAAAAATAAGTAAGCCTTGCCATCTGGCATCCCTATATTTGAAATCTACCTCTATTCCTTAATAGCTCCGTGAGCCATGTGTATATCTCTTTACCTCTCTGTAAACTATAAAAAGTAGAGAGCACTACTTACTCCATAAGATCATGTGGGAGGTTGAGTAAGAAATGTATGTGCAAGCATCTTTTATAGTGTCTAAGGCATTCAAAATGTTTAAATCTTGTTAATTTTCATTCCTTCTCCAACCCTAGTTCAATTTGTATACCCTTCCAGATTGGCTACACTTATCTGATCTAACACAATTTTGTGGTAAGCAGGTCAGAGTTTGTTAACCTCATTTTATAGAGATAGAAATTGAGACAGAGAGGGAAAGTGATTTGCTCAATGTCACGGAGCAAATCAGTGCTTGAATTAAGCTAGAGCCCAGCTGGGGACTCCATTCCAGAGTTTGTCTAACCATATCAATGTGAATATTCCATAGCAAGTGTTACTTTCTCAGAGGCTTAAGTAATATGAGGTAATATGAAGCAGGAGAGCAGGTAGATTCCTACTTTTCAACTAACCAACTACATTTAAAAACACTTTTTCCATATTTCTGCAGGTAAGATATTGTCTAGGCCCTCTAATGTCTCCCCCTCCCCTATATCTACTTAAGAAAATGTGAACAAAATATAGGTGAAATCTAACACTGCTACCAAACAAGTCAGCTTATTTATCTTCAGGGTTATCTAGTCCAACTTCCCTTCCAAGTCTTCCAATCCATGTTTGAGTTCATTTTGTAATGTCCCCAACAAATGTTTGTATCCCATTTGCTCACATACTTACAGTGTCAGAGAGCTTACTACTGCCCCATGTGTACTGCAACTATAACTGGTAGATTGGAGCTCAATGTAAAGAAAAATCTTCTGTATCCCTATAATATCTACTCATGGGTCCTGGATCTGTTCCTTGGGCCACACAGACCTCATCTGCTTTCTTTGCCTTGTGAAATCCCTGAAGAGGTCTAAAGATAGCCTTTCCTTTCTGGGAGGTACCACTTTGTTTTTCTATGGAGAATGTGGAGCTTAAAACTGAACCCAGTTTCATGAGGAATGGTATCACCTAGATAGAACAGGGTAGAACTATCATCAACCTAGCTAAGTGATATATTTCTACTGTTGAATCTTCAACCATTGACCTAAACTATAAGTGATTTTTGTTTTTTGTTTTGTTTTGTTCTGTTTTGTTTTGTTGGAGACATAAGGAGAGCAGGAGAATAATGAGATTGCTCCACAGATTTTTAAGTTGCTCTGCTCCCTCCCTAGGTCTCTTGGGCTTCAGCAACCTTGCCCAGTCATTCTTTCTGGAATCTCCTGCTTTTTTTCCTATATACAACAGTATCAGGGGCCTGGGATGTGGTATCCACAACAGCCATTACTCTATGAATGGGGATATCCTATCCCATTCCACCAAAGGATTGATTCTTTACCATTTTCCCAAGATTGACCTGCAGCATTTCTTGCTTCCCTATTATAGCTAGCCCAGAGAGCAATATTCTTTGCCATGGAACTACCAGATATGTTCCTAGCTTAGCTTAATTATAGAGAAAAAAAGGAGGGGATGCCAATGAATGAGGTAGAGTTTTAATGTTTGGATGTTTGTCAGGTAGACTTTGAGGAGAGACCTCTCAGGATAATACAGATACTGATATTTCTACCTAGCACTTCAGGGACAAAATCAAACCCTTCCCCCCTTTAACTCCTTCACACTGCCCCCTCTATAACACACACACACACACACACACACACCTTTACACACATCTTGGGGGATGCCTGACACCTTGATTCCCCACTCATCTCCTAGACTTCTGTGGTTGGGACAGGTCTGGAGCTAGCCCATTTGCCAGGGTCTTCCTCCCCACACATAGGTCATTTACCCCTCTTTAGTGAAGACTGAACTCAATATTTTTTGATCTTTTAAATGATATTTCCTAAAGTTCCTTTTATTTGTTTTTATCTTCCTACTTTTGCCTCTGTAGTCCCTTCCTGGTACCTGGTCTAAAATAAGGCCCAAGGCTAAATCTCTAGATCCCAATGACCAAACTCACTTCAGAGCTTTGATCTTTGAAGTGACAGTGAAGCTACTGAGGTCTACAGTGGGGGCACTGTGGACAGAAGGTTCTCACTGAGGCCTGATTTTAGGGGAGCTCAAAGGCTATTGGTGCTTTCTTGGTTTAGAGTAGAACAAAATCGGCTTCTGACCCCTCACCACCAGCTTCACATGCTTCTCATAATAAAGTGGAACTTCAGTCTCCAAGGCTGATGACACAGGACATACGAGAAACTCAGTGTAGAGATCTGAGCGTTGCAGAATGCTTTTAAGTCCCTCTTAGGTCTATAATGGGTCACTTGAGCTGATGCCCACTCCCTCACAGTGGATCAGATTTAAAGAAAAACAGTTCTCAGATGAGTGGAGCAATTATCTTCTTTCTCTGGGAACAGTATATATAGTCCAGAATGTTGGGTGTAACTTAATTTATAAAAACTCAGGTTAGAGATAGGGCAGAGTTATCCTAGGGTGGAAGTGTTGAAATTTACTGCATATACAGGTGCTGTACTTTACAGTTTGCGGTATGTGTTACAACCATTATGTCATAGGATCTCAGATTTTATTTATTGTTTTGACAGAGAGAGCACAAGCAGGGGGAGCAGCAGACTTCCCGCTGAGCAGGGAGGCTGATGCAGGGCTTGATCACAGGACCCTGGTATCTTGACCTGAGCTGAAGGCAGCCACTTAACTGACAGCAACACAGCCACCCCTCATTGGACCTTTATAGAAACCCTGAGATGGGCGATGCAAGGATTATTATCCTCAGTTTGCAGATAAGAAAACTGAGGCCCATAGATGGAAAATGACTAACCTTAAGTTACTTGGTGATGTAGGGGTAAATAGCAAGTCCTCTCCAGTATCTTAAAATTTTAATTTTCTGAAAGACAGTGTTATGGAATAAGGAGATACTGATTTTCTGGCATATCTGTTCCAGAAAACAACGATCTTTGGTAGGAAAAAGGGTAGAGATACAAATAGGGCTTTTATGTGAATGAGGTAATGTTTTTGCCCACATGCCAAACCTATTCTCACCCCTTCCCTACAACTCCACTATACCTACCCTGCAGCCACCCTTGATGTACATTTTCTGCCAGGTCTGATCCTAGTGTAAATTTAAGAGATTTCCCTTTTAGTACTGTCCCTCAAGAGGTCAAAAAGTGAGAAGGGCTGCAAGGTCAGACAAGACACTTTTTACCTGTATTATTTTATTTTGCCTCTGGAATATGAAAAGATTGGCTAAAGGCTGGAGGTAGTAAGAACATCCATTCTATTGCCCCCTCCCCACATTCCACTGTCCAGTTTAAGAGTCTCTGATCTTAGCTTGGACAAATATTTGAGACTTTTCTTTATTCAGAGGTGGGAGGAGTACAATTATTTCATCTTTAAAAGCCTCTTCCAGGTAGATTGCAGATATTGGAGTAAATATGTCAACTATAACTTGATTACTTTATAGTCTATAAAAGTTTATTTTTAAAAAGGTTTATTCACACATTTTGCCCATTTTAAAGGAGGAAATCGAGGCCTAGAAAGACTAATATATTATCCAAAGCAATGCATATTTGGGAAATACAACCTTCCCCACATACCCACTCCCACTCCCAGACCCAAGTGTTGATCCCAAGGCTTAGTGTTTAGTCCAGGGAAGAACAAGTATAGCAGAAACTGTTTTTGGCTATGAAAGGACAGGGAAGGGCACTAGTTCTTTCTCTCCATTAGATACTGCCTAAATAACCCCAAAGGATCACTAAGGAACTTAGGGAAGAGACTTAGGAGATGGATTAAAGCAGCTCATCCCTACTACCAGGAAAAACATCTGACCTAATATTCAGTAAATTGTTGCTGAGTTAACAGTGATATTCCATCGAAAAACAGCACATGACTTCATCTGCATCCAAGATATAGAGGTCTTTTCTTTCTTTTTTTTTTTTCCCCTTTCCTTTCCTTTCCTTTCTTTTTCTTTTTCTTTTTTCTCTATAGTTCTTACCTCCTATGGCCTATAAAGTTTCTTCTGCTTTCCTCTTCTGTCAGGTTTCTCCAGACTCATTGCACTCCCTGGGTCAGCTGGAAGCTCTTAAGACATGATTGAAGAGCAATGTTTCTGCATTGCAGCAGAGAGCAAAGAAAGTGATTTCCCAGGGGATCGATTATCTGGGTCTCACTCTTTATTTGAGGTGGTATAACTCTCCAACTCCAGGAGGGAACAAAGCTAGGTCTTACTGTCTTTGAAACTTACAGAAAATTTCTAAGCCATGTTGACCTTCCTTCTGGGGCCTGACTTTCCTTTTTTTTTTTTTTTTTTTTTAGCTATCAAATTTTTAAAGATTTTATTTTTATTTATATGAGAGAAAGAGAGGGTGCACAAGCAGAGGGAATATCAGGCAGAGGGAGAGGGAGAAGCAGACTCCCTGCTGAGCAAGGAGCCCCATGTGGGGGGTCGCAATCCCAGGACACAGTGATTTTTACCTGAACGGAAGTCAGATGCTTAACTTACTGAGCCACTGAGGCATCCCTGGGGTCTGATTTTTCCAAACTTTCCCCCAGAAAGATACTCTAATTAGCCTGGGGGCAGCTGAGTGGGAGAGGGAAAGGAACCCCATTGTGTTTTTGCTTTAGGTCCTACTTATAAATCCCATGACCAGAGAGGAATAAGCTCCTTGGAGACCGTATTCTTCTTTATTGTCTGGTTATTTTTCTGAATCCTGTAAAGCCAGTTCCCATCCCATAAGTACTTGGTGGTTAATGAAATGAGTTAAGCACCATGAGCACTTCATCACCAGGTTTTAACCCTGGAAAAGGACTGTTCTCTACAGCAAGACCTCTGCTTTCAGGATTTTATTAAAAGCATCTTTGGGGATATTCTATCTATAATCACTGATTAAAGGCTCCTGGGTCAACCCATTGATGAGAGTGCTAAAAGCACCTGAGAAAAAGTAAAATGGCCCATTCTACTGGACTGGGAACCAGAAGCAATTGATTTACAAGGCTGCAAGGCTGCACCACACAGTCTGACATCGCACAGGTATTAGCAAATATGTATGAGCCAAGGTTTTCAGCCATGGCATTTAGATTCTCTGTTCTTTTATTTCTGGGATGGTTTATTTTTCTCACTGGCTTTAATTAGTCTTGTCTACACCTTCTGGTAGGGTAAGAACTAGTACCCAAACAGAAGATGATTCAGCTTGAGCAGGCCTTAGGTGTGTTCAAAGGTCACCATGCACCTGACAGTGGCTCAAGTCCAACACTACTGTTCTATGGGAAAGGTGGTGATTGTAACACAGCAATAATAGCAACAATACAATCATGAAAATGACACAGCCTTTTTCACTATGCCTTCTCTAGACTTTAGAATTTATGAAGCACATTTACACCCATTTCATCCTCTTAAGACCCTGGATTGGGTGTTATTTTATCCCTTTTTAAAGAAGAGGGCGTCATCTCAGATTAGATATATGGTTTGTTAGGCCAGAGGTCAGTCGCCCAAGTATTCTAATCCCCAGAGCAAGGCTTTCTCCTCTGCTTCAAGGCTTCCCCCTAACAACTGATTTAGGACAGTACATAGTACAAGTACCATAGTGGAAACAGGCCAACATTGCAGAAAACAAGACAAAACAAACAACATGCAGGTATCAACATCTTCCATTGGTGTGTCTATAAACACAGTAACTACAAAGCTCAATGTGAGCTCCACCCCAGACAACAAACTTCCTGAATGGAATACCTAGCCTAGAATAACTTCTTGGCACTGAGTTTTTTTCTGTAGCAATGTAGATACTAGCCTTGGTTGCCAAGGCTACCTCAGTGCACAGGTGTGCCAGACAAGAGCAAAGTCCTCATGAAATGAACATTGTGTGACCATCCCAAGCCATACAAAGAATCACCTTGGTTTTAATTTCCTTTTCCAAAGTTCAAAAATTGGAGTTGGCAATGAAAATAGGTAAATTAAGTTTTACTTTGCTTTTTAAGGTATCTTATGTAGAGGTGAGATGAAACATACTTTTTTCCTTTGTAATTGCTCTTTGGCCATGACAAATATCACACTCAGCTGTTTTGCTTTTGGAGAGTGCTTTTAAAGATTTTCTTTTCATTGCTTTTAAGTATGGACACCTTTCTTTGAACACCTTGCTTTTATGTATTTTTGTTTTACTGGAGAGGTATTGGTCAGTGGAAGCACAAAAGGCACTTAATAAAAACATTTTCAACATGCCTCGAGCCTACATAATAGCTGAGTTGTCTGTATTTGAACTAGTAAAGTAAGTGCTTTTTTGTTTGTAAGGGAAGGTAGTTGTTTACAAGGAATGAGTTTGCTTTTTGGTTCAATATTTTCCTCTCTGTATAACTGGATTTGGCTTTTGACAGGGAATAATCTAGGAGAGCAACTTTCTCCTCCAAGGTTCTCAGACCCAGGTTAAGTAACAGTGTCAATACTGTGGCCCTACTATACTGGGAAGATAATCTCTCATGCCTCTAACCCCCTTCCCACCTTACTATCAAGGTCTTAGGTGTTTTTCACTGAATGTAGGTTAATTATAATTACTTTTTCATCATAAATTGGTTATTTATAGATATTTTGTTAAATCTTGAGCCATATACATTTATGGCTACTGGCAGATGACAGAGTTCTGTTTTGTTTTTGATGCTATGGAAATATTTCTTATTAACCAGTAAGCAGAAATGCTTCCAAACACATTTTTCCCCCTCTACTTAAAAAAAAAAAAAAAAAAATCCTTCCTTTGGCTGGTGTATCTTTGCTCAGTGAGTAGAGCAGGGAAATAAGAAAATGTGCTTCTTGGGGTGCCTGAGTGGTTCAGTGGGTTAAAGCCTCTGCCTTTGGCTGAGGTCATGATCTCAGGGTCCTGGGATCTAGCCCCTCGTCGGGCTCTCTGCTCAGCAGGGAGCCTGCTTCCCTTCCTCTCTCTGCCTGCCTCTCTGCCTATTTGTAATGTCTGTCACATAAATAAATAAAATCTTAAAAAAAAAAAAAAAAAAGAAAATGTGGTTCTTTTTTTTTTTTTTTACTGTGGATATACCCTCAGGGGTAGTGGAATCCACTGACCTGTCTCCCAGGAGATCTGGTTTATAGTCCAAGGTCTCCCTCTATCTTTTTAAACTGTTTATAACATTTATCTTCTCATCTGTGCTACAAATCTATTAGAAATTTTTGTGTTCTGGGGCACCTGGGTGGCTCAGTGGGTTAAAGCCTCTGCCCTTCAGCTCAGGTCATGATCCCAGGGTCCTGGGATCGAGCCCCGCATCGGGCTTTCTACTCAGCAGGGAGCCTGCTTCCTCCTCTCTCGCTCTGCCTGCCTCTGCCTACTTGTAATCTCTCTCTGTCAAATAAATAAAATCTTAAAAAAAAATTTTGTGTTCTAAACTAATACTTCTTAAACAGGGTTCCATGACCCTAGGAGACATGGGCGCATGTCTTCTGAGGTCTGCAAAATTTCTAGGAGTGTGTGTTTGTGTGTGCTTTAATTTTGATAATAAAATTTTAAAAATGGAAGCATATTCTAACTAGACTTTCTGAAAATATTTACACAAATATTTATAGAATCATTAATTATAACACCTATAAAGTAGAAACAACCCAAAGTCTATCAATTGGTGTATGGATAAACAAATTGTCACATATACATATTGTGGAATACTATTCAGTCATAAAAAGGATTGAACTGACACACAGTATGTCATAGATGAACCTCAAAGTATGCTAAGTAAAAAAGCCAGATAAATAGAATACATATTGTATGATTCAATTTCTGTAAAATGTCCATAAAAGCAGATAATATAAAAAGAAAGTACTTTAGTGGTTGCCTGGGGCTGAGTGAAAAAAAAAAATGTTGAATATAAATTGGGAAAAGGGAACTTATTTGGAGATGAAAGTGTTCTAAAATCAAGTTATGATGATATGGCTGCAACTCAGTAAATTTCATAGAAATCAGTGAAATGTACACTCAAAGTGAATGAATTTTATAATATGTAAAATATAACTCAATAAAGTTGTTTTTTTTTAACTTTTTATTTTTTATAAACATATATTTTTATCCCCGGGGGTACAGGTTTGTGAATCACCAGGTTTACACACTTCCAGAAGATCAACTTGAATAAAGTTGTTTTTTAAAATATCCTATGATCACTGATTTATGAGTAGGCTGGTGTTTGCCAGTGTGATTACTTTCTAAACACCTGCATTGCCAGAAATCATCTCAATCTCAATCTTTCTCTCTCTCTCTCTCTTCTTCCCCCCTTCCCCACCCCAGCACACACACACATTCACACACACACAGGCATACACACCACCCAGTTACTCAATTCAGAACAAAAGAAAAAGAGAGAACCTGAGCCCTATTCAGTTCTTTTAATTTTGAACTCTTACACATTACCTCTCATATGCTTACTCACTTTCATATGTTGTCTCATTCAATCCTTATGATGTTCCTGGGTGGTTGGTGTTCTTTAAAACCTTATTTTACAAAAGAAACTCAAACAAATTTCATGCTTTTTCTATGGCTGTATCAGTAAGTGCCATGCTGGAATTCTAGCCCAAATCTGTCTGACTCTGAGGCACAAGCATTTCCCACTATCCACAGCTGACTCCCTAAGACAGACCCCAGAAAAGAGACTTGCCTTTACTCACAATGAATTTCTCACAGTTCCCAGCTTAGAAAGCTACATCAAGTGGGGGAGCGGGTGGGAATCTGGGAAGGAGATGGACCATGAAAGACTATAGACTCTGAGAAACAAACTGAAGGTTTTAGAGGGGAAGGAGGTGGGAGGATGGATTGGCCCAGTGACATGGGAGGCCATGTATTGCGGGGAGTACTGGGTGTTATATGGAAACAATGAATCTTGGAACACTACATAAAAAACTAATGATATACTGTATGGTGACTAACACAACATAATAAAAATATAAATAAATAAATAAGAAAAAAGCTAAAAAGAAAAAAAGATTCTTCCTAGGAATTTCTAAGTATAACACAATAGTGTCAAAATGCTATCAGCTTTGAAAAAATTAATAAAATTGATAAACCCCTGGCCCGACTTATCAAAAAGAAAAGAGAAAGGACCCAAATAAATAAAATCATGAATGAAAGAGGAGAGGTCACAACTAACACCAAAGAAATACAAACTATTATAAGAACATACTATGAGCAACGCTATGCCAACAAATTTGTTATTAGTTATTCAACACTTATATACAACACCTGGTGCTCATCACAACAAAATGTACTACTTAATCCCCAACAACTATTCAACACATCCTCCCATCCACTTTCCTTCTGGTAACCATCAGTTTGTTCTCCAGAGTAAGGAATCTATTTCTTAGTTTGCTTCTCTCTCTTTTTTCCCTATGATCATTTTTTTGTTTCTTCATTTCCATGTATGTGTGAAATCATATAGTATTTCTTTCTCTGACTGACTTATTTTGCTTACCCTCTAGTTCCATCCATGTCATTGCAAATGGCAAGAATTCATTCTTTTTTATGGCTGAGTAATATCTCATTGTGTGTATGTGTGTGTTTGTGTATGTGCATCACATCTTACTTACCCATTCATCAGTCAGTAGACATTTGGGGAGAAGTTAAGATGGTGGAGGACTAGGGAAACCCTAAGTTTGCTCATCCTTCAAATATAGCTAGTTATCAAGTCATTCTGAATACCTGAGAAATCAATCAGAGGTCTGAAAGAACAAAAACTACAAGTCTACAAGTAGGAAAATGACCAGCTTTTGGAAGGTAGGAGGTGTGGAGACGTGTGAATGCAGTTGTGAATACAATGACAGGGAGGGAGTATGCTTACAGAGGTTATCAAAGGAGAGAGTATAAAACCAGAACTTGTAATCAGTGGAGTACAAAACCAGAACTTTTGGAAAAAGTTTAGAAAAATTTTGAAAAAGTGGAATATGCCTGGCATAAAAGCAGTGCAGTGGTCAGGTGGGCCGAATCCCTGGTGAAACACCATGGTCTGAGGATCCCCTGGGTTTCAAGAAGAACAGGTGGTGCCTAAGTGCTGCACTGCTTCCAGGCATAGGAGCCTGGAAGCCAGCTGAGAACTGCAAGTCTAGTTACAAGCTTTCTGCTCTATATTGTCATAAGCTGTGAATCACTGGTTGTTTGACCACTTTCCTAGAATGGCTCTGGCGAACAGCAGAAATATGGAGAGACACCGCCCCCCCCCCCCGCCCGAGAGGAACAGCATGAGTCCCTGACATGGGAATCCCTAAAATTTGGACTTACAAAACTTAGTTGCATGCCTGAGATAAAAACCTCAGACAAAGGCAGCGTGAACACAGGGTTCTGACAGAAACCAGGTAGATTAGAATGATTTATTGTTCTTCAGCAAGGGCTCACGGAAGATTGGGGGGCATGAATTTTCAACTCCAAGGCTAGAGAGTGGGGCACCACCATATTCATCCCACCCATCAGTGCTGAGAGCCTTCAGGGAACAAAAAAGTGCCATTTAGTGGAAGCTGGAGCCTCCACTTACACTAAGCCCTGCCTCTCTGTCCCCTGCAGGTGCATTTCCACTATAGCAAGCCCACATGAGAATCAGTGCAACTGGCCCCTCCACAGAAGACCAGCATAAACAACTCACTAACAGAAAGTTTACTAGTCATAGAGGGCTGCAAAACATCAGTTCTAGGGGAAAATAGATCTAATCTCATTTGTACTTTAATTCTTCATTTTTTATTTTTTTTCATTATTTTCTTATTTTTCAACTCTTTAGTTTTTATAATTTTATTTTTATATATTGCTTTATAGCTGTGTTTTTTTACTTTCACTCTATTACGAATATCATTGTGTGTGTGTGTGTGTGTGTATATATATATATATATATATATATATATATATATATTTGTATACTTTCATTATATATATGACTAGTTTCTTTTCACAAGCAGACCAAAACACACCCATGATCTAGTTTGGTTGCTGTAATTGTTGTTGTTGTTGTTCTAGACTTTTTCTTCTTTCTTTTCTTTTCTGGACAAAATGATGAGATGGAGAAATTCACCCAAAAGAAAGAACAGGAAGTAGTATTTATAACCAGGGGTTTAATTAATACAGGTATAAGTAAGATGTCTGAACTAGGCTTTAAAACAATGATTATGGGTGCCTGAGTGGCTCAGTGGGTTAAGCCTCTGCCTTCGGCTCAGGTCATGATCTCAGGGTCCTGGGATCAAGTCTCGCATCGGGCTCTCTGCTCAGCAGGGAACTTGCTTCCCTCTCTCCCTGCCTGCCTCTCTGTCTACTTGTGACCTCTCTCTGTCAAATAAATAAATAAAATATTTTAAAAAATAAACAAATAAAACAATGATTATAAAGATAATATGTGGGCATGAAAAAGTCATAGAAGTTACTAGATTTTAAAGCATATTAAACTAGATTTTTTTTTCCCGATTCAAGGATTTTTATTTATTCATTTAAGTTTTATTTGAATTCTGGATAGTTGACTTACAGTATAATATTAGTTCCTGGCATATAATATAGTGATTCAAAGCTTCCATACAACATCCTGGTCTCATCACCTGTGCCCTCCTTATGAGCAGTTCAACAAATTAAAGGTACTAGATTCCTTCTAAGAAAGTCACAACAATTAGGGATAGGCATAAATCCCCTGCTTCTCAAATGTGAACATACAGGAAAATCTCCTAGGAATCTTGGTGAAATGCAGATTCTGAATTAGTGGAGCTGGGGCCTGAGATTCTGCATTTCTTTCTTTTTTTTTTTTTTAATTTCTTTTCAGCATAACAGAATTCATTGTTTTTTGCACCACATCCATTGCTCTATGCAATATGTGCCCTCCATAATACCCGCCACCTGGCTCCCCCAACCTCCCACCACCTGCCCCTTCAAAACCCTCAGATTGGGAGGAGTCAAGATGGCAGAGAAGTAGCAGGCTGAGACTACTTCAGCTAGAAGGAGATCAGCTAAATAGCTTGTCTAAAGATTGCAAACACCTGAAAATCCATCGGCAGATCGAAGAGAACAGCAATTCTGGAAACAGAAAAACAACCACTTTCTGAAAGGTAGGACCGGTGGAGAAGTGAATCCAAAGCGACGGGAAGATAGACCCCAGGGGGGAGGGGCCGGCTCACAGCAATCGGCGGAGGAATGGAGCACAAAATCAGGACTTTTAAAAGTCTGTTCCGCTGAGGGACATCGCTCCAGAGGCTAAACCGGGATGAAGCCCACCCAGGGTCAGCATAGACTCAGGTGCCTCAGGGTCACAGAAGGATCAGGGGTGTCTGAGTGTCACAGAGCTTGCGGGTATTGGAACAGGAAAGCTGGCTACAGAGACAGAGCCTACAGTAAAATCACAGCTTGGGGTTACCTTGAACTGGCCACAGGCTCGGTGAGCTCGGAGCGTGGCCGGAGGTCGGGCAGAAGGGAGTAACTGGGCACTGTTCTCAGAGGACACACTGAGGAGTGGGGCCCGGGCTCTCGGCTCCTCGGGGCCAGAGATCAGGAGGCCGCCATTTGTATTCCCGTCCTCCAGAGCTCTACAGAAAGCACTCAGGGAACAAAAGCTCCTGAAAGCAAACCCGAGCTGATTACTCAGCCTGGACCCTGGTAAGGGCGGTGCAATTCTGCCTGGGGCAAAGACACTTGAGAATCACTACACCAGGCCCCTCCCCCAGAAGATCAACAAGAAATCCAGCCAAAACCAAGTTCACCTACCAAGGAGTGCGGTTTTAATAACAAGGAGAGCAGCAGAATTCCAGAGGAGGAGAAAGCAAAGCACTGAACTCATGGCTTTCTCCCTGTGATTTTTTGTCTTGCAGTTAATTTTTTTCTTTCTCATTTTTTTTCTCTTCTTCTGCTAATTTTTTTTTACTTTTACCCTTTTCTATTTTAACATTTTTTAACTAGTTTATCTAATATATATATTTTTTATTTGTTATATTTTTCTTTATTCATTTTGTTTTTTTTTAATTATTTTCTTTTTTTTAATTTTTTTTTCTTTCTTTCTTTTTGAACTCTTTTTATCCCCTTTCTCCCCCCTCACGATTTGGGATCTCTTCTGATTTGGTTAAAGCATATTTTCCTGGGGTGGTTGCCACCCTTTTAGTATTTTACTTGCTCCTTCATATACTCTTATTTGGACAAAATGACAAGGCGAAAAACTTCACCACAAAAAAAAAAAAAAAAAAGAAAGAAAGAAAATAGGCAGTACCGAAGGCTAGGGACATAATCAATAAAGACATTGGTAATATGTCAGATCTAGAGTTCAGAATGACAATTCTGAAAGTTCTAGCCGGGCTCGAAAAAGGCATGGAAGATATTAGAGAAACCCTATCTGGAGATATAAAAGCCCTTTCTGGAGAAATAAAAGAACTAAAATCTAACCAAGTTGAAATCAAAAAAGCTATTAATGAGGTGCAATAAAAAATGGAGGCTCTCACTGCTAGGATAAATGAGGCAGAAGAAAGAATTAGTGATATAGAAGACCAAATGACAGAGGATAAAGAAGCTGAGCAAAAGAGGGACAAACAGCTACTGGACCACGAGGGGAGAATTCGAGAGATAAGTGACACCATAAGATGAAACAACATTAGAATGATTGGGATTCCAGAAGAAGAAGAAAGAGAGAGGGGAGCAGAAGGTATACTGGAGAGAATTATTGGGGAGAATTTCCCCAATATGGCAAAGGGAACGACCATTAAAATTCAGGAGGTTCAGAGAATGCCCCTAAAAATCAATAAGAATAGGCCCACACCCCGTCACCTAATAGTAAAATTTACAAGTCTCAGTGACAAAGAGAAAATCCTGGAAGCAGCCCGGGAAAAGAAGTCTGTAACATACAATGGTAAAAATATTAGATTGGCAGCTGACTTATCCACAGAAACCTGCAGGCCAGAAAGAGCTAGCATGATATTTTAAGAGCACTAAACGAGAAAAACATGCAGCCAAGAATACTATATCAAGCTAGGCTATCATTGAAAATCAAAGGAGAGAATAAAATGTTCCAGGACAAACAAAAACTGAAAGAATTTGCAAACACCAAACCAGCTCTACAGGAAATATTGAAAGGGGTCCTCTAAGCAAAGAGAGAGCCTACAAGTGGTAGATCAGTAAGGAACAGAGACAATATACAGTAACAGTCACCTCAAAGGCAATACAATGGCACTAAATTCATATCTCTCAATATTTACCCTGGATGTTAATGGGCTAAATGCCCCAATCAAAAGACACAGGGTATCAGAATGGATAAAAAAACAAAACCTATCTATATGTTGCCTCCACGAAACTCATTTTAAGCCCGAAGACACCTCCAGATTTAAAGTGAGGGGGTAGAAAAGAATTTACCATGCTAATGGACATCAGAAGAAAGCAGGAGTGGCAATCCTTATATCAGATCAATTAGATTTTAAGCCAAAGACTATAATAAGAGATGAGGAAGGAAACTATATCATACTCAAAGGGTCTGTCCAACATGAAGATCTAACAATTTTAAATATCTATGCCCCCAACGTGGGAGCAGCCAACTATATAAACCAATTAATAACAAAATCAAAGAAACACATCAACAATAATACGATAATAGTAGGGGACTTTAACACTCCCCTCAATGAAATGGACAGATCATCCAAGCAAAAGATCAACAAGGAAATAACACTGGACAAGATGGACATCACAAATATATTCAGAACATTTCATCCCAAAGCAACAGAATACACATTCTTCTCTAGTGCACATGGAACATTCTCCAGAGTAGATCACATCCTCGGTCCTAAATCGGGACTCAACCGGTATCAAAAGATTGGGATCATTCCCTGCATATTTTCAGACCACAATGCTCTGAAGCTAGAAATCAACCACAAGAGGAAGTTTGGAAAGAACCCAAATACATGGAGACTAAACAGCATCCTTCTAAAGAATGAATTGGTCAACCGGGAAATTAAAGAAGAATTGAAAAAAATCATGGAAACAAATGATAATGAAAATACAATGGTTCAAAATTTGTGGGACACAACATAGGCAGTCCTGAGAGGAAAATATATAGCGATACAAGCCTTCCTCAAGAAACCAGAAAGGTCTCATGTTCACAACCTAACCCTACACCTAAAAAAGCTGGAGAAAGAACAAGAAAGAAACCCTAAGCCCAGCAGGAGAAGAGAAATCATAAAGATCACAGCAGAAATCAATGAAATAGAAACCAAAAAAACAATAGAGCAAATCAATGAAACTAGAAGCTGGTTCTTTGAAAGAATTAACAAAATTGATAAACCCCTGGCCAGACTTATCAAAAAGAAAAGAGAAAGGACCCAAATAAATAAAATCATGAATGAAAGAGGAGAGGTCACAACTAACACCAAAGAAATACAAACTATTATGAGAACATACTATGAGCAACGCTATGCCAACAAATTTGACAATCTGGAAGAAATGGATGCATTCCTAGAAACATATAAACTACCACAACTGAACCAGGAAGAAATAGAAAGCCTGAACAGACCCATAACCAGAAAGGAGATTGAAACAGTCATTAAAAATCTCCAAACAAACAAAAGCCCAGGGCCAGAAGGCATCCAGGGGGAATTCTACCAAACATTTAAAGAAGAACTAATTCCTATTCCCCTAAACTGTTCCAAAGAATATAAATGGAAGGAAAAGTTACAAACTCATTTTATGAGGCCAGCATCACTTTGATCCCAAAACCAGACAAGGATCCCATCAAAAAAGAGAGCTATAGACCATTATCCTTGATGAACAGAGATGCGAAAATTCTCACCAAAATACTAGCCAATAGGATTCAACAGTACATTAAAAGGATTATTCACCACGACCAAGTGGAATTTATTCCAGGGCTGCAAGGTTGGTTCAACATTCGCAAATCAGTCAATGTGATACAACACATCAATAAAAGAAAGAACAAGAATCATATGATACTCTCAATAGATGCTGAAAAAGCATTTGACAAAGTACAGCATCCCTTCCTGATCAAAACTTTTCAAAGTGTAGGAATAGAGGGCACAGACCTCAATATCATCAAAGCCATCTATGAAAAACCCACCGCAAATATCATTCTCAATGGAGAAAACCTGAAAGCTTTTCCGCTAAGGTCAGGAACATGGCAGGGATGTCCATTATCACCACTGCTATTCAACATAGTACTAGAGGTCCTAGTCTCAGCAATCAGACAACTAAAGGAAATTAAAGGCATCCAAATCGGCAAAGAAGAAGTCAAATTATCACTCTTCGCAGATGATATGATACTATATGTGGAAAACCCAAAAGACTCCACTCCAAAACTGCTAGAACTTATACAGGAATTCAGTAAAGTGTCAGGATATAAAATCAATGCACAGAAATCAGTTGCATTTCTCTACACCAACAGCAAGACAGAAGAAAGAGAAATTAAGGAGTCAATCCCATTTACAATTGCATCCAAAACCATAAGATACCTAGAAATAAACCTAACCAAAGAGGCACAGAATCTATACTCAGAAAACTATAAAGTACTCATGAAAGAAATTGAGGAAGACACAAAGAAATGGAAAAATGTTCCATGCTCCTGGATTGGAAGAATAAATATTGTGAAAATGTCTATGCTACCTAAAGCAATCTACACATTTAATGCAATTCCTATCAAAGTACAATCCATCTTTTTCAAAGAAATGGAACAAATAATGCTAAAATTTATATGGAACCAGAAAAGTCCTCGAATAGCCAAAGGGATATTGAAAAAGAAAGCCAACGTTGGTGGCATCACAATTCCGGACTTCAAGCTCTATTACAAAGCTGTCATCATCAAGACAGCATGGTACTGGCACAAAAACAGACCCATAGATCAATGGAACAGAATAGAGAGCCCAGAAATAGACCCTCAACTCTATGGTCAACTAATCTTCGACAAAGCAGGAAAGAATGACCAATGGAAAAAAGACAGCCTCTTCAATAAATGGTGCTGGGAAAATTGGACAGCCACATGCAGAAAAATGAAATTGGACAATTTTCTTACACCACCCACAAAAATAGACTCAAAATGGATGAACGACCTCAATGTACGAAAGGAATCCATCAAAATCCTTGAGGAGAACACAGGCAGCAACCTCTTCGACCTCTGCCGCAGCAACATCTTCCTAGGAACAACGCAAAAGGCAAGGGAAGCAAGGGAAAAATTGAACTATTGGGATTTCATCAAGATCAAAGGCTTTTGCACAGCAAAGGAAACAGTTAACAAAATCAAAAGACAACTGACAGAATGGGAGAAGATATTTGCAAACGACATATCAGATAAAGGACTAGTGTCCAGAATCTATAAAGAACTTAGCAAACTCAACACCCAAAGAACAAATAATCCAATCAAGAAATGGGCAGAGGATATGAACAGACATTTCTGCAAAAAAGACATCCATATGGCCAACAGATACATAAAAAAGTGCTCCATATCACTCGGCATCAGGGAAATACAAATCAAAACCACAATGAGATATCACCTCACACCAGTCAGAATGGCTAAAATCAACAAGTCAGGAAATGACAGATGCTGGTGAGGATGCGGAGAAAGGGGAACCCTCCTACACTGTTGGTGGGAATGCAAGCTGGTGCAACCACTCTGGAAACAGCATGGAGTTTCCGCAAAATGTTGAAAATAGAACTGCCCTATGACCCAGCAATTGCACTATTGGGTATTTACACTAAAGATACAAACATAGTGATCCAAAGGGGCACGTGCACCCGAATGTTTATAGCAGCAATGTCCACAATAGCCAAACTATGGAAAGAACCTAGATGTCCATCAACAGATGAATGGATCAAGAAGAGTGGTATATATACACAATGGAATACTATGCAGCCATCAAAAGAAATGAAATCTTGCCATTTGCCACAACATGGATGGAACTAGAGCGTATCATGCTTAGCGAAATAAGTCAAGCAGAGAAAGACAACTATCATATGATCTCCATGATATGAGGAAGTGGTGATGCATCATGGGGGCTTAAGTGGGTAGTAGAAGAATCAATGAAACAAGATGGGAATGGGAGGGAGACAAATCATAAGAGACTCTTAATCTCACAAAACAAACTGAGGGTTGCTGGGGGAAGGGGGTTGGGAGAAGAGGGGTGGGGTTATGGACATTGGGGTGGGTATGTGCTTTGGTGAGTGCTGTGAAGTGTGTAAACCTGGCTATTCAGAGACCTGTACCCCTGGGGATAAGAATATATGTTTATAAAAAAGTAAAAAATTTGGGGCGCCTGGGTGCCTTAGTGGGTTATGCCTCTGCCTTCGTCTCAGGTCATGATCTCAGGGTCCTGGGATCAAGCCCCCCATCGGGCTCTCTGCTCAACATGGAGCCTGTTTCCCTCCCTCTCTCTCTCTGCCTGCCTCTCTGCCTACTTGTGATCTCTGTTTGTCAAATAAATAAATAAAACCTTTTAAAAAAACAATAAAAAATTTAAAAATTAAAAAAAAAAACCCTCAGATTGTTTTTCAGGGTCTATAGTCTCTCATGGTTCATTTTTCCCTTTCAATTTTCCTCAACTCCCTTCTCCTCTCCATCTTCCTTTGTCCTCCATGTTATTTGTCATGCTCAACAAATAAATGAAACCATATGATAATTGACTCTCTCTGCTTGACTTATTTCACTCAGCATAATCTCTTCCAGTCCCGTCCATGTTGCTACAAAACTTGGGTATTCATCCTTTCTGATGGAGGCATAATACTCCATAGTGTATATGGACCACATCTTCCTTATCCATTCGTCCATTGAAGGGCATCTTGGTTCTTTCCACAGTTTGGTGACCATGGCCATTGCTGCTTTGAACATTGGGGTATAGATGGCCCTTCTTTTTACTACATCTGTATCTTTCGAGTAAATACCCAGTAGTGCAATGGCAGGGTCATAGGGAAGCTCTATTTTTAATTTCTTGAGTAGTCTCCACACTGTTCTCCAAAGTGGCTGCACCAACTTGCATTTTAAAATAAAGACTGTAATAAGAGATGAAGAGTAATAAAGGGGATATCCATAAATATTTAGCCATTGTAAATATTTATGCCTCTGACTTGGGAGCACCCAAATATATAATAAACCAATTAGTAATAATCTCATTGATAATAATACAATACCAGTAGGGGATTTAACACCTCACTTACAGCAATGGACAGATAATCGAAACAGAGAAACAACAAGGAAACAATGGCTTTGAATGAAACACTGGACTGGAAGGAATTAACAAATATATGTAGAACATTTCATCCTAAAGAGGCAAAATGCATATTCTTTTCAAGTGTGCATGGAATATTCTCAAGAAAAGATCTCATACTGAGTCACAAATCAGTCCTCAACAAGTACAAAAAGACTAAATTCATACCATGCATATTTCAGGACACAAAACTTGAAACTTGAAGTCAATCATATGAAAAAATTTGGAGGAGGCTAAAGAATATCCAACTAAAGAATGAAAGTGCCAACCAGAAAATTAAAGAAGAACTTAACAAAAAAAAAATGGAGTCAAATGAAAGTGAAAACATGACAGTCTAAAACTTTTAAGATGCAGCAAATGTGGTCTTAAGAGGGAAGTATATTGAGGCACCTGGGTGGCTCAGTGGGTTAAACTTCTGCCTTCTCCTCAGGTCATGATCCCAGGGTCCTGGGATTGAGCCCATATTGGGTTCTCAGCTCATCAGGGAGCTTGCTTCCTCCTCTGTCTCTCTCTGCATGCCTCTCTGCCTACTTGTGATCTGTCTGTCAAACAAACAAATAATTTTTTTTTTTATTTAAAGAGGGAACTATATTGCAGTAGAGGCCCACCTCAATAAGCAAGAAAAGTCTCAAATACACAACCTATCCTTACACTTTAAAGAGCTAGAAAAGGAAGGAAAAATAAAGCTTAAAGGCAGCAGAAGGGAAATAATAAAGATTTGATTAGAAACAAATGACACAGAAACAAACAAACAAAAAACAATATAATGGATTAAAGAAACTAAGAGCTAGTTCTACAAAAGAATTGATAAAATTGATAAACATCTAGCCAGACTTATCAAAAAGAAAAGAGAAAAGACTCAAATAGATAAAATCATGAATGAAAGAGGAGAGATCACACCAACACCAGAGGAATGCACAAAATTATAGGGAAAATAAAACTATGAACAATTACATGTTAACAAATTGGGCAACCTGGAAGAAATGGACAAGGACAAATTGCTAAAAACTACAAACCACCAAAATTAAAACAGAAAGAAATAGTCAATTTGAACAGACCCATAACCAACAAAGAAATAGAATCTATAATCAAAAGCCTCCCAACAAACAAAAGCCCATGGCCAAATGGATTCCCAGGGGAAATCTACCAGACATTTAAAAAAGAGCTATCACCTACTATCTTCAAACTGTTGTGAAAAATATATATATAAAGAAGACTTATAAATCATTTTATGAAGCCAGCATTACCTTGCTTTTGAAACCAGACAATGACACCACTAAAAAGGAGAATTACAAGCCAATATCCCTGACAGACACAAATTTTAAAATTCTCAATAAAATACTAGCAAATCAAATTCCACAATACATTAAAATAATTATTCACTATTATAAAGTGGGATTTATTTTTGGGCTGCAGGTGGGCTTCAACGTTCACAACTCAATTAATGTGATACACCACATTAATAAAAGAGCAGTTAAGAATCATATGATCCTGTCAATAGATGCAGAAAAAAAAAATTGACAAAATACAGCATCCTTTCTTGATAAAACCCTCAACAATGTAGGGATAGATGGAACATATCTCAACATCATAAAGACCATTTACAAAAGTCCCACAGCTAGTGTTGTCCTCCCTTACAGTCAGGAAGTGATACAAGGATACCCACCTTCACCATTACCATTACCATTTAACATAGTACTTAAAGTCTTAGTCACAACAATCAGACCAAAAAAAAAAAAAAAAAAAGGAGGGCGGGAATAAAAGGATCTGAATAGACAAGAAAGAAGTCAAACCCAAGAGTCCCTAAAAAAATTATTAAAACTCATAAATGAATACAACAAAGTTGCAGGATATAAAATGGATGTGTGGAAATCTGTTACATTTCTATAAACCAATAAGAAAACAGCAGAAAAACAAATCAAATAATTGATCCCATTAACAATTGCACGAAAAGATACCTAGGAATAACCCTAACTAAAGAGGTAACGTCTGTACTTTGTAAACTATAGAACACTTAAGAAAGATATTGAAGAGGACACAAAGAAATAGAAAGGCATTCTATGCTCATGGATTAGAAGAACATTGTTAAAATGTCTATAGCACCCAAAGCAACCTACACATTTCATTCAATCTCTATAAAAATGTCACAGCATTTTTCACAGAGCTAGAACAAACAATCCTAAATCTTTATGGAACCAGAAAAGACCCAGAATTGCCAAAACAATTCTGAAGAAGGAAAAAAAAACCCTGGAGGCATCATGATTCTATATTATTTTAAACTATATTCCAAAGCTGTAGTCATCAAGACTGTACAGCACTAGCACAAAAACGGACAAATAGATTAGTGGAATTGAATAGAGAACCCAGAAATGAACCCACAAATATATGATCAACTAATCTTCCACAAAGCAGGAAAGAATATCCAATAGAAAAAAACACAGTCTTTTCAACAAATGGTGCTGGGAAAATTGGACAGCCACATGCAGAATGGAACTGGATCTTTTCCTTACACCATACACAAAAATAAATTCAAAATGGATAAAAGATCTCACTGTGATACTCAAAACCACCAAATCCTAGAGGAGGACATAGGCATCAACCTCTTTAACCTTGGCTATAGCAACTTCTTACTAGACAGGTCACCATAGTTAAGGGAAACAAACCAAAAGTGAATGGTTGGGACTTCATCAAGATAAAAAGCTTCTGAATGGCAAAGGAAATACTCAGCAGAACTAAAGGGCAACCAATGGCATGGGAGAAGATATTTGCAAATGACGTAGTTGATAAAGGGATAGTATATAAAATCTATAAAGAACTTACCAAATTCAATACCCCCAAAAAACAAATCATCCTGTTAGGAAATGGACAGAAGAAAAGAATTTTACAAATTTTAATTTAAAAAAATTTTTTTGTAATATTTATATTTATATTTTATTTAAATAAATATTTAAATAATAAATATTTAATAAATATTTAAATAATATTTTATTAAAAAATAATTTTTTAAATTTAAAATTTTACAAATTTTACACTTTTACAAAGAAGACATACAGATGGCTTACAGACTCATGAAAAGATGCTCAACATCACTTGGCTCAGGAAAATCCAAATCGAAACCACAGTGACATATCACCTCACCCTGTCAAAATGGTTAAAATTATCAACTTGAGAAGTAACAGGTGTTGGCAAGAATACAGAGGAAGAGGAACCCTCTTACACTGTTGGTGGGAATGCAAACCAGTGCAGCTATCCTGGAGAACAGTTTGGGGGTTCCTCAAAAAGTTAAAAATAGAACTGCCCTATGATCCCACAATTGCACTACCAGGTATTTCCCAAAGGTTACAAAAATACAGATTCAAAGAGGTACATGCACCCTGATGTCCATAGAAGCATTATCAACTAAAGCCAAACTATGGAGAAAGCCCAAATAACCATCGACTGATGAATAGACAAAGAAAATATATAGTATATATACAATGGAATATTACTCAGCCACCAAACAGAATGTAATTTGCAATTTGGAAATGGATGGAGCTAGAGTATATTATGCTAAGAAAAATAAATCAGTAAGAGAAAGACAAATGCCAGATGATCGCACACATATGTGGAATTTAATAAAGAAAACAGATGAACGTATAGGAAGGGGGAAAAGAAAAACACAAAAGAGGGAAAAAAGCCACAGGTGACCATTCATGATAGAGAGAAAACTGAGAGTTGATGGAGGGAGGTGGATATTAGATGGGTGATGGGAGATGGGCTAGATGGGTGATGGCTATTAAAGAAGACACTTGTGATAAGCACTGGGTGTTGTATGAAAGTGATGAATAACTGAATTCTACTCAAGAGCCCAATATTGCACTCTATGTTAACTAACAACGTTTAATTAAAAAAAAAAAAGAAAGAAAAGAAAAGAAAAAAGTAATTATGCTTGAAAGTAGAAATAAATAAATTAATTAATTAATAAACAAACAACCATTTGGGCTGTTTCCATAAGTTCGCCATTGTTGATGTTGCTGCTATAAACATTGGGATGCATGTATCCCTTAGAATTAGTATTTTTGTACCCTTTGCATAATTACCTAGTCATACAACTACTGGATCATGGATTAGTTTTATTTTAGCTTTTTGAGGAACCTCCACACTGTTTTCCAGAGTGTCTGTACCAGTTTTCAATCCCACCAACATGTAGGAGTGCTCCTCTCCTCTGCATCCTTGTCAACACTTATTTCCTCTCTTCTTAATTTTAGCCATTCTGATAAGTATCTCACTGAATTTTTTATATATATTGATATACATTTCCTTGATGATCAGTGATATTGAACACCTTCTCATGTGTCTGTTGGCTATCTGTATATCCTCTTTTGAAAAATGTCTATTCAAACTTTTTATTCACATTTTAATTGGATCATTTTGGAGGTGTTTAGTTTCAGGATTTTTTGTCTACTTTGGACACTAACCCTTTATCACATGTCATTTATAGCTATCTTCTCCCATTCCATTGGTTGTCTTTTAGTTTTGTTAATTATTTCCTTTTGTTTCAATGAAATCCCATAGTTAATTTTTGCTTTTGTTTCTCTTGCCTTAGGATACATATCTAGAAATAAATTGCTATACCAAAGTTAAAGATTTTACTGCCTGTGTTCTTCTTTAAGATTTTGATGGTTTCAAGTCTCAAAGTTAGGTCTTCCATTTTGAGTTTATTTTGTGTATGGTATAAGAAAATGGTCCAGTTTCAATCTTTTGTATGTTGCTGTCCAATTTTCCCAGCACCATTTGTTGAAGAAACTTTTATTCCCATTGCATATTCTTTCAAGTTTTATTGATAATTAATTTACAATAGAGTTATGTGTCCATTTCTGAGTTTTCTATTCTGTTCCACTGCTCTATGTGTCTGTTTTAGGGCCAGTACCATATTGTTTTCATCACTGCATCTTGGTAATATACCTGAAGTCTGGAATTGTGATACCTCCAGCTGTGCTTTTCTTTTTCAAGGTTGCTTTGGCTCTTCAGGGTCTTTTGTAATTCCATAAAAAAATTAAGATTGTTTGTTCTAGTACTGTAAGTCTGAGCCAGAGCAATCAGACAATAAAAAGAAATGAAAGCATCCAAACTGGCAGGGAAGAAGTCACACTTTCATTATTTGCAGATGAAATGATACACTATATAGAAAATCCAGAATATGCCACCAAATAATTGCTAGACCTGCTAAACAAATTCAGTAAAGTTCCACGTTATCAACACAATTTGTATAGGAATAGCATTAAATCTAAAGATTACTTGGTAGTATAGACATTTAAACATAATTAATTTTTCAAATCCATTAACAAAGTATATCTTTCCATTTATTTCTGTCTTCATAAATTTCTTTCATCAATGCTTTATAAATTTCAAGTGTACAGATCATTCACCTCCTTTGTTAACTTTACTCATATGTATTTTATTATTTTTGATGCTATTACAAATGGGATTGTTTTCTATGTATCATTTTTTTAGGTATTTTGCTTTAGTGTATAGAAATGCAAATAATTTTGTGGGGTTTTTTTAATCTTTTATTTTTACTAAATTTATTTAATAGTCCTTATAGATCTTATTTGAGTCTGGAGCATTTTTTTAAACATAAAATCATGCCACATGCTAATAGGGACAATCTTACATTTTCTGTTCTTATTTGGATACCTTTCATTTTTTTCTTGCTAAATTGCACTGGCTAGTACCTCTAGTACTGTGTTTTATCAGAGTGGTGAGTGTGAGCACTCTTGTTCTGCTCCTGACCTTACAGGAAAAGTTCTCAACTTTGCACCATTGATTGTGTATGATATTGGTTCTGTGCTTTTTTATATGGCCTTTATTATGTTGAGACATCCTCCTATAACCGATTAATTGGGCACTCTTACCATGACAGGGTGCTGAGTTTAAACAAACTCCCTTTATCTGCATTTAATAAGAAGATCATACAGTTTCTATCTGTTATTCTATCAATGTGGTATATCATGTGTATTGATTTATATTTTAAACTATCCTTGCATCCCAGGTATTAATCTCACTTTATCATGGTACATGATCCTTTTAACATACTTTTGAATTCAGATTACTGGTATTTTGTTTTAAACTTTTATATCTTTATTTATCACAGGTATTGGCTTATAGCTTTATTTTATTTCTTTCTTTTTCTTTTTTTTAATTAAATTTTATTTTTCCAGTATTCCAAGATTCATTGTTTATACACCACACCCAGTGCTCCATACAATACATGCCCTCCTTAATACCCATCACCAAGCTCACCCATTTCCCCACTCCCCCCTTCCAAAACCCTCAGTTTGTTTCTCAGCGTCCACAGTCTCTCATGGTTCATCACCCCTCTGATTTCCCTCAATTCACTTTTTCTTTCCTTCTCCTAATGCCCTCTATATTATTCCTTATGCTCCACAGGTAAGTGAAACCATAGATAATTGACCCTCTCTGCTTGATTTATTTCACTCAGCATAATCTCCTCCAGTCCCATCCAGTTTGATATAAAAGTTGGGCATTCATCATTTTTGATGGAGGCATAGTATTCCATTGTATATATGGACCATACCTTCTTGATCTATTCATCCATTGAAGGGGATCTTGGCTCTTTCCACGGTTTGGTGATTGTGACTATTGCTGCTATGAACATTGGGGTACATATGAGCTTTCTTTTCACTACATCTTTATCTTTGGGGTAAATACCCAGTAGTGCCATTGTAGGGTCATAGGGTGGCTCTGTTTTTAATTTCTTAAGGAATCTCTACACTGTTTTCCAAAGTGACTGCACCAATTGGCATTCCCACCAACAGTGTAAGAGAGTTCCTCTTTCTCCACATGCTCTCCAACACTTGTTTACTGTCTTATTAATTTTGGGCATTCTAACTGGTGTAAAGTAGCATTTCAGTGTGGTTTTGATTTGAATGTCCCTGATGGCTAATGATGATGAACATTTTTTCATGTGTCTGTAAGCCATTTGTATGTCTTCTTTGGAGAAGTGTTTGTTCATGACTTCTGCCCATTTTTTTGACTTATCTGTTTTTTTTTTGAGTGCTGAGTTTGAGAAGTTCTTATTTTCTTATATTGTTTTGTTTGGCTTTGGTATTAACGTAATATGGCTTTGTAAAATGAATTTGAGCATTTTCTCTCTTTTCAAATTTTTTGGATGAATTTGAAAAAAAAATTGCACTATTTTGTCTTTAAATATTTGGTAAAAGTTGCCATTGAAACCATCTGTTCCTGGGCTTTTATTTGTTGCTAGGTTTTTTTTTTTTTAATATTTTATTTATTTATTTGACAGAGAGAGATCACAAGTAGGCAGAGAGGCAGACAAAGAGAGAGGAGGAAGCAGGCTCCCGGCTGAGCAGAAAGCCTGATGAGGGGCTCAGTCCCAGGACTCTGGGATCATGACCTGAGCCGAAAGCAGAGGCTTTAACTGACTGAGCGACCCAGGCGCCCCCTAGGTTTTTGATTATTGCTTCAGTGCCCATATTCCTTATTGGTGTGATCTGATTTTCTATTTTTTCCATTATCCAATCTTGATAAGTTACATATCTTTAGGAATTTATCCATTTATTCTAGGCTACTGAAGTGTAACTATTTGACAATTAAGTTTTATTATAATGTAAATGCTTGATGTTAAGTTTTTAATTGCCGAGGTATCCATTTTGAAGACATCTATCTTAGGTAAACATATTTTAAATTACACAACTAGATAAAGAGCCAGGCTGTTTTACCCCTCACATTCCCCTTTTAGAAAGCACTGGGTAATTTAGATAACTGACCGCTTTGAGTGACCTGACTTTCCTTCCCATTAAATAATTCTTACTATTATCTTGTAAATTTTCCATTGTAATGTAAACCCACAAAGTCCTAGGCATACCACTCACAACCTTAATAAAAGCAGAACCCCAGGTCTGTATTATTTCTCTACCCATGACCTCACTGTGTAGCCCTATGCATTCCATGTACCTTCTAGGATTTGTAATAAATTATATTTTTTCAAAGTTCCTAATAGTTATTGCTGAAATACATTTTGCAATCATAAGAATCACAGTGGCTGGTCCAGCCACAAATTTAGTTTGGCTTGGGAAATGCATTTGGGGACTGGCCACAAATAGTTTAGATCCATGTAAATGCTCCGGGCATTGAAGCCAATAACATGATTATCAATAGACTGAGACTGACAGAAATCAGCTATTTAATATGTTGGCATGTAATTATTCATAATAGCTGCTTACAATCCTATTTCTATGTCATGAGTGTTAAGGTATTTTCTTTCATTTATAATTTTATTTGAATTTTCGTTTTTCCTTGGTTAGTCTAGATAAAGGTTTATCAATTTTATTAATTTTTCACAAAATAAACTCAGTTTCATTCTTTTTTTTTCTGTTCTCTTTCTACTCTATTTATTTCTGCTCCAATCTTTGTTATTTTCTTCCTTTCCTATCTTTGGGCCTACTTTTTTAAATCTTTTTTAACCCCTTGAAGTGTAAAGTTAGTTTATTTGAGATTTTTCTTTTTTTTTTCCTTAATGTAGGCATTTATTATTATAAACTTCCCTGTTAGTACTACTTAGACTGCATTTCAGAACTTTTGGTAGGTTCTGTTTATTTTAATTTGTCTCATAAATACTGTGATTTTCCTTTTGATTTTTTTTTTTTTTATTTGACCCATGGGTTGTTCAGGAGTGAGTTGCTTAATTTTTACATTTTTGTTAATTTTTACATATTAGTGTGTTTTCCAGTTCACCTTTTAATATTGATTTCTAGTTTCATATTTCTGTGGTCAAGAAAGATATTTGCTGCAATATTGTTCTTCTAGAATTTGTTAAGACTTCATTTGATTGCCAAGATATGATCTGCCTTGAAGAATATACCATGTGCTCTTGAACAGAATGTATATTCTGTTGCTGTAGGGCAGGATTTTCTGTATATTTTTGTAAGGTCCATTTGGTCTATAGCATTATTTAGGTAAACTATTTCCTAATTAGATTTCTATCTGGATAAAGCTTTTGTTATTCAAAATGAGGTATTGAAGGCTCCTATTATAGAATTGTTGTCTATTTTTCCTTTAAGTTATGCTAATATTTGCTTTAAATATTTAGGTGATACAATACTGGGTCTGTATATATTGATGAATACATATCCTAAATATCCTAAATCTATCCTTTATCTTTAATATAGTGAGGTCCTTTGCTTATTGTGACTGATTGTTACTGAAAGTCTATTTCATCTTACATAAATATAAACCCTGCTTTCCTCTGATTTTTATTTGTATGGAATACTTTTTTTCTATCATTTACACTTTGAGCCTGGTCTTTAGAGCTGAAGTGAATAACTTGTTAGCAGTATATTGTTAAATACTTTAAATCCATTCATCTGCTTTATGTCTTTGGGTTGACAATATTAACCCATTTATGTTTAATGTAATTGTTGATAGGTACGGACTTAATATTGCTGCTTCTTTCATTGTTTTCTGACTTTTTAAAAACCTTTTTTTGTTCCATTATTCCTCTCTTGTTGTCTATTTTAACACATATTTTTGTAGTAATATGCTTTAATTTCTTTATCTTTTTGTTTATCTACTATAGGTTTTCCCTTTGTAGTTAACATGAGTGTTACATAAAATGTCTTGTAGATGTAACAGTCCATTTTAACCTGATAATGACTTATTGTCAACTACATACAAAAGGTTTTTTATATATATTTGATTTATTTTTTATTTTCAGCATAACAGTATTCATTATTTTTTCACCACATCCAGTGCTCCATGCAATCCATGCCCTCTATAATACCCACCACCTGATACCCCAACTTCCCACCCCCCGCCCCTTAAAAACCCTCAGATTGTTTTTCAGAGTCCATAGTCTCTCATGGTTCACCTCCCCTTCCAATTTCCCCCAAATCCCTTCTCCTCTCTAACGCCCCATGTCCTCCATGCTATTTGTTATGCTCCACAAATAAGTGAAACCATATGATAATTGACTCTCTCTGCTTGACTTATTTCACTCAGCATAATCTCTTCCAGTCCCATCCATGTTGCTACAAAAGTTAGGTATTCATCCTTTCTGATGGAGGTATAATACTCCATAGTGTATATGGACCACATCTTCCTTATCCATTCATCCATTGAAGGGCATCTTGGTTCTTTCCACAGTTTGGCGACAGTGGCCATTGCTGCTATAAACATTGGGGTACAGATGGCCCTTCTTTTCACTACATCTGTATCTTTGGGGTAAATACCCAGGAGTGCAATTGCAGGGTCATAGGGAAGTTCTATTTTTAATTTCTTGAGGAATCTCCACACTGTTCTCCAAAGAGGCTGCACCAACTTGCATTCCCACCAGTCAAAAAAACAAAGAGGCAACCCACGGAATGGGAGAAGATATTTGCAAATGACAGTACAGACAAAAGGTTGATATCTGGGATCTATAATGAACTCCTCAAACTCAACACACACAAAACAGACAATCATATCAAAAAATGGACAGAAGATATGGACAGATACTTCTCCAATAAAGACATACAAATGGCTATCAGACACATGAAAAAATGTTCATCATCACTAGCCATCAGGGAGATTCAAATTAAAACTACATTGAGATATCTCCTTACATACAAAAGTTTTAAACTTATGCTTCGTCCCCACACATTTTATGCTACTCTTAACATATTTCTATTGTGTATCCATTATCAAATTTTTGTAGCTATAGTAATTTTTAATACCTTTGTTCCTTAACTTTTATATTAAAGATAAATGTGAATTATGCAACACCATTACAGGATTAGCATATATGAATTTGACTATGTATTTATCTTTATCAGCGAGTTTTATTATTTTATGTTTTTGTGTTACTTAGCAATCTTTTATTTCGATTTAAAGAACTCCCTTTAGCTTTTCTTGTAAGGCAGGTCTAGCACTGTTGAACTGACTCACCGTTTGTTGTTTGGAAAGTTTTTAGTTTTCCTTAATTTCTAAAGGGTTGTTTCACTAAGCATAGTATTCATTGTTTTTTTTTTTTTTTTGTTTTGTTTTGTTTTGTTTTTTGTTTTGTTTTGTTTTGTTTTGTTTTCTTTCAGCACTTTAAATATACCCACTCCCATCTGGCCTTCAAGTTTTCTGCAAAGAAATCTGTTGACAGCCTTCTGGGACCTAACTTTATGTACAAGGAGTCATTTTTCTCTTGCTTCTTTTGAAATTCCCTGTCTTTATTGTTTTACCATTTTAATGAAAAGAAGTCTTGTGGTAAGTTTCTTCGGGTTGATCTTTTTTGGGGTCCTTTGAGATTTTTGTAGTTAGATTACTTTAGCTCTCCAAATATTTGGAAAGTTTTCAACTATTTCTTTTAGTCTTTTTTTTTCTTTTTTCTCTATTTCTTCAGGGACTCTCATGGATTTTCATTCTTTTGATGATGTCCCATAATTCATGTATCTTTTCTTTTCTTATTTTTTCTTTTTGTTCCTCTAATTTCAGATGACCTTTCTGAGTTTAGTGATTCTTTCTCCTGCATCATCAATTCTGTTGTTGAAACTGTGTTGAATTTTCCATTTCTTTTATTCCAATTCTTTTATTCTTCAGCTCCTGGAGTTTTGTTTGGTTCTGTTTTTATTTCTGTTTCTATATTAAAACTGGTTTTTTGTTCATGCATTTTTATTCCTGTTTTCATTTCATTCTCTATATGTTTTCCCTTGAATTTCATTTAGGTTTTGAAGATGATTATTTGGAATTCTTTGTCAAAAACTTTGAAAATCTCCATTTCCTTGGGGCCAGCTACTGGAGCATTATTAGTTACTTTTGATGGTGCAATTTTCTTTGATTCTTCATGGTCTGTACAGTTTTGTTTTGGTCTCTGTGCATTTTAAGGAGCAAACCCTTCTTCTGATAATTAGGCTCATTTTGACCTTGTGATGGTGCCAAGTGTCCACTCACTGTGCTGATGGGAGAACCTCCAAAATTGAGTTGTTTTGGAGTGGAACCAACTTATAAGGCTGTTTCTGCGTCTGTACTTGAGTCTGAATTTGGCAGGTTTGTTAACAGGGACTCAAGTGGACATGGACCTGTCTGGTTCCTGGATAAATAGGACTGCCTCCAGTATCTTGTTTAGTATGGTGGCTCTGGGACAAGGGCCTGTTTTGGGGTTCAAAGCTGGAACTTCAGACCACTGGCCAATTGGTATGGTTCCCACCAGACCCTAAGAGAGCTCTTGCCTGATCACTGGGTAGGTCCCTGGATGGTTTGGGCTAGCCCTGAGAAATGGCTGAAAAGGACCAGAACTGAGTTCCAGGGCTATTTCAGGGTCCATAGCCAAAACTGAGTAATGAATACCTGGCTCTGGAAAAATAAATGAGTGTCTCCCACCAGGTCCCTTCGTTGGCTGAACTCTTCTCTAACTGGAGGGACTGGAGTGAAGTATTGGTCCATTTCATGAAGTATAGGTCCATTTCATGATCTGCACAAGTGAAGTGCAGAAAGGGGTATGTCTCAGTGGATCCCTATTCCAAAAGACTGTTAATGCCTGGGAGAACTTGCAGTTCAGTATCATGAAAGAACTCTTTCATGATCTACAGCCTGACTGACATTGTAGGCTTACCTTCAGGTGTCCCTAAATCATGTGTGGCTGTGAGGATATGGACCAGGTTCAAAAACTACTTCAGGGTCCACGACTATAATTGAGCTCTATGTGTCTATTACTTGAGGTATGCATGACCATGACTCCATTCAGGCGCTTTGTCATATGGTGCTAGTAATCTGGGTTGTAGATTAGTCCTCAGATACACAGAGCTATTTTGGGGTCTTTAGGCAGAGTCATGGTCAGCAGCTCAGCTGCCTAAATCAAGGCCTACTTTCTCAAAATAGTTCTTGATCTTGGACTCCAGAAGTGCTTAAAAAGCGCCTCCCTGAATCTCAAAGTTCCCACAAAGGCATTTCTGTCCATGACTGATTGTTTAAATCATTGTTGATGGAGATATAAATGGAGAACATTTTATTTCTTCATCTTGCTAACATTGTCTCTTTAATTGTTTCCTATTTCTCACAAACATTTGGAGGTAAAAAATTCCCACAATGTGTGAATTTATTTGTATCTTACAAAATATGAATTCTATTTACCCCTATTTTAAATGGACTATTTCCTAGAGAAGACTTTGGTTCACAGCCATATTGACCAGAAAATACAGAGGGCCTCCTATACCCTGTCCCTACTCCACCAGCCTCCCATATCAACATCCACATCAGAGTAGTACATTTGTTACAACTGAACCTACATTTATGCATCATCATTACTCAAAGTCTATAGTTAATATTAGCATAATATAACAAAAGGATATTTAGATTCTCTTCTAAATTACAAATTTTGTTACATTTCAATTAGTCTTATTAACACAAACTCATTTACATAAATTTAAATACTATGTACTTTCTAGAAATTATCATCTACCATGTCAAGAAACTGACATTGAGCTAATATCTACACTTTTCCCACAGTACCCACCTTGGGCATCCAGATAGCCTATTTCCTTCACCATCAATCTTTCCCTAGGATATAGAAAGACTTCTTTCTAAGTTACACAGCAATAGCTGATACAGTGCCTTGCTGTTTTCACAACATATTCCCATTCATCAGCTTACTTGCAAACAAAGTCTACAGCTTTATTCAGGTTCCCACAGTCTTTAGTTTCTCAGTATGAGGGAAAATACTGACAATAAGCATATTGAAAAAATCAAAATGCTTCACTTTGGGAATCACAAAGCCATCATCACATATAGGGTAGTTTTGTTATTATTGCAATGGAAGGGAATTTGAATTAAACACAGAAAACTGTCTGAACAAGAGTTATCAGAATAAATAACTTCATTCCCATTCTAAAACTGTCCAGACTAAGACTATCTTCTTTTCTTCCTAACATGGTCCAGAAGACAACAGTGTCCATAAATTAGGCTTTGCTTCATAGTCTAAAGATGTTGCCAGCTTTCAACAATGGCAGAGTAGCAAGCAGAAGTTCCACACATGTAATTATGGTTCCAGGTAATCACTTGCTGATTTTAAGGCATGAACTTCTCCTGGAGCAAAACTACATATTAAACCAGGTCATTGAGAACCCAAGCTTAGAAATTCCTCACAATGCAGGAATAGGAATTTTAGCCCTTGGTTCTCTTTCTTACTTTATGTATTATAATAAGGGACTGAGAATGCATGTCTCAATGTTTTTATGAATTCTCAGTTGAATACCAATTTTATATGTAATCTTAAAAAATAAAATAACATTTAATCTGTTTTCTAGTGTGGATCAGCAAGATTCTTTGATGCTAAGGGCTTTTTAAAGTTCTGTAAGTACCTTTTTATTCTGTTGTCAATACTAATTTACCAGAGAGAGAACTCTGATACAAAGAGAAAATAGAATTTTAATCAAGCCCAATGACAGTTGTACCAGAAGCACAATTTTCACAGAGAAAAAAGTGCTCCAGAGAATGAAGAGTTTTTACAGGGTTATATACTTTTTTTTTTTTACATCTTATAAAAACTTGGAATATTATAAATCAGCATATAGGAAAGAATCATGAATTTTAAAATCAAGGAATATAGGGAGTAAAATTATTGATTGAGGGTCGACTGGATTGTTCATTTGGTTACATCTCCAACTCTTGATTTTGGCTCAGGTCATGACCTCAGGGTTGTGAGATTGAGCCTCACATAAGGCTCTGCACTGGGCATGGAACCAACTTGAGATTCTCTCTCCCTCTTCCTTTGTCCCTCCTCTGCCCCTCCACCTCTCTCTGTTTCAAAAAAAATGTATTGGTTGATATTTCAAGGATGAGATGGTTTTCCTTTAGGCTACTCATTCATAAAGCAGAAAAAAAGTTTATGTACAGTCATTCTAAAATGGTTTCCCTTGTATGTCAGGTCTTTAGAAAGTTTTTATTTCATTGTTGTGTATATATATATATATATTCACTTGTGTGTGTGTGTGTGTGTGTGTGTGTGTGTGTGTGTGTAGTTATCTGTGGATGAGTTTATGTTTATGTGTATTAAATTTGGTACTCCCTTAAGGTTTTGTTTTCATGTGTGTTTAAGCAAAAATTTAAGGGGATTTTCTTTAGAACCACAAATATCCAAGTGGTATTCTTATACATATTTTCTAATAAGACACTTGCCACGCTGGGATGCAAGAAAAGTGAGTGATATTTTAATGTTAGGATTAATGTGAAATTTTAATGTTAGGATTAGCAAATGCAGCAATGTACAAAATGGTCATCTAAGCACCCAAAAGAATGATGAAAATGTTAAGAAGGTCACAGTGTTCATTCATTCAAACAGATAATTAACTGAAAGAATGATGACTAAAAAATAAAATTTAAATTTGAAATATGTCATGAAATGATCCAGTGTGTTTAAAAAAAAAACCACAATAAATCTGGGTGTGTACATTTTTCTGTATGTGTGTGTATGTGTTCATATGCTTGCATATGTATGGAGGTATTTTATGTGTATTCACACATGTGCAATGTTTAGAGGTGTATGTGTATAGGTGTGCATATGTGTTTATGAGGACACTTTAAATGCAGGAGGGGAGGAAATTCTCAATGAAAAATGTCTTCAGCTCAGAATACCTAAGGGTGAATCTACATTATACATGCACAAATGATAACACATTAGATTGGTTACCATCCTAGATATATGTGTCATGGGATAAAGTTCCCCATTCTAATTGTCTCAATGAAGTGAGACATTGGACAAAATGCATGTAAATCTAGCCCTCATCAAAGTATGTCTCCAAATGTCCTAGGTTAGATCAAGATACAGTTTCTTGTTCCTAGAAAAAGACTAGTATATGCATTTGGGTATGTGAAAGGGGAGGTTAGCAATTTCTCCCATCTACCATTGCTGTAAATCTTTGCTCAAATATACATTTCAGAGAGAATGTGCTTCGGAGAAGAAGGCAACATTATTAACACACTATTATTAGGGAATACACTTTACATTCTTTCTCCAGAAGTGAAAATGAATTTTGAAGGAATATTGATACAATAGCTTTGCTGGTATAGGTATAGGTATCTGATAAACCGTGTTTAGAAAAAGTGTGGTCTAAGTGAATGAGGCAGTCTATAAAAACAAAAACAAACAAACAAACAAACAAAACCATGGGGTTTTGAAATCACATGCCCATTGCTCTTTAGTACAATTCTCAAACCCATAGAGCTAAAAGGCTGCACATGGGTTAGAGCCTAGGGCCTAGAGCTCACTAGCACCATGTTCCAACCAAATGAACCTACTAGCCAGAAAGTACTTAAAATGGCAACAACCTCATACTTACTAAGTTCAGATTAGTTGCTGCTGAAAAATGTACACAAAACTCACAAGTAACTCAAACTATCAAGAGGCCTAATTCTTCAAACACCCCATATATCACCAAAGCTGATGAGTAGACAAAGATCTGAGTGTGGAATTGAGGCAACAGAAAACATTGAAGCTGGATCATCTGTCAATCATGGGACATTCCAGATCTTCAGCCTTACTGAGGTTAAACAAAAGGGAATTATAGGGCTGAGGGTCAGGAGGGTTTTCTGAAAATGAAAGAACATTAGGTGAAAATACAAAGCACAATAATCATTTAAATTACAATAATAGCCCTTTTATCTGAATTTCTCTTAAGTCACAGCAGGAGAAGGAGCATTGTAAAATGAGGTATGATTCCTTCAAGAAGCACAGGGTACCTAAGGGCAATTTCACTTTCTTCTCTCCTTCTCAGGAGGCCCTAGACAGTCAGCCTTATTGTCCTGGGATATATCCATTCTGACAAAAGAAGAACGGGAAGTACAACTCTCTGTCTTTAGTTAAAAGAATAAGGGTTTACATAAAGAGGAAAAGAGGGGCACTTGGGTGGCTCAGTGGGTTAAGACTTTGCCTTTGGCTCAGGTCATGATCTCAGGGTCCTGGGATTGAGCCCCACATCTGCTCTCTGCTCAGCAGGGAACCTTCTTTCTTCTCTCTCTATCTCTCTCTCTCTCTCTCTGCCTGTCTCTCTACATACTTGGATCTCTCTCTCTCTGTCAAATAAATAAATAAAATCTTTTTAAAAAAGGAACGAGGAAAAGATACCAGCACAACTCACCACTCACAGGGACTACTAATCTCAAAAACAGCTAAAGCCAAAAAGAAATGATGAGTAGATGTGTAATTTACAACAGTGACAATAGTGAATGTGGTCATCTACTCAGCCCAGAACTTCTCTAAACAGTTAATTTTATACTTGTGTGGAAAAGTTACACAACTTTATATAACAAAACATAGCACAAGGGGTGCGTGTGTGGGGGTGTAAGGTTGGAAGAGAGAGGAGATAAAGTGTACATCCATGGAAATAAAAATGGAAAGAAAAAATAAACAATTCCAACTACAGCTCTTTACCTCAAATTCTCCTTGCTCTAAAACAGAGATGCAGTACTCTAGCAAGTATGGAAATTTTCCAAAGATGTCTGGAGTTCTGAACCCAAAAATCCACTTTTCCCTGTCACCAGGTAGGATAAATCTAGCCAGAAGTTAAACTCTACTTAATTTGCTTTATGCTCTTGGAAATGGGCTTGTCCTTTCCAGAGGAAACTCAAGGACTCAAAGCAGCTTGAATAATATATTTTCATTAAGAAGAGAAAGTTTAAGGTAGGAGAAGGAAGAGAAGATGGTTGATGGAAAAGAAGAGGAAGCAAATACACAAATACACTCTAACCAAATGATGATAACCCATTTTCAAAACTGCTAAAGCTAATGGAGTAGTGTAGCTGCTATAAAGTTAACAGCAAAGGCAACAACAAAATTCTGAAGCCTGGGATTTCCAAGAATCTCCACAGATATCCTGTGTTGATAAAAAATTATTGTTGTTATTGTTGTTGTTTTTTGTTATTGTCATGATCACGCTATGAAGGTACATGCATGAGTTGTGTCTTTCCACAACGTCAGCTTTATTCAATCATAAAGCAATTAAATTATAATTATAAAGCAAGTTCAAAATTCCAATCTCAATGACATTTCATCATGTGACTAAACTTGGCTTCTTACACAGCACACAAAGCAGGACATAAAACAAACCACACAACAAGCAAGATAACAGAAGAGGTATAGGAACTTAACGAATCAAATGTGAAGTCAGTCTGTGGGCGCACAGTTGACATAAGGCTTCAGTCTGGTGAGGGTCAGCTCTTGGCACTTATTGTTTATTTTGTTCAAGCAGTGAAGGATCTTGGTTCTGTTCAGAGATCAACTGGGCAAAGCCTTGGGAAGCAGTTGCATTTTTCAAGTGGTCAGACAGTGGGGTCATATCTAAAGAGCCTGACAGTTTGCTGCCAAAATCTTCCCTTTTTTAAAGGATTTTATTTAATAGTTTTTGGGCCCCTGTAGACCTCCTCTGGTTCTACTTATCAGTTTTGGGTTTCCATCTGACACTGGTCCTAGCGATATCTTGTAGCTGCAGTACCTTTACCTACTTGCATTGTTATGCCCCAATAATGGGTCCATGATTAAAGGAGCAAGACTGATACAAAGCGAAGGTCAAGCAAAGCTTTATTTCACGCCAAGCATCAAGAATCTAACCGAACGTTCAGGGCCGCACCTCTTACAAGAGAGGGCAACCCTCCTCTGTTTCACAGGCTAGCTTTTAAGGGCAAAGGCCATGCGGTCAGGCCTGGCCAAGCACAGGTGGCCAATGAGATTGTAACTCACACAGGAAACTCCACAGTGATGCTAGGTGACCAACTGAGCTACAATTTACCCTAGTAGATGTTTGAACCAGCCTATGACACCTTGATTGGGATTGGCGCCAAAAGAGCTCCCAAAGGCGGGGCCCATACTCTTTCGTAACCAGGGAGACAGTATGCACGACCCCCATGAGATTGGATGTCTCCACCTGGCCTGACCCACCTTTGTATCTGGGCTTTGTTACCTGTAAATCCCCTGGGGGAAAGGGAGAAGGGACAGTTTCTAAATAGGTCCTTACAGCATCATCATATGACACAGGCCCCTGCATGACACAGGCTCCTGCTTTACATAAGAGACCCCATTTTGCTCTCTATAGTTTTATATTTTTAGAAGTTATTTTGCTTCTTTGGGGGTGGCTACAGGAAAGGGAGTAAGAGAGGAAAATGAGCAATAGCAAAAATGCTATAAAACAGTTTGAAAAAAAAGATGAGTGGCTAAGGAGGAAACATGCTTGAACTGGGTATAATTCCTTCAGAATGGATAGGGTCATGTTCTTGGAGGTCACTGCATGGTAATAACTTCCCAAAAGACACAGAAACTATGGCCTAAGGCTGTACAATTACCTTTATGATCTTAGGATGAGCCATTCTATCCTGTAGGAGAGCATAATGGACAGTCATATTTTGATTTTTACAATCAAATGAAGAAATGAAATAGAAAAATGTAATCAGTGGCCAACAGTCATTCTGACTATTGTACATTCCACACAGGGGCCTATGGAGCAGTGTAGGGACGGTAGAGTATAAACTCAGAGGCAGTTTCTTCCCAAACCCCTAGGCTTTCATTAAGGGTAAAAGAGAAATCCAAATGAAAAGAGAAGATAAGAGAAGAAGAGCAGAGAAGGGAACAGGAAAGGAGAGGAGAGGAGAGGGGAAGGGAGGAATTATGGGAGGGAATTGATGAGTAGCTAGAATGCAATGGGAAAGCAGTAGTTTAAACTATATATCAGAGTTCAAAGAAGTAAAGAGTGAACAAATAGATAATAGAGAAAGAATAAAGAACAAAGGAAAAACAGAGGAGTGGTACTAAAGAAAGAATAGGCAAGGAGGAATGAGGAAGTGAGAGAAGGAAGAGGAGAGGCAAGGAGTGGAGCAAGCAAGGAGACGAGTAAAGTGAAGAGGAGAACTGGGGAAGGGAGGAGGAGTGAAGAGGAGGAGAGTATATAGACTGGCAGAAGTAAGGGAAGTGAAAGGGGTAGGGGAATGAAGGAGACACAGAAAGAGGATGGGAGGAAAGGAAGAATTTCCATCCCCTATCATGACATCATCCTGACACCCACAGTCAGCTGTACCCTTCAAAACACCTTAATAGCATTGTCTTCAGATGAAAGGCAGTGGCAGAGGATGAGATAATTACTTCCTCATCTCTCCTGCTGAGTTAAAATCCCGATAGGCTAGAGAGATATAAACAATTAAATTGACACTGAATGGATTACTCTTTCTCTCTTTTTTTCCAGTAAAAGAAAGGAAAAACTAGCTAGTTTTGAAGAGGCTTTTTTTTTTTTTTAATTTTGCAGAGTTAACCTGAACACTTGAATTGTTACTACATTAGAAGGGAAGCTATCACCAAATTACTATATTTGCAACTTAGGAAACTAACCCAAGTGACAAGGGATAATTCATTTAACTGCCTTGTCCTTTCCTGTGAGATTTCTCATTCTCACTCTTCTGTTAGGAGATAAGATATAACTTGCTTGCATTTATAAGGTCCTCTAAATTCCTAGAGCTCCCAATAAAATTTCAGGAACTAGACTTCATACTCTTCTGACATTTCCATGGGAATATTTTGGGCACAATAGGGGTATTGGTCCCTTTTATATTTAAATAAAATGCAAGTAAGAACCTCTGGGGGCTCTTGCAGCTCCTGAGACAATGTCTATGATATCAGAAGACAAGTGCCATGGCCAGGTAGGCACACAAAGAATGGAGAAGGCAACAATGGCCAGAATCAGAGATGGAATTCAAGACACCCACGTTGAATCAGAGATGGAATTCAAGAGACCCACGTTAGAGGGTAACTTTCCTTTGAGTGATGGAGAAACATCTCTAATGAGCCTGAAGATCTAATACCTTCAGTTTACTTACTGTTGGGCAACAGAAAAGGCATAGAAGGAAATGCAAGAGCAAGTGAGACATGTGAGGTAGTTCACAAGTTCCATATCTTTCAATTAACCCCTCCCTCAACTCCCTCTTATGTGGTTTTGGAGTGTTGATGGGGTAAGAAAGAAATCTTGAGACTTCTTTGGTGCAAAAAGGTGATTTTATTAAAGAATGGGAACAGTAATCATGGGCAGAAATAGCTACTGCACTGGGTTTGTGAAGAATGGCTGATTTTATACTTTGGAGTTGGGGGAGGTGAGGCAAAAAAGAGGTTTCCCAGAGGACTTTCATATGATAAAAAAGACTCACAGGATACTGCAGGCCTGGTTATTGTTAAGCTAAGGTTGTTTTCCCTTCTTGAAAGGCATTACAAGTTTAGACAGTTGGGAGTTTCCTGGAAGAATATTATACCCTGCCTATCTCTAGTATTTGCCAATGTGCTGCAGATTAAATTTTATTTACATTCCCTTCTGCCTTTGTTGCCCACATCACTGTAGAGGGAAGGGTGATGTTAGGACACCAAGAATTGAGTCTATGGGTTTCTGAAAATTAGGCTATTGATGAGAGTGCTTTTTTTCTTGTAAATCACTAAGACACTTGTGGACTGATAAGAGACTGTATCCTGCAAGACAGTGATCTCTATCAATTAATTATTTGTTTTTTTTTTCCTCTCCCTTACTTTAGTTTTAGGGCAGCCAAAGTGCCTGAGGAATGTCACATACATTCCACCTAGGAATCCAGGGGAGCAGTTTCAGGGTGTCAGCTTGTGCTTTGCCTTCAGCTTACCTTTTGCTCCCTCATCATCCTCACCATGAAAAATAAATGAAATCTAATTATTTTGGTTCCACCCTATCTCAGAGATTTTGGAGATGAATACCTATTGTGATCTGGGCAGTGCCTGGAAGGGAGGGAGACTGGATAGCCCATTGAAATATTTGAATGATGGGAATTTGGGCATTCCAGAGTTAGGATCCCCCCAAGCAGTGCAGTGAAGGGGCGGTGTCAGAATTCAGTTGGTGATGCTCCCTCTCAGGAAGCTGATTCCATCCAGCAGCATTTTCTGGATTTCCATGATGACCTTCTGAACTTCAATCTGGAAGCCATCGCTGAGCCAGGAGTAGACATAGGGCTTGTAGCAGGAGCCAGACAGTGGAGGAAAAATCAATGATAGTGGCTTGAGATGGATTCCTTGGATAGCATCAAATAGAGGTTGAGAGGAAGCCAGCAGATAGTACAGAGAAGCAGCACTGTCAACAGCATCTTCAGGGTCTGCTTCATCTTACACTGGCAGATATAGGTGTGGATATTAATGTCATCAGCAGTATTATGTGATGTAGAAAAGATGATGTTAGAGTATGATGACCAAAAAAGAATTCTTGAAATGCCTTTCATGCAAAAAGGTGATTTTATTAAAGCATGGGGACAGGACCCGTGGGTGGAAAGAACAGCAATGGGGTCATGAGGAGTGGCCCACTATATACTTTCAAGTTGGGAAGGGGTTACAGATAGAATAAGTCTCTAAGGAATTTTGGAAGCAAAGTTTCCAGGACCTTGAAGGGGCTAGTTATTGTTGGGAAAAGGTCATTTATTACTGTCTAATAAAACCTTAATCATGAGACCCTTCAGATATATATCGGTGGGCCATATGTTTAGGGGATGATAGCCAATGCATATCTTGGGGGGTTTAGAGATAAAGGAATTTTCCAAAGATATTTTTATACATTAAAGTAGACTTAAAATATCCTGGGGTTGGGTGGGGGGGGTTGCTGCTGGTCAGGCTAGGATTGCCTTTCGCCCTTAATAAAGTATTAGCATTGAGTCATTTGACTCCCTAGAGGAATGTCACTCTGCCAGTTTCAAGGACTTGCCAATGGGCTATAGGTAGAAAGGAAATTTAATACTTTTTCTTCTGTCTTTGTTTCCCAAATCATTAAGGATCCACAGCTTCTGAGCTACATAGTGATAGACAACCACCAGCACTATTAATGGCAAGACAAAAAAGAACAAAAAGGTGTTTAGGTAAGGGTGCTTCCACGTGGATTTTGAAGTGTACCAGAAAATGAGGAAGCAGACAGTTTCTTCAGTTATGTTTCTAGGTTATGAGTCAAAGAAAGAGATAAATAACTCTGTTTGCTTTTTCTCTAAGTCCTGCAGTCAGGTATTATATGACAGGCCTTAAGGAAGAGACCTATTTATTCTGTGTCTGGACTGGGCCTGAAGACTAGAATTATAAATTAGAGAGCTTTAGGTTTCACCTTTCCCAGAGGAAAAGGAACCATCTTGAATTGTTGGTGGGATGCAAATTTGTGCAGTAACTGTGGAAGACAGAAAGTATGGAGGTTCCTCAAAAAAAAAAAATAAAAAATAGAACTACCCTATGATCCAATAAATGCACTATTGGGAATTTACCCAAATAATACAAAAACACTAATTCAGGGGTGCCTGGGTGGCTCAGTGGGTTAAGCCTCTGCTTTCAGCTTGGTTCATGATCTCAGGGTCCTGGGATTGAGCCTCAAATTGGGCTCTATGGTTGGCAGTGAGCCTGCTTCCCCCTTTCTCTCTGCCTGCCTCTCTGCCTACTTGTGATCTCTGCCTGTCAAATAAATAAATAAAATCTTTAAACAGAAACACTAATTCAAAGGGATATAGGCACCCCTAAGTTTATTGCAGCATTATTCACCATAGTCAAATTATGGAAGTAACCCAAACAACCCATGTGTCCATTGATAGATAAATAGTTAAATAAGATGTGATATCTATATATCACAATTATTTATATATAGCAACTATACACACACTTATGTGTAATGGAATATTACTCAGCCATATAAAAGAGTGAGATCTTGCCATTTACAACAATATGAATGGATCTAAGGGTATAATGCTACATGAAAAAATTCCTTCAGAGAAAAAAAAATACCATATGATTTTTCTAATATGTGGAATTTAAGAAACAAACAAGAAAAAGGAAAAAAAAAGAGAGACAAAAAACTAGATTCTTAAATATAGAGAATAAAGTAATGGTTACTAGAAGGGAGGTGGGTGCAGGGATGGGTGAAATAGGCAAAGGGGATTAAGAGTACATGTATCCTAATGAACACTGAATTATGCATAGAATTTTTTGGATGGAGGAAATAGGTGACTTTTCTTAGTCAAGTATGTCAAGGAAGGTTTCCCTGAGAGTGGCACATATTATGATCTGAAGAAGAGAAAAAGTCAACCAGGTAAGGAAGATGTGTGTGGGGGAGAGTCTTTCCAGATGGAGAAATATGTACAGAGGCCTTGTTGCAGGAAAGAACACAATTGATTTAAACTGAAATAAAGACAAATGAGGCTGGAGTCAACTAAATGAGGGAAAATATGGTGAAAATAGAACTGGAGAAATACGCCAGGCCATACCACTCAGAGCCTGTAGTTGTTTGTAAGGATTTTGGTCTTCATTCAAAGAGTAATAAGAGGAAAACATTAAAGTGTTATTAGGTAAAGACAACGTTTTGTGAAATGATCAAATCCATGTATTGGGAAGACCACTTTGTCTGCAGTGTAGAGAACATGTGTAGTAAGGATTCAGAAATAACTAGTAGAAGGTCCTTCTATTAATTCAAATAAGAGATTAAGGTTGTGCTAGTGTGATTGGAAATAATATTATTCAAAAGACTAACAACATGTTTAAGAGATATTTAGGAGTTAGATATCACTGACAGTATGTTGTGATAGATTATACATAGGTAAGGAAGAGCAAAAGCTCAAGAATGATTTTCAGGTCTCTAGATGGATGGTAGATTAATTCACTGAACAAAACTCTGGAAAATATAGATATTTAGAGAACAAGAACATGTTGAGGAATATTGAGATGGAGGTGCTTTGGGGACATCCAGTGGAGAAGCCAAGTAAACTGTTGGCTATAGAGGTCTGCTGTTCATAAGAATAACTTGGCTAGAGATTTAATTCTGGGAGTTTCAATATATTCATGGTCATTAAAACCAAGATTTTGGCTAATACCAGCTACACAGAGAGTAGATATAGGCAGAACAGATAATAAAATGCAATGGAAGGACTTGGGGCTCACTACTGACTCAGAGACACTTGGTCTCTATCTTTAGAAGAAACATGTGGATTCTGTGGTGTCCTAGTGTGGCAGCTAAGGAAGTACTTTCCAGTATGCTGAGCTCTTAAGGTGAACTTGGATACCTTGGAAGATGATACATGAGGTCTGTACATAGAGGCTAGAAGGCGTTCCACAAGAGATGCTACACAAAGTCTTCAAGCTTCAAATAAGGGAAATATGGCACTAGGTGCTCTCTAAGCTGCCACTAGATTTTTTTTTATTGTAGTTTTAAGTTTTTATTTAAATTCCATGTAGTTAACATACAGTGCAATATTAGTTTCAGGTGTAGAATTTAATGATTCATTACTTAAATACAACACTCAGTGCTCATCACAAGTGTCCTCCTTAATACTCCTTTAATAAATTCCCCTGCCCACCTCCCTCCAACAACCCTCAGTTTGTTCTCTATAGGTAGTCAGTATTATGGTTTGCCTCTCTCTTTTTCCCCCTTGTTTAATCTGTTTTGTTTCTTAAATTCCACGTGTGAGTGAAATCATATGATACTTGTCTTTCTTTGACTAACATTCATTAGGGTAATATACTCTATCTCTATTCATCCCATTTCAAATTGCAAGGCTTCATTTTTTTATAGCTGAATAATAATCCATTATATGTGTAATATATAAGATTTTTTTTTTCATGCATCTGTTAGCTTGCTATAACTCTATGTCTTTTTTGGAAAAATGTCTGTTCACGTCTTCTTCCCAATTCTTAACTGGATTATTTGTTGTTGGGGTATTGAATTTGGTAAGTTCTTTATAGATTTTGAACACTAACACTTTATCACATGTGTAACCCATAAATATCTTCTCACATCCTGAAGGTTGCCTTTAAAAAAAAAGATTCATTTATTTATTTGAGAGAGAGAGAAAGAAAGAGTACATATGAGCACAGAGCTGGCCCTGTGGCTCCATCTTATGGATACCCCAATACCACGACCTGAGGGGAAAAACCAGGAGTCAGATGTTGAACCCAGGCACCTCTAAAGGTTGCCTTTTAGTGTTGTTTATTGTTTCTTTTACTTGAAGAACCTTTAACTTTATGAAGTCACAGTAGTTCATTTCTGCTTTTGTTTCCCTTGTTTCAGTAGATGTGTCTGGTGAGAAGTTGCTAGAGCTGAGGTCTAAGAGGTTGCTGCCTTTGATTTCCTCTAGGATTTTGATGGCTTCCTGCCTGACATTTAGGTCTTTCATCTATTTTGAATTTATTCTTCTGTATGGTGTAAGAAAGTGGTCCAATTTCATTCTTTTGCATGTTGCTGTCCACTTTACCCAATACCATTTGTGGAATAATTGTCTTTTTTACCATTGGATATTCTTTCCTGCTTTAAGTAACATTAGTTGTGGTTCCATTTCTGGGTTTTCTATTATTTTCCATTGATCAATGTGTTTGTTTTTATGCATGTACCATACTGTCTTAATCACTACAGGTTTGTAATATAGCATGAAGAACAGAATTGTGATGCTTGCAGGTTTGGATTTCTTTTTAAAGATTATTTTGGCTATTTGGGTTCTTTTGTTGTTCCATAGAAATTTTGAAATTATTTGTTCTAGCTCTGTGAAAAATGATGGTGGAATTTTGATAAGGATTGCATTCATTGTGTAGATTGCTTTAGATACTACAGGAATTTTAACAATGTTTTTTCGATGAGCATGGAATATTTTTCTATTTATGCCATCTTTAATTTCTTTCATAAGTGATCTATAGTTTTCAGAATCTAGAGCTTTTAGCTCTTTGGTTAGGTTTATTCCTAGATATCTTGTGATTTTTGATACAATTGTAAAAGGATCAATTCCTTGATTTCTCTTTCTGCTACTTTATTATTGGTTTATAGAAATGCAACTGATTTGCATACTTTGATTGTGTATCCTGCGACTTTACTGAATCTGTGTATTAGTTCTATAACAATTTTTGGTGGAGTCTTTCAGGTTTTCAACGGAGTATCAGTTTGTTTACAAAAAGTGAATACTTGAGTTCTTTGCTGATTTGGATGCCATTTATTTCTTTTTGTGCTCTGCTTGCTGAGGCCAGGACTTCCAGGTCTATATTAATAGTGGTGAGAGTGGACATTCCTGTCTTGTTTCTGACCCTAGAGGAAAAGTTCTCAGTTTTCCCCATTGAGGGTGACATTAGCTGTGGGTCTTTCATATATGGCCTTTATTATGCAGAAGTAGAATGAGTTTGGAAGTTTTTGTTCTGTTTCTATTTTTTGGAACAGTTGTAAAGGAATAGGTATTAATTTTTTCTTTAAACGTTTGTGTAAAGAAGATAACTCTCATTTATACATTGGAATATTATTCAGCCATCAGAAAGGAGGAATATCTACCACTTGCATCGACATGGAACTGGAGGGGATTATGTTAAGTGAAATAAGTCAAGCAGAGAATAACAATTATCATGTGGTTTCACTCATATGTGAAACATAACAAATAGCATGGAGGACCATAGAGGAAGGGAGGGAAAACTGAATGGGAAGAAATCAGAGGGAGAGACAAACTGTGAGAGACGAAGGATTCTAGGAAACAAAATGAGGGCTACAAAAGGAAGGAGGTAAGGGGTTGGGGTCACTGGGTGATGGGTATTAAAGAGGGCACTTGTGGTGATGAGCACTGGGTGTTATATACAACTAATGAATTGTTGAACACTACATCAAAATCTTATGTTGGCTAACTGATAATAATAATAATAAAATAATAATAAATATTTCATAGAATTCACCTGGGAAGCCATCTGGCCCTAGACTCTTTTGGGGAGGGGCGATATTTTGATTACTAATTTAATTTCCTTGGCTGTTTATGCATCTGTTCAGGTTTTGTATTTCTTCTTGTTTCAGTTTTGGTAGTTTATTTGTTTGTAGGAATTTGTCCATTTCTTCCAGATTGCCTAATTTTTTGGCAAATAACTGCTCATAATATTCTCTTATTATGGTATTCCTTTAGTGTTTATTGTGATCTCTCCTCTTTCACTCATGATTTTACTTATTTGTGTCATTTCTTTTTCTTTTTGTTAAGTCAGCTAAGGGTTTCTCAATCTTGTTAATTCTTTCCAAGAACCAGATCCTAGTTTTCTTCTACTGCTTAAAAAAAAAATCTATATCATTGATTTCTTCTCTAATCTTTATTACCTCTTCTCTGGCTGGACATAGACTTTATTTGCTGTTCTTTTTCCAACTCCTTTAGGTGTAAGGTTAGGTTGTGCATTTGAGAATTTTCTTGTTTCTTGAGAAAGGCCTGTACTTCCCTCTTAGGACCAACTTTGCTGTAATCTAAAGGTTTTGGACCTTCATGTTTTCATTTTTACTTGCTTTCATGTGTATTTTTAAAATTCTTCTTTAATTTCCTGGTTGAGCCATTCATTCTTTAGAATTTTTTTTTTTTAACCTCTGTATTTTCATCCTTCCAAATTTCTTCTTGTGGTGAACTTTAAGTTTCATAGCATTGTGGTCTGAAAATATGCATGGTATAATCTAAATCTTTTTCTACCGGTTAGGACCTGATTTGTGACCCAGTATATGATCTCTTCGGGAGAGTGTTCCATGTGCACTTGAAAAGAATGTGTATTGTGCTGCTTTAGGATCAAATGCTCTGACTATATCTGCAAAGTCCATCTGGCTTAGAGTGTCATTCAAAGCACTTGTCTTGGGGCATCTGGGTGGCTCAGTCCTTAAGAGTCTGCCTTCGGCTTGGATCATGATCCCAGGGTCCTGGGATTGAGCCCTGCATCAGATTCTCTGCTTGGCAGGAAGCCTGCTTCTCCCACTCCCACTCCCCCTGCTTGTGTTCCCTCTATCACTGTCTCTCTCTCTGTCAAATAAATGAAATATTAAATAACAACAGCAACCAAAACACTTGTTTCCTTTTTGATCTTCTGTTTCAATGATCTGTCCATTGTTGTGAATGAGATCTTAAAGTCCCTTATTATTATTGTATTATTATCAATTAGTTTATTAGTTTTGTTATTAATTGTTTATTATTTAGTTGCTACCAAGTTAGGGGCAGAAATATTATAATTGTTAGACCTTCTTGTTGGATGGACCTTTTTATTATGATATAGTGTCTCTTTCTTCATCTCTTATTACAATCTTAGGTTCAAGATTTAGCTTGTCTGATAAAACTATAGTTATTTAAGCTTTCTTTTGATCTCTATTAGCATAATAAAGGGTTCCCCACCCCCTTAGTTTCAAGCTGGATGTGTCGGGGGTCTAAAATGAGTATCTTATAAGCAGCATATAAATAGGTCTTGGTTTTTTTTAACCATTTTGTTACCCTATGTCTTTTGATTGGAGCATTTAGTCCAGTTTTATTCAGCATAGTATTGAAGGATATGAATTTAATGCCATTGTATTAACTGTAAAGTTGCAGTTCTTGTAGATTGTCTTTGTTCTTTTATGGTCTTTGTTACTTTTGGATTCTCTCCACTCAAAGGATCCCCTTTAATATTTCTTACAGGGCTGATTTAGTGTTCACAAATTCTTTAGTTATAGTTTGTCCTAGACACTCTTTATCTCTCATTCTATTCCGAATGACATCTTTGTTACAAAGTGTTCTTGTCTGCATATTATTGCTGTTTAGCATGTGGAATATATCCTTCCACTCCTTTATGGCCTGCCAGGTCTCTGTGGACAGGTCTGCTGCCAGTCTTATTTGTCCACCCTTGTCATTTAAGGGCCTCTTGTCCCAAGATGCTTTCAGAATTTTCTCTTTATCATTGTAATTTGCAAGCTTCAGTATAATATGTTGAGGTGTTGGCCTATTTTTGTTGATTTTGAAGGGGGATTCTCTGTGCCTCCTGAACGTGAATGTCTGTTTGTGTCCCTAGATTAGTGAAGTTTCCAGGTATAATCTGTTCAAATAAACCTTCTGCCCCTTTTTCCCACTCTTTGTCTTCTGGGACTCTTATAAAATGGATTTTTTTTTTTTATGAAATCACTGATTTCTCTAAGTTTTCTTTTGTGACCTAAAAATTTCTTTCCCTCTTTGTTTCAGCTTTTTAATTTTCCATCATTTTATCTTTTTTGCCACTGATTCACTCTTCTGCTTTGTTCATCCTCATTTTTATGACCTCCACTTGGGATTGCATCTGGGTAATAGCAGTTTTAGTTCCCACCTGACTAGATTTTAGTTCTCTTATCCATATAGTAAGGGATTCTCTAGTGCCTTCTATGCTTTTTTGAAGCACAGCTAGTATATTTATAATCATTGTTTTAAATTCTAGTTCAGACATATTACTTTTATCTATATTAATTAACTCCTCATCAGTAAGTAGTACCTCCTGCTCTTTTTGTTGGTGTGAGTTTCTCTTTCTTTTCATTTTGTCTAGAGAAGAAAGGAAGAAAGAAAAAAAAACTTTAAAAAAAACGAATAACAACAACAACAAAATTTCAGGAAGTGTTTCTGAGGTATGCTGTACATACGCTGCTGTTACACTTTAGCTGCTCTTTTCCACTGATCTGTCATCTATAGTGTTCTACCTTCCAGGTAGTGGGCAGTGTTTGGATCTTTAACTATGCGTACTTTGATTTGTTTGTGAAGATAAGCCTGGAAAAAAAAAAAGAAAAAAAGATAAAAGAAAAGAAAAATCCAAGACTAGAGAAAAGGATCAAAAAAATGCAAACAGAGGGGTGCCTGGGTGGCTCAGTGGGTTAAAGCCTCTGCCTTAGGATCAGGTCATGGTCTCATGGTTCTGGGATCAAGCCCTACATTGGGATCTCTGCTCAGCAGAGAGCCTGCTTTCTCCTCTCTCTGTCTGCCTTTCTGCCTATTTGTGATCTCTATCAAATAAACAAATAAAATATTTTTTTAAAAAAATGCAAACAGAGAAACCAAAAAATTATAAGCTGAATCCAAAGGATAAGAAAAAAGGAAAAAAAGTGTAAGGAAAGAAGAGAAGAGAAAAAAAATAAGTCTAATCTGAAAAACAAGAGAAGGAGACAAACCAACAAATGACCAAAAATTATAAACCTGATACCCAAAAGAAAGATGAAGAGAAAAGAGAAAAAAAAGATAGATAGATAGATAGATAGATGATAGATAGATGAAAAAGAAAAAAAATAAAATTTGAAAATTAAGAAAAAAAGAAAAAGAAAAAAGGAAACAAACCTTGTCCTATTTCCACCAGAAACTGACATTTTGGACCACTCTTTAATAAGTAGATTTGGTAAAATGAAGGTGGTATGTGTTCCGGGCCGGCTCACAAGCTGATTTGCCCTTGTAAATATGTCCCTCTCAGGAATAGAAGGGAGGGGTTTAGTGTAGGGGACTCCAGCCACCACTGGAGGGGCTGTGTTTCTCTCTGAAGTCAAACTGTGCTAGCAGTTGGGATGAGGGAGGCATGGTGGAGAAGAATGATATGGTATCATCTGACCCGGTGTTTTCCTCACCACAGCTTATTGTGAAATCCCTACCTGCTGTGCTCTCTCTTGTTCTCTCCCTCTCCCTGACTTTGTTCTGCAAAATATTTCAACCTTGGCAGCCCTGTGGCTTTCTTCTTCCCCAGTTCATGGCTCTGAACCTCACATCTGCCATGTTCTCTTCCTCCAACTGTGCAGGTTGTTTTCTTAATTCTCAGATCATATTCCTAGTTGTTCAAAAGAGTTGCTTTGAGGGACTAGGCAAGATGAGGTCCCCTCCACTACTATTCTTCATCTTCTGTAGAAAGCTCATATATGTAATTTAAGAAATGGAAAACACAAACAAAGGAGAGGAAAAAAAAGAGAGAGAGAGATTGGCAAACCAAGAAACAGACTTTTAACTATAGAGAACAAACTGGTGTTTAGCAGAATGGAGGTGAGTAGGGGGATAGGTTAAATAGGTCATGGGGATTAAGGTGTACACTTTTTATGATGAGCACTAGTGTTTTGTGGAAGTGTTGAATCGCTATCTTGTGCATCTGAAACTAATGTTACATTGTATGCTACCTAACTGGAATTTAAATTTTAACAAGTTAAAAAAACTTCATAAAAATGTAAAACTTTTGTGCTTCAAAGGACATGAATAGCATAAGGAATAACATGGAAGACATTGGGAGATGGAGAGGAGAAGTGAGTGGGGAGAAATTGGAGAGGGAGACAAACCCTGAGAGACTGTGGACTCTGAGAAACAAACTGAGGGTTTTGGAGGGAAAGGAGATGGGGGGTTGGGTGGGCCTAGTGGTGGGCATTACTGAGGGCACATATTGCATGAAGCACTGGGTGTGTTGAATAGACAATGAATTTTGGAACAAAGAAAAAAAATTTTAAAAAGACATCCTAATGGTAAATAATTTTTACCATTAAAATTATTTACGAATGGTAAATAATTTTTGCAAGTCCTGTCTCTGATATGGGAATTGAGGCATGAACACAAAGATTCCTTACAACTAAACAATACAAATATAAATTGCCCAATATATATATGAATAAAAGTCTTACATAAGGATTTTGAAAAGATACACAAATATTCAGTAAGAACAAAAAGATACTCAAAATCATTAGTCATTAGGAAAATGTAAATAAAAATCAGAGTGTAATACCACTTAATGATCTCTAAGATAAGTAATAGTAAGAGAGCAGACATTAACAAATGTTGGTGAGGATATGGATGAATCACAACCCCTTATACATTGCTCATAATATTTTATAATGGGATTTTTGTTTTACAAAAGAGTCTGGAAATTTCGCAAAAGATTAAACATAGTTACCTTATGACTTTGAAAGTCCATTTCTTGGCTTGTATCCAAGTGAATTAACGACATAGATTCACACAAAAATTCCACATTAATGTTTATAGCAGTATTATTCATAACAACCAAAAATTATAAGTCACCCAGATAACCATCAGTCAAAGAGTGGATAAATAAAATGTCGTATATTCATTCAGTGAAATATTATTTGACAATCTTTAAAAAAATTACTTATAAAGAAAACAATCTTGTTAAAATGAGGATGCTTCCCCAAATTGATCTGCATATTATCTGAATTTTTTATCAAAATTCCAGTCTAATTTGTTTTGTAAATATTTATAAGATCTAAGTTCATAAGAGAATACAAGGGACCTAGAATAGTCAAAATAAATTTTTTTAAGATTTTATTTATTTATTTGACAGACAGAGATCACAAGTAGGCAGAGAGGCATGCAGAGACAAGGGGCAGCAGACTCCCTACTGAGCAGAGAGCCTGATGTGGGGCTCTATCTCAGGACCCTGAGATCATGACCTGAGCCAAAGGCAGATGCTTAACCCACTGAGCCACCCAGGAGCCCATAGTCAAAATAATCTTGAAAAAGTAGAAATATGTTAGAATATTCATCTTTTCCAATATCAAAAGTAAGTATAAAACTATAATAATTAAGACAATGTGATGATGACAAAGGGATAGACATATAAGTCAATGGAATGGGATTTAGAATCAAGAAACTTACCCTCACAGTTATGGTCAATTTGTTTTCAACACTGGTGCCAAGACAACTCAAAGGAGAAAGAATAGTCTTTTCAACAAATGATTCTGGAACAACTGGTAATCCACTTGTGCAACTGCGAGGTCTGACACCAAGCTCACGCCATACAGAAAAATTAACTTAAAATGAATCAGAGACCTAAATGTAAGAGCCCAAACCATAAAACTCTTAAAAGAAACCAGCAATAAATCTTTATGATTTTGGTTAGACAAAGACTTCTTAATTATGTCACCAGAAGCACAAATTAAAAAAAGAACAATGGATAATTTGGATTTCTTCAAAATTAAAATAATGTGTGTTTCAAATAACAGCATTTCTACAGGAAGGATGGAAGCAGGGCTCTATCTGTGTTAGTCACTTTGGACTGCTATAACAAAATGCACATATTGGGTATCTTTAACAATAGCCATTTATTTTGTCCAGTTCTGGAGGCTAAGAAGTCCAAGATTAAGGTACTAGCAGATTTAGATCTTGTTAAGGGATGTTTTCCAAATTTGTAGACAACACCCTTGTTGCTATATGTTTGTATGACTTTTCATTAGTGCATATGCATGGAAAGAGAAAAAAAAAAGAGCTTTTCTGTTTCTTTCTCTTATAAAGGTACTATTTCCATCGTGGTGGTACCACCCCAGTGACCTCATCTAAATTTATTTTCTAAAAGCTCAATTCCAAATACCATCAAAATGGGGGTTAAGGCTTCAACACTGAAGTCTGCACTCACAAATGAGGGTACTGAGGCCTATAGAGGGGGAAAGACTCATCCAAGGTCACAAAATAGAGACTAGATTACAGGTGTTCTGATGCTCATTCCATGTTCATTAAACACACCTCTGTGTGTATCTTTGCTTTTAATACACAATTATTCATTAAATAAAAGAATCATTTGTACTAGTTCACACAAATCATTATTTTGTTGGTTTCTCATCCATAGCAGTTTCAACTTCCCTATACATACTGAATAAATCTTCTCAGAAATGACACAGAGAGGAAGTTGGAATGGTAGTTTTTCTTCTGAGAATATGTGATATCCCAAATTCCCCTTTGAAGATTCCCTCCTCTTAAAAAACAAAAAGCACTAAATCCCACCCTCCTAGCTCTACATGGACATTTATCCAGCAGTTCTCCCTCTCTTTCATTGTCCACATTCCCTTCTGTGGTGCATCATTTTCATCAGTCTATCATAGTATTTCTCATCTTGACATATACATGTATATGTATATACATAAATATGTACATAAATTCATATATTATATATGTAATTAATTTCATGTTTATGCATTTATGTATATGTAAATATATACACATATGTATATAAAATATGTATAGTAAAAGTTATTATATATACATACCCTGCACTATACTCCTACATTTTTTCTCCATCCTGAACCCTTCCTATGAACTACGTACTAATATCCAACTGAATATTCGACATCTCCTTTTACATGTCTAGGAGACATCTTATAGTTATCATATCAAAAATAATATCTTGATATCCCCCAATATTCTCTCCAGTTTCCCTCACCTTAGTTAATGCCAGTTTTAGCCTTTTAATTGTTTAAGCCAAAAATCTCAGAGTCATCTTTGACTTGTGTTTTTCTTCTCACCTTTTACATTCAATACATCAAAAATTAAAAAAAAAAATAAAAATAAAAACTGCCTTCTCTGCCTTCAGAATATCTCCTAAATACCATTACTTCCCCCTACATTTATCACTATCACCCTGGTCTAAGATATTATCAATTTTTTCTGGACTATTGCAATACCCACTTTACTGATCTCTTTGCTTTGATACTTACCTAAATATTCCTACTCTACATATTCACAGTGTTATTCTCTCATTTTCTTCCTTATATGCTTAATGTTGCCTTATAAGAAGAGAATTCCATAAAAGCCCAACATCAAATAGTATCTTTTAGCCACTCGCTATCTATTCACATCACTCTTTGTAGCTCCATAATGCTTAAAATCACCTGACATTATATTTAGCAGAATATAAGTTCCATAGGGCAGGAACTTTGTTTTATTTACATCTGGAATCTCAAGAGTATGGAACACTGCCTAATTCAGAATGTTACCTACTTAGTTATGTACTTCATCTCTAGTTGTGGGTAGGGAGTTTTTCATAGCAACCTAGAAGAAAGGGATTATTTAACTTAATATGTCTGGAAGGCATATTGTTATGTTGTTTTCATTCCTCTTATTTATACATTAGAGGCTTTTCAATTTCCACCCTCACTTGTATTGAAGTAAGTCAAATGACTAGTTCCCATATCTAGGTGGAACCTAGGTAGAAGCAATATAAGGTGTTTCTAGGCCAATACCCAATGAGATCCTTTTCAAATCTCTCTTTTCCAACTGTACAACTAGAACCAAAGGACCTGAAGATAATAAAGCCACACGATGAAAGTAACTTTGATTCCTTAGTCACCATATGAAAAAGATCATCTCAAAAGAACAAATGAATGGAGTGTAGTGTGAATGAAGATAAACTTTTTCATTTTTCTAAACCATTGGTAGCTAGTGCTAGCCAATCTTTTCAATATGTAATTACTGAAGTCCAGTCCTTTCCTTTCCTGGGGTCAGAGCAAATAACCTAAAACAGCTTAGCACAGCTGGAATTGAATTTTCTAAGACTTATGCCCAATTGTTCATGTAGCATTCTGAACACACACAAATTCAACCTGAGATATAAGAAGACCCACAAACAGTAAAATGACTACATTTTGCAAGGTAGAAGGTGCAGAACCTCAAATCTTTGGGGGGAAATATGGGAAGATAGAGGGAGCCTCCATAAGCCCCTGGAAAGTAATAACATTGGAGCAAAAAAATGGGACTTGTGGAAATCTTCTCTAGTGAGAGACACCCCTTTCTGAAAAGGCACAGTGGATGAATAGGGCAGAATTCTAGGTGGATCATTGTGGTCTCAGGATTGCAAAGCAGTGGAGCAGGGGACAGGTTATGGTCAGCCAGCCCAGAAGGGACTCTCAGCTCTGGTCACCTTAAACCATGAGACAAACCACTAGAGAGACTGTCCACTGCTTAACCACCCTGAAAAGGACTAGAAAGTGCAGACTGTTTAACACCATGTGGAATATATTAAACAGCTTTCACTCACTGCAGGACAACAGCTCTCATGTCTCATGAATGGACACTGGGGCAGCACACAGTGTGATGAGGGAGTTGCAAAGAAGGGTGCATATGCGAGCCCATAGCCATTAGCAGTTGTGGAATCACAAAGTGCAGAGATGGTCGATGATCCTGTAACTCTCCTGGGAGAAGTGCAGGCAGCGGGAGCCATGGGATAAGTAGTTTGGCACACAAAAAGCCCACATACATGACTGGGCAATAGCTCTCAGGTGATCTTACCCTGAAGGGACACTGGGGCAGCACCCAGCATGAGCTGAGAGCTCAGAAGAGGGTACATGCAGAAACTCATGGCCACTAGCAATTGCAAAGTCACAAAGCACAGAGGCACTCAGGGGTCCTGGTAACTCCACTGGGAAAGGCACGGTGGGCACATATTGTGCAAGTCTGTGGAGTTTGCTATGCACAGAGGTGGGGATGGTTTGATCTGGAGGACTTGTTAAGTTGGGGGGGGGGCTAAGACTTTGCTGTTGTGGGCCAGAGATTCCAACACGATTATGTTTGCTCTAACCCTCTGAATAGAAGTGGAATGATGCAAAGGAAGAAAAACCACATAGACAGACAATCAGCTCACATAAAGTCCATTCCCCTGACAATGGGTTGGGCACGTCCACCCAGGCAAAGATGCTGGAGAAGCCAAGCAGCAGGCCTTTCCCCTAGAAGACAGACTGGAAAAACAGGTGAATGATAAGATTAGTTCCCTCAGGACTATAAAACTCCAGTGCTAGGGGAAAATAATATAGGAAGCTCCAGGTGTTCCCTCACAACTCATTTATGTTTCAGGCTAAAATTTTACATTTCTTTTTTAGTTTCTTTTCTTATTTTTTTCTTTTCTTTTTTTTTTTCTTTTTTAATTTTTTTTTTACCCTGTTCCCATTTCAAATAGATATTTCTTTCCCACCTGTGTTTTTAAGTTGTTTCTTCACTTTTATTTTTTCACATATATATTTTATAGATTTATGCCCCATACTAACCCATTTTCACTCTATTCAATTTTATCTTCATATATATATATTCTGATTTCTGTGCAATTTTGTGATATAGTGTCTTCTAATCCAGACCAAAAGTCAATCAAGAACATGTAGATCATCTGCTTTGTCCAGCCTGAGAGATTATATCTCTCTCCCCACAACTACCTTTTTTTTTTTCCTTTATTTTTTTACTGCTTTGGATCATCTTGGATTTGGTTGCATATCTGTGGTAAATTTTGACAATTTTGGATTTCTTTATAGTTGCATTTTTCTTGGGTTCTTGTTGATATTTTGGGCTCTTCATTCACTCAACCATCCCTAGACAGAATGACTAGGAGGAGGAAGCCACAACAAAGAAAAGAACCAGAGACAATATTCTCTGCCACAGTCTAATGGATATGGATATAAACAAGATGTCAGAGATAGACTTCAATATAATAATCATGAAGTCAATAGCTGGACTTCAAAAAAACATCAGTGACAATATAGAATCTCTAAGGGCAGAAATGAGATCTAATCAGGATGAACTTAAAAATTCTATGAATGAGGTGCAGTCTAACCTGAATACTCTAACAGACAGGGTAAATGAGGTGGAAGAACAAATTGATGATCTAGAAGATAAGCTTATAGAAAGGAAGGAAGTCAAGAATGATAGGGATAGGCAGCTAGAAGCCCATGAGACAGATTTAGTGAGATCAATGAGGACATGAAATGTTCCAAGGGCAGAATTCTTGGGATCTCTGAGGGAGTGGAGAGAGAGAGGACTAGAAGGCATATTTGAGCAAATCATAGCTAAGAACTTCCTTAATCTGGAGAAGGAAGCAAGCATTTGTGGTCACAAGGTAGAGGGAAATCCTCCCAAAATTGATAAAAATAGATCAATTTCCTGACGTGTAATAATGAAGTTCTCAAATCTTAGAGTCAAGAAAGCTACCCTGAGAGCAGCTAGGGAGAAGAGATTTCTTACATATGAGGGAGCAAAATCAGACAAACATCATACCTATCAACAGAGACCTGGAAATCCAGAAAGGGATGGCAAGACATACTCAGGGTACTAAAGGAGAACATACAGCCAAGAATACTTTATCCAGCAAAACTCTCATTCAGAATGGATGGAGCAATAAAGAGCTTCCAAAAGCAGCAGAAGCTGAAAGAATATGTGAGTACCAAGCCAGCTTTTCAAGGAATATTAAGGTGATTCTATAAAAGAAGAAAGTCCCCAAGAGTAACATAGACCAGAAATTAACAGAAATAATCTATGGAAACATGGAATTTACAGGCAATACAATGGCACCAAATCCATATCTTTTAGTAGCTACTCTCAATGAGTATGAGCTGAATTCTCCCATCAAAAGACACAAAGTTTCAGCTTGGATTAAAAAAACAGAACCCTTTTGTATGCTGTCTACAAGGGATGCATTTTGAAACTAAAGACACCTCCAGATTGAAAGTGGGGATGGATAAACATTTATCATGACAACAGGCCTCAAAAGAAAGCTGGGGTAGCAATTCTTATATCAGACAAATTAGATTTTAAACCAAGACTGTAGTAAGAGATGTAGAAGGACACTATATCATACTTAGAAGGTCTATCCAAATACCCAACTTTTGTAGCAACATGGATGGGACTGGAAGAGATTATGCTGAGTGAAATAAGTCAAGCAGAGAGAGTCAATTATCATATGATTTCACTTATTTGCAGAGCATAACAAATAACATGGAGGACATGGGGAGATGGAGAGGAGAAGGGAGTTGAGGGAAATTGGAAGGGGAGGTGAACCATGAGAGACTATGGACTCTGAAAAACAACCTGAGGGCTTTGAAGGGGCGTGGGTGGGAGGTTGGGGGAGCCAGGTTGTGGGTATTAAGGAGGGCACGTATGGCATGGAGCACTGGGTGTGGTGCAAAAACAATGAATACTGTTATGGTGAAAATAAATTTTAAAAATAAAGAAAAGAAAAAGAAAAATCTAACGATTGTAAATATCTCTGTCCCCAACGTGGCAGCAGCCAACTACATAATCCAACTAACAACCAGAATGAAGAATCATATTGATAATAATACATTAGTAGTGGGAGACTTTAACATTTCACTCAAAGGAATAGACAAATCATCTAAACAGAAGAGCAACAAAAAAACAAGAGCTTTGAAGTTCACATTGGTCCAGATAGACTTTGTAGATACATACAGTACATTGCATCCTAAAACAACAGAACACCCATTCTTCTCAAGGGCACATGGAACTTTCTCCAGATTAAATCACACAGTGAGTCACAACTCAGGTCTCAGCTGATATCAAAAGACTGAGAATATTCCCTGCATATTCTTAGACCATAATGCTTTGAAACTGGAACTCCATGACAAGGAAAAAATTGGAAGGACAGAAAACACTTGGAGGTTAAAAAGCATCCTGCTAAAGGATGAATGGGTCAACCCAGGACATTAAGGAGGAAATTAAGTGCTTCATGTGAACAAATGAAAATGAAAACACATAATTTCAGAGCCAATGGGGTACTGCAAAGGCAGTCCTAAGGGAGAAGTACATTGCAATCCAAGCCTTTCTCAAAAAATTAGAAAAATCCCAAATGAACAAGCTAAACTTACACCTAAAGGACCTAGAGAAATAAGAGAAAATAAAGCCTAAACCAAGCAGAAAAATAAAAATAATAAAGATTAGGGCAGAAATAAACAAAATAGAACTAAAGAACAGATCAACAAAACTAGAAGATGGTTCTATGAAAGAATAAGATGCATAAACCTCTGCTCAGACTTATCCAAAAGAAAAGAGAAAGGACCTAAATTAGTAAAATCATGAACAGCAAGGGAGAAATCATGACCAATACCAAGGAAATAGAGGCAGTTATTAGAATTTATTACCAATAGCTATATGCCAAAAAACTAGGCAATCTGGAAGAAATGATTGCATTCTTAGACACTTATAAACTACCAAAACTGAAACAGGAAGAAATAGACAATCTGAACAGACCAATGGCTAGCAAAGAAATTGAAAAAGTAATTGAAACCCTCCCAAGAAACTAGAGTCCAGAGCCAGATGGATTCCCTGGAAAATTCAACAAAACATTTAAAGAAGAAATAATATCTATTCTTTTGAAGCTGTTTCAAAAAAAAAATGAAATTGAAGGAAAACTTCTAAACTTGTTCTATGAGGCCAGCATTACCCTGATCCCCAAACCAGACAAAGATTCCACCAAAAAGGATAATTACAAGCCACTATCCAGGATGAACATGGATGCCAAAATACTCACCGAGCTCCTAACCAATAAGACCCAAAAGTACATTAAAAGGATTACTCATCACAGCTAAGTGGGATTTATCGCTGGGATGCATGGGTGGTTCAACATATGCAAATAAATCAACATGATAGACCACATTAACAAACAGACAAAAACAATATGATCCTCTCAGTTGATTCAGAAAAAGCATTTGACAAAACAAAGTGTCATTTCCTGATTAAAACTCTTAAAATATAGGGATAGAGGGAACAAACCCTCTATCATAAAAACCTCTATCATAAAAACCATCCATAAAAAACCCACAGTGAATGTTATTCTCAATGGGGAAAAACTGAGAGCTTTTCCCTTAAGGTCAGGAAAATGACAGGGTTGTCCAATCTCAACATTATTATTAAACATAGTACTAGAAGTCATCAGACAAAAAGAAAAGAAAGAAAATGCATTCAAATTGGCAAAGAAGAAGTAAACTTTCTCTCTCTTTGCAGATTATATGGTACTTTATGTGACAAACCCAAAATACTCCACCCCAAAATAATTAGAACTTATACAGCAATTCAGCAACATTTCAGGATACAAAATAAATCCACAGAAATCAATTGCATTTCTATACACTAACAGTGTGACTGAAGGAGAAATTAAGGAATCAATTCCATTTACAATAGCACCCCAAATCATAAGATACCTATGAATAAACCTAACCAAAGAGGTAAAGGATCTATACCCTAGAAACTACAGAGCAATTATGAAAGAAATTTATGAAAAGAAAAGGAGATGGAAAAAAATATTCCATGCTCATGGATTGGAAGAATAAACATTGTTAAAATGTCTATGCTGGGGGTGCCTGGGTGGCTTAGTGGGTAAAGCCTCTGCCTTTGGCTCAGGTCATGATCTCAGGGTCCTGGAATCGAGCCCTGCATTGGGCTCTCTGCTCAGTGGGGAGTCTGCTTCCGCCCCCCCCCTCTGCCTGCCACTCTGTCTACTTGTGATCTCTCTCTGTGTCAAATAAACAAATAAAATCTTTAAAAAAAATGTCTATGATGCCCAGAGCAATCTATACTTTCAATGCAACCCCTGTCAAAATACCATTGACATTTTTCACAGAGCTGGAACAAACAATCATAAATTTGTATGGAACCAGAAAAGACCCTGAGTCCTTGGGGTTTTTTAAAAAAGAAAACCAAAGCTTAGGGCATCACAATGCCTGACTTCAAGCTATAATACAAATCTGTGATCATCAAGACACTATGATACTGACACAAAAACAGAAACATAGATCAATGGAACAGAATAGAAACCCCAGAAATGGACCCTAAACTTTATGGTCAATTAATCTTTGATAATTCAAGAATGTATATCCAATGAATAGACAGCCTCTTCAATAAATTTTACCCAGAAAATTGGACAGCACATGCAGAAGAATGAATCTTTGTCATTCCCTTACACCATACACAAAGATCATTCTCTTATACCAAGCACAAAGATATTATCAAAATAGATGAAAGACCTCAATGTGAGACAGGAATCCACCAAACTCCTATGGGAGGACAGAGTTAATAACCTCTTTTGCTGCTGCCGCTTGGAACAATTTGTTAAACTGTAACCCTTGGAGGATTTTACTAGTTGCCAAGCACATTTAGATATGGTCTTAAGAAATACATATACTGACAACAGGTCTTTGGGGAGAAGGACGATGTACGACTGTGAAGCTGGACAGCTGGGATGCCCGGCTCGCTCAGGGTGGAAGGCTGCCCCTTCACCGAGGCCAGGCATCCGGGAACGCCTGGCCCGCCCAGGGCGGAACGCCTCCTGCTTAAGGGAAGCCGAGCACCCAGGAATGCCCGGTCAGCTCAGGGTGGAACAAAAACTGCCCACTTCCCTTTTTCATTGCACTCCTTTCTCTTCCCAGACGTGCTCGTTGTTAGTTAGATGAGTCCTTTGAATGTGCTTGGTTAACTATAAACCTTACCCTCCTCCTTGCTTGCCTGCAAGATGTGACTAATGTTTGACCTTCATTAGTCCTTCTGTTGGCTATTGTTTTTTATCTAATAAAAGTGAGACTGGAATTGCTCATGGCAGCAGTCCTTTTCAACTGTTGTCCCCTGCTCCTAGTCTTTTGCAGCTGACTTGTTTGTGCCTAATTCTTCTCTCGTCGCCGAAGCGGCACTCTTTCACATTGGCCACATGACTTCTTTCAAGAAATGTCTCTAACGGCATGTGAAACAAAAGAAAAAAATGAACTTTGGGGATTCATCAAGATAAAAAGCTTCTGTACAACAAGCGAAACAGTCAACAACTAAGAGACAACCTATGGAATGGGAGAAGATATTTTCAAATGACAGTGCAGATAAGGGGCCACTATCCAAGATCTATAAAAATCTTCCCAAACTCAACACCCAAAAAACAAATAATCCAGTCAAGAAATGGGTAAAAGACATGAACAGGAACTTCTCCAAGGAAGACATGCAAATGGCTAACAGACACATGAAAAAATTTAAAATCACTAGCCATCAGGGAAATATAAATCAAAACCACATTGAGATACCACCTTACACCAGTTAGAATGGACAAAATTAACAAGACAGTAAAAAACAAGTGTTGGAGAGGATGTGGAAAAAGGAGAACCCTCTTACACTGTTGGTGGGACTGCAAGTGTGTGCAGGCCCTCTGGAAAACAGTATGTAGGTTCCTCAAGACGTTAAAAATAGAGCTACCCTATGACCCACCAATTGCACTACTAGGTATTTACCCCAAAGATACAGATGTAGTGAAAAGAAGAGATAGCTGCGCCCAAATTTTCATAGCAGCAATGTACGTAATAGCCAAACTGTGGAAGGAGCTGAGATGTCCTTCAACATATGAATGGATAAAAAAGATGAGTTTCACATATACAATGGAATATTACTCAGCCATGAGAAAGGAGGAATATCTACCATTTGCATTGACATGGGTGAAACTGGAGGGGATTATGTTAAGTTTAGTAAGTCAAGCAGAGAAAGACAATTATCATATGATATCATATGTGGAACATAAGGAATAGTGCAGAGACCAAAAGGGAAGTGAGGGAAGACTGAATGGGAAGAAATCAGAGAGGGAGACAAATTATGAGAGATTCTGGACCCTGGGAAACAAACAGGGTTACAGTAAGGAGAGGAATTAGTGTGTGTGGGGGGGTAACAACATGATGGGTATAAAGGAGGACACACATGATGATGAGCCCTGGGAGTTTATGCAACTAATGAATCATTGAACAGTACATCAAAAATTAATGATGTATTATATGTTGGCTAATTGAGCATAATAAAGTAAACATATGACTGATATCTCATGCTATTTGTCTTTTTTCTAACTTACTGGTTTTGCCTAATATTATACTCTCTAGCTCTATCCAAGTTTTCCAATGGCATGATTTCATTCTTTTTTATGGCTGAATACTATACCATGCTATATATAAAGCACATCTTCTTTACACATTCATCTATTGATGGATATTTGGACTGCTACCATAATTTGGCTAAGGTAAGTAATGCTGCTATAAACAAAGGATGGAATTATCTTTTTGAACTACCATTTCTGCATTTTTGGGGTAGATACCCAGTAGTGCAGTTGCTGAATTATAGAGTTATTCTATTTTTAACTTTTTGAGGAACCTCCTTAGTACTTCCTACAGTGGATGTGCCAGTTTGCCTTCTGACGAACAGTGCATAAGAGTTCCTTTTTCTTCACATCCTGGCCAATATCTGTTGTTTCTTGTGGTTTTGATTTTAGCCATTCTGACAGTTTTCAGATTAATCTCATTGTAATTTTCATTTGCATTTCCCTGATGATAAGTGATGATGAGGATCTTTTCTTATGTCTGTTGTCCATCCATATGTCTTCTTTGAAGAAATGCCTGTTCATTTCTTCGGCCCATTTTTTAAAATTTTATTTTATTTTTTCAGTGGTCCAAGATACATTGTTTATGCACCACACCCACTGCTCTGTGCAATACCTACCCTCCTTAATACCCACCTGGCTCACCCGTTCTCTCACCCTCCCCTTCCAAAATTCCGTTTGTTTCTCAGAGTCCACAGTCTCTCATGGTTGGTCTTCCCCTCCAATTTCCCCCAATTCACTTTTCCTTTCCTTTCCCTAATATCCTTCCTGATATTCCTTATGCAAATAAGTGAAACCTTATGATAATTTACTCTCTCTGCTTGACTTATTTCACTCAACTTAATCTCCAGTCCCATCCATGTTGATACAAAAGTTGGGTATTCATCCTTTCTGATGAAGGCGTAATTTTCCATTTTATATATGTGCCATTCTTCTTTATCCATTCATCTGTTGAAGGGCATCTTGGCTCTTTCCATAATTTGGTGATTGTGGCCATTGCTGCTATGAACATTGGGGTACAATATGGCCCTTCTTTTCACTATTTTACTAGGAGTAAATACCCAGTAGTGCAATTGCAGTGTCATAGGGTAGGTATATTTTTAACATCTTGAGGAACCTACACACTATTTTTCAGAGTAACTGTAACAGCTGGCATTCCCACCAACAGTGTAAGAGGCGTTCCCCTTTCTCCATATCTTCTCCAACACTTGTTGTTTCTTGTCTTGTTAATTATGTCTTCTTGTGTTGTTAATTTTTAAGTTGGATTATTTGATGTTTGGATGTTGAACTGTGTCAGTTCTTTATATCTTTTGGGTACTACCCCTTCAGCAGATATGTCATTTGCAAAGTATCCCATTCCATAAGCTATCTTTAAGGTGTGTTGATTGTTTTCTTTGTTTTGCTTTTTATTTTGGTGTGGTACCAATAGTTTATTTTTTTCTTTTATCTCCCTTACCTCAGTGGTCCAGTTTCATTCTGTTTTATTTAGCTGACCAGTTTTCCCTACACCATGTTGAGGAGACTCTTTTTCACATTGCATATTCTTTTGTGCTTTGTTAAAGACTAAATGGCCATAAAATTTGGGGTTCACTTCTGTTTTTTTTTTTTTTTTTTTTGTCTTTTCTGTTGGCTTATGTGTTTTTTTTTTTTTTTTTGGCAGTATCATTCTTTGATTACTACAACTTTAGAATATACCTTAATGACTAGTACTGTGATACCTACAGTGCTGCTTTTCTTTTTCAAAACTGCTTTGGTTATTCAGGTTCTTTGAAGTTTCATACAAATTTTAGGATTTTCTGGCTCTAGTTTTGTGAAAAATGATATTGTTATTTTTAAAGGTATTGTATTAAATATATCAATTGTTTTGGATACTGTAGACATTTTTAACAATTGTTGTTTTTCCAATCCATAAGCATGGAATATCTTTCCATTTCTTTGTGTCATTTTTAATTTCTTTCATCAGTGTTTTATAGTTTTCTGAGTATAGGTCTTTCACATATTTGGTGCAATTGTAAATGAGATTGATTTTTTACTTTCTCTCTACTGCTTCATTATTAGTGTATAGAAATACAACAGATTTCTGCACATTGATTTTGTATCTTGTGAATTTACTGAATTCATTTATCCGTTGTAATAGATTTTTTGGTGGAGTCATTCAGTTTTCTTTTTTTTTAATATTTTCTTTATATATTTGGCATAGAGAGAAAGAGAGACAAAGAGCATGAGTAGGCAGGGTGAGTGAGAAGTAGGTTCCATGCTGAACAGAGAACCAGACATGGGACTCTATCCCAGGTCCCTTGGATCATGACCTGAGCCAAAGGCAGATACTTAACCAACTGAGCCACCCAAGTGGCCCAAGTTTTAGGTTTTCTAAATATAATATTATGGCATCTGGAAATAGTGAAAGTTCACTTTTTCCTTACTTTTGGTGACTTTTATTGTTGTCATTGTTGTTGTGTGATTGTTTTAGCTAGGATTCCAGTACTATGTTGAATAAACATGATGAGAGTGGACATCTGAATTGTTCTTGACTTTAGGGGGAAACTTGCAATTTTTCCCCATGTTATGTTATGTTCCCTTATGTCAGCCATTAGATAGTCATATGTGGCCTTTATTATGTTGAGATATGTTCATCCTAAACCTACTTTATTGACGTTTTTAACATGAATGGATATAGTGTGTCAAATGCTTTTCTGTGTCTATTGGTATGATTTTATGGTTTTTATCCTTTCCCTTATTGATATGATATATCATCTTGCTTGATTTGTGAATACTGACCTATCCTTTCATCCAGGGAATAAATCCTACTTGATAGTGGTGAATGATTATTTTAATGTATTGTTGGATTAGGTTTGTTAGTATTTGGTTGAATATTTTTTCATCTATGTTCTCAGAGATACTGCCCTCTAGTTTTCTCTCTCTCTCTCTCTCTCTCTCTTTTTGTGGTCTCTTTATCTGGTTTGTGTGTCAGGGTTATACAGTCCTCATAGAATGAATTTGGCAGTTTTCTGTCTTCTAGTTTTTGGAATAATCTGAGAAGAATATGCATTAACTCTATATGTTGGTGATTTTGCTTGTGAAGTGCTTCATCCTGGACTTTTGTTTGTTGGGAGTTTTTTTTTTTTTATTATTACTGATTCAATTTTATTGCATATGATTGGTATGTCAAAGTTTCTATTTCTTCCTTCTCTAGTTTTATTAAGTTATGCCTTTCTGCTGGGAATGGCCAGCAATCCCTGTACCAGGGGATGGAATATTACTCCAAACTTTGCTGTGAACGAAAGGATAAAGAAACAGGGCCAACGCTCAGAGGAGAAGACCCTTTGCTCTTCTTTGCTCCTGCTTTTACTGGTTCTTCAGGATAATCACAAATATTTATCACCGTTTCTCAAGCACCAGATATGTGACAAGGGAACTTACTAAAACTAGGAAGATCTGTTTACCAGAAAGATAAGATATGCTAATCTGCACGTTCTATTAAACATACCCTAAGGGACCATGCATACATTTCTTAGAGCACAGGGCTGCTGTTTGGGCTAAGAAAGCTTTAGGGAAGGCAAAACCGTCTGGCATTCTAACGTGGAGTGGTCACACAGGTCTTGGAATTCCAAAAGCCTATCCCCCTTCTCCAAAACCTTCCTTTACCCCCAAGGGCCTCTGTGTTACATTTTAGCAGGCAAGGTATTATGGCTGATTTCATGCTCTACATTAACCCCAACAACTTTCCAGGTATTTAGCCATTTCTTCTAAGTTGTCCAATTTGAGGTCATAAAGATTTTCATAATATTCTGTTTCAGTTGCTTTCATTTCTGTGGTGTTGGTTGTTATTTCTCCTCTTTCATTTGTGACTTTGAGTGCTTTACATTTTTTTGTTTTGTTTTGCTTTGTTTTGATGGCTATAGCTTTATCAATCTTGTTGAAATTCATAAAGAACTAGCTCCTGGTTTCATTGATCTGGTGTTATTATTGTAGTTTAGTTTGTATGCCATTTATTTTTGCTCTAATCCTTATTTCCTTCCTTCTGATGGTTTTGGGTTTTGTTTATCCTTATTTTTCTTGCTCAGTTCAGTGTAAGTTTAGGGTTTTTTGTATGAGATTTGTCTTGTGTTTTGAAGTAGGCCTGTATTACCATCAAATTTCCTCATAGAATCATTTTTACTGCATCTCAAAGGTTTGTAACAAGTGTGTTTTCACTTTTATTTTTCTAAATTTTTAAAAATATTTTCTTTTATTTTTTGTTCTCCCATTCATTGTTAAGTAGGAAGTTATTTAACCTCCATGTATTTGGGGCTTTTTCTGATTTTTTGTGTATAGTTGATGTCAAGTTCCATGACTTTATTCTCAGAAAAGATGCATGGATCAAAACCACAGTGAGATACCACCTCACACTGTTAGGTCCATGATCAAAGGAGTGAGACAGATACAAAGCGAAGGTCAAGCAAACCTTTATTTCGCACCAAGCATAGAGAATCAAACCAACCATTCGGTGCCACCTCTTACAGAGAGAGCAAGCGACTCCCAGCCTCACAGACTAACTTTTATAGAGCAGAGGCCAGGTGGTTGAACCTGGCTACACACAGGTGGCCAATGAGATTCCAACACACAGAAAGCTGCACAGTCATGCTAGGTCACACACGGGTGGCCAATTGAATTATAATTCACCCCATAGCAGCTATTTGAACTAGTCTATAACATTGGTCAGAATTGGCACCCAAAAGGCGCCCAAAAGGTGGGGCCCACATTATTTCATAGCTAGGGAGACAGTATGCATACTCTAATGATTGGATGTCTCCACCTGGCCTTACTCATCCCTGCATCCGGCCTGTTACCTCCACTTGACCTGACCCACCCTTGTATTTGGACTCTGTTATCAGGGACTGGTTGACCATATTCTACTGGTTTCCTGGATTTGCTTTTAAGTAAGTTCCCCTGGCATGTGGCGGGGGTGGGGGGCGGCTAAATAGGCCCTTATGCCACCAGTCAGAAAGTCAGAATAGCTAAAATTAACCTTTACAACACCAGTCAGAATAGCTAAAATCAGGAAATGACAGATGCTGGTGAAGATGCAGAGAAAGGGGAACCCTCCTACACCATTGATGGGAATGCAAGCTGGTGCAGCCACTCTGGAAAACAGCATGGAGGCTCCTCAAAAAGTTAAAAATAGAGCTACCCTACAAACAAGCAATCACACTATTGGGTATTTACATTAAAGATACAAATGTAGTGATCCAAAGAGTCACGTGCACCCGAATGTTTATAGCAGCAATGTCCACAATAGTCAAACTAAGTAAAGAACCTAGATGTCCATCAACAAATGAATGTATAAAGAAGATGTGGTATTTATATACAATGGAATACTATGGAACCATCAAAAGAAATGAAATCTTGCCATTTGCAATGATGTGGATGGGACTAGAGGGTATTATCCTGAGCAAAATAAGTCAATCAGAGAAAGACAATTATCATATGATCTCCCTGATATGAGGAATTTTAGAGGCAAAGTGAGGGGTTTTGTTTGAGGGGTAGGGAAGGAAAAAAATGAAGCAAGATGGGATCAGGAGGGAGAACAATCCATAAGAGACTCTTAAACTCACAAAACAAACTGAGGGTTGCCGGGGGTAGCGGGGTAGGGAGAGGGTGATTGGGTTATGGACACTGGGGAGGGAATGTGCTATTATGAGTGCTGTGGATTGTGAAAGTCTGATGATTCACAGACTTGTACCATTGAGCTAATAATACAGTATATGTTAATTTTAAAATAATAACAAGAGAAAAAAAGTAAAGATGCATGGAATGACATCAATCTTCTTGAATTTGTTGAGGTTATTTTGTGGCTCAATATATGATATACTTGGAGAAAGTTCCCTGTGACCTTTAAAAAAAATGTGTACTCTGTTGTTTTCGGATGTAATGTTCTGTTAAATCAATCTGTTTCAATGTGTCTTTCAAAGCTACTGTTTTCATCTTGGTTTTTCCTTTGAATGATCTATCCAATGATATAAGCAGGGTGTTAAAGTCCCCTACTATACTGCATTACTAGCAATGAGTTCTTTTATGTTTATTATTAAAAGTTATTTTTTTTAAGATTTTATTTATTTGTTTGACAGAGATCACAAGTAGGCAGAGAGGAAGAGAGAGAGAGGAAGAAGCAGGCTCCCTGCTGAGCAGAGAGCCTGATGTGGGGCTCTATCCCAGGACCCTGAGATCATGACCCGAGCTGAAGGCAGAGGCTTAACCCACTGAGCCACCCAGGTGCCCCATATTATTAAAAGTTTTATGTATGTTTATTATTAAAAGTTTTATGTATTATGTACTCATTTGGTTGCATAAATATTTGCAATTGTTATATCTTCTTGTTGGAGTGTCCCCCTTTATTATTATGTAGTGTCCTCCTTCCCTATAGTTACAGTCTATTGTAGAGTCTATTTTGTCCAATGTAAATTTTGCTACTCCAACTTTCTTATGGCATTCATTTGTGTGATAACTATTTCCTCATCCTCTCATGTTCAACCTGCAGGTGTTTGTCAATCTGAGATGAGTGTCTTGTAGGCAGTATATAGATAGGTCTTGCATGTAATCTCTGTCAACCTAAGTTTTTTTAATTGGAGAACTTAGTCTATTTAGATTCAAAGTAATTATAGATAGATATGTTTTTATTGTCATTTTTTACTTGTTTTGTGGTATTTTTTATAGTTTTTCTCTGATCCCTTGTTCTCTTTCTTTCATGGCTTGCTGGTTTTATTTAGTGATATACTCTTTATCCTTTGTATACCTATTAGTGGTTTTTGAGTTATGGATACCATTAAGTATGTATATAATGCCTTTTCATATAGCAAGTCTATATTATTGGTGGTTATTTAAGTTCAAAGTCATTCTTTACTCCTCTACCCCTCACATTTTAGGTATATAGTGCCATAGTTTACATTATTTCATTTTGTGAATTCTCTTGACTTATTTTTTTACAGAAGAACTTATTTTTACTTCTTCTGTGCTTCTTAATTTTCATACTCTCCCATATGATCTTTACTTTCAACTCAATTTATCCCTTTTAATATATCTTTTAGGGCTGGCTTTGAGGTCATGAACTCCTTTAGTTTTTCTTTGAGAAATTCTTAATCTCTCCTTCTTTCTGAAAGATAACCTTGCTGGATAGAGTATTTTTGGCTGCAGATATTTCTCTTTCAATGCTTTGAATATATCGCGCTGCTCATTTCTAACTTGTTAAGTTTCTGCTGAAATACTCATTGAATGCCTTATGGGGTTTCTTTTCAATTGTAACTGTCTTTTTGTCTTGCTGTTTTTTTTTTTCTTTATCACTACTTTTTGCCATTTTGATTACAGTGTGTCTTGGTGTGCACCTCCACTTGTTGATTTTGATGGGTGATCTCTGTGCCTCCTGGATGTGGATATCTGTTTCCTTCTCTATATTAGGGATGTTTTCACCTATTATTTCTTCAAATAAATTTTGTGCATCATTTTCTCTCTCTTCTGTTGGGAATCACTAAAATGTGAATGTTATTACATTGAATTCTCTGTTTTCATTTTCTGTAATTCTTTTCTTTCTCTTGGTCAGATTGATTACTTTCTATTACTCAATCTTCTAGTTCATTACTTCATAACTCTGCTATTTGTTCTATCATATATATAATATTATTTATAAAATATATATATTTGTATTAAATATATATTTAATTTAATTAGCCATTAGTTGCTGATGTAGTGTTCAATAATTTATCAATTTCATACAACACCTAATGCTCATCACATCACCTGCCCTCCTTAATGCCCATCACTCAATTAACCCATCCCCCTACCACCACCTCCCCTCCAGCAAGCCTCAGTTTGTTTCCTATAGTTAAGAGTCTCTCATGTTTTTTTCCTCCCTCTCTGGTGACTTCCCATTCTGTTTTCCCTCCTCTCGCCTACAATCCTCTGTCCTGTTTATTATGTTCTACATATCAGTGAAACCGTATGATAATTATCTATCTCTCATTGGCTTCTTTTTCTCAGCATTATATCCTCCAGTTCCATACACATCAATGTAAATTCCAAGTATTCATTTTTTCTGATGCCTGAGTAATATTCCATTGTGTGTGTGTGTGTGTGTGTGTGTGTGTGTGTGTGTGTACCTCATATTGTCTTTATCCATCCATCTATCAATGAACATCTTGGCTCTTTGCACAGTTTGGCTATTGTCAACATTACTGTTATGAATATTAGGCTACAAGTTCCCCTTCAGATCACTACATTTGTATCTTTGGGGTAAATAGCTAGTAGTGCAATTGCTAGGTCACTCTATTTTTAACTTCTTGAGGAACATCCATACTGTTTTCCAGTATGAATCAAGTTTTCCAGAGTGGATCAAGTATATTTTCCAGAGTGGATCGAGTATATTTTTATTTAATTTATTGTGTTCTGATCTCCAATTATTTTTTATGTTTTTTTTTTCTCTTTAAGGGTTTCACTCATGTTCTCCTCTTTTTACTCAAGTCCAGTGAGTATCTTTATGATAATTACTTTAAATCAAATAATGTTATCGAGCCTGTTACTTATATTCATTTCACTTGGGTCTCATGCTGTAGTTTGTCCTGTTCTTTTGTTAGTGATATATTCTTCTGTCTTCTCATTTTGCCTAATACTCTGTGTCCTTTCGTGTGTGTTAGAAAGTCAATTATGTCTCTTGCTCTTGAAAGTAGTGGGAAGGACAAGCACTTTCAACTGGGCAGTGCTTATCCTCAACAGTAGACACATAGCCATCATGCACATCTGGACCAGTTGGGGTTTCTCCACAAAGCATATAGATGTGGGCAGGGGCTTTCTGCTGCAAGCTGTGGACACCGGTCTTCTTCCATAGGTAATATGCTGCTGCTAGAGAGAGTAGGACCAGACAGGGGTGCTCCATAAAGCTCATGCATGAAAGGGGTGCAATTTTAACAAGGTACACACATCTTCCAATGAATAGTGTGAGATGCAGTGTTGGCAATGTTTGTGTGGGACTTCTGGGATAAGGAATTCATGGCACCAGGACTGATGCACACCTAGCTGGTGGGAGGAAGGCATGGCAAAAGCAAGTTAGGTAGTGAGTGAGGCATTGTGCAGGTTCCTGCAGGTGGCTGTGTGTTTATGATGAGGGCTGGTGGAGGAAAATGATACCTGCTAGCTCTTTTGTTCCTGGAGAAATCCCTCAGTAAACTCTGAGATTACTAACTAACTCTATCTTCCAGAAGCCAATGTTTTCAAATTGTAACTTGACAGGCTATTTTCTGTGCTGCCTTTTTAAGGGCAAGAGCTCAGCTTCCTATAAGCCTCTGGGGCTTTCTCAGAGCTGAGCCCACTAAATTTTAAAGTTCCAGGTTTATGTCCTGCTGGTGGCAAGCACTCATTGGTGTGGTAGTTGGTTTCTTGTATTTCTATACACCTGGAGCACTCATCCTCTGGCAGTCAGATCCATGGAATTTAGGTGCCCACTGAGTCCTGGCCCTTCCTAACCTCTTTGAAATGGTCCCTTCTCTATAGTTAGTGGTGGAGTTTGTTTGGCCAGACTTGCATTCTTTTTCTGGGTAGTTCACAATGATACAAGTGCTATCTAGTTGTATCCATGGGATGAGGTGATTTTTAAGATCCTCCTACTCTGCCATATTCCCCAGAAGTGTAACATATTTTTTTTCATTTAAAGCCTATTTTATATCATATTAGCACACATATATCTGTTATCTTTTGGTTATTACTTGCATGGAATAATAAAGATGGAAAAATCTTTACATTATCAGTCTATGTGTACTGTATCTACAATAAATTTCTTGTACATGGCATATAGCTGGGTTGTGCTTTTGTACACTCAGCTGATTGGTCTTTAGTTGGGGGAATTTAATTATTTACATTTCATGTAATTACAAATTAGGAAGACTCTTGCCATTTTATTATTTGTTTTCTGCCTTATAGCATTCTTGTCCCTCATTTGTTCCCTTACTGCCTTTCTTTTGGTTTTATTTACTCACTCTTATAATGATGATGTTATAAGTGAAATTGTGTCCTCCCCAAAATTTATATATTGGTGCCTTAACTCTTAGTACCTAGATGTGACTGAATTTTGAGACAGTGTCTTTTAAAAAGATAGTTAGTTAAAATGAGGTCATTAGGGTGGGTATTAATTCAAAATGATTGCTCTCCTTATAGAAAGGAGATTAAGACATACACACACACACACACACACACACACACAGGAAAAAAGATGTGAAAATATAGGGAAAAGACAAGGAAACAGGCAAGAGAATAAACCACACCTGCTCAAATTTTGATCATGGATTTCTACCTCCAGAAAAGTGAGAAAATAAATTTTTGTTGTTTAAGCAAAAGTTTAACAAAGTATGTGGTACTTTGTTATGAAAATCATGCCAAACTAATATGAATTAACTTTGATTCCCTTCTCTATTCTATTTGTGTATATTATATAATTTATTTGTGCTTATCATGGGAATTATATAAAATATCCTAAAGTTATAACATTCTACTTTAAACTGATGTCAACTTAACTTCAATCACATACAAAAATTCTACTCCTTTACTTCTCTGTCCCACTCTTACTTTATATTTTTTGATGTCAAAATTAATTTTTTATGTATTGTGTGCAAATTAAAATAGATTTAGAACTATTTAATGCTTTTGTTTTTAAAATCATTAAAAAAAAGTGGAGTTATGAACCAGAATTATAATACTGATTTTTATATTTGTCCATGCATTTATTTTTACTGGAGTACTTTATATATTTGTATGACTTCAAGTTACTTTCTCATATATTTCCATTTCAATTTGAAAGACACCTTTACCACTTATCCTAAGGAAAGTCTAGTGGAAAGTAACTCCCTCAGCTTTTCTTTATTGGAGAATATCAATTTTTCTTGCATTTTTGTAGGACTGTTTTACTGGACATAAAACTATCAGTTGAGGGGCATCTGGGTGGTCAGTCAGTTAAGTGTCTGACTCTTGGTTTCAGCTCAGGTCATGGAACCGAGTCCCACATCTAGCTCTGTGATCAGCAGGGAGTCTGCCTGAAGATTGTCTCCCTCTGCCCCTCCCCCCATGCACACATATTCTCTCTCTAAATAAATAAATACATATTTTTAAAATTATCAGTTGACTTTTTTTTTCTGACAGTACATTAAATATGTCATCCCAATGTCTTTCAGCCTGCAAGGTTTTTCCTGAGAAATCCACTGATAATCTGACTGAGGATTTCTGGTATGTTATGAATCAGTTTTTTCTTTTATTTTAAAGATATTATTTGACTTTGGCTTTTAAGAGTTTGATTTTAATATTTCTTACCATGAATCTCTTAGGATTTTTCTTATTAAGAATTTGTTGTATATATCCATATATTTCCTCAAATTTGAGAAATTTTTAGTCATTATTTCAGTTATGATTTCTGTGCATTTCTCTTTCTTTCTTGTGAGATTCTTATAATGCCTATGTGGTCCCCTTCTTGGTGTCCCATAAGTACCTCAGGCTATGTTTACATTTTTTCATTCCTTTTTTTCTAGTTCTCAGACCCATTAATTAAAAATGACTTGACCTCGAATTTGCTAATTCTTTGTTCTGCCTGTTTATATCTGCTATTGATCTCTAGTGAACTTTTGAATTCAGTTATTTTGTTTTTCATCCTCCAAAATTTGTTTGATAGTTTTATTTAAAAAATAACTTCTTAATCTCTGAAAAAAAATCTAATTTTCTTCATATTTAATTTTCCTGATTTCCTTTAGATTTTGCCTAGATTTTCCTTGAGCTCCTTGAGTATGTTGAAGACATAGTTCCAAAAATCTTTGTCTAGTAAGTCAAAAGATTGTGTTTCCTTAGTGTCCTTTCTATAGATTTTTTCCCATTGAATGAGCTATGTCTCATTGTTTCTTTGTATACCTTGTGATCTTCTGTTGAAAATTTAATATTTGAAGAAAAGGAACCTCTCTCATTCTTTGCAGACTGGGTCCATGCCTAGGAAGACTTCAGCAAAATCAGACTTGTATGAAGAATTAAGGTGTTCTTGGACTTCTGGCTATCCTTTTTCTCTGAGCCTACACATACACTTTTTTTTTTTTTTGAGAGAGAGATAGAGAGAGAGAGAAAGAGAGAATGTGAGTGTTGGGGAGATGGACAGATGGAGAAAGAGAATCTTAAGGCGGCTCCACCCTCAGCATGGAACCTGACATGGGGCTTGATCTCAAAACACTAAGATCATGAGATCATGACTTGAACTGAAATCAAGAGTCAGATACTTTACCAACTGTACAACGCAGGTCCCTGACCCATCCATGTACATTTTATCCCTAATTCCCCCATACACACAGCTGTTACTAATTGTCTTAATTTTCATAAGTCTTTCAGTTGTGCATCTTTTGGAGGACCTCAGATATTCTATTGCATGATTTGGATTATAGTCATTTGTTGTCAGTTGTCTACAGGTCTGAATTTCAAGCAGATTTCACAGACTGTTGTGAGCATTGCTGCTTTCAATGCTCTTCATCCTAATATGTAAACTATGCTGTCTTTTTTTTTTCACTTTTATTTTATTCATAATTAGTTAACATACATGGTTATATTACTTTTAAGTAAACAATATAGTAATTCAACACTTCTATACATCACTGTGTGCTCATCACAAGTGCACTCTTTAGTTCCCATCACCTATTTAAACCATTCTTCCAACTTCCCTTCTGGTAACCATCAGTCTGTTCTCTGTAAGAGTGTGTTTCTTGATTTATCTCACTCTCTTTTATGTTTTCCCTGTGATTGTGTGCTTTTTTCTTAAATTCCACACATTAAAATAGTAATATGGTATTGGTTTTTCACTGACTTACTTATTTTAAGTAGTATTATACTATCTACCTCCAACCATGTCTTTGTAAATGCCAAGATTTCATTATTTTATGCACCAACAATATTACTTTGTATGCATATAACACATTTTCTTTATCCATAATTCAATATATGGGCATTTGTGTTGCATTCATATCTTGGTTACGGTAAATACTGCTGTGATAAACATAAGAGTGCTTGTAACATTTTGAATTTGTGTTCTTATGTTCTTTGGTTAAATACCTAGTTAGTGCAAGCACCAGATCAAATGGCAGTTCTATTTTTAACAATTCAAGGGAAATCCATACTGTTTCCATAAGTCAGAAAGGGCTGGCAAGACATATTCAGGGCACTAAATGAGATGAACAATCAGTCAAGAAGACTTTAACCAGCAAGGCTGACATTCAGAACGGATGGAGAGATAAAGAACTTCAAAAACCAGCAATGTTTAAAAGATTATCTGACAACCAAGCCAGCAATACAAGAAATACTAAAGGGGGTTGTATAAAAGAAGAAAGAACCCAAGAATTACATAAAACAGAAATTTCCAGAGACAATATATAGAAACAAGGACTTCTCGGGCAACATGATGTCAATAATAACTTTTTTTCAATTATCACTCTCAATTTGAGTGGACTAAATGATCCCATAAAACAGCACAGGGTTGCAGGCTGGATAAAATGAAAAAAACAAACAAACAAACAAAAAAACTGTCCATATGCTGTCTACAAGAGACATATTTGATACCTAAAGACACATCCAGACTAAAAGTGAAGGAATGGAGGAGCATCTTTCATGCCAATAGGCCTTAAAAGAAAGCTGAGGTAGAAATTCCCATATCAGATAAATTAGATATTAAGCTAAAGACTGTATTCAGAGATACAGAAGAACACTACATCATTCTTAAAGGGTATATCTACTAACAAGATCTAAGAATTGTAAATATTTATTCCCACAATATGGGAGCAGCCAACCACACAAGCCAAAATAAAGAGTTATATTGATACAGATACATTAATTGTAGGGGATCTTAACACATCACTCTCAGTAATATACAGATCATCTATGTGAAATCCAAAAAGAAGCAAGAGCTTTTAATGACACATTGGACCAGTTGGACCTCGTAGATATATACAGAACATTCCACCCTAAAACAACAGAACACACATTATTCTTGAGCACCCATGGAAATTTTCTCCAGAATATACCACATACTGTGTCACAAATCAGGTCTCCATTGATACCAAAAGATTGAGATTATTCCCTGTATATTCTCAGACCACAATGCTTTGAACCCGGAACTCAATCACAAGAAAACGTTTTGAAGGAATACAAACAATTGGAAGCTAAAGACCATCCCATTAAATAATGTTTGGATCAACCAGAAAATCAGAGAAGAACTTAAACAGTTCATGGAAACCAATGAGAATGAAGACACATCTGTCTAAAACCTATGTGATACAGCAAATGCAGTCCTAAGAGAGAAATATATAACATCAAAGCTTCACTCAAAAAAAAAAAAAAAAAAAAAAAAAAAAGAAAAGAAAGAAAGAAAATTGAAAAATCCAGAACACACCAGCTATCTTTACACCTTAAATAACTGGAGCATCAACAACAAATTAAGGCAATCTTATGCACAAGAATGGAAATAATTAAGATTAGAACAGGGATCAATGAGTTAGTAACCAGAGATACTATAGAACATGTCAATGACCTTAAAAGCTGATTCTTTGAAAGAATTAATAAGAAATAGATAAGCCACTGGCCAAACTAATCCAAAAGAAAAGGGCGAGGACCCAAATTAATAAAATTATGAATGAAAGGAGAGAGATCACAACTAACACTAAGGAAATAGAAAGAATCATAAGAAATTATTATAAACAGTTATATAACTAGTGGAACAGAGTACAGAGCCCAGATATGTACCTGCAACTCTATGATCAAATAATCTTTGACAAAGCAGAAAAAAATATACAGTGGAAAAAAGACAGTCTCTTCAATAAATGGGGCTGGGAAAATTGGACAGCTATGTATAGAAGAGTGAAACTCAAACATTCTCTTACACCATACATAAAGATAAACTCAAAATTGGTAAAAGACCTCAACATGAGGAAGGAATCTATCAAAATCTTGGAGGGAATATAGACAGCAACCTCTTTGACATCAGCCACAGAAATTTCTTTCAAGACATGTCTCCAAAGGCAAAGGAAAGAAAAGCAGAAATGAACTTTTGGGACTTCATCAAGATCAAAAGCTTCTGCACAGCAAAGGAAACAGCCAACGAAACAAAGAGGCAACCTATGGAATGGGAGAACATATTCGCAAATGACACTATAGACAGAGGGCTGATATCCAGGATCTACAAGGAACTCTTCAAATTCAACACTCAAAAAACAGGTAATCACATCAAAAAATGGGAAGAAAACATGAACAGACACTTCTTCAAAGAAGACATACAAATGGCTAACAGACACATGAAAAAATGTTCATCATCACTGGCCATCAGGGAGATTTAAATCAAAACCACATTGAGATACCACCTTACACCAGTTAGAATGGCCAGAATTAACAAGACAGTAAACAACTTGTGTTGGAGAGGATGTTGAGAAAGGGGAACCCTCTTACACTGTTGGTGGGAATGCAAGGTGGCACAGCCACTTTGGAAAGCAGTGTGGAGATTTCCCAGAAAATTAAAAATAGAGCTACCCTAAGATCCTGCAATTGCACAACTGAGAATTTATGCCAAAGATACAGATGTAGTGAAAAGAAGGGCCATCTGTACCCCAATGTTCAGAGCAACAATGGCCATAGTCGCCAAACTTTGGAAGGAGCCAAGATGCACATCAGCAGATGAAAATATCAAGAAGATATGGTCCATATATACAATAGAACATAAGGCTTCCATCAGAATGGATGAATATCCATTTTGTGTCAACATGGATGAGACTGGAGGAGATTATGTTGAGTGAAATAAGTCAAGCAGAGAAAGTCAATTATCATATGGTTTCACTTACTTTTGGAGCATAAGGAATAATATGGAGGATACTGGGAGAAGAGAAGTGAGTTGGGGGAAATAAGAGGGGGAGATGACCCATTAAAGTCTGTGACTCTGAGAAACAAACTGAGGGTTTTGGAGGGGAGAGGGGTGGGCGGTTGGGTGAGCCTGGTTGGGGGTATTAAGGAGGGCACATATTGCATGGAGCACTGGGTGTGGTTCATAAACAGTGAATCTTGGAACACTGAAAATAAATAAATTAAAAAAAAAACAGTTATATGACAAGAGGTTAAGCATCCCCAAAGAAATGGATGCAAGTGTGGTTCAACCTTCACAAATCAATCAATGTGATAGAACAAATCAATAAGAGAAGAGAGTAGAGCCACATGGACCTCTCAATTGTTGTAGAAAAAGCATTTGACAGGAAACAACATCTGTTCCTCATTAAAACTCTTCAAGTGTAGGGATAGTGGAAACATTCCTCAACTTCATAAAATCCATCTATGAAAAACCCACAGCGAATATCATTCTCAATGGGGAAAAACTGGCAGCCTTCACATTGAGTGAACATGACAAAGAGGTCCGCTCTTGTCTCTGTCATTGAACATAGTACTAGAATTCCTAGCAAGAGCAATCAGACAACAAAAACAACAAAAATAAAAAGTATTCAAATTGACAAAGAAGAAGTCAATCTCTCTCTTCAAGTATGACATAATAGTTTATATGGAAAACCCAAAAACTCCACCCCCAATTTACTAGAAATCATACAGCAATTCAGTAATGTGGAAGAATACAAAATGAATGCGCAGAAATCAGTTGCTTTCTTATACACTAACAATGAAAATATAGAAAGGGAAAATAGAGAATGGATGTCATTTACTATAGCACAAGAACCACATGATATCTGGGAATAAACCTAGCCAAAGAGATAAAGGATCTGTACTTGAGGAACTACAGAACACTCATGAAAGAAAATGAAGAAGAAACAAAAAGATGGAAAATAATTTAATGCTCACGGATCCAAAGAATAAACACTGTTAAAATGTCTATACAGCCCAGAACAATCTATACTTTCAATGCCATCCTGATCAAAATTCCACTGTCATTTATCAAAGTGTTGGAACAAACAATTCTAACATTTGTATGGAAAATGAAAAGTCTCCAAATCACTAAGGAAATGTTAAAAATTAAAAACAAAGCTGGGAGCATCAAGTTGCCTGACTTCAAACTTGAGTACAAAACTGTGATCACCAAGAGAGACCAGTACTGACACAAAAGCAGACATATACACCAATGGAACAGAATAAAGAATCCAGATATGGACCTTTAACTCTATGGCCACATAATCTTTGACAAAGAAGGAAAAAATATACAGTAGAAAAAAGACAGTCTCTTCAATAAATGGGGCTGGGAAAATTGGACAGCTATATATAGAAGTATAAAACTCAACCATTCTCTCACACCATACACAAGGATAAGCTTGAAATGGATAAAAGAATTCAGGAAGAGGCAGGAATCTATCAAAATTCTGAAGGAGAATATAGACAGTAACCTCTCTGACATTGGTCACAACAACTTTTTTTCAAGAGACATCTCCAAAGGCAAAGGAAAGAAAAGCAAAAATGAACTTTTGGGACTTCATCAAGGTCAAAACCTTCTACTCAGCAATGGAAACAGTCAACAAAACAAAGAGGCAAACCACAGGATGGGAGAAGATATTCGCAAATGAAACTATAGACAAAGGGCTTATATCCAAGATTTATAAAGAATTCTTCAAATTCAACACTCAAAAAACAGATAATCACATCAAAATATGGGTGGAAGACATGAACAGACACTTCTCCAAAGAAGACATACAAATGGCTAACAGACACAAGAAAAATGTTCATCATCATTAGCCATCAGGGAGATTCAAATAAAAACCACATTGAGATATCACTTTACACCAGCTAGGATGGCCAAAATTAATAAGACAGGAAACAACATGTGTTGGAGAGGATGTTGAGAAAGGGGAACACTCTTACATTGTTGGTGGGAATGCAAGGTGGTGCAGCCACTTTGGAAAGCAGTGTGGAGATTTTCCAGAAAATTAAAAATAGAGCTACCCTAAGATCCTGCAATTGCACAACTGGGAATTTAGGCCAAAGATACAGATGTAGTGAAAAGAAAGACCATCTGTACCCCAATGTTTATTGCAGGAATGAATGGCCACAATCACCAAACTGTGGAAAGAGCCAAGATGCTCTTCAACAGATGAATGAATAAAGAGGATATGTTGTATATATACAATGGAATATTATTCAGCCATCAGAAAGGATGAATACCCAACTTTTGAGTTAACATGGATGGGATTGGTGGAGATTATGCTGAGTGAAATAAGTCAAGCAGAGAAATTCAATTATCATATGGTTTTACTTACTTGTGGGGCATAACAAATAACATGGAGGACAGCGGGAGATGGAGAGGAGAAGGGAGTTGAGGGAAATTAGAAGGAGAGGTGTACCATGAGAGACTATGGACTCTGAAAAACAAACTGAGGGTTTCAGAGGGGGTGGGTGTCAGGGAATGGGTGAGCTTGGTGATGTGTATTAAGGAGGTCATGTATTGCATGGAGCACTGGGTGTGGTGCATAAACAATGAATCTTGGAACAGTGGGAAAAAAAATTGATTCCACAATTGGTGGCAAAAACGACATCCAGGTTAGGGTGTCCTAAAGTGAAAAATTTGTATCAATTATTTGAACCATCTAATATTCTTTCAATAAATTATCTTTCTTACTATTATATTAACTACAGAAATGTTCTGTTGCTTGGAACCAAGTACCCTGATAAAAAGAAAGATGATGAATGTTGATGAATAATGTTACTTGCAAAAATATCATGAGACAGTAAATGATTAATATCAAGACTGAAAATAAATAAGCTCACTTGGTTGAACAGGCACACCGTTGTAATTCCACTTCTTTTTTTGTTTGATTCTTTGTTTGTTTTTGTTTTTGTTTTGTTTTGTTTTCTGTGTTTGCCTTTGGTGTCAAATCCAGAAAGTCGTTGCCATGGCCAATGTCTAGGAACCTTGTTTTTTTTTTTTTTTTCTAGGAATTTTATGGATTCAGGCCTTATATTCCTCACTATATTGCACTTTTAGACTTTCTTTTTTTATATGATAGGATAGTGTTTGTTTTTTTCAGAGAAGGATTTTTTTTTAACATCAGAAGTTTGGAAACAATCTAAATTTCTATAATTTAAGAACCGTCCTGGGTTATCTAAGCTACATATTAAAATGATTAAGAATATTGATGTTGATTTGAGTCTCTGAATTTACTGTTCCCCTTACAGCCATGTATTCTCTTGCAACACATTTCTCAACACTCTTTCAGTTAAACCAGGGCACGTGATTACTATGAATAATGAATATTGAGCAGATATTGTTTATTTTTTTGCATGTGTTAATTTTTTAAAATATTTTATTTATTTATTTGACAGAGGGAGAGCGAGAGTGAGGTAAAACAAGCTGGGATAGTGGAAGAGGGAAAAGTAAGCTTCCTGCTCAGCAGGGAGCCCAATGAGGCGCTTGATCCCAGGATCCTGGAATCATGACCTGAGGCGAAGGCAGACGCTTAACAACTGAGCCACCCAGACACCCCTGCATGTGTTTATCCATATTTTGCAACATGATTTATTGATGAGACTGTCCTTACCTTATTGAATACTCTTAGCTTCTTTGTCATAAATTAATTGAGCATATTTGTATGGGTTTATTTCTGAATTTTCTATTTTGTTCTATTGATATATGTGTCTATTTTGTGCCAGTATCATCCTGTTTTGATTACTACAGCTTTGTAATATAATTTGAGGTCCAGAATTGTAAAGCCTTCAGTTTTCTTTTTCATTTTTCAGATTGCTTTGGCTTTTTGGGATCTTTTGTGGTTCCAATCAAATTGTAACATTTTTGTTCCAGTTCTATGAAAAATGCTGGTGTTGTTTTGACAAGGGATTGCATTAAATGTGCAGGTAGCTTTGGGTAGTATAGATATTATAACAATATTTGTTCTTCCAACCCATGAGCATGGAAGTATCTTTCCATTCCTTAGCATCATCTTCAATTTCTTTCATCATTGTTTTGCATATCTTTCATCTCTTTGGTTAGGTTTATTTCTATTTCTTCTTATTATTTATTTATTTTTATTTATTTTCAGAATAACAGTATTCATTATTTTTGCACCATATCCATGGCTCCATGCAATCCGTGCCCTCTATAATACCCACCACCTGGTACCACGACCTCCACCCCCCGCCCCTTCAAAACCTTCAGATTGTTTTTCAGAGTCCATAGTTTATCATGGTTCACCTCCCGTTCCAATTTCCTGCAACTTCCTTCTCCTCTCTAACTCCTCAAGTCCTCTATGCTATTTGTTATGCTGCACAAATAAGTGAAACCATATGATAATTGACTCTCTCTGCTTGACTTATTTCACTCAGCATAATCTCTTCCAGTCCCGTCCATGTTGCTGCAAAAGTTGGGTATTCATCCTTTCTGATGGAGGCATAATGGTCCATAGTGTATATGGACCACATCTTCCTTATCCATTTGTCCATTGAAGGGCATCTTGGTTCTTTCCACAGTTTGGTGACCGTGGCCATTGCTGCTATAAACATTGGGGAAGAGAAGGACCTTCTTTTCACTACATCTCTATCTTTGGGATAAATGCCCAGTAGTGCAATTGCAGGGTCATAGGGAAGTTCTATTTTTAATTTCTTGAGGAACCTCCACACTGTTCTGCAAAGAGGCTGCACCAACTTGCATTCCCACCAGCAGTGTAAGAGAGTTCACCTTTCCCCACATCCCCTCCAACACACGTTGTTTCCTGTCTTGTTAATTTTGGCCATTCTAACTGGTGTAAGGTGATATCTCAATGTGGTTTTAATTTGAATCTCCCTGAGGGCTAGTGATGATGAGCATTTTTTCATGTGTTTGCTAGCCATTTGTATGTCTTCATTGGAGAAGTGTCTGTTCATATCTTCTGTCCATTTTTTTGATATGATTATCTGTTTTGTGTGTGCTGAGTTTGAGGAGTTCTTATAGATCCTGGATATCAACCTTTTGTTTGTACTGTCATTTACAAATATCTTCTCCCATTCCGTCGGTTGCCTCTTTGTGTTCTTGACTGTTTCCTTTGCTGTGCAGAAGCTTTTGATTTTGATGAAGTCCCAAAAGTTTATTTTTGCTTTTGTTTCCTTTGCCTTTGGAGACATATCTTGAAAGAAGTTGCTGTGGCTGATATCAAAGAGATTACTGCGTATGTTCTCCTCTAGGATTCTGATGGATTCCTGTCTCACGTTGAGGTCTTTTATCCATTTTGAGTTTATCTTTGTGTACGGTGTAAGAGAATGGTCAAGTTTCAGTCTTCTACATATAACTGTCCAGTTTTCCCAGTACCATTTATTGAAGAGACTGTCTTTTTTCCGCTGTATATTTTTTCCTGTTTTGTTGAAGATTATTTGCCCATAGAGTTGAGGGTCCATATCTGGGCTCTCTACTCTGTTCCACTGGTCTATGTGTCTGTTTTTATGCCAGTACCATGCTGTCTTGGTGATCACAGCTTTGGAGTAAGCTTGAAATCAGGTAGCATGATACCCCAAGTTTTATTTTTGTTTTTCAACATTTTCTTAGCAATTCAGGGTCTCTTCTGATTCCAAACCAATTTTAGGATTATTTGCTCCAACTCTTTGAAGAATACCAGTGGAATTTTGATTAGAATCGCATTAAACGTATAGATTGCTGTAGGCAGTATAGACATTTTAACAATCTTTATTCTTCCAATCCAAGAGCATGGCATTGTCTTCCATCTTTTTGTGTCTTCTTCAATTTTTTGCATGAGTTTTCTTTAGTTCCTCGAATACAGATCCTTTACCTCTTTGGTTAGGTTTATTCCCAGGTATCTTACAGTTCTTGGTGCTATAGTAAATGGAATCAATTCTCTAAATTCCCTTTTTGTATTTTCATTGTTAGTGTATTAGAAAGCCATTGATTTCTGTACATTGACTTTGTATCCTGCCACATTACTGAATTGCTGTATGAGTTCTAGCAGTTTGGGGGTGGAGTCTTTTGGGTTTTCCATATAAAGAATCATGTCGGGGCGCCTGGGTGGCTCAGTGGGTTAAAGCCTCTGCCTTCGGCTCAGGTCATGATCCCAGGGTCCTGGGATCAAGCCCCGCGTGGGGCTCTCTGCTCTGCGGGGAGCCTACTAACTCCTCTCTCTCTCTCTCTGCCTGCCTCTCTGCCTACTTGTGATCTCTGTCTGTCAAATAAATAAATAAAATCTTTAAAAAAAAATAAAGAATCATGTCATCTGCGAAGAGAGAGAGAGTTTGACTTCTTCTTTGCCCGTTTGGATACCTTTTATTTCTCTTTGTTGTCTGAGTGCTGTTGCTAGGACTTCTAATACTATTTTGAACAAGAGTGGTGAGAGTGGACAACCTTGTCGTGTTTCTGATCTCAACGGAAAGGCTGCAAGCTTTTTCCCATTAAGGATGATATTTGCTGTGGGTCTTTCATAGATAGATTTGATGAAGTTCAGGAATGTTCCCTCTTTCCCTATAATTTGAAGTGTTTTAATCAGGAACATATGCTGGATTTTGTCAAATGCTTTTTCTGCATCGATTGAGAGGACCATGTAGTTATTCTCTCTTCTCATATTAATTTGTTCTCTCACATTGATTTATTTGCAAATGTTGAACCATCCTTGTAGCCCAGGGATGAATCCCACCTGGTAATGTGCTGTTGGATCTTGTTTGCTAGAATCTTGTTGAGAATCTTAGCATCCATATTCATCAGCGATATTGGTCTGAAATTCTCCTTTTTGGTAGGGTCTTTATCTGGTTTGGGGATCAGGGTAATGCTGGCTTCATAGAAAACAAAAAGGGGAGGGAGTCACCAGAGGCAACCCGTTGGAAAGTATTTCTTATTATTTTTGGTGCAATTGTAAATGGGGTTGTTTTCTTAATTTTTCTCTCTCTGCTACTTTCATTATTGAAGTATAGAAATGCAACAGATTTATATACATTGATTTTGAATCCTGTGACTTTACTGAATTCATTTATAAGTTCCAGAAGTTTTCTTCTAGATTTATTCAGGTTTTGTATATATAGTATCATGTCATCGGCAAATGGTGAAAGTTACTTCCTCCTTACTGATTTGGATATCCTTGTCTTCTTTCTGAGCTTAGGGAGAAAAAAATCTCAATTTTCCCTGTTAAGGGTGATGTTGCCTGTGGATTTTTCATATATGGCCTTTATTGCATTGAGATATGTTCCCTCCAAACTTACTTTGTTGAGAGTTTTTACCATGAATTAATGTGTATTTTGCCAAATGTTCTTTTTTTTTTTTTCTGTATCTATTGAAATGATCCTGTGATTCTTTTTTTTTTTTTTAAAGATTTTATTTATTTATTTGACAGAGCGAGAAATCAGAAGAAGGCAGAGCAGCAAGCAGAGAGAGGGGGGAAGCAGGCTCCCTGCTGAGCAGGGAGCCCAATGTGGGGCTCGATCCCAGGACCCTGAGATCATGACCTGAGCCGAAGGCAGAGGCTTAAACCACTGAGCCACCCAGGTGCCCCTGATCCTGTGATTCTTATCCTTTCTCTTACTGAGTGATGGAGCACATTTTACTATGTGTTGATGCGAACCTCTTTTGGTTGAGTTTTGGGGAGTTCCCTGTGCTGTCTCTGTGAATTCTGTTTCCTTCCACAGATTTGTGAAGTTTTCAGCTATTATATATTAAAATAATTTTCTACCCCCTCTTCTTCCAGGATCCCTATAATGTGAATGTTATTCATCTTATTGGTGTCACAGAGTTTCAAACTATTCTTTTTTGTTTGTTTCATTTTACTGTCCAGCTTGGTTGCTTTCCATTACTTTGTCTTCCTAATCATTGGCTGGTTCCATATCTTCTAATGTGGCATTGTTTCCTTTTTGTAGATTTTTTAAATTTCAGCTATTAAATTCTTCCTGCCCAACTGTTTTTTTTTTTTAATTTCCAATCTTTTTTTTTTTTTTTAATTCTCACTGACTTCTTCCACTTACTTCTCAATGTCAGTGAGTGTTTTTATGACCACTACTTTTTATTCTTATCAAGCATATTGTTTATCTCCATCGTATTTAGCTGTGTTCCTGTGATTTTTCTCTTTTCTTTCATGTGGGACATGTTGCTCCTTCTCTTTATCTTTTTCTATATCTCTTTGCTTGTTTCCACGTTTTACTTAGGTCAGGTATGTCTCCAGGTCTTGAATGTAGTGACCTTGAGTAGATGAGACCATTGTTACATGTGCCCTATAGAATGATTCTCCTTGGTCACTAGAACCAGGCATTTCATAGGTGTGAGCTTTATGGAAACCATTAGACCATTGTTACATGTGCCCTATAGAATGATTCTCCTTGGTCACTAGAACCAGGCATTTCATAGGTGTGAGCTTTATGGAAACCATTTCATTGGTGTCCAGTTGTGTCTGAGACACGAATGCCTTCATCCCACCTGGATGAAAAAACTTGATTTGCCTGTTGTGGGGACACTAGGCCAGGTTTGTTCCCAGTGCTATTGAGAGGCAGGTCTTCAGTCACCACAGTCTCATTGATAGACAAAGCTGACAGTAAGTTTAGTTGTCTGCAATTCTCTCCCCTGCCACAGCTTTAGGTGTACTCAATAGCAGGAGACTGCATGCTAGGTGTGGTGGTTCAGAGACTGCTCTGGAAGGATGCTTGCTGAGGCAGGTGAGTTGGATAAGGCAGGTACACAGGGGAATATTAAGGTAGAGCACGTGGCGTTAGCTTCTGTAAGCATCCAATGATCTTGGCTGGGGAAAGGGAATAGAAATGGCAACCACCTGCTCTTGGCCACCAGCAGCACTTTTGTTCCCAGGGAATTCTCCTGCAGATCCATGCCTTTCCAGAATAAATAAATCTTGTTTTACTACACCATAGTTTTGTGTGTGTGTGTGTGCGCGCGTGCGCGTGTGTGCTGTGTTTTCCCCAACTGTTGGTTCTGTGCTGTATTTCTGGCTGAATTATTTGGTAATCTGTCTCTTTAAGGGTGGGGACTCATCTTCCTAACACCTTTGGCTCTCTTGCAGTTAAGTCAGCTGATTTTAAACCTCTGCAATTCAAGTGCCACTGTTTTGTTTTGTTTTCCCCAAAGCCAGATAGTATAAGAATTTGTCTTCTCAATATAGTTCCCTAGTGTCAGGGATACCAGTTGTGGGGTCTGATCCTCTTGCTTTTTGTACATGTTATATCCCTCCTGTTTGTGGTTAGTTGCACCTGAGGTTTGGTTCTGAATCGCATCTCTGTCCCTTCTACCCTATTGATATTTGATTCTCTCTACAATTAGCTTTGGAAAATTTGTTCTGCCAGTCTTTCAGGTCATTTTTAGAGTTAGTCACATAGATGTAGTTGTTACCTCAGTGTGTCTGTGGGACACGGTGAGCTCAGAATCCTACTCTGCTATCTTTCCTGAGTCTCACTTTTGATATTTCTGTGTGTGTATGTGCATGATACTTGTTTGTTCAGAAGTGTGTTCTTTCATTTCCATGTATTTGTGTATTTTCCAGTTTTCTTCCTATTATTGACATCTACTTCCATAGAATCATAATCAGAAAATATCTGATTACTAACTTCTTGAATTTGGGGGGACTTGCTTTGTAGGGAAATAAGCATATTTTTTTTAAGTATTATCAGTGTTCATGGGGCTCTTGGGTGGCTCAGTCAGTTAAGCTTCCAGCTCTTGGTTTCAGCTCAGGTCATGATCTCAGAGTTGAGTGATTGAACCCTGTGTCAGACTCTGTTCTCAGTACAGAATCTGCTTGAGTTTCTCAATCCCTCTGGCTCTCCCTTCACTTGCTTTCTCTCTGAAATAAACAAAATCTTGAAAACATATGTATCTGTGTGCATTTGAAACAAATGTGTATTCTGGTACTGTTTAATGGAATGTACTGTATATGTCTGTTGATCCATTTGATCTATAATGTTGTTGAAATCCACTTTTTTTTAATTGATTTTTGGTCTGGCTGATCTATTATTGAGAGTAAAATATTACAGTCCTGACCTATTATTGTATTTCTGATTATTTCTCATTTTAGTTTTATTTATATTTGCTTCACATATTATGTGCTCTGATATTGGGTGCATAAATATTCACATTTGTTATTACTTCTATTTTTATTTAAATTAAAGGTAGCTAAAATAGAGTGTATTACCAGGTTCAGGGTAGAATTTAGTGATTCATCAGTTGCTTATAACATGCAGAGCTCGTTACATCAAGTGACCTCCTAAATTTCCATCACCCAATTACATCCCTACATCTGCCTCTACTCCTGCAACCCTCAGTTTGTTTCCTGTAGTTAAGAGTGTCCTATGGTTTGCATATCTCTGTTTTTATCTTGTTTTATTTTTCCTTCCCTTCCCCTATGTTCATTTTTTTCTTTCTTAAATTCCACATGAGTGAAATCATATGGAATTTGTCTTTCAGTAACTGACTTTTTTGCTTTGCATAATATACACTAGTTCTATCTACATCCTTGCAAATGGCAAGGGTTTCATTCTTTTTTTGGTTGAGTAATATTCCATTGAATATATACCACTTATTCTATATCCATTCATCCATCAATGGAAATCTGGACTCTTTCTATATTTTGGCAATTGTGGACACTGATGCTATAAACACTTAGGTGCATGTGCTTCATCAAATCACTATTTTTGTATCCTTTAGATAAATGTCTAGTAGTGAAATAGGCGGGCCATAGAGTAGTTCTAAATTTAAATTTCAAGGAACCTCCATACTGTTTTCCAGACTGGATGCACCAGTTTGCATTCCCATGAACAATGTGAAAGGGTTATCTTTTCTCCACATACTCACCAATATCTGTTGCTCCATAAGTTGTTAACTTTAGCTATTCTCACCAGTGTGATGTGATATTTCATTGTGGTTTTGATTTATATTTCTCTGATGTGAATGATATCAAACATATTTTCATGTGACTATTAGCCACTTGTGTATCTTCCTTGGAGAAATGTCTAGTCATATCTTCTGCCCATTTCTTAACTGGATTTGTTTGTTTGTTTGGGGGTTTCTTTATAGACTTGGGATACTAGCCCTTTATTTGATGTGTCATTTGTAAATATCTTCTCCCATTCCCTAGGTTGCCTTTTATTTCTGTTGATTGTTTCCTTTGCTATGAAAAAGACTTTTATCCAGGTGAAGTCCAAATAGCTCATTTTTGCCCTTCCTTCCCTTTCTTCTGGAGATGTAACTAGCAAGAAGTTGCTGTGGTTGAGGTTAAAGGGTTTGCTGCCCGTGTTCTCCTCTAGGATTTTGATGTCTCACATTTAGGTCTTTCACCCATTTTGAGTTTATTTTTGTGTATGGTGTAATAAAGTGGTTTAGTTTCATTCTTCTGCATGTGACTGTCCAATTTTCCCACCATTATTTACTGAAAAGACTGTCTTTCCCCACCTCCATTGGATATTCTTTCCTGTTTGTCAGAGATTAGATGACCATAGAGTGGAGGGTCCATTTCTGTTTATTCTGTTCCATTGATCTTTGTGTCTATTTTTGTTCCAATACCATATTGTATTGATAATTACAGAATACAGCTTGAAGTCCAGAGTGACACTTCCAAATTTGTTTTCCTTTTCAATATTTGACTATTCTGGCTCTTTACTGGTTCCATACAAATTTCAGACTTATTTGTGACAGCAGTATGAAAAACGCTGGTGCTACTTTGGTAAGGATTTTGTATTGACCGAGTAGAGTGCTTTGAGTAGTATAGCCATTTTATCTATATCTATCTATCTATCTATCTATCTATCATCTATCTATCATCTATTTATTTTTTATTGTGTTACATCAGTCACCATACAATACATCATTATTTTTTGACGTAGTGTTCCAAGATTCATTGTAGTATAGTCATTTTACCAATATTTGCTTTTCCAACCCATGAGTATGGAATGTTTTTCCCTTTCTTTGTGCCTTCCTCAATTTCTTTCATAAGTATTCTATAGTTTTCAAAGTACAGTTCTTTTACCTCTTTGTTTAGGTTTATTCTTAGGTATCTTATGAGTTTTGGTGTAATTGTAAATTGGATCAATTGCTTGATTTCTTTTTCTGCTGCTTCATTATTGATGTATAGATATACAAGAGATTTCTGCACATTGATTTTATATCCTACAACTTCGCTGAATTCATGTATGAGTTCTAGCAATCTTTTGGTGGAGTCTTGCAGATTTTTTTTTCTTTTTTTTTTAAATTTCTTTTCAGTGTTCCAGAATTCATTGTTTATGCAACATACCCAGTGCTCCATGCGATACATGCCCTCCATAATACCCACCACCAGGCTCACCCAACCTCCCACCTCCCTCCTTCCAAAACCATGAGATTGTTTCTCAGAGTCCACAGTCTCTCATGGTTCATCTTCCCCTCCAATTTCCCCCAACTCACTTCTTTCCATCTCCCTATGTCCTCTGTGTTATTCCTTAGGCTCCACAAATGAGCGAAACCATATAATAATTGACTCTCTCTGCTTGACTTATTCCACTTATCATATTCTCTTCCAGTCCTGTCCATGTTGATACAAAAGTTGGGTATTCATCTTTTCAGATTTTCTACATAGGGAATCATGACATCTTCAAATAGTGAAAAATTTGAATTCCTCCTTGCTGATTTGGATCTATTTTATTCCTTTTTGTTGTCTGATTGCTGAGGCTAGGACTTCCAGTCCTATTTTGAACAACACTGGTGAGAAGGGACAACCCTGTTGTGTTCCTGAACTTAGAGGGAAAGCTCTCATTTTTCCCTATTGAGGATGATATTAGCTGCGGGTCTCTCACACATTACTGTTATGATGTTGAACTATGTTGCCTCTATTCCTACTTTGGGGAGGGTTTTTGCCAAAAAAGGATGCTGTATTATTTCAAATGTTTTTTTTTTTTTTCCTGCATCTATTGAGAGGATCTCATGGTTTGCATCCTTTCTTTTTTAATGCATTGTATCAGGTTGATTGATTTGCAGATGTTGAATGAACTCTGCAGTCCAGGAACAAATCCCACTTTGTTGTGATGAATAATCCTTTTAATGTACTATTGGATCCTATTAGCTCCTATATTGTTGAGAACTTTTGTATCTATATTGATCACAGATATGAGTCTGTGATTTTCCTTTTTACTACAGTCTTTGTCTCATTTAGGGATCAAGGTAAGGCCGGTTTCATAGAATGAGTTTGGAAGTTTTCTTTCCATTTTTATTTTTTGGAGATTTTTCAGAAGAATAGGCATCAAATGTTCTTTAAATGTTTGGTAAAGGTCCCCTGGGAATCCATTGGCCTTAGACTCTTGCTTATTGGGAATATTTTGGATTCTGACTCAATTTCTTTGCTTGTTATGTGTCTGTTCAGATTTTTTATTTCTTCCTATTTCAGTTTTGGTAGTTAATATGTTTCTAGGAATTCATCCATTTCTTAAAGACTTCCTAATTTTTTTTTTGTTCCTATAATTTCTCCTAGTATTCCTTTATAATTTTTTCTATTTCTGTAGTGTTAGTTGTGATCTCTCCTCTTTCATTCATGACTTTATCGATTTGCATCCTTTCTCTTCTCTTTTTTATATGACTGGTTAGGAGTTTATCATCTTGTTAATTCTTTCAAATAGCTCCTAGTTTTGTTGATCTATCTTCCTTTTTTTTTTCTATATCATTGATTTCTGCTCTAATCTTTATTCATTCTCTTCTCCTGAAGGATTTATTTGTTGTGTTTATTTTCTTTTTTTTTTAATTTTTTTATTTTTTATAAACATATATTTTTATCCCCAGGGGTACAGGTCTGTGAATCACCAGGTTTACACACTTCACAGCACTCACCAAATCACATACCCTCCACAATGTCCATAATCCCACCCCCTTCTCCCAAACCCCCTCCCCCCGGCAACCCTCAGTTTGTTTTGTGAGATTAAGAGTCACTTATGGTTTGTCTCCCTCCCAATCCTGTCTTGTTTCATTTATTCTTCTTCTACCAACTTAAGCCTCCATGTTGCATCACCACTTCCTGATATCAGGGAGATCATATGATAGTTGTCTTTCTCTGCTTGACTTATTTCGCTAAGCATGATACGCTCTAGTTCCATCCATGTTGTTGCAAATGGCAAGATTTCATTTCTTTTGATGGCTGCATAGTATTCCATTGTGTATATATACCACATCTTCTTGATCCATTCATCTGTGGATGGACATCTAGGTTCTTTCCATAGTTTGGCTATTATGGACATTGCTGCTATAAACATTCGGGTGCATGTGCCCCTTTGGATCACTACATTTGTATCTTTAGGGTAAATACCCAATAGTGCAATTGCTGGGTCATAGGGCAGTTCTATTTTCAACATTTTGAGGAACCTCCATGCTGTTTTCCAGAGTGGCTGCACCAGCTTGCATTCCCACCAACAGTGTAGGAGGGTTCCCCTTTCTCCGCATCCTCGCCAGCATCTGTCATTTCCTGACTTGTTGATTTTAGCCATTCTGACTGGTGTGAGGTGATATCTCATTGTGGTTTTGATTTGTATTTCCCTGATGCCGAGTGATATGGAGCACTTTTTCATGTGTCTGTTGGCCATCTGGATGTCTTCTTTGAAGAAATGTCTGTTCATGTCCTCTGCCCATTTCGTGATTGGATTATTTGTTCTTTGGGTGTTGAGTTTGCTAAGTTCTTTATAGATTCTGGACACTAGTCCTTTATCTGATATGTCGTTTGCAAATATCTTCTCCCATTCTGTCAGTTGTCTTTTGATTTTGTTAACTGTTTCCTTTGCTGTGCAAAAGCTTTTGATCTTGATGAAATCCCAGTAGTTCAGTTTTTCCCTTGCTTCCTTTGCCTTTTGCGTTGTTCCTAGGAAGATGTTGCTGCGGCAGAGGTCGAAGAGGTTGCTGCCCGTGTTCTCCTCAAGGATTTTGATGGATTCCTTTCGCACATTGAGGTCCTTCATCCATTTTGAGTCTATTTTTGTGTGTGGTGTAAGGAAATGGTCCAATTTCATTTTTATGCATGTGGCTGTCCAATTTTCCCAGCACCATTTATTGAAGAGGCTGTCTTTTTTCCATTGGTCATTCTTTCCTGCTTTGTCGAAGATTAGTTGACCATAGATTTGAGGGTCTATTTCTGGGCTCTCTATTCTGTTCCATTGATCTATGTGTCTGTTTTTGTGCCAGTACCATGCTGTCTTGATGATGACAGCTTTGTAATAGAGCTTGAAGTCCGGAATTGTGATGCCACCAACGTTGGCTTTCTTTTTCAATATCCCGTTGGCTATTCGAGGTCTTTTCTGGTTCCATATAAATTTTAGCATTATTTGTTCCATTTCTTTGAAAAAGATGGATGGTACTTTGATAGGAATTGCATTAAATGTGTATATTGCTTTAGGTAGCATAGACATTTTCACAATATTTATTCTTCCAATCCAGGAGCATGGAACATTTTTCCATTTCTTTGTGTCTTCCTCAATTTCTTTCATGAGTACTTTATAGTTTTCTGAGTATAGATTCTGTGTCTCTTTGGTTAGGTTTATTCCTAGGTATCTTATGGTTTTGGATGCAATTGTAAATGGGATTGACTCCTTAATATCTCTTTCTTCTGTCTTGCTGTTGGTGTAGAGAAATGCAACTGATTTCTGTGCATTGATTTTATATCCTGACACTTTACTGAATTCCTGTATAAGTTCTAGCAGTTTTGGAGTGGAGTCTTTTGGGTTTTCCACATATAGTATCATATCATCTGCGAAGAGTGATAATTTGGCTTCTTCTTTGCTGATTTGGATGCCTTTAATTTCCTTTTGTTGTCTGATTGCTGAGGCTAGGACCTCTAGTACGACGTTGAATAGCAGTGGTGATAATGGACATCCCTGCCGTGTTCCTGACCTTAGCGGAAAAGCTTTCAGTTTTTCTCCATTGAGAATGATATTTACGGTGGGTTTTTCATAGATGGCTTTGATGATATTGAGGTATGTGCCCTCTATCCCTACACTTTGAAGAGTTTTGATCAGGAAGGGATGTTGTACTTTGTCAAATGCTTTTTCAGCATCTATTGAGAGTATCATATGGTTCTTGTTCTTTCTTTTATTGATGTGTTGTATCACATTGACTGATTTGCGGATGTTTAACCAACCTTGCAGCCCTGGAATAAATCCCACTTGGTCGTGGTGAATAATCTTTTTGATGTACTGCTGAATCCTATTGGCTAGTATTTTGTTGAGTATTTTCGCATCTGTGTTCATCAAGGATATCGGTCTATAGCTCTCTTTTTTGGTGGGATCCTTGTCTTGTTTTGGGATCTAGGTGATGCTGGCCTCATAAAATGAGTTTGGAAGTTTTCCTTCCATTTCTATTTTTTGGAACAGTTTCAGGAGAATAGGAATTAGTTCTTCTTTAAATGTTTGGTAGAATTCCCCGGGGAAGCCGTCTGGCCCTGGGCTTTTGTTTGTTTGGAGATTTTTAACGACTGTTTCAATCTCCTTACTGGTTATGGGTCTGTTGAGGCTTTCTATTTCTTCCTGGTTCAGTTGTGGTAGTTTATATGTTTCTAGGAATGCATCCATTTCTTCCAGATTGTCAAATTTGTTGGTGAAGAGTTGCTCATAGTATGTTCTTATAATAGTTTGTATTTCTTTGGTGTTAGTTGTGATCTCTTCTCTTTCATTCAGAATTTATTTATATGGGTCCTTTCTCTTTTCTTTTTGTTAAGTCTGGCCGGGGGTTTATCAATTTTATTAATTCTTTCAAAGAACCAGCTCCTAGTTTCGTTGATTTGTTCTATTGTTTTTTTGGTTTCTATTTCATTGATTTCTGCTCTGATCGTTATGATTTCATTCTTCTGCTGGGCTTAGGGTTTCTTTCTTGTTCTTTCTCCAGCTCCTTTAGGTGTAGGGTTAGGTTGTGTACCTGAGACCTTTCTTGTTTCTTGAGAAAGGCTTGTACCACTATATATTTTCCTCTCAGGACTGCCTTTGTTGTGTCCCACAGATTTTGAACCGTTGTATTTTCATTATCATTTGTTTCCATGATTTTTTTCAATTCTTCTTTAATTTCCCGGTTGACCCATTCATTCTTTAGAAGGATACTGTTTAGTCTCCATGTATTTGGGTTCTTTCCAAACTTCCTTTTGTGGTTGAGTTCTAGCTTTAGAGCATTGTGGTCTGAAAATATGCAGGGAATGATCCCAATCTTTTGATACCGGTTGAGTCCTGATTTAGGACCGAGGATGTGATCTATTCTGGAGAATGTTCCATGTGCACTAGAGAAGAATGTGTATCCTGTTGCTTTCGGATGAAATATTCTGAATATATCTGTGATGTCCATCTGGTCCAGTGTGTCGTTTAAGGCCTTTATTTCCTTGCTGATCTTTTGCTTGGATGACCTGTCCATTTCAGTGAGGGGAGTGTTAAAGTCCCCTACTATTATTGTATTATTGTTGATGTGTTTCTTTGATTTTGTTATTAATTGGTTTATATAGTTGGCTGCTCCCACGTTGGGGGCATAGATATTTAAAATTGTTAAATCTTCTTGTTGGACAGACCCTTTGAGTATGATATAGTGTCCTTCCTCCTCTCTTATTATAGTCTTTGGCTTAAAATCTAATTGATCTGATATAAGGATTGCCACTCCTGCTTTCTTCTGATGTCCATTAGCATGGTAAATTCTTTCCCACCCCCTCTCTTTAAATCTGGAGGTGTCTTCGGGCTTAAAATGTGTTTCTTGGAGGCAACATATAGATGGGTTTTGTTTTTTTATCCATTCTGATACCCTGTGTCTTTTGTCAGGGTGTTTAGCCCATTCACATTCAGGGTAACTATTGAGAGATATGTATTGCCTGTAAGGTGACTGTTACTGTATATGGTCTCTGTTCCTTTCTGATCTACCACTTGTAGGCTCTCTCTTTGCTTAGAGGACCCCTTACAATATTTCCTGTAGAGCTGATTTGGTATTTGCAAATTCTTTCAGTTGTTGTTTGTCCTGGAAGCTTTTAATCTCTCCTTCTATTTTCAATGATAGCCTAGCTGGATATAGTATTCTTGGCTGCATGTTTTTCTCGTTTAGTGCTCTGAAAATATCATGCCAGGTCTTTCTGGCCTGCCAGGTCTCTGTGGATAAGTCAGCTGCCAATCTAATATTTTTACCATTGTATGTTACAGACTTCTTTTCCCGGGCTGCTTTCAGGATTTTCTCTTTGTCACTAAGACTTGTAAATTTTACTATTAGGTGACGGGGTGTGAGCCTATTCTTATTGATTTTGAGGGGCGATCTCTGAACCTCCTGAATTTTGATGCTCGTTCCCTTTGCCATATTGGGGAAATTCTCCCCAATAATTCTCTCCAGTATACCTTCTGCTTCCCTCTCACTTTCTTCTTCTTCTGGAATCCCAATTATTCTAATGTTGTTTCGTCTTATGGTGTCACTTATCTCTCGAATTCTCCCCTCGTGGTCCAGTAGCTGTTTGTCCCTCTTTTGCTCAGCTTCTTTATTCTCTGTCATTTGGTCTTCTATATCACTAATTCTTTCTTCTGCCTCATTTATCCTAGCAGTTAGAGCCTCCATTTTTGATTGCACCTCATTAATAGATTTTTTGATTTCACCTTGGTTAGATTTTAGTTCTTTTATTTCTCCAGAAAGGGCTTTTATATCTCTCGAGAGGGTTTCTCTAATATCTTCCATGCCTTTTTCGAGCCCGGCTAGAACCTTGAGAATTGTCATTCTGAACTCTAGATCTGACATATTACCGATGTCTGTATTGATTAGGTCCCTAGCCTTCGGTACTGCCTCTTGTTCTTTTTTTTGTGGTGAATTTTTACGTCTTGTCATTTTGTCCAGATAAGAGTAAATGAAGGGGCAAGTAAAATACTAAAAGGGTGGCAACATCCCCAGGAAAATATGCTTTAACCAAATTAGAAGAGATCCAAAATCGTGAGTGGGGAGAAAGGGGATAAAAAGAGGTTCAAAAAGGAAGAAAGAAAAAAAAAAAAGAAAAGAAAAATAAAAGAAAAGAAAAGAAAAGAATTTTTAAAAAAAGAAAACACCTAAGAAAAATGTAAAAAAGAAAAAAATATATATATTAGATAAACTAGTATAAAATCGTTAAAAAAGAAAAAGGTAACAGTTAAAAAAAAAATTTTACCCGAAGGCGAGAAAGAAAAAAAAAAAATGAAAAAGAAAAAATTAAATTAACTGCAAGACTAAAAAAAATCACAGGAAAAAAGCCATGAGTTCCATGTTTGGCTTTCTCCTCCTCTGGAATTCTGCTGCTCTCCTTGGTATTGAAACCGCACTCCTTGGTAGGTGAACTTGGTCTCGGCTGGATTTCCTGTTGATCTTCTGGGGGAGGGGCCTGTTGTAGTGATTCTCAAGTGTCTTTGCCCCAGGCGGAATTACACTGCCCTTACCCGGGGCCGGGGTGAGTAATCCGCTCGGGTTTGCTTTCAGGAGCTTTTGTTCCCTGAGCGCTTTCCGTAGAGTTCCAGAGGACGGGAATACAAATGGCGGCCTCCTGGTCTCCGGCCCGGAGGAGCCGAGAGCCCAGGGCCCCACTCCTCAGTGCGCCCTCAGAGAACAGCGCCCAGTTACTCCCGTCTGCCTGCCCTCCGGCCATGCTCCGAGCTCACCGAGCCTGCGACCGGTTCAAGGTAACACGGAGCTGTGAGCTTACTGTCGGCTTTGTCTCTGTAGCCGGCTTTCCCGTTCCAATACCGCAAGCTCTGCGACACTCAGACACCCCCGATCCTTCTGTGACCCTGCGGGACCTGAGGCCACGCTGACCCCGCGTGGGCTTCGCCCCGGTTTAGCCTCTGGAGCGATGTCCCTCAGCGGAACAGACTTTTAAAAGTCCTGATTTTGTGCACGGTTGCTCTGCTGCTTGCCGGGAGCCGGCCCCTCCCCCCGGGGTCTATCTTCCCGTCGCTTTGGATTCACTTCTCCGCGGGTCCTACCTTTCAGAAAGTGGTTGTTTTTCTGTTTCCAGAATTGCTGTTCTTCTTCTCTTCGATCTGCCGATGGATTTTCAGGTGTTTGCAATCTTTAGATAAGCTATCTAGCTGATCTCCGGCTAGCTGAAGCAGTCTCAGCTTGCTACTTCTCCGCCATCTTGACTCCTCCCCCTGTTGTGTTTATTTTCTAGTTCCTTTATATGTAATGTTAGGTTGTATATTTGGGATTTTTCTTTCTTCTTGAGAAAGACCTGTATTGCTATATACTTCTGTCCTTGGACCATCTTTGCAGCATCTCAAAACTTCTGAACAGTTATATTTTCATTTTCATTTATTTTTTTTAATTCTTCTTTCATTTCCTGCTTGAAACATAATTCCTAGTAGGATGTTCCTTAACCTCCATGTATCTGTGGTCCTTCCAAATTTCTTCTTGTGGTTGATTTCAAATTTCATAGCATTGTGGTCTGAAATTGTGCATGGCATGATCTATATCTTTTTGTACCATTTGAGGCCTGATTTGTGATTCAGTATATGATCTATTCAGGAGAATGTTTCATGTGCCTTTGAAAACAATATGTATTCTGATGCTTTAGGATGAAATGCTCTGAATATATCTTTATAAGTCCAGTTGGTTGTTCAAATCCTTTGTTTCCTTGCTTATCTCTGCTGAGATGATATGTCTATTGCTGTGAATTGAATATAAAAGTATCCAACTATTATTGTATTATTATCAATGTATTTCTTTAAGTTTGTTATTAATTGATTTATGTACTTGGCTGCTCCCAAATTAGGGGCATAAACTTTTATGCTTTCTAGTTTTGTTGCTGTTGTTGTTGGATAGATCCCTTTATTAAGATATAGTGTCCTTCATTTCTTATCAGAGTTTTTGGTTTAAAATCTAGTGTTTCTGATAAAAGTATGGCTACTCCAACTTACTTTTTATGTCCATTAGTATGATAAATTTTTCATAACCCACTCACACTCAATCTGGATGTGTCTTGGGGTCTCAAATAAGTCTATTGTAAGCAGCATATCAATTGATCTATTTCTTTTCTTCCCATTCTGATACTCTATGTCTTTTACCTGGAACATTCAGTCCACTTTCATTCAGAGGAATTACTGAAAGATATAAGTTTAGTGCTATTGTATTAGTGTAAGTTTCCTGTAGATTGTCTCTGTTCCTTTATGGTATCTGTTACTTTTTTTTATTGTGTTATATTAGTCACCATAAAATACATCATTAATTTTTGATGCAATGTTCCAAGATTCATTGTTCATGTACAACACCCAGTGCTCCATGCAATACGCACCCTCTTTAATACCCACCACCAGGCTCATCCATTATCCCCCATTCCCTATAAAACCCTCAGTTTGTTTCTGAGTCTACAGTCCTGCATGGTTCTTCTCCCCCTCTTATTTCCCCCCTTCACTTTTCTTTCCTTCTCCTAATGCCCTTCATGTTATTCCTTATGGTCCACAAGTAAGTGAAACTGTATGATAATTGATATACTATGTTTAACTTATTTCATTCAGCATAATCTCTTCCAGTCCCATCCATGTTGATGCAAAGGTTGGGTATTCATCCCTTCTGATGGCTGAATAATATTCCATTGTATATATGGACCACATCTTCTTTATTCATTCATCTGTTGAAGGGCATCTTGGCTCTTTCCATAGTTTGGCGATTGTGGACAATGCTGCTATGAACAGTGGGGTACATATGGCCCTTCTTTTCACTAAATTTGTATCTTTGGGGTAAATACCCAGTAGTGCAATTGCAGGGTCATAAGGAAGTTCTATTTTAAATTTTTTGAGGAATCTCTACACAGTTTCCCAAAGTGGCTGCACCAACTTGCATTCCCACCAACAGTGTGAGAGTGTTCCCCTTTCTCCGCATCCTCTCCAACATTTGTTTCCTGCCTTATTAATCTTTTCCATTCTAACTGGTGTAAGGTGCTATCTCAATGTGGTTTTGAATAATGATGAACAGATTTTCATGTGTATGCTGGCCATTTGTATGTCTTCATTGGAAGAGTGTCTGTTCATGTCTTCTTTCCATTTTTTGACATGAGTATCTGTTTTATGTGTGTTCAGTTTGAGAAATTCCCTACAAAACTTGAATATCAGCCCTTTGTCTGTAGTGTAATCTGTGAATATCTTCTCCCATTTCTTGGGTTGCCTATTCGTTTTGTTAACTGTTTCCTTTGCTTGTAGAATCTTTTGATCTTGATTAAGTCCAGAAGTTCATTTTGGCTTTTGTTTCCCTTGCCTTTGGAAACACATTTTTTAAAATTTATTTTTAATTTATTTTCAGAGTAACAGTATTCATTATTTTTGCACCACACCCAGTGCTCCATGCAATCTGTGCCCTCTCTAATACCAACCACCTGGTTCCCCCAACCTCCCATGCCCCACCACTACAAACCCCTCAGATTGTTGAAGAGAGTCCATAGTCTATCATGGTTCAACTCCCTTCCAATTTCCCCCAACTCCCCTCTCCTCTCTATCTCCACATGTCCTCCATGCTATTTGATATGCTCCACAAATAAGTGAAACCATATGGTAATTGACTCTCTCTGCTTGACTTATTTCACTAAGCATAATCTCCTCCAGTCCTGTCTGTGTTGCTACAAAAGTTGGGTATTCATCCTTTCTGATGGAGGCATAATACTCCATAGTGTATATGGACCACATCTTCCTTATCCATTCGTCCATTGAAGGGCATCGTGGTTCTTTCCACAGTTTGGCGACCGTGGCCATTGCTGTACAGATGGCCCTTCTTTCCACTACATCTGTATCTTTGGGGTAAATGCCCAGGAGTGCAATGGCAGGGTCATAGGGAAGTTCTATTTTTAATTTCTTGAGGAACCTCCACACTGTTCTCCAAAGAGGCTACACCAACTTGCATTCCCACCAGCAGTGTAAGAGGGTTTCTTTTCTCCACTTCCCCTCCAAAACATGTTGTTTCCTGTCTTGTTAATTTTGGCCATTCTAACTGGTGTAAGGTGATATCTCAATGTGGTTTTAATTTGAATCTCCCTGAGGGCTAGTGATGATGAACATTTTTTCATGTGTCTGATAGCCATTTGTATGTCTTCATTGGAGAAGTGTCTGTTCATATCTTCTGTCCATTTTTTTGATATGATTATCTGTTTTGTGTGTGTTGAGTTTGTGGAATTCTTTATAGATCCTGGATATCAACCTTTTGTCTGTACTGTCATTTGCAAATATCTTCTCCCATTCCGTCGGTTGCCTCTTTGTGTTCTTGACTGTTTCCTTTGCTGTGCAGAAGCTTTTGATTTTGATGAAGTCCCAAAAGTTTATTTTTGCTTTTGTTTCCTTTGCCTTTGGAGACATATCTTGAAAGAAGTTGCTGTGGCTGATATCAAAGAGATTACTGCGTATGTTCTCCTCTAGGATTCTGATGGATTCCTGTCTCACGTTGAGGTCTTTTATCCATTTTGAGTTTATCTTTGTGCACGGTGTAAGAGAATGGTCAAGTTTCAGTCTTCTACATATAACTGTCCAGTTTTCCCAGCACCATTTACTGAAAAGACTGTTTTTTTTTTTTTTCCCACTGGATATTTTTTCCTGTTTTGTCGAAGATTATTTGCCCATAGAGTTGAGGGTCCATATCTGGGCTCTCTACTCTGTTCCACTGGTCTATGTGTCTGTTTTTATGCCAGTACCATGCTGTCTTTTTGATCACAGCTTTGTAGTAAAGCTTGAAATCAGGTAACGTAATGCCCCCAGTTTTATTTTGTTTTTCAAAATTTTCTTAGCAATTCGTGGTCTCTTCAGATTCAATACAAGTTTTAGGATTATTTGCTCCAGCTCCTTGAAGAATACCAGTGGAATTTTGATCGGAATGGCATTAAAAGTATAGATTACTCTAGGAAGTATAGACATTTTAACAATGTTTATTCTTCTGATCCAAGAGCATGGAATGGTCTTCCATATTTTTGTGTTTTCTTCAATTTCTTGCATGAGTGTTCTGTAGTTCCTCGAAAACAGGTCCTTTACCTCTTTGGTTAGGTTTGCTCCCAGGTATCTTATGGTTATTGGTGCTCTAGTAAATGGAATCGATTCTGTAATTTCCCTTTCTGTATTTTCATTGTTGGTGTAAAAGAAAGACACTGATTTCTGTACATTGACTTTGAATCCTGCCAGGCTACTGAATTGCTATATGAGTTCTAGCAGTTTGGGGGTGGAGTCTTTTGGGTTTTCCATATAAAGAATCATGTCATCTGCGAAGAGAGAGAGTTTGACTTCTTCATTGCCAGTTTGGATACCTTTTCTCTTGGTTATCTGAATGCTATTGCTAGGATTTCTAACACTATGTTGAACAAGAGTGGTGAGAGTGGGCATCCTTGTCGTGTTCCTGATCTCAACAGGAAGTCTGCAAGCTTTTTCCCATTAAGGATGATATTTGCTGTGGGTCTTTCATAGATAGATTTGATGAAGTTCAAGAATGTTCCCTCTATCCCTATACTTTGAAGTGTTTTAATCAGGAACAGATGCTGGGTTTTGTCAAAAGCTTTTTCTGCATCAATTGAGATGACCCTGTGGTTCTTCTCTCTTCTCATATTAATTTGTTGTACTACATGGATTGATTTGCGAATGTTGAACCATCCTTGTAGCCCAGGAATAAATCCCACCTGGTCACGGTGGATAATCTTTTTAATGTGCTGTTGGATCCTGTTTGCTAGGATCTTGTTGAGAATCTTAGCATCCACATTCATCAGTGATGTTGGTCTGAAATTCGCCTTTTTGGTAGGGTCTTTGCCTGGTTTGGGGATCTGAGTAATAGTGGCTTCATAGACAGAGTCTGGAAGTTTTCCTTCTGCTTCCATTTTTTGAAACAGCTTCAGGAGAATAGGTGTTATTTCTTCTTTGAAAGTTTGGTAGAATTCCCCAGGGAATGCATCAGGTCCTGGGCTTTTATTTTTGGGAGGTTTTTAATCACTGCTTCAATCTCATTACTAGATATCAGTCTATTCAGGTTGTCAATTTCTTTAAGGTTTAATTTTGGGAGTTTGTAGCTTTCCAAGAATGCATCCATTTCATCTAGGTTGCTTAGCTTATTGGCATATAACTGTTGATACTAACTTCTGATGATTGTATCTACTTCCTTGGTGTTAGTTATGATCTCTCTGATTTCATTCATAATTTTATGAATTCGGGCTTTCTCTCTTTCTTTTGGAATAGTGTGGCCAATGGTTTATCGATCTTGTTGATTCTTTCAAAAAACCAGCTTCTAGTTTCATTGATATGTTGTACTGTTTCTCTGGTTTCTACCTCATTGATTTCAGCTCTAATCTTGATGATTTCCCTTCTTATGTGTGGAGTTGGTTTGATTTCTTGTTGATTCTCCAGTTCTTTAGAGACAGCTGATGTTTTCTGGATTTTTCAATTTTTTGAGGGAGGCTTGGATGGCTATATATTTTCCCCTTAGGACAGGCTTTGCTGTATCCCATAGGTTTTGGACCAAAGTGTCTTCATTCTCATAGGTTTCCATGAATTGTTTCAGTTCTTCTTTGATCTCCTGGTTCATCCAAGCATTCTTAAGCAAGGAGATATGTAGCTTCCAGGTGTTTGAGTTCCTTCCAAACTTTTCCTTGAGATTGAGCTCCAGTTTCAAAGTATTGTGATCTGAGAATATGCAGGGAATAATCTCAGTCTTTTAGTATCGATTGAGTCCTGATTTGTGACCCAGTATGTGGTCTCTTCTTGAAAAGGTTCCATGTGAACTTGAGAAGAATGTGTATTCTGTTGTTTTAGGATGGAATGTTCTGTATATATCTATGAGGTTCATCTGGTCCAATGTGTCATTCAATGCTCTCGTTTCTTTATTGATTTTCTTCTTTGATGATCTGGCTATTTCTGAGAGAGGCTTGTTAAGATCTCCTACTATTAATGTATTCATATCAATATGACTTTTTATCTTGATTAATAGTTTTCTTATGTAATTGGCCGCTCCCATATTGGGGACATAGATATTTACAATTGTTAGATCATCTTGGTGGATAGTCCCTTTAAGAGTTATGTAGTGTCCTTCTGTATCTCTGACTACAGTCTTTAGTTTAAAATATAATTTATCTGGTATGAGAATTGCTACTCCAGCCTTCTTTTGAGGCCCATTGGCATGAAAGGTGCTTCTCCATCTCTTCACTTTCAGTCTGTGTGTATCTTTAGGTTCAACATGGGTCTCTTGTAGACAACATATGGATGGGTCCAGTCATTTTATCCAATCTGCAACCCTGTGCCGTTTTATGGGTGCATTTAGGCCATTCACATGGAGAGTAATTATTGATAGGTATGTTTTATTGATATCATGTTACCTTTGAAGTCTTTCTTTCTGTAGATTTTCTCTATATTTCTGTTCAATGCTATTCTTAGTATTTTTCCTCTTTTATAGAACTCCAATTAATATTTCCTGCAGTGTTGGCTTGGTGGTTGCATAGTCTTTTAAGCCCTGCTGGTCTTGGTAACTCTTTATCTCTCCATACATTTTGAATGTCAGTCTTGCTGGATGAATTATTCTTGGCTGCATGTTCTTCTCATTTAGTGCCCTGAATATATCTTGCCATCCCTTTCTGGCTTGCTAGGTCTCTGTGGACAGGTATGACGGTATTCTGATGGGCTTTCCTCTGTAAGTAAGGAGCCTCTTTGTCCTAGCAGCTTTAAAGAGATTATACCTACAATTATGGTTCCTCAATTTGACTATCAGGTGCCTTGATATATATATATATATATATATATATATATATATATATATATATATATATATATATGGAATCTATAATCTTGGGTGGAGTCCGTTTGGCCTCTAGTACATGAACTCTGTTTCCATTCACGAGATTGGGAAAATTTTCATGAAGAACTTCTTCCACTCTATCTTCTAGACTTCTTCCTTTCTCCTCCCCTTCAGGGATTCCAATGATTCTGACATTGGAACGTTTCATGGAATCCTTTATTTCCCTGATTCTGTTTTCATGGTTTCTAAGGTGTTTGTTCCAGGCTTCCTCCTGATCCTTTCTCTCTATCTGTTTGTCCTCCAAATCACTAATTCTATCTTCTGTCTCAGTTACCCTAGCTTTGAGAGAATTTAGATTAGATTGGAACTCATTGAGAGCATTGTGAAACTCAGCCGTGGTAGCTTTTAGCTCTGCCCTAACATTGTGAACATCATCTCTTGTCGCTTTCAGCTCAGCCCTAATCAATTCCATTTGGTCATCCATGGCTTTCTCCAACCTAGCTATTGCCTGGATAATTGTTAGCCTGAATTCTCTTTCTGACATATTGTCTATGTTGGTAGCCATTAGCTCTGTTGCAGAAGATCCATCCTCTGTATTTTTCTTCTTTGGGGCATTCCTCCTCCTAGTCATTTTGGTGAGAGGTGACTGAACAGATGTAGCTGGATGTATCGAATATGGTGCAGTCAGGGTGCCCCCTGGAACACTTCTGAGCAATCAGGATTCCCCACCCAAACAAGAGAAAAAAGAAAAGAAAAAGAAAGAAGAGAGAGAGAGAGAGAGAAACAGGAAACAAAGGGAAGATGAAAGAGAAGGTTCAGCCCATATGGCCCCCAATGTAAGATTTGTGAAGTATACAAACAAAAACAGACAAACAAAAAGACTGATAAAAGTATATGACAAAAGAAATATATATATATATATATATATATATATATATATATATATGCGCCAATAAAGGAAGAACCTCATCAAAAAGAACCCCAAGTGTAAGATTTATATACTATCAGGACGAGTACAAAAACACAGAAACAGTGGCGGAAGAAAAAGATGGGAGAGTCATTATAAATTATCAGTGTGGGCGAGGAAGGTTGTTTTGATTCTTCCTGGATGTATCTTGATATCTTTGTTAAAGGACTCAACTTCCCTAAGATAAGGGGGGATTAAATATTGGTTTACCTATAGGTGTAGTATTGACTGGGGAAAGGAGGTTACTTTGAAGTTTAACCCTATATGAATATTAAAAAATAAAAATAAAAATGGAATAAACTAGACTAAACTAAACTAAAATAAAAAATGGAAATTCAAAAAATAGAAATGCAAAAGACAAACAAAGGTGTATGTATCAAAAAGTTCAGGTTAGAAGGTTATTATGGAATTTGGTGTACTGGACAGCTCATTGTGATGGTAAATAGGTTAAAAAATTATCTATATATATATATATAAAATGAGCCAGAGTAGTGGGAACAAATTAAAAGTAAAAGTTGTCCTATGGAGTAGTGGTGGTTGTTCTCTTGTAGTCTTTTTTATTTTTTTTCTTTCCTGGTTGGTTTTTTGAGGAAAGGGCCTTCCACGTGTGTTTTCAGTCAATGATGTTCCCTGAGTTAAGTCATCCAGTCCCCCTCAAGGGGGTGGGCTCTGAGGAAACCGGTTTCTTCAGGTTTTTGTTCTCTGGAGGTTTTTATGTTTGTTCACTTTTTTTTTTTTTTCTTCTTGCCTTGACCGCTTTTGATGGGTTTTGTAGGTTTAGAGGAAAGCAAACTGCACCCTGACTTCCCTCTCAGAGAGAAGCCTCAGTCTGTTATTCTGTGGGTGTTGTAGAGCCCATATAAATTTCCCCTTGGCTGCTGGCAGAGCAGGTTCCAAGTCGCGGTCCCTGGGGACACAGGATCTTCTGCTTGTACTCAAAACCACAGCAGCGGCGGCTGTCTGGGCAGCTCCAGACTGCCAGAGAGGTTCCAAGCAGTGATCACACACTGAGATTTTCCCGCTGGCCCAGGCTGGGAGTGCCTGGTCTTTCTGGGTCTAAGAGCACCTGGATTGGGTGCACCTCTCTCAGGGGAGGCTGTGGGTTATGCACACATCTCAGGCTCTGAGAACGGGGCACAGGTCCGAAAGCACCAGGCTGGGCCTTCGTGCACCTCTCTCAGGGGAGAGTTTGGGGCACCAGTCTTAGGATCTGAAACAATGGCGCATGTCAAAGAGCGCCAGCTGGGCCTTTGTACCTCTCTCAGGGGAGGATGAGGGGTGCACGCATCTCAGGCTCTGTAGCAGGGCTCACGCATTTTGCCATCTGGCTTGGCTCCCATCCCCTCACAGGAGCCAGACCCCATGCAATCTCAGGCATGCTGGCAGCTCAGGGACCAAGACCTGGTTTCTCCACTGCACTCTCTCTGGCTCAGCACCAGCGGAGGCTGTCCTGGGATCAGGGACTTAAGCCCCTGTCCCTAGCCACCCTGATTCCCACAATTCCCCTCACCACGGTGATCTTTTGGTTTTTTTGGAGTGCTTTCAACCAGTCTCCAAGTTAATGCTGGTCCCCAGATGCAGGGCACTCTTGCTCATATTAGGGGTATTACTTTCCAACTGGTCACCTCTGGTGGCTCCCTCCCTCTTTTATTTTTTTTAATCTTCCGCTATCAGTCCACCATTCCCACTCTGCTTTACCTTCCCACTGGCGTCTTCTGCCCCTGTAGAGATCCAGATGTGCATAATTCTGATCTCAGGCTGATTTCATGGGTGATCGGAGTTCTTTGGTAGGTAATCAGCTCACTTTAGGGTACAGGTTGAAAAGGTGCCTCCTCCTACTTCCCTGCCATCTTGCCCCCCCACCCCTGGAGACACTTCTTGAAAGAAGTTGATGTGGCTGATGTTGAAGAGGTTACTGCCTATGTTCTCCTCTAGGATTTTGATGGATTCCGTATCATATTGAGGTCTTTCATCCATTTTGAGTTTATCTTTGTGTATAGTGTGAGATAATGGTCAAGTTTCATTCTTCTATACCTAGCTGTCCAATTTTTCCAGCACCATTTATTGAAGAGGCTGTCTTTTTTCCACTGGATCTTTTTTCCCACTTGTTGAAGATTATTTGACCATAGAGTTGAGGGTCCATGTCTGGGATGTCTACTTTGTTCCATTGGTCTGTGCCTCTTTTTTTATTTTTTAAGATTTTATTTATTTACTTGACAGAGAGAAATCACAAGTAGATGGAGAGGGTCTGTGCCTCTTTTTATGTCAGTACCATGCTGCCCTGGTGATCACAGCTTTGTAATAATACTTGAAATCAAGCAATGTGATGCCCACAGCTTTGTTTTTCTTTTTCAACATTTCCTTAGGTCATTTCTGGTTCCATACAAATTATAGGATTGTTTGTTCCAGTGCTTTGAAAAGTGATGGTGGTATTTTGATCGGGACGACATTGAAAGTAGATTTCTCTGGGCAGCACATTTTAACAATGCTTATTTTTCTGATCCATGAGCGTGGAATGTTTTTCCATCTTTTTGTGTCTTCTTCAATTTCTTTTGTGAGTGTTCTGTAGTTCCTTGAGTATATATTCTTTACCTCTTTGGTTACATTTATTCCCAGGTATCTTATGGTTTTTGGTGCTATTGTAAATGGAATCAATTCTCTAATTTCACTTTCTACAGTTTTCATTGTTAGTGCATAAGAAAGCAACTGATTTCTGTGCATTGATTTTGTATCGTCTCACATTACATTACAGCAATTCTGTTTTATGAATTCTAGTAATTTGGGGGTGGAATCTTTTGGGTTTTCCATATAACATATTATGTCATCTGCAAAGGGAGAGTTTGACTTCTTCTTCACCAATTTGAATACCTTTTATTTTTTTGTTGTTTGATTGCTGTTGCTAGGACTTCTAGTACTGTGTTCAACAACAGTGGTGAGAGTGGGCATCCTTGATGTGCTCCTGATGTCAGTGGGAGGGCTGTCAGTTTTTCCCCATTGAGAATGATATTTGCTGTGGGTTTTTCATAGATGGATTCTATGAAGTTGTGGAATTTTCCCTCTGTCCCTATACTTTGAAACATTTTAATCAGGAAGAGATGCTGTATCTTGTCAAATGCTTTTTCTGCATCAATTGAAAGGACCATTTGGTTTTTCTTGGTCATGGTGGATAATCTTTTCAATGTACTGTTGGATCCTATTAGTTAAGGATCTTGTTGAGAATCTTGGCATCCATATTCATCAGGGATATTGGTCTGAAATTCTCCTTTTGGATGGGGTCTTTGCCTGATTTAGGTATTGAAGTAATGATGGCTTCATAGAAAGAGTCTGAACGTTTTCCTTCTGTTTTTATTTTTTGAAACGGCTTCAGGAGAATAGATATTATTTTCTTTGAATGTTTGGCAGAATTTCCCAGGGATTCTGTCTTTTTGTTTGTTTGTTTGCTTGCTTTTGGGGGAGGTTTCTTGTTTTATTAGGAGGTTTTTGATCAGTGATTTAATATCATTACTAGATATTGGTCTATGCAGGATGTCAATTTCTTCCTGATTCAGTTTTGGAAGTTTATAGGCTTTCAGGAATGCATCCACTTCTTCTAGGTTATATTGGCAGATGACTGTTGATAATAGTTTCTGATGTTTGTTTTGATTTCCTTGGTGTTAATCATGATCTTTCCCCTTTCATTCATAATTTCCTTAATTTGGGTCCTTCTTTTTTCTTTTGGAATAGTTTGGTCCGTGGTTTATCGATCTTATTAATTCCTTCAAAGAACCAGCTTTTAGGGTTATTGACGTGTTCTACTGTATCTTTAGTTTCTAACTCATTGATCTTGGCTCCAATCTTAATTATTTCCCTTCTTGTACATGGGATTGGCTTAAATTGTTGTTTTTTGTCCAGTTATTTGAAGTGTAAAGAAAGTTAGTGCATTTGAGAGTTTTCTTTCTTTCTTTCTTTCTTTCTTTTTTTTTTTTTTTTTTTTTTGAATGAGGCTTAGATGGCTAAGTATTTCCCCCTTATGTCTGCCTTTGCCATATTCCTTAGGTTTTGGACCTTTGTGTATTCATTCTCATTGGTTTGCATGAATTGCTGAAGTTCATCTTTTATTTCCTTGTTTATCCAAACATTCTTGAGCAGGAGGTTTTTAGCTTCCAAGTGTTTGTATTACTTCCAAACATCTTCTTGTGATTGAGTTCCAGTTTCAAAACATTGTGGTCTGAGAATAGCAGGGAATAATCTGACTCTTTTGGTATCAGTTGAGACCTGATTTGTGACCCAGTATGTGGTCTATTCTGGAGAAAGTTCCATGTATGCTCGAGAAGAATGAGTATTCTGCTATTTTAGGGTGGAATGTTCTCTGTATATCTATGAGGTCCATCTGTTCTAATGTTTCATTCAAAACTCTTCTTTCTTTGTGGATTTTCTGCTTAGGTGATCTGTCCATGGCTGAGAGTGGATAGTTAAGATCCTTTACAATTATCATATTCTTATCAATATGACTCTTTATTGATTAACCATTGGCTTATGTAGTTTGTTATTCCCATGTTGGGGCCATAAATATTTACAGTTGTTAGATCTTCTTGTTGTTACTTTTCTTCTTTCCTTCCACTCAAATGTCCCATTTAATATTTCGTACAGTCTGGTTCAGTGATCACTAATTCCTCTGATCTTTGTCTTGGAAATTACTTATCTCTCCTATTCTGAGTGACAGCCTTGCTGGATAAAGTATTCTTGCTGCATATTTTTCTCGTTTAGCCCGTTGACTTTATCATACCACTTTCTGGCTTGTCAGGTTTCTGTGGAAAGGTCTGCTGCCTGTCTTATGTGTTCACCCTTGCAGTTCAACTTCTTCTCCCCCCAAACTGCCTTCAGAATTCTTTATCTATCTTTGTATTTTTCACATTGTACTATGATATGTTGTGAATTTGGCTTGTTCTTGATGAATTTGAGGGGAGTTTTCTGTGCTTTTTGGACTTGAATTCCCATTTCCTTCCCCAGATTAGGGAAGTTGTCAAATATAATATTTTCAAATAAACCTACTGATATTATTTCACTGTATGTAATTGTTGAATTACTGACGTCCACCCTTGTGATCTAATTGTTTTCTGCCCCTCTTCTTTTCAGTTTTATTATTTTCCATAATTTTATCTTCTGTATCACTGATTTGCTCTTCTGCTTTTTTATCTTCATTTTTATGGCCTCCACTTGGTACTACAACTCAATTATAACACTTTTAATTTTGGCCTGACTATGTTTTAGTTCTTTTATCACTACAGTGGGAAATTCTCTAGTGTCTTCTATGCTTTTTTTTTTTAAGCCCAGGTAGTATCTTCATAATCTTTTTCATATCTGCTTTGATTAAATCCCTGTTTGTGAGTACTACTTCTTATACTTTCTTTCAGGGTGAATTTCTCCATCTTATCATTTTGTCCAGAAATGAAAAGAAAGATGAAAAGGAAGAAACAAAAACAAAAACAACAATAACAAAAACAACAACAAACTAGATCTTGTCCATGTTTTGGTCTGCTTATTAAAAGAAACTAGATATAAAGATAAGAAAGAAAGAAAGAATATGAAATACAATGAACAGAAAAAACATATAATATGTATATAAAAATAAAAATTAAGAAAGAATTAAAAATAAGGAAAAAATGAAAAAAAAATGAAGAATAAAAGTAAAAGAGATGAAGCTTTGCAACCTAGGTGAGGTTTGGTGGGCTGAGGTCCGGAGCCGATGGCCAAGAAAGAATTCTTGAGACATCTTTGGTGCAAAATGGTGGTTTATTAAAGCACAGGGACAGGACCCTTGGGCAGGAAGAGCTGCTGCCCTGGGCTGTGAGGGATGGCAGGTTATATACCTTGCGGTTGGGGGAAGGTGAGGGGAAGGGAGGTTTCAACGGAGTTTTCATATGTTAAAGAGGGCCTACAAGGTGCGGGGAGGAGGCCTTGCCCTTGTGGCTTGATCAATGTTGTCTTTAGGTCAGCCATTAACATCAAGAGAGTTGGGAGATTCTTGGTGGGGTGTTATGATCCTGCTATCATTTACATTCCCTTCTACCTCAGCCTCCTCCAGTTTATGGTGGGGAGGGAGACATTAGGGCTTGAGGAACTGAGTTATTTGCCTCTGGAAATTTGTGCTATTATTGATAAGGTTAACGTCCCTGTTTGTGGATCTCTAGGACATCTGTAAAGCAAGGGAGATTTCCTGTCTTGCAGTATTGTGATCTCTGCAAGTTAACTATTTATCGTTTTATGGCAATTGGGGTGCCTGAGGAATGCTACACATATTACAGAGGGGAGCGAGTGGAGAGGGGGATGCAAGGCGCCAGCTTTTGCTTTGTCTTCAGCCAGCCTCCTGCTTCCTCATCACATCCAGCCTGTGTCTGAGGTTTTGTTTTGTTTTGTTTGTTTGTTTAAATCTCAGGCATGTGACTGAGTTTCAAAACCTTAACTTTTAGGAACTCCTGTGGCAAGGATCCACACTGTTCCTCCTGGGGTCTTGCCAAGCTTCTGCCTTCTGCCTAACCCCAGGAAAGTGGTTGCACGAGTACACAGTGGTTTTCAATTTATGACAATACAGAGCAGAAAGTCTAGTACCGAGACTCACAGCTTCTACACTCCTATGCCTGGGAACAGCACAGCATTTAGGCCACTCCTGCTCTTCATGTGACCAGGGGCTCCTAAGACAATGGTGTCACACCTGGGATTCCACCTATTTTGCCACCTGAGCACCTTTAAGCTAGGCACGTCCCCCACTGTAGCAGACTTCTAAAAGTTCCAATTTTGTACTCCACTCCTTATAATACTTTGTGGTAGCCTCCATAACCAGGCTCCCTTCCCTCTGCTGTATCAACAGCTATATCCCATCAGATTCAAGTCTCCACACCTCCCAACTTCCAAAAGGTGGTTGCTTTTCTACTTGTAGCCTTGCAGTATTTTTTCTTTCCAACTTCCAATTGATTTCTCAGGTGTTCAAATGATTTGTCATTGGATCTTTTTTTTTTTTTTTAATCTATTCAGTCATTCTATGTCATTGGGTTGGAGATTTGGCATTTAAAGTAATAATGTTAGGGGTGTCTGGGTGGCTCAGTGGGTGCGGCGCAGATTGTGATCCCAGGATCCTGGGATCGAGCCCCGCATCATATCGGGCTCTCTAGTCAGTGGAGAGCCTGCTTCTTCCTCTCTCTGCCTGCCTCTCTGCTTACTTGTGATCTCTTTCTCTGTCCAATAAATAAATAAAATCTTAAAAAAGTAAAGTAACAATATTAGATAAAGACTAGTACTATATTGTTAATTATATTTCTCAATAGTTGTAGATTTTTGTTCCTTGATTCCTCTCATGCTGTCTTCCATTTTAATTAGATGAGTTTTTTGTGATGGTATACTTTAATTCCTTAACATAATCTTTTGTTACATACTACAGGCTTTCCTTGTGATTATCAAAAGGCTTAGGTGAAATATCAGCCTATTTTAAGCTTATAAGTTAACTTCAATAGCTTATAGAAAGTTTAATTTTTACTTCTTTCCTTTTACATTTTAGTTTTGTTGTTACAATATACATTTCTAATAACATGTATCCAATAAAAAATATTGTAGTTACAGTTATTTTAAATATGCTTTTTTTCAAACTTTTAAACTGAGGTTGTAAGTAATTTACACACCACTATTACAATATTAGAGATTCTGGCCTTGAGTATATATTTACTTGTACCAGTGAGTTTTACACAATAATATGTTTTTACATGTGAATCACCATCATTTCATTTCAATTTAATGAGCATCCCTTAGCATTTCTTGTGAGGAAATTTTACTGGTGTTGTACTCCCTCAGTTGTTTGTTTGTTTCTTTGGAAAAGTCTCTCTCTCCTTCATGGAGAGCTTTGTCATGTATAATATTCTTGATTGACTTTTTTTCTTTTATTATTTTGAGTATATCATCATATTCTCCTGACCTACCAAGTTTTTGCCAAAAAATTCACAAATAGTCTTATGGGACTTACTTCTATGTGATAATTGACAAGTCACTTTTCTCTTGAGGTTTTCAAATACTCTCTGTTTATGATATTTGACAATTTCATTTTAAAATGTTTTGTTTTAGCCCTTTTCCAAGTCGTATTTGCAGTTTTTTAGGCCTCATGAATTTAGATGTCCATTTGTCTCTTCATGTTTGGGGATTTTTCAGCCACTATTGCTTTAAGTTAGCACTATGCTATTTCACTTTTTCCTCTCCTTGGAATGTCATGATGTGTATTTTGTTTTGTCTTGTTTTGTTTGTTTTGTTTTTATAATATCCCACAAGCCGCACAGGCTTTCTTCACTCATTTTTTAAAAATCTTTTTATTTTCCTTTGTGCTCCTCTTACTAAAAAATGTCAAATGACTTGTCTTCAAGTTAATTGATACTGACTTCTGCTTGGTTTAGTCTGTTCTTGTGCTCCCTATTTAATTCCCCAGTGTAGTCATTTTGTTTTGAATATGAATTCTTCCTGTTTGTTGTTTTTTTATATTTCTTTAATTTATTATTTTTTCATGAATTATTTTTCTGGATTTGTTCAGTTGGTCACTTTTTCAGTTTGCTGGACTACTTTAAGAAAATTGTTCTGGGTTATTTGTCAGATAGTTTTTGGATCTATATTTTTTGAGGCTCAGTTATAGAAGCTTTATTAATTTCCTTTAGTGGCTCAATTTTTACTTAATTCTTCATAATCCTTATATCCTTACAATGGTATTTTCTCATTTGAGTAAGAAGTCTCTTCCAGAACTTACAAATTAACTTCAGCAAGGAAAGACCTTCACAAGTAAGCTTTGCTTAAGGTACTAAATGGTGCTTGCTTCGGCAGCACATATACTAAAATTAAGGTACTAAATGAATGAGTTGGTAGCATCCATGGGCACTCAGTACTTATTATCAGTGTCTGTAGTTGGGTGAAGCCAACTGTGGAGGTGGGTAACCACTGGCTGTGTTTTACAGTTATGTGGGTCCGCTGGCTAAGTGCAATACTGAATCATGGTCACTGGGTGGGTTTCTTGGTTTTAAGCTTGTCTGGCTTTATATTCAAGCGGAAACACTAGCTGGGCTCTGTAGTTACCTTTGTGTAAGTGGTGTTGAAGGCTGTGTTCAGTAATCAGGGATTGCTTTTGGTTGTCTACATGGCTAGGCAAGGTTATTAACAGTGCTTACAAGGTCACTGTGTAGATTTCCTGACTACACAGGTTTAGAGACTATGCTTAACAACTGGGCAGGATGATCCAACACTACATTAAAAAAAAATCATTCACCATGATCAAGTGGGATTTATTGCTGGTATGTAAGGGTGGTTCAACATTTGCAAATCACTCAATGAGACTTATCATATCAATAAGAGAATTGATAAAAAAACAATCAAATGACCATGTCGATAGATGCAGAAAAAGCATTTTACAAAGTACAACATCCATGCGTGATAAAAGTTCTCAACAAAGTAGGGTTGGAAGAAACATACCTGGGGGGGAGGAGTCAAGATGGCGGAGAAGTAGCAGGCTGAGACTACTTCAGCTAGCAGGAGATCAGCTAGATAGCTTATCTAAATATTGCAAACACTTGCAAACCCATCGGCAGATCAAAGAGAAGAAGAACAGCAATTCTGGAAACAGAAAAACAACCACTTTCTGAAAGGTAGGACTGGCGGAGAAGTGAATCCAAAGGGACGGGAAGATAGACCCCGGGGGGAGGGGCCGGCTCCCAGCAAGCAGTGGAGCAATGGGGCACAAAATCAGGACTTTTAAAAGTCTGTTCCGCAGAGGGACATCGCTCCAGAGGCTAAACCGGAGCAAAACCCACGCGGAGTCAGCATGGCCTCAGGTCCCGCAGGGTCACAGAAGGATCGGGGGTGTCTGAGTGTCACAGAGCTTGCGGATATTGGAACGGGAAAACCGACTACAGAGACAGAGCTGACAGTAAGCTCGCAGCTCGGGGTTACCTTGAACCGGTCGCAGGCTCAGTGAGCTCGGAGCACGGCTGGAGGTCAGGCAGACGGGAGTAACTGGGTGCTGTTCTCTGAGGGCGCACAGAGGAGTGGAGCCCCGGGCTCTCGGCTCTTCCAGGCGGAGACCAGGAGGCCACCATTTGTATTCCCATCCTCCAGAACTCTACAGAATGTGCCCAGGGAACAAAAGCTTCTGAAAGCAAACCCGAGCGGATTACACAGCCCGGCCCCTGGTAAGGGCGGTGCAATTCCGCCTGGGGCAAAGACACTTGAGAATCACTATACAAGGCCCCTCCCCCAGAAGATCAACAAGAAATCCAGCCAACACCCAGTTCACCTACCAAGGAGTGTGGTTTCAATACCAAAGAGAGCAGCAGATTTCCAGAGGAGGAGAAAGCAAAGCACGGAACTCATGGCTTTCTCGCTGTGATTTTTTTAGTCTTGCAGTTAATTTAATTTTTTCTTTTTCTTTTTTTTCTCTTTTTCTGCTAATTTTTTTAACTTTTACCCTTTTATAACGTTTTTAAACTAGTTTATCTAATATATATATTTCTTCTTTTTTATATTTTTCTTTATTCATTTTCTTTTTTTAATTCTTTTCTTTTTTTTTTCTTTTCTTTTTTCTTTCTTTCTTTTTGAACCTCTTTTTATCCCCCTTTTCCCCCATCACGATTTGGGATCTCTTCTGATTTGGTTAAAGCATATTTACCTGGGGTTGTTGCCACCCTTTTAGTATTTTACTTGCTCCTTCATATACTCTTATCTGGACAAAATGACAAGGCAGAAAAATTCACCACAAAAAAAAGAAGAAGAGGCAGTACCCAAGGCTAGGGACCTAATCAATACAGCATTGGTAATATGTCAGATCTAGAGTTCAGAATGACAATTCTCAAGGTTCTAGCTGGGCTAGAAAACGGCATGGAAGATATTAGAGAAACCCTCTCAGGAGATATAAAAACCCTTTCTGGAGAAATAAAAGAACTAAAATCTAACCAAGTTGAAATAAAAAAAGCTATTAATGAGGTGCAATCAAAAATGGAGGCTCTCACTGCTAGGATAAATGAGGCAAAGAAAGAATTAGTAATATTGAAGACCAAATGACAGACAATCAAGAAGCTGAGCAAAAGAGGGACAAACAGCTACTGGACCATAAGGGGAGAATTCGAGAGATAAGTGACACCATAAGACGAAACAACATTAGAATAATTGGGATTCCAGAAGAAGAAGAAAGAGAGAGGGGAGCAGAAGGTATACTGGAGAGAATTATTGGGGAGAATTTCCCCAATATGGCAAAGGGAATAAGCATAAAAATTCAGGAGGTTCAGAGAACGCCTCTCAAAATAAATAAGAATACGCCCAACCCCATCACCTAATAGTAAAATTTATAAGTCTCAGTGACAAAGAGAAAATCCTGAAAGCAGCCCTGGAAAAGAGGCCTGTAACATACAATGGTAAAAATATTAGATTGACAGCTGACTTATCCACAGAGACCTGGCAGGCCAGAAAAAGCTGGCATGATATTATCAGAGTACTAAACGAGAAAAACATGCAGCCAAGAATACTATATCCAGCTAGGCTATCATTGAAAATAGAAGGAGAGATTAAAAGCTTCCAGGACAAACAAAAACAGAGAATTTGCAAACACCAAACCAGCTCCACAGGAAATACTGAAAGGGGTCCTCTAAGCAAAGAGAGAGCCTACAAGTGGTAGATTAGAAAGGAACAGAGACAATATACAGTAACAATCACCTTACAGGCAATACAATGGCATTAAATTCATATCTCTCAATAGTTACCCTGAATGTTAATGGGCTAAATGCCCCAATCAAAAGACACAGGGAATCAGAATGGATAAAAAACCAAAACCCATCTATATGTTGCCTCCAAGAAACTCATTTTAAGCCCGAAGACACCTCCAGATTTAAAGTGAGGGGGTTGGAAAGAATTTACCATGCTAATGGACATCAGAAGAAAGCAGGAGTGGCAATCCTTATATCAGATCAATTAGATTTTAAGCCAAAGACTATAATAAGAGATCAGGAAGGACACTATATCATATGCAAAGGGTCTGTACAACAAGAAGATCTACCAATTTTAAATATCTATGCCCCCAACGTGGGAGCAGCCAACTATATAAACCAATTAATAACAAAATCAAAGAAACACATCAACAATAATACAATAATAGTAGGGGACTTTAACACTCCCCTCACTGAAATGGACAGATCATCCACGCAAAAGATCAGCAAGTAAATAAAGGCCTTAAACGACACACTGGACCAGATGGACATCACAGATATATTCAGAACATTCCATCCCAAAGCAACAGAATACACATTCTTCTCTAGTGCACATGGAACATTCTCCAGAATAGATCACATCATCAGTCCTAAATCAGGACTCAACCGGTATCAAAAGATTGGGATAATTCCCTGCATATTTTCAGACCACAATGCTCTGAAGCTAGAACTCAACCACAAGAGGAAGTTTGGAAAGAACCCAAATACATGGAGACTAAACAGCATCCTTCTAAAGAATGAATGGTCAACCGGGATATTAAAGAATTGAAAAAAATCATGGAAACAAAAGATAATGAAAATACAACAGTTCAAAATCTGTGGGACACAACAAAGGCAATCCTGAGATGAAAATATATAGCAGTACAACCCTTTCTCAAGAAACAAGAGAGGTCTCAGGTACACAACCTAATCCTACACCTAAAGGAGCTGGAGAAAGAACAAGAAAGAAACCCTAAGCCCAGCAGGAGAAGAAAAATCATAAAGATCAGAGTAGAAATCAATGAAATAGAAACCAAAAAAACAATAGAACAAATCAACGAAACTAGGAGCTGGTTCTTTGAAAGAATTAAAAAAAAATTGATAAGTCCCTGGCTAGACTTATCAAAAAGAAAAGAGAAAGTACCCAAATAAATAAAATCATGAATGAAAGAGGAGAGATCACAACTAACACCAAGAAATACAAACTATTATAATAACATACTATGAGCAACTCTACGCCAACAAATTTGACAATCTGGAAGAAATGGATGCATTCCTAGAAATATATAAACTACCACAACTGAACCAGGAAGAAACAGAAAGCCTGAACAAACCCATAACCAGTAAGGAGATTGAAACAGTCATTAAAAATCTCCAAACAAACAAAAGCCCAGGGCCAGACGGCTTCCTAGGGGAATTCTACCAAACATTTAAAGAAGAACTAATTCCGATTCCCCTGAAACTGTTCCAAAAAATAGAAATGGAAGGGAAACTTCCAAACTCATTTTATGAGGCCAACATCACTTTGGTCCCAAAACCAGACAAGGATCCCATCAAAAAAGAGAACTACAGACCAATATCCTTGATGAACACAGATGCGAAAATACTCAACAAAATACTAGCCAATAGGATTCAACAGTACATTAAAAGGATTATTCACCACGACCAAGTGGGATTTATTCCAGGGCTGCAAGGTTGTTTTAACATCCGCAAATCAGTCAATGTGATACAACACATCAATAAAAGAAAGAACAAGAAACATAATACTCTCAATAGATGCTGAAAAAGCATTTGACAAAGTACAGCATCCCTTCCTGATCAAAACTCTTCAAAGTGTAGGGATAGAGGGCACATACCTCAATATCATCAAAGCCATCTATGAAAAACCCACCACAAATATCATTCTCAATGGAAAAAACTGAAAGCTTTTCCGCTAAGGTCAGGAACACAGCAGGGATGTCCATTATCACCACTGCTATTCAACATAGTACTAGATGTCCTAGCCTCAGCAATCAGACAACAAAAGGAAATTAAAGGCATCCAAATCGGCAAAGAAGAAGTCAAGTTATCACTCTTCGCAGATGATATGATACTATATGTGGAAAACCCAAAAGACTCTACTCCAAAACTGCTTGAACTTGTACAGGAATTCAGTAAAGTGTCAGGATATAAAATTAATGCACAGAAATCAGTTGCATTTCTCTACACCAACAACAAGACAGAAGAAAGAGAAATTAAGGATTCAATCCCATTTACAATTGCAACTCAAACCATAAGATACCTAGGAATAAACCTAAACAAATAGGCACAGAATGTATACTCAGAAGACTATAAAGTACTCATGAAAGAAATTGAGGAAGACACAAAGAAATGGAAAAATGTTCCATGCTCCTCGATTGGAAGAATAAATATTGTGAAAATGTCTATGCTACCTAAAGCAATCTACATATTTAATGTAATTACTATCAAAATACCATCCATTTTTTTCAATGAAATGGAGCAAATAATTCTAAAATTTATATGGAACCAGAAAAGACCTCGAATAGCCAAAGGGATATTGAAAAAGAAAGCCAACTTTGGTGGCATCACAATTCCAGACTTCAGGCTCTATTACAAAGCTGTCATCCTCAAGACAGCATGGTACTGGCACAAAAACAGACACATAGATCAATGGAACAGAATAGAGAGCCCAGAAATAGACCCTCAACTCTATGGTCAACTAATTTTCGACAAAGCAGGAAAGAATGTCCAATGGAAAAAAGACAGCCTCTTCAATAAATGGTGTTGGGAAAATTGGACAGCCACATGCAGAAAAATGAAATTGGACCATTTCCTTACACCACCCACAAAAATAGACTCAAAATGGATGAAGCACCTCAATGTGCCAAAGGAATCCATCAAAATCCTTGAGGAGAACACAGGCAGCAACCTCTGCGACCTCAGCCGCAGCAACATCTTCCTAGGAACATCGCCAAAGGCAAGGGAAGCAAGAGCAAAAATAAACTATTGGGATTTCATCAAGATCAAAAGCTTTTGCACAGCAAAGGAAACAGTTAACAAAATCAAAAGACAACTGACAGAATGGGAGAAGATATTTGCAAACGACCTATCAGATAAAGGACTAGTGTCCAAAATCTATAAAAACTGAGCAAACTCAACACCCAAAGAACACATAATCCAATTAAGAAATGGGCAGAGGACATGAGCAGGCATTTCTGCAAAGAAGACATCCAGATGGCCAATAGACACATGAAAAAGTGCTCCATATCACTCGGCATCAGGGAAATACAAATCAAAAACCACAATGAGATATCACCTCACACCAGTAAGAATGGCTAAAATCAACAAGTCAGGAAATGACAGATGCAGGCGGGGATGCGGAGCAAGGGGAACCCTCCTACACTGTTGGTGGGAATGCAAGCTGTTGCAACCACTCTGGAAAACAGCATGGAGGGAGGTTCCTCAAAATGTTGAAAATAGAACTGCCCTATGACTCAGCAATTGCACTACTGGGTATTTACCCTAAAGATACAGACGTAGTGCTCCAAAGGGGCATGTGCACCCGAATGTTTATAGCAGCAATTTCCACAATAGCCAAACTATAGAAAGAACCTAGATGTCCATCAACAGATAAATGGATCAAGAAGATGTGGTATATATACACAATGGAATACTATGCAGCCATCAAAAGAAATGAAATCTTGCCATTTGCGACAACATGGATGGAACTAGAGCGTATCATGCTTAGCGAAATAAGTCAAGCAGAGAAAGACAACTATCATATGATCTCCCTGATATGAGGAAGTGGTGATGCAACATGGGGGCTTAAGTGGGTAGGAGAAGAATCAATGAAACAAGATGTTATTGGGATGGAGACAAGCCATAAGTGATCTTAATCTCACAAAACAAACTGAGGGTTGCTGTGGGGATGGGGGTTGGGAGAAGGGGATTGGGGTTATGGACATTGGGGCGGGTATGTGCTTTGGTGAGTGCTGTGAAGTGTGTAAACCTGGCAATTCACAGACCTGTACCCCTGGGGATAAAAATGTATGTTTATAAAAAAAAAATTAAAAAATTGAAACATACCTCAATATAATAAAGACCATATATGAAAAATCTATAGCCAACATCTTACACAATGGGAAAAATTGAGAACTTTCCCCTAAGGTTAGGAAGAAGACAAGGATGTCTATTCTTACCATTTTTATTCAATAGAGTACTGGAAGTCCTAGCCACAGCAATTAGATTAAAAAAAAAAAAAACACAAATCAGTATCAGTAAGGAGGAGGTAAATCTTTCATTATTTGCAAGTGACATGATGCTTTATATAGAAAACCTTAAAAATCCTTAAAAAAAAACACAAAAAAACAAAAAAACACTACTACTAGAAATGATAGTTGAATTCAGTACAGTTGCAGGGTATAAAATCAATGTGCAGAAATCTGTTGTAGGACAGCCTTGGTGGCTCAGTTGGTTGTGTCTACCTTCAGCTCAGGTCATGATCTCAGCATCCTAGAATGAAGCCCCACATCCAGCTTTCTGCTCAGTGGTGAGTCTGCTTCTCCCTCTCACGTTTCCCATGTGCTGTCTCACTTTTTCTCCCTCAAATAAATAAATAAATGAAATCTGTTTTATTTTTATACACCAATAATGAAACAGCAGAAAGAAAAAAATAAGAAAACAATCCCAATTACATTGCACCACAAATAATAAGATACCTAGAAATAAACCTAAGCAAAGAGGCAAAAGATATGTATTATGAAAAATATAGAACACTGATGAAAGAAATTAAAGACTACACAAATACATGGAAAGACGTCCCATGTTCATTGATTGGAAGATCAAATATTGTTATAGTGTTTATAATACACCAAGTAATTGACACAGTTAATGCAATCCTTATCAAAATGCCACCAGCATTTTTCACAGAGCTAGAATAGACAATTCTATAATTTATATGGAACCACAAAAGACCCCAAATAGCTAAGGCAGTTTTGAAAAAGAAAAAACAAAGCTGGAGGCATCACAATTCCAGACTTCAAGTGTTATTACAAAGAGGTAGTAATCAAAACAGTGTGGTACTGGCACAAAAATAGACACATAGATCAATGGAACAGACTATAAACCCCAGAAATATGCCCATTATTGTATGATCGTATAATCTTTGGCAAAGCATGAAAGAATATTGTGAAAACTTGTCAGTTATATGCAAAAGAAAGAAACTGTACCAATTTCTTTTACTATACATGAAAACAAACTCAAAGTGTTATTAAAGACCCAGTGCGAGACTGAAACCATAAAAATTTAAGAAGAGAGCACATGCAGGAATGTCTCTGACACCAGCTGTAGCAACTTCTTTCTAGATGTGTCTCTTGAAGCAAATACCATATGATTTCACTCATTTATGGCATTTAAGAAATGATACAAAGAGCAAAGAAAATAAAAAAGGAAGAGAGACAAATGCAGAAATAGACTCTTCCCTACTGAGAACAAACTGATGGTTACCAGAGATGAGGTGGGTGGGATAGGTGAAATAGGTGATGGGGATTAAGGAGTGTGTTTGTCATGATGAGCACTGGATGACATATTGAACTGTTGAATCATTATTGTGCACCTCAAACTAACACAGCATTATGTTAACTATACTTGTATTAACATAAAAATAAAAATAAAAAATAAAAAATATATTAAAATAAAATAAAAATAAAAACCAAATGGGCAAGGCTGTTATCTTGTTTCCCTGCTTGAATGGGGGTATAAGAATAGACTCCTCAACTTCCCCCATTTTCTGGCTAAGCATGAACCGAAGGCTATGCACAGCAGTTGGGTAGGGCTGTAAGTTTGCTTTCCTACTCAGGTGGGGCATTAAAGTAAGTTCCATGGTCAGTATGATAGACACCTAATTCAGGCAGAACTGCCAACTAAGCTCACTGGACAGACAGGGTCACCTCTTGGCTCTGCAGATGAGTAGAGCTGTTGGACAGAATCTCTGCTTGAGTACTGCTGCAAGTAAGAATATGGTCCACTGAAGTCTAAATACTGGTTACTATAAATCCAACCCCCAATCTATGTCTGTATCTGATCCCCAGGGTTTCAATTTTAGTTTTATATTTTATTGCCTTTTTTAAAGAACACATTTTTATTTTCTTATTGTTTTTATGTTTTTAGTTTTATTTTTCTGCTCTGATCTTTATGTTTTCCTTTATTTTGTTTGCTTTGGATTTACTTTATCTTCTATTTATAATCCCTTTATGTAAGAATTTATTTTTATCAACTTAAGAACATTTTTTCTTTTTTAAAAAAAATTTAAAATTTATTTAGAGAGAACACAAGTTCAGGAGGGCCAGAGGGAGAGGGAGAAAGAAAGAGAAGCAGACACCCCACTGAGCCTGGAGCCCAGTACTGGGGCTTGATCTCATGGCCCTGAGATCATGACCTGAGCTGAAACCAAGAGTCTGATGCTTAACTGACTGAGCCATCCACGTGCCCCTTTTATCTTTCCTGATGCATTTTAGTTCTTTAAGTTTCCCTCTCAACACTGCCATAGTTGCATTCCACACATTTTGATATATTTTGTTTTTAATTTTAATCAAGTCCATATTTTTAAATTCACCTTGAGATGTTTTCTAAATTTATTAATTATTTAGAAATGTATTTATTGATTCCTGTGTTTGAATATTTTCCTGTAGTCTTTCAGTTATTAATTTTTAATTTGGTTCCACTGTGCTCAGAGCAAACACAATGAATAATTTCGATCATTTTAGACTTGGTGTTTCCACTATATCATCTATCTTGATGAATGTTCTATGGTTATGTGGATAAGTGTGTATTCCACTTCTCTTGTTGAAGTGTTATATGTAAATGTCAGATTCTTCTGATTTATTGTATTATTCATATATTTTATATCTGCTTTTACCCTTATTTTGCATTTTCTATTTTTCTTTTTCCCCTTCTGATGTTCTAAGATTGTTTCTTTCATCAGTTGTCTTTTCTGGTTGAACAACTTTCTTTTAGCCATATTTTAAGGGTGGGTCAGTTAGCAACAAATTCTGTTAATTTTCATTGTCTGAGGATGTCTTTAATGCCACTTCAGCCTTAAAGGACAGTTTCATTGATAATTTGATTTGTGACTTACAGTTCTCTTTTTCAGCATTGAAAATGTCATGTTACTTCTTTCTGACCTCAAAAGTGTCAGATAGAAATCCTTTGTCATTCAAGTCAATGTTCCTCTATAAGTAATATGTTGTTTCCCTTTGGACATTTTATGTTATTTATTTATTTTTAACTGTACTTTTATTTATTTTTTATTATGTAATGTTAGTCATTGTACAGTACATCATTAGTTTTTGATGTAGTGTTCCATGATTTATTTTTTGTGTATAACACTGAGTGCTCCATGCAATATGTGACCTTATTAATACCCATCGCCAGGCTAACCCATCCCCTAACCCCCTCCCTTCTAAAATGCTCAGTTTGTTTCCCGGAGTCCATAGTCTCTCATCGCTCATCTCCCCCTCTGATTCCCCATCCCATCATTTTTCCCTTCCTTCTCCTAATGTCCTCCATGCTATTCTTATGTACAACAAATAAATGAAACCATTTAATTGACTTTCTCTGCTTGACTTATTTCACTTAGCATATCTCCTCCAGTCCCATCCATGTTGATGCAAAAGTTGGATATTCATCCTTTCTGATGGCTGAGTAATATTCCATTGTATACACAGACCACATCTTCTTTATTCATTTGAAGGGCATCTCAGCTCTTTCCCGAGTTTGGATATTTTGGAGATTGTTGCTATAAACATTGGGGTGCATGTGGCCCTTCTTTCACTACATTTGTATTGTTGAGCTAAATACTCAATAGTGCAATTGTTGGGTCATAGGGTAGCTCTATTTTTAACATTTTGAGGAATCTCCACCCTGTTTTCCAAAGCGGCTTTACCAACTTGCATTCTTACCAACAGTGTAAGAGGGTTCCTCTTCCTCTACAGCCTCTCCAACATTTGTTGTTTCTTGCCTTGTGAATTTTTGTTATTTTTACTGGTATAAGATGGTATCTCAATGCGGTTTTGATTTGAATTTCCCTGATGGCTAATGACGATGAGCATTTTTTCTTGTGTCTGTTAGCCATTTGTATGTGTTCTTTGGAGAAATGTCTGTTCATATCTTCTGCCCATTTTTCACTTTTTTTTTTTGTTTGTTTGTTTTTTGGGTGTTAAGTTTGAGAAGTTCTTTATAGATCTTGGTTATCAGCCCTTTATCTGTAGTGTCATTTGCAAATATCTTCTCCCATTCTGTGGGTTGCTTCTTTGTTTCTTGACTGTTTCCTTTGCTATGTAGAAGCTTTTGATCTTGATGAAGTCCCAAAAGTTCATTTTCATTTTTGTTTATTACCCTTGCATTTTGGAGACATGTCTTGAAAGAAGTTCCTGTGGCTGATGTCAAAGTAGTTAGTGCTATGTTCTCCTCTAGGATTTTGATGGAGGTTTTACAGTGAGGTATTTCATCCATTTTGAGTTTATCTTTGTGTATGGTGTAAGAGAATGTTTGGGTTTGTCTTCTGTATGTAACTCTCCATTTTCTCCAACTTCACTTATTGAAGAGACTGTCTTTTTCCATTATATATTTTTTCTTCTTATTTGACCATAAAGTTGGGGGTCCATATCTGGGCTCTCTCTTATGGTCCATTGATTAATATGTCTGATTTTGTGTCTGTACCATGCTCTCTTGATGATCACAGTTTTGTAACATAACTTGAAATAAGGCAACATGATGCCCCCAGTTTTGTTTTTCTTTTTCAACATTTCCTTAGCTTTGTTTTCTTTTTTTTTTTTTTTTCCAAAATTTCCTTAATGATTTGGGTCTTTTCCAGTTCCATACAAATTATAGGATTGTTTGTTCCAGCAATTTGAGAAATGCTGGTGCTATTTTGATCAGGATGGCATCGAAAGTGTAGTTTTCTCTGAACACATAGACATTTTAACAATGTTTATTTTTTCAATCCATGAGTATGGAATGTTTTTCATTTTTTTTGTGTCTCCAGTTTCTTTCATAAGTGTTCCATAGTTTCTACAGTATAGATCCTGTACCTCTTTGGTTAGGTTTATTCTAAAGTATCTTATGGTTTTTGGTGCTATTGTAAATGGTATTGATTCTCTAATTTCTCTTTCTATGAATACATTGTTAGTGTATAGTAAAGCAACTGATTTCTGTGCATCAATTTTGTATCCTGCCACATTACTGACTTGCTGTATGAGTTCTAGTAATTTGAGGGTGGAATATTTTGGGTTTTCCAGGTAAAGTATCATGTCATCTGTGAAGAGAGTTTGACTTCTTCTTTGCCAATTTGAATATATTTTCTTTTCTTTACTCTTTTTTTTTTTTTTTTTGTCTGATTGCTGTTGCTAGAACTTCTTGTACTATGTTGAACAACAGTGGTGAGAGTGGGCATCCTTGTTGTGTTCCTGATCTTAAAGGAAAGGCTGTTAGCTTTTCACCATTGAAGATGATATTCGCTGTGGGTTTTTCATAGATAGATTTTATGAAGTTAAGGAATGTTCTCTCTATCCCTATACTTTGAAGCATTTTAATCAGGAACAGATGTTGTATCAATTGAGAGGACCATGTGGTTCTTCTCTTTCCTCTTATTGATTTGTTCTATGACATTGATTGATTTGCCAATGTTGAAACACACTTGCCTCCCATGAATAAATCCCACCTGAGCATGGTGGATAATTTCTTTAATGTTCTGTTGGATCTTATTAGCTAGGATCTTGTTGAGAATATTGGCATCCATATTCAGCATGGATATTGGTCTGAAATTCTACTTTTTGGTGGGTCTTCTCATGGTTTGGGGATTGGGGTAATGCTGGCTTCATAAAAAGATACTGGACATTTCTCTTCTGATTCTATTTTTTGAAACAGCTTCAGGGAAATAGGCATTATTTATTCTTTGGATGTTTGGTAGAATTCTCCAGGGAATCTTTTAGGTCCTGGGCTCTTTTTTGGGAGGTTTTTGATCACTGTTTCAACCATGTTATTAGATATTAGTCTATTCAGGTTGTCAATTTCCTCCTGATTCAGTTTTGGAAATTTATAGGCTCCCAGGAATGCATCTATTTCTTCTAGGTTGCTTAACTTATTGGCATATAACTGTTGGTAATAATTTCTGATGATTTTTTCTATTTCCTTGGTGTTAGTCATAGTATCTTCCCTTTCATTTATAATTTTATTAATTTGGATTCTCTCTCTTTTCCTTTGGATTAGTTTGGCCAGTGATTTATCAATCTTATTGATTCTTTCAAAAAACCAGCTTCTAGTTTCGTTGATGTGTTCTACTTTATCTCTAGATTCTATCTCATTGATCTCTGCTATAAACTTGATTATTTCCCTTTTTATGTGTGGGTTGGCTAAATTTGTTGTGGATTTTCCAGTTCTTTATGGTGTGAAGAGAGCTGATGTATTCTAGATTTTTCACTTTTTTTTTTTTTTTTTTTTTTTTTTTTTTTTTTTGAGTGAGGCTTGGATGGCTATGTACATCCGCCTTAAGACCACATTTGCCATATCCCGTAGGTTTTGGACTGATGTGTCTTCGTTCTCATTGATTTCTATGAATGTTTGAGTTCTTTTTTGATTTTCTACTTGATCCAAATGTTACTAAGCAGGGTAGTCTTTCACTTCCAAGTGTTTGAATTCCACCCAAACTTTTTCTTGTGGTTGAGTTTCAGTTTCAAAACACTGTGGTCTGAGAATATGCAGGGAATAATCTCAGTCTTTTGGTATCAATTGAGCCCTGATTTTTGACCCAGTATGTGGTCTATTCTGGAGAAAGTTCCATGTGCACTTGAAAAGAATGAGTATTCTGTTGTTTTAGGGTGGAATGTCCTGTATATATCTATGAGGTCCATCTGGTCCCATGTGTCATTCAAAGCTCTTGTTCTTTATTGATTTTCTGCTTGGATGATCTGTCTATTACTGAGAGTGGTGTGTTAAGATCCCCTACAATTAATGTATTCATATCAATATGACTATTTTAATTAACAGGTGGCTTATGTAGTTGGCTGCTCCCATGTTGGGGGCATAAATATTTAGAATTGTTAGATCTTCTTGGTGGATATGCCTTTAATTTTTTTCCAACAGAAATGGAACACATTTTAATTTTCATAGGTTTTAGGGACAGCCTGGATGGCATACAAGTAAGAATTTCATTAAAGTTGTATAATATAAGAGGGAATACTTACTAAAATGGGATTTAAATTTCTCCACCTTTTAAGAATGATGTAATGTCCTTCTGTATCTCTGACTACAGTCTTTAATTTAAAATCTAATTTATCTGATATAAGAATTTCTATACCATCTTTCTTTTGCGTCCTATTGGTATGAAAGATGGTATTCATTCCTTCACTTTCAGTCTGCACGTATCTTTAGGTTGCAAATGGCTCTCTTGTAGACAGCATATGGACAGGTCCTATTTTTTTATCCAATCTGCAACTGTGTTCTATATTATGGGAGCATTTAGGCCATTCACGTTCAGACTGATTATTGAAAGATATGTTTTTATTGAAGCCATACCTGTGGAGTCTTTGTTTCTATAGATTGTCTCTGTAAATTTCTGCTCTATGTCACTCCTTATTCTTTTATAGAACCCCCATTAATATTTCCTGTAGACAGCTTGGTGGTCACATACTCTTTCAAACCTTGCTGGTCTTGGAAGCTCTTTATCTCACCATACATTTTGAATGTCTACCTTGGTGGATAAAGTATTCTTGGCTGCATGTTCTTCTCTTTTAGGGTCCTCAGTATGTTTTTCCAGCCCTTCTGGCTTGCCAGGTTTATTTGGACAGCTCTGATGTTATTCTGATGGATTTTCCTCTGTATTTAAGGAAATTCTTCCCCATAGCTGCCCTCAGAAGCTCTTGTCTAAAATAATGATTTGTCAGTTTCACAATTAAGTGCCTTGAGGACTTTCTAGATTCTAGGATCTTGGAGGGTCTTCTTTCTGCCTCTAGGACATGAACACTTGTTCCATTCCCCAGACTGGGAAAATTTACATCCAGAATATATTAAACTATATTTTTTAGTCTTCTCTCTTTTTCCACCCTCTCAGGGATCCCAATAATTCTGACGTTAGAACATTTCATGGCGTCATTTATTTCCCTAATTCTGTTTTCATGGCTTCTAAGCTGTTTCTTCCAGGCCTCCTTCTGATCCTTTTTCTATATCAGTCTGTCCTCTAGATCTCTAATTCTATCTTCCTCCTGGGTTACCCTATCTGTTAGAGTATATAAATTAGATTAGATCTCATTGATAGCATTTTTAACTTCTGCCTGAGTGGCTCTCACTTCTGCCCTTAAAGATTCTATGTTGTCACTAATGGTTTTCTCCAACCTAGCCATTTCCTGGATAATTGTTACCCTGAATTCCTTTTATGACATACTGTTTATGTCCATATCCAAATAGTTCTGTGGGAGAGGGCACAGTATCTTATTTTTTCCTCTCTTGGGTGTCCTCCTCCTAGTCTTTTTGGTGCTTTGGAACAATTGGAAGTCCCCACCAAAAAGAAAGAAAAAAAAAAGAAAAAGAGAGAGAATGAGAAAGAAAAGAGAGAGATAGAGAGGGAAAACCAGGTAGAATGAGCCCCAGAATTAAGATTTATGTGGTATATAAACAAAAACAGACAAGCAAGAAGATCAACCAAAGTAAATGACAAGAAAAATAAAACCCAGTCAGGATGAACCCCAAGAATAAGATTTATGTATACCAGAACAAGAACAAATACATAGAAACACTGACAGAAGAAAAAGATGGGAAAGTGTTTATAAATCCTCGATGTGGGTGAGGAAGTTCATTTTGGTTCTTTCTGGGTGTATATTGTTATCTTTGTTAACAGACTCAACTTTTCAGAGATAAAGGGAGATTAAAACTGGTTTGTATACAGGGGTAGTATTGAATAGGGAAAAAGGATTACCATGAAACTTATATCTATATGTATTTTTTTAAAAGAAAAAAGGAAAAAAAGGAAAGAAAAAGAAAAGCAATTATATGTATGAAAAAAGTTCAAGTTAAAAGGTTATTATGGAGTATGCTGTATTAAACCTCTAGTAGGTAGATTAAAGAAATTAAAAGAATAAGAATCATGAGAATGAATTAGAAATAAAAATTGTAACTATGAAATATACAGGTTTTAGGGCAATACTGGGAGCTTAATATATTGTTTTCTCCTGATGTTGGAGTTTTACAGTTTTAGGGGAACCCTGTGGTGGTTGTCCTCATTCTTTTGGCTGCCTTCAGGGGAGGGGCCTGTCACATTGTTTTCCAGTTAGTCTTGCTTGGGTTGAGTTGTCCTGCTCCTATCAAGGGATTGGGTTCTGTGGAAACCAGTTCTTCAGGCCTTTGTTCTCTGTAGTTTTGTTGTTGTTGTTGTTGTTTGTTTTGTGTGTGTGTGTGGGGGGGGTTTGGTGGCTTTTTGTGGCTTTTCGAGGTTTAATGGAAAGCAAACTGCATCCAGACCTTCACTTCAGAGAGAAACCTCAGTCTGCTCCCTTCTGGGTGGTCCAGAACACATAGATTCCCCCTTTGCAAACTCTGATGAACTATACAACCTCCCACAGATTGGTGCACATGCCCAGCCACTGTCTCAGGGGTCACCTGAAGCATCTGCTTGTCTCTACACCCCCTTGCTACTAAAGCTGGGAGAGATATTGGTCCAGGGAGCCCGCTACAGGTGGCTGCCTTTGTTGGGACTGCTGTCTGGGGACCAGGATAACCCATCTGGTGCACTCAGTGGTGTGGCTGCTGCCACAGGATTCTGACCAGAGATTGCGCTGAGTTCCTTCAGGTGTGGTCTGGGAGCATCCAGACCCTCAGCCAATCCTAGAGACTGCCAGATAGCATCCACACCAAGCTCTCTTAGGCATAGGTGGGGAGTGTGGTCAGATCCTGGCCACATAATGCACTCATAGCGCAAAAGGCTATGATCCTAGAGAGCACCCACCAGACTCCCTCACTTGCAGGTGGGAGCTTGTCCAGCCTAGTGGTGGTGCAAGCAGTGAGTGCACAGCCAGGTGCTCAGGGACCAGGAACTGGAGGCTCCACTGTACTTTCTCCTGCATGGGTGGTCACTGGCAGTGGCAGTCCTGGGAATGTGGGCTTAGGCCTGTGCCCATTACCAGCCAATTCTACCAGCTGCCCCTTAAGTTTTTTGCTCTTTTTGAATGCTTTTAACCAGACTCCAAGTTAATGCTGGTGCCCAATCACAGGGCACTTATGTATTGGTGTATTACTTTCCAATGTGTCGCTTCTGGTGGCTCCCTCCCCCTTCTGCTTATCATCTGATATCATTCCAAGCATTCCCATTCTGCTTTACCTCTCCACTGGTGTCTTCTGCCCCCGTAGAGATCCAGCAGTGTATAATCCTACATCTCAGGCTGATTTCATTGGTGTTCTGCTAGAGGAGACTGGTTGAAATAGGGTCTCCTACTTCTCCACCATCTTGCCCCTCATCCTTAACTTATGTTTTTTTTTTTTTTTAAGATTTTTTTTTATTTATTCATTTGACAGAGAGAAATCACAAGTCTGCAGAGAGGCAGGCAGAGAGACAGGAAGGGAAGCAGGCTCCCTGCTGAGCAGAAAGCCCGACATAGGGCTCGATCCCAGGACCCTGAGATCATGACCTGAGCCAAAGGCAGAGGCTATAATCCACTGAGCCACCCAGGCGCCCCCTTAACTTATGTTTTTAAAACATCACTTTTCTTCATGAAGAACCAAATGTAAGGGGCTAGGTTCAATGCAAGGAGAGTGATCAGGAGGCTACCAGTACAGTCCAGGTAAAAGATTTTTTTTAGGGGGGGTGCCTGGGTGTCTCAGTTGGTTAAGCCACTGCCTTTGGCTCAGGTCATGATCCCAGGGTCATGGAATCGAGTCCCGCATCAGGCTCCTTGCTCAATGGGAAACCTGCTTCTCTCTCTGCCTCTGCCCATCTCTCTGCCTGCTTGTGCTCTCTTTCTCTCTCTCTCTCTGATAAATAAATAAACAAAATCTTTAAAAAAAGATTTTTTTTATACTGGTGTGGTAGTAGAAAAAATAGAAACAAATGAATCATTTATAGTAATTTAGGAGACAAAACAGACAAGAATCACCAATATGTTAACTTCCGGGATTTCTGGCTTGATCAACTGAGTGAACAGAAGTGTCACTTAGTTGTCAAAAACATCTACATCCCCACTGGGAGAAAACCCACCATAAAAATACATCCCTTTTGGGCTTAGGTTTACATTTCCTGATCTGAAGCACAGTTTCACATCCAGAAGAAATGTTCCCCAATTCCACATACTTCTCCTTGTCTCATATTCATGATGATGACCAAGCTAACGAACACCCAGTTGCATGCAAATCATAGTTATTAACTATAGAGTCCCCAGTATGCACTGGGTTTTCCATATCTTCCACGTGAACAATAGGGCAAAAATTTTTGTTGTTAAATATATTGATTAAGCAATGGCTTAAATACTCTACCATTTGATTTTATAACTAACAACTTAAACTTTACATCACTTCCTTCCCCTGTTATGTGTCTGTTGTTTCCCGTGAAGGTCTCCAGAAAGCCATTGACTACTGTAAGCCAAAATGAATAATAGGTTTTAGACAGTGTTTTATTCTTCAACCTTCCATGTTATATGGCAACTGAGTACCAGTCTTGTGGGTTTCTACATTTGATCTGCAAAGGGTACCTAACTAGGCAGACGGGTTGCCTGAGAAGACAGGAAAAGTTGCAGTCAATCAAAGTTTCTATTATATACCGAATGAAACCAGGTATTTGGAGTCAAACAAATTAAGACATGAATCTTTGCTCAATTTCTAGCTAAATGACCTTGGGTAAAATTACTCCATCTGATCTTTTCTTTATTCATATATAAAACATATATCACCTTTATAGAACTAAAACAAGTCAAATACAATCAGGTATTAGGTGATTTGTAAAGTGTAAAGCACTGCCTATTTCAGTTATTATCTTCATTCTGCCTCTATGTCTTCTGTTCTCCACTTGTCATGTAAAATGGTATTAAGGATATTATAGTGAGGTCGGGTCATCTTATCTCATCCATGCTTTATATCTTGTCTGTCTGTGGTATCTGACCAAGGTTTCAGAGAGGCTTGAACTTATAGGTGACAAAGGAATATTGCTCAAAGGTACCAGAGAGAAGGATCCTCTCCTATTAAAAAGCTCCCCAAATTACAAATAGACCTCTTATACCCCCAATTTCAAAGGAGTCAATGAGATCTGTGATCACCTCTCCCTGCCCAGTGGACAGGTTTAAGCCCCCTATTTCCCTCTGGATAATATTTTTAGAATTAAAAAGTATTTTGGTACTTATGGGTTAAAAGATGGTACCAACCACTCTGATTAAGACAGCTTTTTCATTTCCAAAACACAAACATGCAAACTCCACAAACAGGGTAATCAAATCCATATTATACTCTCCCAGTGAGTTCTGTTTCCATCACAGTCACAAACACCCAGAGACCACAGGGATCATTAAAATCACTGTGTTCACTCTTATAGCCTTCCATCAAGTACTTGGATGTACAGGATTTGTTGCCTAAAATAGGGAAAGGACACCCAACATCGCCTTTATTGTAACTGTGCCAGAAACTTGGAGGACTTCCTGAGGAACTTCTGGCACCAGGGGTTGCAGGTACTAATAGCAACAATATTCTATCTACCCAAAATAGTTTTTATTCTTAAGGAAAATCAAAATAAAATTTTTATCTTCAAATACCACCCCACCCATTTTTCAGTATGCCTATTTTCTTAGTCCTTAGTTTAGAAGTGGATTATCTTTGCAGCTTACTTAGCCTTGATCAGAGTGAACTTGCCTAGACCATGAAAAGTAACAGAAACTTAATCAATGAGTTTTACCCTTGGTATCTACTTTGTAAGAAGAATCAGTTATTGGGAATTTCCAGATCTTCCAAGTGTCAGTGGTTGATATATACCAGCTGTTGAAATTTGTGATATAAGATACAAGGGAAATTCATTGCCCCAGCTGCCCATGTGGAGAAAAAAAAATAAAGAGAAAGTACATAACTTCCATGTAAATAAATAAGTGAAGAAATGCCAGATGATTTTGATTCCATCCTCTGCTCCTCTACCTCCCATGTCCCTTTGACAGTAGGGTCAGTTACTAGAACATGGCCTTCTGGGACTGCATTCAGGATGTATCATTGCAGGATTCAGTGTTACTGCTTGAGGGACAGAAGCTTGAAGCTGTCATCCAGGATGGACCTTCTGTTGCGTCGTAGCTTTCTTTGACGATACTGGTACCAGACCACACCACTAAGAGCCAGAGCAATGAGCAGGAGAATGACATTCATACCAATTAAAACAGAAGCCAGTATCTCAATATTCTTTACAGGGATCTTCATGCCCAGCATCCTCACATTTCCTTCTCCAATGTCTCTGAGGATTTTTTCTGAAATGGAATAAGAGAAAAATAGGAACCCTGAGTTGGAGAGTATTCCAATGGGGCACCATTTGCAGTCAATGCCTGGGAAAGAAGAAATAACTCCAACAAAACTGGACAGAAGAACTGCTACTATCCCTAAAAGACCAGCTGATGAAGACAGATTTATAGGCCACAAAGAATTTGTGTGACATGATGTCACAGCTGAGAAAGCCCTTAGGAATCACTGAGATCCCAAACCCTCCATAGAAAGATCTAAAACTCGGAGTAGAAAGGGCCTTGATATATTTCTCCAAATATATAAAGGCTCGTGATGTAAAAATAATAATAATGGAGGTAATTGGATTTGGTTTGCATGTTTCCAGAGGATAGAAGTGGGGGCAATGAGTAGAATCTTCAGGGAGGCAGTATGACTCAATCATCTAGCTTATCAATGCTCAGTTTGACTATTGGACCATGACAGCTACTTGCCACTGTGCTGTCTGGTCTCTCACCTTTTTGAGCCATGATAATACTGATGTCACATTGATCTTTCCAGGTGAAATAATCTTATTGTCTTAGTTCTTGGTATACAGACTTTTGCTGATCTCTAATTAACCCACAGAATAAAATTCAGAATTAAGCCAGGCATTCCAACTCTCACAGTCAAGCTCTAACTTGCCTCTTTTTTTAAGTTTTACCTTCTACTCTTAGCTACAATAACTCATTCTTTGTTTCCCAGAGTAAGTGACACTCTTTCAGGCTCCCAAGACTTTCTTAACACCCCTTCTCCCTCTTCATCTTTCTATACCCCTCTTAAATATTACAGGTCTCTGAAAAGCCATCTTCAATTTAGCTGGACAGTTAATGGTCCTTTCTTGTGTTCCCAAAGTATCCTTCCTGTTTGTATGCCCGTGATTTACTTGCCTGGGCCAAGTGAATTAATCTTCCTCACTTCTGGACTTCAGTCTTCTGCTTTATAAAATGGTGATAAGAACCATACTTAGCAGGGCACCTGGTGGCTCAGTGGGTTAAATCCTCTGCCTTTGACTCAGGTCATGATCCCAGGGTCCTGGGATCGAGTCCCTATTCGGGTTCTCTGCTCAGTGGGGAGTCTGCTTCCCCCTCCTCTCTCTCTCTCTCTCTCTCTCTCTCTCTCTCTGCCTGCCTCTCTGCCTACTTGTGATCTCTGTCTGTCAAATAAATAAAAAGTTTTAAAAAAGAACCATACTTCTTAGCTCAGAGGTTTCTTTTGAGATTAAAGTAAATTAATATTTATAAGATATTTAGCATTGAACCTGGAAGATAGCAAATGCACAATAAAGAATAGTTGTTATTTTTGCCCCCCTCCTTTTTTAACAATGTATACTAACAGTGCAATTATTGTTTTTGTGTCTCATTTCATATCTAGACACAAATCTCCTGGAGAGCAGTGAATATGTCTTACTAGATTTAGTGTCCCTGGAACTTAGTAGATGTTTGATAAATATATAAACAGATGAATGAACATTCTTAAAGAATGGAGAGAAGATGAAATATAATGAGTTCAAATGAAAACTGGAAAACATCCTAGTTCTGAGTTTATATTTTACCACTTAACTCCTCTTGTGACCTTGGACAAATTACCTTCCATCTCAGTTTCTTATGTACACAATTATTGGTACACAATTACAGTTTTTGAAGTTTTTTTTTTTCCAATTGTGGAACCTTTCTAAGAAGGACTTATAAATATATATGTACATAGAAGTATGAATTATGTATATCCAAATATACACATAAAATATGTATATACACACAAATATATATGTACATATACAAATACACACACACACACACACAAAAAAAATATATATATATATATATGACATTCCATTCTCTCAGCCTCATTTTACCTTACCCCAATCACACTAGGACATACCATAGTTCCCTGGTTGACAGTTTATAAGTTACTTAGGGAGATTATTAGGACTTTTCCAAACATAATTGAAAAAAATCGCCAAACTAAACTGATGATCTCTAACATTCTTACTAGCGCTCATAACTTTCTGAGTCTGGACTGAAAAAAGTCCAGGTTCAAATGGTGTGGGAGAGAGTGAAAGAACTATCTGGACCTAGTTTAGGTAGGACAAGAACTTCCACTTTTTTTGGGGGGGGGGGCAGAAATGGCTGGTTCCGGAGAGTCAACAATTTGGTATTCCATAGATACAAAAATAAAAATGGCTGAGGCAGACTGTAGCAGACTGTATGATGGTATTTGTACTAGTTTCGTACTGTTTATATGAGTACGTTAAGTCTGTCATAGCTTCTTCATGTCCAACCCAGAGAAACCCTGAATTTTCTTTCCCCTCACACATTAGGTGGGAAGCTAAGATAACCTTCAACTGGAGATGAGGCTGTTTTCCTCAACTTAGGAAGTTGGGAGTGGGGGCCAGAGATAATAAATCTGCTTAAAGAAGTTGAACCTTAGGTTCCTGGCTTTTGAAATGTTATATAAATCTCATAATGCTTCTCGCTAGTATTGTAGTCCACCTTTTGGTCAGTGAATCTCATCTTCCAGGGGCACTACACCAAGTACGTACTACATGTAACTATCCGGTTTATTTGTTATTCTTACCGTTTCCAGTCTCTTTGGTAATGGTGGTAATAGTGCTTATGTGTTCTGGAAAACAAAAAGAAATTAGTTAGTTTTATTATTCTTACTAATCCACAGGTTTGCTGTGGGCATTGGCATTGGTTAGAGGAATTTCTCTGTGGTATTCTGAGCAAAATGAAGGCACCTGGAATTAACTACCTTATGGTCAAAGTCAGTATTGGTATATGGATTTGATTTTGAGTAGTGACAAAAATATAAGCAAAAACATGGGCTTAGGAGTCCAAAAGGAAAGTTACTCCTCTGCTATTATGTACATATTTATTGGTACTTCCCATCCACATTCTTATTTTGTCACCCTTTCAAACTCCTTTCAGGAAATTTCTGCTCTTAGTCAAAAGCACATTCCAACATATCCAAACTCTTCTCGGGACACTGCTTCCTCTTCTGGCTTTAATGAGGCTGAGATCTTCTCTGAGAACTATGTTTCCTTTATATCCTCTCAATACTGCTTTGAGATAATTGTCCCTCCTTTTTTTGTGAGATATATATATATATATATATATATATATATATATATATATATATATATATATATATAAAATCTTGTTTAAAGCTTATATTATTTGTCTAGAAAACTCACAATCATTTTTTGTCACTGTTACTTGGTAGTTATTTTCATTCATGGAATAAATTTGGTACCTGGCTCAGTCTTCCTCTTCCTCAGTTCCCACCATTCACCACTCAAGTTTTTCACAGTTTCTGGACTTTTAACTCCAAATTTTACATCTACTCTTATCTATCAACACCTTCCATGGTCACATGGGACTTGTTATTTGGAACTGCTTCATCTCAGAAATATAAAATCTAATAACATCCTCCTGTTTCAGCGTTTGAATGCTACTTTTTCCATTTAGCCTGGTATCCTTACTTCATAAAGATCTCTAGCTCCTAGATTCTTCCATTTCCCCCCCAAAACTATTAGCTTCATCCTGTCTCCCCTCCCTTTCCTGGTCTATCTATACTTTATGGTCTATCACTTCAACTACTAATTAACCAGAAGTACTATAATTATCTACCAAAAAACACAGTAACTATGTTTTCCCTGTATTTTGTCTGACTTTGCTGAATACTGGTGGAGTAAAATCAGGTAATTGTAAACACCAGTATTCTTTGTGTCCAACTTTAGACCCTCAGTGATGCCTGCCAATAACCAATTTATTTTCCATCATTCAGAGTTAACTTTGTTTTCCCTTCTCTCAGAATGGTTATTTAAAACCTTAGTCCACTCTCTTGAAGTTCCTTATCTTACCAACCACATTTCACACTCAGCAGATGACTCTTTCTCCTTTCTCACAAATGAAGCAGAGATCATAAAACGTAAGTATTCTTTCTCACAAGACATTGGTCATTTTCTTTTTTTTTTTTTTCCCTCTCCTTTTAGTAAACAAACAAAAACTTACTCCAGTCTAATTTTTCATTCTAGCTCCAGTGTTCATCCCCTGTTTCCTCATTAGGAACATTGTTTCAACAATTAGTCCTTTCTTCCCTATCTGTCTTCAACTATAGCTGGCCAGTTATCACATATGCAGTTGGAGCAATATTGAATTAGACTATCGTGAGGTATAAACAAACAAATAAGCAAATAGGTGAACTTTATGGGCTGGCTTATTGTCAGAGAATATGAACTAACCTTAGTCATTGGCGATATGTATTGTGATAGTCTGTTGTCTATTAAATGGTCCAGATTTTGGATAACTCACCATAGACAGATAAAACCTGTTGTCTTCAATCTATAGCACCTTTTTAGAAGGATTTCATTTATTAATTTGAGAGAGAGAAATGATGAGTGAGGGGAAAGAGAAAGAGGGAGAAGGAAAAGCAAACTCCATGATGAGCAGGGAACCCCATATGGGGCTTGATCCTGGGTCCTTGGGATCACACGTGAGCCAAAGGAAACACTTAACTGACTGAGCCATTCAGGTGCCCTGAGCCTATAACATCTTGATGAAACATAAATTCATCACTTGACTTTGGTTCTAAGGACTGATAAAATACAACAAAGAATTCTGTGGACCTATCTCGGTAGTAAAGAATAGTACTAGAGTAGGAGTAGAAGTAGTAGTACTAGAGTTGAAGCCACATTTTAACACTATGGTTTACTAGAGAATAAAACTTGTCCAAGATACAGGCTATCATAATGGACAATTTCTCTTTCCCTGGGGGTAAATAGCAGAGTTGTGTTCTCTACCCTGGTTTCCTAAGCTTGTTTGAATGCCCAAAGACATGTTCAAACTTTCTGTTTCCACTGACAGAGAGCCAATGGATGGAAATCATAGACTCAGGTCAAGAGGCTCTTAAGCAGTTAATGACTCAAAGACACAAAGTCCATGGCAGCCTAAACTTCTATATTCTTGGTGATGAACAACAATTGTTTGGTAAAGAAATTACCCCAGCAATTCACTCTCCATATAAAAATATAAGACAAAACTTTTTTTTTTTTTTTTTTTCATTCTTGGTAGCATCTCTTTTGGGGTAAACTGTAATCGATGGCCAATATCTCCATCTAGCTTTAGACCAAATTGTTCCAAGACAGAAAGAAATTTTTCACAAGCCCCACAAATCAATTAAGAGGTGACTATTAGAATTATTTCTTCTTCTTTAAGGACTTAGTTGCAAGATTTCTTGAAATAGCACCTCTAATGACCCTTAAAATAATAAATTTATATTCAAATGAAATGTATTTCAAAGGAAACATATCTATGGTAAGCATCAATGCTTTGAGCCTAACAAGTTTCAGGCTGGGTCAACCAATGTGAAAGCAATAGGTGTCAAAGTAATCAGGAGGATGCAGGAACAAGGGGACAATGGAGAATGAGCAATATTAGTTGAGAGAACACTTGAGAGGGGCATGTTTTGTCTTAAGTCCTGGTTCTTCCAGGATCAGAAAGACAGGTGCAAGGGATTTCTAGTCTTCCCAAGACTTCCAATCTTGGGAAGTTAGAGCTTACCTCTTTGGGACAAGACAGTAAAGAGGGTCTCCATACCAGCATGGACATGATCAGAAACATGACAGTGCATCAGCCATGTCCCGGGGTTGCTGGCTACCATCTCCACAACCTCAAAGGTTCCTGGGAACAGATCCACCACATCTGCCCGGTAGCTCTCTCCATTCTACAATAAAGATTGGAGGTGGGTAAGAGGAAATGAAGGGTAAAGATAGAATCTCAGAGCTTATGGGAGCTAAAAAGCTTGGATGTCCCAATCAGGGACATGGGGCTCCAAAATTCATAGATCAGAGCGCAGCTTAAAGAGTCCAACTTATCCATCTTCCCAATAAGCCTACCCACACAAATTGAATCAACAGAGAAGGCCCTCTCTTCCTTTTTCTTAAAGTGTCACAAAGTAAAAAAAAATTCCAGCTTCCTCTGTGGGCTAAACTGTATCTCCATACTTTTCAGCAGACTGGGGAATTTGGCTTAAGCATTGACTCCCAGGAAGGAACCACATATTTCCTTCAGAAACTGAACTCAATTTAATTTCCTCTCTATGCTATCACCTTCGTCACACTTCTTTATCTTTAATTCTATACCAGTGTCTTCAACACTGCCCCCTTTCCTTAGGGCAAAATCTCCTTTTCTTTCAAAACCTGCATGTTGTTTCATGTAGTTCCTGAATTGAAGTTCTTTTAAAAATGGATTAAGAACTTTCATAGATTTTGAGATATCACTCTGAAATTTCTTGCTCGTAGGACCACTGTTCACTATCTCTCTAGCCCTTGTCTGATATCCAATTACATTGATTTCTACAACCTATTTATACCATAAACAAGCTACTCATTTCTTCTATACTAGAAGGGAAAGCTAAGGACTAGAGGGAAGTGACTGATCCTGGAATATACAGCCAAACTAGAATTCCCAGCTCAATTCTCCATGTACAAGACCTCTCCTCTTTCAACTAATATCTTGCTCCTTAACAAGTTATTCCCTTCTTCCTCAATGACTAACAAAGCATTCCTCTAATCATTCTTGAGGTACTCAGTGTTTTTCTCACTCACCCGATATAAGAAGCTCTCTGCATGGAAGTGGACTGTGTGTAGGTCAATATCTTGGCCCATGGCCAGCATGTACCAGGCCACTCGTTCTCCTTGGTACATGGTAAGACCCCTGAGGTTGCTGTAGAGCTTTCCATTAATGGCTGTAAAAAAGAAAGTCTCATTTCTCTCATTTTCATTTCCCATTGCCACTGCCTTAGGGCAAATCCCTATCATGACTGATGATAGCAATAGCTTCTTTTTAATATAGCACATCATTAGTTTTTGATATAATGTTCCATGATTCATTATTTGTGCATAACACCCACGGCAATAGCTTCTTAACTTCTGTAATCTCTATTCTATTTGTTTCCTTTCAGTTCATTTTACACATTGGTCTTATTGGAGTGATCTTTCTAAATGACTAATCTGACCATGTCATTCTACTGCTTAAAATACTATAATAGCTCTCTCCTGCCTAAAAGATGAAGACCACAGCTCCTTAGTTCAGCCAACAAGGTCCTTCAAAATATCAGCCTAAACCACCTCCCCCTGCTCATCTCTGATCTAAAACATTTATTCCAATTAGGGTGTTTTATTCACTAACCCCCATATATTCCCATATGCATGTTCTTTGTGTCCTTGCTCATGTTTCTGATCTTTACCCCTAGAAATACTGCCTTCTTTCATCCATCTTTTCAAATCCCAGTCAGAATTTCACCTTATCCAAGTACACTTTCTTGATCTACTTCTTCTAGCACTTCTCATTCGTTTCACCTCCTTCTACCTCTGAACCCCTACAATATTGTTTGTACCACTATTTGGAACTCACCAGAAACTCCATCTTTTAATTTGTGGAAGCTTATATCCCCAACTAGAAAATAGGCTCCTTGTAAGCAGGAAATGAATATATGTACTATACTAATATAGTTTCCTTGCATTCTTCAGAGCACCCAGGAGACACCTGAACCTATAATATATGCTAAATAACAAGACTTTGTCATGTTCTTAGACTTAATAATGATATTAATGCATGGGCCTCATTATCTGTTTCTTCCCAGGCTATATACTATGCTCTAAAGACAACAAATTACCCATAGCCATGTTGACTCCCATTGTCAGGACTATGTCCAGGACACATTTCTGTACCCCTTGTGTTCTCATGGAGGGGAAGTAATTTTTACTGTACATTATAAGAGGGGAAATAATGGAAGGAGAATTTATAGTCTGTCTCTGTTTTTACCCCAACTAATTGTGAATGTGAAAAAAGAAATTAAAATGATCAACTCCACCCCCTCTGAATCTTCTGTCTCTTGAATCTTCTGTCTCTTGAATCAGTCTGACCTCAGAAAAGAATGCAAATGAATTTACTATTCCATTATAGAGAAAATCCTGCCCCTGCAAAGGGAAAGGTATTGTTGTTTATTTATGTCAATGCCAGGGTTGGAGATTTATCAACTGAAGAGGTGGTATTAACAAGTCATTTAGTTTCAGAAATAAATTTAGTTTTCCAATTAGCCTTTTTAATAGACTCACACTTGATCTTAAGAATCCCTATCTTCTTCTTTTTTTTTTTTTCAATTTTAACTGCTTCAGGAATGTGGAAGAGAAGGGAAGAATATATTATTTATTTTCCCTCAGACCCCCAAATTATCTTCTTATCTCTAGTACCAGCATTCATAAAGAGCTCAACAAGTACCTGATAAATAAGCAGATGGACTGATACCTGAAGAGTTTAAATGAATGAAAATGTAAATAGATAGAAATGGGGATTAATCAAACAAATGGACACTAACAAGTTATAATTCCCCTTTTCTCCTGGGTAAATTATTTTTTCTGATTTGACAAAAGCTAAAAAGTTCACCTTGTTCATTTTGTGACTCCTCTATTCTAATGTGAATCACTTATATCTCTATCAAGGGTAAATAGCTAAAATCCATGTGACAATGAGATACTAATTTTGAGTTCTATTGGATTCACTATCAAAGCTGCACCTTATCCTCAAGTCAGGTCAAAGAAATGCTGCACTAGAAAGGATGGTGAGAAATTACTTCATACATTTCAATGTATTTAAATGTTCACTCTGAGATTTTCTCTTGTTTGTGAAATGATACACAGATCTCTGAAACAAAGGAAGGCTTGGATGTACAATTTCCTTCCAAAATTCACCCAAACATCGAAAAGCTCTTCATTGTATGCAGTATGAATCCAGCACTCTATACTCTAAGGATCTCTTCTCCAATTCTTCGATCTGTACATTGAAACTTTGTTTTGAAAGTAGACTAAAAGACAAACTGTCTTTCATCCATGTATATTGGAATCTATTGACAAAGTAGATCCCAGATCCAGAGCGGCAAAGAAATAAGATAATATTGAGAAACTAAACCCATGATTTTGAAGCAAAGGGGTCCTAATGCAGCCACTTCACCACGTATATTGAGGGTCATAAATTTCCATCTTCTTTTTCTAGTGTGTTAAAATATGCTGGTGCCACTACAACTTTATGGTGTCTCTCAGGCTCTTGCTTTATGGGCACCTGATCTAGTGTGGACTGCTTATCCACTTTGTGTATATAAATGCACAATAGTAGGAGACAGTTCTTCTAATCTGTCCACTTAACACCTTCCTATAATCCTCCCCATCCTTTCAAGAGTTATGCTCCCTTAGGTAGTGATGGGCCTATCTTATACCTGCATGCAACTAGTCAGGAGTTCTTTGGAAGAGGGATAGGTTCTTTTCTACAGACCATGCATTTTATTGCTCTCCAGAAAAGTCTCATCTTGTAGGTTAACATGGCCTGGCTCCTGGGGCCCATGGGCTGCTATATTCTCCTCCAGATACCAAGACTGGTTCTCATCAAAGATCAAGAATAGCAAGGCAAATTCTCTGTCCATGTCATTCCGGCCTCCATAAGGTTCCAGGGTGCCCTTTTGGCAGATGGTCAAGGGTCCAATCAGGCCACTATACATGTCCTGAGAAGGGAAAAAAGGAAGTGACAGTAAAAAACAACAACAACAAAAAAACAAAACAAAACAAAACAAAACAAAAAAAACGGATTTGTTCCTGGGGTTCCTGGGTAGCAGTGCTCTACAGGGTGCAAGACTGACGTCCAGTTCTACTGTGTTCAGCACTTTATCATAATGTCTTACATTTATAAGCACCCCTGATATGTACCTTAATTCATTCTCAGAATCATCTTGGGACAATACTTTAGCTAGGCTGGTCTATCCATTGATCACCAAACCCACAAGGCACTTTTACTATCCAGTATTTTTCCTTATGCTTTCTTTTTCAATCTTTTTTTTTTTCCTGTAATGCCCTCTTCTCTGCCATACACCTTAAATTATGAATACTTCTATTTAGATTTCAAGGTTTAAATTATATACACTTTCCATTGTGGTGCCTTCTCCAGGTTCCCTTTCATTATCTCCTCCTCCAAGCAGAAGTAATCACTCTCTCATGGACCCCCATAGCATTTTCTTTCATATGGCTTTTAAGGAGCTGCTATCTACCTATCTATCTATCTATCTATCTATCTAGATAAAGATCTACTATCTATAGATATAGATATCTATATCTTTATAGATAGATCTTTATCTATCTTTATCTATCTATATATAGATATATCTATCTATTGATCTACAGATATATATCTGTAAATCGATATATATCCTTAGATATCTAAGGATATCTTAGATATCTATAGATAGATATCTATAGATAGATATCCTTAATAGATAGATCGATAGATAGTAGATCTATATCTATCTATGTATTGAGCTATCTATATCCTTACATTTTTAATCACCCAAAGCACCAAATACTTAAAATGTCTCTCAATAAGTGATTGCTCTCAGCTGACTATGAACGGTTGGCTAGATAGACAAACTCATTTTCCAGATGAGGAAACAGGAAGATAATGACTCATCTAAAGTCACCCTAAAGGCAACAGTGAACCTAATTTGGGGCTAAAATTTGAATCCCTTGACAACAATCCTAGATCCTAGGTATATAGACTTTATGATCCAAAAAAAAAAAAAAAAAGAAAGAAAAGAAAAGAAAAAGAAACAAAGGAAAAAAAAAAAAAACACCTTAGGACAAATATGTGGTGCTACCTATTCTCTTCATCTCTCCTTCTATCTATTAAAATAAGCCTCATATTTGAGGAATTTTCCTCAAACTCTGGATTCCATTATTTCAGAGCTGGGCTCTACCCATTTATGAAACTCACCTCCAGGAAACCAATATTGTCTTTACCTTGATGGGATCCACTGCAGAATAATAGATCCAGGAAACACAAGCAGAATCATTGGGCCCTGGGCCAGATCTTTCTGGGATGTTCCATTGGTAAGTGAGAACCTCACCTAGGAAGGGTAATAAGGATTGCCAGTTGGGCCACATTATTTTTTTTTTCCTCCAACTCTCAGGTCCCCCAAGAAGCTGTGGTGGGTGAGTCTCAGGACTATTAAGATCTTTTTTTTTTTTTTTTTCTATTATTTCTGTACCAGTTTCCATTTTATTTTTGTGACTTTGTTTTTCTCCCTCCTGAGACACCCTTAGTCTCTCTCTTACTATCCTTATCTTTAAAAGCTCATGTCTGGGTGCCTGGGTGGCTCAGTGGGTTAAGCCGCTGCCTTTAGCTCAGGTCAGGATCTCAGGGTCCTGGGATTGAGTCCCGCATTGGGCTCTCTGCTCAGCAGGGAGTCTGCTTCCCTTCCTCTCTCTCTGCCTGCCTCTCTGCTTACTTGTGATCTCTCTCTGTCAAATAACTAAATAAAATCTTAAAAAAAAAAAAAAGCTTATGTCCAATCCTCTGGTAAAGCAGTTCTGATACTGTTCTGTTTATAATATACTCCTTCCTTTTTTGTCTCTGCTTTGTTCTCCTTAGTTAACCTGTTAACTACTGCTGCTTCTTATATTCAGCTGTTTCCCACAAGGCTCTGTCTCTAGTCCCCTTCTTCCTTTCTCAATATTTTCTCTATGGAAGCTTTTAGCTAACTTCTGGTGTCAATTATCATCTATTTACTGGTTACTCATAAATACTTAGCCAAACCTCTCTTGACATTAATCTGAAATTTTTAAATTAGATACTGGACATTGTTTAAAGATGGTCCTAACAATACATAAAAAACTAAAATTGTCCTGAATTCACCCCCTTCCTTTGAAAAACTAACGTGTTTACTTAATCTATGCTTCCAGTATCTAGGAATAAGAACAAAACCCTCTTACTTACCCAGATTCAAAACTTTAGTCTTGTCTTCCCACCTTTACACACTCCACATGCAACCAATAGTAAGTTCTATTGATTATAACTCTACAATACATTGTATTGCCATGTTATCCTCCTTCCATTTCCCAATAGTACTGTCATAGTATATACCATTATTTTCTCAAATGGACTATTACAAAACCCCCTAACATGTTTATCTGCCTCCAAGTTTTCTCCTCTCCAATCCATCTTCTAACTGATGTCATATTAATTTTTATAACAGTTTCATTGAGATATAATTTGCATATCTATAACTCGTTCATTTAAAGTGTACAATTCTATAATCTTTAGTATATTCATAGGATTTTATAATATCACCACAATCAGTTTTTGAAAGATTCTTACCATTAAAAAAATTATCTTCACTTTTTAGCCATTATTCTCTAATCACCCACTCTCCCAAGACCCAGACAACCACTAACCTACTTTATGTCTCTGTGGATTTGCCCATTTTTAGTATTTTATACAAATTCAATTATACAGGATAGATGTCAGCAAATTGGTAGACTAAGGAGGTTTTAAAGCTCACTTCTTCCCACAATAACAACAAAAATAAGGAAAATAAGGAATAAACAACTATATACCCACAAAAATATCTCTGAGAGCTGAGTGCTGTGAAGTGTGTAAACCTGGTAATTCACAGACCTGTACCCCTGGGGATAAAAATATATGTTTATAAAAAATAAAAAATTAAAAAAAAAGAATATAATGAAGAAATTGTACCAATCCAGCAGGGCAAAAACCTGAACATGGCAAAAAATTGTAAGAAGTATCTTACCTATATCATACCTGTCTGGTGCAGCTAGTACCAAGGAAGGACACACATGGGGAAAAAGAAAGGAAGGTGAACCACAGCATACCTCATCACCACCACCAGAGAGTCTTTCTTGGCACTAGCAGCAGTGACTGTGTTGCCTGCGGGCCATGCCCTTCTGCCACTTCCATAAGCAAGAATCCTAACTACTTTGCCCCAACACAATATCTGCCCCCTCAAAGCTTATCTTGCCCTCCAAGAAGGAGCTACTAAGGAGCCACTGTCAGTCTTCCCTCTACCCAATGAGTCATAGGTTATTTGCCTCCAGCTTCACAAGGAGTCATTGCTGCTGTGTTTCCTCAGGGAAGGAGCCGCTGCTGCTATACTGCCTTAGAGGAAGATACCAACACAGCATCCTCCCAACAAGAAGCTGCTACCATTCCATGCCCCACACTCACAACAAAAACTGCTGTCTTCTGCTCATTGCCTCTGTGGAAAGAACCATCAGTGTTGCATTTTCCAGGAGAAGAAACCATTGCTTTTCTCTGTGCCACCCCAGAAGGATTTGTAGTGCTCCGTATATCCCACCAGGAAGAAACTGCTTTAATTCCCCACCCAAAGGCCACAGGCACTGTTCCCCCAGAAGGAGACACCAACAGCTCCAACCCCCCAAGAAGGAGCCATTTATGTCCCATTCCCCCACTAGGAGCCACCACCTCTGTGTTCTCCCAAAGTAGAAGCCACTAATGCACTGATCCTCAACACAAGGAGCTGCTTTTGCTGAACTGCCAAAACTAGCCAGTTCTGTTATGGCTCCCTTATGCAGAAGGAACCATTGCTGCTCCACTCGACCCAGAAAGAGCTGCCACTTTTCACTTTCTTTATGGTATACTGTGAAACACAAAAGTTTTTAATTTTGAGGAAGTCCAATTTATTTATTATTTATTCACTTGTGCTTTTAGTATTGTATCTAAGAACAATTTTCTAACTCAAAGACACAATTTTTTATATTTTCTTTAAAAACTTTTGTAGCTTCATCTTTTATGTTTAGGTGTTTGATCTATTTTGAGTTAGTTTTTTTATATGGTAAGAGGTAAGGGGTCCAATTCCATTGTTTTGCATGTTGATATCTACTATGTATCAGCACCATTTGTTAACAAGACTATTATTTCCCCATAAATTTATCTTGGCACCCTTGTTAAAAATTAATTGATGATAAATATAAGGGTTTATTTCTGTAGCCTGAATTCTATTCCATTAATCTGTGTATTTTTATGCCATTACCACAAGTCTTGATTCCTGTAGTTTTGTGGAGGGGGTTGCATTTTTAAATAATTCATTCTCTTGTCAAGTCATTGATCTCAAAATACGGTGTCTTTGTTATATGAGCTGTAATTTAGAAGGGCTCTTCACAAATTGGAAATTAATAACTTTTGAGGAAACCAATAAAAAGCATGCCCTATTTCATTTTATTACTTCTCTTGGAGAAAAATGGAGTTTCTCTAAGTTCAACTTAATCAAAATACTTAATTTTTAGAGAAAATAATAAGATAGCCTAACTTTTATAATGTGCTTATAATGTATCAACCCATAGTATCTGAGAAAACTCTTCTTCAGAAATAGGTAAGCTACAGATGAAAAGGCTTGATTATGTTTGCTAATAAATTATTGCTAAAATTATATAGTTCATATTCTTTTTTCAAAATTACTAAGTACATCAATATAGCTTTTCCTAGTTAGTAAGGATTATTACAATTTCTTTCAACATGCTTACTATACATACATTCATGTATTAGAATTTTTTTCTAAAAATTCATAATGTAGAGAGTACCAAATCATACCAATAATGGCTTAAAATATATCAAGCTATATCACATTCTTGGTTAAGTCTAAGCTTAAACCCCCATAGTTCTGTAAGAATTCTAAATTTTAAAGTAGTTTTTATAAAAAGCATCCCCCTATATCCAATAATAGTGTAAAAAAACATTCAAGATATTATATCCATATATATTTAAATTAATTATATGTCTGAGTCTGAGACATGAGAATTACATGTCTGAAGTAAAGATATACTCCTACTGGGCCAGGATTTGGCCAAATTATATTGAGTTTCTTCTCTATGATAAACAAAAAGAATAGGATAATGAACCTAAAACTTGTGGAGTTTATATTTCAATGTAAGAGACTAACATAAGATAACAGGGGCACAATAATATACACTCTGAGAATTTAAGTAGCCATTGGCCCTGCAGCTCTTAGAAGTATATACGTAGAAATCATTGAAATACTTTTTCTGTACCCCAATGTTTATAGCAGCAATGGCCATGGTTGCCAAACTGTGGAAAGAACCAAGATGCCCTTCAACAGATGAATGGCTAAGGGAGATGTGGTCCATATACACTATAGAGTATTATGCCTCCATCAGAAAGGATGAATACCCAACTTTTGTATCAAGATGGATGGGACTGGAAGAGATTATGCTGAGTGAAATAAGTTATGCAGACAGAGTCAGTTATCATATGGTCTCACTTATTTGTGGAGCATAAGAAATAACACGGAGGACATAGGGAGATGGAGAGAAGGGAGTTGGGGGAAACTGGAGAGGGAGACGAACCATGAGAGACTATGGACTCTGAAAAACAATCAGGGTTTTGAAGGGGCAGGGGATGGGAGGTTGGGTGAGCCTGCTGGTGGATATTGTGGAAGGCATGTGTTGCATGGAGCACGGGGTGTGGTACATAAACAATGAATTCTGGTACACTGAAAAGAAATAATAATAAAAAAAAAAAAAAGAAGTGAGATTCAAAGAAAAAGTGTTTCAATTGATTTCTATGTATATGTTTCTAAGATTACTGTTGTTTTATAGTAAGTTTAGAAATTGGTAAGTGTAAGTTCTCCAACTTTGTTACTCTTTTTGAAGATTATTTTTGCTATGTGATATCAATATTTTCCAAATGTCTTTCTGTTCAAGTCATTCTTCTGTTCAAGCTTTTAATGGCTCCCTTATACCTATAAAATAAAGTTCAAAGAATTCAAGCATCCAAGCCCTTTCCAACTCAACCCTGGCTTATCTTTTAGCCTTATTTCTACTCTTCCTACTTCTTCAAAAAATACACTGACCAAACCTAATTAATTATTTACCTCTGAGCATATCCCACACTTTCACAACTTTGTGTTTTGATCATGTTATTCTTTTTACCTAAACCATCCTCCAACCTCTCCACTGAGTTTTGGACTCCTTTATTCAACTGCCTACTTGATACTAAAGGTTGTTTAATTTTCATCTCAAACTCAACATATAAAAATATATGTATTTGACTTCTCTCTCAAATCTACTCCTCCTATCTCAGTAGTGTAACAAGTTGTTAAAGTCAAAAATCAGGAGTTGTTTTTTTATTCTTTCCCCCTGTATCTCATATCCATCAGCACGTTCGAAGATATCTTCCTGAGAAATAGATCCCCATCCATGCACTTCTATTTGTCTCCACAGCGACTACCCTAATCCATAAAATAGTCTTCTGTCACCTGAACAAACATAATAGATATACAAATGGTCGCTCCCATAACACATACCCCACATAAAACAAATGTAATCTTTTAAAATATGAAGTAGACAATGCTACCCCTACAACAGCTTTCCATTACAATTACAATGAAATAAAAACTCTTTACTATGAATTGTAAGACTCAAGATAATATCTCTGATTTTTGTTTATCTCTCCAAATTCATTTCCTACTCTCATCCATGTTATTCAGTATGCTATAGCTATGCTACCTCCTTCTTACTTCTCAAACACACAGAGATTATTCCTGTTTCAAGATATTTATACCTGTGGCTCAAGATGTACTGAAATTTTCTTAATAGGTCTCATTCCTATGTATCATTCAAGTATCAGCCCAAACATCACTTCCTCATAAGGGCCTGTTCTGGTGATAGTAGCCAAGCTTTCACCTCTGTTTCCAGAATACACAAAGAATTCTTGAGTCAACAATACGAAAACAAACAACCCCATTAAAAATGGGAACATTTTTGAAAAGACATTTCACTATTTTGAACTCTAAAGAGCAGGAAGGTGGTGGCAGAGTAGGAAAATCCTAGGCTTGCTTTGTCCCATAAACACAATGAGATAACTATCAAATCAACCTAAATATCCCCAACATTAACCTAAAGCCTGACAAAACAGAAATCACAACTAAAAGAGAGAAGAGGTCACTTTAAAGAAAGTAGGAAGTGCGGAAACATGGTTAAGTGGAAATTGGACCACAATGGCTGTGGAGGGGAGGAAGAAGGGTGACAGAGAGAGGAGCACATGGGGAATTCATAAGAATATTTCCCCCAAATTACTGACTTGGAAAATGAAAGGGACTGAGTTTTGTGAGTTCTAACTATCACCCAGGCTTAAAGCCTGGAGATTTAAAGGTCTGTGGATTTGGCTGGGATAGATCCTAGAGGTCACTGCAGTGTTCCTGGAGAGAAAGCAGGAAAACAATTCTGGGGAAGACACCATGGAAACAGCTACCTGAAAAAGGCCTGGGGCACAGAGTGAGGAGATAATTTAGTCTTCTCAGAGTTTGTCCCTGAGAACCAATGTTCAGGAAGACACATGTCCAGGAACAAAGGAGCTGACTGACACCATCTTCCTCACCCACCCCTCAGTATAAACATAGAGCTGCCACCTGTGGGAAGCAATATAGCATTAGCACTCACTGTCCGTCTAACTTACTTACACAAAGTCCCACCACCAGTGCTTTTGTGGAACTGCCCTTCTCGGTCATGCTTGCCTCAGTCCCAGTGTGGGACTTCCCCAAGAAGACCAGCACAAACACCTTCCCACACCATGTATCCTGACCAGAGAGTTTTCAAGGCCTTTCTTCTGGTGGTGACAGGACTCATTTCACAAGAAAATTAGAGTACACCTAATTAAAACTCACCACATTCAGGCCAGAACTAAACACTGTCCACAGCAGGCAAAAAGAACCTCTAGGAACTTGCCTGAAGGAAATAACAGCCAAAACACAACAGCAGATTGCATACAGCACACAGCAGAGATACTCCCTGAAGCACCAGGTCTTGGGCAGTACATAACATCTTCTTCATAGGGACATTACTTTCAGAGGCAGGAGACATAACAGGCTTTGTCAAGACACAGTAGAAGGAAGACACATTTAGACAAAACATGAAGAAAGAGACATTTTTTTTCTCAAATTCAAGAAAAAGATGGGCTACAGCCAGAGATCTAAGCAAAACAGATATAAGTAACATACCTGATGAATTTAATTTAAATTCATTTAAATTAAATTAGAATTTAAAGCAATGTTTATAAGGGTTTCATTGGGCTTAAGAAAATAATAGAAGGCATCTGTGAGACCCTTACCACAGAGATAAGAGTTTAAAATTCAATCAGAGATGAAGAATGTAACAAACAATATTCAAAACATGTTTCATGCAATGAGCAACAGGATAGAGGAAATAGAGAAATGAATTTGAGACCTAGGAGGCAAAGTAATGGGAAGTAATGAAGTTGGACAAAAGAGAGAAAGAATTATGCAACAGGAGAATAAACTTTGGGAACTCAATTACTCCATCAAATATAATAATATTCATATTATGGGAGTCCCACAAGAAGAAGAGAGAAACGGGGGTAAAAATTATTTAAATAACTGAAAGCTTCCCTTATCTGGGGGAAGGAAACAGACATCTAAATCTAAGAGGCACAGAGAAGTCACATCAAAATCAACTAAAGCAGGACAACACCAAGACATACTGTAATTAAATTGGCAAAATACAATGATAAATAAAAATCTTAAAAGCAACAAGGCAAAAGAAGTCCCTAACTTATAAGGGAAAACCCAATAAAGCAAACCAGAGATCTTTCAACAGAATCCTGGCAAGCCAGAGGAAGTGGCATGGTATATTCAAAGTAATGAATGGGGAAAACCTGCAACCAATAATATTTTATCCAGCAAGACTATCAGTCAGAATAGGAGACTTGTATGTCTTCCTTGGAGAAATGTCTGTTCATGAGATACTCAACATCACTCAGCATCAGGGAAATACAAATCAAAACCACAATGAGATACTACCTCACACCAATCAGAATGCAAAATGAACAACTCAGGAAACAACAGATGTTGGCAAGGATGAGGAGAAAGAGGAACCTTCTTACACGTTGCTGGGAATCCAAACTTGTGCAGCCACTCTGGGAAACAGTATGGAGGTTCCTCAAAAAGTTAAAAGTACAACTACCCTATGATCAAACAATTGCACTACTAAGTATTTACCCAAAGGATGCAAAAATACTAATTTGAAGGGAAACATGCACTCCAATGTTTGCAGCAGCATTATCTATAATAGCCAAAATATGGGAAGAGACACATCTGGAAGAGCCCAATTGTCTATTGACAGATGAATGGATAAAAGAGATGTGGTGTATATATACAATGGAATATTATTTAGCCATCAAAAAGAATGAAATTTTTCCATTTGCTACTAGATACTATACTAGAGGGTACTAGAGGGTATTACGCTAAATGAAATAAGTAACACAGAGAAAGAAAAATATCATATGATTTCACTCATATGTGGAATTTAAGAAGCAAAAATAAAATAGAAGAAAACAGAAAGGGAAGCAAACCATGAGAGACTCTTAACTATAAGAAACAAACTGAGGGTTGCTGGAAGGGTGGTGGCTGGAGGGATGGGGTAATTGGGTGATGGACCTTAAGGAGGGCACTTGAAATAATGATCACTGTGCATTTATGCAACTGATAAATCACTAAATTCTACCTCTGAAACTAATAATAAAGTATATGTTAATTAAATTAAATTGAAATTAAAATTTGAAAAGTGAAATTAATTTAAATTAATTTAAAAAAAATCATTGAAGGAGAGATAGAGTTTCCCTGAAAAACAAAAACTGAAGGAGTTCATGACTACTAAAGTACCCCTGCAAAAAATAGTAAAGGGACACTTTGAATGCAAGGGACAATCCAAAAGTGACAGCATAAAGGCAAGAAACACAAAAGCAGTAAAAATGTAGAAAAAATAAAAAGTAAAAGCAGTAAAATGTGCTTTTTTCAAAATGCTTTTTAAAAAAGCAGTAAAAATGTAAAAAAGTAAAAAAAGAATCAGTGAATTAACTGACACACACAAAGGAAATGAAATATAATAGCATATAGCTGAAATGTATGGAGGAGAGGAGTAAAGAATGGATTCAAACTTGAATGACCATCAACTTAATATAGACAGCAATTTCCTGAAAGGGTTCTATATAAAATAATGGTAGCCATATATCAAAAATCACTAATAAACATGCAAAGAATAAAGAGAAAATATCCAAAAATATAACTAAATAAAAACAACAAAACACAAAAAAAGATAAAGAAAAAAAAGATCAGAGAACATCTATAGAAGCAACAAAAGAAGTAATAAAATGACAATAAATATATATCTGTCAATAATTACTTTGAATGTAAATGTTTTAAAGACTCCAATCTGGGACGCCTGGGTGGCTCAGTTGGTTAAGCAGCTGCCTTCGGCTCAGGTCATGATCCCAGCGTCCTGGGATCGAGTCCCACATCGGGTTCCTTGCTCCGCAGGGAGCCTGCCTCTCCCTCTGACTCTGCCTGCCACTCTGCCTGTGCTCTCTCTCTCTCTCTCTCTCTGACAAATAAATAAATAAAATATTTAAAAAAAAAAGACTCCAATCTAAGCATATAGGGTTTCAGAATGGATAAAAAAAAAAAGACCTATATATATGCTGCCTAGAAGAGATACATTTTAGATATAAAGACACCTACAGATTAAAAGGGAGAGGATGGAGAAACACATAAACAAATGAATAGTAAAAGAAACCCGAGGTAGCAATACTTCTATTGGACAAACTAAACATGAAAACAAAGACTATAACAATAGATGAAGAAGGGCAATATAACATAAAAAAGGGGAAAATCCAACAAGAATATGTAACAATTATAAATATTTAGGACACCATCATGACCATTCAAATGTATAAAACAATAACAAAAATAAAGGAACTAATTGATAATAATACAGTAATAGCAGTGTATTTGAACATCCCACTTACACCAGTGGGAAGATCATCTAAACAAAAAATCAACAAAGAAAATATGGATCTGAAGGACACTCTGGATCAGATGGAAATAACAGGTATACTCAAAACATTCCATACTAAAACAGCAGAATACACATTATTTCCTCACGCTTGGAATAATATCCAGGAAAGATCACATATTAGATCATAAATAAGGCCTCAATAAATACAAAAAGATTGAAATCATACTATGCAACTTTTCTGACCATAATGCTATGAAACTAGAAGTCAACCACGAGGAAAAAAAATCAGGAAGACCACAAGTACATGGAGGCTAAACAACATGCTACTGAACAATGAATGGGTAAACCAGGACATGAAAGAATGAATTAAAAAATACATGTTAACAAATGAAAATGAAAACGAAAACATAACAGTACAAAACTTTGGGATGCATCAGAAGTGGTCCTAAGAGGAACCTAAGAGGTCCTAAGAGGACCAATAACAACACAGGCCTACCTCAAAAAGCAAGAAAAATCTCAAATAATCATCCTAACTCTGAGCCTATAAAAACTAGAAAAAGAATAAAAAGCAAAGCCTAAAGCTAGTAGAGGGGAGGATATAATAAATATAATAAATATGTGTATTTATAATATAATATATATTATATATTATATAATTATTATAAATATATAAAAGCTAATAAAGATTAGAGCAGAAATACATGATATAGTAGCTAAAAAAGCAAATAACAAAACAGTTGAATGAAAGCAAGAGGTAGGTCTTTGGGAAAAAAAAAAAAAAAACTAAAACACAAAATTATAAACCTTTATTTAGACTTATCAAAAATTAAAGACAAAATAACCAAATACTTAAAATCACAAAAAAAGAGAGAAAACGTAACCAACACTACAGAAATGCAAATAAATATAGGAAAATATGAAAAATGATATACCAACAAATTGGACAACCTGGAAGACTTAGATAAATTCATAGAAACATATAACTGACAAAAACTGAAACAGGAAGAAATAAAAAACTTGAACAGACTGATAACGAACAAAGAAATTAAATCTGTAGTCAAAAACACCTAATGGGGCTTCTGACTCACTCAGGTGATAGAGCATGCGACTGTTGATCTCAGGGTTGTAAGTTAGAGTGCCACATTGAGTGTAGAGATTATTTAAAAATAAAATCTTAAACAAACAAAGAAAAACCTTCCAACAAACAAAAGCCAAAGACCAGATAGTTCCACAGGTGAATTCTGCCAAACATGTAAAGAAAAGTTAATATCTACTGTGTTTTTTTAAATTTATTTTTTATTTATTTTTATTATAACAGTATTCATTATTTTTTCACCACACCCAGTGCTCCATGCAATCCATGCCCTCTATAATACCCACCACCTGGTACCCCAACCTCCCACACCCCCGCCACATCAAACCCCGCAGATTGTTTTTCAGAGTCCATAGTCTCTCATGGTTGACCTTCCCTTCCAATTTCCCCCAACTCCCTTCTCCTCTCTAACTCCCCATGTCCTCCATGCTATTTGTTATGCTCCACAAATAAGTGAAACCATATGATAATTGACTCTCTCTGCTTGACTTATTTCACTCAGCATAATCTCTTCCAGTCCTGTCCATTTTGCTACAAAAGTTGGGTATTCATTCTTTCTGATGGAGGCATAATACTCCACAGTGTATATAGACCACATTTTCCTTGTCCATTTGTCCGTTGAAGGGCATCTTGGTTCTTTCCACAATTTGGCGACCGTGGCCCTTGCTGCTATAAACATTGGGGTACATATGGCCCTTCTTTTCACTACATCTGTATCTTTGGGGTAATTATCCAGGAGTGCAATTGCAGGGTCATAGGAAAGTTCCATTTTTAATTTCTTGAGGAATCTCCACACTGTTCTCCAGACAACAAAGAGAAATAAAAGGTATCCAAATTGGCAATGAAGAAGTCAAACTCTCTCTCTTTGCAGATGACGTGATTATTTATATGGAAAACCCAAAAGACTCCACCCCCAAACTACTAGAACTCATACAGCAATTCAGTAACACGGCAGGATACAAAGTCAATGTACAGAAATCAGTGGCTTTCTTATACACTAACAATGAAAATACAGAAAGGAAAATTAGAGAATTGATTCCATTTACTATAGCACCAAGAACCATAAAATACCTGGGAATAAACCTAACCAAAGAGGTAAAGGATCTGTACTCGAGAAACTACAGAACACTCACGAAAGAAATTGAAGAAGACACAAAAAGATGGAAGACCATTCCATGCTCTTGGATCAGAAGAATAAACTTTTTTAAAAATGTCTATACTCCCTAGAGCAATCTATACTTTTAATGCCATTCAGATAAAAATTCCACCAGTATTATTCAAAGAGCTGGAGCAAATAATCCAAAAAATTTGTATGGAATCAGAAGAGATCCCGAATCGCTAAGGAAATGTTAAAAAACAAAAATAAAACTGGTGGAATCACGTTACCTGATTTCAAGCTTTACTAAAAGCTGTGATCACCAAGACAGCATGGTACTGGTATAAAAACAGACACATAGACCAGTGGAACAGAGTAGAGAGCCCAGATATGGACTCTCAACTCTATGGTCAAATAATCTTCAACAAAACAGGAAAAAATATACAGTGGAAAAAAGACAGTCTCTTCAATAAATGGTGTTGGGAAAACTGGACAGCTATATGTAGAATGAAACTCGACCATTCTCTTACACTGTACACAAAGATAAACTCAAAATGGATAAAAAATCTCAATGTGAGACAGGAATCCATCAGAATCTTAGAGGAGAAGATAGGCAGTAATCTCTTCGATATCAGCCACAGCAACTTCTTTCAAGATATGTCTCCAAAGGCAAATGAAATAATACCTACTGTTTTGAAACTATTCCATAAACTAAGAATGGAAGAAAAACCTCCAAATTCATTCTATGATGCCAGCATTACCCTGGTACCAAACCAGACAAAGACACTACTAAAAAAGAGAACTACATGCCAATACTCCCAGTGAACACAAATGCAAAAATCCTCAATAAAATACCAGGAAACCAAATCCAATTATACATTTTAAAAAGTAATTCAAGACAATCAGTTGGAACTTACTCCTGGGTTGCAAAGGTGGTTCAATATTTACAAATCAATCAATGCAATACATCACATTAATAAAATAAATGATATAAGAGGGGTGCCTGGGTGGCTCAGAGGGCTAAGCCTCTGCCTTTGGTTCGGGTCATGATCCCAGGGTCCTGGGATCGAGCCCCGCATCGGGCTCTTTGCTCAGCAGGGAGCCTGCTTCCTCCTCTCTCTCTCTCTGCCTGCCTCTCTGCCTACTTGTGATCCCTATCTGTCAAATAAATAAATAAAATCTAAAAAAAAAAAAAGAAATGATATAAGAGCCATATGATCATTTCACTAAGTGAAGGAAAAGCATTTGACAAAGTACAACATCCATTCATGATAAAGACCCTCAACAAAACAGGGTTAGAGGGAACATACCTCAACAGGATAAGGGTCATATATGAAAAACCCACAGCTAATATCATCCTCATTGTGGAAAAACAGAATTTTCCCTCCACAGTCAGGAACAAGATAGGGATATCCAATCTCATCACAGTTATTTAACATAGTACTAGAAGTCTTGGCCTCAACAATCAGACAGCCAAGAAGAATAAAAGGTATCCAAATCAGTACCAAATAAATAAAACTTCCACTGGTTGCAGCTTGTATGATAACTAAATACAGAAAACCTGAGAGTCCGCCCCAAAACATTGGGAACTGATAAACGAATTTGATAAACTCACAGGATTCAAAATCAATGTACAGTAATCTGTTACACAGTGAAACAGCAGAAAGAGAAATTAAGGAATCAATCTCATTTACAATTGCACGAAAACCCATAAGATACCTAGGAATAAATTTAACCAAAGAGGTGAAAGTCCTTTACTCTTAAAGTTATAGAACACTGATGAAAGAAATTGAAGATGACATAAAGAAATGGAAAAATATTATATGTTCATATAGTGGAAATATAAATATTGTTAAAATGTCACTACCCAAAGCAATCTCCACGTTTTATACAATCCCTAACAAAATATCACCAGCCCTTTTTACAGAGCTAGAATAATCAATCCTGAAATTTGTATTGAACCACAACAGACCCCAAATAGCCAAAGCAACATGAAAAAGAAAAACAAGGCTGGAGGCGCCACAATCCCAGAGTTCAAGTTATATTGCAAAGCTGTAGTAATTCAAATAGTATAGTACTGGTATAAAAATAGACACATGTTCAATAGAACAAACTAGAAAACCCAAAAATGAACCCTTAACCATATGGACCATTAATATTTGACAAAGTAGGAAAGAATATATTATGGCATAAAGAATGTCTCTTCCACAAATGGTGTTGGGGAAAACTGGACAATAACATGTAAAAGAATAAAACTATATTCTTACAGCATACACAAAAATAAATTCAAAATGGATTAAAGGTCTTAACATGATATCTAAAACCATTTAAAAAATCCTAGAATAGAGCAGAGTAAGTTCTTCAAAAGTGGCTGTAGCAACTTCTTTCTAGATATGTCTTTTTAGACAAGGAAAGCAAAAGGAAAAAATAAACTATTAGGACTTCATCAAAATAAGAAGCTTCTGCACAACATCAAAAATGATCCACAAAACTAAAAGGTGACTTACTGAATGGGATAAGATATTTGTAAATGACAATTGATAAAGGGCTAGTTTCCAAAATATATAGAGAACTCAACACCCAAAAAAACTATAATCCTTTTAAAAATGAGCAGAAGACATGAATAGGCATTTTTCCAAAGAAGACGTCCAGATGGTCAACAGACATATGAAGAGATCCTCATTATCATTTATAAGAAAGTACAAATCAAGACTAAAATGAGATATTCCTTCACACCAATCAGAATGGCTAACTTCAACAACACAAGAAACCAAGAAACAACAAGTGTTTGCAGAGATGTGAAGAATGAGGAATCCTTTTGCTCTGTTGGTGGGGATGCAAGCTGGTGCAGCCACTCTATAAAACAGTATGCAGGTTCCTTGAAAATTGAGCACCTAAGTGACATGGTTAAGCATCCAACTCTTGATTTTGGCTCTGGTCATGATCTCAGGGTTGTGAGATCAAGCCCCGTGTTGGGCTCTGCATTGGGCTTGGAGCCTGGTTAAGATTCTCTATCCTTCCTTCTGTCCCTCCCTCCCTCTCTTAAAAAAAATAAAGTTAAAAATTGAACCACCATACAATCCTTTATTGCACTTATTTACTCAAAGAATACAAAAACACTGATTCAAAGGGATACATACACTCTGATGTTTATAGCAGTATAATCTACAATAGCCAGATTAAGGAAATAGCCCAAATGTCTATGACCTGATGAATGGATAAAGAAGATGTACACACACACACACACACACACACACACACACACACACAGAGGACTATCACTTATCCATAACCTTGCCATTTGCAAGGTCATGAATGAAACTAGAGAGCATTATGGTACATGAAATAGGACAGCCACAGAAAGACAATACCATATGGTTTGACTCATGTGGAATTTAAGAAACATGAGCAAAGGGACAAAAAGAGAGAGAGGCAAATCATAAAATAAACTCTTAATTATGGATAACAAACTTATGGCTACCAGAGGAGGGGTGTGTGGGAATGGGTTAAAAAGGTGATGAGGGGGATGCCTGGGTGGCTCAGTTGGTTAAGCAGCTGCCTTCAGCTCAGGTCATGATCCCAGCGTCCTGGGATCAAGTCCCACATCGGGCTCCTTGCTCAGCAGGGAGCCTGCTTCTCCCTGTGCCTCTGCCTGCCATTCTGTCTGCCTGTGCTCGCTCTCTCCCCCCCCTCTCTCTCTGATAAATAAATAAAATCTTAAAAAAAATGTGATGAGGCTTATGAGTGCGCTTGTCATGATGAGCACAAGGTAATGTATGGAAGTGTTGAGTCACTGTACTGTACACTGAAACTAATATTACACTGTATGTTAACTAACTGAATTTTTTTTAAAGATTTCTTTTATTTGTCAGACAGAGAGAGAGAACACAAGCAGGAGGAGCATCAGGCAGAGGAAGAAGCAGACACCTCACTGAGCAGAGAGTCTGACATGGGGCTTGATTCCAGAACCATGGTAGCTTGACCTGAGCAAAGGCAGATGCTTACCTGACTGAGCCATCCAGGCACCCCAGATTTAATTTTTAAGAGTTTTTTTTTAATTAAATTCCAGTTAGCTGGGACACCTGGGTGGCTCAACAGGTTAAGTGGCTGCCTTTGGCTCAGGTCATGACCCCAGAGTCCTGGGATTGAGTCCCACATTGGTCTCCTTGCTCATCAGGGAACCTGCTTTTTCCTCTGCCTGCTCTGCCTGATGCTCCCCCTGCTTGTGCTCTCTCTCTGAGTCAAATAAAATAAATAAAATATTTAAAAAGTAAATCTGTCATGTATAGAATATATTATGTGCATTTATAATAACTTTCATATTTTGTGGTGTCAACATTTTAAAATTACATATTTTATTTTGATACATGTGTCTATTCCCAGTTGCAAGCCCATACTCAAATTAGGTATAACCTCAGGTTTTGATCAGTGCTCTAATTTCCACCTGGATGCCTTATAGATACCACCCATTCAAACTGTTAAAAAATAACCTTATTGTCTTCCCCACTAAACAAATAAACAAAAACACCCCTTGTTTTCTGTTTTTATTTTCTTTGTGTGTGTTCCCACTATCCAGGTACTTAATACCAGAATATGCTTGTTTAACCTTAAACCAACCAACTCCCTCATCCCCTTGACTATCAATCTCTATATCTTACTGATGCTTCCTGGTGACTCACAAACCCAATTCTCTCAATCATAATTTTCTACCACCTTTGTTTAAGTCATTATCATCATTTGTATAGATTATTACAACAATTTCTAACTGGTTTTCCTGCTTTCAATGCATCTTTACATCCTTCCAGTCCATTTTAATCTGGCTTCTTTTCCACCAATTTATTAAAACTACCAGCTTCTCTAAGAGTAGAAGGGAGTTGGGGTAAATTGGAAGGGGAGGTGAATCATGAGAGACTATGGACTCTGAAAAACAGCTGAGGGTTTTGAAGGGGTGGGGAGTGGGACGTTGGGGTACCAGGTGGTGGGTATTATAGAGAGCACAGATTGCATGGAGCACTGGGTGTGGTGAAAAAAATAATGAATACTGTTATTCTGAAAATAAATTAATTTAATTTAAAAAAAAAACCTACCAGCTTCTCACCTATTGCTACATCCAATGGAAAATTTTTCATTCTTATTTAACCTCTCTGCAGCAGCTGAAACTGTTGATATTTTGTCCTTAAAATGATCCTCTTCTTAACTTCTTTGATACCACCTCCTCCTGGTTTTCCTTCTAAAATCTTGCTCACTTTTTCTCAGAGTTATTTTTCATTCAGTACCTCCTTTAAAAATTGATATTTTTTCAGGTCTTATCCTAGAAATATTACAATCTCATTTAATGCACTCTACTATCACAACTGTATTCATTAATTTGCCTTCAATTACTACTTAAATATTGTTAACTTTCAAATTTATTCTATGAGATCATAACTTTTTCCTGAGTTTCAGGCCTCTATATCTATTAGAGGCCTCTATTTGGTTGTCTTAGAGACATTTCAAATTCAACAGTCAAAAGTGTGCACATCATTATGCGATCTCTCCCATCCCAAGTCAGATTCCTCCCATGTTTCCTATCTTGGTTAATGACATCACTATTTAAACTTTAAGCCCCAAATCTGGGGACCATTCCACAATTTTCTTTCAAAAATGTGGATGTCTTTTAAGAATCCTTTCTTTTTCATCTTCAATATACAATTAGTCACTGAGTCTTGTTGATTTTACTTCATTGATCTTGTTTACAGCCTATCTATCCTCTTCCCTCTACTTCAACTTTCATCACTCTTACTATTAGGTCTTTACACATTGAATTCCCTACAACTGATCTTTTGGTTTTCTTGCTTTTCTTCCATGCTATCCCTTTACGTGTGTGTGTGTGTGTGTGTGTGTGTGTGTGTGTGTGTGTGTGTTCTTAGCCTTTAGATCAGCAGTTCTCACAGTGCATTGAGATTTCCTGATCCAGCAACACAAGAATTACCCAAGAACTTGTTCAAAAGAACAAATTCTTTAACCCCATCCCAGACCTACTGAAACAAAGATTCTAAGGATTGATCCCAGCAATTTATCCTTTAACAAACCTTCTAGATGATTCTGATGCTAGCTAAATTTTGAAAACTACTGATTTAAATCTCATTTGTGATATTATCTACTCTAGAAAATTGTCCTCAACCTTCAAACATTAAATTAAGTACCCTTTTCTTTTTTTCGTGTTTTTTTTTTTCTTTCTAGGTTATTATTTAAATCCGGGGTAGTTGACATACAGTATACTATTAGTTTCATGTGCAGTGACTCATCACTTACATGCAACATCCAGTGGTCATCACAATCGCCCCTTTAATACTAATCACCTATTTAACCTATCTTCCTTCCCACCTCCCTTCTGGTAACCATCAGTTTGTTCTGTATAATTGAGAGCCTGTTTCTTGGTTTGCCTCTCTTTTTTCCCTCCTATGTTCATTTGTTTTGTTTCTTCAATTTCACATGTGAATGAAATCATATGGTGGTGTCTTTCTCTGACGGACTTATTTTGCTTAGCACTATACCCTCTATCTTCATCCACATCATTGTAAATGACAAGACAGAAATTTTTTTATGGGTGATTAATATTCATTGTATATACATCACATCTTCTTTATCTGGTCATTAGCTAATGGGTGTTTGGGCTCTTTCCATAATTTTGTTTATTGATAATGGTACTATAAACATCCAGGTATGTATATCCATTTGAATCAATATTTTTGTAACCATTGGGTAAATGGCTGGATTATAGGGTAGTTCCATTTTTCACTTTCTGAGGAAACACCATCCTGTTTTCCAGAATAGCTGCACATCATTTTGCATTCCCACCAACACGACTAAGAGTGCTCTCCTTTCTCTGCATCAACTGCCACCACCTGTTGTTTCTTCCATTGTTAATATTAGCCATTCTAACTGGTGTGAGGTTATAGGTCAATAGAATTGTGATTTACATTTCACTGATGATGAGAGATGTAGATTATCTTTCCATGCATCTGTTAGCCATCTGTATGTCTTATTTGGAAAAATATCTACTCATGCCTTTTGCCCATTAATTAACTGGATTGTTTTAGGATGTTGAGATTGGTAAGTTCTTTATATATTTTGCACAGGAACCATTTATAAAATATGTCATTTGTAAGTATCTTCTCTCACTCTGTAGGCTGACTCTTAGTTTGTGGATTGTTTCCTTCACTGTGCAGAACATTTGTATCTTGATGAAGTCCCAGTGGTTTATTTTTGTTTTTGTTTCCTTGCTTCAGGAGACATACCCTGTAAAAAGTTGCTCAGTAAGTGTGATGTCAAAGTTTTGAACGTTGCTGTCCAGGTTTCCCAACACCATTTATGGAAGAGACTGTCTTTTTCTCCATTGGATATTATTTCCTGCGTTGTCAAAGATTGATTAGTCATATAGTTATGGATGCATTTCTGGGTTTTCTATTCTGTCCCATTGATCTATGTGCCTGTTTTGTGTCAGTACCATAGCAATTTGATCACTACATTGTTCCAATCCATGAGCACGAACATTTTCTATTTCTCTGTGTCATCTTCAATTTATTTCATTAGTGTTTTATAGTTTTCAGAGTGCAGATCTTTTATCTCTTTCATTAGGTCTATTCCTAGGTATCTTATTGTTTTTAGTACAATAGTAAATGGGATTGATTCCTTGATTTCTCTCTCTAGTGCTTCATTATTGGTGTAAAGAAATGCAACAAATTTCTGTCCATTGATTTTTGGTTTCTGTGACTTTAATGAATTTGTCTACCAGTTTTAGCAAATTTTTGATGGAGTTTTCTGAGTTTTCTATAGAGTATCATGCCACTTGCAAATAGTGAAAATTTGACTTCTTCCTTACTGATCTGAATGCCTTTTATTTCTTTTTGCTGTTTAATTATTGGGACTAAAACTTCCTGCACTATGTTAAATAACATTGATGAGAATGGACATCCCTGTCTTGTTCTTGACCATAGAGGAAAAGTTCTAAGTTTTTCCCCATTGAGTATATTAGCTGTGGGGTTTTATGTACATGTATTTTATTATGTTGAGGTATGTTCTCTGTAAACCTACTTTGTTGAGGATTTTTAACATGAATGGATGTTTTATTTTGTCAAATGTATTTTTGCATCTATTGAGAGAATCATTTTATCTTATCTTTTCTTTTATTAATGTAGCATGTCATGTTAATTGATTTGCAAATATTGAACTGTATTTGCAGCCCAGGGATAAATTTCACTTGATTATGGTGAATGATTTATTTAATGTACTGTTGGGTTTGCTTTACTAGTATTTTATTGAAGATTTTTCCATTTCTGTTCATCAGGGATATTGGCTTATATTTTACTTTTTTGTGGATTCTTTTTCTAGTTTTGGTATTAGGGTAATGCTGGCCTCAAAGAAAGAATTTGGAAGTTTTCCCTCCATTTCTATTTTTTGAAATAGTTTGAGAAGAATTAGTATTAACTTTTATTTAAATGTTTTGTAGAATTCATCTGTGACGCCATCTGGCCCTGGACTTTTGTTTGTTGGGAGATTTAAAAAAAAATAATCTATTTATTCATTTGATAGAGAGAGAGATGAGAGAGAAAGCATGTAAGCAGGGAGGGACAGATGGGGAAGAGTGAGAAAAAAATTTGAAGCAGAATTCTCACTGAGTGTGGAGCCTCACATGGGGCTCAATCTCACAGCTGAGAGAACATGACCTGAGCTGAAGCCAAAAGTCAGATATTGAACCAACTATGCCACCCAGGAACTGTTTCATGGGAGGTTTTGGTTACTGATTCAATTTATTTGCTGCTTAGTCTATTGTTTGAATTTCCCATTTTTCCTGTTTATGTTTTAGTAGATTATATGGTTCTAGGAATTTACCTGTTTCTTCCAAGTTGTTCAATTTGTTTACATATAGTTTTTTTTTTTTTTTTTGTATTCTCATAATTGTTTGTATTTCTGTGGTGTTGGTTGTTATTTCTCATCTATTTTTGTGATTTTATTTATTTGGCTACTTTCTCTTTTCTTCTTCATAAGTTTAGATAGAATTGTATAACTTTTGTTAATTTTTTTTTCCCAAAGAACCAGTTCCTGGCTTTATTGATCTGTCCTATTGTTTTGGTTGGTGTTGGTGGTGGTGGTGGGTTTTTTGTTTCTTTATTTCTATATCATTTATTTAATTTATTTCTGTTCTAATATTTATTATTTCAATTGTTCTGCTGGATTTAGGCTTCATTTCTTATTCTTTATGTAGCTCCTTTAGATGTAATACTGGGCTGTTTATTTGAGATTTTTCTTGCTTTTTGAGATAGGCCTCTACTGCTATATACATCCTCTTAAGGACCACTTTTGCTGTGTCACAAAGTTTTTAGAGCATTGTGGTTTCATTTTCATTTGTTTCCATGTGTGTGTGTGTGTGTGTGTGTGTGTGTGTATGTATGTATGTATATATATATATATATTTTTTAATTATTCTTTGATATCCTGGTGGTCTTTTAATTCTTTAGTAGCATGTTATTTAACCTTTATGTATTTGTGACATTTCCAAATTTTTTCTGGTGGCTGACTTCAAGTATCATAGAATTGTGATTAAAAATATGTATAGTATTGTCTCAGTCTTTTTCTACAGTTTGAGGCCTGATTTATGATCTAGTATGTGATCTATTCTGGAGAATGCCCCATGTGTACTTGAAAAGAATGTATATTCTGCTGTTTTAGGATAAAATGTTCTCAATAAATCTATCTGGTCTAGTGCGTAAATAAAAGCCATTGTTTCCCAGTTGATTTTCTGCTTAGATGATCTTTCCATTGTTGTGAGTGGGCTGTTAAATTCCCCTTCTATTATTGTATTATTATCAATGATTCCTTCATGTTTGCTATTGTTTAATATATTTAGGTGTACCCAAGTTGGAGGCATAAATATTTACAATTGTTAGATCTTCTTGTTGGATATTCCTCTTCTTCATCTCTTGTTACAGTTTTTGTTTTAAAAACAAAACTGTTGTTGGGGGAGAAGTCAAGATGGTGGGGAAATATCAGACGGAGATGACATCAGGTAGCAGGAGATGAGCTAGATAGCTTATCACACCATTCCAAACACCTACAAATCCAACAGGAGATTGAAGAGAAGAAGAGCAGCAATTCTAGAAACATAAAATCACTCACTTTCTGAAAGGTAGGATTGGTGGAGAAGTGAATCCAAAGTAATGGGCAGATAGACTGTTGGGGGGTAGGAGCTGGCTCCTGGCAAGTGGTGGAGCAACAGAGAAGTGGAGCACAAAATCAGAACTTTTAAAAGTCTGCTCCACTGAGGGACATCACACCAGAGGCTGAGGCGGGGTGAAGCCCACATGGGGACAGTGTGTCCTCATGTCCCATGGGGTCATGGGATAGGGACTCTCTGAGTGTCACAGAGCTCACAGGTATTAGAGTAGGGAAGCCAGCTACAGATATGGAGCTGAGGAATGAGCTCTCAACTTGGGGTTACCTTAAATTGTGATCAATGGCACAAGCCACTGTTCTGTGAGCAAGGACCCCACAAGTGCTGGGGAGACACTCCCGGAAGAATGTGGGGATCTGTGGTGTTCACAGACTCTAGGAGAGGCTGTGTGCCAGAGACAGAGATGCTTGGTCACAAGCGCAGCTGGAGGCCAGGGAGACAGGAGAGAATGAGCACTTTTCTCAGAGGGTGCAATGAGGAGTGGGGCCCCAAGCTCTCGCCCCCTCCGGGCCAGAGATTGGGAGGCTGTCATTTTTATTCCTGTCCTCCAGAACTCTACGGAAAGTGTTCAGGGAACTAAAGCTCCAGAAAGTGAACCCGAGTGGATTACTTAGCCTGGCCCCTGGTAAGGGTGGTGCAATTCTGTCTGGGGGCAAAGACACTTGAGAATCAATACAACAGGCCCCTCCCCCAGAAGTTCAGCAAGAAATCCAGCCAAACCCAAGTTCACTTACCAAGAAGAACAGTGGAATTCCAGAGGAGGAGAAAACAAAGCTTGGAATTCATGGCTTTCTCCCCATGATTCTTTAGCCTTGCAAAGTTAATTAATTTTTTTTTAATTTTATTATTTCTTCTGCTAAAATTTTTCTTAACTTTACCCTTTCCTATCTTGATGTTTTTAACTAGTTTATCTTAATACCTTTCATTAAAAAAAAAAAAATTTGAACCTTCGTTATTATAGTCATATTTTATCATTCATTGTATCTAACTTTATTTTTGTATACACATGGAATTTTTTCTTCTAAAAAAATTTGGGGTACTTGTAATAGATCAAAATATACCCTAAATCTATCAGGGGACTATGTTCTAGTCTCCAGCCTGAGCAAATTCTCTCCAGTTTTTTTCTTTATTCTCCCAACCTACTTATCAACATCTATTTTAAAATTTAAAAAATGTATATATACTCATATTCCATCCTTTCATTGTGTTTACCCCTATATATGATTTTCATTCTTTAAAATTTTGATAGGTAGTTTCTTCTAAGGGAACAAAATACTCCCAAGATTAAGTGGGCAACATTGTTCTATTAACCAGTCATATATATATATATATATATATATATATATATATATATATATATATATTCTTTTTTATATTTTTTTCTTTATTTACTTTCTTTCAATTTTTTTTCTGAACTTTTTATCCCCTTTCTTCCTCCCATTGTTTGGGGTCTCTTCTGATTTGGTTAAAACACATTTTCCTGGGGTCTTTGCCACCCTTTTAGTATTTTATTCACTCCTTCATAAATTGAAAAAGTGGAAAAATTCATCAAAAAAACACACAAAAAAACAAAAACAAAAACAAAACAACAACAACAAACAAAACAACAACAACAAAAAAAAAAAAAAAACAAGAGGCAGTACTGAAGGCTAGGGACCTAATCACTATGGACATTGGTAATATGTCAGATCTAGAGTCCAGAATGACAATTCTCAAGATGCTAGCCAGGCTTGAAAAAGACATGCAAGATATTAGAGAGACCCTGTATGGAGAAATAAAAGCCCTTTTTGGAGAAATAAAAGAACTAAAATCTAAACAAGTTGAAATAAAAAAAGGCTATATTTATTTATTTATTTATTTATATTTTGATAGAGGTGCAATAAAAAATGGAGGCTCTTACTGCTAGGATAAATGAGGCAGAAGAGAGAATCAGTGATATAGAAGACCAAATGACAAGGAATAAAAAAGCTGAGCAAAAGAGACAAACAACTACTGGACCATGAAGGGAGAATTCGATAGATAAGTGATACCATAAGATGAAACAACATTAGAATAATTGGTATTCCAGAAGAAAAAGAAAGAGAGAGGGGAGCAGAAGGTATATTGGAGAGAATTATGGTAGAGAATTTCCCTTATATGGCAAAGGGAACAAGCATCAAAATCCAGGAGGTGCAGAGAACCCCCCTCAAAAGCAATAAGAATAGGTCCACACCCAATCATCTAATAGTAAAATTTACAAGTCTTGGAGACAAAGAGAAAATCCTGAAAGCAGCCCAGGACAAGAAGTCTGTAACATACAATGGTAAAAATATTAAATTGTCAGCAGACTATCCACAGAGACCTGGAAGGCCAGAAAGAACTGGCATGATATATTCAGAGCACTAACTGAGAAAAACATGCAGCCAAGAATACTATATCCAGCTAGACTATCATTGAAAATACAAGGAGAGATAAAAAGCTTTCAGGACAAACAAAAACTTAAAGAATTTGTAAACATCAAACCAGCTCTATAGGAAATATTGAAAGGGGTCCTCTAAGCAAAGAGAGACCCTAAAAGTAGTAGGTCAGAAAGGAACAGAGACAATATACAGTAAGAGTGACCTTATAGGCAATACAATGGCTCTAAATTCATATCTCTCAATAGTTACCCTGAATTTAAATGGGCTAAATGCCACAATCACAAGACACAGGTTATCAGAATGGATTAAAACAACAACAACAGCAAATCCATCAATATGCTGTCTACAAGAACATAATTTTAGGCCCAAATACACCTCCGGATTTAAAGTGAGGGGGTGGAAAAAATGTACCATGCTAACAGACATCAGAAGAAAAATGCGGTGGCAAACCTTATATCAGATCAATTAGATTTTAAACCAGAGAAGAGGAAGAGATTTAAACCATAAGAGATGAGGAAGGACACTATATCATACTCAAAGGGTCTGCCCAACAAGAAGACCTAACAGTTCTAAATATCTATGTCCCTAACATGGGAGAGCCAACTATATAAACCAATTAATAACAAAATCAAAGAAACACATCAACAATAATACAATAATAGTTGGGGACTTTAGCACTCCCCTCACTGAAATGGACAGATCATCCAAGCAGAAGATCAACAAGGAAATAAAGGCTTTATATGATACACTGGACCAGATGGATACTACAGATATATTCAGAACATTCCATTCCAAAGCAACAGAATACATATTCTTCTCTAGTGCACACAGAACATTCTCCAGAATAATAGATCACATCCTGGGTCATAAATTAGGTCTTACACAGTACCAAAAGATTGGGATCATTCCCTGCATATTTTTAAACCACAATGTTCTGAAGCTAGAACTCAATCACAAAAGGAAATTTGGAAAGAACCCAAATACATGGAGACTAAATACCATCCTTTTAAAGAATGAATGGGTCAACCAGGAAATTAAGAATAATTGAAAAAAATCTCATGGAAACAAATGATAATGAAAACACAATGGTTCAAAATCTGTGGGACACAGCAAAGGCAGTCCTGAGAGGAAAATAGATAGCGATACAAGCCTTTCTCAAGAAACAAGAAAGATCTCAAATACACAATCTAACCCTACACCTAAAGGACCTGGACAAAGAACAACTAAAGAAAACCTAAATCCAGCAGGAGATGAAAAATCATAAAGATCAGAGCATAAATCAATGAAATTGAAACCAAAACAATAAATAAATAAAAACAATAGAACAAATCAACTAAACTAGGAGCTGGTCCTTTGAAAGAATTAATAAGACTGATAACCCCCTGGGCAGACTTATCAAAAATAAAAGAGAAAGGACCCAAACATATAAAATCATGAATGAAATCGAAAAGATCACAATCAACACCAAAGAAATACAATTATAAGAACATATTATGAGTAAGACAGTATACTACTGGCACAAAACCAAATGCATAGCTCAATGGAACAGAATAGAGAGCTCATAAATAGTCCCTCAACTCTATGGTCAACTAGTCTTTGACAAAGCAGGAAATAATGTCCAATGGAAAAAAGACAGCCTTTTCAATAAATGGTGCTGGGAAAATTGGACAGCCACATGCAGAAAAATAAAACTGGACCATTTCCTTACACCACACATGAAAACAGACTCAATATGGATAAAGGATCTCAATGTTAAGAAAGGAATCCATCAAAATCTTTGAGGAGAATGCAGGCAGTAACCTCTTCAACCTCAGCCACAACAACTTCTTCCTAGGAACATCGCCAAAAGGCCAGGGAAGCAAGGGCAAAAATGAACTATTGGGATTTCATCAAGATCAAAAGCTTTTGCACAGCAAAGGAAACAGTTAGCAAAACCAAAAGACAACTGACAGAATAGGAGAAGATATTTGCAGATGACATATCAGATAAAGGCCTAGTATCCAAAATCTATAAAAAGCTTATCAAACTCAACACCCAAAGAACAAAGAATTCAATCAAGAAATGGGCAGAGGACATGAACAGACATTTCTGCAAAGACGACATCCAGATGGCCAACAGACACATGAAAAAGTGCTCCACATCACTTGGCATCAGGAAAATACAAATCAAAATTGCAATGAAAGGACGCCTGGGTGGTTCAGTGGGTTAAAGCCTCTGCCTTTGGCTCAGGTCATGATCTCAGGGTCCCGAAATCAAGCTCCGCTTTGGGTTCTCTGCTTATCAGGGAGCCTGCTTACTCCTCTTGCTCTGCCTGTCTCTCTGCCTACTTATGATCCCTGTTTGTCAAATAAATAAATAAACAAAATCTTTAAAAAAATACAATGAGATACCACCTTCCACCAGTCAGAATGGCTTAAATTAACAAGTCAGGAAATGACAGATGATGGCAAGGATGCAGAGAAAGGGGAACCCTCCTACACCTCTTGGTTGGAATGGAAGCTGGTATAAGCACTCTGGAAAACAGTATGGAGGTTCCTCAAAAAGTTGAAAATAGAGCTACCCCATGTCCCAGCAATTGCACTACTGGGTATTTACCCTAAAGATACAAATGTAGTGATCCGAAGGGGCATGTGCACCTGAATGTTTATAGCAGCAATGTCCACAATAGCCAAACTATGGAAAGAACTAGATGTCCATCAACAGATGAATGGATAAAGATATAGATATATACATATATAGATATCTATATAGATATGGATGAATGGATAAAGATATAGATATATACCGATATCTATATAGATACCTATAATCATATCGGTATATATCTATATCTTTATCCATTCATCTGTTGATGGACATCTAGGTTCTTTCCATAGTTTGGCTATTGTGGACATATAGATATATATACAGATGTATACATATATAGATATATACATACATACATATATACATGTATATATATACAGATATCTATATAGATATACATCTGTATACATAGTATTCCATTGTGTGTGTATGTGTGTGTGTGTATGTATATATCTATATAGATATACAGATATATCTATATAGATATATACATACACACACACACATACACACACAATGGAATACTATGCAGCCATCAAAAGAAATGAAATCTTGCCATTTGCAATGATGTGGATGGAACTAGAGGGTATTATGCTTAATGAAATAAGTCAATCGGAGAAAGGCAACTATATGGTATCCCTGATATGAGGAAGTGGAGATGCAACGTTGGGGTTTTGGGGGATTGGGAAAGAATAAATGAAACAAGATGGTATCAGGAAGAAGACAAACCATAAAAGACTCTTAATGTCACAAAAGAAACTTAGGGTTGCTGGGTGGAGGGGGGAGAGAGAGGGTGGTGGGGTTATGGACATTGGGGAGAGTATGTTCTATGGTGAGTGCTGTGAAGTGTGTAAACCTGGCAATTCACAGACCTGTACCCCTGGGGATAATAGTACATTATATGTTAATAATTTTTTTTAAAAAAAAATTAAAAAGAATAAATAAAGCCTAGTTGTCTAAGTATCACTCCTCCAACTTTCTTTTGATGTCCATTTGTATGGTAAATGTTTCTCCATTCCCTCCTTTTCAATTTACAGATGTCTTTAGGTCTAAAATGAGTGTAGGCAGCATATATATGGGTCTTGTTTTTTTTGTTTGTTTTTTTTTTTTTTTTTTTTTTTTTATCCATTCAGACACCCTATGACTTTTGAAAGAGAGTTCAGTCCATTCACATTCAGAGTCATTATTGATAGGTATGTTTTTGTTGCCATTTTATTACTTCTTTTGTCACTTTTTTTCTGTATATTTTCTGTGTTCATTTATTTTCTTGTCACTTGTGGTCTTTTCTCCCTCTGCCCAAAGGGCCCCCTTTAATATTTCTTGCAGGGCTGATTTAGTGGTCACAGCCTCCTTTCTTTTTTATTTGTCTGGAAAACTCTTTATCTCTCCTTCTATACTGAATGATAATATTGCTGTATAGAATATTCTTGGCTGCATATATTTTTTCCCCATTCACCACAGTTTCTCTGGGGAGGTCTGTAGCTTAGATGGATCTTCCCTTTTAAGTTGGGTACTTCCACTGTCTTTCTACTGTTAGGACAATTTTGTGTAACACTATATTTTTATTACAATGTGTTTTGGTATTGGCCTACTTTTGTTGATTTTAATGGGAGTTTTTTTGTGCTTCTTAGATTTGGATGTCTGTCTCCTTCTCCAGAGTAGGAAAGCTTTTAGCTATCATTTCCTCAAATAAATTTTCTACCCTCTTTCCTCTCTCTTCTGGGATTTTTATGATATAAATGTTGTTTGATGATGTCACTGATTGTAAGTCTAATCTCATGTTCCACAATTCTTCTTTCTCTCCTTTGTTTAGCTTCATCATTTTTCATTTTTTTCTCTTCAATAATACTCATTTTTCCTCTGCTTCTTCTATCCTTGTGTTCATTACAATCAGTCTGTTTCAAATCTGTTATTATGTTTTTCATTTCTGACTGATTATTTTTTTAACTCTTTTATCTTTACATCAAGAGCCTCTCTGAAGTCTTCTATTCTTTTATCAAATCCAGGGAGTATCCTTAAGATTTTTGCTCTAAATTCTCCATCAGGCATGTCCATATATGCTTTGATTAGATCTCTGGCTATGACCCTATCTTGTTTCATTTGGGATTAATTACTCCATTTTGGCATTTTGTCTAAGTCACTATCTTCTGTGTGTTAGAAATTCTGTTGTGTTCCCTATTCCTGAGAGTAATGACCTTATAAAGAAGAGGTCATATAGTGTCTAGGACTTGACACTTCAGGGAGTGTCTCTGGTATGTGTTGTGTACACTCTGCTGTTGTGTTTTGGCTGCTCTATTCTTCAGGCCAGTCTTCTCTAAAGGCTTTTCTTGTCTGTATATGACATCATTTGGACCTTGGCCTGAATGTGATGAATTTTATCTAGGTTTATACTGGTCTACTTGATGAATGAGACATTATGTTTTTTCCACTATAATTGGAGCTTTACAAAAATATATGTTTAGGAGACATAGTATGGATGACTAACTCCACTGGGAGTTAGTCAAGTTGGAACAAGAAAGGCAGTACTGGTAGAGTACATATTTGTGGGACTTGGAATAAGCAGGTTAGGCAGTCAGTGACAGTGTTGTGCATTGTGCAGACACTAGTGCACGTGGTTCTGTGCTTATATGGAGGGTGGGGCAATGGCAACAGGCAGTTCCTTTCTCCCAGCAGGGGTGTTTCCTTGTTTGCTGCTTTCAGGAAATCACTTCCAGAAGAGCAAATAATCTCAGCTGCACATCCAAGTATTTTTTTTGGATCACTGTCTGTTCTTTTCATGCTGTCTGCTTCTGGGTTGTTTTCCTGCCTTCTCTCTAGGAGCATCTCAGTGCTTTCCAGACTCTAGGCCTGCCAAGTATGCTGAATTTTAAAACTTCAAACTTTTGGAACATGGTATGTGGGTGGGGGCCCACACTGGTCTTCTTGGAAGGCTCTTGCTGTTCTGGGACTGATGCAGGCTTATTCAAGGCATACAGCGTGGCACAAGCAAGCCAGGAAGTGTGTGTTGGACCAAGGTGCCCTTGACAGGTGGCTTCATGCCTATATGAAGGATCAAGGGAGGGCTATGGAATCCACTGGCTCTTTTTCCCTAAGAGACATCCTTGTCAATACCACCTCCCACAGACATGCTCCTAGAAGAGCAAGCAATCTCCCTCCTGCATGCCTTAGGTGCCTGCTGACCTTTAAAACTCCAGTCTCCAAGCCCTGTTTGTTTCAAAAGCTCATGATAATCAGCTGCTCTCATTTCTCCAGCCAATGACTTTGGGGTGAATTCTCCTTTTGCACTACCTTGTGTGCTCTACTCTCATATGCCTCTCTCTGTGACCAGGGTTCCTTCCTCTCTGCAGAATGCATGATCCATATCTCCCCTAAACTGTACCTCTGTACTTCTTGCCTTCTTCAGTGTGGTCTTTTCTCTCCCTCTATTTTTGGAATTTGTTCTGTCTATACTCAGGCTGATTTCTTAGGTATTCAGAATGATCCAATAATTATCTAGTTTTGTTCAAGGGACAAGAGGGGCCTTGGGTCCTCCTACTATGCTACCATCTTAGCTGTCCTCTTAGGTACCCTTTGTTATACTTTTCTGGCAAAATTTAAAAACACTCATTAACACAAAAGACACTGTATTACAATTACAACTTTACTTGTCTCTTAATAACCTATTTTTAAAGTAGGAACATGTATTATTTCCAACTGCATTCATAATTTCTAAAATTGTCTCTTTACCAACTAGGCTACCAGTAAGCATTTATTCAATGAATAAATGTGTAGAAGACAATTCAGTCAAGAACATGTCCACCCTACATTTTAGTATTAAGAACTTAGTATATGACCAGGTTTAAAATTTAATCTATAATAAGAAGATAATAACCTTCTCAATGACTGAGGTTAAGGATCAGTTTGTGGTCTGGGACAGGTCACTATCTAGCCATGATTAGAAACAGACTATAGCCAAGGTTAACTTCAGATCTAGAGAAGGTTACATTCTCAGTCTACATCCCGGCTTAAGTTCAGTACAAGGCTTCATGTGTGACCAGTATTAAGGATGTCTGGCTAAACTAAAGACCTAAGATATGTACCCTGTTCTGAGATAAAAAATTAATACCTCACAGAGATAAATTAAGGTTGTGTGCCCTGGTTAATATTCTTATTTAAGTTCTCAAAGAGCAATAAAAAAAAAAAAAAAGATCAAGCCAAGGGCCTGAAGCAGAGGTTCTACATGACCTTTTTCCCTTCAACTGTGTGTTCCCACTCACCAGGTGCAGCAGCCAGTGGCCATCCAGTACTAGATTCTAGCACTCCATGGGCATGAACAGAGTAGGGACGGCTGGCGTTATTCTTGAACACCACAGTTAAGATATCACCAACCTCTCCTTTCAGAAGTGGACCTAATATATGCAAAAGAAGAGAAAGTCACATTAGTAGAGTAGTGGTAACAGGGATACTAAAGGCATTGAAGAAAAGGACATACATATGGGGCTCCCTAGAATTAGGTGTTTCAGTCATTAGAATTAAAATCACAATTGGTTCATTTTTATTTTTTTTAGTTCAGAAGCCCTTACACAGACAATGGCACCTACAGGATGAGGGTACTTCAATAAGAAGACTGTGCCTCTACTTATCTCTACTTTCCCAGACCAAATTTCTATCTATTATCTATTATCTATTTTCTATTATCTATCTATCTATCTATCATCTTTCTCTATCTATCTATCATCACCTATCTATCATCTATGTAATTTCATCAGGATCTAGATAATTAGGACTCTATGGAATCACTATCAGTAAGGACTAAGAGTTTGGCACAGAGTAAACAAACAAACAAACAAACAAACACTGTTGGGTCCCTTCAAGGGCCAATAGCTTTCTTCTATGTGAGGGCAAGAATGAAGAAACTAACTGGCCCTTAATTAATAATTAAACTGGGGAGCAAGGATAATACTGATTCCCTGTACATCATTTTTCTTACTCTTTGATATTCTTAACTTCCCTTGTCTTTAGTATTTTTAAAACATGTATAACTGCCAGAGATCCCTAGGGATATTACTGGAAAAATATGGCTCATGTTGCATAGAATTCATAAATCTCTCCACTTTGATTGCTTATTTTTATGGCTGATTTTAAAATTATGACTACTGTTCCATTTACCATAAGGAGAAACTAATAGAAAGAAATAAAGAGGCCTTCCTGATATGACGTAGCCTTACTAGGAGCATCATAAACCTATAGATCCTAGGAGGAGCTAACTTACCTAATATTCCCAAGTGTTCCTCTGATCCAGTCCGTGGCCGAGGGATCTTGAATGTACCATCAGTGTATTCTCGGAATACAGCTTTCTTGTATCTGGAACCCAGGAGCCCATTCTGGTTACTCAGAAAGATGTGACCATAACTAGAGGAATCCAAAGAGTGGTATTAGCACCTGGCCTTGACCCCTTATTTTCAGGTATGAGAAAGCTAAGTCACACCCAACATCATATCACAGACAGAAGAAAGAGAAGACATATTCTTTCTAATGTCAGATTTCCCGCATTGGCTCTATAACTGCAATAAAGATACCAGATCTAAATACCTGTATATGTTTCCTTATTTATCATAATCTAGATTATAATTTGTAATATAATTTCTATGACAAGAACAATGGAAAAAGAATCAGAAGCTCTGGGTTTTAGCTCTCATCTCCGTTGGATGTCTCAGTTGGAATTATTTTGACAAACAGACAAGTTATAGGATGGAAGGAGAGCATTAACTGCTGCTGCTTCTGGAGAGCAAGGAATAGGAAGAGTTAAGGAGTAAATGGAATTTTACAGATTCCCCCTTATGGGATGCTTTCCTGTTTACAAATAACCGTACTTTTTTAATCATTTGAGATTTCCAGTAGAATAATGAGATAGGTAGAAGTAGAACCAGTAGTCCACAAGTGACAGAACTTATCTTCATTGATACCATCAGATAGAAAGGGAGCTAGAACTTGGATACAACTCTGCTGCTTCTTCCTTATTTCCTTCTAATCAAGTTCTTTCACTTTTTTTATTATTAATTTTTTATTTTTTATAAACATATATTTTTATCCCCAGGGGTACAGGTCTGTGAATCACCAGGTTTCACTTTATTGATTTATTGATTTATTTAAATTCAATTAGCCAACATATTGCACATCCTTAGTTTCAGAGGTAGAGTTCAATAATTCATCATATACCACATCACTTTAAAGATATGCAAACTAAGTACCAGGTAAGAAAAGTCACTTTCACCAACGTTGGCTTTCTTTTTCAATATCCCTTTGGCTATTCGAGGTCTTTTCTGGTTCCATATAAATTTTAGAATTATTTGTTCCATTTCTTTGAAAAAGATGGATGGTACTTTGATAGGAATTGCATTAAATGTGTAGATTGCTTTAGGTAGCATAGACATTTTCACAATATTTATTCTTCCAATCCAGGAGCATGGAACCTCATAATTAGAAACCCATTGAACAGACAGAATGAAACCCTGCACTGAGCAAGGAATTTTGGTGTGTTGGTATTAAAATGCTCTTAAGGAAGTAGCCTTCTTTTCTTAACATTTCATGACAGTTTCCCTTCCATTTTAAGAGTATAAATGTATAATGCTATTTCCCCCATGTGGAATTTTAACAAAATATAAAATTTATTCACCAAAAAAAAAAAAAAAAAAAAAGAAAAGTCACTTTCTCTATGTTTCAGAACAAGTTAGCAAGAAGATTTTATTTGTTTATTTATTTTATTCTATTTTGTTAACATGTAATGTATTATTTGCTTCAGGGGGTACAGGTCTGTGAATCATCAGTCTTACACAATTCACAGCACTCACCATAGCACATACCCTCCCTGATTCCACAACCCAACCACCTTATCACTCCCACCCCACACCCCAGCAATCCTTAGTTTGTTTCCTGAGATTAAGGGTCTCTTATAGTTTTTCTCCCTCCCTGGTCCCATCCTGTTTCACTTTTTTCCCCTCCCTTCCCCCCACTACCCTCAACACTTTAACAAACAGCAACTGACAAAGAAGACAGGAATTGCTAAAGAGTTGTGAGGGCACCAAAAATAATTATAGTGGAAATTGCTAAACTATACTTCAGTTTCTGTTCTCCTCTCCTTCCTTTTTAGCAGTAGAATCACCTAGATTTTAGCTGAATTCATGACCAGTTAACCATGGATGACAGATTACATTTTCCAGGCTTTATTTTTTAGTACAGTTGACATACAAAGTTGCATTAGCTTCATATGTACAACACAATGATTGGATAAATATATACATTAGCGCCATATTCACAACTATAGCTACCATTTGCCTCAGTACATCTCTATTACAAAATCATTGGCTATATTACTTATGATGTGCCTTTATTCTGTGACTTATTTATTGCATTACTGGAAGCTTGTATATCCTACTCCACTTCATTTATTTTTCCCAATCCTCCAACCTCTCCAAGTCCCAGACTTTCTTGCAGCTAGGTATGGCCACATTAGTAAGTTCAGAATAATGGATTATGAAAGAAAGTGATGTATACAACTTTTAGGTCATTACCTTACAGATACTGCTGCTTGCCCTGGACTGCTTTCACCCTTGTATGATTGTTGGAAAGGACTATAAGTAATATAGACATCTTTGTTTCAGAGAAAAAAGAAAGTATTATGGGTGACTAGTTTACCTACTGGCCATGGGCTGCTTATATTTATACTATTAAGAAATAAAATTCTACTCACACTACTCTATGTTGGAATTTTTCTGCTGTGCATCTTCGCTGTACCTTAGTGACATTTTGTCAAGTGACAGGTAAGCTTGGGGTGTTCAGTCCTTTGAGTAAGACCTCTATAATATTTAAATTATGTTGTAGGCACTATAAGCAACTAAAGGAAAAGAGTAAAAGATCAAGAGCAGGAAGATATGGGCAAAGTCTTTTACTTCAGACCCATCGGTATAGTACTATAGAAGAAGCACTGAGTTCCAGCTTATCAACATCTTAGTACATGTTCCAGATTTGCTGGTATCTTATTAGGTTACTTTAGATAACTGTTTCCTTTTCTTGGTACTTCAGTATCTTCTTTATCTGTAAAATGGTCCAGAGTCTCTAAAAGTGTGATCTCTTATTTTCTGAAACCTTACCTTTCCTCCTCAGACTGATTGTGCCATTCCAGTTCCCAGCTCCTGTCAGGACAATAGTCCCACTCCACCTCTTCTGCCATGATGTAGTAGATTCTTGCAGCCTGGTACCGTTGGTGATCATTAGTTTGATGAACAGGACACTGGGAGACATTATAGACTGCTTTCATCCCCGATTCTCTATGGCTGCCTGCCTGGCAATAAATTTCAAACATCCCTAAGGAAGAAACAGAGGGAAAAACCTGAATGTGAATATACCTGTGTAGTCCCTGGGGGATTTTCTGCCTTTTTCTAGGCATACGGTAGAGTGAGGGTAGTTTTATTAAAAATATATCTTCCCTGTGATCCTGCAATTGAATTACTGGCTATTTACCCCAAAGATACAGATGTAGTGAAAAGAAGGGCCATCTGTACTCCAATGTTCATAGCATCAATGGCCCCAGTCGCCAAACTGTGGAAAAAAACAAGATGCCCTTCAATGGACAAATGGATAAAGAAGATGTGGTCCATATATACTATGGAGTACTATGCCTCCATCATAAAAGATGAATACCCAACTTTTGTATCAACATGGATGGGACTGGACGAGATTTTTCTGAGTCAGGCAGAGAGAGTGAGTTAACATAGGGTTTGCTTATTTGTGGAGCATAAGGAATAACACAGAGGACATAGGGAGATGGAAAGGAGAAGGGAGTTTGGGGAAATTGGAGGGAGAGTTGAACCATGAGAGGCTGTGGGCTCTGACGAACTAACTGAAGGGGGTGGGAGGTTGGGTGAGCCTAGAGGTGGGTATTGTGGAGGGCACGTATTGCACAGAGCACTGGGTGTGGTGCATAAACAATGAATTCTGGAGCACTGAAAAGAAATTTAAAAACAAATATTTTTTTTTTGTGGAAAGAACCAAGATGCCCTTCAATGGACAAATGGATAAGGAAGATGTGGTCCATATACACTATGGAGTATTATGCCTCCATCAGAAAGGACAAAGACCCAACTTTTGTAGCAACATGAATGGTACTGGAAGGGATTATGCTGAGTGAAGTAAGTCAAGCAGAGAGAGTCAATTATCATATGATTTCACTTATTTGTGGAGCATAACAAATAGCATGGAGGACATGGGGAGATAGAGAGGAGAAGGGAGTTGGGGGAAATTGGAAGGGGAGGTGAACCATGAGAGAATATGGACTCTGAAAAACAATCTGAGGGTTTTGAAGGGGCAGGGGGTGGGAGGTTGGGGTACCAGGTGGTGGGTATTATGGAGGGCACGGATTGCATGGAGCACTGGGTGTGGTGCAAAAATAATGAATACTGTTATGCTGAAAATAAAAAATAAATTTTTTTAAAAAGTAAAAAAATAAAAGGGTGTAGGTAGTTTCAGATAAGTTTCTTCTATGCTTTGGATAAAAGAATATTATAACATTATGGAGAGCAGTGAGCACAGATGTTAACACCTCTGGCTCCAATGCTGCACTCCTTAGGTTTAAAATTAAACTCTGCCACAAGGATGGCTTTCCCAGGCTTATCACTGGAAGTTCCATATCCCTGTGGAAATTGCTCAGTTCTGAGCAAACTGGGATAGTTGGTCACCCAACCCTGACACTTGTTAGCTATTTAATCTTGAAGTAATTTTTAAGCCTCTGTATGTTTCAGTTCCCTCATGGTACAATGGGGATCAACTATTTTACTTATCTCACTGGGTTGTTTTAGAATGAAATAAAATAATATGCATATGTTGCTTAGCGTATTGCATAGTAAAAGTTAATATATGAAGCTATTAATAAGTAAATAAAACTACAATAATTATTATTCAAAAATATTCATTGGCCCATTAAAAACAAAAACAAAACAAAACAACAAAACCTTCTTGACTACTGGGATGCTTATATCAGAGGACTTCCCCCTCACCCGGGTGTGCCAATATTCATTGTTTATGTACCACACCCAGTGCTCCATGCAATATGTGCCCTCCTTAATACCCACCACCAGGCTTACCCATCCCCCAACCCCTTCCCCTCTAAAAACCTTTTTCTCAGAGGTTTGTGATCATCAGCTGTCATAGTTCTCTCATAGTTCATCTTCCCCTTCCAAATTCCTCCAATTCACTTTCCCTTTCCTTTTCCTACTGTCTGCCATGTTATTCCTTATGTTCCAAAAGCAAGTGAAACCATGTGATAATTGACTTTCTCTGCTTGATTTATTTCACTCAGCATAATCTCCTCCAGTCCCATCCATGTTGATGCAAAAGTTGGGCATTCATCCTTTCTGATGGCTGATATAATATTCTATTATATGAGAGGGCTTTGGAATAACTTTCCCTCAGTTTTTACAATAAAATATTTGGATATATGTTTTAAAAATCACTGTTGTAGAGCTGCCTAGAGCTGATATCAAGCCCCGTGTTTTTATGTCAAGGACATTAAGGCTCACAGAGTGTTGATCAGGAGAACCTGACTTTCTTAGAACATTTATTTTCATCATTCCTTCATTTGCTGCCCACTGCCTATCCCATCACTACAAACTTATTTCCCCTGGCTTTTAAAGGCCTCCATGAGCTAGCTCCAAACTATGGCTCAGTCCCAAATTCAACCAGTGATCCAACTAAATTTGTTCCTGAATTCCCTTATCACATATCTCATTTCTATCTTGGAATTTTCACTCATGTTGTTGCTCCCTTTCTGAAATGCACCTGCCCATCATTCCCACAAATACTTATAAGACCTCACTCATTCTCCAAGATCAAATTCATGTTTCCTCTCTTCCAGAAACCTCTCCATGGCTATTCTGGCTCACACCAACCTCTTCATTCTTGGCCTCTTTACTCTTGACACTCTTTACATCTAAACCACATGATTAAACACTAAGTGCTCCTTTCTTCACAAAACAGTTTTTTTTTTCCACTAGTTTATAGACTTTTTGAAAGAATCTACTCTTTCTTTCCACAACTACTTCCACTCTTCTATTTATCCTACCCTTCCACATCTATTCCATCAGTAAATACTATTGGCTTTTCCTCCCAAATTATCCTTCCATTTTCACTGTCTCCCCTAGTCAAAACCACCATTGTCTCTCACATGGAAACTTCAACAGCCTCCCAACTTTCTTCTCTGCTTCTTCCCCTTCTCTCTTCAACCATTCCTCACACAGGATTCGAGGCCCTCTTGAACAAATATGATCCAGAGCACATTGCTCCCTTGCTTCAAATACTTCATTCATACTCAGAATGCAAACCAAGCTCCTAACTACGGTCTATAAGACACCACATAATATGAATCTCACCAACCTATTTCATGTTAATCTTTTTCTTAGCTTACTACAATACAACCCTACTGATCTTTCACTCTCACCCTTGAAAGGCCATTCTTTTTTCCACCTTTGGACATTGGCACGTCCTTGTCCCTCTGTTTTAAATATTCTTCTTAGAAATCTTTATATCACTCCTTCCTCTTCATTATTTAGGTCTCAGTGTAAATATCACATTCTTCGAGAGGCCTTCCATGAACATCTTCTCTAAAGTAATGCCCTATAATTTTATCACAACACTATATTTTATTAACTTAATGATATATATCACAATCTAAAATTATCTTATTGCTTTATGTATGTGTTTTGACGTTTATTGTGGATATTCCCAGAGAGTAAGAATCATTCTGTTTTTTCATCCTTCTTCCCCAGTCTTAACACATAGAAGGTGTGCAATAAATATGCTTTGAGTGAATGCATGTGTGTGCAAATGAGTGGTTGCATATGTGGCCCAAAACTCGAGCTCAGTGATTGGTATGGAGAAGAAAGCCCAATGAAAGATGTCGGGGATGAGAACAAAAAGAAGACATTCTGGGAAGTTGTGAGCCTTTGGAATAGTTAGCACATCCTCTAAATTTTCTCATATGAACATTATTATCCAAGCTACTCTTTAAATATTCTTCTGTTTTTGGAATCTGTGTTTCCTCCTAACTTTTTGACAAATTCTTTTTCTGTTTCCTTATTTTGGCTTCTCTTCTCCCTTTTACCTCCTAAATATTGATTTCTGCTTTAAGTTTTCTTTCCTATAACATCACGTCTTGTGGACTAGAACTATGAGAACACTCAAAACCACTAGCCTGGACTTCTTCTCCAACCTCTACATTTCTACCCATAACTACCAACTGTGAAAGCCACACCACCTGAACCTCACCAGGAAGTTAAAAGTTGGTATGCCCTAAAATGAATACTTGCTACCCAAACCTTACTATCCTTCCCTGTTTCTGTACTTGCTCATTTGGTTAATGGTTGCCACTATATACATAGTATGCAAGCTGGAAACTTCAGGCATCTTTTTCTTGCTCAGCCCCTCATCAAAGTTACATAATTTCTTTCTCAAATATTCCTTAACTCTACCCCTTCTGTCCATCCTTATTGTTTCCACCCATTAGCAGGCTCTCATCAGATCTTGAAACAGCTTCCTAGTTTTCCTCCTCTTAAGACTTATTTCTCATTATTCCTCCACAGGGCTGCTGTTAGCATTTTGCTTGGGATTATTCTTTACTGTTTATGAGTGCCTTAAATATTGATGAAATTTTTTATCATTTCTGAATCCCACTATCTAAATAATAGTATCATCTCCTCCATACCCCAATAACTGTGACAACTAAAAGTATCTTCACACATTTCCAAACAACTTTTAGCATACCACCTTGAGTTGAGGGTCACTTAATAAAATAAGTTTGTATAACTTCTTCAAGAAGATGCTGATTCCAAGTCTGTCTATAAGTTTCCTACTAACTATAATATTGCTATCTTCTTTGGGCAGATGCTGCTTCCAAATCACTGCCTACAATAACATTTCTTCACCACCCATCCCCTATCTGTGTCTGATGACAGTTTACTCCCTCAAATGATCAGTATGAGTGCCTGATTCTCTAGGAAAGCTTTACTACACAAGTCAAGCAGAGTTTGTTATAGTTTTGTGTGTGTTACTATAGCTCCTGGAAAGATCATATCATATCCCTTTCACACTAACTGTGAGCTGCCTAGTTAATCCTCACATCCTTAGTATCTAGATCAATAAGTGGAAGAAAATGGATATTTATTATGTTTTGTGAAAATGTTATTGTAAAATAAAGGAAAAACAAAAAAATAGGAATAAAAAGGAAGGAAAAACAGAGGAAGACAGAGGAGGAAAGAAAAGATACAGAGTGAAGCAAAAGAAAAAATAAAACAGGGGAAAGGGAAAAAAATTAAAAAGAGAGAAATAGAGACAAAGAAAGAAATAAAGAGGGAAATGGAGAAAAAGGAAAGCCAAAAAAGAGGGAAAAATCAAAGGAAGAAATAAAAGGGGGAAAAAAAGAAAAGTGAGGGGAAGGAAGGAAAAGAGAAAAAGAAAAGAAGGAAGACTAGAAAGAAGATGGAAGACTGGAAGAAGAAAATGAAAATGAAGAAAAGACAAAAAGTAAGATGGAGATAAAATAGAAGGAAGGAAGGAAATAATGATCAGAAATAAGAAATGAGAGGAAAAAAGAGATAAGAAAAAGAAAAGTTTATGAGAGAGGAAGAGGAAAAATGAGAGAGGGGAGGAAAAAGGAGCAGTGAAAGAAAAAATTTTAAAGGGTGTGGGGAAGAGGGGAATAATGCATAAAGAAAGTTCCAATAGTGAAAGAAAGGAAAGGTCTTTTATCAATCTTGGATTTCAACTCTTAGACTGTAGGGTCATTTCTGAATATCTCCTTCTATTCTGTAGGTTGCCTCTTTGTTTTGTTGACTTGTTTCCTTTGCTGTGGAGAAGATTTTTGATCTTGACAAAGTCCCCAAAGTTCATTTTCACTTTTGTTTCCTTAGCCTTTGGAGACATGTCTTGAAAGAAGTTGCTATGGCCAATGTCGTAGAAGTTAGTGCCTATGTTTTCCTCCAGGATTTTGATGGATTCCTGCCACACATTGAGGTCATTCATTCATTTAGAATTTATCCTTGTGTATGGTGTAAGAGAATGACCAAGTTTGATTGTTCTCTACATAGCTGTCCAATTTTCACAGCATCATTTTTTGAAGAAACTGTCTTTTTTCCACTGGATATTTTTTATTGCTTTGTCAAAAATTATTTGAGCATAGAGTTGACGACTCATATCTGAGCTCTCTACTCCGATCCATTGGTCTTTGTGTCTATTTCTGTGCCAGTACCATGCTGTCTTGGTGATCACAGTTTGTAATCAAGCTTGAAATCAGGCAACGTGATGCCCCCAGAACTGTTTTTCTTTTCCAAAATTTACTTGGTGTTTTGGGGTCTTTTCACAATTGACACTATAGACAAAGGGCTGAAATCCAAGATCTATAAAGAACTTCTCAAACCCAACACCCAGACACCAGATAATCATGTCAAAAAATGGGCAGAAGACATGAACATGTGCCTTCCTCTCCAAAGAAGACATACACATGTCTAAAGACACATGAAAAATGGTAAATCATCATTAGCCATCAGGAAAATTAAAATCAAACCACATTGAGATACTACCTTGCACCAGATAGAATGACAAAATTTGTTTCCAAGGCAGGAAACAACAAATGTTGGAGAAGATGTGGAGCTCGGGGATCCCTCTTACACTTTGATGCTAATGAAAGTTGGTGCAGCCTCTTTGGAAAACATTGCAGAGGTTCCTCAAAATATTTTTTAAAAAAGCTACCCAATGACCCTGCAATAGCACTACTGGGTATTTATACCAAAGATACAGATGTAATGAAAAGAAAGGCCACCTTATACCAATTAGAATGGCCAAAATTAACAAGACACTAAACAACATACGTTGGAGAGGATGTGGAGAAAGGGGAACTCTCTTACAATGTTGGTGGGAATGCAAATTGTTGCAGACACTTTGGAAAACTTAAAAGAGATGAACATTTTTTCATGTGTCTGATAGCCATTTGTATGTCTTCATTGGAGAAGTGTCTGTCCATATCTTCTGCCCATTTTTTTTTATATGATTATTTGTTTTGTGTGTGTTGAGATTGAGGAGTTCTTTATAGATCCTGGATATCAACATTTTGTCTGTACTGTCATTTGAAAATATCTTCTCCCATTCCGTGGGTTGCCTCTTTGTTTTATTGACTGTTTCCTTTGCTGTGCAGAAGGTTTTGATTTTGATGAAGTCCCAGAAGTTTATTTTGGTTTTGTTTCCTTTGCCTTTGGAGACATATCTTGAAAGAAGTTGCTGTGGCTAATATCGAAGAGATTACTGCTTATGTTCTCCTCTAGGATTCTGATGAACTCCTGTCTCACGTTGAGGTCTTTTATCCAATTTGAGTTTATCTTTGTGTATGGTGTAAGAGAATGGTCGAGTTTCATTCTTCTACATATAGCTGTCAAGTTTTCCCAGCACCATTTATTGAAGAGACTGTCTTTTTTCCACTGTATATCTTTTCCTGTTTTGTCAAAGATTATTTGACCATAGAGTTGAGGGTCCATATCTGGGCTCTCTACTATGTTCCACTGGTCTATGTGTCTGTTTCTATGCCAGTACCATGCTGTCTTGGTAATCACAGCTTTTAGTAAAGCTTGAAATCAGGTAACGTGATGCCCCTGTTTTATTTTATTTTTTCAGCATTTCCTTAGCGATTCAGGGTCTCTTCTGATTCCATACAAATTTTTGGATTATTTGCTCCAGCTCTTTGAAGAATTCTGGTGGAATTTTGATTGGAATGGCATTAAAATTATAGATTACTCTAGGCAGTATAGACATTTTAACAATGTTTATTCTTCTGATCCAAGAGCATGGAATGGTCTTCCATCTTTTTGTGTCTTTTTCAATTTCTTTCATGAGTGTTCTGTAGTTCCTCGAATACAGATCCTTTACCCCTTTGGTTAGGTTTATTCCCAGGTATCTTATGGTTCTTGGTGCTCTAGTAAATGGAATTAATTCTCTAATTTCCCTTTCTGTATTTTCATTGTTAGTGTATAAGAAAGTCACTGATTTCTGTACATTGACTTTGTATCCTGCCACGTTACTGAATTGCTGTATGAGTTATAGTAGTTTGTGGGTGAAGTCTTTTGGGTTTTCCATATAAAGAATCATGTCATCTGCGAATAGAGAGAGTTTGACTTCTTTATTGCCAGTTTGGATGCCTTTTATTTCTCTTTGTTGTATGATTGCTGTTGCTAGGACTTCTAATACTATGGTGAACAAGAGAGTGGGAATCCTTGTCGTGTTTCTGATCTCAAAGGGAACGCGGCAAGCTTTTTCCCATTGAGGATATTTGCTGTGGGTCTTTCATAGATAGATTTGATGAAGTTCAGGAATATTCCCTCTATCCCTATACTTTGAAACGTTTTAATCAGTAACAGATGCTGGATTTTGTCAAATACTTTTTCTGCATCAATTGAGAGGACCATGTGGTTCTTCTCTCTTCTCTTATTAATTTGTTCTATCACATTGATTGATTTGCGAATATTGAACCATCCTTGTAGCCCAGGAATGAATCCCACTTGGTCATGGTGGATAATATTTTTAATGTGCTGTTGGATCCTGTTTGCTAGGATCTTGTTGAGAATCTTTGCATCCGCATTCATCAGTGTTATTGGTCTTTTTGGTAGGATCTTTGTTCATCATCACTAGCCATCAGGGAGATTCAAATTAAAACCACATTGAGATATCAGCTTACACCAGTTAGAAGGGCCAAAATTCGCAAGACAGGAAACAACATGTGTTGGAAGGGATGTGGAGAAAGGGGAACCCTCTTGCACTTTTGGTGGGAATGCAAGTTGGTGCAGCCTCTTTGAAGAACAGTGTGGATATTCCTCAAGAAAATAAAATTAGAACTTCCCTATGACCCTGCAATTGCACTCCTGGGTATTTACTTCAAAGATACAGATGTAGTGAAAAGAAGTGCCATCTGTACCCCAATGTTTATAGCAGCAATCGCCACGGTTGCCAAACCGTTGAAAGAACCAAGATGGCCTTCAACAGACGAATGCATAAGGAAGATATGGTCCATATACACTATGGAGCATTATACCTCCATCAGAAAGGATGAATACCCAACTTTTGTATCCACATGGATGGGACTGGAGGAGGTTATGCTGAGTGAAATAAGTCAAGCAGAGAGAGCCAATTATCATATGGTTTCACTTATTTGTGGAGCATAACAAATAGCATGGTGTACATGGGGAGTTAGGAGAAGGGAGTTGGGGGAAATTGGAAGGGGAGGTGAACCATGAGAGACTATGGACTCTCTTCAACAATCTGAGGGGTTTTAAGTGGTGGGGTTGGTGGGAGATTGGGGGAACCAGGTGGTGGGTGTGGATGGCAGTGGGTATGTATGGTGGTGGGATTGCATGGAGTACTGGGTGTGGTACAAAAACAATGGATACTGTTATGCTGAAAATAAATAAAAAATGAATAAATAAGAAATTTTAAAATTTAAAATAGAGCTACCCTATGACCTGGCAATTGTACTACTGGGTATTTACCCCTAAAGATACAGATGAAGTGAAAAGAAGGGCTATATGTACCCCTATGTTCATAGCAACAATGTCCACAATAGCCAAAGTGTGGAAAGAGCCAAGATGCCCTTCAACAGGTGAATAGATAAAGAAAATGTTGTCCAGATATACAATGGAATATTACTCAGCCATCAGAAAGAATGAATACCTAACTTTTGCATCAATAAGGATGGGACTGGAGGAGATTATTCTAAGTGAAATAGGCCAAGCAAAGAACATCATTTATCATATGGTTTCACTTACTTGTGGAACATAATAAATAATGTGGAGGACATTAGGAGAAGAAAAGGAAAGTGAATTGGGGGAAATCAGAGGGGGAGAGAAACCATAAGAGACAGTGAACTCTGAGAAACAAACTGAGGGTTTTAGAATGGAGGGGGATGGGGGGATGGGTGAGCCTGGTGGTGGGCATGTATTGCATAGAGCACTGGGTGTGGTGCATAAACAATGAATCTTGGAACACTGCATCAAAAACCAGTGATTATTTTGTGGTAACTAACATAACACAATATTAAAAAAAAAAAAAAAAAAGAAAGGAAATAGATGCTGAAGGACTAGGGCAATTATAAATATTTTTTTTTTCTCTTTGGTGTTGAGAACTCTAACATGAATTTGATGAAAAATAAGACATTACAAGCCCTAGCTTTGTATCTGCAAATTTTACTATTAAAATTCTAGTGTCATTAGTTCTATTGGAAGACCTGAGGTACCTAAGATAATATTTTTAAATACAATCGTTCATTTCTATTAAGTGTAATATAAACTTACTAAAATTTAAAACAAAGCAAAAGGAGGATAAAAAGCCACCAATAAACCCAATAAACCCACAGGACTCAAACATTCTTGACACTTTGCTGCATTCTTTTCTGGTCATTTTTGTTTCCAATTTTTTAAACATAACTGTAAGCATCCAGTACACAAAGTGCTGAATACTCCTGGTAAGGTTTTTAAGTCATCTGCAAAGCTGCTTAATTACATATGTGTATTTACCCAAATAACTTTTACATGGTAAAATGTTAGACATAGATGGAATCTAAAGAAACACTCTACTCAGGGGTAGGGGGCAAGATGGAGGAGAAGGAGGAGGCACTGTTTCAACTGGTCCCCTAAAGTGAGCGGATTATCTACCAAAGAACTCTGATCACCCATGAAATTAGCCTGAGATTAGAATTATACATTTCTGGATCTCTATGGGGAGAGAAGACACCAGCGGACAGGTTAAAGCAGAGTGGGAACATTGGACTGATATTGGAAGATAAACAAAAGGGGGATGGAACTACCAGAAGCGACCCATTGGAAAGTAATACCCCAATATGAGAGTGCCGTGTGATTGGGGACCAGCATTAACTCGGAGTCTGGTTAAAAGCACTCAAAAAAAGAGCAAAAGATCTTAAGGGGAAATTGGTGGCATTGGGCAGTTAGGGACAGGGGCTTAAGCCCACGGGCCCAGGACAGCCACCACTGGCACTGTGCCAGAGAGAGTGCCATGAAGGAGCCAGGCCTTGGTCCCTGAGCCACAAGCACTGAGAGCATCTGGGTGACAGCACACGTGAGAGAGTCTAGTGTGGATGCCAGCTGGTGCTCTCTAGAACCACAGCCTTTTGCACTTTGCACACATGCTGTGCAACAGGGGTCTGAGTTGCTCCACACCCTCCCCTGAGAGAAGTCCATGCAGGCACTAGCTGGTGCTCTCTAGGGCCAGCGAGAGTCTGAACACTCCAAGCCCAGGCCAGGGTGAAAACCTCAGCATGCTGTCTTTGGTTGGGAACTCTCTGGTGGTCTGGACCTGCCCAGACAGCCACAGAAGAGGCAGCCACTGGAAGCCAGCTCCCTGGACTAGTACTTCTTGTGGTTTTGGTAGTACTAGGGTATAAGTGGGAGCTCCTGAGACCCCTGAGACTGTGGTTGGGGTCATGCTTTGCTGGTGGGAAGTGGAAGAGGGGGAGTTTATGTGCTCTGGAGCACCTAGAGGAAAACAGTCTGAGGCTTCTTTCTGAGATGGAGGTCCAGGTGCAGTTTGCTTTCCTCTTAACCTCAGAAGAACCGCCAAAAGCACCAAGGGGAGGAAAAAGAAAAAAAAAAAAAACCCTCCAGAGGGGAGAGACAAGATGGCAGGGAAGTAGGAGGAGGCGCCCTTTCAACCTGTACCCTAAAGTGAGCTGATTACCCTCCAAAGAACTCTGATCACCCACGAAATCAGCCTGAGATCAGAATTATACACGTCTGGATCTCTACCGGAGCAGAAGACGCCAGTAAAGCGGAGTGGGATAGTAGGACTGATATCAGAAGATAAACAAAAGGGGGAGGGAGCCAACAGAGGCGACCCACTGGAAAGTAATATCCCAATATGAGAGTGCCCTGCATCTGGGGACCAGCATTAACTCTGGAGTCTGGTAGAAAGCACTCAAAAAGAGCAAAGGATCAGCGGGGGGAAATTGCAGGAATCGGGGTGTTAGGGTCAGGGGCTTAAGTCCCCAGACCCAGGACAGCCACCTCTGGCGCAGAGCCCAAGAGAGTGCGGCAGAGAAACCAGGTCTTGGTCCCTGAACCACCAGCATGCCTGAGAGCACGTGGCGCCGGGCTCCAGTGAGGGCCTGGGAGCCTCCTCAGCCAACAGAAGCATTTAGTTTAGTCTAGTTTATTCCTTTTTTTAATTTTTATTTTCTAATATTCATATAGAGTTAAACTTCAAGGTAATCCCCTTTCCCCAATCAATGCCACCCCTATAGGTAAACCAAATCCTAATCCCCCTTTATCTTAGGAAAGTTGAGTCCATTAACAAAGATATCAAGATACATCCAAGAAGAATCAAAACAACCTTCCTCACCCACACTGAGAATTTAAACTACTCTACCATCTTTTTCTTCCACCAGTATTTCTGTGTTTTTGTATTTGTCCTGATAGTATATCAATCTTACACTCGGGGTTCTTTTTGATGAGGTTCTTCCTATATTTGCATATATATAATTTTTTCTCTTGTTATATACTTTTATCAGTCCTTTTGTTTACCTGGTTTTGTTTATATACTTTATAAATCTTACCTTAGGGCCCATTTGGGCTCAACCATCTCTTTTTATCTCAACTTTCGTTCCTGTCTCTCTCCCTCTCTCTTTTTTTCTGTTCCTTTTCTTTTTCTTCTCATTTGGGTGGGGAACCCTGGTTGCTCAGAAGTGTTCCAGGGTGCACCTTGACTGCACCACAGCTACACCCGTTCAGCCATCTCTCACCTAAATGACTAGGAGGAGGAATGCCCAACAGAAGAAAAATACAGAGGATGGACCTTCTGCAACAGAGTTAACAGCTATCAACATAGACAATATGTCATAAAGAGAATTCAGGCTAACAATAGCTAGGTTGGAGAAAGCCATGAGTGACAAAACGGAATTGATTAGGGCTGAACTGAAAACGACCAGAGATCATGTTTTCAATATTAGGGAAGAGCTGAAAGCTACCAGGGATGAGCTTCACAATGCTCTCAATTAGTTCCAATCTAATCTAAATTCCCTCAATGCTAGAGTAACTGAGACAGAAGATAGAAGTAGTGATCTGGAGGACAAACAGATAGAAAGAAAGGATCAGGAGGAATCCTGGAGCAAACAGCTTAGAAGCCACGAAAACAGATTCAGGGAAATAAATAATGCCATGAAATGTTCCAACATCAGAATTATTGGAATCCCTGAAGGGGAGGAGAAAGAAAGAGTCTAGAAGATAGAGTGGAACAAGTTCTTCATGAAAATTTTCCGAATCTCGTGAATGGAACCAGTGTTCATGTACTAGAGGCCGAAAGGATTCCCCCCAAGATTACAGATTCTCAAAAGTCCTCGAGGCACCTAATAGTAAGAATGAAGAATTATGATTGTAGGCAGAACCTCTTGAAAGCAGCTAGGACAAAGAAGATCCTTATGTACAGAGGAAAGCCCATGAGAATAACGTCAGACCTGTCCACAGAGATCTGGCAAGCCAGAAAGGGCTGGCAAGATATATTCAGGGCACTGAATGAGAAGAACATGCAGCCAAGAATACTTTATCCAGCAAGACTGACATTCAAAATGGATGGAGAGATAAAGAGTTTCCAAGACTGGCAAGGCTTAAAAGACTATGCATCCACCAAGTCTATACTGCAGGAAATATTAAGGGAGGTTCTATAAAAGAGGAAAAAGCCCAAGAATAGCATTGAACAGAAATATAGAGACAATCTACAGAAAAACTTCAAAGGTAACACTATGTCAATAAAAACGTATTTATCAATAATCACCCTCAATGTGAATGGCCTAAATGCGCCCATAAAATGGAACAGGGTTGCAGACTGGATAAAACAACAGGACCCATCCATATGTTGTGTACAAGAGACCAATTTTTAACCTAAAGATACACCCAGATTGAAAGTGAAGGGATGGAGAATCATCTTTCATGCCAATGGGCCTCAAAAGAAGGCTGAGGTAGCGATTCTCATATCAAATACATTAGATTTTAAAGACTGTAGTCAGAGATACTGAAGGACACTACATCATTCTTAAAGGGACTATCCACCAAGATGATCTAACAATTGTAAATATCTATGCCCCCAATATGGGAGCAGCCAATTACATAAGAAAACTGTTAATCAAGATAAATAGTCATATTGATATGAATACACTAATCGTTGGAGATCTTAACACACCTCTCTCAGAAATAGACAGATCGTTGAAGCAGAAAATTAATAAAGAAACAAGAGCATTGAATGACACATTGGACCAGATGGACCTCATAGATAAATACAGAACATTCCACCCTAAAACAACAGAATACGCATTCTTCTCAAGTGCACATGGAACCTTCTCCAGAATAGACCACATACTGGGTCACAAATCAGGACTCAACCGATACCAAAAGACTGAGATTATTCCCTGCACATTCTCAGATCACAATGCTTTGAAACTGGAGCTCAATCACAAGGAAAAGTTCCGAAGGAACTCAAACATTTGTGCTAAAGACCACCTTGCTTAAGAATGCTTGGATCAACCAGGAGATCAAAGAAGAACTGAAACAATTCATGGAATCCAATGATGATGAAGACACTTCGATCCCAAACCTATGGGATACAGCAAAAGTGTTCCTAAGGAAGAAATACATAGCCATGCAATCATCCCTCAAAAAAATTGAAAAATCCAGAACACAGCAGCTGTCTCTACACCTTAAAGAACTGGAGAAACAACAACAAATCAAACCAACTCTACACATAAAAAGGGAAATAATCAAGATTAGAGCTGAGATCAATGAGGTAGAAACCAGAGATACAGTACAATGTATCAATGAAACTAGAAGCTGGTTTTTTGAAAGAATCAATAAGATTGATAAACCATTGGCCAAACTAATCCAAAAGAAAAGAGAGAAAGCTCAAATTCATAAAATTATGAATGAAAAGGGAGAGATCACAATGAACAACAAGGAAGTAGAAACAATCATCAGAAGTTATTATCAACAGTTATATGCCAATAAGCTAAGCAACCGAGATGAAATGGATGCATCCCTGGAAAACTATAAACTCCAAAAATTGAACCAGGAAGAAATTGACAACCTGAATAGACTAATATCTAGTAACGAGATTGAAGCAATGATCAAAAACCTCCCAAAAAAAAAGAGCCCAGGAACTGACGGATTCCCTGGGGAATTCTTCCAAACTTTCAAAGAAGAAATAACACCTCTTCTCCTGAAGCTGTTTCAAAAAATTGAAGCAGAAGGAACACTTTCAGACTCTTTCTATGAAGCCAGCATGACCCTGATCCCCAAACCAGGCAAAGACCTTACCAAAAAGGAGAATTTCAGACCAATATCACTGATGAATATGGATGCTAAGATTCTCAACAAGATCCTAGCAAACAGGATCCAACAGCACATTAAAAAGATTATCCACCATGACCAGATGGGATTCATCCCTGGGCTACAAGGATGGTTCAACATTTGCAAATCAATCAATGTGATAGAACAAATTAATAATGGAAGAGAGAAGAACCACATGGTCCTCTCAATTGATGCAGAAAAAGCATTTGAAAAATCCAGCATCTCTTCCTGATTAAAACGCTTCAAAGTATAGGGATAGAGGGAACATTCCTGAACTTTATCAAATCTATCTATGAAAGACCCACAGCAAATATCATCTTCAATGGGAAAAAGCTTGCAGCCTTCCTGTTGAGATCAGGAACAAGACAAGGATGCCCACTCTCACCACTCAAGTTTTCGCTTTTGTTGAACCAAGATGCCCTTCAACAGACGAATGGATAAGGAAGATGTGGTCCATATACACTATGGAGTATTATGCCTCCATCAGAAAGGACGAATACCCAACTTTTGTAGCAACATGGACGGGACTGGAAGAGATTATACTGAGTGAAATTAGTCAAGCAGAGAGAGTCAATTATCATATGATTTCACTTATTTGTGGAGCATAACAAATATCATGGAGGACAAGGGGAGATAGAGAGGAGAAGGGATTTGGGGGAAATTGGAAGGGGGAGGTGAACCATGAGAGACTATGGACTCTGAAAAACAATCTGAGGGCTTTGAAGGGGCCGGGGGGGGGGGGTGGAAGGTTGGGGTACCAGGTGGTGGATAATATAGAAGGCACAATTGCATGGAGCACTGGGTGTGGTGCAAAAATAATGAATACTGTTATGCTGAAAATAAAAAATAAATTAAAGAAAAAAAGAAAAAAAAACCTCTCCAGAGAACAAAAGCATGAAAAACCTGTTTCCTCAGAGCCCAGCCCCTTTATAGTGAGCAGGAGGACTCAACTCTAGCAAGACTGCCTGAAAAACAATGTGGCAGGCCCCTCCCCAAGAAAGAGAGCAAAAAACAAACAAACAAACAAAGAAGAGGACAACCACCACAGGGTCTGCATAAAGCTGTAAAACCACAGTATCAGGAGAAAAGAAGATATGAATCTTCCAGTATGCCCCAAAGTCCTGTATACTTCATAGATTCAACTTTTATTTTTAATTTGTTCCCACTATTCTCACTCTTCTTAATTTTTTATAGTTAGCCTATTTACCATCACAATGAGAGGTTCAGTACAACAAATTCCACAATAACCTTTAACTTGAACTTTTTTGATACATATACCTGTGTTTAACTTTGCTTTTCTATTTTTTCTTAATTTTCATATAGAGATAAGCTTCAGGGGAACTCTTTTTTCCCAGTCAATACTACCCTTATATATAAACCAGTTTTAATCCCCCTTTATCGCTGGAAAGTTGAGTCCTTTAACAAAGGTATCAAGATACACCCAGGAAGAATCAAAATCAACTTCCTTACCCACACTGAGAATTTATAACCACCCTCCCATCTTTTACTTATGTCAGTGTTTCTGTGTATTTGTTTTTATTCTGGTAGTGGAAAAATCTTATACTTGGGGTTCATTTTGGCTGGGTTCCTTTTTTTTTTCTTGTCATTTACATTTGTGAGTCTTTCTGTTAGTCTGTTTTTGTTTATATACTTTATAAATCTTACCTTTGGAGCCCATTCAGGCTGGGTATCCTTTTTTATTTTTTTTTTCTTTCTTTTTCTTCTCCCCCCCCCCATCTCTCTCTATATATTTCTTTTTTTTTCTTTTTTCTTTCTTTTATTATTATTATTTTTGTGTGTGTGTGTGTGGGGGGGGAATCCTGATTGCTCAGAAGCATTCCAGGGTGAAACTTGACTGGACCATAGGTGATACATTCAGCTCCACATCTCCTCAGCCATCTCTCACCAAAATGAGTAGGAGGATGAATGACCAACAGAAGAAAAATTCAGAGATTTCCCTCTCCAACAGAGCTATTGAATATGGACATAAACAGTATGTTGGAAAGGGAATTCAGGCTACCAATTATCCAGGCAATGGCTAGGTGGCAGAATGAAATCCATTGGGGCAGAAGTGAAAGCCACAGGGAAGATGGTAACAATGTTATCAATGAGTTCCAATCTAATCTAAATTCTCTAACACCTAGGGTAACTGAGGCAGAAGATAGAATTAGTGATCTAGAGGATAAACTGACAGAGAAACAGGATCAGAAGGAGACCTGGAACAAATAGCTTAGAAGTCATGAAAACAGAATTAGGGAAATAAATGATGCCATGAAACGTTCCAACATTAGAATTTTTGGAATCCTTGAGGGGGAGGAAAAAGAAAGAAAACTAGAGGATATAGTTGAAAAAATTCTCCATGAAAATTTTCCCAATCTGGGGAATGGAACCAGTGTTCATGTACTAGAGGCAGAAAGGTTTTCCGTAAGATCACAGAATCTAGAAAGACCTTGAGACACCTGACTGTGAAAATGATGAATCATAATTTTAGACAAAAGCTCTTGAAAGCACTTTGGGGAAGAGATTCCTTACATAAAGAGGAAGGCCTACCAGAATAACTTCAGACCTGTCCACAGAAACCTGGCAAGCCAAAAAGGGCTGGCAAGATGTATTCAGGGCACTAAATGAAAAGAACATGCAGCCAAAAATACTTTATCCAGCAAGACTGACATTCAAAATGGATGTAGAGATAAAGAGCTTCCAAGACTGTCAAGGTTAAAAAGAGTGTGTGACCACCAAGATGGCACTCCAAGAAATATTTTCTAAAAGAAGAAAAAGTAAAACCAACAAGAATACCACTGAACAGAAACTTATGGGGACAATCTATAGAAAGAAGAACTTCACAGGTAACACGATGTCAATAAAAACATATCTCTCAATAATCACTCTCAATGTCAATGGCTAAAAGATGCCCATAAAATGGCACAGGGTTGCAGATTGGATAAAACAACAGGACCCATCCATATGTAGTCTACCAGAGACCCATTTTGAACCTAAAGATACACCCAGAATGAAAGTGAAGGGATGGCAAGCATCTTTCCTGCCAATGGGCCTCAAAAAAAGGCTGGGGTAGCAATTCTCATATCAGAAATTAGATTTTAAACTAAAGACTGTAGTCAGAGATACAAAAGGACACTACATCATTCTTAAAGGGTCTATCCACCAAGAAAATTTAACAATTGTAAATATTTATGCCCCCAGTATAGGAGCAGCCAACTACATAAGACAACTGTTAATGAAAATAAAGAGTCATATCAATATGAATACATTAATAGTAGGGAATCTTAACATGCCACTCTCAGTAATAGACAGATCATCCAAGCAGAAAATTAGTAAAGAAACAAGAGCATTGAATGACACGTTGGAGCAGGTGGGCCTCATAGATAGAGAACATTCCACCCTAAAACAACAGAATACTCATTCTTCTTGAGTGCACATGGGACCTTCTCCAGATTAGACCACATACTGGGTCACAAATCAAGGCTCAACCGATACCAAAAGACTGAGATCATTCCCTGCATATTCTCAGATCACAGTGCTTTGAAAATAGAGCTCAACCACAAGGAAAAGTACGGAAGGAATTCAAACACCTGGAAGCTAAAGACCACCTTGCTTAAGAATGTTTGGATCAACCAGGAGATCAAAGAAGAACTTAAACAATTCATGGAAACCAATAAGAATGAAGACACTTCAGTTCAAAACCTAAGGGATACAACAAAAGCGGTCCTAAGGGCGAAATACATAGCCATCCAAGCTTCCCTCAAAAAAAAAAAAAAGAAAAAAGAAAAAAGAAAAAAAAGAAAAGAAAAATCCAGATCACACCAGCTGTCTTTAGACCTTAAAGAACTGGAGAATCAACAACAAATTAAGCCAACTTCACACACAAGAAGAGAAATAATCAAGATCAGAGCAGAGATCAATGAGTTAGAAACTGGATACAGTAGAATGTATCAATGAAACTAGAAGCTGGTTTTTTGAAAGAATCAATAAGATCTATAATCCATTGGCCAAACTAATCCAAAAGAAAAGAGAAAAGACCCAAATTAATAAAATTATGAATGAAAAGGGAGAGATCACAACTAACACCAAGGAATTAGAAACAATCATCAGAAATTATTATCAAATTACATGCCAATAAATTAAGCAACCTAGATGAAATGGATGCATTTTTGGAAAACTACAACTTCCAAAACTAAATCAGGAAGAAATTGACCACCTGAATAGACCAATATCTAGTAATGAGATTGAAGCAGTGGTTAAAAACCTCCCATGAAGACAAGAGCCTAGGACCTGATAGAGTCCCCAGGGAATTCTACCAAACATTCTAAGGAGAACTAAAACCTATTCTCCTGAAGCTGGTTCAAAAAACTGAAGCAGAAGGAATACTTCCAGACCCTTTTTATGAAGCCAGCATTATCTTGATCCCCAAACCAGGCAAAGACCCCACCAAAAATGAGAATTCCAGACCAATATCACTGATGAATATGGATGCTAAGATTCTCAACAAGATCCTAGCAAACAGGATCCAACAGCACATTAAATAAATTATGCACCACGACCAGGTGGGATTTATCCCTGGGTTGCAAAATTGGTTCAACATTTGCAAATCAATCAATGTGATAGAACAAATCAATAAGAGAAGAGAGAAGAACCACATGGTCCTCTCAATTGATGTAGAGAAAGCATTTGACAAAATCCAGCATCCGTTCCTGATTAAAACGCTTCAAAGTATAGGGATAGAGGGAATATTCCTCAACTTCATAGAATCTATCTATGCAAAACCCACAGCAAATACCATCCTCAAAGGCAAAAAGCTGACAGCCTTCCCTTTGAGATTAGGAACACAACAAGGATGCCCACTCTCACCACTCTTGTTCAACATAGTATTAGGAGTCCTAGAAACAGCAATCAGACAACAAAGATAAATAAAAAGTATCCAAATTGGCAAGGAAGAAGTCAAACTCTCTCTCTTCACAGATGGCATGATACTTTACCTTGAAAACCCAAAAGACTTCACCCCCAAATTGCTAGAACTCATACAGCAATTCAGTAATGTGGCAGAATACAAAATGAATGTAAAGTAATCAGTTGCTTTCTTATACTCTAAAAACAAAAATAAAGAAAGGGGAATTAGAGAATCAATTCCATTTACTATAGCAACAAGAACCACAAGATACCTGGGAATAAACCTAGTCAAAGAGGTAAAGGATCTGTACTCAAGGAACTACAGAACACTCATGAAAGAAATTGAAGAAGACACAAAAAGATGGAAGAACCATTCCATGCTCATGGATCAGAAAAATAAACATTATTAAAATGTGTATACTGCCTAGAACAATCTATACTTTCAATGCCATTCTGATCAAAATTCCACTGGCATTTCCCAAAGAGCTGAAGCAAACAATCCCAAAATTTGTATGGAACCAGAAGAAACCGCAAATTGCTAAGGAAATGTTGAAAAAGAAAAAAAAAAAAAAACTGGGAGCATCACCTTGCCTGATTTCAAGCTTTACTACAAAGCTGTGATCACCAAGACATCATGGTACTGGTACAATAACATACACAAAGACCAGTGGAACAGAGTAGAAAGCCCAGATATGGACCCTCAACTCTATGGGCAAATAATCTTCGACAAAGCAGGAAAAAATATACAGTGGAAAAAAGACAGTCTCTTCAATAAACTGTGCTTGGAAAATTGGACAGCTATGTGTAGAAGAATGAAACTCGACCATTCTCTTACACCATACACAAAGGTAAGCTTGAAATGAATAAAAGACCTCAATGTGAGGCAGGAATCCATCAGAATCCTAGAGGAGAACATAGGCAGTAACCTCTTCAATATCAGCCACAGCAACTCCTTTCAAGATATGTCTCCAAAGGCAAAGGAAACAAAAATTAAAATGAATTTTTGGGATTTCATCAAGATCAAAAGCTTCTGCACAGCAAAGGAAACCATCAACCAAACAAAGAGGCAACCCGCAGAGTGGGAGATGATATTCGCAAATGACAATACAGACAAAGGACTGCTATCCAGGATCTATAAAGAACTTCTCAAATTCAACACACACAAAACAGATAATCATGTCAAAGAATGGGCAGAAGACATGAACAGATAATTCTCCAATGAAGACATACAAATGGCCAACAGACACATGAAAAAATGTTCATCATCACTGGCCATCAGGGAAATTCAAATCAAAACCATGTTGAAATGCCACCTTACACCAGTTAGAATGGCCAACATTAACAAGAAAATACACAACGTGTTTTGGAGGGGAACCTTCTCACACTTTTGGTGGGGATGCAAGTTGGTGCAGCCACTTTGGAGAACAGTGTGGGGATTCCTTAAGAAATTAAAAATAGAGGGGCGCCTGGATGGCTTGGTGGATTGAAGCCTCTGCCTTCAGTCCAGGTCACAATCTGGGATCGAGCCCCACATCGGGCTCTCTGTTCAGTGGGGAGCCTGCTTCCTCCTCTATCTCTGCCTGCCTCTCTGCCAGCTTGTGATCTCTGTCTGCCATATAAATAAATAAAATCTTTAAAAAAAAGAAATTAAAAATAGAGCTTCCCTATGACCCTGCAATTGCACTACTGGGTATTTACCCCAAAGATACAGAGGTAGTGAAAAGAAGGGCCATCTGTACCCCAATGTTCATAGCAGCAATGGCCACAGTCGCTGAAATGTGGAAAGAACCAAGATGCCCTTCATCAACTGACAAATGGATAAGGAAGATGTGGTCCATATACACTATGGAGTGTTATGCCTCCGTCAGTAAGAATGAATACCCAAGTTTTGTATCCACATGGATGGGACTGGAAGAGATTGTGCTGAGTGAAATATGTCAAGACAAGTCAATTATCATGTGGTTTCATTTATTTGTGGACCATAAGGAATAAGACAGAGGACATAGGGAGATGGAGAGAAGATGGGAGTTGGGGGACATTGGACGTGGAGATGAACCATGAGAGACTATGGACTCTGAGAAACAATATGAGAGTTTTGGAGGGGAGAAGTGTGGAGGTTGGGTGAGCCTGGTGGTGGGTATTATGGAGGGCATGTATTGCAAGGAGCACTGGGTTTGGTGTATAAACAATGAATTCTGGAACAATGAAAAGAAATTTTAAAAAAAAAGAAACATTGTACTCATTTTTTTTTCATATAATAAAGATAGGGAAATGAAGGGAAGTGAGAGAGGAATAGGGAGTCTGGGGAAGGGGCGTGTGGGGGAGAGGAACAGGAAAGAAAGGAGGGAAGAAAAGAGGAAGATAGAGAATGAAGGTGATGGATGGAGTTAGGGGAGTGGGACAGAGAAAGAAAAGAAGGAAGAAATGCAGCCAGAGCATGCAAGTTGCTTAGATCAAAATTAAATAGCAAATTAATGAAAGAGTTTGGACTAAAATTTCTTATGATCTGATTCCTGGTATGAAACTGTCACAGTACCTTCCACCCCACTTCTACCAGAAGTTGACAGAAATTCTCACAGAATATCAGAATTGAAAACACTTATAAGTATACCTCCTGGACCTCCCTCCCAGTGCAAGCACTGTACCTATACAATCTCTACATAGTATGGGACTACACAGTCAAGTCCACCCTCTACCTATATGAGAATTCCCCTGATGCTGGGCAGCATCCTTACTTCTTTCCTTTAGTTTCAGAAAAAGAACTTCCTCAGCTTTTTACTTTCTGTCTGCAGCTTAGAGAAAAATTCAAATAACCAGAACAGAGTGCACATTGAAAAAAGAGAAGACAAAGCTGTTTTTAAAAACCTCCCATTTACCCTCAACATGTCTTCTTTTCTTTTCTTTTCTTTTCTTTTCTTTTCTTTTCTTTTCACCAGCCCCCCCCCCCACCATCTAACACCATACCCAACAGAGCCTCCCAGTCTAGGGCTGGCTGTTAAGGGACTTACCAGGGTTGTCAGGCTGCATGATGGCCATGACAAAGGTATGAGGAAAGAGCATGGCTGCACTCTTCCTCATGCCCTGAAGCTTCACAGTGTTGCCCTGGAACATGACCCCATGCACATCAGTTTCTGTTCCCAGGCCAAGCAGGTGCCATGCCACTGTGTCACCCTTGCACATGTCCAGGTTGGGCAAGTTAGAGAACAGAAACCCATTAATGGCTGAAAAAGAAAACGTAAGACAACAGAAAGATGAGACCAGACTACTCAGGCACTGACCTACAGCATAACGTCAGCTCTATACTATGGTTTTCCCACAATTTGAAATTTCTGAGTCATCTTAAACTATCCTGCCTTCTTCCCTAAGTCATTCTAGCTGTACTTATAAAGATCTGCCTTTTGGGGATGCAGAATGTTTCCTCTTCCTAGAATAAATTTTCTCTCAGGTCCCTCTACAGAAAACTATTACTCATCCTTCACATCCGTGTTCAAATGTCACCTCCTCTGTGGAGTAGAGTTATTTCTCTCTCTCTCCTACTCTATCATTTCCATGAAACTCCTCCCACACACACAAAATTCTTCCATATCACTTACCACAGAGCACAGAGTCCAATGATTTACTTACAAATTTATCTCCCACACAAGATTGACCTAGCAGGAATCACATTATTTTTTTCTCTATCAGTGTGACCACGTAATCACCTGGCATGCTGCCTGGTGCTACTTAGGTGGTCCATGAGTTCAAACTGAAATGAACTTGGTTCATAGGATTGGTTTACTTTTTCCAGGTGATATAATTGATTATGGGACCCAAGAGATGGAGTCATAAGAAAACATACTCATTCATGACTCCCTCCCATCTTACATACTCCTCTTGAAAACACAGGGAGGCCTGCTTTAATTTGATCCATTTTCAATGTTCCCTTCCTCTGGAACCACTTTTAATAAGTAACCTTACTTGGTAATCCCCATAGATGCTGATGATAACATTGTTAATCTCCTGATTCTGTTTCCTTTTCCTGTCGTTTCTAATTGCAGATCTATTTAGCCTTTGAACCCTGGCTCAAGCACTCCTTTCTTCCAGGAATCCTTTAATTGGATTCTCCTTCATTAATGTTCTCCTCCTATGAACTCCATGTCACTTGAAAGCTATTTCACACAATGTAGCACTTAATTATAGTTGATCTTGGTATGTTCTATATTTTTTGCATGAGTGTTATTTGTCTTATTTTATTGCAAATGCTGGGAACTTTTTGCAAACTGGGACCATGCCTTCCCATTCACTCACCCACCCACCTACCTACCTACCCATTAATTTGGTAGTTCACTTGTTCAATAAACATTTAGTATGTATTGGAAAGTGTAGATAATGCAGTGATCAGCAACAAACGATTCTCACTTTTTAAGGAAACTACACTCTAGTATGTCAAAAGCTGTATATCAAATAACTATATAGAACATGCTATTAAAATATTCTGATTAAAATGCAATAGGGGTTCAGAAGAGGATGTCATCATCCTGGGATTGGGTGGTTAAAAACAATGGTTACATGGATGAAGTAGCTTTTGAGTAGGACCTTAAAGAATGGAAATAATTAGACAAACCATAAGTGACTCTTAATCTCACAAAACAAACTGAGGGTTGCTGGGGGGAGGGGGCTTGGGAGAAGGGGGTGGGATTATGGACACTGGGGAGGGTATGTGCTTTGGTGAGTGCTGTGAAGTGTGTAAACCTGGTGATTCACAGACCTGTGCCCCTGGGGATAAAAATACATGTTTATAAAAAATAAAAAAAAAAAATTAAAAAAAAGAATGGAAATAATTTCCACAGGTTAAGGGCAAAAATGTAAAGAGAGGCATTTCAACTGGTTGGCAAAGCATTGTAAAGGCATCAAGTCAGAAAAGTACAAGGTATGTATATATTGAAAAAAATAGCCCAATTTGGCTGGAGTATAGAGAACCATGGAGAGTCAATACACTCTCTAGTGTATTCATGGTTTATAATCCTCATTTCACAACATATTTTTCCAGTGTTCCCCATACTGTGTAACACAGGACATAGTACATCCAAGTTCTAAACCTAAGAACTATTGCTTTAGCTTTAATTCTTCAATCCAGCTCATGTTTTGGGTAGAGCTGACCAATGGGATCAGTGCTTTCAAGGATGGGACATGATTATGTTTAGGTTAGATTTTTACTTATAACCTCTCAACTGTAGCTCGGGGCAAAAGCACTCCCCATACCATGCATCCGATTGGAGTCTTGGAAACCCTTGACATCCTCTGAGAGCAGTCGTGAATCCAACATAGCAGCTGCTTGATTGGCATTGCTGTACCAGCTCTTGTTCTCATCCAACACAGTAAAAAGGAGAAAAAATTCCTTATCCACCCCTTTCTGTAGGTCCGTGGAAGAGAAAGAATGACAATGGTTTCAGCAGTTGTGGGTTGTGCAACTCCAGACCCAATGAGCCCTGATTCATTCCCATCTCTTTTTCCAGACACAGAGACCAGCCCATACCTCTTGCCTAGAGCTGTAGTTGTTGCTAAGCAGGTTTTCCTCAGGTAATTTCAAATTGAATGTGAGTGATACAGGTTAGAACAAAGTGACAAGACAGGAGGGGAAGAATGTATGAAAGGGGACAGGGAAGAAGCACAAGATGGTGATTATGGACAAGTACAGAGAGTGATAGAAGATAGCTTGAGTAAAGGAGTGGGGAAAGGTGGTTAGCAGATCAGGAAAGAACTCTAGTCAGAGGGGATTAGAAAATTAAAGTAAAGGGCATATAATTGTTATTAATGTACTATTATTATCACTATTATCATTATTACTTCTAACATTTACTGAGTGTTTACTAGGTAATCCAGACACTGTGATAAGCACTTCATATGGATTATTTTAATTAATCCTCATAGGAACCTAAGATGCTTTTTTTCATTGTTAACACTTTACTACAGATGAAGAAACTGAGGCAAAGAGAGATTAAGTAATATACAGCTAGAATGATGAGCTGGACATGAAAGAACACAAGCAAATATTAAAAGAGATTTAAGAATTAGAGTCAAGTGTTAGAGAACACTGAGGCTTAAAAAATGAAGAGATGAGAGGATACAGAACAGAAAGGAATAGAGACTAAGAAAGAAATTTTTGTGAGTGAAAGAATAGCATGAAAAAAACATGAGCTCACCAACTATTAATTTCTGATTAAATAGATTGGTTATTTCTTTTCTATTCACACATCTCTAGAACACATTTCCACTTTCAACTCCTATTTAGCAACACAGCCTTATTTTCCTCCAAGCAGGCTTTCCAGCCAAAAACAGTAGTAATACCTGTTTGCCATCTGCACCCAATGCACCAGTCTTGCACACCAACAGGGGACCCACCAGACCAGAATTTGTGTCTCTTATGGGATCTGCAGCAGAGAAGTACATCCAGGTGAGACAGGCAGGATCCTGAGCAGTAGGGCCAGCATGGGAGGGGACTGTCCAGCGGTATGTTACTTTCTCAAAGGGCTTGGCCACCAAGCCAGGGTAGGATGAGCCTGCAGGGGGTAGAAAATGGGACTCATCATCACATGAGCTAGAGTGAGAATCATCAGCTCTAAAATGTGGGGTAAATATTATAAACTAGAAGGCATTTTGGAGAAATAGCAATATGCAAATAGAATATTAAAAAGGATCCTGGATAGGAGTGAAAAGACAATAGTTAGTTTCTGGTTCTGACAATAGTTGCTATATAAACTGGGGGAATTTAAATTTCCCAGGTTTCAGTTTTCTAAGCTCAAGGGACTAAGGATTAAAAGAGCCTTTAAAACGTAATTGGAGGCTCTAACTGCTAGGATAAATGAGGCAGAAGAAAGAATTAGTGATATAGAAGACCAAATGACAGAGAATAAAGAAGCTGAGCAAAAGAGGGACAAACAGCTACTGGACCACGAGGGGAGAATTCGAGAGATAAGTGACACCATAAGACGAAACAACATTAGAATAATTGGGATTCCAGAAGAAGAAGAAAGTGAGAGGGGAGCAGAAGGTATACTGGAGAGAATTATTGGGGAGAATTTCCCCAATATGGCAAAGGGAACGAGCATCAAAATTCAGGAGGTTCAGAGAATGCCCCTCAAAATCAATAAGAATAGGCCCACACCCCGTCACCTAATAGTAAAATTTACAAGTCTCAATGACAAATAGAAAATCCTGAAAGCAGCCCGGGAAAAGAAGTCTGTAACATACAATGGTAAAAATATTAGATTGGCAGCTGACTTATCCACAGAGACCTGGCAGGCCAGAAAGAGCTGGCATGATATTTTCAGAGCACTAAACGAGAAAAACATGCAGCCAAGAATACTATATCCAGCTAGGCTATCATTGAAAATAGAAGGAGAGATTAAAAGCTTCCAGGACAAACAACAACTGAAAGAATTTGCAAATACCAAACCAGCTCTACAGGAAATATTGAAAGGGGTCCTCTAAGCAAAGAGAGAGCCTACAAGTGGTAGATCAGAAAGGAACAGAGACCTATACAGTAACAGTCACCTTACAGGCAATACAATGGCACTAAATTCATATCTCTCAATAGTTACCCTGAATGTGAATGGGCTAAATGCCCCTGTCAAAAGACACAGGGTATCAGAATGGATAAAAAAACAAAACCCATCTATATGTTGCCTCCAAGAAACACATTTTAAGCCCGAAGACACCTCCAGATTTAAAGTGAGGGGGTGGAAAAGAATTTACCATGCTAATGGACATCAGAAGAAAGCAGGAGTGGTAATCCTTATATCAGATCAATTAGATTTTAAGCCAAAGACTATAATAAGAGATGAGGAAGGACACTATATCATACTCAAAGGGTCTGTCCAACAAGAAGATTTAACAATTTTAAATATCTATGCCCCCAATGTGGGAGCAGCCAACTATATAAACCAATTAATAACAAAATCAAAGAAACACATCAACAATAATACAATAATAGTAGGGGACTTTAACACTCCCCTCACTGAAATGGACAGGTCATCCAAGCAAAAGATCAGCAAGGAAATAAAGGCCTTAAACGACACACTGGACCAGATGGACATCACAGATATATTCAGAATATTTCATCCCAAAGCAACAGAATACACATTCTTCTCTAGTGCACATGGAACATTCTCCAGAATAGATCACATCCTCGGTCCTAAATCAGGACTCAAACGGTATCAAAAGATTGGGATCATTCCCTGCATATTTTCAGACCACAATGCTCTAAAGCTAGAACTCAACCACAAAAGGAAGTTTGGAAAGAACCCAAACACATGGAGACTAAACAGTATCCTTCTAAAGAATGAATGGGTCAACCGGGAAATTAAAGAAGAATTGAAAAAAATCATGGAAACAAATGATAATGAAAATACAACGGTTCAAAATCTGTGGGACACAACAAAGGCAGTCCTGAGAGGAAAATATATAGCGGTACAAGCCTTTCTCAAGAAACAAGAAAGGTCTCAGGTACACAACCTAACCCTACACCTAAAGGAGCTGGAGAAAGAACAAGAAAGAAACACTAAGCCCAGCTGGAGAAGAGAAATCATAAAGATCAGAGCAGAAATCAATGAAATAGAAACCAAAAAAAACAATAGAACAAATCAACGAAACTAGGAGCTGGTTCTTTGAAAGAATTAATAAAATTGATAAACCCCTGGCCCGACTTATCAAAAAGAAAAGAGAAAGGACCCAAATAAATAAAATCATGAATGAAAGAGGAGAGATCACAACTAACACCAAAGAAATACAAACTATTATAAGAACATACTATGAGCAACTCTACGGCAATAAATTTGACAATCTGGAAGAAATGGATGCATTCCTAGAAACATATAAACTACCACAACTGAACCAGGAAGAAATAGAAAGCCTGAACAGACCCATAACCAGTAAGGAGATTGAAACAGTCATTAAAAATCTCCAAACAAACAAAAGCCCAGGGCCAGACGGCTTCCCGGGGGAATTCTACCAAACATTTAAAGAAGAACTAATTCCTATTCTCCTGAAACTGTTCCAAAAAATAGAAATGGAAGGAAAACTTCCAAACTCATTTTATGAGGCCAGCATCACCTTGATCCCAAAACCAGACAAGGATCCCACCAAAAAAGAGAGCTATAGACCGATATCCTTGATGAACACAGATGCGAAAATACTCAACAAAATACTAGCCAATAGGATTCAACAGTACATTAAAAAGATTATTCACCACGACCAAGTGGGATTTATTCCAAGGCTGCAAGGTTGGTTCAACATCCGCAAATCAGTCAATGTGATACAGCACATCAATAAAAGAAAGAACAAGAACCATATGATACTCTCAATAGATGCTGAAAAAGCATTTGACAAAGTACAACATCCCTTCCTGATCAAAACTCTTCAAAGTGTAGGGATAGAGGGCACATACCTCAATATCATCAAAGCCATCTATGAAAAACCCACCGCAAATATCATTCTCAATGGAGAAAAACTGAAAGCTTTTCCGCTAAGGTCAGGAACACGGCAGGGATGTCCATTATCACCACTGCTATTCAACATCGTACTAGAGGTCCTAGCCTCAGCAATCAGACAACAAAAGGAAATTAAAGGCATCCAAATCGGCAAAGAAGAAGTCAAATTATCACTCTTCGCAGATGATATGATACTATATGTGGAAAACCCAAAAGACTCCACTCCAAAACTGCTAGAACTTATACAGGAATTCAGTAAAGTGTCAGGATATAAAATCAATGCACAGAAATCAGTTGCATTTCTCTACACCAACAGCAAGACAGAAGAAAGAGATATTAAGGAGTCAATCCCATTTACAATTGCATCCAAAACCATAAGATACCTAGGAATAAACCTAACCAAAGAGACACAGAATCTATACTCAGAAAACTATAAAGTACTCATGAAAGAAATTGAGGAAGACACAAAGAAATGGAAAAATGTTCCATGCTCCTGGATTGGAAGAATAAATATTGTGAAAATGTCTATGCTACCTAAAGCAATCTGCACATTTAATGCAATTCCTATCAAAGTACCATCCATCTTTTTCAAAGAAATGGAACAAATAATGCTAAAATTTATATGGAACCAGAAAAGACCTCGAATAGCCAAAGGGATATTGAAAAAGAAAGCCAACGTTGGTGGCATCACAATTCCGGACTTCAAGCTCTATTACAAAGCTGTCATCATCAAGACAGCATGGTACTGGCACAAAAACAGACACATAGATCAATGGAACAGAATAGAGAGCCCAGAAATAGACCCTCAAATCTATGGTCAACTAATCTTCGACAAAGCAGGAAAGAATGTCCAATGGAAAAAAGACAGCCTTTTCAATAAATGGTGCTGGGAAAATTGGACAGCCACATGCAGAAAAATGAAATTGGACCATTTCCTTACACCACACACAAAAATAGACTCAAAATGGATGAAGGATCTCAATGTACGAAAGGAATCCATCAAAATCCTTGAGGAGAACACGGGCAGCAACCTCTTCGACCTCTGCCGCAGCAACATCTTCCTAGGAACAACGCAAAAGGCAAGGGAAGCAAGGGAAAAAATGAACTACTGGGATTTCATCAAGATCAAAAGCTTTTGCACAGCAAAGGAAACAGTTAACAAAATCAAAAGACAACTGACAGAATGGGAGAAGATATTTGCAAACGACATATCAGATAAAGGACTAGTGTCCAGAATCTATAAAGAACTTAGCAAACTCAACACCCAAAGAACAAATAATCCAATCAAGAAATGGGCAGAAGACATGAACAGACATTTCTGCAAAGAAGACATCCAGATGGCGAACAGACACATGAAAAAGTGCTCCATATCACTCGGCATCAGGGAAATACAAATCAAAACCACAATGAGATATCACCTCACACCAGTCAGAATGGCTAAAATCAACAAATCAGGAAATGACAGATGCTGGCGAGGATGCGGAGAAAGGGGAACCCTCCTACACTGTTGGTGGGAATGCAAGCTGGTGCAGCCACTCTGGAAAACAGCATGGAGGTTCCTCAAAATGTTGAAAATAGAACTGCCCTATGACCCAGCAATTGCACTATTGGGTATTTACCCTAAAGATACAAATGTAGTGATCCAAAGGGACACATGCACCCGAATGTTTATAGCAGCAATGTCCACAATAGCCAAACTATGGAAAGAACCTAGATGTCCATCAACAGATGAATGGATCAAGAAGATGTGGTATATATACACAATGGAATACTATGCAGCCATCAAAAGAAATGAAATCTTGCCATTTGCGACAACATGGATGGAACTAGAGCGTATCATGCTTAGCGAAATAAGTCAAGCAGAGAAAGACAACTATCATATGATCTCCCTGATATGAGGAAGTGGTGATGCAACATGGAGGCTTAAGTGGGTAGAAGAAGAATAAATGAAACAAGATGGGATTGGGAGGGAGACAAACCATAAGTGACTCTTAATCTCACGAAACAAACTGAGGGTTGCCGGGGGGAGGGGGTTTGGGAGAAGGGGGTGGGATTATGGACATTGGGGAGGGTATGTGATTTGGTGAGTGCTGTGAAGTGTGTAAACCTGGTGATTCACAGACCTGTACCCCTGGGGATAAAAATATATGTTTATAAAAAATAAAAAATTAAAAAAAAAAATAAAAATAAAAATAAAAATAAAAAGGCAAGCAACCGTGAAAAAAAAAAAAAAAAAAAAACGTAATTGGAGAAGGAAGAGAAAAATGAAGTGGGGCAAATCAGAGGGGGTGCGGAACCATGATAGACTATGGATTGAAGGAAACAAACTGAGGATTTTAGAGGGGGAGGTGGGTAGGGGGATGGGGTAACCTGGTGATGGGTATTCAGAAGGGCATGCATTGCATGGAATACTGGGTGTTATACACAAACAATTAATCATGGAACATTACATCAAAAACTAATGATATACTGTATAGCAATTAAATGTAACATAAAACAACAACAATAATAATAATAACACTTTGTAATACTCTCACTTGAAAACATACATTCATCTGCTCTCGTATCCTTACCGCTGTTTAAAAATATCCAGAGACAGGCAATTCACTACCCACCTTCATAGTTTGTTTCATCTTTGAATGGTTCTGATTGAACACATTCTCCTTTCCAGATGTATGCATGAGTAGATACAAATATATATCTACGAATAGAATGTATGTGTTTAAAAACACAAGCACGAAGGCTGCAATTCCTTAAATGGACACAAGTTATGGTCAAACAATACATAGAAATTTTATTTTAAAATTTTAAACTTAGTAGTGCAATTGTGGGGTCATTGGGTAGTTGTATTTTTCACTTTTCAAGGAACCTCCATACTGTTTTCCAGAGTGGCTGCACCATTTTGCATTTTCACCAATAGTGCAAGGTTCCCCTTTCTCCACATCATCACCAACATCTGTTGTTTCTCATGTCATCCTGACAGGTGTAAGGTGATATCTCATTATAGTTTTAATTTGTGTTTCCATGATGATAAGTAATGTTGAGCATCTCTTCATGTGTCTATTGGCCATCTGGATAAGTTCTTTGGAAAAATGTCTACTCATGAATAGTAATTCAAAAGGATACATCCACACTGATGTTTACAGCAGTATTATTTACTATAGTCAGAAGGAAACAGCACAAGTGTCCATTGAATGAAGAATGGATAAGGAAGATGTGTTATTTATCTATATCTATCTATATCTATAAATATACATATGTATACATATATGTATATACACACACAATGGAATATTATTAAGCCATAAAAAGAATGAAATCTTGTCATTTGCAATGCCTGGAGTTAGAGAGTATTGTGCTAAGTGAAATCAGTCATCTAGAGAAAGACAAATACCACATGATTTCACTCTTACGTGTAACTTAATATACACAATAAATGAGCAAAGGGGGAAAAAGAGATGCAAACTAAGATACAAATACTTAACTGTAGAAAACAAATTAATAGTTACAAGAGCAAGTGGTGAGATGGGTGAAATAAGTGATGGGGATTAAGGAGTGACTTTGTGGTGATGAACACCAATTGTATAATTGTTGAATTATTATATTGCATACCTGAAACTAGAATTACACAGTATGTTAACTAACTAGAATTTAAATAAAGACTTTAAAAATAAAATAACATTTTAAATCTATTAGTAATCAAAGAAGTATAAATGAAAATAGCTACATACTGAATATAATCAAAACAAAACAAAACATAATAAAAACAGAAAAGTATAAACTGGTGAATTTGAGATGAAATAAATGTAAAAGAGTTCTTGCTGAAAAAAAAAACCTACATAAATTTTTTGCCTGTCAGTTTAGCAAGACTTTACACATTATAGTAATCCATGCTGTTGAGAAGTGGCTCAAATGGCACCTACCCCTCTCACTCAACTATAGAAAGGGTGAGTTTAAATGAGAATACCCCTTTAGGAAAAAATGTTAACAAAATGTATCAAAAGCCCTAAGAAGGTTCAGACTTACAAGAAAATAAGATGTACAATAGACACTGAAAAGAATGACCAACCTAATACAAATTGAAACAATAGCGATTTTGGTTATTGTGTTTGCTTACAAGATTGACATTTGACAAAGATGAAAATGGCTGCCTTGTGCTGCTACTTTGGATGCAAGCCCAAGATTATGGGACTAAAAATTTTTCCAGAGATCAACTTGGATGTTGGTATCAAAAATTTTAATGTGTGTACCTTCGGACACAGCAATTCAATATGTTAAAAATATATTATGAGGAAATATTCATTAAAGAGTGAAAAGAAACATACACAAAGATATTTGTAGTAAGAACTTATAACAAGTGGTATAATTTAAGATGGCCTTAACATCCTTTCTTATTCTTTTATTATTCCCAACTTTTAAAATTTTCAAGCATACAAAAACCATTAAAGGATAGATTGTACAATAATCATCCTACCAGCTGGAGTTGATTGTTAACACTTTTCCATCTTTAATTTATCTACATCTGTGTCTATGTATATCTACACATGCAAACACACACACACACACACACACACACACACACGCACAAGCTTTTGATTGTTCACTTTTGCTAAATCATTTGGAAGCATGATGACAGTAGATCAGTAACTTTATCCCATATTGGCTCAATAACATTACTACACCTAAAACAAATCCTAATATCATCTAACATGTAGTCTATATCAGAAATTTTCCAGTCATCTCCAGAATGTCGCCTTTTTAAAAAGATTTTACATATTCATTTTGAGAAAGAGAGAGAGGAGGGGTGGGAGGGAGAGGGATAAGCAGACTTCTCCACTCAGGAGTCCCAAAATGTCTCTTAAGGCTATTCCTTTTTTAATAACCAGGATCAGACAAAGTTCACTTGTTTGTCTTCTCTCTAATTTTTTCCCCTATAGCACTAAATTTTTGAAGTGACTAGACCAGTTGCATTGTAGAATGTTCTTTTTTTTCTAGATTTGTCAGTAACTTTGTCCCTAATACTTTTTGTATTTTTCTATATTTTTGGCTTGGGATTAGCATGTATTAACATTCTCAGAGAAAACAAGAACTTAATATCCAATAATCCAACTTCTAGGATTCTCTCCTGAGATGGTAATCCAAATAAAATACAAGAATTTATTATTTTTAACACAATTTACAGCATTTAAAAATAACAAAAACAAGCTAAATGTTCAAATAACAGAAGATAAGGTAAATAAATTATGGTATATCCATGTGATAGGGTATTTTATAGTCAGTAGCAAGTTTGTAACATTACAATGGGATGAGAAAATTGATACAGTAAAAACTTACTGTTTTACAGTAAGTAAAAACAGTAGGATACAAACATACACAAACCACATGATCACAAAAATATCAATATATATGTATTCATAAGCACAGGAAAACATTAGAAGGTGTAACAAAAAGTAATGGCAAACTTATCTATGAATGATATTTATTTTTATAATTTTCCATTTTTTCAAAATTCCATAAAACATATATGTTACTTTCATAATCAGATATATGTTTTTTTTGTTCTGTTTTGTTTTAATTCCAGTGTAGTTAACATACGGTGTCATATTAGATTCAGGTGTCCAATATAGTAATCTGACAGTTTCATATATCACCTGAAGCTCATCAAGACAAGTGAACTCCTTATTTTCCATCACTTATTTCACCTATCCCCCCCACTCGCCTGTCCTCTGATAACCATCATTTTGTGCTAAATAGTTAAGAATCTGTGTCAAAGTTTCTCTCTCTCCCTCTTTTTTCCCCTTTGTTTCTTTGCTTTGTTTTCTAAATTACACGTGAGTGAAATCATGTGGTATTTGTCTTTCTCTGACTTATTTCACTTAGCATTACACTCTCTAGCTCCATCCCTGTTGGTTCAAATCACAAGATGTCATTGTTTTTCATGGCTGAATAATATTCTAACACACACACACATACACACACACACATACACCACTTCTTTATCCATTCATCTATTGATAGGCACTGGGTCTTCTTCCATAATTTGGCTATTGTAAATAATGGTGCTATAAATATAGGGGTGTGTGTGTCCCTTTGAATTAGTGCTTTTGGAATTTTTTAAAGTATTTATTTATTTATTTGTTTATTTATTTTGATTGTTTTTGTTATAGTATTAATAGCTGCTTTTATTTAAATTCCAGTTAGTTAACATACAATGTAATAATAGTTTCAGTTGTACAACCCTTACATACCACACCCAGTGCTCATCACAACTGCACCCCTAAGTCCCCATTGCCTATTTCCCCCATCTCGCCCCCCACCTCCCTTCTGTGACCTTCAGTTTGGTCTTTTCCTCTATGGTCAGGAAGAAGACAGGTATGTTTACTCTTACCACTGTTATTTAACATAGTGCTGGAAGTCCTAGCCACAGAAATCAGACAACAAATATAAATAAAAAGCATCCAAATCAGCAATGAAGAAGAAAAACTTTCACTATTTGCAGATGACGTGATACTCTATATAGTGTTTTTGTATTTAGGGGATAGATACCCAGTAATGCAATTACTAGACCATAGGGTAATTCTACTTCTAACTTTTGAAGAACCTCCATACTGTTTCCACAGTGCCTGCACCAGTTTGCTTTCCCACCAGAGGGAAAGAAGTTTCCACTTTCTCCACACTCTTGCCAACACTTATTGTTTCTTCTGTTGTTGATTTTAGCCATTCTGACAGGTCTGAGGTGATATCTCATTGTAGTTTGATTTGCTTTTCACCAATGAAGAGTGATGTTGAGCATCTTTTCATGTATCTGTTGGCCATTGAGATGTCTTATTTGAACATGAACAAAAATGTCTGCTCATGTCTTCTGCCCATTTTTTTAATTGGATTACTTAACTTTTGAGTGTTGAGTTATGTAAATTCTTTAGATATGTGGGATACTAACCCTAAAGGTCATATATGAAAAAACCCACGTGAACATCATACTCTGGGGAAAAACTGAAAGCTTTACACCTAAGGTCCAAAGGAAGACAAGCATGTCCACTCTAAGTACTTTTATTCAACATAGTACTGGAAGTCCTAGCCACAACAATTAGACCACAAACAGAAATAAAAAACACACAAATTTGCAAGGGATAAGTAAAACTTTCACTATTTGCAGATGACATGATACTTTATAATGAAAACTATAAAGACAGCATCAAAAAAACTACTAGAACTGATAAATGAATTCAGTAAAGTCATAGAAGTCGATGTGTAGAAATCTGGTGCATACCTATACACTGATAATGAAGGAGCAGGAACAGAAATTAAGAAAATAATGCCATTTACAATTGCACCAAAATAATAAGAACTTAGAAATAAACCTAACCAAAGAGGTGAAAGAACTGTATTCCGAAAAATATAAAACACAGATGAAAGAAATTGAAGATGACACAAAGAAATAGAAAGACATTCCATGCTCATGGATTGGAGGAACAAATATCATTAAAATGTCCATCAGGGATACTTGGGTGGCTCAGTTTGTTAAACATCTGACTTTGGCTCATGTCATGATCTCAGGATCCTGGAACTGAGCCCCACATAAGGCTCCATGTTCAATGGGGAGTCTGCTTGTCCCTCTGCCACTCCCCCACTCATGCCTTTTCTCTCTCTCTCTCTCTCAAATAAATAAGTAAAACCTTTAAAAAATGGTACAACTTTAAAAAATAAATTAAAATTTTAATCAGAATATATTTAAATATATTTAAAATAATGTGTCTCTTATTGAACCCAGTCCTGCTTCACTATATTATCATGGATCCATTTAACAACATCCATGTAGGACAATCAATTCTGTCTCCTTCTTCATTCCCTCCCTTATTTATTTTTCCTCTAGAGCTATCTGTTATTACCTGCAGCTCACATTAGTTGGAAACCCTGCTTGCTCACCATCATTGTACACAGTTCCCTCGTAGTCTTTCTCATAGAAGACTCCATGAGGCTGTATACTGAATGGCTGGGAAGCACGGTTGTAAAAGACCACCTGGATGGTGTCACCAACCTCAGCCCGGATCACTGGCCCTGGAATATGGGAAGGAGAGACAATAGGAATAAAAACAGAGATGACAAGGGGGATGGAAACCAAATAAGAAGGAAGGAAAGAAAGGGGAAGTGAAAGAGATATTTAAAATCCTCTATTTTCTTTTTTTTATTAATTAATTTATTTTCAGAAAAACAGTATTCATTATTTTTTCACCACACCCAGTGCTCCATGCAATCCCTGCCCTCTATAATACCCACCACCTGGTACCCCAACCTCCCACCCCCCCGCCACTTCAAAGCCCTCAGATTGTATTCCAGAGTCCATAGTCTCTCATGATTCACTTCCCCTTCCAATTTACCCCAACTCCCTTCTCCTAACACCCCTTGTCCTCCATGATATTATGCTCCACAAATAAGTGAAACCATATGATAATTGACTCTCTCTGCTTGATTTATTTCACTCAGCATAATCTCTTCCAGTCCCGTCCATGTTGCTACAAAAGTTGGGTATTCATCCTTTCTGATGGAGGCATAATACTCCATAGTGTATATGGACCACATCTTCCTTGTCCATAAACTCAAATTGGATAAAATCCTCTATTTTCAATAATAATAATAATCCCTTCCTAGTGTATTACAATTTACAGTTATAAAAAGCATTTTAAAATCCATTATCTCATTTTGATCTTCAAACATCATATACAGGGCAGGGGATATTTTCACTTTACAAATAAGGAAACTACAGCTGAAAGATGTGGAATTGATCTCCCAAATTCAAATAACCGATTAGGAACAGAATAACGACTTAAAGCCAGGGCTTTCTCCCACCCCACTGTCAGATTCAATCCTATTTTCCCTACAGTTATTGTCCTTCTTCCTATAGCTGAATTTCCTGGTAGGATCCATCTCAATATCTGATCTAGACTCAATCCTAAAACATTTCTGAGCATTTAGAATTATTATATCTATGTATAGTTCTTGAAATAGGTAGCTGAGCCATGATTCCTGGAGTTTTCTTTGTTCTGTGACCCACTACCTCTGACCTAGGTTGGGTCACCTTTGAGATTAACCAGAAATATCAAGACAATACTCTAAGCATTTATGCTGGCTCAGACCCTCATTCAGTGTTTCTAGCTTGTTTTCTACTCAATTTCTACAGCTAATGCTACACCTCTGATCCAAGAAGCAAATGAAAATTACTCAATTTCTACACCTAATGCTACATCTCTGACCCAAGAAGCAAATGAAAATGAAAACATAGCATAGCAAAACACGAGATGCCATGGGAAATGGGCTAAGGGAGAAATGTATAGCTATGAATATTCACATTAAAAATGATCTCAGATTAACAACTTAACTTTAAGACTTAAGGAATTAGGAAAAGAAATACAAATTAAACTCAAAGATAGAAGGAAGGAAATAGCAAAGACAAAACATAGACAAAATACAGAATAGAAAAACAATAAAGAAAATCAATGAAACCAAAAGTTGGCTCTCTGAAAACATCAACAAAATTGAAGAACTCTCAGTGAGATGGACTAAGGGAAGAGAGGAGACTCGAATTACTAAAATCAAAAATGGAAAGGGAGGATATTACTACTAATTATACTGAGATATATATATATATATATATATATATATATATATATATATATATATAATACAAACTATATTTATATATTATATATATATGTATATGTTATATATATGTTACACCAACAAATTGGATAACCTAGATGAAATGGACAGAGCCCTAGAATAGAAAACCTACCAAGACTAAAGCATATAGAAATACAAAATCTGAATCTTACCATAACTAGCAAGGAGATTTTTTTTTCTTTATTTTTATTCTTACTTTATCACACTGTAGTTAACATACAGTGTTACATTAGTTTCAGGTGTACAGTATAGTGATTCAACACTTCCATTCAACATCTGAAACTCATCAAAAGGTGCATCCTCCTTAATCCCCATCACTTATTTCACCCATCCCCCACCAACCTCCCCTCTGGTAACTGTTAGTTGGTTTTCTATAGTTAAGAGTTGGCCTTGTGGTTTGCCTCTCTTTCTCTTACTTTTCCTTTGCTCATTTATTTCTTAAATTCCTCATATGAGTGAAATCATATGGTATTTCTCTTTCTTTAATGACATTTTTCATTTAACATTTTTCTCTGTAGCTCCAATCATTTTGCTGCAAAATGGCAAGATTTCATTTTTTCTGGATGAATAATACTCCATTGTTTATATATACAACCTCTTCAATTGATGGACACTTGGGCTGATCCTGTATATATTTTGCTGCTATAAACTTATGGGTATGTATATCCCTTTGAACTACAGTTGTTGTATTTTTTGGTAGATATTCAGTAGAAGGATTACTGGATTGTTGGATAGTTCTATTTATAACTTTTTGAGGAAAATCAATACTGTCTTTTACAGTGTCTTCACCACTTTGCATTCCCACCAACAGTGCAAAAGGGGTTCCTTCTCTCCAAACCCTCACCAACACTTCTTGCTTCTTGTGTTGTTGATTTCCGTCGTTCTGACAGATGTGAGGTGTTACCACATTGTGGTTTTAATTTTATTTGCCTAATGATGAGTGATGTTGAGCATTTATTCATGTGTCTGTTGCTTATCTGGATTTCTGCTTTGGAGAAATGTCTGTTTATTTCTTCTGCCCACTTTCTATTGAATTATTTCTTTTTTGAGTGTTGAGTTGTGTAAGTTCTTTATATATTTTGGATACTAACCCTTTATTGGATAAGTCATTTGCAAATATCTTCTTCCATTCTGCAGGTTGCCCTTTTTATTTTGTTGACTGTTTGCTTTGTTGTACAGAAGCTTTTATTTTGGTGTAGTCCCAATAGTTTATTTTGCTTTCATCTTTCTTGCCTGAGGAGACATATTTAGAAAGAAGTTGCTACTAGCAATGTCAAAGAGGTCACTCCCTGTGCTATCCTTTAAGATTTTTATGGTTCTAGGTCTCACATGTATGTCTTTAATCCAGTTTGAGTTTATTTTTGTGTATTGTGTAATTAAATAGTCTGGCTACATTCTTTTGCATAGAGCTGACCAGTTTTGCTAACATCGTTTGTTGAAAATACTGTATTATTCAGTGGGGATAGTCTTTTAAGCAAATGATGCTGTGAAAACTGGATTTCCATATGCAAAAGAAAGAAGCAGGACTCCTATTTAATACCGTATACAAAATTAACTCAAAATGCATCAAAGACCTGGAGAGGAGAGGAGTTAGAATGAGTAGGGGACCCTAAGTTTGTCTAGTCCCTGGAATCAGCTTGATAGTTGTCAAATCATTCTAAATACCTACAAGATCTGAGAAAATAAATGCTGCCATTCTGCCAATAGAAAAAACAACTACTTTTGGCAAAGTAGGAGGTGTGGAGACATGAATCTGGTGTGATATATTTGAGGAGATGGCAGCCAAGAAGGGAACCAGCTTAAGGAGGGTAAACCAAAGTACTAGAAGCAGCAGAGTACAAAATCAGAACTTTAAAAGTCTAGTATTGTGGAGGACAACCCTGGCTTAAAGTTCAAGTGGCAAAGTGAGGTGGAATCCTAGGTGGTGCAGTGTAGTCTCTGGGTACTCATGGTTACAAGAAGAATGGGGTTGTCTGTGTGGAGCAGATTTCCCAGGCATCAGAGTGGGGAAACTGGCTGAGGACTGTGAGTCTTGGCACAGGCTTTTTGCTTTGTGTTGCCATAAACTGCGAACCACTTCATGATGGTGCAACTGCTCTTTGGCAGGGGCCCAAGAAAAGGCAGAAGTAAAAGCAAGACCCCATCCCTCCCCTGGGGAGAACAGCATGGATCTGCACAACAAGAGTCCATAAAATTTGGATACTTGAAACTCAATTATATGCCTCAGATAAAAAATCACAGGCTGGGTGAACACAGATTTCAGACAGAAACTAGAGAGACAAGAGTGATTGCTTCTTTATGAGTGCTCACTGAAGAGTTGGGGAAGAACTTTCAGTTCTGGGGTAGAGAGTAGGGCACCAGCATTTTAATCTTGCCCATCTTTGCTGAAAGACTTCAGGGAGCAAAACAGCACCACATAGTGGAATCTGTTGCCTCATACACTAAGCCTGGCCCCCTGGCAAAAGAGGCACATTTCCACAACTGCAAGGGTATCTGGGAATCAGCTCAACAGGCACTTCCACCAGAAGACCAGCAGGAATAACTGGCTAACACCAAGTTTACAGATCATAGAGATCTAAGAACTTCTTCTCTTGGGAAAAACAGTATAAAGCATTCACTTTTTAAAAAAATTCTTTAGTCTTTCAGGTTTATTTTTTTGAACTATTATCTTATTTTTTCAATTCATATATATATATATATATATATATACACATTATATATATATATATATATATATATATATATATATGTCATTGTATTGTATTATGTGTGTGTGTGTGTGTGTGTGTGTGTGTGTGTGTGTGTGTTTCCTTCTTTCCTGTTTTGGGATCTAGTTTCTTTTTTCAAGCAGATTAAAATACACCCAAGATCTAGTTTGTTTTGTTTTGTTTTGTTTTGTTCTATTTTCTTTCTTGTTTTATCTTGCTTTGTCGTCTTCTTCTTCTTCTTCTTCTTTCTTCTTTAAATCTCAGTTGTTGTTGCTACTGCTGTCTTTTCTTTCTGTCTTCTATTCTTTTCTGGACATAATGATGAGATGAAAAAATTCACCCCAAAAGGAAGAACAGGAGGTAATACTCACTGAAGATATTAATCAATACAGATATAAGTAAAATGTCTGCCCCTATAGGGGCACATGGGTCATTCTTTGTTAAGAATCTTCCTTTGTCTCAAGTCATGATCTCAGGGTCCTGGGATTGAACTCCACATCAGGCTACCTGCTCAGCAAAGAGTCTGCTTCTCTCCCTCCTTCAGCCCCTTCCCACCCTTCCTGTGCTCTCGTTCTATCTCTATCTCTCTCAAATAAATAAATGAAATCTATTAAATAAATTATTATAAATATGCTAGCTGGGCTTGAAAAAAACATAGAAGACACTTGAGAACTCTTTACTGCAGAAATAAAATAATTAAATCTAATTAAGCTGAAGTTAAAATGCTATTACTAAGATGCAGTCAGATATGGAGGCTCTAACAGGAAAGGAAGAACAAGGCAAAAAGGTAGCCAGTGATATAGAAGATAAAATTATAGAGAATCAGGACTTTTAAAAGTCTTCTCCATGGAGGGACATCGCTCCAGAGGCTAAACCAGGGGGAAGCCCACATAGGGTCAGAAAAACCCCAGGTCCCGCGGGGTTGCAGAAAAACCGGGGGTGTCTGAGTGTTGCATAGGTTGCAGGCATTAGATCAGGGAAGCTGGCTACAGTGACAAAGCCTAGGAGTGAGCTCTCAGCTCAAGGTTACCTTGAACCTGTCACAGGCTGGGTGAGCTCGGAGTGCGGCTGAAAGCCACGGAGATGGAAGGGATTGGGTGCTTTTCTCCAAGTGCGAGCGATTGAGCGCTTTCCTCCAAGCGTGACCAGAGGCCAGGGAGACCGGGGTGGTTGGGCGCTTTTCTCTGAGGGCACACTGAGAAGTGGGACCCCGAGCTCTTGGCTCCTCCGGGCTAGAGATTGGGAGGCCACCATCTTTATTCCCATCTTCCAGAACTCTACAGAAAGCGCTCAGGGAACAAAAGCTCCCGAAAGCAAACCTGAGCGGATTACTTAGCCCAGCCCCTGGTAAGGACAGTACAATTCCGCCTGGGGCAAAGACACTTGAGAATCACTACAACAGGCCCCTCTCCCAGAAGATCAACAAGAAATCCAGTCAAGACCAACTTCACTCACCAAGGAGAACAGCAGAATTCCAGAGGAGGAGAAAGCAAATCTTATCTGGACAAAATGACAAGGCAGAAAAACTCACCACAAAAATAAATTAACAGGAGGCAGCACCGAAGACTGGGGACCTAATCAATGCAGACATTGGTAATATGACAGATCTAGAGTTCAGAATGATGATTCTCGAGGTTCTAGCGGGCTCAAAAAAGGCATCGAAGATATTAGAGAAACCCTCTCCAGAGAGATAAAAGCCCTTTTTAGAGAAATAAAAGAACTAAAATCTAACCAGTTGAAATTAAAAAAGCTATTAATGAAGTGCAATAAAAAATGGAGGCTCTTACTGCTAGGATAAATGAGGCAGAAGAAAGAATTAGTGATATAGAAGACCAAATGACAGAGAATAAAGAAGCTGAGCAAAAGAGAGACAAACACATACTGGACCATGAGGAGAGAATTCAAGAGATAAGTGACGCCATAAGATGACACAACATTAGAATAATTGGGATACCAGAAGCAGAAGAAAGAGAGAGGGGAGCAGAAGGTATATTGGAGAGAATTACTGGAGAGAATTTCCCTAATATGGCAAAGGAAACAAACATCAAAATCCAGGAGATGCAAAGAACATCCCTCAAAATCAACAAAAATAGGTCCACACTTTGTCACCTGATAGTAAAATTTATAAGTCTTAGCGACAAAGAGAAAATCCTGAAAGCAGCCTGGGAAAATAAGTCTATAACATACAAAGGTAGAAACATTAGATTGGCAGCAGACCTATCCACAGAGACCTGTCAGGCCAGAAAAAACTGGCGTGATATATTCAGAGCACTAAATGAGAAAAACATGCAGCCAAGTATACTATATCCAGCTAGGCTATCACTGAAAATGGAAGGAAAGATAAAAAGCTTACAGGACCAAAAAAAAAAAAAAAAAAAAAAAAAAAAAAAAAAAAAAAAAACTGAAAGAATTTGAAAAAAACAAACAAACTCTACAGGAAATATTGAAACGGGTCCTGTAAGCACAGAGAGAGCCTAAAAGTAGTAGATCAGAAAGGAACAGAGACAATATACAATAACAGCCACCTTACAGGCAATACAATGGCACTAAATTCATAACTCTCAATGGTTACTATGAATTTTAATGGGCTAAATGCCCCAATCAAAAGACAAAGGGTATCAGAATGGATTAAAAAAAAATCAACATACTGCCTACAGGAAACTCATTTTAGACCTGAAGACACCTCCAGATTTAAAGTGAGGGGTTGGAAAACAATGTACCATGCTAATGGACATCAGAAGAAAGCTGGGGTGGCAATCCTTATACCAGATCAATTAGATTTTAAACCAAAGGGTATAATAAGATATGAGGAAGGACAATATATCATACTCAAAGGGTCTGCCCAACAAGAAGACCTAACAACTTTAAATATCTATGCCCCTAACATGGGAGAAGCCAACTATATAAACCAATTAATAACAAAATCAAAGAAATACATTGACAATAATACAATAATAGTAGGGGACTTTAATACTCCCCTCACTAAAATGGACAGATCATCTAAGCAAAAGATCAATAAGGAAATAGAGGTCTTAAATGACCAACTGGACCAAATGGACATCACAGATATATTCAGAACATTACATCTCAAAGCAACACAATATACATTCTTCTCTAGTGCACATGGAACATTCTCCAGAATAGATCACATCCTGGGTCCTAAACCAGGTCTCAAGCGGAATCAAAAGATTGGGATCATTCCTTGCATATTTTCAGACCACAATGCTCTGAAGCTAGAACTCAATCACAAGAGCAACGTTGGAAAGAACCCAAATACATGGAGACTAAACAGCATCCTTCTAAAAAATGAATGGGTCAACCAGGAAATTATAGATGATTTGAAAAAATTCTTGGAAACAAATGATAATGAAAACACAAGGGTTGAAGATATGTGGGAAACAACAAAGGAAGTCCTGAGAGGAAAATATATAGTGGTACAAGACTTTCTCAAGAAACAAGAAAGGTCTCAAATACACAACCTAACCCTACACCTAAAGGAGATGGAGAAAGAACAAGAAAGAAACCCTAAACCCAGCAGGAGAAGAGAAATCATAAAGATCAGAGCAGAAATCAATGAAATAGAAACTAAAAAAAACAAAAACAAACAAACAAACAAAAAAACAATAAAGCAAATCAACAAAACTAGGAGCTGGTTCTTTGAAAGAATTAATAAGATTGACAAACCCCTGGCCAGACTTATCAAAAAGAAAAGAGAAAGGACCCAAATAAATAAACTCATGAATGAAAGAGGAGAGATCACAACCAACACCAAAGAACTAAAAACAATGATAAGAACATACTATGAGGAACTCTATCTCAACAAATTTGACAATCTGGAAGAAATGGATACATTTCTAGAGACATATGAACTACCACAACTGAACCAGGAAGAAATAGAAAACCTGAACAGACCCATAACCAGTAAGGAGATTGAAACAGTCATCAAAAATCTCCAAACAAACAAAAGTCTAGCGCCAAACGGCTTCCAGGGGAATTCTACCAAGCATTTAAAGAAGAATGAATTCCTATTCTCCTGAAACTGTTCCAAAAAATAGAAATGGAAAGAAAACTTTCCAAATTCATTTTGTGAGGCCAGCATCCCCTTGATCCCAAAACCATACAAAGATCCCATCAAAAAAGAGAATTACAGACCAATATCGTTGATGAACACAGATGCGAAAATTCTCACCAAAATACTGGCCAATAGTATCCAACAGTATATTAAAAGGATTATTCACCACGACCAAGTGGGATTTATTCCAGAGCTGCAAGGTTGGTTCAACATCCGCAAATCAATCAATGTGATACAATACATTAATAAAAGATAGAATAAGAACCATATGATACTCTCAATAGATGCTGAAAAAGCATTTGACTAAGTGCAGCATCCCTTCCTGATTAAAACTCTTCAAAGTGTAGGGATAGAGGGCACATACCTCAATATTATCAAAGCCACCTATGAAAAACCCACGGCAAATATCATTCTCAATGGAGAAAAAATAAAAGCTTTTCTGCTAAGGTCAGGAATATGACAAGGATGTCCGTTATCACCACTGCTGTTCAAAATAGTACTAGAAGTCTTAGCCTCAGCAATTAGTCATAAAAAAAAAGAAATTAAAGGCATCCAAATAGGCAAAGAAGAAGTCAAATATCTCTCTTTGCAGATGATATGATACTCTATATGGAAAACCCAAAAGACTCCACTCCAAAACTGCTAGAACTTCTACAGGAATTCAGTAAGGTGTCAGGATATAAAATCAATGCACAGAAATCAGTTTCATTTCTCTACACCAACAACAAGACAGAAGAAAGAGAAATTAAGGAGTCAATCCCATTTACAGTTGCACCCAAATCCATAAGACACCTATGAATAAACCTAACCAAACAGGCAAAGAATCTACACTCAGAAAACTATAAAGTACTCATGAAAGAAATTGCAGAAGACACAAAGAAATGGAAAAATGTTCCATGCTCCTGGATTGGAAGAACAAATATTATGAAAATGTCTACTCTACCTAAAGCAATCTACACCTTTAATGCAATGCCTATCAAAATCCCACCAATTTTTTTTAAATAAATGGAACAAATAACCTTAAAATATATATGGAACCAGAAATTACCTCAAATAGCCAAAGGAATTTTGAAAAAGAAACCCAAAGTTGGTGGCATCACAATCCCGGACTTCAAGCTCTATTACAAAGCTGTCATCATCAAGACAGTATGGTACTGGTACAAAAACAGACACATAGATCAATGGAACAGAATAGGGAGCCCAGAAATAGAACCTCAACTCTATGGTCAACTAATCTTCAACAAAGCAGGAAAGAATGTCCAATGGAAAAAAGACGGCCTCTTCAACAAATGGTACTGGGAAAACTGGACAGCCTCATGCAGAAAAATGAGAGTGGACCATTTCCTTACACAACACAGGATAATAGACTCAAAATGGATGAAGGAACTCAATGTGAGGAAGGACTCAATCAAAGTCCTTGTGGAGAACACTGGCAGCAACCTCTTCAACCTCAGCCACAGCAACTTTTTCCTAGGAACATCGCCAAAAGGCAAGGGAAGCAAGGGCAGAAATGAACTATTGAGATTTCATCAAGATCAAAAGCTTTTCCACAGCAAAGGAAACAGTTAACAAAACCAAAAGACAACTGACAGAATGGGAGAAGATATTTGCAAATGACAGATCAGATAAAGGGATAGTATCCAAAATCTATAAAGAGCTTATCAAACTCAACACCCAAAGAACAAATAATCCAATGAAGAAATGGGCAGGGGACATGAACAGACATTTCTGCAAAGAAGACATCCCAATGGTCAACAGACCCATGCAAAAGTGCTCCACATCACTCAGCATCAGGGAAATAAAAATCAAAACCATGATGAGATACCACCTCACACCAGTCAGAATGGCTAAAATTAACAAGTCAGGAAATTACAGATGATGGCGAGGATGCAGAGAAAGGGGAACCCACCTACACTGTTGGTGGTAATGCAAGCTTGTGCAACCACTCTGGAAAACAACATGGGTGTTTCTCAAAAAAAGTTGAAAATAGAGCTACCCTATGACCCAGCAATTGCACTACTGGGTATTTACCCTAAAGATACAAATGTAGTGATCCAAAGGGGCACGTGCACCCGAATCTTTATAGCAGCAATGTCGACAATAGTCAAACTATGGAAAGAACCTAGATGCCCATCAACAGATGAATGGAAAAAGAATAGGTGGTATATATATACAATGGAATACTATGCAGCCATCAAAAGAAATGAAATCTTGCCATTTGCGATGACATGGCTTGAACTAGAGGGTATTATGCTTAGGGAAATAAGTCAATTGGAGAAAGACAACTATCATATGATCTCCCTGATGTGAGGAAGTTGAGATGCAATGTGGAGGGTTTGGGGGGTAGGAAAAGAATAAATGAAACAAGATGGGATCAGGAAAGAGACAAGCCATAAGTGACTCTTAATCTCACAAAACAAACCGAAGTTTTCTGGGGGGAGGGGTGTATGGAGAGTGTGGTGGGATTATGGACATTGGGGAGGGTATGTGCTATGATGAGTGCTATGAAGTGTGTAATCCTGGCAATTCACAGACCTGTACCCCTGGGGCTAATAATATATTATATGTTTATAAAAAAAAATAAAATAAATTATAAAAATATATTTAGGTGGAATGTGGTGATAAAAAAAAGAAGGAATGGAAAAAACTAATAAAGAATGAATGGGTCAACAAGGAAATTAAAGAAGGATTTAAAAAATACATGAAAGCAAATGAAAATGTGGTAGTTCAGAACCATTGGGATGCAGCAAAGGTGGTCCTAAGAGGCAAGAATATAGCAATAAAGGCCTTTCTCAAACAAGTAAATTCTCAAACATACCACCTAACCTTACTTACTCCTAAAGGAGCTAGAAAGGGAACTACAAATGAAGCCTAAATATAGCAGAAGGGAAATAATAAAGATTAGAAGAGAAATCAAAGATATACAAATAGAAATGACATTCTAACATTTTGATAAAACTAGGATCTAGGATTGATAAATCCCTAACCAGTCATATTAAAAACATAATAAATAAATAAAAGAAAAAGAAAGATAGGACCCAAATAAATAAAATCATGATAGAAAGAGGAGAGACCAAAACCCACACTGAAGAAATAGAATTATAAGAAAATATTATTACCAATTATATGCCAACAAATTAGGCAATCTGGAAGAAATGGATACATTCTTATAAACTAAAAAACTACCACATTAAAACAGGAAGAAATAGAAAATCTGGACAGACCCATAACCAGCAAAGAAACTGAATCAGTAATCAGGGGTGCCTGGGTGGCTCAGTGGGTTAAATGTTTGCATTTGGCTTGGGTCATGATCCCAGGATCCTGGGATTAAGCCCTGCATTGGACTCTCTGCTCAGTGGGTAGAGTGTTTCTCCATCTTCTGTTCCTCTGCTTACTGCTCTGCCTACTTGTGACCCCTCTCTCTCTGTGTCAAACAAACAAATAAATAAATAAATGAAATAAAATATTTTTAAAAATAAATTGAATCAGCAATCAACAATCTACTATCAAACAAGAGTCTAGGGCTGGACGGCCTCCCAGCGCTTTAATTGCCAAACGTTTAAAGAATTTAAAGAATTAAGGAAATTGTCAACTTCTGCCCTCTTGGTGGAAATATAAAATGGTACAGACACCGTGAAAAACATTATGGTGGCTTCTAGGAAATTAAAATTTAAAATTAAGTAGGAGGAGTCAAGATGGCAGGGAAGTAGCAGGCTGAGACTACATCAGCTAGCAGGAGATCAGCTACATAGCTTATCTAAAGATTGCAAACACCTGCAAATCCATCAGCAGATCGAAGAGAAGAAGAACAGCAATTCTGGAAACAGAAAAACAACCACTTTCTGAAAGTTAGGACTGGCAGAAAGTGAATCCAAAGCGACGGGAAGATAGATCCCGGGGGGAGGGGCCGGCTAACAACAAGTGGCGGAGCAACGGAGCACAAAATCGGGAATTTTAAAAGTCTGCTCCACTGAGGGACATCGCTCCAGAGGCTAAACCGGGGCAAAGACACCGTGGGGTCATAGAAGTATCGGGGGTGTCTGAGTGTCGCAGAGCTTGCGAGTATTGGAACGGGAAAACCAGCTACAGACACAAAGCCGACAGTAAGATCACAGCTCGGGGTTACCTTGAACTGGTCGCAGGTTCGGTGAGCTCGGAGCACTGCTGGAGGTCAGGCAGACGGGAGTAACTGGGCGCTGTTCTCTGAGGAAACACTGAGGAGTGGGGCCCCGGGCTCTCGGTTCCTCCGGGCCAGAGACCAGGAGGCCGCCATTTGTATTCCCATCCTCCTAAACTCTATGGAAAGGGCTCAGGGAACAAAAGCTCCTGATAGCAAACCCGAGCGGATTACTCAGCCCGGCCCCTTGTAAGGGCGGTGCAATTCCGCCTGGGGAAAATACACTTGAGAATCACTACATCAGGCCCCTCCCCCAGAAGATCAACAAGAAATCCAGCCAAGACCAATTTCACCTACCAAGGAGTGTGGTTTCTATACCAAAGAGATCAGCAGAATTCCAGAGGAGGAGAAAGCAAAGCACGGAACTCATGGCTTTCTCAATGTGATGTTTTTAGACTTGCAGTTAATTTAATTTTTTTCTTTTTCATTTTTTTCTCTTCTTCTGCTAAATTTTTTTTAACTGTTACCCTTTTCCTTTTTTGAACATTTTTTTAACTAGTTTATCTAATATATATATTATCTTTTTTATATTTTTCTTTATTCGTTTTCTTTTTTTAATTCTTTGTTTTATTTTTTTTTTCTTTCTTTCTTTTTGAACCTCTTTTTATCCCCTTTCTCCCTCCTCACGATTTGGGATCTCTTCTGATTTAGTTGAAGCATATTTTCCTGGGGTTGTTGCCACCGTTTTAGTATTTTACTTGCTCCTTCATATACTCTTATCTGGACAAAATGACAAGGTGAAAAAATTCAACACAAAAAAAAGAACAAGAGGAAGTGCCGAAGTCTAGGGACCTAATCAATACAGACATTGGTAATATGACAGATCTAGACTTCAAAATGACAATTCTCAAGGTTCTAGCGGGGCTCTAAAAAGGCATGGAAGATATTAGAAAAACCCTATCTGGAGATATAAAAGCCCTTTCTGGAGAAATAAAAGAACTAAAATCTAACCAAGTTGAAACCAAAAAAGCTATTAATGAGGTGCAATCAAAAATGGAGACTCTCAATGCTAGGATAAATGAGGCAGAAGAAAGAATTAGTGATATAGAAGACCAAATGACAGAGAATAAAGAAGCTGAGCAAAAGAGGGACAAACAGGTACTAGACCACGAGGGGAGAATTCGAGAGATAAGTGACACCATAAGATGAAACAACATTAGAATAATTGGGATTCCAGAAGAAGAAGAAAGAAGAGAGGGGAGCAGAAGTTATAATGGAGAGAATTATTGGGGAGAATTTCCCCAATATGGCAAAGGGAACGAGTATCAAAATTCAGGAGGTTCAGAGAACGTCCCTCAAGATCAATAAGAATAGGCCCAGACCCCGTCACCTAATAGTAAAATTTACAAGTCGTAGTGAGAAAGAGAAAATCCTGAAAGCAGCCCGGGAAAAGAAGTCTGTAACATATAATAGTAAAAATATTAGATTGGCAGCTGACTTATCTACAGAGACATGGCAGGCCAGAAAGAGCTGGCATGATGATTTCAGAGCACTAAACGAGAAAAACATGCAGCCAAGAATACTATATCCAGCTAGGCTATCATTGAAAATAGATGGAAAGATTAAAATATTCCAGGACAAAAACTGAAAGAATTTGCAAACACCAAACCAGCTCTACAGGAAATATTGAAAGGGGTCCTCTAAACAAAGAGAGAGCCTACAAGTGGTAGATCAGAAAGGAACAAAGACACTATACAGTAACAGTCATATTACAGGCAATACAATGGCACTAAATTCATATCTCTCAATAGTTACCCTGAATGTTAATGAGCTAAATGCCCCAGTCAAAAGACACAGGGTATCAGAATGGATAAAAAACCAAAACTCATCTATATGTTGCCACCAAGAAACTCATTTTAAGCCCGAAGACTCCTCCAGATTGAAAGTGAGGGGGAGGAAAAAAATATACCATGCTAATGGACATCAGAAGAAAGCAGGAGTGGCAATGCTTATATCAGATCTATTAGATTTTAAGCCAAAGACTATAATAAGAGATGAGGAAGGACACCACATCATACTCAAAGGGTCTGTCCAACAAGAAGATCTGACAATTTTAAACATCTATGCGCCCAACGTGGGAGCAGCCAACTATATAAAACAATTAATAACAAAATCAAAGAAACACATCAACAATAATACCATAATAGTAGGGGACTTTAACAGTCCCCTCACTGAAATGGACAGATCATCCAAACAAAAGAACAGCAAGGAAATAAAGGCCTTAAAGGACACACTGGGCCAGATGGACATCACAGATATATTCAGAATATTCCATCCCAAAGCAACAGAATACACATTCTTCTCTAGTGCACATGGAACATTCTCCAGAATAGATCACATCCTCGGTCCTAAATCAGGACTCAACCGGTATCAAAGGATTGGGATCATTCCCTGCATATTTTCAGACCACAATGCTCTGAAGCTAGAACTCAACCACAAGAGGAATTTTGGAAAGAACCCAAATACTTGGAGACTAAACAGCATCCTTCTAAATAATGAATGGGTCAACCAGGAAATTAAAGAACAATTGAAAAATAAATCATGGAAACAAATGATTCAAAATCTGTGGGACACAACAAAGGCAGACCTGAGAGGAACATATATAGCGGTACAAGCCTTTCTAAAGAAACAAGAAAGGTCTCAGGTACACAACCTAACCCTACACCTAAAGGAGCTGGAGAAAGAACAGGAAAGAAACCCTAAGCCCAGCAGGAGAAGAAAAATCATAAAGATCAGAGCAGAAATTAATGAAATAGAAACCAAAACAACAATACAGCAAATCAACGAAACTAGGAGCTGGTTCTTTGAAAGAATTAATAAAACTGATAAACCCTTGGCCAGACTTATCCAAAAAAAAAGAGAAAGGACCCAAATAAATAAAATCATGAATGCAAGAGGAGAGATCACAACTAACACCAAAGAAATACAATCTATTATAAGAACATACTATGAGAAACTCTACGCCAATAAATTTGAAAATCTGGAAGAAGTGGATGCATTGCTAGAAACATATAAACTACCACAACTCAACCAGGAAGAAATAGAAAGACTGAACAGACCCATAACCAGAAAGGAGATTGAAACTGTCCTTAAAAATCTCCAAACAAACAAAAGCCCAGTGCCAGATGGCTTCCCAAGGGAATTCTACCAAACATATAAAGAAGAACTAATTTCTATTCTCCTGAAACTGTTCCAAAAAATAGAAATGGAAGGAAAACTTCCAACCTCATTTTATGAGGCCAGCATCACCTTGATCCCAAAATCAGACAAGGATCCCAACAAAAAAGAGAGCTACAGACCAATATCCTTGATGAACAGAGATGCGAAAATTCTCACCAAAATACTAGTCAATAGGATTCAACAGTACATTAAAAGGATTATTCACCACGACCAAGTGGGATTTATACCAGGGCTGCAAGGTTGGTTCAACATCCGCAAATCAGTCAATGTGATACAGCACATCAATAAAAGAAAGAACAAGAGCCATATGATACTCTCAATAGATGCTGAAAAAGCATTTGACAAAGTGCAGCATCCCTTCCTGATCAAAACTCTTCAAAGTGTAGGGATAGAGGGCACATACCTCAATATCATCAAAGCCATCTATGAAAAACCCACCGCAAATATCATCCTCAATGGAGAAAACCTGAAAGCTTTTCAACTAAGGTCAGGAACACGGCAGGGATGTCCATTATCACCACTGCTATTCAACATAGTACTAGAAGTCCTAGCCTCAGCAATCAGACAACAAAAGGAAATTAAAAGCATCCAAATCGGTAAAGAAGAAGTCAAGTTATCACTCTTCGCAGATGATATGATACTATATGTGGAAAGCCTAAAAGACTCCACTCCGAAACTGCTAGAACTTGTCCAGCAATTCAGTAAAGTGTCAGGATATAAAATCAATGCACAGAAGTCAGTTGCATTTCTCTACACCAACAACATGACAGAAGAAAGAGAAATTAAGGAGTCAATCCCATTTACAATTGCACCCCAAACCATAAGATACCTAGGAATAAACCTAACCAAAGAGGCACAGAATCTATAGTCAGAAATCTATAAAGTACTCATGAAAGAAATTGAGGAAGACACAAAGAAATGGAAAAATATTCCATGCCCCTGGATTGGAAGAATAAATATTGTGAAAATGTCTATGCTACCTAAAGCAATCTACACATTTAATGCAATTCCTATCAAAGTACCATCCATCTTTTTCAAAGAAATGAAACAAATAATTCTAAAATTTATATGGAACCAGAAAAGACCTCGAATAGCCAAAGGGATATTGAAAAAGAAAGCCAACGTTGTTGGCATCACCATTCCGGACTGCATGCTCTATTACAAAGCTATCATAATCAAGACATCATGGTACTGGCACAAAAACAGACAAATAGATCAGTGGAACAGAATAGAGAGCCCAGAAATAGACCCTCAACTCTATGGTCAACAAATCTTCGACAAAGCTGGAAAGAATGTCCAATGGAAAAAAGACAGCCTCTTCAATAAATGGTCTGGGAAAATTGGACAGCCACATGCAGAAAAATGAAATTGGACCATTTCCTTACACCACACACAGAAATAGACTCAAAATGGATGAAGCACCTCAATGTGCGAAAGGAATCCATCAAAACCCTTGAGGAGAACACAGGCAGCAACCTCTGCGACCTCAGCCGCAGCAACATCTTCCTAGGAACATCGCCAAAGGCAAGGGAAGCAAGGGCTAAAATGAACTATTGGGATTTCATCAAGATCAAAGCTTTTGCACAGCAAAGGAAACAGTTAACAAAATCAAAAGACAACTGACAGAATGGGAGAAGATATTTGCAAACGACCTATCAGATAAAGGACTAGTGTCCAAAATCTATAAAGAACGTAGCAAACCCAACACCCAAAGAACAAATAATCCAATCAAGAAATGGGCAGAGGATATGAACAGACATTTCTGCAAAGAAGACATCCAGATGACCAACAGACACATGAAAAAGTGCTCCATATCACTCGGCATCAGGGAAATAGAAATCAAAACCACAAAGAGATATCACCTCACACCAGTCAGAATGGCTAAAATCAACAAGTCAGGAAATGACAGATGCTGGCGAGGATGCGGAGAAAGGGGAACCCTCCTACACTGTTGGTGGGAATGCAAGCTGGTGCAACCACTCTGGAAAACAGCATGGAGGTTCCTCCAAATGTTGAAAATAGGACTGCCCTATGACCCAGCAATTGCACTACTGGGTATTTACCCTAAAGATACAAACATAGTGATCTGAAGGGGCACGTGCACCTGAATGTTTATAGCAGCAATGTCCACAATAGCCAAGCTATGGAAAGATCCTAGATGTCCATCAACGGATGAATGGATAAAGAAGAAGTGGTATATATACACAATGGAATACTATGCAGCCATCAAAAAAATGAAATCTTGCCATTTGCGACAACATGGATGGAACTAGAGCTTATCATGTTTAACGAAATAAGTCCAGCAGAGAAAGACAATTATCATATGATCTCCCTGGTATGAGGAAGTGGTGATGCAACATGGGAGCTTAAGTGGGTAGGAGAAGAATCAATGAAACAAGATGGGATTGGGAGGGAGACAAACCATAAGTGACTCTTATTCTCACAAAACAAACTGAGGGTTCCTGGGGGGAGGGGGTTGGGAGAAGGGGGTTGGGGTTATGGACATTAGGGAGGGTATGTGCATTGGTGAGTGCTGTAAAGTGTGTAAACCGGGTGTTTCACAGACCTGTACCCCTAGTATAAAAATGTATATTTATAAAAAATTTTTAAAAATTTTAAAAAATTAAGTAAAATTATGATAGGACTTAGAATTTCCACTTCTGTGACTATATTGAAATGTAAACAAAGCACGTGTCAAAAGCATATACATATTCATGGTAGCATTATTTCCCATAACTAAAACATGGAAGCAATACAAGTGTCCAATAATGGCTGATTGGATACACAAAATATGAACATACCGTGGGATATTATTAATCCATGAAAAAGAATGGAATCTTGTGATTTGCAAGAGCATAAATGGAGCTAGAGAGTATAAAGCAAAATTAAATAAATCAATCAAAGAAAGACAAATATGATATGATCTCCCTCATATGTGGAATTGAAGAAACAAAACAAGGGAACAATAGAAAGGGAGAGAATGAGAAACCAAGAAATACACTCTTAACAATAGAAAACAAGCTGATGGTTACCAGATGAGTGGAGATGGATGGTTAGAGAAAAAAAGTGATGGTGACTAAAGAGGACACTTGTCTTGATGAGCACCAGATGATGTATGGAATTGTTGAATCACTATTTTTCACCTGATACTAATAAAACACTGTCTGTTAACTATATTGTAATTAAAATTTAAAATCTTAGTAAAACAATAAAGGCATGGGGATGATGCTAAGGGAAAAGGAGGAAATTCTGTATATGTTGCAATGTGGATAACACTTGAAGACTTTATGCTAAGTGAAATCAGCTGGTCACAGAAAGACAAATATTGTATGATTCCTCTTATATGAGATACTTAGAGTAGTCAAAATCATATAGACAGAAAGTTGAATGGTTGTTGCCAGGATTGATGGGGAGGGAATAATGAGAAGGTATTGTAGATACAGAGGTAGGTATAGAGTTTCAGTTTTGTAAAATGGAAAGAGTTATAAAGATGGATGGTGGTGATAGTTACACAACATTATGAAGGTATTTAATGCCACTGGAGTGTACACTAAAATGGTTAAGATGGTAAATTTTATGTTATGTGTATTTTGCCCCAATAAAAATATTGAAGAATAAAAAAATACTGAGACTCATACTGAAAACCAGCTAATGATAGCTTAATAGTCACTGTCTGCCATCTTTCCCAAAGTGGTTTTCTGCTCTTTATATCTTCCTGTCTGGCAGATGTAAGGCCTATTGTCCATGTTCAGATCTCCTAGAATCAACTGTCACACACTTATTCCCAGAACATGCCAATTACATTACTTCCATTGACAAAATTTTCTTCCATCTAATGTATTTTACTTCCTGGCTCTACCAAGTGGCTAAACCACATGAAACTTTGCTCTATCTTTTCAATACTGTGCTTTACACAAATCTGTGCTGCTGGGAACCTTATCCAACACCAGGTTTTAAGCTTTGTACTGCATCCCTCACTACAGCAAGCATGTCTGCATATAATGTCGATCTGTTCCTGGCCTCATATTGCCAAGAACCTGGACATTCTTACTGCATTAAATAGATATTCAGAAATACACCTGAAGAAGCCCTTCTAAAAGTGAAATCTGTATAGCAGTGCTACCAAAAGATGCTCACTAATTAAAGTTTCAGTAATTAAATATGATAAATTTTACATACTCTATTCCCATCTTGGATATATTTTTTTAATTTTTTTAAATATTTTTTAATTTATTTATCTGACAGATCACAAGTAGGCAGAGAGGCAGGCAAAGAGAGAGAGAGGAGGAAGCAGGCTCTCCGCAGAGCAGAGAGCCCGACGCGGGGCTCGATCCCAGGACCCCGGGATCATGACCCGAGCCGAAGGCAGAGGCTTCAACCCACTGAGCCACCCAGGTGACCCCCATCTTGGATATTTTTGATGAACAAAAATAAATACAAGTCTCTGAGAAGCTCTGCAGCAAAGAATACTATTTGACCACATTTAACCTAGTATTTGGCAAACACACTCAGACTCACAGCCGCTTTTTTCCACCAAACACTTATCCCTTGGAACTCAGTTTGAGAGATGCCTGTTTCAAGTGTACCTCTGAGGTACCCCCAGGCTCCAGTTTCTAAACCCTCTCCAGTTCTCAGGTTCCAGTCAATGAATTTCATAAGTTAAAGATTCCTCACCCAGGATTCCAAGATGCTTATTTTCCTCCAGCTCCACCTTTTCCTGAAATGTCTCATCTTGGAAGGCTTCATATCGGACTTTCCAGTAAGTGCCCCCAATCCGACTGGAACTCTTCTGGAAGAATTTATCTGAGCCACTGGCATATAAAAAAAAGCAAATGTTACATGACTTAATTGTGTCTCAAATAGATCCCCATCTCATCCTCAGTCTCATCAAGTTATAGATATTTAGGAAGAACCTCAGAGATCCTCCAGGTTAAATTCCACCCAATGAAGATATCTCCTTTGATGGCACCACTAATAAGAAATACACAGAGTCTCAAGGATGTGGAGAAATTGTCAAGTCTTGAATTTTTTAAAAGTCAAGGGACTTTATTTCGGAGAAAGCAATCCCTCTTACTGTTGGATAGTTTTAATGGTTGGAGTTCTTTTTTATAGTAGGCTAAAATCTTCTCTTGTAAATTTCAGACAATGGGACCAGTTCTGCCCTCTGAAGTGAAACAGCCTTACGTCTGTCCGAATCATCCTCAAGTAGTCAAGATCATTTCTCGCCTTAATTTAATATATATATATATATATATATATATATATATATATATATATATATATATTTCATTTCAAGGCACCTGGGTGGGTCAGTCAATTAAGCAACCGATTTCAGTTCAGGTCATGATCTCAGGGTCCTGGGATTGAGTCTTGTGTCTGGCTCTGCACTCAGCCAGCGGTCTGCTTTTCCCCCTCCTTCTGCCCCTCCTTCTGCTTGTGCTTTCTTTCTCTGTATCACTCAAATAAATAAATAAAATCTTTTAAAAAATATTCTTCATTTCAAAATGAAAGCCTGCTAAATTAGCAAGCGCAGTTGGGAGATTTCTAGAAGCTATGCTGAGACCCAAGTCCTTATTTGCTTATGGTTTCCTCAGATTCATCCCATTATTTCTTACTGGAAGAATAAATATGATGGGTTCCCTAGAATATTCCTCCCCAAATTCTCCTAGTCTTTTACTAAGTACCTCTTCTGTAAAAGACCACAAATCATTGAGAGCCCAGTGAGTCATTATAACTTAAGACCTAGTGTCTGAATAGGGAACTAATCTTCTACCTTATTTTGCCTACATCTGAGTAATGGAGGAGACGGGAAAATTTGGAGAAATAACTCTAAAAGGATGATAATGGAATGGCTACAAGGCAGGTTGCTCCTGCTCTTCCTGTATTTCTCTGAATGCTTTTTATACTCCTGATCAAATGCCTCTTTCATATTATAGAAAAGTAAGGAAGGGGAAATGAGGTAAACAATGAGTAAAATAAAGGAGAGTTGGATAAATGCCTTTCAACTCTTCTGGTTTCTTTTGGGTCTTATTTTCTTAATGAAGCCTGGGATCATAGCAGAAGCTATCTCAAACTGTGCTTGAACCCTTTGCTGAGGATATGACGTAACCCTACAGAAATTCAAGAGCACACTCTCTGGGGGACCACAAGAATTTGGCTAACAGTTGTTATACAAGTCCAAGCAGACAATGATTGCAACGCCCAAGTGAAGTGAGAGATTTGAGAGGTAGTAATTAATAGGTGTTGGGCTGGGCCCAAGGGAGGGGGAGGAAGCTCACTGTCTCTTACCTGCCCGGTTCCCTCAAATTCTTCCCAGTACTCCCATCATGCCCCATTGGGCCATAGTTCCATAGAATCTCATGGGCCTCAATGAAGTACTGCCGAACTTTGCCTGTGAGTTGGTTCATAGGAGAGGTCGTGGAGCAAGATTTGACCTTGTAGAGTGCTTGCATGCCATCTGGAGGAAAAACATCAAGGCTGGCTCCATTCCACCCAACAGGTTTTGTAGGCAGATGACCCATCTTTTCCATTCTAATGTTTTTCCCTCCCACATTTCACTAGGCCACTTTCTCTCACTCCTCAAGAACCTAGCTAAGAGAAAGGGAGGCTATGTGAGAATTCAAGTACCTTTACCTGCTAACCACAACTGACTCATTTACCAGATCGTCATTCCTGCTTCTGCAAAAGGCTTACATTGTAGCAACAATTGTAGCGTTTGAACTCAGAACACTTGGGTTCCAGTCTAATTGTTATCAATTTCTGTAGGACTTTTGGCCAGTCACTCCCTAGAGTTGAACTTTAACCCCTGTTTTGTAAATGAGAGAATAGGGATGTCTATCACACTGGACTGGTAGAAGCACCACATTTTAAAAAGGGGGAGTAAGGAAAAAAAAGGGAGTAAGTTAAGGAGTAAGTAAAGTGGGAAGCTCCCCAAATAATGGAACAACTTCTATACGTGGCGATGAAACTTCAGACTTGGGAATGTCAGGAAGATTTGCATTCTAAATAGTACCTCCAAATGTGGAAAAATGTACATCAAGGCATGGGGATAATAGATGATACTGCCTTGTATTTTCTTGGCAACTTACATAGGTCATTCAAGAATACTATTTGAGGTGAGACGTTTGAGTCTCACATCATCCAAAGAAAATTTGAAAATTGCAAATTAGAAATTTGAGGTTAAAAAGGAGGAAAATATAATATCATTCTTTTGTTAAATATGTGCTACATGCCAAGCCTTGAGCCAGGTGCTTTATATATCCTTCAATCCTCATAACCATCATGTGAAATAGACTTTTAATGTCCCCTCTTGCAGATGAAGAAAGCAAAAGATCAGAGAGGTTAAATGACTTGCCCAAATTTAAACGACTAGTCAGTGGTGAAACTGAGGCTTAATCTCCTATTTTTTAAAGCCAAATTTAAAAGCACATTTTCTTCTTTCAGAGAAGCTATATGAGTTACCAAAGTTAATTAAACCACTGGTAGAATGAAGATTTGAATTCAGGCTTATCTGGCAAACCCTAAGACCCATATTTGTTTCACTATTGTGCTGCACCCCTAACCCCCATTTATATTCATTCATACCCTCTTACCCAGGTATCTTTAGGACCAAGGGAGAGCCCTGGATCATGGAGCATGGGTAAGTGGCCTCTGTTGTTCAAACCTACCACCACGGACTCATTATCCTACTAGTCTACAACTCCTTACCTCAAATCCCTACTCAAATCTATTTTCATATATGCATAGTACTTTCCTGACACCTACCTAATTTATTGTATATCAAATAATTCTAGAAATTAAGAGCTAACAAGGGTCTTAGTGATTATTTAGACCAAACCCCTCATTTTACAGGTGTGGCAAATGAGGCTTATACATGGGAAGGGACTTATACAAAGTCATACAGTAAGGTTTTCAGAGAGCTGAGATAATAACTCAAATCTTCTAATCTCTTGCCTAGTGTTCTTTTCATTGTCTCATACATTCTGCCTCTCCTCTGAGGTTCCTAGATGCACTATGCCATTACTTCAACAATTTTCACTGTCAAAACACAAACCTTCTGCCCCTATTACTATTGGGTCCCAACTAGAGTGTCACTATTTGCCCACAAGACTCTATGATCTCCCAAAGAAGGCTTCATCTTCTTCAGTCTCTCCTTCCCTCCATTTAACTAGCAGCAAATACCTCCAGGTCTTAATTCCTAAGCATTCTGAGCAAAGAAGAACAATTTAAAAATCTGATTATCCATCTCTATACCATCTTATGTTAGAGATGAGGGAGATAAAACCCAGAGAAATGTTCCTGAGGTCGCCCTGCAAGTTAATGGCTGATCCTGGGGAAATCTGGCTAGGTCCCCAAATTGCAATCTAATATTTCATCCTTTATGTCTAGCTGGCTCATCTGAAAGACCTATCTTATGGCTTCAGCTCCTGATGATTATTAATGCCATCTCCGTTCTATACTTCAAGTGTCAAATATGTTGGATCTCACCTTGCAAGTGACTGTTCACTTGACAGCTAATCAACCATGTGCCAGGTTCCTGAGGCACCATCTCAGCAGTCACAAAGGTGGCTGGAAAGATGTGAGCCACATCAGTGCGGTGGCCCCGGATGGTCAGTATCTGCCCATGAAAGAAAGCTGTGTGGACATCTACTTCATTGCCCATGCCAAATAAGTGCCATGCCACACGCTTCTGTGTACACATGCTTAGATCTGGTAAGTTCCCAAAGACAAAGCCATTGATTGCTACAAAGGAAAATGCAAAGAAAATACCAGAGTTAGGAGATGGGAGATTTGCCATCTGCCATCCATTCAGATGAATTTTATTAAAAAACCTACTGTACTGACTATATACCTTATTTAATTTAAAATCTCCTAAACAGCCTGGTAAAATAGGCAGATATCATTGATCTCAAGCAAAGAGTGAGACAACCAAGGCGCAGAGAAGTGAATTTACTTCTCTCCCAAGGCCACAGAGCTAAGTAGTAGAACCAAGATTCCAATTCAGCAATATGAGGAAGCTTTCTAATGAATGGGGTTTGTTTTGCAAGTTATTCTTCCCTTCCAGGCCAATTTCCTTCTGAAATTTCCATAGGATAATTTTCAAGTTAGGTAATTACCATGGTTATCAAAGGTAATTTGCGTAAAATCCCAGAGAAGTTGGAACTGTTGAAACCATCCTTTACATCTTCCCTCTGACTTTTCACCTTCCTATGGGATTGCCTGGCTTTGAGACCATCTCTGGCACCAAAGGGACATAAATTTCTTTCTTAATTAAACAAAAAATAAAATCAATTTGTTTGTACTACTAAAATCAGTTATCTACCCATGCCTCAAGGCTTTTGTGTCTTTAGTTTGTTTTAAATTTAATTGCAGTAAACAACTTCCTTACAGCCAACAATTTTCCCCCCAAAAGATGGTATTTATCCCAAACTTTATAGGACAAAGAAGTACTGACTAACTATATCAGGGGGCAACCTTCACCCTGAGGGACTGGGAATAAAGTACATGACTTTGAAATCAATAACCTAGGCAAGATACCTAATGGCAAGAGCACCTCTCTGCAGTGAGACAGACCAGTGTTGGAATTTTAGCTGTGCATTTTTTTTTCTGCTCTGTAATCCTGGAGCCTCAATTTCCTCATAGGAAAAACAAGGAAAATTTACCTAGTACTTAACTAGTACCTAGTTCCTGTGAGGGCTAAAAACAGGAAAGAGGTACCTACTACTTTTAGTTCTTATGAGATATATGGAAGTACCCACCAAATGCTAGGCCCAATGTAAACCTTCCATCAGTCTTTACTGTCATGGCGTGGCCACCCTCTCCCAGCTCACCGTGCATCCTATTGCTTTCCTGAAAGGCTGCATCTTCTTTGTCTACTGAGGTAGGATCTGAGCAGTAAGTGACAATGTTCTCATCAATATGCCAGCTAAGGTTCTCATCTACCACACTGAAGAACAGGAAGAAATCATTATCCACATCCTTCCGCTGTCGAGGGGAATTCTCATCTAGAGTACCTAGAGTAAGTAAGAAATGTGCTTTTGAGAACCTTCTCTCCTTAGTACCAGCAACCTTCAAGGGGTACTCATGAAAGTAAATAGAAAGATGGGGCCTTAGGAGTCTTTTGTCAACAGAAAAGCAGATAAGGTCTTCTGCCCCTAATTTCTATTTCCCCAGTTAAACACAATTCAGTTGAGCCTAGGACTTGAAGATTGGATGTATAGGACCTAGAATAATTTCCACCCACCATACCTGCCTGTATCTTCAACCCAGGGCCTTAATCTAACCATTCTCCTACAACACCCAGGTCTTCCAGGTCTGCCAATACTTAAACATACCATATGTCCAACGAAGTTCCCCAGTACTCTCCTGATCCCGATGGCTACACTTTTGATCCAAACCATACTTAAACTCCTATCACACACTTTGTTTCTGTGATTTGACTCCCATAATTACTACCTCGAGGTTTTAAAATGAAATTGAGAAACTATCAAAATTTTTAAAAGGTAATGAAGTAGGGAAAATAGTGGAAAACATTTAGCAGGGTTTATTCCTGCTAATAAACAAGGGCACTGAATTAACATCCCTTCAGGTTGCTGTTTAGTATGTAAGTGATTCAGCTACATCACTTTTTCCTGTAGATATCCCACACTGCATCTCAATAGATCCCTGTGAGGCCTGTACCTCTTTTACATGTGATAAGGGGTCCAATGAGGCCAGTTGCAATGTCTCGTGGAGCATCTACATGAGAATGGTAGATCCAGGTGAGGCATGCTGGGTCAGCATCAGTGGGTGCATGTCCTTCTGGGATGGTCCAGTTGTAAATGTGACTGCCTCCCGGAGGAACAGAGTCATCAGCTTTTAACCGACCAGAGGAGCCATCTGGGTATAAAGAGCCTAGAAAATGAAATTGTGCATGCCCAGTCTCAGGGTGAGTGAGAGGGAGCCTGGCATATATAGAAGCCAAGAGAGGGCTGACATATGGGACAGTGGCCCTCACAACCTGAGGATACACATTCAGGTAATATGCAGCTGAAGAATCCCAGACCTCACATCAACAATGGGCAGAAAGGTGACAACCATTGGAGAAGGAGCCATGGCCATGGAAAGTGCTTCACAGCCTGATCCAGTAGTATCCTAGTATAAAACCAGTGGCACAGAAGTGAGAAAGAAAACAGAATTCCCCCCCCCCCCATCAAGCACTCACTTTGGAAAACAGAAAGCAATTACAGAATTTCAATATATTTTTTTTATTTTTTATAAACATAGATTTTTATCCCCAGGGGTACAGGTCTGTGAATCGCCAGGTTTACACACTTCACAGCACTCACCAAAGCACATATCCTCCCCAAAGTCCATAACCCCACCCCTATTCTCCCAACACCCCTCCCCCCAGCAACCCTCAGTTTGTTTTGGGGATTGAGTCCATTATGGTTTGTCTCCCCCCCAATCCCATCTTGTTTCATTGATTCTTCTCCTACCCACTTAAGCCCCCATGTTGCATCACCACTTCCTCATATCAGGGAGATCATGTGATAGTTGTCTGTCTCTGCTTGACTTATTTCGCTAAGCATGATACGCTCTAGTTCCATCCATGTTGTCGCAAATGGCAAGATTTCATTTCTTTTGATGGCTGCATAGTATTCCATTGTGTATATATACCACATCTTCTTGATCCATTCATCTGTTGATGGACATCTAGGTTCTTTCCATAGTTTGGCTACTGTGGACGTTGCTGCTATAAACATTCGGGTGCACGTGCCCCTTTGGATCACTACATTTGTATCTTTAGGGTAAATACCCAGTAGTGCAATTGCTGGGTCATAGGGCAGTTCTATTTTCAACATTTGGAGGAACCTCCCTCCATGCTGTTTTCCAGAGTGGTGACACCAGCTTGCATTCCCACTAACAGTGTAGGAGGGTTCTCCTTTCTCCGCATCCTTGCCAGCATCTGTCATTTCCTGACTTGTTGATTTTAGCCATTCTGACTGGTGTGAGGTGATATCTCATTGTGGTTGTGATTTCTATTTCCCTGATGCCAAGTGATACGGAGCACTTTTTCATGTGTCTGTTGGCCATCTGGATGTCTTCTTTGAAGAAATGTCTGCTCATGTCCTCTGCCCATTTCGTGATTGGATTATTTGTTCTTTGGGTGTTGAGTTTGCTAAGTTCTTTATAGATTTTGGACACTAGTCCTTTATCTGATATGTCGTATACAAATATCTTCTCCCATTCTGTCAGTTGTCTTTTGATTTTGTTAACTGTTTCCTTTGCTGTGCAAAAGCTTTGATCTTGATGAAATCCCAATAGTTCATTTTTGCCCTTGCTTCCCTTGCCTTTGGCGATGTTCCTAGGAAGATGTTGCTGCGGCTGAGGTCGCAGAGGTTGCTGCCTGTGTTCTCCTCAAGGGTTTTGATGGATTCCTTTCGCACATTGAGGTGCTTCATCCATTTTGAGTCTATTTCTGTGTGTGGTGTAAGGAAATGGTCCAATTTCATTTTTCTGCATGTGGCTGTCCAATTTTCCCAGACCATTTATTGAAGAGGCTGTCTTTTTTCCATTGGACATTCTTTCCAGCTTTGTCGAAGATTAGTTGACCATAGAGTTGAGGGCCTATTTCTGGGCTCTCTATTCTGTTCCATTGTTCTATTTGTCTGTTTTTGTGCCAGTACCATGCTGTCTTGATGATGATAGCTTTGTAATAGATCCTGTAGGCTGGAATGGTGATACCACCAACTTTGGCTTTCTTTTTTAATATTCCTTTGGGTATTCGAGGTCTTTTCTGGTTCCATATAAATTTTAGAATTATTTGTTTCATTTCTTTGAAAAAGATGGATGGTACTTTGATAGGAATGGAATTAAATGTGTAGATTGCTTTAGGTAGCATAGACATTTTCACAATATTTATTCTTCCAATCCAGGAGCATGGAACATTTTTCCATTTCTTTGTGTCTTCCTCAATTTCTTTCATGAGTACTTTATAGATTTCTGAGTATAGATTCTGTGCCTCTTTGGTTAGGTTTATTCCTAGGTATCTTCTGGTTTGGGGTGCAATTGTAAATGGGATTGACTCCTTAATTTCTCTTTCTTCTGTCTTGTTGTTGGTGTAGAGAAATGCAACTGATTTCTGTGCATTGATTTTATATCCTGACACTTTACTGAATTGCTGGACAAGTTCTAGCAGTTTTGGAGTGGAGTCTTTTGGGTTTTCCTCATATAGTATCATATCATCTGCGAAGAGTGATAACTTGACTTCTTCTTTACCGATTTGGATGCTTTTAATTTCCTTTTGTTGTCTGATTGCTGAGGCTAGGACTTCTAGTACTATGTTGAATAGCAGTGGTGATAATGGACATCCCTGCCGTGTTCCTGACCTTAGTGGAAAAGCTTTCAGGTTTTCTCCATTGAGGATGATATTTGCGGTGGGTTTTTCATAGATGGCTTTGATGATATTGAGGTATGTGCCCTCTATCCCTACACTTTGAAGAGTTTTGACCAGGAAGGGATGCTGCACTTTGTCAAATGCTTTTTCAGCATCTATTGAGAGTATCATATGGCTCTTGTTCTTTCTTTTATTGATGTGCTGTATCACATTGACTGATTTGCGGATGTTGAACCAACCTTGCAGCCCTGGAATAAATCCCACTTGGTCGTGGTGAATAATCCTTTTAATGTACTGTTGAATCCTATTGACTAGTATTTTGGTGAGAATTTTCGCATCTCTGTTCATCAAGGATACTGGTTTATAGCTCTCTTTTTTGATGGGATCCTTGTCTGGTTTGGGGATCAAGGTGATGCTGGCCTCATAAAATGAGTTTGGAAGTTATCCTTCCATTTCTATTTTTTGGAACAGTTTCAGGAGAATAGGAATTAGTTTTTCTTTATATGTTTGGTAGAATTCCCCCGGGAAGCCATCTGGCCCTGGGCTTTTGTTTGTTTGGAGATTTTTAAGGACTGTTTCAATCTCGTTCCTGGTTATGGGTCTGTTCAGGCTTTCTATTTCTTCCTGGTTGAGTTGTGGTAGTTTATATGTTTCTAGCAATGCATCCACTTCTTCCAGATTTTCAAATTTATTGGCGTAGAATTTCTCATAGTATGTTCTTATAATAGTTTGTATTTCTTTGGTGTTAGTTGTGATCTCTCCTCTTGCATTCATGATTTTATTTATTTGGGTCCTTTCTCTTTTCTTTTTGATAATTCTGGCCAAGGGTTTATCAATTTTATTAATTCTTTCAAAGAACCAGCTCCTAGTTTCGTTGATTTGCTGTATTGTTTTTTTTGGTTTCTATTTCATTGATTTCTGCTCTGATCTTTACGATTTCTCTTCTCCTGCTGGGCTTAGGGTTTCTTTCCTGTTCTTTCTCCAGCTCCTTTAGGTGTAGGGTTAGGTTGTGTACCTGAGACCTTTCTTGTTTCTTGAGAAAGGCTTGTACCGCTTTATATCTTCCTCTCAGGACTGCCTTTGTTGTGTCCCACAGATTTTGAATCATTTGTTTCCATGATTTTTTTCAATTTTTCTTTAATTTCCTGGTTGACCCATTCATTCTTTAGAAGGATGCTGTTTAGTCTCCATGTATTTGTGTTCTTCCCAAACTTCCTCTTGTGGTTGAGTTCTAGCTTCAGAGCATTGTGGTCTGAAAATGTGCAGGGAATGATTCCAATCTTTTGATACCAGTTGAGTCCTGTCTTAGGATCGAGGATGTGATTGACTGTGATTTGAACATTCTGATGAATGTTCCATGTGCACTAGAGAAGAATGTGTATTCTGTTGATATGGGATGGAATGTTCTGAATATATTTGTGATGTCCATCTGGTCCAGTGTGTCCTTTAAGGCCTTAATTTCCTTGCTGATCTTTTGCTTGGATGATCTGTCCATTTCAGTGAGGGGAGTGTTAAATTTCCCTACTATCATTGTATTATTGTTGATGTGTTTCTTTGATTTTGTTATTAATTGGTTTATATATTTGGCTGCTCCCACGTTGTGGGCATAGATATTTAAAATTGTTAGATCTTCTTGTTGGACAGACCCTTTGAGTATGATATAGTGGCCTTCCTCATCTCTTATTATAGTCTTTGGCTTAAAATCTAATTGATCTGATATAAGGATTGCCAATCCTGCTTTCTTCTGATGTCCATTAGAATGATAAATTCTTTTCCATCCACTCAATTTCAATCTGGAGGTGTCTTCAGGCTTAAAATGTGTTTCTTGGAGGCAACATATAGATGGGTTTTGGTTTTGTATCCATTCTGATACTCTGTGTCTTTAGATTGGGGCATTTAGCCCATTACCATTCAGGGTAACTATAGAGAGATATGAATTTATTGCCATTATTTTGCCTGTAAGGGTCCTGTTACTGTATATTGTCTCTGTTCCTTTCTGATCTACCACTTGTAGGCTCTCTCTCTGCTTAGAGGACCCCTTCCAATATTTCCTGTAGAGCTGGCTTGGTGTTTGCAAATTCTTTCCGTTTCTGTTTGTCCTGGAAGCTTTTAATCTCTCCTATTTTCAATGATAGCCTAGCCGGATATAGTATTCTTGTCCGCATGATTTTCTCGTTTAGTGCTCTGAAAACATCATGCCAGCTCTTTCTTGCCTGCCAGGTCTCCGTGGATAAGTCAGCTACCAATCTAATATTTTTACCATTTTATGATACAGACTTCTTTTCCTGGGCAGCTCTCAGGATTCTCTCTTTGTCACTAAGGCTTGTAAATTTTACTGTTAGGTGATGGGGTGTGGGCCTATTCTTATTGCTTTTGAGGGGCATTCTCTGAACCTCCTGAATTTTCATGCTCATTCCCTTTGCCATATTGGGGAAATTCTCCCCAATAATTCTCTCCAGTATACCTTCTTCTCCCCTTTCTCTTTCTTCTTCTTCTGGAATCCCAATTATTCGAATGTTGTTTCATCTTATGGTGTCACTTATCTCTCAAATTCTCCCCTCGTGGTCCAGTAGCTGTTTGTTCCTCTTTTGCTCAGCTCCCTATTCTCTGTCATTTGGTCTTCTATATCACTAATTCTTTCTTCTGCCTCATTTATCCTAGCAGTGAGAACCTCCGTTTTTGATTGCACCTCATTAATAGCTTTTTTGATTTCAACTTGGTTAGATTTTATTTCTTTTATTTCTCCAGACAGAGATTTTATATCTCCAGATAGGGTTTCTCTAATATCTTCCATGCCTTTTTCGAGCCCATGTAGAACCTTGAGAATTGTCATTCTGAACTCTAGATCTGACATATTACCAATGTCTGTATTGATTAGGTCCCTAGCCTTCAGTACTGCATCTTGTACTTTTTTTTTTTTTTTTTTTTTTTTGGTGGTGAATTTTTCCGCCTTGTCATTTTGTCCAGGTAAGAGTATATGAAGGAGCAAGTAAAATACTAAAAGGGTGGCAACAACCATAGGAAAATATGCTTTAACCAAATCAGAAGAGATCCCAAATCGTGACTGGGGAGAAAGGGGATAAAAAGGGGTTCAAAAAGAAAGAGAGAAAAAGAAAGAAAATAAAAGAATTAAAAAAAGAAAACAAATAAAGAAAAGTATAAAAAAGAAAAAAAATATATTTATATATATATTACATAAACTAGTTAAAAAACGTTAAAAAAGAAAAGGGTAAAGGTTAAAAAAATTAGCAGAAGAAGAGAATAAAAATGAAAAGACAAAAATAAATTAACTTCAAGACTAAAAAATCTCAGGGAGATAGCCATGAGTTCCGTGCTTTGCTTTCTCCTCCTCTGGAATTCTGCTGCTCTCCTTGTTATTAAAACTGCACTCCTTGGTAGGTGAACTTGGTCTTGGCTGGATTTCATGTTAATCTTCTGGGGGAGGGGCCTGTTGTAGTGATTCTCAAGTGTCTTTGCCACAGGCGGAATTTCACCACCCTTACCAGGGGCCGGGCTGAGTATCGGCTCGGGTATTTGCTTTCAGGAGCTTTTGTTCCTTGAGCGCTTTCCGTAGAGTTCCAGAGGATGGGAATACAAATGGCGGCCTCCTGGTCTCTGGCTCAGAGGAGCCGAGAGCCCGGGGCCCCACTCCTCAGTGCATCCTCAGCGAACAGCGCCCAGTAACTCCGGTCTGCCTGAACTCCGGCTGTGCTCCGAGCTCACTGAGCCTGTGGCCTGTTCAAGGTAACACCGAGCTGTGAGCTTACTGTCAGCTCTGTCTCTGTAGCCGGCTTTTCCATTCCAATACCTGCAAGCTCTGCGACACTCAGACACCCCCAATCCTTCTGCCCTATGGGACCTGAGGCCACGCTGACCCCATGTGAGCTTTGCCCTGGTTTAGCCTCTGGAGCGATGTCCCTCAGTGGAACAGACTTTTCAAAGTCCTGATTTTGTGCTCCGTTGCTCCGCCGCTAGCCAGGACCCAGCCCCTCCCCCCGGGGTCTATCTTCCCAACGCTTTGGATTCACTTCTCCGCCAGTACTACCTTTCAGAAAGTGGTTGTTTTTCTGTTTCTAGAATTGCTGTTCTTCTTCTCTTCGATCTGCTGATGGATTTGCAGGTGTTTGCAACCTTATATAAGCTATCTAGCTCATCTCCTGCTAGCTGAAGTAGTCTCAGCCTGCTACTTCTCTGCCATCTTGACTCCTCCTCCGGCTATCAGGCCCTGTGCACTGAGGGCTTCCTGTGCGACGTGATGCTGGATGCTGAGGGCACCGAGTTCCGGGCGCATACGTCGCTGCTCTGCTCGCATGTTCCAGCGACTACTTCAGGGCTCTGTTCAAGAGCCACACCCAGGAATCCAGGGCCAGCATGATCCACATACACGTTATGTTGGCGGCCGGCCTGCAGCGCTTGCTGGATTTCATTTATACGGCCTGGCTGCCACTGTCCATGGACACGGTGGAAGTCACGCTGGAGGCCCCCAGCTACCTGCAGGTGACTGAGGCGCTGGGGCTGTGTGGCTGCTACCTGGAGCGCCAGCTGGCTCCGGAGAACTGCTGCTTTGCAGCCAGCATGGCGGCGCGCTTTGGCCTGGCCCACCCAGAATTTCAATCTTTTAAAAAGATTATATATATAGGGGGAGGAGTCAAGATGGCGGAGAAGTAGCAAGCTGAGACTGCTTCAGCTAGCCGGAGATCAGCTAGATAGCTTATCTAAAGATTGCAAATACCTGAAAATCCATCAGCAGATCGAAGAGAAGAAGAACAGCAATTCTGGAAACAGAAAAACAACCACTTTCTGAAAGGTAGGACCGGCGGAGAAGTGAATCCAAAGCGACGGGAAGATAGACACCGGGGGGAGGGGCCGGCTCCCGGCAAGCGGCGGAGCAACCACGCACAAAATCAGGACATTTAAAAGTCTGTTCTGCTGAGGGACATCGCTCCAGAGGCTAAACCGGGGCGAAGCCCACGCGGGGTCAGCGTGGCCTCAGGTCCCGCAGGGTCACAGAAGGATCGGGAGTGTCTGAGTGTCGCAGAGCTTGCGGCTATTGGAACAGGAAAGCCGGCTACAGAGAAAGAGCCGACAGTAAGCTCACAGCTCGGTGTTACCTTGAACTGGTCGCAGGCTCGGTGAGCTCGGAGCACGGCCTGAGGTCAGGCAGACGGGAGTAACTGGGCGCTGTTCTCTGAGGGCACACTGAGGAGTGGGGCCCTGGGCTCTCGGCTCCTCCGGGCTGGAGACCAGGAGGCCGCCATTTGTATTCCCGTCCTCCGGAACTCTACGGAAAGCGCTCAGGGAACAAAAGCTCCTGAAAGCAAACCCGAGCAGATTACTCACCCCGGCCCCGGGTAAGGGCGGTGTAATTCCGCCTGGGGCAAAGACACTTGAGAATCACTACAACAGGCCCCTCCCCCAGAAGATCAATAAGAAATCCAGCCGAGACCAAGTTCACCTACCAAGGAGTGCGGTTTCAATACCAAGGAGAGCAGCAGAATTCCAGAGGAGGAGAAAGCCAAGCACGGAACTCATGGCTTTTTTAGTGTGATTTTTTTTTAGTCTTGCAGTTAACTTAATTTTTTCTTTTTCATTTTTTTTTTTTTTTTATTCTCGCCTTCGGGTAAAAATTTTTTTTTTTAACTGTTACCTTTTTCTTTTTTAACGATTTTTTACTAGTTTATCTAATATATATATTTTTTTTCTTTTTTACATTTTTCTTAGGTGTTTTCTTTTTTAAAAAATTCTTTTCTTTTCTTTTTTTTTTCTTTTTTCTTTTTTTTTTCCTTCTTCCTTTTTGAATCTCTTTTTATCCCCTTTCTCCCCACTCACAATTTTGGATCTCTTCTAATTTGGTTAAAGCATATTTTCCTGGGGTTGTTGCCACCCTTTTAGTATTTTACTTGCCCCTTCATTTACTCTTATCTGGACAAAATGACAAGATGGAAAAATTCAACACAAAAAAAAGAACAAGAGGTAGTACCGAAAGCTAGGGACCTAATCAATACAGACATCGGTAATATGTCAGATCTAGAGTTCAGAATGACAATTCTCAAGGTTCTACATGGGCTCGAAAAAGGCATGGAAGATATTAGAGAAACCCTCTCGAGAGATATAAAAGCCCTTTCTGGAGAAATAAAAGAACTAAAATCTAACCAAGGTGAAATCAAAAAATCTATTAATGAGGTGCAATCAAAATTGGAGGCTCTAACTGCTAGGATAAATGAGGCAGAAGAAAGATTTAGTGATATAGAAGACCAAATGACAGAGAATAAAGAAGCTGAGCAAAAGAGGGACAAACAGCTACTGGACCACGAGGGGAGAATTCGAGAGATAAGTGACACCATAAGACGAAACAACATTAGAATAATTGGGATTCCAGAAGAAGAAGAAAGAGAGAGGGGAGCAGAAGGTATACTGGAAAGAATTAATGGGGAGAATTTCCCCAATATGGCAAAGGGAATGAGCATCAAAATTCAGGAGGTTCAGAGATCGCCCCTCAAAATCAATAAGAATAGGCCGACACCCCGTCACCTAATAGTAAAATTTACAAGTCTCAGTGACAAAGAGAAAATCCTGAAAGCAGCCAGGGAAAAGAAGTCTGTAACATACAATGGTAAAAATATTAGATTGGCAGCTGACTTATCCACAGAGACATAGCAGGCCAGAAAGAGCTGGCATGATATTTTCAGAGCACTAAACGAGAAAAACATGCAGCCAAGAATACTATATCCAGCTAGGCTATCATTGAAAATAGAAGGAGAGATTAAAAGCTTCCAGGACAAACAAAAACTGAAAGAATTTGCAAATACCAAACCAGCTCTACAGGAAATATTGAAAGGGGTCCTCTAAGCAAAGAGAGAGCCTCCAAGTGGTAGATCAGAAAGGAACAGAGACCATATACAGTAACATCACCTTACAGGCAATACAATGGCACTAAATTCATATCTCTCAATAGTTACCCTGAATGTGAATGGGCTAAATGCCCCTGTCAAAAGACACAGGCTATCAGAATGGATAAAAAAACACAACCCATCTATATGTTGCCTCCAAGAAACTCATTTTAAGCCCGAAGACACCTCCAGATTTAAAGTGAGGGGGGGGAAAAGAATTTACCATGCTAATGGACATCAGAAGAAAGCAGGAGTGGCAATCCTTATATCAGATCAATTAGATTTTAAGCCAAAGACTATCATAAGAGATGAGGAAGGACACTATATCATACTCAAAGGGTCTGTCCAACAAGAAGATTTAACAATTTTAAATATCTATGCCCCCAACGTGGGAGCAGCCAACTATATAAACAAATTAATAACAAAATCAAAGAAACACATCAACAATAATACAATAATAGTAGGGGACTTTAACACTCCCCTCACTGAAATGGACAGGTCATCCAAGCAAAAGATCAGCAAGGAAATAAAAGCCTTAAATGACACACTGGACCAGATGGACATCACAGATATATTCAGAATATTTCATCCCCAAGCAACAGAATACACATTCTTCTCTAGTGCACATGGAACATTCTCCAGAATAGATCACATCCTCGGTCCTAAATCAGGACTCAACCGGTATCAAAAGATTGGGATCATTCCCTGCATATTTTCAGACCACAATGCTCTAAAGCTAGAACTCAACCAGAAAAGAAAATTTGGAAAGAACCCAAATACATGGAGACTAAACAGTATCCTTCTAAAGAATGAATGGGTCAACCGGGAAATTAAAGAAGAATTGAAAAAAATCATGGAAACAAATGATAATGAAAATACAACGGTTCAAAATCTGTGGGACACAACAAAGGCAGTCCTGAGAGGAAAATATATAGCGGTACAAGCCTTTCTCAAGAAACAAGATTGGTCTCAGGTACACAACCTAACCCTACACCTAAAGGAGCTGGAGAAAGAACAAGAAAGAAACCCTAAGCCCAGCAGGAGAAGAGAAATCATAAAGATCAGAGCAGAAATCAATGAAATAGAAACCAAAAAACAATAGAACAAATCAACGAAACTAGGAGCTGGTTCTTTGAAAGAATTAATAAAATTGATAAACCCCTGGCCCGACTTATCAAAATGAAAAAAGAAAGGACCCAAATAAATAAAATCATGAATGAAAGAGGAGAGATCACAACTAACACCAAAGAAATACAAACTATTATAAGAACATACTATGAGCAACTCTACGGCAATAAATTTGACAATCTGGAAGAAATGGATGCATTCCTAGAAACATATAAACTACCACAACTGAACCAGGAAGAAATAGAAAGCCTGAACAGACCCATAACCAGTAAGGAGATTGAAACAGTCATTAAAAATCTCCAAACAAACAAAAGCCCAGGGCCAGACGGCTTTCCGGGGGAATTCTACCAAACATTTAAAGAAGAACTAATTCCTATTCTCCTGAAACTGTTCCAAAAAATAGAAATGGAAGGAAAACTTCCAAACTCATTTTATGAGGCCAGCATCACCTTGATCCCAAAACCAGACAAGGATCCCACCAAAAAAGAGAGCTATAGACCCATATCCTTGATGAACACAGATGCGAAAGTACTCAACAAAATACTAGCCAATAGGATTCAACAGTACATTAAAAGGATTATTCACCACGACCAAGTTGGATTTATTCCAGGGCTGCAAGGTTGGTTCAACATCCGCAAATCAGTCAATGTGATACAGCACATCAATAAAAGAAAGAACAAGAACCATATGATACTCTCAATAGATGCTGAAAAAGCATTTGACAAAGTGCAGCATCCCTTCCTGGTCAAAACTCTTCAAAGTGTAGGGATAGAGGGCACATACCTCAATATCATCAAAGCCATCTATGAAAAACCCACCGCAAATATCATTCTCAATGGAGAAAAACTGAAAGCTTTTCCGCTAAGGTCAGGAACACGGCAGGGATGTCCATTATCACCACTGGTATTCAGCATCGTACTAGAGGTCCTAGCCTCAGCAATCAGACAACAAAAGGAAATTAAAGGCATCCAAATCGGCAAAGAAGAAGTCACATTATCACTCTTTGCAGATGATATGATACTATATGAGGAAAACCCAAAAGACTCAACTCCAAAACTGCTAGAACTTATACAGGAATTCAGTAAAGTGTCAGGATATAAAATCAATGCACAGAAATCAGTTGCATTTCTCTACACCAACAGCAAGACAGAAGAAAGAGATATTAAGGAGTTAATCCCATTTACAATTGCATCCAAAACCATAAGATACCTAGGAATAAACCTAACCAAAGAGACACAGAATCTATACTCAGAAAACTATAAAGTAATCATGAAAGAAATTGAGGAAGACACAAAGAAATGGAAAAATGATCCATGCTCCTGGATTGGAAGAATAAATATTGTGAAAATGTCTATGCTACCTAAAGCAATCTACACATTTAATGCAATTCCTATCAAAGTACCATCCATCTTTTTCAAAGAAATGGAACAAATAATGCTAAAATTTATATGGAACCAGAAAAGACCTCGAATAGCCAAAGGGATATTGAAAAAGAAAGCCAACGTTGGTGGCATCACAATTCCGGACTTCAAGCTCTATTACAAAGCTGCCATCATCAAGACAGCATGGTACTGGCCCAAAAACAGACACATAGATCAATGGAACAGAATAGAGAGCCCAGAAATAGACCCTCAACTCTATGGTCAACTAATCTTCGACAAAGCAGGAAAGAATGTCCAATGGAAAAAAGACAGCCTCTTCAATAAATGGTGCTGGGAAAATTGGACAGCCACATGCAGAAAAATGAAATTGGAACATTTCCTTACACCACACACAAAAATAGACTCAAAATGGATGAAGGACCTCAATGTGCGAAAGGAATCCATCAAAATCCTTGAGGAGAACACGGGCAGCAACCTCTTCGACCTCTGCCGCAGCAACATCTTCCTAGGAACAACGCAAAAGGCAAGGGAAGCAAGGGAAACAATGAACTATTGGGATTCATCAAGATCAAAAGCTTTTGCACAGCAAAGGAAACAGTTAACAAAATCAAAAGACAACTGACAGAATGGGAGAAGATATTTGCAAACGACATATCAGATAAAGGACTAGTGTCCAGAATCTATAAAGAACTTAGCAAACTCAACACCCAAAGAACAAATAATCCAATCAAGAAATGGGTAGAGGACATGAACAGACATTTCTGCAAAGAAGACATCCAGATGGCCAACAGACACATGAAAAAGTGCTCCATATCACTCGGCATCAGGGAAATACAAATCAAAACCACAATGAGATATCACCTCACACCAATCAGAATGGCTAAAATCAACAAGTCAGGAAATGACAGATGCTGGCGAGGATGCGGAGAAAGGGGAACCCTCCTACACTGTTGGTGGGAATGCAAGCTGGTGCAGCCACTCTGGAAAACAGCATGGAGGTTCCTCAAAATGTTGAAAATAGAACTGCCCTATGACCCAGCAATTGCACTATTGGGTATTTACCCTAAAGATACAAATGTAGTGATCCAAAGGGACACATGCACCCGAATGTTTATAGCAGCAATGTCCACAATAGCCAAACTATGGAAAGAACCTAGATGTCCATCAACAGATGAATGGATCAAGAAGATGTGGTATATATACACAATGGAATACTATGCAGCCATCAAAAGAAATGAAATCTTGCCATTTGCGACAACATGGATGGAACTAGAGCGTATCATGCTTAGCGAAATAAGTCAAGCAGAGAAAGACAACTATCATATGATCTCCCTGATATGAGGAAGTGGTGATGCAACATGGGGGCTTAAGTGGGTAGGAGAAGAATCAATGAAACAAGATGGGATTGGGAGGGAGACAAAACATAAGTGACTCTTAATCTCACAAAACAAACTGAGGGTTGCTGGGGGGAGGGGGTTTGGGAGAAGGGGGTGGGATTATGGACATTGGGGAGGGTATGTGCTTTGGTGAGTGCTGTGAAGTGTGTAAACCTGGCGATTCACAGACCTGTACCCCTGGGGATAAAAATATATGTTAAAAAAAAGATTATATATATATATTTATATATATATATATATATATGTATACACACACACACACACACACACACACACATATATATATATATATAATGTTCAGTTAGCCACATTAGTTTTTGATGTAGTGTCCAATGATTCATTAGTAATGTATAATGCCCAGTGCACATCACAACCCGAGCCATCCTTAATATCCATCACCCTGTAATCTAAAGCCAAATTAAGTTCCTCCTAACATTAAAAATAGAACTACTCTATGATCCAGCAATTACACCAATAGGTATTTACCCTCTAAAATACAAAATACCAATTTGGAGGGGCTACCAACACCCCTATGTTTATGACATGATTTACAATAGCCAAATTATGGAAGCAAGCTAAGTGTCTATCCATTGATGAACGGATAAGGGTAAGGTGTATATATATACAATGGAATATAATTTAGTCATACAAAAGAATGAAATATTGCCATTTGCAAAGACGTGAGTGGAGCTAGAGAGTATTATGTTAAGCAAAATATGTCAGTCAGAGAAAGAAAAATACCATATAATTTCACTTACATGTAGAATTTAAGACATAGATCAAATGAGCAAATGGGAAAAATAAAGACAAACCAAGAAATAGCTATAAACCTCTTAGCTACAGGGAACAAACTGACGATTACCAGAGGGGAGGTGGGTAGGGAGATGTGTGAAATAGGTGATAAAAATTGAGGAGGGAACTTGTGATAAGCACCAGTTGAGGTATGGAATTGTTGAATCACTGTATTGTTTTTCTGAAACTAATACAACACTATACGTTAACTATAGTAGACTTTAAATTAAAAAACATGAAACCAACTTAATAATCAGTTGGTCCACTTACCCTTTTTATGGAGGATAAAATAGGAAAACTAACTTGTCCAAGGCTATACAGGAATTAGTGGGCCGGTCAAAACCTGGATTCCCTTCATACATTAGTCACTCACTGTTGTGTCATTATTATAGGCCACTGGGTGTGAGATACATATTAGTAAACTGCTCTTAAGAAAAAGAAATGGACCTTTCAGAAGACACGATACTGGAATAGTGTCCCTTTATATTCACAGCACACTCTCTTCTTTCCAAAGAACAGCCAATTATTTTATGGAAATGTCATTCAAGTAATTCTTCATGATAAAAGACAGATTGAATCTCCATATACCTAATGAAAAATACGAGGCCCAGAGAGGGGAAGTGGCTTGTCCAGAACCACAACATATGAACAGCAGAAGTGATAACATTAGTTATCAGTTTTTCTGGGAATGACCCTGCCACCTCAGATCAATAAAGAGGAAAAAAGTCTATTTTCATTCCTAGCTCCTCTCTCTTAAATGTTAGTAAAAGAAATGCAGTATCTATTGTGAAAGGGAGAAAGAAAGGGTGGTCTGATTTACCTTCTGAGTCCTTTTCATAGAAAACGCCATGGGGGTGTATGGTGTAGGGGCGAGAGGCAAAATTCTTCAGGTGGATAAGGATGACATCTCCCACCTCAGCCTGCAACACTGGTCCCAAGAAACCCAACCAAGCTGGCTGGACCATTTCATCCATGTATGTGCCATCTCTGTATTCCTTGTAAATGGTTTTCTTGTAACTGCTCCCTATGCGGTTCTTGTCAGAATTTAGGAAGCTGGAAGCTACTCTGGGAAGGAAGAAGAGAAAGACTCATAATTTTGCCACCATCTTTAAACCTCTGGAGAGTTCTTTTCCAGAAGAAGCTGGCTAAAAATGACGATTTTTGTTTAAAGCAAAACAAGAGAAAACGAGATTGTACTGACCAAAACACAGAAGGTTAGAGTCTAACTTTTAGACAATGGGAAGCATTAAATTAAGGCACATAAAATTGGGGCACCTGGGTGGCTTAGTCAGTTAAGTGCCTGCCTTTGGCTTGGGTCGTGATCCCAGGGTCCTGAGATTGACCCTTGTATTGGGCTCCCTGCTCAGTGGGGAGTCTGCTTCTCCCTCTCCCTCTGCTCCTTCCCCTGCTTTCTCCCTCTCTCTTTCTCTCTATCTCCGTGTGTGTGTCTTTCGATATCTCAAATAAATAAACAAAAAACTGTAAAAAAAAAAACATTTAAAATGCTAATATTTGACCACTTTTAACCTCCAAATAAAATCAATTTCACACAGTTCAACCTAATATATAGTAATGGGGAAAAAATCAAATATGAACTGACTCTTTTTAAGTGATTAAATCCAAGTCTATATGGCCTGACTTTGCATCATCTTGCTATATATATGAGATCTTATGATATAGCTGTTAAGGTCACAAATGTTAGAGCTCGGATGACGTGATTAAATGCCCATATTGTTACCTAAAAATCTGTGGGAATTTGAACCAGTTACTTAACTACTTTAAGCACAATTTCCCCATCTGTAAAATGGACATAATCATAGTACCAAGTTCAGACACAATAATGATGACTAAAAAAATTAAAATATATGAAGAGCTTAGGACACAGTGCCTGAAAAACAGTAAAAGCTTAAGAGATGTTAACTGTTATTTCAAAATATTGGGGATAGGGAGGGGGAGGAGCAAGATGGCAGAGGAGTAGGAGACCTAAATTTTGTCTGGTCTCAGAAATTCAGTTAGACAGTTATCAAACCATTCTGAACACCTACAAATTCAACGGGAGATCAAAGAAAAGAATAGAAGCAATTCTATGAACAGGAAAGCATCTGCTTTCTGGAAGGAAGGACCTGTGGAAAAGTGAATCTGAGGCAATATACTGAATGATAGACCATGGTTGGGGAGGGGCCAGGTCCTGGCAAATGGTAAATCAGCAGAGCACAAAATCAGAAGTTTTAGAAGTGAGTTCCACTGAGGGACATTGCTCCAGAGGTTAATCAGGGGGTGAAGCCCTCACTGGGACTGTTGGTCTCAGGATCTGCAGGGTCACAGAAAGACGAGGGGTGCCTGAGTATGGCAAACACCCAAGTCTTGAAGTGGGGAAGCCAGCTGCAGTGATGGAGCTGAGGAGTGGGCACTCAGCTCAGGATTACCTTAAACCATTATATGAGGCACCTTCAGACCACTCTTCAAGAAGGGACCCCACAAGTGGAAGATACTGGGAGACTCCTCTCCCTTCTCCACCAGGAGGGGCAGTGCAGGAGCACACTGCAGGAATCTGCTGGGATTGGAGATTCCTAGTGGGACCATATGCCAGAGATAGAAACACTTGGTCACAGGCTGGCTGACCACAGAGTGTGGTGAGAGCACAGGGATACAAGAGTGATTGTTTTTCCCTGAGGATGCACTGAGGAGTAGGACCTTGAGCTCTTGGCTCCTCTGGCTCAGAGATTGGGAGGCTGCCATCTTCATTCTTGTCCTCCAAAGCTATACAGAAAGCATTCGGGGAACAAAATCTACTGAGAGCAAACTTGAGCAAATTGTTTAGTCTGGCCCCTGGCAAGGGAAGTGCAATTCCGCATTGTGCAAAAATATTTGACAGCCACTGCAATGCCCCCCCCCATAATATCAGCAAAAACATCCAGCTAAGACCAAATTTACTGATCAATGAAAACCGCAAAACACCAGTGGTTGGGGAATACAGTTACATAGAACTTATGTGTCCCCCCACCCCATAATTCTTTTGTCTTTCAAAGCTAAATTTTTAAAATTTTCCTCATTTTTCCTTTGTCTATTTTTTCCTCATTCCTATTTTAACCATTTTATCATATCAATGCCTTTTAAAAATTTGTTTTTTAATTTTCATTTTTATAGTCACATTCTATCCCTTCATTGTATTTAACCTTATTTTTATATACATGTAAGATTTTCTTTCTTTAAAATTTTGGGATAGTTTCTTCCAACAGCCAGAAATATTCCTGAAATCTAGCATATGGCTTTGTTCTAATGTCCAGCCTAATCACATTCTCATTAAAAAAAAAAAAAAATATATATATATATATATATATATATATATATATAGTATTTATTCATTTGACAGACAGAGATCACAAGTAGGCAGAGAGAGAGAAGGAAGCACGCTCCCCACTGAAGAGAGAGCCTGATGTGGGGCTCGATCCCAGGACCCTGGAATCATGACCTAAGCTGAAGGCAGAGGTTTTAACCCACTGAGCAATCCAGGCACACCAACATTCTCATTTTTTTAAATCAACCAACTTATCAATTCCTTTTCAAAAATCGTTTTTTTAATTTTCATCTTTTGAGTCATAGTCTATCCTTTCATCAATTTTAAACATAACATACATATGTGTATGTACACGTATATGTTTACCCTTGCACATATATATGTATACATATAAATATATATAAGTTTTTCCTTCTTTAAAATTATGGGAGGCAGATTCTTCCAACAGATCAAAATTAACCCAAATCAAGTGTGTGGCTCTGTTCTATTAACCAGCCTACATATATATATATATATATATATATATATATATATATATATATATATATATTTTTTTTTCCTTTCTTCTTTCCCCAGGTTTGGGTCCCATCTTATTTGGTAAATATATATTTTTCTGAGGTCGTTGTTGTTACCCTTTTAAAACTTTGCTCTCTCATTCATCTATTCTTGTCTGGACAAAATAACAAGGCTGGAAAACTCACCGAAAACAAAACAAAACAGAACAGAAAAACGAAGAGGCAGTATCGACAGCAGGGGACCTAATTGATACAGATATTAGTAAGATGTCAGAACTAGAGTCCAGAATGATGATTATAAAGATACTATCTGGGCTTGAAAAAAGCATAGAATATTCAAGGGAATCCCATTCTGGAAAAATAAAAGCGATTTGGGGAGAAATAAAAGAAAAAAAATACAACCAAGTAGAAATCAAAAAAGTTATTAATGAGGTGCAATAAAAAACTGAGGCTCCTACTGCTAGTATAAATGAGGCAGAAGAGAGAATTAGTGATACCAAATGATGGAGAATAAGGAATCTGAGAAAAAGAGAGTGAAACAACTACTCTATCAGGCAGGGAGAAATTGAGAGATAAGTGATGCCATAAGAAAAAACAAATGTATTAGAATAATTGGGATCCCAGAAGAAGAAGAAGAAAGGGAGGGGAAAGAAGGTATATTGAAGAAATTATAGCAGAGAATTTCCCTAATTTGGGGAAGGAAGCAAGCATCAAAATCCGGGAGGCACAGTGAGCCCCCTCAAAATCAATAAACATAGGTCAACACTTCATCATCCAATAGTAAAGCTTACAAGTCTCAGAGACAAAGAGAAAATCCTGAAAGCACCTCGGGAAAAGAGACCTATAAACTACAAAGGTAGAAATATTAGATTGACAGCAGACCTATCCACAGACACCTGGCAGGCCAGAAAGGATTGGCATGATATATTCAAAGCACCAAACAAGAAAAATGTTGGGTCAAGAATACTATATTCAGCTAGGCTGTCATTGAAAATAGAAGGAGAGGTAAAAAGCTTCCAGGCCAAACACAATATAAAAGAATTTGCCAACACCAAACCAGCCTTACAGGAGATATTGAAGGGGATCCTCTAAGCAAGGAGAGAGCCTAAAAGTAACAGACCAGAAAGGAATAGAGACAATATACAGTCACATTACTGGCAATATAGTGTCACTAATTTCATATCTTTCAATAGTTACCCTGAATGTAAATGGGTTAAATGTCCCAATCAAAAGACACAAGGTATCAGAATGGATTAAAACAAAACAAAACTAGCAAGACCCATCCATATCCTTTCTACAAGAAACTCATTTTAGACCCAAAGACACCTCCAGATTTAAAGTGAGGGAATGGAAAACAATATACCATGCTAATGGACATCAAAAGAAACTTGAGGTGGCAAACCTTATACCAGACAAGCTAGATTTTTAAACCAAATACTATAATAAGAGATGAGGAAGGACATCATATCATACCTAAAGGGTGTGCCCAACAAGAAGATCTAACAGTTTTAAATATTTATGCCATTAACATGGGAGAAACCAATTATATAAACCAATTAATAACAAAATCAAAGTAACACATTGACAATAATACAATAATAGTAGGGGACATTAACACCCCCTCACTGAAATGGACATATCATCCAAGCAAAAGATCAAAAAGGAAATAAAGGCTTTATATGATACATTGGAACAGATGGACATCACAGATATATTCAGAACATTCCATCCTAAAACAACAGAATACACGTTCTTCTCTAGTGCGCATGGAACATTCTCTGGAAGAGAGCACATCCTGGGTCACAAATCAGGTCTCAACTGGTACCAAAAGACTGGGATCACTCCCTGCATATTTTTGGACCACAGTGCTTTGAAACTAGAGCTGAACCACAAGAGGAAAGTTGGAAAGAACTCAAATACATGGAGGCTAAAGGGCATCCAACTGAAGAATGAATGGGTCAACCAGGAAATTAAAGAAGAATTGAAAAAAAATTCATGGAAACAAGTGAAAATGAAAACACGACTGTTCAAAGCCTTTGGGATGCAGGAAAGGCGGTCCTGGGAGGAAAGTATATAGCCATGAAAGCCTTTCTCAGCAAACCAAGAAGGTCTCAAATACACAACCTAACCCTATACATAAAAGAGCTGGAGAAAGAACAGTAAACAAAGCCTAAACCCATCAGTAGAATAGAAATTATAAAGATGAGAGCAGAAATCAAGGAAATAGAAACCAAAAGAACAATCGAGGAGAGCAATGAATCTAGGAGCTGAGTTCATTGAAAGAATTAATAATATTGACAACCCCCTGGCCAGATTTATCAAAAAGATAACAGAAAGGACTCAAATAAATAAAATCATGAATGAAAGAGGAGAGACCACAACCAACACCAAAGAAATACAAGCAATTATAAGAACATATTATGAGCAACTATATGCCAGAAAATTTGACAATATGGAAGAAATGGATGCATTCCTAGAGACATATAAATACCAAAACTGAACCAGGAAGAAATATAAAACCTGGACCGACCTATAACCAATAAGGAGATTGAAGCAGTCATCAAAAATCTCCCAAGAAACAAGAGCCCAGGGCCAGACGGCTTCCCAGGGGAATTCTACCAAACATTTACGGAAGAATACCTAGTCTTCTAAAACTCTTCCAAAAAAATAGATATGGAAGGAAAACTTCCAAACTCATTTTATGAGGTCAGCATTACCTTGATCCCAAAACCAGACAAAGACCCCATGAAAAAGGAGAATTACAGATGAATATCCCTGATGAACATGGATGCAAAAATTCTCACCAAAATACTAGCCAGTAGGATTCAACTGAACACTGAAAGGATTATTCACCATGACCAAGTGGGATTTATTCCTGGGCTGCAATGTTGGTTCAACATCTGCAAATCAATCAATGTTGCACAGTACATTAATAAAAGAAAAAACAAGAACCATATGGTATTCTCAATAGATGCTGAAAAAAAAAAAAAAACTTGATGAAGTACAGCATCCTTCCTTGAACAAAACTCTTCATGGTGCAGGGATAGAGGATACATACCTCAATAGCATAAAAGCCATCTATATGAAAAACCCACAGTGAATATCATTCTGAATGGGGAAAACCTGAGAGCTTTTCCCCTAAGGTCAGGAACATGGCAGGGCTGTCCACTATCACCACTGTTATTCAACATAATACTAGAAGTCATAGCCTCAGTGATCAGACAGCAAAATGAAATAAAAGACATATGATCAGCAAAGAAGAAGCCAAACTCTACTCTTTGCAGATGATATGATACTTTATGTGGAAAACCCAAAAGACTCCACCCTAAAACTGCTAGAACTCATACAGGAATTCAGTAAAGTGTCAGGATATAAAAAGCAATGCACAGAAATCGGTTGCATTTCTATACTCCAACAAGACAGAAGAAAGAGAAATTAAGGTGTTGATCCCATTTACACTTGAACCCAAGGCCATAAGATACCTAAGAATAAATCTTACCAAAGAAGCAAAGAATCTGTACTCTGAAAACTACAGAGTACTCATGACAGAAATGGAAGAAGACACAAAGAAATGGAAAAACGTTCCATGATCATGGATTGAAAGAACAAATGTTGTGGAAATGTCTATGCTACCTAGAGCAATCTGCACATTTAAAACAATCCCTCCCAAAATGCCATCAACTTTTTCCCCAAGAAATGAACCAAATAATCCTAAAATTTATATGGAACCAGATAAGACCCCAAATAGGCAAAGGAATGTTGAAAAAGAAAAGCAAAGCTGGTGGCATCACAATTCCAGACTTCAAGCTCTATTACAAAGCTGTCATCATCAAGAAAGTATGGCACTGGCACAAAAACAGACATATAGATTAGATCAAGGGAACAGAATAGAGAGCCCAGAAATGGACCTTCAGATCTATGGTCTACTAATCTTCGACAAAGCAGAAAAGAATGTCCAATGGAAAAACGATGGTCTCTTGAACAAATGGGCAAATGGGTTGGGAAAATTGGACAGCCACATGCAGAAGAATGAAACTGGACTATTTCTTTACAGCACACACAAAAATAGACTCAAAATGGATGGAAGACCTCAACGTGAGACAGGAATCCATGAAAATCCTTGAGGAGAACACAGGCAGCAACCTCTTCAACCTCAGCTGCAGCTACTTCTTCCAGAAACATCACCAAAGGCAAGGGAAGCAAGCACTAAAATGAACTATGCGGACTTAATCAAAATCAAAAGCTTTTGCACAGCAAAGGAAACAGCCAACAAAACCAAAATACAACTGACAGAATGGGAGAAGATATTTGCAAATGACATCTCATATAAAGGGCTAGTATCCAAAAATCTATAAAGAACTTATCAAACTCAACACCCAAAGAACAAATAATCTGATCAAGAAATGGTCAGAAGACAGGAACAGACATTTCTGCAAAGGCATGCAGTTGGCCGACAGGCACATTAAGAAATGCTCAACATCACTCAGCATCAGGGAAATACAAATCAAAACCCCGGTGAGATACCGCCTCACACCAGTCAGAATGGGTAAAATTAACCAGTCAGGAAATGACAGGCATTGGTGAGGATGCAGAGAAAGGGGAAACCTCCTACACTGTTGGTGGGAATGCAACTGGTGCAACCACTCTGGAAAGCAGTATGGAGTTTCCTCAAGTAGTTGAAAATAGAGCTACCCTATGACCCAGCAATTGCACTACTGGATATTTACCCTAAAGATACAAATGTAGTGATCTGAAGGGGCAGGAGCACTGCCATGTTTATAGCAGCAATGTCCACAATAGCCAAGCTGTAGGAAGGGCCTAGATGTCCATCAACAGATGAATGGATAAAGAAGATGTGGTATGTATGTGGTATATATATATATATATATATATATATATATATATATATTTCCATTGCATGCATATAGATGCATGTATATATATATATAATTCCATTGCATGCATATAGATTCATATAGCCCTTTATATGAGATGTCATATAGATGCATGCAATGGAATACTATGCAGCCATCAAAAAACAAAACAGAATCTTGCCATTTGCAATGATGTGGATGGAGCTATAGGGTATTGTGCTAAGCAAAATAAGTCAATCAGAGAGAGACAATTATCATATGATATCAGTGATATGAGGAATTTGAGAGGCAGTGTGGGGGGTCATGTGGAAGGGAGGGAATAATGAAATAAGATGTGATCAGGGAGTGAGAAAACCATAAGAGACTCTTAATCTCAGGAAACAAACTGAGGGTTGCTGGAGGGGAAGGGGGTTGGAGGGATGGAGTCACTGGGTGATGCTCATTGGGAAGGGTATGTGCTATAGTGAGGGAAATAAACACAGAAATACATAAAATAATAAAATTGGGGATGGGACTTAATAAAGTTATCCCTAAAGGACACCTCTAATAAATAAGTCTGTGTTACTCCAAAACTAGATGGATAAGTAGGTGGTTTGTCAAAAACAAACAAACAAACAGAAAGTGTAGCTGCTTTTCTAACTCTAATACATACTAGGGATCTTTTAGATATTATATTCAACTTTGGAAAATTCTGAGGATTTGAGGAGGTAAAGTGATTCATGATCACAAAAGATTCTTTAATACATTAGTTTTTAACATATATTTGAAGAACATAGCAAGGCTCAAACATTAAGAAATACTAATCTTATGGAATCTTTGAAAGGCAGAATGGTGAGAAGAGTACTAGCATTGTCCAAGTTAAGTTCCAGTTCTTCTGTTTACTAGCTATAGGACTTGGGCAAGGCTCTTGATCTCCTTGAATCTGTTTTCTCATCTGTAAGATGAGAATATTCATACTCACCTCCTCGAGCTTTTGTGATAATTATGTGAGAGAAAGCATGTATATTTCTAGTATGGTGACTGTTGCAGAGACACTGTTACATAATTCATAGCTACTACTATTATTACCTTGATTCTGAGGCTTACCACATTTTTTTTCACATTTTCACATATCCAATATCAATGTAGTTCCACTAAAGTATAGGAGCATAGTTCCAACACACACATCTTATGAATATTGTATATATTTCATGTTTCTTTCTTTTTTTGAATGCATGGTAGATACCATTTTCAAATCAAGAGAATATGGAATATCATTTAAGACCCTAAAAACGCTGAGGCACCTCAGTGTGGAAAAGAAGACTCCTTGTAGGTTGCTGTCTCCTGAGTCAAATAACTCTTACCAGCAAATGTACCACTGATTATATGGCCATGAAGATCAAGAGCTGGCTGCTAACACACCCTGAGTAAAAGATATTTAAAAGGCTACCTCTTGACCTCAAGGGATCCACAAATGATTACACATACGTGTCGTCATCCAGAGTCTGGTTCCTGATGATGTTCCTTCCCTTGGGAGCATAGTTCCACTGCACATCCTGGATGGCCAAGTAGTAAACTCGAGTGGCCCCATCAGTTGGATGGGGCCACAAAGGTTGCATCAAGAACAGAGTCCAGATGAGATGGCCTGGTTCCATGGCCCACATTATTCTGGGAATCTGTCAGATGAATAGCTGTTAAGAGAGAAAGAAAACAAAGGTCTTTGCCTGTGTCTGAAAAACTGAAGAGGCAAGAGCCAAACCAATTACCTGAGAAAGAAAAAAAAAAAAAAAAAGAATTAGCTCAGAATCTCTCCCTTACCTGATCTCTTTCAATTCAAGAAACATTCAATGATCTGTGTATATTGGACTTTGGAGACCAAAGTTGAAAGGCCACTTATAGTGATAATCATGCATCGCTTCTTTCAGATTAGAAATCTGGATACAGTCCCTTCAGCAGTGTAAAAGGAAGAATGTAATCTGGCCCAAGAATTAGGAAACGGGCACCAGAAATTTGGTTGGGTCACTGACTCACTCACTGGCACCTAAATCAAGTCACCAATTCTCCCTATACCTCTTTTTCCTTTGTTGCCACTTTCCATCCTCTATGAATTGTTTAAAAACAAATGAGAATTCACCAAAAAACGTTTACTGGAATGTTCATAGACCTAAAAAAAGAAATAACCAAAATGTCAATGAACACTAGAATGAATGAGTAAACTGTATTTTATTTATACAGTGGAATTCTATATAGCAATGATGATGAATAAACTACAACTACAAATAAAAAAAATAGATGTCTCTCACAAATATAACATTGCAGAAAGAAATAAGACACCAGATACCAAACAAAAGTATATACATACTGTATGATTTCATTTAGGTAAAGTACAAAATCAGATAAAACTTATCTATGCTGTTAGAAGCCAAGATAGTGTTTGCCCTTTAGGAAGAGATAAGTGACTGGGAAAAGAAGAGGATAAATGCTTGTAGGTATGCTATATTTATTGATCTACATACTGGCTACATGGGTGTGTTCCATTTGTGAAAATATATTGTGCTATGAATTTAGCATTTGTGCACTTTTCTGAATTTGTAATATGCTTCAAAAAAGTAAATAATGAAACAAAAGAAGTGAAAGTATGTGAGGGAAATGTTAGCATCTTAGAAGAAATGTTCTCTGCTATGCACAAACACATTTTATTAGAACAATTCCTGAGTCAGAGTCAGAACTGAGTCTCTAGTCTTTCAATCCAGTACATCAGCCAAAAGGCTGGACTTCTTGGGGTTGGGATGAAGCCTTCAGTCAAATCATACACAGCTACGGTCAAAACCAGAAATATAGACAATAATATAAATACACAAATACATAAATTCATGCAGTCTTATATAAAAGCAGACATAAGTGCATGCAGTATTATCTAAAACAGAAATGCAAACACTTGCATGCACACATAAAATCGCACTGTCACACAGAGTCTTATACTTTAATAACAACAACAATAAATCAATATTATTGTGTGTGAATGGCAAACCAGATACTATTCTATGAGTTTTATATAGATTAAATCATTAATCCTCACAACCACACTATGAAACATATGCCATTATTATCCCCAAATTACAGAAGAAGAAACTGCATGACAGAAGTGTAAAGGAATTTGCCCAAGGTCACCTCATTAACAATCAGTAGAATTGAGTTGTGAGCCCAGAAAGTATGACTTCAAACTCGTGTTCTCGATCACCATACTATACCACCTTCCACAAAATATACTCATATACATATAAGCACAGAGAACATGCATCTACTTATAGCCATAGATATATCTGTGAAAGTCCCATCCACTCTGCAATATGTAACCACATGTTGTTATAATCACTTCTAGAAATACACATATACTCATATAGCAAAAGATACACCTAGTTAATCTCATTCATGATGAGGGTAATACATATCGAAGCTACCATTCATTGAGAGATCACTATATGCTAAACACAATGTTCAGTGGTTTATATAAATAATTTCACTGAATTCTAGTCCTATACATATGAGATAGTGACTATTAATCAAAAATAGAAAATCAAAGGTATATACAGACTTACATATATTAATATGACGATTAATCAAGAATAGAAAATCAAAATATATACAGACTCACATAGAAAATTCCCAGATATTTACTCTGGCTAGACCTAGATATTTACCCTGGTTAATAAACAGAACAATAGACTCCCCTACAAAATCTCAGTACCTTCCCCATACAGCAATGGATCAAGTGTTAATTCCAAGTCTCCATATGACATTTGGCAGAAAACACTTGATATAGAGGAGGACCTGCTCCTGGGTTTTTCTTTCCAAAACCTGGGTCTCCCACTGACCAGTTGTGTAGACTTGGGTAATACATAACCACTCGAAACTTGTTTTCCTACTTATAAAATATGTATAATAATGTTAACCTTGTAGAAGTAAATTAGAAAAGTTACGTGAAAGGGCCCCAGTATGATTCATGTTTAGAACATAACAAAGTAACTGCTGGTTTCCTTCTCTTTCTCCCACCTGACTACACTTTATTTATCTCTACTCTCTCCTGACAAACCATATGTTCTACATTTCTACTCTAAGGGCTAACTTAAATCCTAATTTCCCCAGAAAGCCCCTTGTAGGCTCTCCATAACAGTGACCTCTGATAGACCACTTACTCTCTATAACACCCAACTGCATTAAGTTGGACTTTATATTTGTGTTACCATTCTGTGAGTTGGCTCATGAACTGTCTTTATTTATCAGATTGGACTATAAACTCTTTGAAGATGTATGTCATATCTTAGAGGTCTTTGTGTATCTATTGCCAAAAATGGTGATGGGGGCTCTGTAGTTATACCATAAACAGCTACTACTAGAGTGCCATAAGCTGACACAAACATACAATTTCCCACCAGTTGACTCTGGTTCAAGTTTGCCACTGATTTCAAAGAGTAATTCTTGGCAATTCACTTTATTAAGCCCAAATTTCCCTACCTATAATATAATGGAGCTGCCCTATACAGTTCTTAACTTTTGGGGGTCATGAGTGTTTGAGAATATAATGAAATGCAAAAATGCAGAACTACAAAAATATGTTTTACATAAAGAGCTCTCAAAGAATCCTTTTTAGCTCTCACAGTCTGCCAATACTCCCACTCACTGATAAAACACAGGTACATTTACATATGTCTAAATATAGTCCCACATAAGTAACACAAATGCCCTGGAACACTTGACAGGAAAGGGGTGTCATTTGTTCAATAAAAGTTTGGATATAACCTAGGCATCGTTTAAACTCCCCTTTCAGAAAGATGCCAGCAAAGTTGTTGTACCTTTTTTTCTTATTATTTATTTTTTATTTATTTTCGGCATAACAGTATTCATTATTTTTTCACCCAGTGGTCCATGCAATCCGTGCCCTCTATAATACCCACCAGGTGGTACCCCAACCTCCCACCCACCCTCCAATTCAAACCCCTCAGATTGTTTTTTAAAAGTTGTTATACCTTAAACTCACTTAACTAGAGAGAAAACTGCCCTGGGTAAGAGCTTCACAATTAGAGAATTCCATAATAAATGTGAAAATATTCTGTAAATAAACCAGTACAGACCTTCAGCATACAATGAGCAACCATTCAAAGGTGGTGACTAGCGTTGGTGGTATAGTGGTGAGCATAGCTGCCTTCCAAAGGTGGTGACTAATAACCAAAAGAGCTAGACAATAAAACCTGATAAAAAATACTACCTAGCATTTGCCTAGCACTTCCCACTATATAGTATGATTTTTATATCTGCCATTTTTAAATTCTCAAACTTTTGTAAGATAAGGATTGTCTTCCCTGTTTCACATCCAGGACACAGGGTTTGAAATCAGACTACCTAAACCAATCCTAGCTCCACTTTTCCTGTGTGACTTGATAAACTATTTCATTTCTCTAGACATAGTCTTTTCACCTTTTAAATTGAATTAATACTATTAGCTATATTGCAGAGTAGTTGGAAGATTAAATGAATATTAATCTATAAGTGCATAGGACTTAAGTAAGTGATCAAGTGCCTAAGTAAGTGATCAAAAAGTATTAGTGGCTATTACTATTACAGATGGAAATAGGTTTAGAAATGAAATTTACCAGGATCACTATGATTTAACATTTTATATATAGGCACAACATGTACACACTCATAATTTCCCACACACAGCAACACATGTTAAGCATACAGGACATGTATTTGGCTGAGATTAGTCTCTTTGGAAACAACATGATATAATGAAAAATATCAGAACTTTTGAGTCAGATAGACAGGTTTGAATACTGTTTTCAGTTGTAGTTGAATGAGATAGCATTGAGAATTTAATAGTCACCTGAAAAAAAAAAAAAGTTTTCTTTGTCTCTACTGATTTCCTCTTTTTCTTCCCAAAGCTGTATTTGTTGTTGCTATTATTGTTGTTATTGTCATTTTTAATTTGGCTTTACAATACACTATAAGAACAGAAGAAAAGAAAACCCATAGAATTCCTTAAGGATCACCTGGATATTTAATGGTAAAAACTGAAAATCTTCAGACCCTAGAGAAAAATAGGCTCTATTTCTGGAATCATCATGTATTAGTTGTATGACACTGAGCAAGTCATCTGTATCCTGAGCCATGCATGGCAATGATCTCTTAAATAGAGATAGTCTCTGCTTTGGGTTCCTCATTAGTTTGCTGTGAAAATTTGATAAGTTAAAGTATGTAAATCCTTATGTAATCTTTTCACTTGGGCAGGGATATTTTCTTTCAGCTGAATCCAGAGAAAGAAGTCCTAAAGAAAGGCCAGACTCAAGAGAAAAAATGAAAGGGAAAGGTTAAAAAAAATGAAATATGTAAGGTAAGGAAGAGTCCTGGGAGAAAGCCAAAAGAAGACAGAAAAAGAAATGAAGAAAGGAAGAAGAAAAAGAAAGAAAGAAAGAAAGAAAGAAAGAAAGAAAGAAAGAAAGAAAGAAAGAAAAAGGAAGAAATGAAGGAAAGAGAGAGGGAGAAAGAAAAGAAAAGTAGAAAAGAGAAGAAAGGAAAGACAAGAAATACAGAATGAAGAGGTGCCCAAAGTAGGAGAGGTGGAAACAGAGAGAGGGAGAGATGGAGATGGAAAAAGAGAGAAAGAGAGAAAGGGTGAATGAATTTCAGGGCTACTTGGAATTAGACATAGTTTAATTATATACCCTTGAAAATAGCCTTAGGGAGAAATTTAGCAGCAAATCAAGTCTCATCTTCCTTAACCTCATCTTCCTGTCATCAAAATGCCACATGGGCCTGGTCCCCATTGCCCAAAAGAATTTGCATTACTGTTTTTCCTAGGATTTGCAAGTTGTTCCCTTAATGCCACAGTGTTCTTTTCTCTCCCTCCATCCTTCTTCCTCTGCTGGGCTACACTGGACTGAACAGGCTCTTCTAGACAAAAGATCATTCAACTGAACACAGGAGTGCTGAGCTAATTTTAGAGGTTTTTCTCTAAGCCTGACAGCCCTTCTAATAGAACTCTCCATCAAGATTGACCTTTGATTCTCTGTTTTCTTAATGTTTTAATATTTTTTCTTCACCCTGTGACTCAAAACAAAACAAACAAGCAAAGAGGAAAGAAATGAGGGGGGGGCGGTGCAGAGCAAACCAAGAAACAGATTCTCAACTATAGAGAACAAACTGATGGTTAACAAAGGGGAGGTAGGTGGGGAAGGGTTAAATAGGTAACAGTGATTCAGGAGTGCACTTGTGATGAGCACCAATGTTGTATGGAAACATTGGATCACTATATTGTACACCTGAAACTAATAGTACATTGTATGTTAATTAACTATAAGTTGAGTAAAAACTTTAAAAAAATAGATTCCATATAGGGATTTTCTCACCTTCAGTAGGTATCGGCTTTTCTTTTCTGGGAGGGAAAATGCAGAAAATGTTAAAAGCCCCAAAGCGTTCCAGATAGTACAAGTACAATTCATATTATTATTTAATCATTTTACTGTATCCTAGCATGCCAAAGATGGGAAAATTGAGGCCCAGAGAGGAAGAAACTCACCTGAAATCCTGCAAGCCAGTACTAGACCCTAAGATTTCTGATTCCCCAGCCTGGCAATAATGTCCAGTGTGTCACCACAATACCATTCCTGGGACAATATGATTCCACTGCATATTGGTGTTTCTGGTAATAAGACTGCTTTATTTCCTCATACCTCAGTTGCAGTATCATAGAAAGTAAACTAATTTTAAATTAGATGACCTGGATGCAAATCCTTCTTCTTTCCTGTAATTGCTATGTGACCTTTCAACAAATCACCTTTACCTACCTGAGCCTTAGTTTTCTCATCCAAAAATGGGAGTATTTATTTCACAAGACTGTTTCAAAGTTAAAACAAAATCATGGATTTGAGTTCCTAGCAAAGAGCTTGGAATACAATAGATGCTTAGTAAAAAGCTCAAATGTGTTATAGATTCATATATCTATAAAGACTTTCAGAAACCAACTTTTATCAATCCCTTCATGTGACATATAGAAAACTGAGGTCAGAGAGGTAAAGGGATTTGCTCAAAGTCAAGCAGCCAGTTACTGGCAAAGCCAGAAGATGAACCCATGTTTTCTAAAATATTTCTGCTATTTAGACACTAAACATGAGTAACAATTTTGATTTAAAACTGATAGTTTGGTTTAGCTATCATTTATTGGCTTATTCTACACCAATTCGGATCTTAAAATATAAAAACCAAGTGGTTGTTTTTAAGTGTTTGAGGTTCCCATTTATGTAGTGCGAAGATCTATCACCTAGATAAACTCCTCAATTTGTGAAGCAGAAAATGAGTACATTATTTCAACAAGAAAATTAACTATTTTATAAAACTCTGTGACTATCACTAAAGCAGTCACGCCAGTGTGGTCCTGGTAATTTTGGTGAGAGAAATGAAAGGAGCCTCTTGTTCACTTTAACTTTCCTGCCCACCCAGCCAAGCTTCCTCCACCCTCTTTGACACTGACTTTCCCAGTGACCTAGGAGTCCCCTAAACCCAGCCAAATAAAGGTTTTTGCAAAGAAAGGAAAGTGAGGTAGGATTTGGAAAGAGAGGAAACAAAGCTTACCTTTGCTAGGGTAAACCCTTCTATATTTATGTCAGCAGCCCAGTGATGCTAAACTGCAGCCCCTGGTATGAGTTGGCCAGCCCTGCTCGGTCAGTATCCTGAGTTACAGATCCTCTCTCATAAATAAGCCCAAGGTTCCAATTTGGCCGGTGTTACTGTAGTGAAATGAATAGAAGAGAGGGCAATGCTGGGTGCTTTTTTTCCCCACAAAAGTAAACTTTTGGAATGTCTTGCTTGGCCCAGTTGGGTACAAAACCTGGGATGGTTCTTTGATCGTATCTGGGTGTTTTAACACATCCCAGTTAGGATCTCAGGAGGAATTACAAGAGGGTGGGCTGCATTTTTCTTATCAAAGCTTGATAGTTGGTCTTTGCTGAAAGGGGGAGGAGAATGCACTGTCAGTGCGAACAAAGCTCACGGTCAAATTCCATCAGCCCTCTAATAACATGGAGGGCATTAAGAGAAATAAAGGAAAAGAGAACTGGGGGAATTCAGAGAGTAAGATGAAGAATGAGAGACTGGACTCTGAGAAACAAATTAAGGGTTTTGGAAGGGAGGGGGTGAGGGGATGGGTGAGCCTGGCGGTGAGTATTAAGGAGGGAATGTATTGCATGGAGCACTGGGTGTGGTGCACAATCAGTGCATCTTGGAACACTGAGAAAAACAAAATTAAATTAAGATGTTAAAAAAAGAAATGGGGTCTTTTGGAAGACTTATTAGATGTGCAAAGGGCCCCCACACCCACCAAATTTTTTCCTTCTGCTGTGAAACACAGTTGTAAGCCCTGCCTGTTATTCTAAGGCATGGTTGCTTGATAATAGAAAAAAAAAAATGAAACTGGTAGTAAAATGAAGAGCTTTATACATGCCAGGCCCTATGATAACTACTTTACAAGCATTCTTTAAGTCTCATAATCATCTTGTGAAACAATTACTCTAATTCTTATTTTACAGCTGAAGAAAACCAGGCTCTGAGAAAGAAGGTAACATGTACAAGGTCACATTGTTAGGAAGTTAAAAGAGAAGGGGAATTTTACTGGGCCCCTCTAGACTTTTAGCCACCACATTATCATGCTGTGTTGCTAAGGGGAGAAACAAGATAACTTTTTTGAGATGAAGAAAGTGACTTCAAAATTATGTGCCTGCTGTGCACCAGTCACGGTTAGAATTTTTTTTTAATGTACATTAACTCCACCTCTCCCATTTCTAGCAATTCCTAGAGTGAAAACCCAGGACTGTATTACCAACATTTTCCCTCAAGGAGAACAAATGTAGCTAAAATATAGTCTGGATTAACAGAGATCAATATCCTAAAACCTACGAAAACCCAGAAAAATTGGAAATATTAAATTTATTAAAAAATACCGTAAAAAAGCAAATGGGCCCTAAAATTCAGGAGAAAATGTGAGTCCGGATTATTTTTTTTTTTAAATCTAAGGCCATCCTTATTCTTACCAGAAAGAGGGTAATGAAAAATGACTAGCCTAAGTCAGATCACCTAGGTTCCAGGCCTGGTTTGCTCTGGCGGTAATCAACCATGTGGCCTTGGTTCAGACTCTTCTTTTCTCCTGGCCTCAGTTTCTCTGTTTGTACAAAGAAGACCTTGAATTAGATATGGACCCTCCCAACTCTATAAATTTATAGATCTGGGATTCTATGAAGATAACATACTTTTTACATTAAGAGTAGAAAAGAAAGGTTTCAAAAAAGCAAAGTATAAGGAAAGAATAGGTACAGAGTAATTTGTGGAGAAAAGGTAAAGTTCCATACCTCTTTGGAAAGGACTGCATCTACCCACGAGACCCAGGTATTAGAAGGAGACAGATATGATGGTGGTTATACCACCTAATATCCTTACTTTGTGATGAGATCTTGGCTAGAAGCAAATGCTGTTCTCTAGGCAGGCTCAACACATTTTTCTCTCCTGGATTTGAAGTGTCTGGATCAGGGTCCAAAGAGGAGAACTTTCAAAGACTGAGCTGATGGGACAAAGTATGGGTCATAAACCAGTGAAGGTACTTAAGGGTGCCTATAAACTTAGAAGCTTACCCCACAGACTGCACCCCAGGCTTAGCCAAGTAGAAGCAATCAGAAGGGAAAAGGGAGGAGTCACAAGTTACAGTTCACTCAGAAAAGATTAGTGATCAAAGCAAGCTGAATCAGGCCATAGCAGCCCTTGGGGTTATCTACCTCTTCCCCTACTTGGCACATATGTAGACCTTGAAGTTACAAGGGGAAGGTGGTGAACAAACCCATTAAGCTGAGATCCAAGTCCAGGCTCTAAGACATTTATGACAGGGAGTGGAGGGGATAAGGCCTCTGTTCTGACTCATAAAATACAACAAGAAACAGATCATATAGACACACTTAAGTCAACACAGTGAAGGCAGCAGGAGGCCAACAAGACTAGGTTTCTGAGCTTATATTAGTCATTCAGCAATTCACTGTGAGGGCACACAGTGCCTATGTCTACAAATCCTGGGTGCAATTCTGGAACCTTTCCTCAGGGGTCACCTAAAGAATGTATAAGTCAACACCTGTAGAACAGCAGTTGGTTAACTAGTTCAGTAAGGGAAAAGTTAGTAAATATTTTATTTGGAGAACATATAGCCTTTCTCTGTTATAACTATTAAAATGGCCCATTACAGCACATTAGGTATATCTATGAACAAGTAATAGTTAATTTTAAAAACAAGGAGCAGGACAGATTTGCCCCACAAGCTATAGTTGGAATACTCATGCTGTAGACTGATTTGCAATATAAAAACATGCAACATGGCAGCTTATTAAGAGCACAGAAACTAGAATCAGACATCCTGGATACAAATCCCAACTCAACAACTTCCTGAGTCTATGACATTGGAAAAATCATTAAATCTTTCTAAGCCTCAGTTATACCTCTGTAAAGTTGATATTATAGTATCTGTTAATAGGGCTTTTATGAAAAGTGGAATAAAATTAATCATATGAACTATTTAACACAAAGTTTGACAAAAAGTAAATTCCAGAAAATAAGTTATCATTTCAAATTTTAATAAAGAAATTAATCTAAATTTTCCTTTCTTATTCTTAGAAAACAAGTTGTACTAATTCATGCAAAAAAAAAAAGAATATTTCAAGGATCTTGGTTCTAGTTATATTACTAAAGAAAACATAGATAATCTTGGACAAGTCATTTTGCCTTTATGGGACTCAATTACTTTACCTATAAAATGCAGAAGTTGATTTAGAGTTACCATTTTTCAAAATTATTTTTTGAAAAAAATTATTTCCCTAGAAAGAATGTTATAATAAGCCCTCACTATCTATAGAAGGTGAAGGTGGAGATTTCCTAGTGGGAATAAGAGAAAGAAAATGGGCAGGCTAAGGCAATTTAGGGACCTGCCCATTTGTATGGCTGCCCCCTCAGACAAGGTGGTTAGCCATGGAGCACCAGCAAGTAATCTTTCTCACTCTAAAGGCACATTTGAGAAGCACAAGACCAGAATGTACTTAAAAGTCCTTTAAGTCTCGGGGCACCTAGGTGGTTCAGTGGGTGAAGCCTCTGCCTTTGGCTCAGGTAGTGACCTTGGGGTCCTAGGATCAAGCCCTGCATCAGGCATTCTGTTCAGCAGGGAGCCTGCTTCCCCCTCTCTCTCTGCCTGCCTCTCAGCCTACTTGTGATCTCTCTCTCTCTCTCTCTCTGGAAAATAAATAAATAAAATATTTTTTAAAAAGTCATTTAAGTTTCAAAACACAAAAGCAACCTGCTGATTAGGAAAATATATTTACAAATGATATATCCAATAAGAAGTTAATATCCAAGTAAGGCTGGTTTGGTGTTGGCAAATTCTTTTAGATTGTGTTTGGCCTGGAAGCTTTTTACCTCTCCTTCTATTTTCAATGACAGCCTAGCTGAATATAGTATTCTTGACCCAACATTTTTCTTGTTTGGTGCTTTGAATATATCATGCCAATCCTTTCTGGCCTGCCAGGTGTCTGTGGATAGGTCTGCTGTCAATCTAATATTTCTACCTTTGTAGTTTATAGGTCTCTTTTCCCGAGGTGCTTTCAGGATTTTCTCTTTGTCTCTGAGACTTGTAAGCTTTACTATTGGATGATGAAGTGTTGACCTATGTTTATTGATTTTGAGGGGGCTCACTGTGCCTCCCGGATTTTGATGCTTGCTTCCTTCCCCAAATTAGGGAAATTCTCTGCTATAATTTCTTCAATATACCTTCTTTCCCCTCCCTTTCTTCTTCTTCTTCTGGGATCCCAATTATTCTAATATATTTTTTTTTCTTATGGCATCACTTATCTCTCAATTTCTCCCTGCCTGATAGAGTAGTTGTTTCACTCTCTTTTTCTCAGATTCCTTATTCTCCATCATTTGGTATCACTAATTCTCTCTTCTGCCTCATTTATACTAGCAGTAGGAGCCTCAGTTTTTTATTGCACCTCATTAATAACTTTTTTGATTTCTACTTGGTTGTATTTTTTTTCTTTTATTTCTCCCCAAATCGCTTTTATTTTTCCAGAATGGGATTCCCTTGAATATTCTATGCTTTTTTCAAGCCCAGATAGTATCTTTATAATCATCATTCTGGACTCTAGTTCTGACATCTTACTAATATCTGTATCAATTAGGTCCCCTGCTGTCGATACTGCCTCTTCGTTTTTCTGTTCTGTTTTGTTTTGTTTTCGGTGAGTTTTCCAGCCTTGTTATTTTGTCCAGACAAGAATAGATGAATGAGAGAGCAAAGTTTTAAAAGGGTAACAACAACGACCTCAGAAAAAATATATTTACCAAATCAGAAGGGACCCAAACCTGGGGAAAGAAGAAAGGAAAAAATATATATATAATATATATATATATATATATATATATATATATATTATATATATATGTAGGCTGGTTAATAGAGCAGAGCCACACACTTGATTTGGGGTTAATTTTGATCTGTTAGAAGAAACTGCCTCCCATAATTTTAAAGAAGGAAAAACTTATATATATATTTATATGTATACATATATATATGTGTAAGGGTAAACATATACATGTACATACACATATGTATGTATGTGTAAAATTAATGAAAGGATAGACTATGACTCAAAAGATGAAAATTTTAAAAAAAGATTTTTGAAAAAGAATTGACAAGTTGGTTGATTTAAAAAAATGAGAATGTCGGGGTGCCTGGATGGCTCAGTGGGTTAAAGCCTCTGCCTTCATCTTAGGTCATGATTCCAGGGTCCTGGGATCGAGCCCCACATCAGGCTCTCTCTTCAGTGGGGAGGGTGCTTCTTCCTCTCTCTCTGCCTACTTGTGATCTCTGTCTGTCAAATGAATAAATACAATCTAAATGAGAATGAGATTAGGCTGGACATTAAAACAAAGCCATATTCTAGATTTTGGGAATATTTTTGGCTGTTGGAAGAAACTATCCCAGAATTTTAAAGAAAGAAAATCTTACATGTATATAAAAATAAGGTTAAATACAATGAAGGGATAGAATGTGGCTATAAAAATAAAAATTAAAAAACATTTTTAAAAGGCATTGATATGATAAAATGTTTAAAATAAGTTAAAATAGGAATGAGGAAAAAATAGAAAAAGGAAAAAATAAGGAAAATTTTAAAAATTTAGCTTTGAAAGACAAAAGAATTATGGGGTGGGGGGACACATAAGTTCTATGTAACTGTATTCCCCTACCACTGGTGTTTTGCGGTTTTCATTGATCAGTAAATTTGGTCTTAGCTGGATGTTTTTGCTGATATTATGGGGGGGGGCATTGCAGTGGCTGTCAAATATTTTTGCACAATGCAGAATTGCACTTCCTTTGCCAGGGGCCAGACTAAACAATTTGCTCAAGTTTGCTCTCAGTAGATTTTGTTCCCCGAATGCTTTCTGTATAGCTTTGGAGGACAAGAATGAAGATGGCAGCCTCCCAATCTCTGAGCCAGAGGAGCCAAGAGCTCAAGGTCCTACTCCTCAGTGCATCCTCAGGGAAAAACAATCACTCTTGTATCCCTGTGCTCTCACCACACTCTGTGGTCAGCCAGCCTGTGACCAAGTGTTTCTATCTCTGGCATATGGTCCCACTTGGAATCTCCAATCCCAGCAGATTCCTGCAGTGTGCTCCTGCACTGCCCCTCCTGGTGGAGAAGGGAGAGGGGTCTCCCTGTATCTGCCACTTGTGGGGTCCCTTCTTGAAGAGTGGTCTGAAGGTGCCTCATATAATGGTTTAAGGTAATCCTGAGCTGAGTGCCCACTCCTCAGCTCCATCACTGCAGCTGGCTTCCCCACTCCAAGACTTGGCTGTTTGCCATACTCAGGCACCCCTCGTCTTTCTGTGACCCTGCTGACCCTGAGACCAACTGTCCCAGCGAGGGCTTCACCCCCTGATTAGCCTCTGGAGCAATGTCCCTCAGTGGAACTCACTTCTAAAACTTCTGATTTTGTGCTCTGCTGATTTACCATTTGCCAAGACCCGGCCCCTCCCCAACCATAGTTTATCATTCAGTATATTGCCTCAGATTCACTTTTCCACAGGTCCTTCCTTCTAGAAAGCAGATGCTTTCCTGTTCATAGAATTGCTTCTATTCTTTTCTTTGATCTCCCATTGAATTTGTAGGTGTTCAGAATGGTTTGATAGCTGTCTAACTGAATTTCTGAGACCAGACAAAATTTAGGTCTCCTACTCCTCTGCCATCTTGCTTCTCCCCCTCCCTAACCCCAATATTTGAAATAATAGTTAACATCTATTAAGCTTTTACTGTTTTTCAGGCACTGTGTCCTAAGCTCTTTATATATTTTAATTTTTTTTAGTCATCATTATTGTGTCTGAACTTGGTACTATGATTATGTCCATTTTACAGATGGGGAAATTGTGCTTAAAGTAGTTGAGTAACTGGTTCAAATTCCCACAGATTTTTAAGTAACAATATGGGCATTTAATCACGTCATCCGAGCTCTAACATTTGTGACCTTAACAACTATACTATAAGATCTCACATATATAGCAAGATGATGCAAAGACAGGCCATATAGACTGGGATTTAATCACTTAAAAAGATTCAGTCCATATTTTATTGTTTCCCCATTACTATATATTAGGTTGAACTGTGTGAAATTGATTTTTTTGGAGGTTAAAAGTGGTCAAATATTAGCATTTTATATGTTTTTTCTTACAGTTTTTACTTTATTTATTTGAGATATTGAAAGACACACACAAGCAGGGGAAGGTGCAGAGGGAGAGGGAGAAGCAGACTCCCCACTGAGCAGGGAGCCCAATACAAGGGTCAATCTCAGGACCCTGGGATCACGACCCAAGCCAAAGGCAGGCACTTAACTGACTAAGCCACCCAGGTGCCCCAATTTTATGTGCCTTAATTTAATGCTTCCCATTGTCTAAAAGTTAGACTCTAACCTTCTGTGTTTTGGTCAGTACAATCTCGTTTTCTCTTGTTTTGCTTTAAACAAAAATCGTCATTTTTAGCCAGCTTCTTCTGGAAAAGAACTCTCCAGAGGTTTAAAGATGGTGGCAAAATTATGAGTCTTTCTCTTCTTCCTTCCCAGAGTAGCTTCCAGCTTCCTAAATTCTGACAAGAACCGCATAGGGAGCAGTTACAAGAAAACCATTTACAAGGAATACAGAGATGGCACATACATGGATGAAATGGTCCAGCCAGCTTGGTTGGGTTTCTTGGGACCAGTGTTGCAGGCTGAGGTGGGAGATGTCATCCTTATCCACCTGAAGAATTTTGCCTCTCGCCCCTACACCATACACCCCCATGGCGTTTTCTATGAAAAGGACTCAGAAGGTAAATCAGACCACCCTTTCTTTCTCCCTTTCACAATAGATACTGCATTTCTTTTACTAACATTTAAGAGAGAGGAGCTAGGAATGAAAATAGACTTTTTTCCTCTTTATTGATCTGAGGTGGCAGGGTCATTCCCAGAAAAACTGATAACTAATGTTATCACTTCTGCTGTTCATATGTTGTGGTTCTGGACAAGCCACTTCCCCTCTCTGGGCCTCGTATTTTTCATTAGGTATATGGAGATTCAATCTGTCTTTTATCATGAAGAATTACTTGAATGACATTTCCATAAAATAATTGGCTGTTCTTTGGAAAGAAGAGAGTGTGCTGTGAATATAAAGGGACACTATTCCAGTATCGTGTCTTCTGAAAGGTCCATTTCTTTTTCTTAAGAGCAGTTTACTAATATGTATCTCACACCCAGTGGCCTATAATAATGACACAACAGTGAGTGACTAATGTATGAAGGGAATCCAGGTTTTGACCGGCCCACTAATTCCTGTATAGCCTTGGACAAGTTAGTTTTCCTATTTTATCCTCCATAAAAAGGGTAAGTGGACCAACTGATTATTAAGTTGGTTTCATGTTTTTTAATTTAAAGTCTACTATAGTTAACGTATAGTGTTGTATTAGTTTCAGAAAAACAATACAGTGATTCAACAATTCCATACCTCAACTGGTGCTTATCACAAGTTCCCTCCTCAATTTTTATCACCTATTTCACACATCTCCCTACCCACCTCCCCTCTGGTAATCGTCAGTTTGTTCCCTGTAGCTAAGAGGTTTATAGCTATTTCTTGGTTTGTCTTTATTTTTCCCATTTGCTCATTTGATCTATGTCTTAAATTCTACATGTAAGTGAAATTATATGGTATTTTTCTTTCTCTGACTGACATATTTTGCTTAACATAATACTCTCTAGCTCCACTCACGTCTTTGCAAATGGCAATATTTCATTCTTTTGTATGACTAAATTATATTCCATTGTATATATATACACCTTACCCTTATCCGTTCATCAATGGATAGACACTTAGCTTGCTTCCATAATTTGGCTATTGTAAATCATGTCATAAACATAGGGGTGTTGGTAGCCCCTCCAAATTGGTATTTTGTATTTTAGAGGGTAAATACCTATTGGTGTAATTGCTGGATCATAGAGTAGTTCTATTTTTAATGTTAGGAGGAACTTAATTTGGCTTTAGATTACAGGGTGATGGATATTAAGGATGGCTCGGGTTGTGATGTGCACTGGGCATTATACATTACTAATGAATCATTGGACACTACATCAAAAACTAATGTGGCTAACTGAACATTATATATATATATATGTGTGTGTGTGTGTGTGTGTGTGTGTGTGTATATATATATATATATATATATATATATATATAATCTTTTTTTTTAACATATATTTTTATCCCCAGGGGTACAGGTCTGTGAATCGCCAGGTTTACACACTTCACAGCACTCACCAAAGCACATACCCTCCCCAATGTCCATAATCCCACCCCCTTCTCCCAAACCCCCTCCCCCCAGCAACCCTCAGTTTGTTTTGTGAGATTAAGAGTCACTTATGGTTTGTCTCCCTCCCAATCCCATCTTGTTTCATTGATTCTTCTCCTACCCACTTAAGCCCCCATGTTGCATCACCACTTCCTCATATCAGGGAGATCATATGATAGTTGTCTTTCTCTGCTTGACTTATTTCGCTAAGCATGATACGCTCTAGTTCCATCCATGTTGTCGCAAATGGCAAGATTTCATTTCTTTTGATGGCTGCATAGTATTCCATTGTGTATATATACCACATCTTCTTGATCCATTCATCTGTTGATGGACATCTAGGTTCTTTCCATAGTTTGGCTATTGTGGACATTGCTGCTATAAACATTCGGGTGCATGTGTCCCTTTGGATCACTACATTTGTATCTTTAGGGTAAATACCCAATAGTGCAATTGCTGGGTCATAGGGCAGTTCTATTTTCAACATTTTGAGGAACCTCCATGCTGTTTTCCAGAGTGGCTGCACCAGCTTGCATTCCCACCAACAGTGTAGGAGGGTTCCCCTTTATCTGCATCCTCGCCAGCATCTGTCATTTCCTGACTTGTTGATTTTAGCCATTCTGATTGGTGTGAGGTGATATCTCATTGTGGTTTTGATTTGTATTTCCCTGATGCCGAGTGATATGGAGCACTTTTTCATGTGTCTGTTGGCCATCTGGATGTCTTCTTTGCAGAAATGTCTGTTCATGTCCTCTACCCATTTCTTGATTGGATTATTTGTTCTTTGGGTGTTGAGTTTGCTAAGTTCTTTATAGATTCTGGACACTAGTCCTTTATCTGATATGTCGTTTGCAAATATCTTCTCCCATTCTGTCAGTTGTCTTTTGATTTTGTTAACTGTTTCCTTTGCTGTGCAAAAGCTTTTGATCTTGATGAATCCCAATAGTTCATTGTTTCCCTTGCTTCCCTTGCCTTTTGCGTTGTTCCTAGGAAGATGTTGCTGCGGCAGAGGTCGAAGAGGTTGCTGCCCGTGTTCTCCTCAAGGATTTTGATGGATTCCTTTCGCACATTGAGGTCCTTCATCCATTTTGAGTCTATTTTTGTGTGTGGTGTAAGGAAATGGTCCAATTTCATTTTTCTGCATGTGGCTGTCCAATTTTCCCAGCACCATTTATTGAAGAGGCTGTCTTTTTTCCATTGGACATTCTTTCCTGCTTTGTCGAAGATTAGTTGACCATAGAGTTGAGGGTCTATTTCTGGGCTCTCTATTCTGTTCCATTGATCTATGTGTCTGTTTTTGGGCCAGTACCATGCTGTCTTGATGATGGCAGCTTTGTAATAGAGCTTGAAGTCCGGAATTGTGATGCCACCAACGTTGGCTTTCTTTTTTAATATCCCTTTGGCTATTCGAGGTCTTTTCTGGTTCCATATAAATTTTAGCATTATTTGTTCCATTTCTTTGAAAAAGATGGATGGTACTTTGATAGGAATTGCATTAAATGTGTAGATTGCTTTAGGTAGCATAGACATTTTCACAATATTTATTCTTCCAATCCAGGAGCATGGAACATTTTTCCATTTCTTTGTGTCTTCCTCAATTTCTTTCATGATTACTTTATAGTTTTCTGAGTATAGATTCTGTGTCTCTTTGGTTAGGTTTATTCCTAGGTATCTTATGGTTTTGGATGCAATTGTAAATGGGATTAACTCCTTAATATCTCTTTCTTCTGTCTTGCTGTTGGTGTAGAGAAATGCAACTGATTTCTGTGCATTGATTTTATATCCTGACACTTTACTGAATTCCTGTATAAGTTCTAGCAGTTTTGGAGTTGAGTCTTTTGGGTTTTCCACATATAGTATCATATCATCTGCAAAGAGTGATAATGTGACTTCTTCTTTGCCGATTTGGATGCCTTTAATTTCCTTTTGTTGTCTGATTGCTGAGGCTAGGACCTCTAGTACTATGTTGAATACCAGTGGTTATAATGGACATCCCTGCCGTGTTCCTGACCTTAGCGGAAAAGCTTTCAGTTTTTCTCCATTGAGAATGATATTTGCGGTGGGTTTTTCATAGATGGCTTTGATGATATTGAGGTATGTGCCCTCTATCCCTACACTTTGAAGAGTTTTGATCAGGAAGGGATGCTGCACTTTGTCAAATGCTTTTTCAGCATCTATTGAGAGTATCATATGGTTCTTGTTCTTTCTTTTATTGATGTGCTGTATCACATTGACTGATTTGCGGATGTTGAACCAACCTTGCAGCCCTGGAATAAATCCAACTTGGTCGTGGTGAATAATCCTTTTAATGTACTGTTGAATCCTATTGGCTAGTATTTTGTTGAGTACTTTCGCATCTGTGTTCATCAAGGATATGGGTCTATAGCTCTCTTTTTTGGTGGGATCCTTGTCTGGTTTTGGGATCAAGGTGATGCTGGCCTCATAAAATGAGTTTGGAAGTTTTCCTTCCATTTCTATTTTTTGGAACAGTTTCAGGAGAATAGGAATTAGTTCTTCTTTAAATGTTTGGTAGAATTCCCCCGGAAAGCCGTCTGGCCCTGGGCTTTTGTTTGTTTGGAGATTTTTAATGACTGTTTCAATCTCCTTACTGGTTATGGGTCTGTTCAGGCTTTCTATTTCTTCCTGGTTCAGTTGTGGTAGTTTATATGTTTCTAGGAATGCATCCATTTCTTCCAGATTGTCAAATTTATTGCCGTAGAGTTGCTCATAGTATGTTCTTATAATAGTTTGTATTTCTTTGGTGTTAGTTGTGATCTCTCCTCTTTCATTCATGATTTTATTTATTTGGGTCCTTTCTTTTTTCATTTTGATAAGTCGGGCCAGGGGTTTATCAATTTTATTAATTCTTTCAAAGAACCAGCTCCTAGTTTCGTTGATTTGCTGTATTGTTTTTTTTTTTTTTTTTTGGTTTCTATTTCATTGATTTCTGCTCTGATCTTTAAGATTTCTCTTCTCCTGCTGGGCTTAGGGTTTCTTTCTTGTTCTTTCTCCAGCTCCTTTAGGTGTAGGGTTAGGTTGTGTACCTGAGACCTTTCTGATTTCTTGAGAAAGGCTTGTACCGCTATATATTTTCCTCTCAGGACTGCCTTTGTTGTGTCCCACAGATTTTGAACCGTTGTATTTTCATTATCATTTGTTTCCATGATTTTTTTTCAATTCTTCTTTAATTTCCCGGTTGACCCATTCATTCTTTAGAAGGATACTGTTTAGTCTCCATGTATTTAGGTTCTTTCCAAACTTCCTCTTGTGGTTGAGTTCTAGCTTCAGAGCATTGTGGTCTGAAAATATGCAGGGAATGATCCCAATCCTTTGATACCGGTTGATTCCTGATTTAGGACCGAGGATGTGATCTATTCTGGAGAATGTTCCATGTGCACTAGAGAAGAATGTGTATTCTGTTGCTTTGGGATGAAATATTCTGAATATATCTGTGATGTCCATCTGGTCCAGTGTGTCGTTTAAGGCCTTTATTTCCTTGCTGATCTTTTGCTTGGATGATCTGTCCATTTCAGTGAGGGGAGTGTTAAATTCCCCTACTATTATTGTATTATTGTTGATGTGTTTCTTTGATTTTGTTATTAATTGGTTTATATAGTTGGCTGCTCCCACGTTGGGGGCATAGATATTTAAAATTGTTAGATCTTCTTGTTGGACAGACCCTTTGAGTATGATATAGTGTCCTTCCTCATCTCTTATGATAGTCTTTGGCTTAAAATCTAATTGATCTGATATAAGGATTGCCACTCCTGCTTTCTTCTGATGTCCATTAGCATGGTAATTTCTTTTCCACCCCCTCACTTTAAATCTGGAGGTGTCTTCGGGCTTAAAATGAGTTTCTTGGAGGCAACATATAGATGGGTTGTGTTTTTTTATCCATTCTGATAGCCTGTGTCTTTTGACAGGGGCATTTAGCCCATTCACATTCAGGGTAACTATTGAGAGATATGAATTTAGTGCCATTGTATTGCCTGTAAGGTGATGTTACTGTATATGGTCTCTGTTCCTTTCTGATCTACCACTTGGAGGCTCTCTCTTTGCTTAGAGGACCCCTTTCAATATTTCCTGTAGAGCTAGTTTGGTATTTGCAAATTCTTTCAGTTTTTGTTTGTCCTGGAAGCTTTTAATCTCTCCTTCTATTTTCAATGATAGCCTAGCTGGATATAGTATTCTTGGCTGCATGTTTTTCTCGTTTAATGCTCTGAAAATATCATGCCAGCTCTTTCTGGCCTGCCAGGTCTCTGTGGATAAGTCAGCTGCCAATCTAATATTTTTACCATTGTATATTACAGACTTCTTTTCCCGGGCTGCTTTCAGGATTTTCTCTTTGTCACTGAGACTTGTAAATTTTACTATTAGGTGACGGGGTGTCGGCCTATTCTTATTGATTTTGAGGGGCGATCTCTGAACCTCCTGAATTTTGATGCTCATTCCCTTTGCCATATTGGGGAAATTCTCCCCATTAATTCTTTCCAGTATACCTTCTGCTCCCCTCTCTCTTTCTTCTTCTTCTGGAATCCCAATTATTCTAATGTTGTTTCGTCTTATGGTGTCACTTATCTCTCGAATTCTCCCCTCGTGGTCCAGTAGCTGTTTGTCCCTCTTTTGCTCAGCTTCTTTATTCTCTGTCATTTGGTCTTCTATATCACTAAATCTTTCTTCTGCCTCATTTATCCTAGCAGTTAGAGCCTCCAATTTTGATTGCACCTCATTAATAGATTTTTTGATTTCACCTTGGTTAGATTTTAGTTCTTTTATTTCTCCAGAAAGGGCTTTTATATCTCTCGAGAGGGTTTCTGTAATATCTTCCATGCCTTTTTCGAGCCCATGTAGAACCTTGAGAATTGTCATTCTGAACTCTAGATCTGACATATTACCGATGTCTGTATGGATTAGGTCCCTAGCCTTCGGTACTGCTTCTTGTTCTTTTTTTTGTGTTGAATTTTTACGTCTTGTCATTTTGTCCAGATAAGAGTAAATGAAGGGGCAAGTAAAATACTAAAAGGGTGGCAACAACCCCAGGAAAATATGCTTTAACCAAATTAGAAGAGATCCAAAATTGTGAGTGGGGAGAAAGGGCATAAAAAGAGGTTCAAAAGGAAGAAAGAAAAAAAAAAAGAAAAAAGAAAAAAAAAGAAAAGAAAAGAATTTTTTAAAAAAGAAAACACCTAAGAAAAATGTAAAAAAGAAAAAATATATATATTAGATAAACTAGTAAAAAATCGTTAAAAAAAATTTTAAGCGAAGGCGAGAATAAAAAAAAAAATGAAAAAGAAAAAATTAAGTTAACTGCAAGACTAAAAAAAAATCACACTAAAAAAGCCATGAGTTCCGTGCTTGGCTTTCTCCTCCTCTGGAATTCTGCTGCTCTCCTTGGTATTGAAACCGCACTCCTTGGTAGGTGAACTTGGTCTCGGCTGGATTTCTTATTGATCTTCTGGGGGAGGGGCCTGTTGTAGTGATTCTCAAGTGTCTTTGCCCCAGGCGGAATTACACCGCCCTTACCCGGGGCCGGGGTGAGTAATCTGCTCGGGTTTGCTTTCAGGAGCTTTTGTTCCCTGAGCGCTTTCCGTAGAGTTCCGGAGGACGGGAATACAAATGGCGGCCTCCTGGTCTCCGGCCCGGAGGAGCCGAGAGCTCAGGGCCCCACTCCTCAGTGCGCCCTCAGAGAACAGCGCCCAGTTACTCCCGTCTGCCTGACCTCAGGCCGTGCTCCGAGCTCACCGAGCCTGCTACCGGTTCAAGGTAACACCGAGCTGTGAGCTTACTGTCGGCTCTTTCTCTGTAGCCGGCTTTCCTGTTCCAATAGCCGCAAGCTCTGCGACACTCAGACACTCCCGATCCTTCTGTGACCCTGCGGGACCTGAGGCCACGCTGACCCCGCGTGGGCTTCGCCCCGGTTTAGCCTCTGGAGCGATGTCCCTCAGCAGAACAGACTTTTAAATGTCCTGATTTTGTGCGTGGTTGCTCCGCCGCTTGCCGGGAGCCGGCCCCTCCCCCCGGTGTCTATCTTCCCGTCGCTTTGGATTCACTTCTCCGCCGGTCCTACCTTTCAGAAAGTGGTTGTTTTTCTGTTTCCAGAATTGCTGTTCTTCTTCTCTTCGATCTGCCGATGGATTTTCAGGTGTTTGCAATCTTTAGATAAGCTATCTAGCTGATCTCCGGCTAGCTGAAGCAGTCTCAGCTTGCTACTTCTCCGCCATCTTGACTCCTCCCCCTATATATATAATCTTTTTAAAAGATTGAAATTCTGGGTGGGCCAGGCCGAATCGCGCCGCCATGCTGGCTGCAAAGCAGCAGTTCTCCGGAGCCAGCTGGCGCTCCAGGTAGCAGCCACACAGCCCCAGCGCCTCAGTCACCTGCAGGTAGCTGGGGGCCTCCAGCGTGACTTCCACCGTGTCCATGGACAGTGGCAGCCAGGCCGTATAAATGAAATCCAGCAAGCGCTGCAGGCCGGCCGCCAACATAACGTGTATGTGGATCATGCTGGCCCTGGATTCCTGGGTGTGGCTCTTGAACAGAGCCCTGAAGTAGTCGCTGGAACATGCGAGCAGAGCAGCGACGTATGCGCCCGGAACTCGGTGCCCTCAGCATCCAGCATCACGTCGCACAGGAAGCCCTCAGCGCACAGGGCCTGATAGCCGGAGGAGGAGTCAAGATGGCAGAGAAGTAGCAGGCTGAGACTACTTCAGCTAGCAGGAGATGAGCTAGATAGCTTATATAAGGTTGCAAACACCTGCAAATCCATCAGCAGATCGAAGAGAAGAAGAACAGCAATTCTAGAAACAGAAAAACAACCACTTTCTGAAAGGTAGTACTGGCGGAGAAGTGAATCCAAAGCGTTGGGAAGATAGACACCGGGGGGAGGGGCTGGGTCCTGGCTAGCGGCGGAGCAACGGAGCACAAAATCAGGACTTTGAAAAGTCTGTTCCACTGAGGCACATCGCTCCAGAGGCTAAACCAGGGCAAAGCTCACGTGGGGTCAGCGTGGCCTCAGGTCCCATAGGGCAGAAGGATTGGGGGTGTCTGAGTGTCGCAGAGCTTGCAGGTATTGGAATGGAAAAGCCGGCTACAGAGACAGAGCTGACAGTAAGCTCACAGCTCGGTGTTACCTTGAACAGGCCACAGGCTCAGTGAGCTCGGAGCACAGCCGGAGTTCAGGCAGACCGGAGTTACTGGGCGCTGTTCGCTGAGGATGCACTGAGGAGTGGGGCCCCGGGCTCTCGGCTCCTCTGAGCCAGAGACCAGGAGGCCGCCATTTGTATTCCCATCCTCTGGAACTCTACGGAAAGCGCTCAAGGAACAAAAGCTCCTGAAAGCAAATACCCGAGCCGATACTCAGCCCGGCCCCTGGTAAGGGTGGTGAAATTCCGCCTGTGGCAAAGACACTTGAGAATCACTACAACAGGCCCCTCCCCCAGAAGATTAACATGAAATCCAGCCAAGACCAAGTTCACCTACCAAGGAGTGCAGTTTTAATAACAAGGAGAGCAGCAGAATTCCAGAGGAGGAGAAAGCAAAGCACGGAACTCATGGCTATCTCCCTGAGATTTTTTAGTCTTGAAGTTAATTTATTTTTGTCTTTTCATTTTTATTCTCTTCTTCTGCTAATTTTTTTAACCTTTACCCTTTTCTTTTTTAACGTTTTTTAACTAGTTTATGTAATATATATATAAATATATTTTTTTTCTTTTTTATACTTTTCTTTATTTGTTTTCTTTTTTTAATTCTTTTATTTTCTTTCTTTTTCTCTCTTTCTTTTTGAACCCCTTTTTATCCCCTTTCTCCCCAGTCACGATTTGGGATCTCTTCTGATTTGGTTAAAGCATATTTTCCTATGGTTGTTGCCACCCTTTTAGTATTTTACTTGCTCCTTCATATACTCTTACCTGGACAAAATGACAAGGCGGAAAAATTCACCACCAAAAAAAAAAAAAAAAAAAAAAAAAGTACAAGATGCAGTACTGAAGGCTAGGGACCTAATCAATACAGACATTGGTAATATGTCAGATCTAGAGTTCAGAATGACAATTCTCAAGGTTCTACATGGGCTCGAAAAAGGCATGGAAGATATTAGAGAAACCCTATCTGGAGATATAAAATCTCTGTCTGGAGAAATAAAAGAAATAAAATCTAACCAAGTTGAAATCAAAAAAGCTATTAATGAGGTGCAATCAAAAACGGAGGTTCTCACTGCTAGGATAAATGAGGCAGAAGAAAGAATTAGTGATATAGAAGACCAAATGACAGAGAATAGGGAGCTGAGCAAAAGAGGAACAAACAGCTACTGGACCACGAGGGGAGAATTTGAGAGATAAGTGACACCATAAGATGAAACAACATTCGAATAATTGGGATTCCAGAAGAAGAAGAAAGAGAAAGGGGAGAAGAAGGTATACTGGAGAGAATTATTGGGGAGAATTTCCCCAATATGGCAAAGGGAATGAGCATGAAAATTCAGGAGGTTCAGAGAATGCCCCTCAAAAGCAATAAGAATAGGCCCACACCCCATCACCTAACAGTAAAATTTACAAGCCTTAGTGACAAAGAGAGAATCCTGAGAGCTGCCCAGGAAAAGAAGTCTGTATCATAAAATGGTAAAAATATTAGATTGGTAGCTGACTTATCCACGGAGACCTGGCAGGCAAGAAAGAGCTGGCATGATGTTTTCAGAGCACTAAACGAGAAAATCATGCGGACAAGAATACTATATCCGGCTAGGCTATCATTGAAAATAGGAGAGATTAAAAGCTTCCAGGACAAACAGAAACGGAAAGAATTTGCAAACACCAAGCCAGCTCTACAGGAAATATTGGAAGGGGTCCTCTAAGCAGAGAGAGAGCCTACAAGTGGTAGATCAGAAAGGAACAGAGACAATATACAGTAACAGGACCCTTACAGGCAAAATAATGGCAATAAATTCATATCTCTCTATAGTTACCCTGAATGGTAATGGGCTAAATGCCCCAATCTAAAGACACAGAGTATCAGAATGGATACAAAACCAAAACCCATCTATATGTTGCCTCCAAGAAACACATTTTAAGCCTGAAGACACCTCCAGATTGAAATTGAGTGGATGGAAAAGAATTTATCATTCTAATGGACATCAGAAGAAAGCAGGATTGGCAATCCTTATATCAGATCAATTAGATTTTAAGCCAAAGACTATAATAAGAGATGAGGAAGGCCACTATATCATACTCAAAGGGTCTGTCCAACAAGAAGATCTAACAATTTTAAATATCTATGCCCACAACGTGGGAGCAGCCAAATATATAAACCAATTAATAACAAAATCAAAGAAACACATCAACAATAATACAATGATAGTAGGGAACTTTAACACTCCCCTCACTGAAATGGACAGATCATCCAAGCAAAAGATCAGCAAGGAAATTAAGGCCTTAAAGGACACACTGGACCAGATGGACATCACAAATATATTCAGAACATTCCATCCCATATCAACAGAATACACATTCTTCTCTAGTGCACATGGAACATTCATCAGAATGTTCAAATCACAGTCAATCACATCCTCGATCCTAAGACAGGACTCAACTGGTATCAAAAGATTGGAATCATTCCCTGCATATTTTCAGACCACAATGCTCTGAAGCTAGAACTCAACCACAAGAGGAAGTTTGGGAAGAACACAAATACATGGAGACTAAACAGCATCCTTCTAAAGAATGAATGGGTCAACCAGGAAATTAAAGAAAAATTGAAAAAAATCATGGAAACAAATGATTCAAAATCTGTGGGACACAACAAAGGCAGTCCTGAGAGGAAGATATAAAGCGGTACAAGCCTTTCTCAAGAAACAAGAAAGGTCTCAGGTACACAACCTAACCCTACACCTAAAGGAGCTGGAGAAAGAACAGGAAAGAAACCCTAAGCCCAGCAGGAGAAGAGAAATCGTAAAGATCAGAGCAGAAATCAATGAAATAGAAACCAAAAAAAAACAATACAGCAAATCAACGAAACTAGGAGCTGGTTCTTTGAAAGAATTAATAAAATTGATAAACCCTTGGCCAGAATTATCAAAAAGAAAAGAGAAAGGACCCAAATAAATAAAATCATGAATGCAAGAGGAGAGATCACAACTAATACCAAAGAAATACAAACTATTATAAGAACATACTATGAGAAATTCTACGCCAATAAATTTGAAAATCTGGAAGAAGTGGATGCATTGCTAGAAACATATAAACTACCACAACTCAACCAGGAAGAAATAGAAAGCCTGAACAGACCCATAACCAGGAACGAGATTGAAACAGTCCTTAAAAATCTCCAAACAAACAAAAGCCCAGGGCCAGATGGCTTCCCGGGGGAATTCTACCAAACATATAAAGAAGAACTAATTCCTATTCTCCTGAAACTGTTCCAAAAAATAGAAATGGAAGGATAACTTCCAAACTCATTTTATGAGGCCAGCATCACCTTGATCCCCAAACCAGACAAGGATCCCATCAAAAAAGAGAGCTATAAACCAATATCCTTGATGAACAGAGATGCGAAAATTCTCACCAAAATACTAGTCAATAGGATTCAACAGTACATTAAAAGGATTATTCACCACGACCAAGTTGGATTTATTCCAGGGCTGCAAGGTTGGTTCAACATCCGCAAATCAGTCAATGTGATACTGCACATCAATAAAAGAAAGAACAAGAGCCATATGATACTCTCAATAGATGCTGAAAAAGCATTTGACAAAGTGCAGCATCCCTTCCTGGTCAAAACTCTTCAAAGTGTAGGGATAGAGGGCACATACCTCAATATCATCAAAGCCATCTATGAAAAACCCACCGCAAATATCATCCTCAATGGAGAAAACCTGAAAGCTTTTCCACTAAGGTCAGGAACACGGCAGGGATGTCCATTATCACCACTGTTATTCAACATAGTACTAGAAGTCCTAGCCTCAGCAATCAGACAACAAAAGGAAATTAAAAGCACCCAAATCGGTAAAGAAGAAGTCAAGTTATCACTCTTCGCAGATGATATGATACTATATGAGGAAAACCCAAAAGACTCCACTCCAAAACTGCTAGAACTTGTCCAGCAATTCAGTAAAGTGTCAGGATATAAAATCAATGCACAGAAATCAGTTGCATTTCTCTACACCAACAACAAGACAGAAGAAAGAGAAATTAAGGAGTCAATCCCATTTACAATTGCACCCCAAACCATAAGATACCTAGGAATAAACCTAACCAAAGAGGCACAGAATCTATACTCAGAAATCTATAAAGTACTCATGAAAGTAATTGAGGAAGACACAAAGAAATGGAAAAATGTTCCATGCTCCTGGATTGGAAGAATAAATATTGTGAAAATGTCTATGCTACCTAAAGCAATCTACACATTTAATTCCATTCCTATCAAAGTATCATCCATCTTTTTCAAAGAAATGGAACAAATAATTCTAAAATTTATATGGAACCAGAAGAGACCTCAAATATCCAAAGGGATATTAAAAAAGAAAGCCAAAGTTGGTGGTATCACCATTCCAGCCTACAGGCTCTATTACAAAGCTATCATCATCAAGACAGCATGGTACTGGCACAAAAACAGACAAATAGATCAATGGAACAGAATAGAGAGCCCAGAAATAGGCCCTCAACTCTATGGTCAACTAATCTTCGACAAAGCTGGAAAGAATGTCCAATGGAAAAAAGACAGCCTCTTCAATAAATGGTCTGGGAAAATTGGACAGCCACATGCAGAAAAATGAAATTGGACCATTTCCTTACACCACACACAGAAATAGACTCAAAATGGATGAAGCACCTCAATGTGCGAAAGGAATCCATCAAAACCCTTGAGGAGAACACAGGCAGCAACCTCTGCGACCTCAGCCGCAGCAACATCTTCCTAGGAACATCGCCAAAGGCAAGGGAAGCAAGGGCAAAAATGAACTATTGGGATTTCATCAAGATCAAAGCTTTTGCACAGCAAAGGAAACAGTTAACAAAATCAAAAGACAACTGACAGAATGGGAGAAGATATTTGTATACGACATATCAGATAAAGGACTAGTGTCCAAAATCTATAAAGAACTTAGCAAACTCAACACCCAAAGAACAAATAATCCAATCAAGAAATGGGCAGAGGACATGAGCAGACATTTCTTCAAAGAAGACATCCAGATGGCCAACAGACACATGAAAAAGTGCTCCGTATCACTTGGCATCAGGGAAATAGAAATCACAACGACAATGAGATATCACCTCACACCAGTCAGAATGGCTAAAATCAACAAGTCAGGAAATGACAGATGCTGGCAAGGATGCGGAGAAAGGAGAACCCTCCTACACTGTTAGTGGGAATGCAAGCTGGTGTCACCACTCTGGAAAACAGCATGGAGGGAGGTTCCTCCAAATGTTGAAAATAGAACTGCCCTATGACCCAGCAATTGCACTACTGGGTATTTACCCTAAAGATACAAATGTAGTGATCCAAAGGGGCACGTGCACCCGAATGTTTATAGCAGCAACGTCCACAGTAGCCAAACTATGGAAAGAACCTAGATGTCCATCAACAGATGAATGGATCAAGAAGATGTGGTATATATACACAATGGAATACTATGCAGCCATCAAAAGAAATGAAATCTTGCCATTTGCGACAACATGGATGGAACTAGAGCGTATCATGCTTAGCGAAATAAGTCAAGCAGAGACAGACAACTATCACATGATCTCCCTGATATGAGGAAGTGGTGATGCAACATGGGGGCTTAAGTGGGTAGGAGAAGAATCAATGAAACAAGATGGGATTGGGGGGGAGACAAACCATAATGGACTCAATCCCCAAAACAAACTGAGGGTTGCTGGGGGGAGGGGTGTTGGGAGAATAGGGGTGGGGTTATGGACATTGGGGAGGATATGTGCTTTGGTGAGTGCTGTGAAGTGTGTAAACCTGGCGATTCACAGACCTGTACCCCTGGGGATAAAAATCTATGTTTATAAAAAATAAAAAAAATATATTGAAATTCTGTAATTGCTTTCTGTTTTCCAAAGTGAGTGCTTGATGGGGGGGGGGGGGATTCTGTTTTCTTTCTCACTTCTGTGCCACTGGTTTTATACTAGGATACTACTGGATCAGGCTGTGAAGCACTTTCCATGGCCATGGCTCCTTCTCCAATGGTTGTCACCTTTCTGCCCATTGTTGATGTGAGGTCTGGGATTCTTCAGCTGCATATTACCTGAATGTGTATCCTCAGGTTGTGAGGGCCACTGTCCCATATGTCAGCCCTCTCTTGGCTTCTATATATGCCAGGCTCCCTCTCACTCACCCTGAGACTGGGCATGCACAATTTCATTTTCTAGGCTCTTTATACCCAGATGGCTCCTCTGGTCGGTTAAAAGCTGATGACTCTGTTCCTCCGGGAGGCAGTCACATTTACAACTGGACCATCCCAGAAGGACATGCACCCACTGATGCTGACCCAGCATGCCTCACCTGGATCTACCATTCTCATGTAGATGCTCCACGAGACATTGCAACTGGCCTCATTGGACCCCTTATCACATGTAAAAGAGGTACAGGCCTCACAGGGATCTATTGAGATGCAGTGTGGGATATCTACAGGAAAAAGTGATGTAGCTGAATCACTTACATACTAAACAGCAACCTGAAGGGATGTTAATTCAGTGCCCTTGTTTATTAGCAGGAATAAACCCTGCTAAATGTTTTCCACTATTTTCCCTACTTCATTACCTTTTAAAAATTTTGATAGTTTCTCAATTTCATTTTAAAACCTCGAGGTAGTAATTATGGGAGTCAAATCACAGAAACAAAGTGTGTGATAGGAGTTTAAGTATGGTTTGGATCAAAAGTGTAGCCATCGGGATCAGGAGAGTACTGGGGAACTTCGTTGGACATATGGTATGTTTAAGTATTGGCAGACCTGGAAGACCTGGGTGTTGTAGGAGAATGGTTAGATTAAGGCCCTGGGTTGAAGATACAGGCAGGTATGGTGGGTGGAAATTATTCTAGGTCCTATACATCCAATCTTCAAGTCCTAGGCTCAACTGAATTGTGTTTAACTGGGGAAATAGAAATTAGGGGCAGAAGACCTTATCTGCTTTTCTGTTGACAAAAGACTCCTAAGGCCCCATCTTTCTATTTACTTTCATGAGTACCCCTTGAAGGTTGCTGGTACTAAGGAGAGAAGGTTCTCAAAAGCACATTTCTTACTTACTCTAGGTACTCTAGATGAGAATTCCCCTCGACAGCGGAAGGATGTGGATAATGATTTCTTCCTGTTCTTCAGTGTGGTAGATGAGAACCTTAGCTGGCATATTGATGAGAACATTGTCACTTACTGCTCAGATCCTACCTCAGTAGACAAAGAAGATGCAGCCTTTCAGGAAAGCAATAGGATGCACGGTGAGCTGGGAGAGGGTGGCCACGCCATGACAGTAAAGACTGATGGAAGGTTTACATTGGGCCTAGCATTTGGTGGGTACTTCCATATATCTCATAAGAACTAAAAGTAGTAGGTACCTCTTTCCTGTTTTTAGCCCTCACAGGAACTAGGTACTAGTTAAGTACTAGGTAAATTTTCCTTGTTTTTCCTATGAGGAAATTGAGGCTCCAGGATTACAGAGCAGAAAAAAAAATGCACAGCTAAAATTCCAACACTGGTCTGTCTCACTGCAGAGAGGTGCTCTTGCCATTAGGTATCTTGCCTAGGTTATTGATTTCAAAGTCATGTACTTTATTCCCAGTCCCTCAGGGTGAAGGTTGCCCCCTGATATAGTTAGTCAGTACTTCTTTGTCCTATAAAGTTTGGGATAAATACCATCTTTTGGGGGGAAAATTGTTGGCTGTAAGGAAGTTGTTTACTGCAATTAAATTTAAAACAAACTAAAGACACAAAAGCCTTGAGGCATGGGTAGATAACTGATTTTAGTAGTACAAACAAATTGATTTTATTTTTTGTTTAATTAAGAAAGAAATTTATGTCCCTTTGGTGCCAGAGATGGTCTCAAAGCCAGGCAATCCCATAGGAAGGTGAAAAGTCAGAGGGAAGATGTAAAGGATGGTTTCAACAGTTCCAACTTCTCTGGGATTTTACGCAAATTACCTTTGATAACCATGGTAATTAGCTAACTTGAAAATTATTCTATGGAAATTTCAGAAGGAAATTGGCCTGGAAGGGAAGAATAACTTGCAAAACAAACCCCATTCATTAGAAAGCTTCCTCATATTGCTGAATTGGAATCTTGGTTCTACTACTTAGCTCTGTGGCCTTGGGAGAGAAGTAAATTCACTTCTCTGCGCCTTGGTTGTCTCACTCTTTGCTTGAGATCAATGATATCTGCCTATTTTACCAGGCTGTTTAGGAGATTTTAAATTAAATAAGGTATATAGTCAGTACAGTAGGTTTTTTAATAAAATTCATCTGAATGGATGGCAGATGGCAAATCTCCCATCTCCTAACTCTGGTATTTTCTTTGCATTTTCCTTTGTAGCAATCAATGGCTTTGTCTTTGGGAACTTACCAGATCTAAGCATGTGTACACAGAAGCGTGTGGCATGGCACTTATTTGGCATGGGCAATGAAGTAGATGTCCACACAGCTTTCTTTCATGGGCAGATACTGACCATCCGGGGCCACCGCACTGATGTGGCTCACATCTTTCCAGCCACCTTTGTGACTGCTGAGATGGTGCCTCAGGAACCTGGCACATGGTTGATTAGCTGTCAAGTGAACAGTCACTTGCAAGGTGAGATCCAACATATTTGACACTTGAAGTATAGAACGGAGATGGCATTAATAATCATCAGGAGCTGAAGCCATAAGATAGGTCTTTCAGATGAGCCAGCTAGACATAAAGGATGAAATATTAGATTGCAATTTGGGGACCTAGCCAGATTTCCCCAGGATCAGCCATTAACTTGCAGGGCGACCTCAGGAACATTTCTCTGGGTTTTATCTCCCTCATCTCTAACATAAGATGGTATAGAGATGGATAATCAGATTTTTAAATTGTTCTTCTTTGCTCAGAATGCTTAGGAATTAAGACCTGGAGGTATTTGCTGCTAGTTAAATGGAGGGAAGGAGAGACTGAAGAAGATGAAGCCTTCTTTGGGAGATCATAGAGTCTTGTGGGCAAATAGTGACACTCTAGTTGGGACCCAATAGTAATAGGGGCAGAAGGTTTGTGTTTTGACAGTGAAAATTGTTGAAGTAATGGCATAGTGCATCTAGGAACCTCAGAGGAGAGGCAGAATGTATGAGACAATGAAAAGAACACTAGGCAAGAGATTAGAAGATTTGAGTTATTATCTCAGCTCTCTGAAAACCTTACTGTATGACTTTGTATAAGTCCCTTCCCATGTATAAGCCTCATTTGCCACACCTGTAAAATGAGGGGTTTGGTCTAAATAATCACTAAGACCCTTGTTAGCTCTTAATTTCTAGAATTATTTGATATACAATAAATTAGGTAGGTGTCAGGAAAGTACTATGCATATATGAAAATAGATTTGAGTAGGGATTTGAGGTAAGGAGTTGTAGACTAGTAGGATAATGAGTCCGTGGTGGTAGGTTTGAACAACAGAGGCCACTTACCCATGCTCCATGATCCAGGGCTCTCCCTTGGTCCTAAAGATACCTGGGTAAGAGGGTATGAATGAATATAAATGGGGGTTAGGGGTGCAGCACAATAGTGAAACAAATATGGGTCTTAGGGTTTGCCAGATAAGCCTGAATTCAAATCTTCATTCTACCAGTGGTTTAATTAACTTTGGTAACTCATATAGCTTCTCTGAAAGAAGAAAATGTGCTTTTAAATTTGGCTTTAAAAAATAGGAGATTAAGCCTCAGTTTCACCACTGACTAGTCGTTTAAATTTGGGCAAGTCATTTAACCTCTCTGATCTTTTGCTTTCTTCATCTGCAAGAGGGGACATTAAAAGTCTATTTCACATGATGGTTATGAGGATTGAAGGATATATAAAGCACCTGGCTCAAGGCTTGGCATGTAGCACATATTTAACAAAAGAATGATATTATATTTTCCTCCTTTTTAACCTCAAATTTCTAATTTGCAATTTTCAAATTTTCTTTGGATGATGTGAGACTCAAACGTCTCACCTCAAATAGTATTCTTGAATGACCTATGTAAGTTGCCAAGAAAATACAAGGCAGTATCATCTATTATCCCCATGCCTTGATGTACATTTTTCCACATTTGGAGGTACTATTTAGAATGCAAATCTTCCTGACATTCCCAAGTCTGAAGTTTCATCGCCACGTATAGAAGTTGTTCCATTATTTGGGGAGCTTCCCACTTTACTTACTCCTTAACTTACTCCCTTTTTTTTCCTTACTCCCCCTTTTTAAAATGTGGTGCTTCTACCAGTCCAGTGTGATAGACATCCCTATTCTCTCATTTACAAAACAGGGGTTAAAGTTCAACTCTAGGGAGTGACTGGCCAAAAGTCCTACAGAAATTGATAACAATTAGACTGGAACCCAAGTGTTCTGAGTTCAAACGCTACAATTGTTGCTACAATGTAAGCCTTTTGCAGAAGCAGGAATGACGATCTGGTAAATGAGTCAGTTGTGGTTAGCAGGTAAAGGTACTTGAATTCTCACATAGCCTCCCTTTCTCTTAGCTAGGTTCTTGAGGAGTGAGAGAAAGTGGCCTAGTGAAATGTGGGAGGGAAAAACATTAGAATGGAAAAGATGGGTCATCTGCCTACAAAACCTGTTGGGTGGAATGGAGCCAGCCTTGATGTTTTTCCTCCAGATGGCATGCAAGCACTCTACAAGGTCAAATCTTGCTCCACGACCTCTCCTATGAACCAACTCACAGGCAAAGTTCGGCAGTACTTCATTGAGGCCCATGAGATTCTATGGAACTATGGCCCAATGGGGCATGATGGGAGTACTGGGAAGAATTTGAGGGAACCGGGCAGGTAAGAGACAGTGAGCTTCCTCCCCCTCCCTTGGGCCCAGCCCAACACCTATTAATTACTACCTCTCAAATCTCTCACTTCACTTGGGCGTTGCAATCATTGTCTGCTTGGACTTGTATAACAACTGTTAGCCAAATTCTTGTGGTCCCCCAGAGAGTGTGCTCTTGAATTTCTGTAGGGTTACGTCATATCCTCAGCAAAGGGTTCAAGCACAGTTTGAGATAGCTTCTGCTATGATCCCAGGCTTCATTAAGAAAATAAGACCCAAAAGAAACCAGAAGAGTTGAAAGGCATTTATCCAACTCTCCTTTATTTTACTCATTGTTTACCTCATTTCCCCTTCCTTACTTTTCTATAATATGAAAGAGGCATTTGATCAGGAGTATAAAAAGCATTCAGAGAAATACAGGAAGAGCAGGAGCAACCTGCCTTGTAGCCATTCCATTATCATCCTTTTAGAGTTATTTCTCCAAATTTTCCCGTCTCCTCCATTACTCAGATGTAGGCAAAATAAGGTAGAAGATTAGTTCCCTATTCAGACACTAGGTCTTAAGTTATAATGACTCACTGGGCTCTCAATGATTTGTGGTCTTTTACAGAAGAGGTACTTAGTAAAAGACTAGGAGAATTTGGGGAGGAATATTCTAGGGAACCCATCATATTTATTCTTCCAGTAAGAAATAATGGGATGAATCTGAGGAAACCATAAGCAAATAAGGACTTGGGTCTCAGCATAGCTTCTAGAAATCTCCCAACTGCGCTTGCTAATTTAGCAGGCTTTCATTTTGAAATGAAGAATATTTTTTAAAAGATTTTATTTATTTATTTGAGTGATACAGAGAAAGAAAGCACAAGCAGAAGGAGGGGCAGAAGGAGGGGGAAAAGCAGACCGCTGGCTGAGTGCAGAGCCAGACACAAGACTCAATCCCAGGACCCTGAGATCATGACCTGAACTGAAATCGGTTGCTTAATTGACTGACCCACCCAGGTGCCTTGAAATGAAATATATATATATATATATATATATATATATATATATATATATATATATTAAATTAAGGCGAGAAATGATCTTGACAACTTGAGGATGATTCGGACAGACGTAAGGCTGTTTCACTTCAGAGGGCAGAACTGGTCCCATTGTCTGAAATTTACAAGAGAAGATTTTAGCCTACTATAAAAAAGAACTCCAACCATTAAAACTATCCAACAGTAAGAGGGATTGCTTTCTCCGAAATAAAGTCCCTTGACTTTTAAAAAATTCAAGACTTGACAATTTCTCCACATCCTTGAGACTCTGTGTATTTCTTATTAGTGGTGCCATCAAAGGAGATATCTTCATTGGGTGGAATTTAACCTGGAGGATCTCTGAGGTTCTTCCTAAATATCTATAACTTGATGAGACTGAGGATGAGATGGGGATCTATTTGAGACACAATTAAGTCATGTAACATTTGCTTTTTTTTATATGCCAGTGGCTCAGATAAATTCTTCCAGAAGAGTTCCAGTCGGATTGGGGGCACTTACTGGAAAGTCCGATATGAAGCCTTCCAAGATGAGACATTTCAGGAAAAGGTGGAGCTGGAGGAAAATAAGCATCTTGGAATCCTGGGTGAGGAATCTTTAACTTATGAAATTCATTGACTGGAACCTGAGAACTGGAGAGGGTTTAGAAACTGGAGCCTGGGGGTACCTCAGAGGTACACTTGAAACAGGCATCTCTCAAACTGAGTTCCAAGGGATAAGTGTTTGGTGGAAAAAAGCGGCTGTGAGTCTGAGTGTGTTTGCCAAATACTAGGTTAAATGTGGTCAAATAGTATTCTTTGCTGCAGAGCTTCTCAGAGACTTGTATTTATTTTTGTTCATCAAAAATATCCAAGATGGGGGTCACCTGGGTGGCTCAGTGGGTTGAAGCCTCTGCCTTCGGCTCGGGTCATGATCCCGGGGTCCTGGGATCGAGCCCCGCGTCGGGCTCTCTGCTCTGCGGAGAGCCTGCTTCCTCCTCTCTCTCTCTTTGCCTGCCTCTCTGCCTACTTGTGATCTGTCAGATAAATAAATTAAAAAATATTTAAAAAAATTAAAAAAACATATCCAAGATGGGAATAGAGTATGTAAAATTTATCATATTTAATTACTGAAACTTTAATTAGTGAGCATCTTTTGGTAGCACTGCTATACAGATTTCACTTTTAGAAGGGCTTCTTCAGGTGTATTTCTGAATATCTATTTAATGCAGTAAGAATGTCCAGGTTCTTGGCAATATGAGGCCAGGAACAGATCGACATTATATGCAGACATGCTTGCTGTAGTGAGGGATGCAGTACAAAGCTTAAAACCTGGTGTTGGATAAGGTTCCCAGCAGCACAGATTTGTGTAAAGCACAGTATTGAAAAGATAGAGCAAAGTTTCATGTGGTTTAGCCACTTGGTAGAGCCAGGAAGTAAAATACATTAGATGGAAGAAAATTTTGTCAATGGAAGTAATGTAATTGGCATGTTCTGGGAATAAGTGTGTGACAGTTGATTCTAGGAGATCTGAACATGGACAATAGGCCTTACATCTGCCAGACAGGAAGATATAAAGAGCAGAAAACCACTTTGGGAAAGATGGCAGACAGTGACTATTAAGCTATCATTAGCTGGTTTTCAGTATGAGTCTCAGTATTTTTTTATTCTTCAATATTTTTATTGGGGCAAAATACACATAACATAAAATTTACCATCTTAACCATTTTAGTGTACACTCCAGTGGCATTAAATACCTTCATAATGTTGTGTAACTATCACCACCATCCATCTTTATAACTCTTTCCATTTTACAAAACTGAAACTCTATACCTACCTCTGTATCTACAATACCTTCTCATTATTCCCTCCCCATCAATCCTGGCAACAACCATTCAACTTTCTGTCTATATGATTTTGACTACTCTAAGTATCTCATATAAGAGGAATCATACAATATTTGTCTTTCTGTGACCAGCTGATTTTACTTAGCATAAAGTCTTCAAGTGTTATCCACATTGCAACATATACAGAATTTCCTCCTTTTCCCTTAGCATCATCCCCATGCCTTTATTGTTTTACTAAGATTTTAAATTTTAATTACAATATAGTTAACAGACAGTGTTTTATTAGTATCAGGTGAAAAATAGTGATTCAACAATTCCATACATCATCTGGTGCTCATCAAGACAAGTGTCCTCTTTAGTCACCATCACTTTTTTTCTCTAACCATCCATCTCCACTCATCTGGTAACCATCAGCTTGTTTTCTATTGTTAAGAGTGTATTTCTTGGTTTCTCATTCTCTCCCTTTCTATTGTTCCCTTGTTTTGTTTCTTCAATTCCACATATGAGGGAGATCATATCATATTTGTCTTTCTTTGATTGATTTATTTAATTTTGCTTTATACTCTCTAGCTCCATTTATGCTCTTGCAAATCACAAGATTCCATTCTTTTTCATGGATTAATAATATCCCACGGTATGTTCATATTTTGTGTATCCAATCAGCCATTATTGGACACTTGTATTGCTTCCATGTTTTAGTTATGGGAAATAATGCTACCATGAATATGTATATGCTTTTGACACGTGCTTTGTTTACATTTCAATATAGTCACAGAAGTGGAAATTCTAAGTCCTATCATAATTTTACTTAATTTTTTAAAATTTTTAAAAATTTTTTATAAATATACATTTTTATACTAGGGGTACAGGTCTGTGAAACACCCGGTTTACACACTTTACAGCACTCACCAATGCACATACCCTCCCTAATGTCCATAACCCCAACCCCCTTCTCCCAACCCCCTCCCCCCAGGAACCCTCAGTTTGTTTTGTGAGAATAAGAGTCACTTATGGTTTGTCTCCCTCCCAATCCCATCTTGTTTCATTGATTCTTCTCCTACCCACTTAAGCTCCCATGTTGCATCACCACTTCCTCATACCAGGGAGATCATATGATAATTGTCTTTCTCTGCTGGACTTATTTAGTTAAACATGATAAGCTCTAGTTCCATCCATGTTGTCGCAAATGGCAAGATTTCATTTTTTTGATGGCTGCATAGTATTCCATTGTGTATATATACCACTTCTTCTTTATCCATTCATCCGTTGATGGACATCTAGGATCTTTCCATAGCTTGGCTATTGTGGACATTGCTGCTATAAACATTCAGGTGCACGTGCCCCTTCAGATCACTATGTTTGTATCTTTAGGGTAAATACCCAGTAGTGCAATTGCTGGGTCATAGGGCAGTCCTATTTTCAACATTTGGAGGAACCTCCATGCTGTTTTCCAGAGTGGTTGCACCAGCTTGCATTCCCACCAACAGTGTAGGAGGGTTCCCCTTTCTCCGCATCCTCGCCAGCATCTGTCATTTCCTGACTTGTTGATTTTAGCCATTCTGACTGGTGTGAGGTGATATCTCTTTGTGGTTTTGATTTCTATTTCCCTGATGCCGAGTGATATGGAGCACTTTTTCATGTGTCTGTTGGTCATCTGGATGTCTTCTTTGCAGAAATGTCTGTTCATATCCTCTGCCCATTTCTTGATTGGATTATTTGTTCTTTGGGTGTTGGGTTTGCTACGTTCTTTATAGATTTTGGACACTAGTCCTTTATCTGATAGGTCGTTTGCAAATATCTTCTCCCATTCTGTCAGTTGTCTTTTGATTTTGTTAACTGTTTCCTTTGCTGTGCAAAAGCTTTGATCTTGATGAAATCCCAATAGTTCATTTTAGCCCTTGCTTCCCTTGCCTTTGGCGATGTTCCTAGGAAGATGTTGCTGCGGCTGAGGTCGCAGAGGTTGCTGCCTGTGTTCTCCTCAAGGGTTTTGATGGATTCCTTTCGCACATTGAGGTGCTTCATCCATTTTGAGTCTATTTCTGTGTGTGGTGTAAGGAAATGGTCCAATTTCATTTTTCTGCATGTGGCTGTCCAATTTTCCCAGACCATTTATTGAAGAGGCTGTCTTTTTTCCATTGGACATTCTTTCCAGCTTTGTCGAAGATTTGTTGACCATAGAGTTGAGGGTCTATTTCTGGGCTCTCTATTCTGTTCCACTGATCTATTTGTCTGTTTTTGTGCCAGTACCATGATGTCTTGATTATGATAGCTTTGTAATAGAGCATGCAGTCCGGAATGGTGATGCCAACAACGTTGGCTTTCTTTTTCAATATCCCTTTGGCTATTCGAGGTCTTTTCTGGTTCCATATAAATTTTAGAATTATTTGTTTCATTTCTTTGAAAAAGATGGATGGTACTTTGATAGGAATTGCATTAAATGTGTAGATTGCTTTAGGTAGCATAGACATTTTCACAATATTTATTCTTCCAATCCAGGGGCATGGAATATTTTTCCATTTCTTTGTGTCTTCCTCAATTTCTTTCATGAGTACTTTATAGATTTCTGACTATAGATTCTGTGCCTCTTTGGTTAGGTTTATTCCTAGGTATCTTATGGTTTGGGGTGCAATTGTAAATGGGATTGACTCCTTAATTTCTCTTTCTTCTGTCATGTTGTTGGTGTAGAGAAATGCAACTGACTTCTGTGCATTGATTTTATATCCTGACACTTTACTGAATTGCTGGACAAGTTCTAGCAGTTTCGGAGTGGAGTCTTTTGGGCTTTCCACATATAGTATCATATCATCTGCGAAGAGTGATAACTTGACTTCTTCTTTACCGATTTGGATGCTTTTAATTTCCTTTTGTTGTCTGATTGCTGAGGCTAGGACTTCTAGTACTATGTTGAATAGCAGTGGTGATAATGGACATCCCTGCCGTGTTCCTGACCTTAGTTGAAAAGCTTTCAGGTTTTCTCCATTGAGGATGATATTTGCGGTGGGTTTTTCATAGATGGCTTTGATGATATTGAGGTATGTGCCCTCTATCCCTACACTTTGAAGAGTTTTGATCAGGAAGGGATGCTGCACTTTGTCAAATGCTTTTTCAGCATCTATTGAGAGTATCATATGGCTCTTGTTCTTTCTTTTATTGATGTGCTGTATCACATTGACTGATTTGCGGATGTTGAACCAACCTTGCAGCCCTGGTATAAATCCCACTTGGTCGTGGTGAATAATCCTTTTAATGTACTGTTGAATCCTATTGACTAGTATTTTGGTGAGAATTTTCGCATCTCTGTTCATCAAGGATATTGGTCTGTAGCTCTCTTTTTTGTTGGGATCCTTGTCTGATTTTGGGATCAAGGTGATGCTGGCCTCATAAAATGAGGTTGGAAGTTTTCCTTCCATTTCTATTTTTTGGAACAGTTTCAGGAGAATAGAAATTAGTTCTTCTTTATATGTTTGGTAGAATTCCCTTGGGAAGCCATCTGGCACTGGGCTTTTGTTTGTTTGGAGATTTTTAAGGACAGTTTCAATCTCCTTTCTGGTTATGGGTCTGTTCAGTCTTTCTATTTCTTCCTGGTTGAGTTGTGGTAGTTTATATGTTTCTAGCAATGCATCCACTTCTTCCAGATTTTCAAATTTATTGGCGTAGAGTTTCTCATAGTATGTTCTTATAATAGATTGTATTTCTTTGGTGTTAGTTGTGATCTCTCCTCTTGCATTCATGATTTTATTTATTTGGGTCCTTTCTCTTTTTTTTGGATAAGTCTGGCCAAGGGTTTATCAGTTTTATTAATTCTTTCAAAGAACCAGCTCCTAGTTTCGTTGATTTGCTGTATTGTTGTTTTGGTTTCTATTTCATTAATTTCTGCTCTGATCTTTATGATTTTTCTTCTCCTGCTGGGCTTAGGGTTTCTTTCCTGTTCTTTCTCCAGCTCCTTTAGGTGTAGGGTTAGGTTGTGTACCTGAGACCTTTCTTGTTTCTTTAGAAAGGCTTGTACCGCTATATATGTTCCTCTCAGGTCTGCCTTTGTTGTGTCCCACAGATTTTGAATCATTTGTTTCCATGATTTATTTTTCAATTGTTCTTTAATTTCCTGGTTGACCCATTCATTATTTAGAAGGATGCTGTTTAGTCTCCAAGTATTTGGGTTCTTTCCAAAATTCCTCTTGTGGTTGAGTTCTAGCTTCAGAGCATTGTGGTCTGAAAATATGCAGGGAATGATCCCAATCCTTTGATACCGGTTGAGTCCTGATTTAGGACCGAGGATGTGATCTATTCTGGAGAATGTTCCATGTGCACTAGAGAAGAATGTGTATTCTGTTGCTTTGGGATGGAATATTCTGAATATATCTGTGATGTCCATCTGGCCCAGTGTGTCCTTTAAGGCCTTTATTTCCTTGCTGTTCTTTTGTTTGGATGATCTGTCCATTTCAGTGAGGGGACTGTTAAAGTCCCCTACTATTATGGTATTATTGTTGATGTGTTTCTTTGATTTTGTTATTAATTGTTTTATATAGTTGGCTGCTCCCACGTTGGGCGCATAGATGTTTAAAATTGTCAGATCTTCTTGTTGGACAGACCCTTTGAGTATGATGTGGTGTCCTTCCTCATCTCTTATTATAGTCTTTGGCTTAAAATCTAATAGATCTGATATAAGCATTGCCACTCCTGCTTTCTTCTGATGTCCATTAGCATGGTATATTTTTTTCCTCCCCCTCACTTTCAATCTGGAGGAGTCTTCGGGCTTAAAATGAGTTTCTTGGTGGCAACATATAGATGAGTTTTGGTTTTTTATCCATTCTGATACCCTGTGTCTTTTGACTGGGGCATTTAGCTCATTAACATTCAGGGTAACTATTGAGAGATATGAATTTAGTGCCATTGTATTGCCTGTAATATGACTGTTACTGTATAGTGTCTTTGTTCCTTTCTGATCTACCACTTGTAGGCTCTCTCTTTGTTTAGAGGACCCCTTTCAATATTTCCTGTAGAGCTGGTTTGGTGTTTGCAAATTCTTTCAGTTTTTGTCCTGGAATATTTTAATCTTTCCATCTATTTTCAATGATAGCCTAGCTGGATATAGTATTCTTGGCTGCATGTTTTTCTCGTTTAGTGCTCTGAAATCATCATGCCAGCTCTTTCTGGCCTGCCATGTCTCTGTAGATAAGTCAGCTGCCAATCTAATATTTTTACTATTATATGTTACAGACTTCTTTTCCCGGGCTGCTTTCAGGATTTTCTCTTTCTCACTACGACTTGTAAATTTTACTATTAGGTGACGGGGTCTGGGCCTATTCTTATTGATCTTGAGGGACGTTCTCTGAACCTCCTGAATTTTGATACTCGTTCCCTTTGCCATATTGGGGAAATTCTCCCCAATAATTCTCTCCATTATAACTTCTGCTCCCCTCTCTTCTTTCTTCTTCTTCTGGAATCCCAATTATTCTAATGTTGTTTCATCTTATGGTGTCACTTATCTCTCGAATTCTCCCCTCGTGGTCTAGTACCTGTTTGTCCCTCTTTTGCTCAGCTTCTTTATTCTCTGTCATTTGGTCTTCTATATCACTAATTCTTTCTTCTGCCTCATTTATCCTAGCATTGAGAGTCTCCATTTTTGATTGCACCTCATTAATAGCTTTTTTGGTTTCAACTTGGTTAGATTTTAGTTCTTTTATTTCTCCAGAAAGGGCTTTTATATCTCCAGATAGGGTTTTTCTAATATCTTCCATGCCTTTTTAGAGCCCCGCTAGAACCTTGAGAATTGTCATTTTGAAGTCTAGATCTGTCATATTACCAATGTCTGTATTGATTAGGTCCCTAGACTTCGGCACTTCCTCTTGTTCTTTTTTTTGTGTTGAATTTTTTCACCTTGTCATTTTGTCCAGATAAGAGTATATGAAGGAGCAAGTAAAATACTAAAACGGTGGCAACAACCCCAGGAAAATATGCTTCAACTAAATCAGAAGAGATCCCAAATCGTGAGGAGGGAGAAAGGGGATAAAAAGAGGTTCAAAAAGAAAGAAAGAAAAAAAAAATAAAACAAAGAATTAAAAAAAGAAAACGAATAAAGAAAAATATAAAAAAGATAATATATATATTAGATAAACTAGTTAAAAAAATGTTCAAAAAAGGAAAAGGGTAACAGTTAAAAAAAATTTAGCGGAAGAAGAGAAAAAAATGAAAAAGAAAAAAATTAAATTAACTGCAAGTCTAAAAACATCACATTGAGAAAGCCATGAGTTCCGTGCTTTGCTTTCTCCTCCTCTGGAATTCTGCTGATCTCTTTGGTATAGAAACCACACTCCTTGGTAGGTGAAATTGGTCTTGGCTGGATTTCTTGTTGATCTTCTGGGGGAGGGGCCTGATGTAGTGATTCTCAAGTGTATTTTCCCCAGGCGGAATTGCACCGCCCTTACAAGGGGCCGGGCTGAGTAATCCGCTCGGGTTTGCTATCAGGAGCTTTTGTTCCCTGAGCCCTTTCCATAGAGTTTAGGAGGATGGGAATACAAATGGCGGCCTCCTGGTCTCTGGCCCGGAGGAACCGAGAGCCCGGGGCCCCACTCCTCAGTGTTTCCTCAGAGAACAGCGCCCAGTTACTCCCGTCTGCCTGACCTCCAGCAGTGCTCCGAGCTCACCGAACCTGCGACCAGTTCAAGGTAACCCCGAGCTGTGATCTTACTGTCGGCTTTGTGTCTGTAGCTGGTTTTCCCGTTCCAATACTCGCAAGCTCTGCGACACTCAGACACCCCCGATACTTCTATGACCCCACGGTGTCTTTGCCCCGGTTTAGCCTCTGGAGCGATGTCCCTCAGTGGAGCAGACTTTTAAAATTCCCGATTTTGTGCTCCGTTGCTCCGCCACTTGTTGTTAGCCGGCCCCTCCCCCCGGGATCTATCTTCCCGTCGCTTTGGATTCACTTTCTGCCAGTCCTAACTTTCAGAAAGTGGTTGTTTTTCTGTTTCCAGAATTGCTGTTCTTCTTCTCTTCGATCTGCTGATGGATTTGCAGGTGTTTGCAATCTTTAGATAAGCTATGTAGCTGATCTCCTGCTAGCTGATGTAGTCTCAGCCTGCTACTTCCCTGCCATCTTGACTCCTCCTACTTAATTTTAAATTTTAATTTCCTAGAAGCCACCATAATGTTTTTCACGGTGTCTGTACCATTTTATATTTCCACCAAGAGGGCAGAAGTTGACAATTTCCTTAATTCTTTAAATTCTTTAAACGTTTGGCAATTAAAGCGCTGGGAGGCCGTCCAGCCCTAGACTCTTGTTTGATAGTAGATTGTTGATTGCTGATTCAATTTATTTTTAAAAATATTTTATTTCATTTATTTATTTATTTGTTTGTTTGACACAGAGAGAGAGGGGTCACAAGTAGGCAGAGCAGTAAGCAGAGGAACAGAAGATGGAGAAACACTCTACCCACTGAGCAGAGAGTCCAATGCAGGGCTTAATCCCAGGATCCTGGGATCATGACCCAAGCCAAATGCAAACATTTAACCCACTGAGCCACCCAGGCACCCCTGATTACTGATTCAGTTTCTTTGCTGGTTATGGGTCTGTCCAGATTTTCTATTTCTTCCTGTTTTAATGTGGTAGTTTTTTAGTTTATAAGAATGTATCCATTTCTTCCAGATTGCCTAATTTGTTGGCATATAATTGGTAATAATATTTTCTTATAATTCTATTTCTTCAGTGTGGGTTTTGGTCTCTCCTCTTTCTATCATGATTTTATTTATTTGGGTCCTATCTTTCTTTTTCTTTTATTTATTTATTATGTTTTTAATATGACTGGTTAGGGATTTATCAATCCTAGATCCTAGTTTTATCAAAATGTTAGAATGTCATTTCTATTTGTATATCTTTGATTTCTCTTCTAATCTTTATTATTTCCCTTCTGCTATATTTAGGCTTCATTTGTAGTTCCCTTTCTAGCTCCTTTAGGAGTAAGTAAGGTTAGGTGGTATGTTTGAGAATTTACTTGTTTGAGAAAGGCCTTTATTGCTATATTCTTGCCTCTTAGGACCACCTTTGCTGCATCCCAATGGTTCTGAACTACCACATTTTCATTTGCTTTCATGTATTTTTTAAATCCTTCTTTAATTTCCTTGTTGACCCATTCATTCTTTATTAGTTTTTTCCATTCCTTCTTTTTTTTATCACCACATTCCACCTAAATATATTTTTATAATTTATTTTATTTTTTTTTATAAACATATAATATATTATTAGCCCCAGGGGTACAGGTCTGTGAATTGCCAGGATTACACACTTCATAGCACTCATCATAGCACATACCCTCCCCAATGTCCATAATCCCACCACACTCTCCATACCCCCCTCCCCCCAGAAAACTTCGGTTTGTTTTGTGAGATTAAGAGTCACTTATGGCTTGTCTCTTTCCTGATCCCATCTTGTTTCATTTATTCTTTTCCTACCCCCCAAACCCTCCACATTGCATCTCAACTTCCTCACATCAGGGAGATCATATGATAGTTGTCTTTCTCCAATTGACTTATTTCCCTAAGCATAATACCCTCTAGTTCAAGCCATGTCATCGCAAATGGCAAGATTTCATTTCTTTTGATGGCTGCATAGTATTCCATTGTATATATATACCACCTATTCTTTTTCCATTCATCTGTTGATGGGCATCTAGGTTCTTTCCATAGTTTGACTATTGTCGACATTGCTGCTATAAAGATTCGGGTGCACGTGCCCCTTTGGATCACTACATTTGTATCTTTAGGGTAAATACCCAGTAGTGCAATTGCTGGGTCATAGGGTAGCTCTATTTTCAACTTTTTTTGAGAAACACCCATGTTGTTTTCCAGAGTGGTTGCACAAGCTTGCATTACCACCAACAGTGTAGGTGGGTTCCCCTTTCTCTGCATCCTCGCCATCATCTGTAATTTCCTGACTTGTTAATTTTAGCCATTCTGACTGGTGTGAGGTGGTATCTCATCATGGTTTTGATTTTTATTTCCCTGATGCTGAGTGATGTGGAGCACTTTTGCATGGGTCTGTTGACCATTGGGATGTCTTCTTTGCAGAAATGTCTGTTCATGTCCCCTGCCCATTTCTTCATTGGATTATTTGTTCTTTGGGTGTTGAGTTTGATAAGCTCTTTATAGATTTTGGATACTATCCCTTTATCTGATCTGTCATTTGCAAATATCTTCTCCCATTCTGTCAGTTGTCTTTTGGTTTTGTTAACTGTTTCCTTTGCTGTGGAAAAGCTTTTGATCTTGATGAAATCTCAATAGTTCATTTCTGCCCTTGCTTCCCTTGCCTTTTGGCGATGTTCCTAGGAAAAAGTTGCTGTGGCTGAGGTTGAAGAGGTTGCTGCCAGTGTTCTCCACAAGGACTTTGATTGAGTCCTTCCTCACATTGAGTTCCTTCATCCATTTTGAGTCTATTATCCTGTGTTGTGTAAGGAAATGGTCCACTCTCATTTTTCTGCATGAGGCTGTCCAGTTTTCCCAGTACCATTTGTTGAAGAGGCCGTCTTTTTTCCATTGGACATTCTTTCCTGCTTTGTTGAAGATTAGTTGACCATAGAGTTGAGGTTCTATTTCTGGGCTCCCTATTCTGTTCCATTGATCTATGTGTCTGTTTTTGTACCAGTACCATACTGTCTTGATGATGACAGCTTTGTAATAGAGCTTGAAGTCCGGGATTGTGATGCCACCAACTTTGGGTTTCTTTTTCAAAATTCCTTTGGCTATTTGAGGTAATTTCTGGTTCCATATATATTTTAAGGTTATTTGTTCCATTTATTTAAAAAAAATTGGTGGGATTTTGATAGGCATTGCATTAAAGGTGTAGATTGCTTTAGGTAGAGTAGACATTTTCATAATATTTGTTCTTCCAATCCAGGAGCATGGAACATTTTTCCATTTCTTTGTGTCTTCTGCAATTTCTTTCATGAGTACTTTATAGTTTTCTGAGTGTAGATTCTTTGCCTGTTTGGTTAGGTTTATTCATAGGTGTCTTATGGATTTGGGTGCAACTGTAAATGGGATTGACTCCTTAATTTCTCTTTCTTCTGTCTTGTTGTTGGTGTAGAGAAATGAAACTGATTTCTGTGCATTGATTTTATATCCTGACACCTTACTGAATTCCTGTAGAAGTTCTAGCAGTTTTGGAGTGGAGTCTTTTGGGTTTTCCATATAGAGTATCATATCATCTGCAAAGAGAGATATTTGACTTCTTCTTTGCCTATTTGGATGCCTTTAATTTCTTTTTTTTTTATGACTAATTGCTGAGGCTAAGACTTCTAGTACTATTTTGAACAGCAGTGGTGATAACGGACATCCTTGTCATATTCCTGACCTTAGCAGAAAAGCTTTTATTTTTTCTCCATTGAGAATGATATTTGCCGTGGGTTTTTCATAGGTGGCTTTGATAATATTGAGGTATGTGCCCTCTATCCCTACACTTTGAAGAGTTTTAATCAGGAAGGGATGCTGCACTTAGTCAAATGCTTTTTCAGCATCTATTGAGAGTATCATATGGTTCTTATTCTATCTTTTATTAATGTATTGTATCACATTGATTGATTTGCGGATGTTGAACCAACCTTGCAGCTCTGGAATAAATCCCACTTGGTCGTGGTGAATAATCCTTTTAATATACTGTTGGATACTATTGGCCAGTATTTTGGTGAGAATTTTCGCATCTGTGTTCATCAACGATATTGGTCTGTAATTCTCTTTTTTGATGGGATCTTTGTTTGGTTTTGGGATCAAGGGGATGCTGGCCTCACAAAATGAATTTGGAAAGTTTTCTTTCCATTTCTATTTTTTGGAACAGTTTCAGGAGAATAGGAATTCATTCTTCTTTAAATGTTTGGTAGAATTCCCCTGGAAGCCGTTTGGCGCTAGACTTTTGTTTGTTTGGAGATTTTTGATGACTGTTTCAATCTCCTTACTGGTTATGGGTCTGTTCAGGTTTTCTATTTCTTCCTGGTTCAGTTGTGGTAGTTCATATGTCTCTAGAAATGTATCCATTTCTTCCAGATTGTCAAATTTGTTGAGATAGAGTTCCTCATAGTATGTTCTTATCATTGTTTTTAGTTCTTTGGTGTTGGTTGTGATCTCTCCTCTTTCATTCATGAGTTTATTTATTTGGGTCCTTTCTCTTTTCTTTTTGATAAGTCTGGCCAGGGGTTTGTCAATCTTATTAATTCTTTCAAAGAACCAGCTCCTAGTTTTGTTGATTTGCTTTATTGTTTTTTTGTTTGTTTGTTTGTTTTTGTTTTTTTTTAGTTTCTATTTCATTGATTTCTGCTCTGATCTTTATGATTTCTCTTCTCCTGCTGGGTTTAGGGTTTCTTTCTTGTTCTTTCTCCATCTCCTTTAGGTGTAGGGTTAGGTTGTGTATTTGAGACCTTTCTTGTTTCTTGAGAAAGGCTTGTACCACTATATATTTTCCTCTCAGGACTTCCTTTGTTGTTTCCCACATATCTTCAACCCTTGTGTTTTCATTATCATTTGTTTCCAAGAATTTTTTCAAATCATCTATAATTTCCTGGTTGACCCATTCATTTTTTAGAAGGATGCTCTTTAGTCTCCATGTATTTGGGTTCTTTCCAACGTTGCTCTTGTGATTGAGTTCTAGCTTCAGAGCATTGTGGTCTGAAAATATGCAAGGAATGATCCCAATCTTTTGATTCCGCTTGAGACCTGGTTTAGGACCCAGGATGTGATCTATTCTGAAGAATGTTCCATGTGCACTAGAGAAGAATGTATATTGTGTTGCTTTGAGATGTAATGTTCTGAATATATCTGTGATGTCCATTTGGTCCAGTTGGTCATTTAAGGCCTCTATTTCCTTATTGATCTTTTGCTTAGATGATCTGTCCTTTTTAGTGAGGGGAGTATTAAAGTCCCCTACTATTATTGTATTATTGTCAATGTATTTCTTTGATTTTGTTATTAATTGGTTTATATAGTTGGCTTCTCCCATGTTAGGGGCATAGATATTTAAAGTTGTTAGGTCTTCTTGTTGGGCAGACCCTTTGAGTATGATATATTGTCCTTCCTCATATCTTATTATACTCTTTGGTTTAAAATCTAATTGATCTGGTATAAGGATTGCCACCCCAGCTTTCTTCTGATGTCCATTAGCATGGTACATTGTTTTCCAACCCCTCACTTTATTTTTTTTATTTTTTTTTTTTTAAGATTTTATTTATTTACTTGTCAGAGATAGAGGGAGAGAGAGCGAGTGAGCACAGGCAGACAGAGAGGCAGGCAGAGGCAGAGGGAGAAGCAGGCTCCCTGCTGAGCAAGGAGCCCGATGTGGGACTCGATCCCAGGGTGCTGGGATCATGACCTGAGCCGAAGGCAGCTGCCCAACCAATGAGCCACCCAGGCGTCCCCCAACCCCTCACTTTAAATCTGGAGGTGTCTTCAGGTCTAAAATGAGTTTCCTGTAGGCAGTATGTTGATTTTTTTTTAATCCATTCTGATACCCTTTGTCTTTTGATTGGGGCATTTAGCCCATTAAAATTCATAGTAACCATTGAGAGTTATGAATTTAGTGCCATTGTATTGCCTGTAAGGTGGCTGTTATTGTATATTGTCTCTGTTCCTTTCTGATCTACTACTTTTAGGCTCTCTCTGTGCTTACAGGACCCGTTTCAATATTTCCTGTAGAGTTTGTTTGTTTTTTTCAAATTCTTTCAGTTTTTTTTTTTTTTTTTTTTTTTGGTCCTGTAAGCTTTTTATCTTTCCTTCCATTTTCAGTGATAGCCTAGCTGGATATAGTATACTTGGCTGCATGTTTTTCTCATTTAGTGCTCTGAATATATCACGCCAGTTTTTTCTGGCCTGACAGGTCTCTGTGGATAGGTCTGCTGCCAATCTAATGTTTCTACCTTTGTATGTTATAGACTTATTTTCCCAGGCTGCTTTCAGGATTTTCTCTTTGTCGCTAAGACTTATAAATTTTACTATCAGGTGACAAAGTGTGGACCTATTTTTGTTGATTTTGAGGGATGTTCTTTGCATCTCCTGGATTTTGATGTTTGTTTCCTTTGCCATATTAGGGAAATTCTCTCCAGTAATTCTCTCCAATATACCTTCTGCTCCCCTCTCTCTTTCTTCTGCTTCTGGTATCCCAATTATTCTAATGTTGTGTCATCTTATGGCGTCACTTATCTCTTGAATTCTCTCCTCATGGTCCAGTATGTGTTTGTCTCTCTTTTGCTCAGCTTCTTTATTCTCTGTCATTTGGTCTTCTATATCACTAATTCTTTCTTCTGCCTCATTTATCCTAGCAGTAAGAGCCTCCATTTTTTATTGCACTTCATTAATAGCTTTTTTAATTTCAACTGGTTAGATTTTAGTTCTTTTATTTCTCTAAAAAGGGCTTTTATCTCTCTGGAGAGGGTTTCTCTAATATCTTCGATGCCTTTTTTGAGCCCGCTAGAACCTCGAGAATCATCATTCTGAACTCTAGATCTGTCATATTACCAATGTCTGCATTGATTAGGTCCCCAGTCTTCGGTGCTGCCTCCTGTTAATTTATTTTTGTGGTGAGTTTTTCTGCCTTGTCATTTTGTCCAGATAAGATTTGCTTTCTCCTCCTCTGGAATTCTGCTGTTCTCCTTGGTGAGTGAAGTTGGTCTTGACTGGATTTCTTGTTGATCTTCTGGGAGAGGGGCCTGTTGTAGTGATTCTCAAGTGTCTTTGCCCCAGGCGGAATTGTACTGTCCTTACCAGGGGCTGGGCTAAGTAATCCGCTCAGGTTTGCTTTCGGGAGCTTTTGTTCCCTGAGCGCTTTCTGTAGAGTTCTGGAAGATGGGAATAAAGATGGTGGCCTCCCAATCTCTAGCCCGGAGGAGCCAAGAGCTCGGGGTCCCACTTCTCAGTGTGCCCTCAGAGAAAAGCGCCCAACCACCCCGGTCTCCCTGGCCTCTGGTCACGCTTGGAGGAAAGCGCTCAATCGCTCGCACTTGGAGAAAAGCACCCAATCCCTTCCATCTCCGTGGCTTTCAGCCGCACTCCGAGCTCACCCAGCCTGTGACAGGTTCAAGGTAACCTTGAGCTGAGAGCTCACTCCTAGGCTTTGTCACTGTAGCCAGCTTCCCTGATCTAATGCCTGCAACCTATGCAACACTCAGACACCCCCGGTTTTTCTGCAACCCCGCGGGACCTGGGGTTTTTCTGACCCTATGTGGGCTTCCCCCTGGTTTAGCCTCTGGAGCGATGTCCCTCCATGGAGAAGACTTTTAAAAGTCCTGATTCTCTATAATTTTATCTTCTATATCACTGGCTACCTTTTTGCCTTGTTCTTCCTTTCCTGTTAGAGCCTCCATATCTGACTGCATCTTAGTAATAGCATTTTAACTTCAGCTTAATTAGATTTAATTATTTTATTTCTGCAGTAAAGAGTTCTCAAGTGTCTTCTATGTTTTTTTCAAGCCCAGCTAGCATATTTATAATAATTTATTTAATAGATTTCATTTATTTATTTGAGAGAGATAGAGATAGAACGAGAGCACAGGAAGGGTGGGAAGGGGCTGAAGGAGGGAGAGAAGCAGACTCTTTGCTGAGCAGGTAGCCTGATGTGGAGTTCAATCCCAGGACCCTGAGATCATGACTTGAGACAAAGGAAGATTCTTAACAAAGAATGACCCATGTGCCCCTATAGGGGCAGACATTTTACTTATATCTGTATTGATTAATATCTTCAGTGAGTATTACCTCCTGTTCTTCCTTTTGGGGTGAATTTTTTCATCTCATCATTATGTCCAGAAAAGAATAGAAGACAGAAAGAAAAGACAGCAGTAGCAACAACAACTGAGATTTAAAGAAGAAAGAAGAAGAAGAAGAAGAAGACGACAAAGCAAGATAAAACAAGAAAGAAAATAGAACAAAACAAAACAAAACAAAACAAACTAGATTTGGGTGTATTTTAATCTGCTTGAAAAAAGAAACTAGATCCCAAAACAGGAAAGAAGGAAACACACACACACACACACACACACACACACACACACACACATAATACAATACAATGACATATATATATATATATATATATATATATATATATAATGTGTATATATATATATATATATATATATGAATTGAAAAAATAAGATAATAGTTCAAAAAAATAAACCTGAAAGACTAAAGAATTTTTTTAAAAAGTGAATGCTTTATACTGTTTTTCCCAAGAGAAGAAGTTCTTAGATCTCTATGATCTGTAAACTTGGTGTTAGCCAGTTATTCCTGCTGGTCTTCTGGTGGAAGTGCCTGTTGAGCTGATTCCCAGATACCCTTGCAGTTGTGGAAATGTGCCTCTTTTGCCAGGGGGCCAGGCTTAGTGTAAGAGGCAACAGATTCCACTATGTGGTGCTGTTTTGCTCCCTGAAGTCTTTCAGCAAAGATGGGCAAGATTAAAATGCTGGTGCCCTACTCTCTACCCCAGAACTGAAAGTTCTTCCCCAACTCTTCAGTGAGCACTCATAAAGAAGCAATCACTCTTGTCTCTCTAGTTTCTGTCTGAAATCTGTGTTCACCCAGCCTGTGATTTTTTATCTGAGGCATATAATTGAGTTTCAAGTATCCAAATTTTATGGACTCTTGTTGTGCAGATCCATGCTGTTCTCCCCAGGGGAGGGATGGGGTCTTGCTTTTACTTCTGCCTTTTCTTGGGCCCCTGCCAAAGAGCAGTTGCACCATCATGAAGTGGTTCGCAGTTTATGGCAACACAAAGCAAAAAGCCTGTGCCAAGACTCACAGTCCTCAGCCAGTTTCCCCACTCTGATGCCTGGGAAATCTGCTCCACACAGACAACCCCATTCTTCTTGTAACCATGAGTACCCAGAGACTACACTGCACCACCTAGGATTCCACCTCACTTTGCCACTTGAACTTTAAGCCAGGGTTGTCCTCCACAATACTAGACTTTTAAAGTTCTGATTTTGTACTCTGCTGCTTCTAGTACTTTGGTTTACCCTCCTTAAGCTGGTTCCCTTCTTGGCTGCCATCTCCTCAAATATATCACACCAGATTCATGTCTCCACACCTCCTACTTTGCCAAAAGTAGTTGTTTTTTCTATTGGCAGAATGGCAGCATTTATTTTCTCAGATCTTGTAGGTATTTAGAATGATTTGACAACTATCAAGCTGATTCCAGGGACTAGACAAACTTAGGGTCCCCTACTCATTCTAACTCCTCTCCTCTCCAGGTCTTTGATGCATTTTGAGTTAATTTTGTATACGGTATTAAATAGGAGTCCTGCTTCTTTCTTTTGCATATGGAAATCCAGTTTTCACAGCATCATTTGCTTAAAAGACTATCCCCACTGAATAATACAGTATTTTCAACAAACGATGTTAGCAAAACTGGTCAGCTCTATGCAAAAGAATGTAGCCAGACTATTTAATTACACAATACACAAAAATAAACTCAAACTGGATTAAAGACATACATGTGAGACCTAGAACCATAAAAATCTTAAAGGATAGCACAGGGAGTGACCTCTTTGACATTGCTAGTAGCAACTTCTTTCTAAATATGTCTCCTCAGGCAAGAAAGATGAAAGCAAAATAAACTATTGGGACTACACCAAAATAAAAGCTTCTGTACAACAAAGCAAACAGTCAACAAAATAAAAAGGGCAACCTGCAGAATGGAAGAAGATATTTGCAAATGACTTATCCAATAAAGGGTTAGTATCCAAAATATATAAAGAACTTACACAACTCAACACTCAAAAAAGAAATAATTCAATAGAAAGTGGGCAGAAGAAATAAACAGACATTTCTCCAAAGCAGAAATCCAGATAAGCAACAGACACATGAATAAATGCTCAACATCACTCATCATTAGGCAAATAAAATTAAAACCACAATGTGGTAACACCTCACATCTGTCAGAACGACGGAAATCAACAACACAAGAAGCAAGAAGTGTTGGTGAGGGTTTGGAGAGAAGGAACCCCTTTTGCACTGTTGGTGGGAATGCAAAGTGGTGAAGACACTGTAAAAGACAGTATTGATTTTCCTCAAAAAGTTATAAATAGAACTATCCAACAATCCAGTAATCCTTCTACTGAATATCTACCAAAAAATACAACAACTGTAGTTCAAAGGGATATACATACCCATAAGTTTATAGCAGCAAAATATATACAGGATCAGCCCAAGTGTCCATCAATTGAAGAGGTTGTATATATAAACAATGGAGTATTATTCATCCAGAAAAAATGAAATCTTGCCATTTTGCAGCAAAATGATTGGAGCTACAGAGAAAAATGTTAAATGAAAAATGTCATTAAAGAAAGAGAAATACCATATGATTTCACTCATATGAGGAATTTAAGAAATAAATGAGCAAAGGAAAAGTAAGAGAAAGAGAGGCAAACCACAAGGCCAACTCTTAACTATAGAAAACCAACTAACAGTTACCAGAGGGGAGGTTGGTGGGGGATGGGTGAAATAAGTGATGGGGATTAAGGAGGATGCACCTTTTGATGAGTTTCAGATGTTGAATGGAAGTGTTGAATCACTATACTGTACACCTGAAACTAATGTAACACTGTATGTTAACTACAGTGTGATAAAGTAAGAATAAAAATAAAGAAAAAAAAATCTCCTTGCTAGTTATGGTAAGATTCAGATTTTGTATTTCTATATGCTTTAGTCTTGGTAGGTTTTCTATTCTAGGGCTCTGTCCATTTCATCTAGGTTATCCAATTTGTTGGTGTAACATATATATAACATATACATATATATATAATATATAAATATAGTTTGTATTATATATATATATATATATATATATATATATATATATATATCTCAGTATAATTAGTAGTAATATCCTCCCTTTCCATTTTTGATTTTAGTAATTCGAGTCTCCTCTCTTCCCTTAGTCCATCTCACTGAGAGTTCTTCAATTTTGTTGATGTTTTCAGAGAGCCAACTTTTGGTTTCATTGATTTTCTTTATTGTTTTTCTATTCTGTATTTTGTCTATGTTTTGTCTTTGCTATTTCCTTCCTTCTATCTTTGAGTTTAATTTGTATTTCTTTTCCTAATTCCTTAAGTCTTAAAGTTAAGTTGTTAATCTGAGATCATTTTTAATGTGAATATTCATAGCTATACATTTCTCCCTTAGCCCATTTCCCATGGCATCTCGTGTTTTGCTATGCTATGTTTTCATTTTCATTTGCTTCTTGGGTCAGAGATGTAGCATTAGGTGTAGAAATTGAGTAATTTTCATTTGCTTCTTGGATCAGAGGTGTAGCATTAGCTGTAGAAATTGAGTAGAAAACAAGCTAGAAACACTGAATGAGGGTCTGAGCCAGCATAAATGCTTAGAGTATTGTCTTGATATTTCTGGTTAATCTCAAAGGTGACCCAACCTAGGTCAGAGGTAGTGGGTCACAGAACAAAGAAAACTCCAGGAATCATGGCTCAGCTACCTATTTCAAGAACTATACATAGATATAATAATTCTAAATGCTCAGAAATGTTTTAGGATTGAGTCTAGATCAGATATTGAGATGGATCCTACCAGGAAATTCAGCTATAGGAAGAAGGACAATAACTGTAGGGAAAATAGGATTGAATCTGACAGTGGGGTGGGAGAAAGCCCTGGCTTTAAGTCGTTATTCTGTTCCTAATCGGTTATTTGAATTTGGGAGATCAATTCCACATCTTTCAGCTGTAGTTTCCTTATTTGTAAAGTGAAAATATCCCCTGCCCTGTATATGATGTTTGAAGATCAAAATGAGATAATGGATTTTAAAATGCTTTTTATAACTGTAAATTGTAATACACTAGGAAGGGATTATTATTATTATTGAAAATAGAGGATTTTATCCAATTTGAGTTTATGGACAAGGAAGATGTGGTCCATATACACTATGGAGTATTATGCCTCCATCAGAAAGGATGAATACCCAACTTTTGTAGCAACATGGACGGGACTGGAAGAGATTATGCTGAGTGAAATAAATCAAGCAGAGAGAGTCAATTATCATATGGTTTCACTTATTTGTGGAGCATAATATCATGGAGGACAAGGGGTGTTAGGAGAAGGGAGTTGGGGTAAATTGGAAGGGGAAGTGAATCATGAGAGACTATGGACTCTGGAATACAATCTGAGGGCTTTGAAGTGGCGGGGGGGTGGGAGGTTGGGGTACCAGGTGGTGGGTATTATAGAGGGCAGGGATTGCATGGAGCACTGGGTGTGGTGAAAAAATAATGAATACTGTTTTTCTGAAAATAAATTAATTAATAAAAAAAAGAAAATAGAGGATTTTAAATATCTCTTTCACTTCCCCTTTCTTTCCTTCCTTCTTATTTGGTTTCCATCCCCCTTGTCATCTCTGTTTTTATTCCTATTGTCTCTCCTTCCCATATTCCAGGGCCAGTGATCCGGGCTGAGGTTGGTGACACCATCCAGGTGGTCTTTTACAACCGTGCTTCCCAGCCATTCAGTATACAGCCTCATGGAGTCTTCTATGAGAAAGACTACGAGGGAACTGTGTACAATGATGGTGAGCAAGCAGGGTTTCCAACTAATGTGAGCTGCAGGTAATAACAGATAGCTCTAGAGGAAAAATAAATAAGGGAGGGAATGAAGAAGGAGACAGAATTGATTGTCCTACATGGATGTTGTTAAATGGATCCATGATAATATAGTGAAGCAGGACTGGGTTCAATAAGAGACACATTATTTTAAATATATTTAAATATATTCTGATTAAAATTTTAATTTATTTTTTAAAGTTGTACCATTTTTTAAAGGTTTTACTTATTTATTTGAGAGAGAGAGAGAGAGAAAAGGCATGAGTGGGGGAGTGGCAGAGGGACAAGCAGACTCCCCATTGAACATGGAGCCTTATGTGGGGCTCAGTTCCAGGATCCTGAGATCATGACATGAGCCAAAGTCAGATGTTTAACAAACTGAGCCACCCAAGTATCCCTGATGGACATTTTAATGATATTTGTTCCTCCAATCCATGAGCATGGAATGTCTTTCTATTTCTTTGTGTCATCTTCAATTTCTTTCATCTGTGTTTTATATTTTTCGGAATACAGTTCTTTCACCTCTTTGGTTAGGTTTATTTCTAAGTTCTTATTATTTTGGTGCAATTGTAAATGGCATTATTTTCTTAATTTCTGTTCCTGCTCCTTCATTATCAGTGTATAGGTATGCACCAGATTTCTACACATCGACTTCTATGACTTTACTGAATTCATTTATCAGTTCTAGTAGTTTTTTTGATGCTGTCTTTATAGTTTTCATTATAAAGTATCATGTCATCTGCAAATAGTGAAAGTTTTACTTATCCCTTGCAAATTTGTGTGTTTTTTATTTCTGTTTGTGGTCTAATTGTTGTGGCTAGGACTTCCAGTACTATGTTGAATAAAAGTACTTAGAGTGGACATGCTTGTCTTCCTTTGGACCTTAGGTGTAAAGCTTTCAGTTTTTCCCCAGAGTATGATGTTCACGTGGGTTTTTTCATATATGACCTTTAGGGTTAGTATCCCACATATCTAAAGAATTTACATAACTCAACACTCAAAAGTTAAGTAATCCAATTAAAAAAATGGGCAGAAGACATGAGCAGACATTTTTGTTCATGTTCAAATAAGACATCTCAATGGCCAACAGATACATGAAAAGATGCTCAACATCACTCTTCATTGGTGAAAAGCAAATCAAACTACAATGAGATATCACCTCAGACCTGTCAGAATGGCTAAAATCAACAACAGAAGAAACAATAAGTGTTGGCAAGAGTGTGGAGAAAGTGGAAACTTCTTTCCCTCTGGTGGGAAAGCAAACTGGTGCAGGCACTGTGGAAACAGTATGGAGGTTCTTCAAAAGTTAGAAGTAGAATTACCCTATGGTCTAGTAATTGCATTACTGGGTATCTATCCCCTAAATACAAAAACACTATATAGAGTATCACGTCATCTGCAAATAGTGAAAGTTTTTCTTCTTCATTGCTGATTTGGATGCTTTTTATTTATATTTGTTGTCTGATTTCTGTGGCTAGGACTTCCAGCACTATGTTAAATAACAGTGGTAAGAGTAAACATACCTGTCTTCTTCCTGACCATAGAGGAAAAGACCAAACTGAAGGTCACAGAAGGGAGGTGGGGGGCGAGATGGGGGAAATAGGCAATGGGGACTTAGGGGTGCAGTTGTGATGAGCACTGGGTGTGGTATGTAAGGGTTGTACAACTGAAACTATTATTACATTGTATGTTAACTAACTGGAATTTAAATAAAAGCAGCTATTAATACTATAACAAAAACAATCAAAATAAATAAACAAATAAATAAATAAATACTTTAAAAAATTCCAAAAGCACTAATTCAAAGGGACACACACACCCCTATATTTATAGCACCATTATTTACAATAGCCAAATTATGGAAGAAGACCCAGTGCCTATCAATAGATGAATGGATAAAGAAGTGGTGTATGTGTGTGTGTGTATGTGTGTGTGTGTTAGAATATTATTCAGCCATGAAAAACAATGACATCTTGTGATTTGAACCAACAGGGATGGAGCTAGAGAGTGTAATGCTAAGTGAAATAAGTCAGAGAAAGACAAATACCACATGATTTCACTCACGTGTAATTTAGAAAACAAAGCAAAGAAACAAAGGGGAAAAAAGAGGGAGAGAGAGAAACTTTGACACAGATTCTTAACTATTTAGCACAAAATGATGGTTATCAGAGGACAGGCGAGTGGGGGGGATAGGTGAAATAAGTGATGGAAAATAAGGAGTTCACTTGTCTTGATGAGCTTCAGGTGATATATGAAACTGTCAGATTACTATATTGGACACCTGAATCTAATATGACACCGTATGTTAACTACACTGGAATTAAAACAAAACAGAACAAAAAAAACATATATCTGATTATGAAAGTAACATATATGTTTTATGGAATTTTGAAAAAATGGAAAATTATAAAAATAAATATCATTCATAGATAAGTTTGCCATTACTTTTTGTTACACCTTCTAATGTTTTCCTGTGCTTATGAATACATATATATTGATATTTTTGTGATCATGTGGTTTGTGTATGTTTGTATCCTACTGTTTTTACTTACTGTAAAACAGTAAGTTTTTACTGTATCAATTTTCTCATCCCATTGTAATGTTACAAACTTGCTACTGACTATAAAATACCCTATCACATGGATATACCATAATTTATTTACCTTATCTTCTGTTATTTGAACATTTAGCTTGTTTTTGTTATTTTTAAATGCTGTAAATTGTGTTAAAAATAATAAATTCTTGTATTTTATTTGGATTACCATCTCAGGAGAGAATCCTAGAAGTTGGATTATTGGATATTAAGTTCTTGTTTTCTCTGAGAATGTTAATACATGCTAATCCCAAGCCAAAAATATAGAAAAATACAAAAAGTATTAGGGACAAAGTTACTGACAAATCTAGAAAAAAAAGAACATTCTACAATGCAACTGGTCTAGTCACTTCAAAAATTTAGTGCTATAGGGGAAAAAATTAGAGAGAAGACAAACAAGTGAACTTTGTCTGATCCTGGTTATTAAAAAAGGAATAGCCTTAAGAGACATTTTGGGACTCCTGAGTGGAGAAGTCTGCTTATCCCTCTCCCTCCCACCCCTCCTCTCTCTCTTTCTCAAAATGAATATGTAAAATCTTTTTAAAAAGGCGACATTCTGGAGATGACTGGAAAATTTCTGATATAGACTACATGTTAGATGATATTAGGATTTGTTTTAGGTGTAGTAATGTTATTGAGCCAATATGGGATAAAGTTACTGATCTACTGTCATCATGCTTCCAAATGATTTAGCAAAAGTGAACAATCAAAAGCTTGTGCGTGTGTGTGTGTGTGTGTGTGTGTGTGTGTTTGCATGTGTAGATATACATAGACACAGATGTAGATAAATTAAAGATGGAAAAGTGTTAACAATCAACTCCAGCTGGTAGGATGATTATTGTACAATCTATCCTTTAATGGTTTTTGTATGCTTGAAAATTTTAAAAGTTGGGAATAATAAAAGAATAAGAAAGGATGTTAAGGCCATCTTAAATTATACCACTTGTTATAAGTTCTTACTACAAATATCTTTGTGTATGTTTCTTTTCACTCTTTAATGAATATTTCCTCATAATATATTTTTAACATATTGAATTGCTGTGTCCGAAGGTACACACATTAAAATTTTTGATACCAACATCCAAGTTGATCTCTGGAAAAATTTTTAGTCCCATAATCTTGGGCTTGCATCCAAAGTAGCAGCACAAGGCAGCCATTTTCATCTTTGTCAAATGTCAATCTTGTAAGCAAACACAATAACCAAAATCGCTATTGTTTCAATTTGTATTAGGTTGGTCATTCTTTTCAGTGTCTATTGTACATCTTATTTTCTTGTAAGTCTGAACCTTCTTAGGGCTTTTGATACATTTTGTTAACATTTTTTCCTAAAGGGGTATTCTCATTTAAACTCACCCTTTCTATAGTTGAGTGAGAGGGGTAGGTGCCATTTGAGCCACTTCTCAACAGCATGGATTACTATAATGTGTAAAGTCTTGCTAAACTGACAGGCAAAAAATTTATGTAGGTTTTTTTTTTCAGCAAGAACTCTTTTACATTTATTTCATCTCAAATTCACCAGTTTATACTTTTCTGTTTTTATTATGTTTTGTTTTGTTTTGATTATATTCAGTATGTAGCTATTTTCATTTATACTTCTTTGATTACTAATAGATTTAAAATGTTATTTTATTTTTAAAGTCTTTATTTAAATTCTAGTTAGTTAACATACTGTGTAATTCTAGTTTCAGGTATGCAATATAATAATTCAACAATTATACAATTGGTGTTCATCACCACAAAGTCACTCCTTAATCCCCATCACTTATTTCACCCATCTCACCACTTGCTCTTGTAACTATTAATTTGTTTTCTACAGTTAAGTATTTGTATCTTAGTTTGCATCTCTTTTTCCCCCTTTGCTCATTTATTGTGTATATTAAGTTACACGTAAGAGTGAAATCATGTGGTATTTGTCTTTCTCTAGATGACTGATTTCACTTAGCACAATACTCTCTAACTCCAGGCATTGCAAATGACAAGATTTCATTCTTTTTATGGCTTAATAATATTCCATTGTGTGTGTATATACATATATGTATACATATGTATATTTATAGATATAGATAGATATAGATAAATAACACATCTTCCTTATCCATTCTTCATTCAATGGACACTTGTGCTGTTTCCTTCTGACTATAGTAAATAATACTGCTGTAAACATCAGTGTGGATGTATCCTTTTGAATTACTATTCATGAGTAGACATTTTTCCAAAGAACTTATCCAGATGGCCAATAGACACATGAAGAGATGCTCAACATTACTGATCATCATGGAAACACAAATCAAAACTATAATGAGATATCACCTTACACCTGTCAGGATGACATGAGAAACAACAGATGTTGGTGATGATGTGGAGAAAGGGGAACCTTGCACTATTGGTAAGAATGCAAAATGGTGCAGCCACTCTGGAAAACAGTATGGAGGTTCCTTGAAAAGTGAAAAATACAACTACCCAATGACCCCACAATTGCACTACTAAGTTTAAAATTTTAAAATAAAATTTCTATGTATCATTTGACCATAACTTGTGTCCATTTAAGGAATTACAGCCTTCGTGCTTGTGTTTTTAAACACATACATTCTATTCGTAGATATATATTTGTATCTACTCATACATACATCTGGAAAGGAGAATGTGTTCAATCAGAACCATTCAAAGATGAAACAAACTATGAAGGTGTGTAGTGAATTGCCTGTCTCTGGATATTTTTAAACAGCATTAAGGATACGAGAGCAGATGAATGTCATCTGTAAAATCAGGTTGTGAAAATAAAATGAAAGAATGTATATAAAAGACCTAGTACAGAACATTTCATAAAGTAAGTGATCAGTTAATACTAGTTTCTTTTCCTTTACTCCCTCTACTTTCCTTACACCTGCCTGTCCACTCCCCCCTACTAAGAATCTGTCAATAAGTAAGGATTGAACAATGCAGGAATAATGTCTTTCATTACGATAAAATAACATGTTGAGTGAGAGAAGGGATGCCCATACAAAGTGATATATCACTTAAGAGAAGGGAGAAGTCATTTTCAAAGTGTGGGCATCAGGATAAGCTTCAGGAAGGTGATACCATCTTCCTTCCCATTCCCATTTCTCTACCTAAAAACTTGAATGTCATCCAACATTCCTGATTTTTCTCCCACTCTCCACACTCATTGCATTGACAAAACCTGTCCTATTTATATTATAAATATTTTTAAAGGATTTTATTTATTTATTTGTTTGAGAGGGAGAGAGAAAGCATGAACAGGGTGAGGGGTAGAGGAAGAAGCAGACTCCCTGCTGAGGAGGGAGCCTGATGTGGTGCTTGATTCCAGGACTCCAAGATCATGACCTGAGCCAAAGGTAGATACTTAACAAATGGAGTCCCCCAGACATCCCTAAATATCTCTCATTATTAGAAAGAGCACAGGGAGTGAGAGATAAAGGGAGAGGGAGAGATATAATCTTAAGCAGGCTCCATCCCCAACACGGAACCTGATGCAGGGCTCAAATTTATGACATTGAGGTCATGAACCCAAGATCATGACCTGAGTCAAATCCCTAAATATCTTTTGAATCCACCTACTTCTCTACTGCTCCACTGCCATAACCTTAGTTTGAGCCATGTTCGTGTCTTAATTGGATCCCTGCAATAACTTCCTTATTGTCCTTTTTGTTTAATCCCTGCCTTGCACATTCTGCTCTTCAAATAACAGCCAAAACTACTTTTCCAAAACCACAAAGGTGATTATACTTTCCCCTTACTTAACACCCTACAGCATTGTTTCCTGTAGTGACTGAAATTGGAATAATATGGAGTTTATCAGGACCCCTAGGGAGGGATGACATTCAAACTGGTGAAATATGTGTGTGTATGTATATGTGAATGCACATATGGGAATATCTCTAAGATATACCATTAAGTACAATGCATGGTACAAAAGAAGGAGAATCTTGTGCTCGAACATTTTTTGGGGAAGAGGAGGGTCAAAGGGAAAAATAATCTTAAGCAGGCTTCTTCCAGCATGGACCCTGTCTCAGAGCTCCATTTCACAACCTTGAGATCATGACCTGAGCTGAAGCCAAGACTCAGACACTTAAACAATTGAGCCAACCAGATGTCCCTTGAGTTGGCTTTATAGATACACATATGTACACACATAAATCCACACACATCTATGTATATGTATATACTAACATAGTAAGGTCAGGTATTTTTATCTGGAAGTGATCAAAATATACGCTTTAAATAGTGGTTTCCTTTAGGGAGAGTGACCTAGTTGGGGAGGAGGATGATTTGAATTTTACATGTTGAACTGCTTAAATTTTAAAACTTCATGGGAACTACAGAACACTCGTGAAAGAAATTGAAGAAGACACAAAAAGATGAAAAAGCATTCCATCTCATGGATTAGAAGAATAAACAATGTTAAAATATCTATACTGAAATAAGTCAAGCAGAGAGAGTCATATATCATATGGTTTCATTTATTTGTGGAGCTTAAGGAATAATGTGGAGGACATGGGGAGATGGAGAGTAGAAGTTAGTTGGGGGAAATTGGAGGGGAAAATGAACCATGAGAGACTGTGGACTCTGAGAAACAAACTGAGGGTTTGGAGGGGAGGTAGGTGGGGGGTTGGGTGAGCCTGGTGATGGGTATTATGGAGGACACGTATTACATGGATCACTGGGTTTGGTGCATAAACAATGAATTCTGGAATACTGAAATACATACATACATACATACAATGTCTATACTTCCCAGAGCAATCTATACTTTCAATTGTATACCAATCAAAATTCCACTGTCATTTTTCAAAGTGCTGGAAGAAACAATCCTAAAATTTGTGAAGTACCAGAAAATACCCTGAATTGCAAAGGAAAAACAAAACTGGGGCATCACGTTGCCTGATTTCAAGCATTACTACAAAGCTGTGATCACCAAGACAGCATGGTACTGGCACAAAGACACATAGACCAGTGGAACAGAGTAGAGAGCCCAGATATGGTCCCACAACTCTATGGTCAAATAATCTTCAAGAAAGCAGGAAAAAATATACAGTGGGAAAAAGACAGCATGAAAATAAACTCGAAATGAATAAAAGACCTCAACATGAGGAAGGAATCTATCAAAATCCTAGAGGTGAACATAGGTAGTAGCCTCTTCAACATCGGCCCCAGAAACTTCTTTCAAGACACCTCTCCAAAGGTAAAGGAAACAAAACCGAAAATGAACATTTGGGACTTCATCAAGATTAAAACCTTCTGCACAGCAAAGGAAACAGTCAACAAAACAAAGAAGCAACCCACGGAATGAGAAAAGATATTTGCAAATGACACCACAGACAAAGGGCCGATATCCAAAATCTATAAAGAACTCCTCAAACTCACCACTCAAAAAAACAGATAATCACACCAAACAATGGGCAGAAGACATGAACACACACTTTTCCCAAGAAGACATATAAATGGCTAACAGCCACATGAAAAGATGTTCATCATCATTAGCCATCATGGAGTTTCAAATCAAAACCACATTGAGATACCACCTTATACCAGTTAAAATGGCCAAAATTAACAAGACAAGAAACAACAAGTCCTGGAGACGATGTGGAGAAATGGGAACCCTCTTACACTGTTGGTGGGAATGACAGTTGGTGCAGCCACTTCAGAAAACAGTGTGGAGATTCCTTAAGAAATTAAAAATAGAGCTACCCTGAGACCCTGCAATTCCACTATTGGGTATGTACCCCCAAAATACAGATGTAGTGAAAAGAAGGGCCACATGTATCCCACTGTTCATAGCAGCAATGGCCATAATCATCAAACTGTGGAAAGAGCCAAGATGCCCTTCAACAGACGAATGAATAAGGAAGATATGGTCCATATATATATAATGGATATTACATAGTTATCGGAAAGGATGAATATCCAACTTTTGTATCAACATGGACTGGACTGGAGATGATTTTGATGAGTGAAATATGTCAAGCAGAGAAAGTCAATTATCATATTGTTTCACTTACTTGTGGAGCATAAGGAATAACATGGAGGGCATTAGAATAAAAGGAAAAGTGGATTGGGGTAAATCATAGGGGGAGATGAGCCTTGAGAAACTGTGAACTCTGAGAAACAAACTGAGGGTTTCGGAATGGAGGAGGTGGGGGATGGGTGAGCCTGGTGGTGGCTATTAAGGAGAGCATGTATTACATGAAGCACTGGGTATGGTGCATAAGCAATGAATCTTGGAACACTGAAAAATAAAGTAAAAATTTTTAAAAATAATAAATAAATAAAAGAGAGTACTGTATTTATATACCATATGATGGTGCTATAAAAAACTGAGAATCTAAATTTCCATCAGGGAAATAGTTAAGTATTAAGTATAAAATATAATACGTAATCTTGAAGTTATAATTTCAAAAGTTGTTTTTGTGGCTTTTTATAAGTGAATAAAATAAAATGGGGTTATTCTACTTGGGTACTGTAGCTTTATTAAAAAAATACACATTTGGACAAGGACTAAAATGGAACAAGTTAAAAATAGAAAACAGAAAATGCATAAAAAAGAAAACTTCACACATTAATCTTTTTTTAATTTAATTTTTTAAATTTATTTTCAGTGTAATAATATCCATTGTTTTTGCACCACACCTAGTGCTCCATGCAATACGTGACCTCTCCAATACCGACCACCTGGTTCCCCCAACCTCCCACCCCCCGCCCCTTCAAAGCCCTCAGATTGTTTTTCAGAGTCCATAGTCTCTCATGGTTCACCTCCCCTTCCAATTTCTCTCAACTCCCTTCTCTCTAACTCACCTTGTCCTCCATGCTATTTGTTATGCTCCACAAATAAGTGAAACCATATGATAATTGCATACATTAATCTTTAAAAAGTTTTCTGGAAAATGAATATAAACTCACTTTTGTTTCTTTCTTTGTATTTCTATGCATGAGAAAGAAACTTAAAACTGGAGCACTGGGTGTGTTGCTTAAACAATGGATTCTGGAAAACTAAAAAGAAATTTAAAAAAATAAAAAATAAAATTTATGACTTCATTTTATTTTTTAAAATATTTTTTATTCAAATTCAATTGATTAACATATAATGTAATATTGATTTCAGAGGTACAGGCTTGTGATTCTTCAGTCTTATACAATACCCAGTGTTCATTACATCACATGCCCTCCTTAATGTCCATCACTGTTACACCTTCCCTCCACACTTCTTTCCTCCAGCAACCCTAGGTTTGTTTCCTATTATTAAGAGTCTCTTATGGTTTGTCTCCCTTTCTGGTTTTATCTTGTTTATTTTCTTTTCCTCTTTTACCCTATGATTCTCTGTTTTGTTTTGTTTTGTTTTGTTTGCTTGGTTGGTTGGTTGGGTTTTTTTCACTAGCATTAAAGTCAAACTCTTTGACATGACCAATATGGCCATTTGTGATCTGCTCCCTCCTAATCTTTATAGATCACCATTTTGGCCTTTTTCATCTCATATGCTATGTTCCACCCAAGCCAAAGTTCTGTCAGTTTCACATTTTCCCAAGGTGTTATGCTCTTTCTCTTACCTCTTGGCCTTATGTGTTGTTATATTTGACTCAATTTTGCTTCACCTTATTCATTTTCCCACTTATTTTGTGGGTCTCAGTTTAGAATTTCCTTCTTCAAGAAGTCTTCCATGACTTCCTGTGTTTCTATATTAGATGTTCCTGCCATATGCTCCTAATGCACGTTGTATATTTAACCACAGGTCATTCAATTTTTTTCTTTAACTGCCAGTCTTTAAACCTTATAATGGAAGCCCTGTGAGGTCAGGGATTTCTTTCAGGCTTCCCACAATAGACTCAGAGCCTAGTAAAGCATTTGATACAGACTTGTGCTGAATATGCTACATGAGTGAAAGTATGATGAACAAAATGTAATAATAAGATAGCTTTTGACCTGGGCTTCATAGTTCGCAAAATTCTCCTAGAAAATTTTTGCATTTTTAGGCTTCATGTTTAAGAAGATGACTTAGGTGTTACTTTTCCAGATTTGAGGTTGACTTAGATATGACTGATGCTTCATTGTTTAGTCAACAAGATTCTTATCAAAATACCTGTTACATGTCACTGTCAGTCCCTCTGCTATTCTAATGCACCTACTGTAATGGTTCTAACTTTTTTCTTCTAAGTATCTGACCCCATTTTCTTGAGGTATTTTGAGTTTGCCTAGTTATCAAAAAGAGGCATCAGAAGACCTGAAGTGTGCTTGGTTCTAGATTAGGTTATCTCACAGTGCTCTTAAAAGAGTTGCATTAACCTGTTTTATATTTTGGATTAAGCAACCATGTAGCCTCCCATTCAAAGAAAGAATTCTTTTAAAAGCCATTTATTTATTTATTTATTTATTTATTTATTTGGAAGAACGAGAAAGAGGAGGGTTGGGGGAGAGCAGGAGCATGAGAAAGAGTCTTAAGCAGACTCCACACAGAGCACAAAGGCTGACTCAAGGATGATCTCACCATCCTGAAATTACAACCTGAGTTGAAACCAAGAGTTAGATACTTAACTGACTGTGCCATGCTGGCACCACTCAAAGAAAGAATTCTTAGTAAGATAAATCTGAAACTTCTTATATAACATTCTTTCCAAATGACTTCACAAACTCTGCTTGGATTCCTCCAATAACTGAAAGCTTATAATCTTTTAAGGCAACATATTCAATTTCTGGATTGTTTTTCCTTAGATGAAATAGCCAAACATATTTCTTCTTTTACCTTCTATTCATTGGTTCCCTTTTCTATTGAATTTAGGACTCCTGAGCAGTGCCACCTTGCCATTTGTTAACCACAAAATAGCTGTTCTCTTGTGGACAGTGTTTATCCTCCTGGGCACCTACAATGAAGTCCTGGCTCCCAAGTACCATCTGGTCTCTGTTCTCATGCCAGGACTTTCTTCAAACTGTGGTAGAATAATCCAGGATGCCATCTGCCTCTCCTAAACTTTCTAGCTCATTGCTTGTCCTTCCTTATTTGGCCTCTGTCTTCCCACTTGTCCTAAGATTCCAGCTTCTGGATTAAAGCCTATGAGCATACAGAAAATATGTGTAGGGATCTGAAAACAACTTATAGACCCTCTTAATTTGCATGAGTGATTTATGGCAACTTAACCATTTGGAAAAAAATATGCAGTTTCAAAATCAGGACTTCTATTTGCATGCAGAAAACACAGGAGTTATAACAATGCAACTGCTTCAGGAAAAATGGGCACAACCAAAACTTAGGGTATAGACCAGCCCAGATTGGAACTTTTCAGCTTTACTTTCCAAATTAATTGATCTTCATCTCTGGCAATCTGTTATTCTGCTACAGTGGAAAAGAAACTTGTTTGGGGGTAGAGGTAGGCAGAATAATTCCTCCCTAATCAAAAGAACTTGAAAATATATTAAGTTGCATGACAAAGAGGAATTAAGGTTGTAGATGGAATTAAGGGTGATAATTAGACACTATTTATTTATTTATTTAGAGAGAGATAGTGGCAGAGTGTATGAGTGGGGAAGAGAGGAAGAAGCAGGCTCTCTGGGGAGAAAAGGAAAATGGCAGCAGAGTAGGGGACCTTATTTCAACCACTCCACTGAATTTAGATAGATATCTACTAAACCGTAATGAACACCCACTAAATCAGTCTGAAATGTATCAATATATATCTGGGTAGGGAGAATAGATAGAAAAGTAGAGGCCCATATCTCAACTGGTCTACTGAATTGAGCTGGATATCTGCCAGGCCATTCTGAACACACATGATATCAGCCTAATATATAAGAAGATATATCTGGATCTCTACAAACAAGATATCACTGATGGTTGGTCTCCAGGCATGAAGCAAGGAGCCATGATTCTGTGGGCAAATATCAGAACATAAATGGAAGGGGGAGGGTTCTGCCATAAGCACTGGAGTCAGGAAAGTGAAATAATGGGAATGCCAAAATGTCCCATGCTGGCAACTGGCACAGACTGGTAGCAATGGGGAAAAAAACTTTACTCCATTCCCCTGACAGGACCCAGGAGCTGTGGGTATGTGTGCATGGCCCAGGGACAGATTCGAGTATTAGAAGCATAAAGGGAAGAGATGTGTCCAGCCCTGGGAGTGAGGGCTGGAAGTGCTGCTGTGAGGTGCACAAACCAGAATGGTGTGGTTTTTAGCAGCACGGGCAGATATGGAGACTGTGTGGCCTAAAGGGCTCACTGAAGAGCAGAGTGTGATTTCTTTGTTCTGACACAGATGTTAGGATATAGCCATTTCTGTTATGACTCTCAGAAGAGACAAGGAAAGTGGCCAGGGAACACCACCAGAGAACAAATCCTCTCCAAACCTGTTTTCATGGAGACCATCCTGCCCCCAAAACAGGATGCAAGGCAACTCTGTCCAAACAGGGTGGCCTAAGAAACAGCACAGTAGGCCCCTCCACCAGAAGACAGGCTGGAAGAGTAAGAGGATAACAAAACTAGTGTCTCCGTAAATTAGGTGCATCTGGCTTGGGTTATGGTTGATATTTTGGACTATGTACATTCCCTCAATCATCTCTTAAAAGAATGACTAGGGGGAGGAAATCCCAAAAAAATAAAAGAAGTGGAGACAATGGCTTCAGCCACAGATCTAATGGGTATGGTTATAAACAAAATGTCAGAGATATTCTTCATGATAACAATCATAAAATCAATAGTTAAGCTTGAGGAAAAAAAAAAAAAACTAGTGACAATAAAAAACCTCTAAAGGAAGAAATGAAATCTAATCAGAACAAACCTAAAAATGCTATGAATGAGATGCAGTTTAAAGTAGACAATTTAACAGCCAAGGTAAACGAGGCAGAAGAATGATTTAGTGATACAGAAGATAAATTGATGGAAAAGGCGGATTAGGATAAAAAGCTAGAAGCCCATGAGAACAGACATAGATAAATCAGTGATGCCATGAAAAGTTCCAATGTCCGAATTATTGGGATCCACGAAGGGGTGGAAGGAGAGAGAGAGAAAGGACTAGAAGGTATATTTGAGCAAATCATAGCTGAGAACTCTTCTAATCTGGGAAAGAAACAAGCATTTGTGTCCAAGATACTGAGAGGACCACTCCCAAAATCAATAAAAATAGACCAACATCCCTGCATTTAATAGTGAAACTTATAAATCTTAGAGTCAAGAAAGCTATCCTGAGAGCAGCTAGAGAGAAGAGATATATTATATGTGAAGAAAAGAACACCCAAATAACGTCAGACCTGTACACAGAGACCTAACAAGCCAGAAAGGTCTGGCAAGACATACTCAAGGTTTTAAAGGAGAAGAACATGAAGAAAATAATACTTTGTCAATCAAGGCTGTCATTCAGAAAGGACAGAGACAAATAACTTCCAAGACCAGCAAAAAATGAAAGAATATGTGGCCACCAAGCCAGCCCTTCAAGAAATATTAAAAGGGATTGCATAAAAGAAGAAAGATCCCCAGAGTAATATAGACAAGAAATTTACAGAGACAGTTTATAGAGACAGTGAATATACAGGCAATATGTTGGCAATAAATTAATAAATTTCAATATTTGCTCCCAATGTGAATGGGCTGAATGCTCCCACCAAAAGACACAAGGTGTCAGACTGCATAAAAAAGCAGGACAAGAGAGTCATTTTGAACCTAAAGACACTTCCATATTGAAAGTGTGGATAGAATCATTTATCATGCCAAAGGACCTCAAAAGAGATCTGGGATAGCAATTCTCATATCAGACAAATTAGATTTTAAACTAAAGACTGTAATAAAAGATGTAGAGGGACACTATATTATACCTAAAGGTTCTATCCAACAAGAACATCTAACAATTGTAAATTATAAATCCCCCAAAAGGAGAGCAGATAACTACATTAGCCAACTGGTAATCAAAATAAAGAAACATATTGATAATAATACATTAATAGCAGGAGAGCACAACACTCCACTCTCAAAAATACACAGGTCATCTAAGCAGAAGATCAACAAAGAAACAAGAGCTTTGAATGGCACATTGGACTAGAGAGACCTCATGGATACATATAGAACATTCCATCCTAAAAGAACAGATACTCATTCTTCTCGAATGCACGTGGAACTTTCTCTGGAATAGACCACATACTGGGTCACAAATCAGGTCTCCACTGATACCAAAAGATTGAGATTATTCCCTGCATATTCTCAGACCACAGTGCTTTGAAACTGGAACTCAGTCACAAGAAAAATAAAAGGAAGGAATTCAAACACATGGAAGTTAAAAAACATCCTGCTAAAGAATGATTGGATCAACCAGGAAATGAAAGAACTTAAACAATTCATGGAAACTAATGAAAACAAAAATACATCAGTCCAAAACCTATGGGATACTTCCAAGGCAGTCCTAAGGGGGAAATACATAGCCATTCAAGCTGACTTTAAAAATAGAGAAATCCCAAATGCACAATGCAACCTTCCTCCTAAAGGAGCTGAAGAAAAAACAGCAAATAAGACCGATATTACATGGGAGAAGGGAATTAATAATAATGATTAGAGCCAAGATCAATGAAATAGAAACCAGAAAAATGGTAGAACAAATCAATGAAAGTAAAAGGTGATTCTTTGAATAATTAATAAAATCAATAAACCTCTGGCCAGAGTTTTCCAAAAGAAAAGAGAAAGGACTCAAATTGATAAAATCATGATTGAAAGGGGAAAGATCATGACTAACACCAAGGAAATAGAAAAAAGAAATAGAAATTATTATCTCCAACTATATGCCAACAAATTAAGCAATCTGGAAGAAATGGATGCCTTCCTGGAAACTTATAAACCACCAAGACTGAAACAGGAAGAAATAGAGAGTCTAAACAGACAATAAACCAATAACGAAATAGAAGCAGTAATCAAAACCTCCCAAAAATAAGAGTTGTGAGACAGATGGCTCCCCATCTGAATTCTGCCAAACATTTAAAGAAGAAATCATATATTCTGCCCATTTTTTGACTTGATTATTTGTTTTTTGAGTGTTGAGTTTGAGAAGTTCTTTTAAAGATATCAGAGTGGGAGATGAACCATGGGAGACTACTGACTCCAGAAAAAATATTGAGGGGTTTAGAAGGGAGGGGAGTGGAAAAATAGGTGATCCTGGTGATGGCTATTAAGGAGGTCATGGATTGCATGGAGCACTGGGTGTTATATGCAAACAATGAACCATGGAACACCATACCAAAAAGTAATGAAGTACTATATGGTGACTAACATAACATAATAAAAAATAATAAATAAAAAAGAAATCATATATATTGTTCTGAAGCTATTTAAAAAAATAGAAGCAGCAGGAAAACTTCCAAATTCGTTCTATGAGGCCAGCATTACCCTTACCTCAAAAAAAGACAAAGATTCCATAAAGGGGAGAATTACAGACTAATATCCCTGATGAACAAGGATGCCAAAAAACTCAATAGGATCCTAGCTAATAGGATCCAACAGTACATCAAAAGGATTATCCATCACAACAAGGTGGGGTTTATTCCTGGGATACAGAGGTGGTTCAACATTCACAAAACCATCAATGTGGTAAAGCACATTGATAAAAGAGAATACAAAAACCATATGATCCTCTCAATTGATGCAGAAAAAGTATTTGACAAAATAACACTTCCTTTCTGGATTAAAACTTCTCTAAGTACAGAGAAATAGGGAGCATTCTTCAATATCAGAAAAACCATCTATAAAAAGCCTACAAGAAATATCATTATCAATAGAAGAAAAGTTCAGAACTTTTCCTGTAAGGTCAAGAGCATGACAAGGAGGTCCAATCTCACCATTATTGTTCAACATAGTACTAGTAGTCCTAGCCTCAGCAATCACACAACAAATATAAATAAAAGATATCCAAATTGGCAAATAAGAAGTCAAATTCTCTCTCTTCACAGATGACATGATACTTTATGTGGAAAACCCAAAAAACTCTACCCCCCTAAGTTATTAGAACCAATACAACAATTCAGCAATATGACAGGAAGCAAAATCAACACACAGAAATAAATTGCTTTTTTTATAGACTCACAATGTAACTGTGGAAACAGAAATTATGGATTAAATTCTATTTATAATAGCACCAAAAACCATAAAATAATTTGAAATAAACCTAACCAAAGAGGTAAAGGAACTATATCTAAAAACTACAGAATATGTATGAAAGAAATAGAGGAAGATACAAAGAGATGGAAAAACATTCAATTCTCAGGGATTGGAGGAAAAAACATTGTTAAATTGTCTATTCTGCCCAGAGCAATCTGTACATTCAATACCATCCCAATCAAAATACCAATGGCATTTCTCAAAGGCTGGAACAAAAAATCCTAACATTTTTATGGAATCTGAAAAGAACCAAATCACCAAGGAAATGCTGAAAAAAAAAAAAAAAAGCTGAGGGTATCGTGTTGCCTGATTTTAAGCTATGTTACAAAGCTGTGATTACCAAAAGAGCATGGTACTGGTACAAAAATAGAAACATTGATCAACAGAAGTTAATAGAGAGTCCAGATATGGACCCTCAATTCTATGGTCAACTAATCTTCAACAAAGCAGGAAAAAATATCAAAAAAAAAAAAAAAGGTCTCTTCAATAAATGAAGCTGGAAAACTTGGATGGACTCATGCAGAAGAATGAAACTCGACCATTCTCTCACATCGTTCACAAGAATAAACTCAAAATGGATGAAAGACTTCAAGGTGAGACAGGAGTTGATCAAAATCCAGGTGGAGAACATAGGCAGTAACCTCTTCAACACTGGCCACAGCAACTTCTTTCAAGTCATGTCTCCAAAGATAAGGGAAACAAAAACAAAAATGACCTTTCCAGATTTCATCAAGAAGAAAATCTTCTGCACAGCAATGGAAATAGTCAATAAAACTAAGAGGCAATCCACAAAAAGGTGAAGATATTTGTGAATGACACTGCAGATAAAGGGCTGGTATTCAAGATCAATAAAGAACTTCTCAAACTCAACAACCAAAAAACAAATAATCAAGTCAAAAACTGTGCAGAAAATATGAACAGACACTTCTCCAAAGAAGATGTACAAATGGCTAACAGACACATGAAAAAATGTTCACCATCATTAGCCATCAGAGAAATACAAATCAAAACCACAATGGGATACCACTTTATACCAGTTAGAATGACAAAAATTAACAAAACAGGAAACAACAAATCTTGGCAGGAATGTGGAGAAATGGAAAATCTCTTTCAAAGTTGGTAGGAATGCAAGTTGATGCAGCAACGTTGGAAAACAGTGTGGAGATTCCTCAAAAAGTTAAAAATAGGGTTACCCTATGACCCAGAAATTGCACTACTAGGTATTTATCCCAAAGACAGATGTAGTGAAAGGAAAGGGAACATGCACCCTAATATTCATAGCAGCACTTTCTGCAATAGACAAACCACAGAAGGAGCCGAGATGCCCTTCAACAGATGAATGGATAAAGAAGATATGTTTCGGAGGGACAAGATGGCGGGGGAGTAGGAGGAGGGGCCTTTTCAGCCGGTACCCCAAAGTGAGCTGATTACCTACCAAAGAACTCCATTCACCCATGAAATCAGCCTGAAATCAGAATCATACACGTCTGGATCTCTACAGGGGCAGAAGACACCAGTGGGCAGGTAAAGCGGAGTGGGAACGGCAGACTGATATCAGAAGATAAACAAAAAGGGGAGGGAGCCACAAGAGGCAAGCAGTTGAAAAGTAATACCCCAATAGGAGGGAGAGTGCCCTGCATCTGAGGACCAGCATTAACTTGGAGACTGGTTGAAAGCACTCTAAAAGAGCAAAGGATCACAGGGGGGGGGGGAATTGTGGGAATCGGGGCAGCTAGAGACAGGGGCTTAAGTCCCCGGTCCCAGGACAGCCTCCCTGGCACTGAGGCAGAGAGAGTGCGGCAGAGAAACCAGGTCTTGGTCCCTAAGCTGCCAGCATGCCCGAGAATGCATGGGTTCTGGCTCCTGTGAGGGGATGGGAGCCACGCCGGTCGGCAGAACACACGAGCCCTACTACAAAGCCTGAGATATGCGCGCATGTCCCTCATGCTCCCCTGAGAGAGTTACAAAGGCTCTTTGACCCACGCCATTGTTTCCAAAGCCTAAGCCTCGTTCCCCAAACTCTCCCCTGACAGAGGTGCGCAAAAGCCCAGCCTGGTGCTCTTGGACCTGCGCCCCGTTCTCAGTGCCTGAGACGTGCAGGCGACCCATAGCCACCCCTGAAAGAGGCGCGCGCAAGCTGGGTACTCTTAGACCCAGCGAGACCAGGCACTCCCAGCCCGGGCCAGCGGCATAATCTCTGTGTGCAATTGCTGCTTGGAACCTCTCTGGCGGTCAGGAGTTCCCAGACAGCTGCCATGCCTTGGCTTTGTGTCTGCAACTTGGAACCTGCTCTGCCAGCGGCCAAGGGGGAACTTATTTAGGCTCTGCACCCAATACTGAGGCTTCTCTATGAGAGGGAGATCAGGGTGCGGTTTGTTTTCTTCTAAAACTACAAAAACCATCAAAGGCAGTCAAGGTGAGAGAAAAAAAAAAGTGAACAAACATAAAAACCACCAGAGAACAAAAGCCTGAGAAAAAAAAAAAAAAAAAAAAAAAAACAGTTTCCTCAGAGTCCACCCCTTTGAGGGGGGAGGGAGGACTTAACTCAGGAAACTTTATTGACTGACAACCCACGTGGCAGGCCCCTCTCCCAGAAAACAAACCAAAAAAGGAAAAAAAAAAAAGAGAGAGAGAGAGAGAGAGAGAGAAAGGACTAAAAGAGAACAACCACTACTTCATAGGAAAACTTTTATTCTTCACTCATTCCCACTATTCTGGTTCTTTTTTTTTTTTTTTTTTTTTTTTTACACATAGGTAATTTTTTAACCTATTTACTATCACAGCGAGCTGTACAGTACATCAAATTCCATAATACCTTTCTAACCTGAACTTTTTGATACATACAACTATGTTTTACTTTTCATTTTTATTTTTTGAATTCCATTTTTTAAATTTTAGTTTAGTTTAGACTAGTTTATTCTTTTTTATTTTTATCCTCTAATATTCATATAAAGTTAAACTTCAAAATAATCCCCTTTCCACAATCAATACTACCCCTATAGGTAAACCAATTTTTAATCCCCTTTATCTTGGGAAAGTTGAGTCCTTTAACAAAGATATCAAGATACATCCAGGAAGAATCAAAACAATGTTCCTCTCACACACTAAGAATTTATAAGAACTCTCCCATCTTCTTCTTCCACCAATGTTTCTGTGTTTTTGTGTTTGTCCTGATAGCATATAAATCTTACACTTGGGGCTATTTTTGACAAGGTTCTTCATTTGCATATATATTTTTTTTTCTCTTGTCATATACTTGTATCAGTCTTTTTATCTCTTTTTGTTTGTCTACTTCATAAATCTTACCTTGGGGCCCATCTGGGCTGAACCTTCTCTTTCATCTTCCCTTTCTTTCCTGTCTCTTTCTCTCTTTTTTTTTTCTTTTTCTTTTTCTTTTCTTTTGTCTCTCGTTTGGGTGGGGAATCCTGATTGCTCAGAAGTGTTCCAGGGTGCACCTTGACTGCACCACAGTTGATACATTCAGCTATATCTGTTCAGTCATCTCCCACCAAAATGACTAGGAGGAGGAATGCCCAACAGAAGAAAAATACAGAGGATGGACCTTCTGCAACAGAGCTAACAGCTATCAACATAGATAATATGTTGGAAAGACAATTCAGGCTAACAATTATCCAGGCAATAGCTAGGTTGGAAAAAGCCATGGATGACCAAATGGAATTGATTAGGGCCGAACTGAAAGTGACCAGACAGGATGTTCACAATGTTAGGGCGGAGTTTAAAGCTACCAGGGAGGAGGTTCACAATGCTCTCAAAGAGTTCCAATCTAATCTAAACTCTCTCAAAGCTAGGGTAACTGAGACAAAAGATAGAATTAGTGATCTGGAAGACAGATAGAGAGAAAGGATCAGAAGGAAGCCTGGAACAAACAGCTTAGAAACCACAAAAACAGAATCAGGGAAATAAATGATGCCATGAAGTGTTCCAACGTCAGAATTATTGGAATCCCTGAAGGGGAGGAGAAAGAAAGAAGTCTAGAAGATAGAGTGGAACAAGTCTTCATGAAAATTTTCCCAATCTCGCAAATGGAACCAGCATTCAGGTAATAGAGGCTGAACAGTCTCCACCAAATATTATACATTCCAAAAAAAAAAAAAAATCACGACACCAGATAGTCAAATTGAGGAATTATAATTGTAGGTATAATCTCTTGAAAGCCGCCAGGGCAAAGAGTCTCCTTACTTACAGAGGGAAGCCCATCAGAATAACGTCAGACCTGTCCACAGAGACCTGGCAAGCCAGAAAAGGCTGGAAAGATATATTCAGGGCACTAAATGAGAAGAACATGCAGCCAAGGATACTTTATCCAGCAAGACTGACATTCAAAATGGATTGAGAGATAGAGAGTTTCCAAGACCGGCAAGGCTTAAAAGACTATGCAACCAACAAGCCGATACTGCAGGAAATATTAAGGGGGGGTTCTATAAAAGAGGAAAAATCCTAAGAATAGCATTGAGCATAAATATAGAGACAGTCTAGAGAAAGAAAGACTTCAAAGGTAACTCGAAGTAAATAAAAACGTATCTATCAATAATCACTCTCAATGTGAATGGCCTAAATGCTCCCATAAAATGGCACAGGGTTGCAGACTGGATAAAATGACAGGACCCAACCATATGTTGTCTACAAGAGACCCATTTTGAACCTAAAGATACAGGCAGACTGAAAGAGAAGGAAGGGATGGAGAAGCATCTTTCATGCCAATGGGCCTCAAAAGAAGGCTAGGGTAGCGATTCTCATATCAGATAAATTAGACTTCAAACTAAAGACTGTAGTCAGAGATACAGAAGGACACTACATAATCCTTAAAGGGACTATCCACCAAGATGATCTAACAGTTGTGAATATCTATGCTCCCAATATGGAAGCAGCCAATTGCTTAAGAAAACTGTTAATCAAGAAAAAGTGTCATATTGATATGAATACACTAATCATAGGCGATCTTAACACACCTCTATCAGAAATAGATCATAGAAGCAGAAAATCAATAAAGAAACAAGAGCATTGAATGACACATTGGAACAGATGGACCTCATAGATAAATACAGAACATTCCACCCTAAAACAACAGAATACGCATTCTTCTCAAGTGCACATGGAACCTTCTCCAGAATAGACCATGCATTGGGTCACAAATCAGAGCTCAACTGATACCAAAAGGTTTAGATTATTACCTGCATATTCTCAGATCACAATGCTTTGAAACTAGAGCTCAATCACAAGGAAAAGTTCAGAAGGAACTCAAACACGTGGAAGCTAAAGACCACCTTGCTTAAGAATGCTAGGATCAACCAGGAGATCAAGGAAGAACTGAAACAATTCATGAAAACCAATGAGAATGAAGACACTTCTGTTCAAAACCTATGGGATACAGCAAAGGCGGTCCTAAGGGGGAAATACATATCCATCCAAGCCTCCCTCATAAAAAAGGAAAAATCCAGAAAACACGAGCTGTCTCTACACCTTAAAGAACTAGAGAATCAACAACATATCAAACCAACTCCACACATAAGAAAGGAAATCATCAAGATTAAAGCTGACATCAATGAGGTAGAAAGCAGACATACAGTAGAACGTATCAATGAAACTAGAAGCTGGTTTTTTGAAAGAATTAATAAGATCTATAAACCATTGGCCACAATAATCCAAAAGAAAAGAGAGAAAGCACAAATTCATAAAATTATGAATAAAAAGGGAGAGATCACAACTAACACCAAGTAAGTAGACACAATCATCAACAGTTATATGCCAATAAGTTTACAACCTAGATGAAATGGATGCATTCCTGGAAAACTATAAACTCCCAAAATTGAACCAGGAAGAAATCGACAACCTGAATAGACCGATATCTAATAACGAGATTGAAGCAGTGATCAAAAACCTCCCAAAAAACAAGCGCCCAGGACCTGACGGATTCCCTGGGGAATTCTACCAAACATTCAAAGAAGAAATAACACCTATTCTCATGAAGCTGTTTCAAAAAATTGAAGCAGAAGGAGAACTTCATGACTCTTTCTATGAAGCCAGCATTACCCTGAACCCCAAACCAGGCAAAGACCCTACCAAAAAGGAGAATTTTAGATCAATATCACTGATGAATATGGATGCTAAGATTCTCAACAAGATCCTAGCCAACAGGATCCAACAGCACATTAAAAAGATTATCCACCATGATCAGGTGGGATTCATCCCTGGGCTACAAGGATGGTTCAACATTCACAAATCAATCAATGTGATACAACAAATTAATATGAGAAGAGAGAAGAACCACATGGTCCTCTCAATTGATGCAGAAAAAGATTTGAGAAAATCCAGCATCCGTTCCTGATTAAAAAGCTTCAAAGTATAGGGATGGAGGGAACATCCCTGAATCTCATCAAATCTATCTATGAAAGACCCTCAGCAAATATCATCCTCAATGGGAAAAAGCTTGCAGCCTTCCTGTTGAGATCAGGAACAAGACAAGGATACCCACTTTCACCACTCTTGTTCAACATAGTATTAGATGTCCTAGCAACAGCAATCAGACAACAAAGAGAAATAAAGGGTATCCAAATTGGCAATGAAGAAGTCAAACTCTCTCTGTTCGCAGATGACATGATTCTTTATATGGAAAGCCCAAAAGACTCCACCCCCAAACTACTAGAACTCATACAACAATTCAGCAACGTGGCAGGATACAAAGTCAGTGTGCATAAATCAGTGGCTTTCTTATACACTAACAATGAAATATAGAAAGGGAAATTAGAGAATCAATTCCATTTACTATAGCACCAAGAACCATAATATACCTGGGAATAAACCTAATCAAAGAGGTAAAGGATTTGTACTCGAGGAACTACAGAACACTCATGAAAGAAATTAAAGAAGACACAAAAAGATGGAAGATCACTCCATGCTCTTGGATTTGAAGAATAAACATTTTTAAATGTCTATACTGCCTAGAGCAATCTATACTTTTAAATGCCATTCCGATCAAAATTCCACCGGTATTCTTCAAAGAACTGGAGCAAATAATCCAAAAATTTGTATGAAATCGGAAGAGACACGGAATCACTAAGGAAATGTTGAATAACAAAAATAAAGCTGAGGGCATCACGTTACCTGATTTCAAGCTTTATTACAAAGCTGTGATCACCAAGACAGCATGGTAACTGGCATAAAAACAGACACATAGACCAGTGGAACAGAGTAGAGAGCCCAGATATGGACCCTCAACTTTATGGTCAATTAATCTTTGACAAAACAGGAAAAAATATGTTGTGGAAAAAAGACTGTCTCTTCATATATGGTGCTGGGAAAACTGGACAGCTATGAGTAGAAGAATGAAACTCGACCATTCTCTTACACCGTACACAAAGATAAACTCAAAATGGATAAAATACCTCAACGTGAGACAGGAATCCATCAGAATTCTAGAGGAGAACATAGGCAGTAATCTCTTCGATATTAGCCACAGCAACTTCTTTCAAGATATGTCTCCAAAGGCAAAAGAAACAAAAGTAAAAATAAACTTTTGAGACTTCATCAAAATCAAAAGCTTCTGAACAGCAAAGCAAACAGTCAAAAAAACAAAGAGGCAACCCACGGATTGGGAGAAGATATTTGCAAATGACAATACAGACAAAAGGTTGAGATCCAGGATCTATAATGAACTCCTCAAACTCAACACACACGAAACAGGCAAACATCAAAAAATGTGCAGAAAATATGAACAGACACTTCTCCAATCAAGACATACAAATGGCTATCAGACACATGAACAAATGTTCATCATCACTAGCCATCAGGGAGATTCAAATTAAAACCATATTGAGATATCACCTTACACCAGTTAGAATGGCCAAAATTAACAAAACAGGAAACAACATGTGTTGGAGAGGATGTGGAAAAAGGGGAAACCTCTTCCACTGTTGGTGGGAATACACATTTGTGTAGCCTCTTTGGAGAACAGTGTGGAGATTTCTCAAGAAATTAAAAATAGAACTTCCCTATGACCCTGCAATTGCACTCCTGGGTATTTACCCTAAGGATACAGATGTTGTGAAAATAAGGGCCATCTGTACCCCAATGTTTATAGCAGCAATGGCCACGGTCGCCAAACTATGGAAAGAACCAAGATGCCCTTCAACAGACGAATGGATAAGGAAGATGTGATCCATATACACTATGGAGTATTATGCCTCCATCAGAAAGGATGAATACCCAAGTTTTGTAGCAACATGGTTGGGATGGGAAGTGATTATGCTGAGTGAAATAAGTCAAACAGGGAGAGTCAATTATCATATGGTTTCACATATTTGTGGAGCATAACAAATATCATGGAGGACAAGGGTTCTTAGAAAGGAGAAGGGAGTTGGGGTAAATTGGAAGGGGAGGCGAATCATGAGAGACTATGGACTCTGAAAAACAACTGAGGGGTTTGAAGTGGCGGGGGGGGTGGGAGGTTGGGGTACCAGGTGCTGGGTATTATAGAGGGCAGAGATTGCTTGGAGCAATGGGTGTGGTAAAAAAAAATAATGAATACTGTTTTTCTGAAAATAAATAAATTAATTTAATTAAAAAAAGAAGATATGTTTCATATATAAAATGTAATATTACTCAGTCCTCAGAAAGGATGGATACCCATCATTTTCATTGACATGCATGGAACTGGAGGGAATTTTGCTAAGTGAAACAGGTAAAGCAGAGAAAGACAATTATCATACAGTTTCAAATATTTGTGGAACATGAGGAATAGCATGGAGGACATTAGGAGAAGGAAGGGAAAACTGAAGACATAAAAACCAGAGAAGGTGAAAAAAAAACATGAGAGAATCTGGACTCTAGGAATCAATCCAACGGTTCCAGAGGGGAGAGGGGATAGGAGGATGGGTTAGCCCAGTGATGGTTGTTAAGGAGGGCAACTATTTACAATGAGTCCTGGGTGTTATACACAAATAATAAATCATGGAACACTACAACAAAAACTAATGAAATACCACATGGTGACTAACATAACATTTTAGAAAGAGTCCAAATTAAAAATGAATTACTTAATCAACAAAATACCATTGGAATTTTCCACAGAGATGAAACAAATAATCCTAATATTTTTTATGGATCCAGAAATGATCCCAAATCACTAAGGGAAGGTTGAAAAAGAAAAAAAAAAAAAAAAGAAAGCTAGGGACATCACAATGCCCAACCTCAAGCTGTTTTAACAAAGCTGTGATCACCAAGACAGCATGATATTGGTACAAAAAAGGATATAGATCAATGGCACATAACAGAGTGTCCTGAAATGGACTGTCAGTTCAATGAACAACTAATATTTGACTAAACAGAAAAAAATATACAATGGAAAAAAGAAAGTCTCTCCAATAAATGATGCTAGGAAATTTGGACCACTATATACAGAAGAATGAAACTGGAACATTCTCTTACATAACACACAAACATAAATTCAAAGTTTATGGAAGAACTCAATGTGAGAGAGTAATCCATCAAAATCCTAGAAGGGAACAGAGGCAGCCTCTTTGACATTGGCCACAGAAAATTATTTCAAGCCACATCTCTAAAGAATGGGGAGCAAAAGCAAAAATGAACTATTGAGACTTCATCAAGATAAAAAGATTTCTGCATCTTTTATCTGAGAATAGCTGAGGAAACAGTCAACCAAACAAAGAGGCAATTCACAGAATGGGAGAACATATTTGCAAAATACATTTTAGATAAAGGGATGGTATCCAAGATCTATAAAGAGCTTCTCAAACTCAACACCCAAAAACAAATAATCCAGTCAAAGAATGGGCTAAAGACATGAACAGACACTTTCCCAAAGAAGACATACAAATGGCTAGCAGACACATGAAAAAATGTATGGTAATGGGGTACCAGGTGTTGGGTACTGAGGAGGGCATGTGTTCCGATGAGGACTGGGGATTATATGCAACTAATGAATCATTGAATACTTGATCAAAAACTAATGATGTACTGTATGGTCACTAACTTAAGATTATATATATATATAATAAAAAGTAAAAAATTAAGTTGACCTAAAAACAAAAGGAAGAAGCAGGCTCCCCACTAAGCAGGGAGTTAGATGTGGGACTTGATTCCAGTACCGTGCGATCATGACTGAAGCTGAAGGCAGGTGTTTAACCAACTGAGCCACCCACATAACTGACAATCTGTTCACTTTAAAATGTGATTATCCTGGATCATTTGGGTTACCCCAATGTTGTCACAAATCCTTTAAATTGTTACATAAACAAGAGGAGGTGCAAGCGGTGGAGAATTAAGAGACTCTGTTTCAACCGGTACCCTAAAGTGAGCTAAATATCTACCAGAACACTCTGGACACCCATGAAATAAGCCTGAGATGTAGGATTATACATGTCTGGATTTCTATGGGGGCAGAAGACACCAGTGGAGAGGTAGAGCAAAGTGGAAATCCTTGGATTGACATCAGGGCATAAACAGAAAGGGTAGAGAGCCATCAGAAGGGACCCATTAGAAAGAAATACCCCAATAGGAAAGTGCCCTGTGGTTGGTGACAAGCATTAACTTGGAGTCTGGTTAAAAGCATTCAAAAAGAGCAATAGAACAGTTTCAGGAGAAGAGATATGAATTATTATTTAAATGTTTGGTAGAATTAGCCTGGGAAGTCATCTGGTCCTTTGCTCTTGCTTGTTGAGAGATTTTTGATGACTGCTTCAATTTCCTTACTGGTTATGGATCTGTTCAGGTTTTCTATTTCTTCCTGGTTGAGTTTTGGTAGTTTATACATCTCTAGGAATGTATCCATTTCTTCCAGATTACAAAATTTGTTGCATATAGTTGCTCATAATATGTTCTTTTATATATATATATATATATATATATATATATATATATATATATATTTAGATTTTATTTATTTATTTGACAGAGAGAGAGAGAGGTCACAAGTAGGCAGAGAGGCAGGCAGAGAGAGAGGGGGAAGCAGTCTCCCTGCTGAGCAGAGAGCCTGATGTGGTGCTCAATCCCAGGAATCTGAGATCATGACCTGAGCCAAAGGCAGAGACTTAACCCACTGAGCCACCCAGGCGCCCTAGTTCTTATAATTTTCATATTTCTTTGGTGTTGGTTGTGATCTCTCCTCCTTCATTCATGATATTATTTATCTGGGTTTTTCTCTTTTCTTTTTGATAAGTCTGGTGAGGGGTTTATCAATCTTATTAATTATTTCAAAGAACCAGCTCCGAGTTTTGTTGATTTGTTCTATGTTTTTTTTGTTTGTTTGTTTCTATTTCATTCATTTATGCTCTGATCTTTATTATTTCTCTTCTTCTGGGTTTAGACATTCTTTGCTGTTCTTTCTCGAGTTCCTTTAGGTATAGGGTTAGGTTGCATATTTGAGACCTTCCTGGTTTGCTGAGAAAGGCTTGTATGGCTATATACTTTCCTCTCAGGACTGCCTTTGCTGCACAGCAAAGATTTCGAAGAATTGTATTTCCATTTCCATTTGTTTCCATGATTTTTTTTCTTCAATTTTTCTATAACTTCCTGGTTGACCCATTCATTCTTCAGTAGGATATCCTTTAGCCTCCATGTATTTAAGTTCTTTCCAACTTTCCTCTTGTGTTTGAGTTCCAGCTTCAGAGCATTGTGGTCTGAAAATATTCAGGGAATGATCCCAATCTTTTGGTACTGGTTGAGACCTAATTTATGACCCAGAATGTACTCTATTCTGTAGAATGTTCCATGTGCACTAAAGAAGAATGTGCATTCCGTTGTTTTGGGATGGAATGTTCTGAATATATCTGTGATGTCCATCTGGTCAAGTGTGTCACTTAAGGCCTTTATTACCTTGTCCATCTTTTGCTTGGATGATCTGTTCATTTCAGCAGGGGTGGATGGGTGTTAAAGTCTCCTACTATTATTGTATTATTGTAAGGGTTTCTTTGGGGTTTATATAGTTGGCTGCTCCCATGTTAGGGGCATAGATATTTAAAACTGTTAGATCTTCTTGTTGGACAGACCCTTTGGGTATGATATAGTGTACTTTATCATCTCTTATTATACTCTTTGGCTTAAAATCTAAATTATCCAATATAAGAATTGCGACCAAAGCTTTCTTTTGATGTCCATTAGCACGGTATATTGTTCTCCACCCCTGCACCTTAAATCTGGAGGTGTCTCTTGGTCTAAGATTAGTTTCTTGTAGGTAACATATTGATGGGTTTTGGTTACAGACCAATATCCTTCATGATCACAGGTGCGAAAATTCTCACCAAAACACTGGCTAATCGCATCCAATAGTACATTAAAAGGATTATTCATCACGAACAAGTGGCATTTATTCCTTGGCTGCAAGGTTGGATCAACATCTGCAAATCAATCGATGTGGTACAGTACATTAATAAAAGAAAATACAAGAACCATATGATATTCTCAATAGATGCTGGAAAAGCATTTGACAATGTACAGCATCCTTCCTTGAACAAAACTCTTCAAAGTGTAAGGATAGTAGGTACATACCTCAATATCATAAAAGCCATCTATGAAAAATCCACAGCAAATATCATTCTCAATGGGGAAAAACCGAAAGCTTTTCCTTTAAGGTCAGGAGCATGGCAGGGATGTCCACTGCCACCACTACCATTCAACATAGTATTAGGAGTCCTAGCTCAGCAATCAGACAACAGAAAGAAATAAAAGACATCAGAATCAGCAAAGAAAAGGTCAAACTCTCACTCTTTGCAGATGATATGATAATTTATGCGGAAAACCCAAAAGACTCCACTCCAAAACTGCTAGAACTCATACAGGAATTCAGTAAAGTGTCAGGATATAAAATCAGTGCATAGAAATCAGTTGTATTTCTATACATAAACAGCAAGACAGAAGAAAGATAAATTAAGGAGTCAATCCCAATTACCCTTGCACCCAAAACCATAAGATACCTAGGAATAAATCTAACCAAAGAGGCAAAAAATCTGTACTCAGAATACTATAAAGTACTCATGAAAGAAATTGAGGAAGGCACAAGGAAATGGAAAAATTTCCAAGCTCATGGATTGGAATCACAAATGTGAATATATCTATGCTACCTAGAGCAATCTACCCGTTTAAAGCAATCACTGTCAAAATACCATCATTTAGGGCACCTGGGTGGCTCAGTCGGTTAAGCTGCTGCCTTTGTCTCCTGTCATGATCTCAGGGTCCTGGGATTGAGTCCCGCATCGGGCTCTCTGCTCAGCGGGGAGCCTGCTTCCCTCTCACTCTCTCTGTCTGTCTCTCTGCCTACTTGTGATCTCTGTCAAATAAATAAATAAAATCTTTAAAAACCATCATTTATTTTCAAATAAAGGTAACAAATAATCCTAAAATTTATATGGAAGCAGAAAAGACCCCAAATATCCAGTGAAATGTTGAGAAAGGAAGCCAAACTTGGTCTCATCACAATTCCAGACTTCAAACTCTATTACAAAGCTGTCCTTATCAAGAAAGTATGGTACTTGCACAAAAACAGACACATAGACCAATGGAACAGAATAGAGAGCCCAGAAATAGACACTCCACTACATGGCCAAAGAAACTTCAAAAAAGCAGGAAAGAATGTCTAATGGAAAAGACAGTCTCTTGAGGAAATGGGGCTGGGAAAATTGGACAGCCACATGCAGAAGAATGAAACTGGACCATTTCCTACAACACACACAAAAATAGACTAAAAAAAAAATGAAAGACATCAAGGTGATACAGAAATCCATTAAAATCCTTGAGGAGAACACAGACAGCAACCTCTTTGACCTCAGCCACAGCTACTTCCTAGGAACATCACCAAAAGCAAGGGAAGCAAGTGCAAAAATGAACTATGTGGACTTCATCAAGATCAAAAGTTTTTGCACAGTAAGGGAAACAATCAACAAAACCAATACACAAGCGACAGAATGGGAGAAGATATTTGTAAGTGACATCTCATATAAAAGGCTAGTATCCCAAAATCTATAAAGAACTTATCAAACTCAACACTGAAAGAACAAATAATCCAATTAGAAATGGTCAGAAGACATGAACAGACATTTCTGCAAAAAAGACATGCAGATGGCCAAAAGACACATGAGAAAGGCTCAACATCACTCAGCATCAGGGAAATACAAATTAAAACCACAAAGAGATACCACCTCACACCAGTCAGAATGGGTAAAATTAACCAGTCAAGAAATGACAGGTGTCGGCAAGGATGCAGGGAAAAGGGAATCCTCCTACATCATTGGTGAGAATTTTCATTGGTGAGAATGCAATGCTGGTGCAGACACTATGGAAAACAGCATGAAGTTTACTCAAAAATTTGAAAATAGAGCTATCCTATGACCCAGCAATCATGCTACTCGGTAGTATGGAAAGAACCTAGAAGTCCATCAAAAGATGAATAGAAAAATAAGAGGTGGTGTATAGGGAGGAGACAAGATGGTGGGGAAGTAGCAGGTGGCTCTGTTTCAACCTGTCCCCTAAAGTGAGCTGATTACCTACCAAAGAACTCCGATCACCCATGAAATCAGCCCGAGATCAGAATTATACACGTCTGGATCTCTACAGGGGCAGAGGACGCCAGTGGGCAGGTAAAGCAGAGTGGGAATGTTGGACTGATATCGGAAGATAAACAAAAGGGGGAGGAGCAACCAGAGGTGACCGATTGGAAAGTAATACCCCAATACAAGAGTGCCCTGTGTCTGAGGACCAGCATTAACTTGGAGTCTGGTTGAAAGCACTCAAAAAGAGCAAATGATTGGGAGGGAGAATTGTGGGAATTGGGGCAGTTAGGGACAGGGCCTTAAGTCTCCAGACCCAGGACAGCCTCTTCTGGTGCTGAGCCAGAGAAAATGTGGCAGAGAAACTAGGTCTTGGTCCCTGCATCGCCAGTGTGCCCAAGAAAGCGTGTGGTCTGGCTTCTGTGAGGGGTTGGGAGCTCGCTAGATGGCAGAACACTGCACCATGCTATCAGAGCTGAGGTGTGCACGCCCCACAACCTCCCCTGGGAGAGGTGCGAGCAGGTGCCAGCCCGGTGATCTTGGGCCCGGAAAGAGCAGATACTCCCAGCCCGAGCTAGTGGGAAAATCTCAGTGTGCGATCACTGTTTCGGACCTCTCTAGTGGTCTGGAGCTGCCTAGACAGCCACCGCTGCTGTGGTTTTGGGTACAAACAGGAAACCCTGCAATCCCAGGGACCGCGACTTGGAATCTTCTCTGCCAGGAGCTCTGCAGCACCCACAAGGGAGCAGACTGAGGCTTCTCTCTGAGAGGGAGGTCAGTGTGCAATTTGCTTTCCTCTAAACCTCCAAAAACCATCAAGAGCTGTCAAGGCGAGAGGAAACAAACAAACAAACAAACAAACATAAAAACCTCCAGAGAACAAAAGCCTGAAAAGCCAGTTTCCTCAGAGCCCACCCCCTTGAGGGGGGCGGGAGGACTTAACTCAGGGCACATCATTGACTAAAAACCCACGTGGCAGGCCCCTCCCCCAAAAACCAACCAGGAAAGAAAAAAAAAAAAAAGAAAAGAAAACAAGAAGAGACCAACCACCACTACTTCATAGATACAACTTTTATTTTTAACTCGTTCCCACAATTTTGGTTCATTTTTTTAATATATATAGATAATTTTTTAACCTACTTACCATCACAGTGAGATGTCCAGTACATCAAATTCTATAATAACCTTCTAACCTGAACTTTTTCATACATACACCTGTGTTTTTCTTTTGTTTTTCTCTTTTTTAAAAAAAATTTAGTTTAGTTTAGTCTAGTTTATTCTTTTTTAATTTTTATTTTCTAATATTCATATAGAGTTAAACTTCAAGGTAACCACCTTTCCCTAATCAATGCTACTCCTATAGGTAAACCAATTTTTAATCCCCCTTTATCTTAGGAAAGTTGAGTCCTTTAACAAAGATATCAAGATACATCCAGGAACAATCAAAACAACCTTCCTCGCCCACACAGAGAATTTATAACCACTCTCCCATCGTTTTCTTCCACCCGTGTTTCTGTGTTTTTGTGTGTGTCTTGATAGTATATAAATCTTATACTTTGGGTTCTTCTTAATGTGGTTCTTGCTTTTTTTTTTTTTTTTGCTTATGTATATATATATATTTTTTTTTTTCTCTTGTCATATATAAGGATATACCTTCTCTTTTATCTTCCCTTTTTTTCCTGTTTCTCTCTCTCTCTCTCTTTTTCTTTTTTTTTTTCTCTTATTTAGGTGGGGAACCTTGATTGCTCAGAAGTGTTCCAGGGTGCACCTTGACTGCACCATGGTTGATACACCCAGCTACACCCGTTCAGCCATCTCTCACCAAAATGATTAGGAGGAGGAATGCCCAACAGAAGAAAAATACAGAGTTAATGGCTATCAACATAGACAATATGTCGGAAAGAGAATGAAGGCTTCTGCAACAGAGTTAATGGCTATCAACAAAGACAATATGTCGGAAAGAGAATGAAGGCTAACAATTATCCAGGCAATAGCTAGGTTGAAGAAAGCCAATGAATGAACAAATGGAATTGATTAGGGCAGAACTGAAAGCCACCAGAAATGATGTTTACAATGTTAGGGCAGAACTGAAAGCCACCATGGATGAGGTTCACAATGTTCTCAATGAGTTCCAATCTAATCTAAATTCTCTCAAAGCTAGGGTAACTGAGACAGAAAATAGAATTAGTGATCTGGAGGACAAACAGAAATGATCAGGAGGAAGCCTGGAACAAACAGCTTAGAAGCCACGAAAACACAATCAGGGAAATAAAGGAAGCCATGAAACGTTCCAAGGTCAGAATTATTGGAATCCCTGAAGGGAAGGAGAAAGAAAGAAGTCTGGAAGATATAGTGGAATAAGTTGTCCAGGAAAATTTTCCCAAACTCACCAGTGGGAGGGGCGTTCATGTACTAGAGGCAGAGCGGTTTCCCCCCAAGATTATAGATTCTTGAAAGTCCTAGAGACACCTAATAGTAAGAATGAAATATAATAATTGTAGGCAGACCCTCCTGAAAGCAACCAGGACAACGAAGCTCCTTACGTACAGAGGAAAGCCCATCAGAATAATGTCAGACATGTCCACAGAGACCTGGCAAGCCAGAAAGGGCTGGAAAGATATGTTCAGGGCACTGAGTGAGAAGAATATGCAGCCAAGAATACTTTATCGAGCAAGACTTACATTCAAAATGGAAAGAGAGATAAAGAGTTTCCAAGACCTTCAAGGCTTAAAAGACTATGCAACCACCAAGCCGACACTGCAAACAATATTAAGGGGGGGGTCTATAAAGAGAAACAATCCTAAGAATATCATTGAACAGAAATATAGAGACAATCTACAGAAAGAAAGACCTCAAAGGTAACACGATGTCAATAAAGACATATCTATCAATGATCACTCTCAATGTGAATGACACAAGAGAGCCCATAAAAGGACACAAAGTTGCAGATTGGATAAAACGACAAGACCCATCCATATCTTGTCTACAAGAGACACTTTTTGAACCTAAAGATACACCCAGACTGAAAGTGAAGGGATGGAGAAGTATCTTTCATACCAATGGCCCTCAAATGAAAGCCGGGGTAGCGATTCTCACATCAGATAAATTAGGTTTTAAACTAAAGACTGTAGTCAGAGATCCAGAAGGACACTACATAACTCTTAAAGGGACTATTCACCAAGGCGATCTAACAGTTGTAAATACCTATGCCCCCAATATGGGAGCAGCCAATTACATAAGAAAACTATTAATCAAGATAAAGGTTCATATTGATATGAATACATCAATAGTAAGAGATCTTAACTTGCCTCTCTCAGAAATAGACAGATCATCCAAACAGAAAATCAATAAAGAAACAAGTGCACTGAATGGCACATTGGACTAGATGGACCTCATAGATATATAGAGAATATTCCACCCTAAAACAACAGAATACTCATTCTTCTCAAGCACACATGGATCCTTCTCCAGAATGGACCACATACTGAGTCACAAATCAGGACTCAACCAATACCAACAGACTGACATTATTCCCTGCATATTCTCAGATCACAATGCTTTAAATATCTATGCCCCCAACGTGGGAGCAGCCAACTATATAAAACAATTAATAACAAAATCAAAGAAACACATCAACAATAATACAATAATAGTAGGGGACTTTAACACTCCCCTCACTGAAATGGACAGATCATCCAAGCAAAAGATCAGCAAGGAAATAAAGGCCTTAAACGACACACTGGACCAGATGGACATCACAGATATATTCAGAATATTTCATCCCCAAGCAACAGAATACACATTCTTCTCTAGTGCACAGGGAACATTCTCCAGAATAGATCACATCCTCGGTCCTAAATCAGGACTCAACCGGTATCAAAAGATTGGGATCATTCCCTGCATATTTTCAGACCACAATGCTCTAAAGCTAGAACTCAACCACAAAAGGAAGTTTGGAAAGAACCCAAATACATGGAGACTAAACAGCATCCTTCTAAAGAATAAATGGGTCAACTGGGAAATTAAAGAAGAATTGAAAAAAATCATGGAAACAAATGATAATGAAAATACAACGATTCAAAATCTGTGGGACACAACAAAGGCAGTCCTGAGAGGAAAATATATAGCAGTACAAGCCTTTCTCAAGAAACAAGAAAGGTCTCAGGTACACAACCTAATCCTACACCTAAAGGAGCTGGAGAAAGAACAAGGAAGAAACCCTAAGCCCAGCAGGAGAAAAGAAATCATAAAGATCAGAGCAGAAATCAATGAAATAGAAACCAAAAAAACAATAGAACAAATCAATGAAACTAGGGGCTGGTTCTTTGAAAGAATTGATAAAATTGATAAACCCCTGGCCCGACTTATCAAAAACAAAAGAGAAAGGACCCAAATAAATAAAATCATGAATGCAAGAGGAGAGATCACAACTAACACCAAAGAAATACAAACTATTATAAGAACATACTATGAGCAACTCTACGCCAATAAATTTGACAATCTGGAAGAAGTGGATGCATTGCCTGAAACATATAAACTACCACAACTGAACCAGGAAGAAATAGAAAGCCTGAACAGACCCATAACCAGGAAGGAGATTGAAACAGTCATTAAAAATCTCCAAACAATCAAAAGCCCAGGGCCAGACGGCTTCCTGGGGGAATTCTACCAAACATTTAAAGAAGAACTAATTCCTATTCTCCTGAAACTGTTCTAAAAAATAGAAATGGAAGGAAAACTTCCAACCTCATTTTATGAGGCCAGCATCACCTTGATCCCAAAATCAGACAAGGATCCCACCAAAAAAGAGAGCTATAGACCAATATCCTTGATGAACACAGATGCGAAAATACTCAACAAAATACTAGCCAATAGGATTCAACAGTACATTAAAAGGATTATTCACCACGACCAAGTGGGATTTATTCCAGGGCTGCAAGGTTGGTTCAACATCCGCAAATCAGTCAATGTGATACAACACATCAATAAAAGAAAGAACAAGAACCATATGATACTCTCAATAGATGCTGAAAAAGCATTTGACAAAGTGCAGCATCCCTTCCTGATCAAAACTCTTCAAAGTGTAGGGATAGAGGGCACATACCTCAATATCATCAAAGCCATCTATGAAAAACTCACCGCAAATATCATCCTCAATGGAGAAAACCTGAAAGCTTTTCCGCTAAGGTCAGGAACACGGCAGGGATGTCCATTATCACCACTGCTATTCAACATAGTACTAGAGGTCCTAGCCTCAGCAATCAGACAACAAAAGGAAATTAAAGGCATCCAAATCGGCAAAGAAGAAGTCAAATTATCACTCTTCGCAGGTGATATGATACTATATGTGGAAAACCCAAAAGACTCCACTCCAAAACTGAACTGAAGTTCAGTCACAAGGAAAGGTTGGAAGGAACTCAAACACCTGGAAGCTAAAGACCACCTTGTTTAAAAATGTTTGGATCAACCAGGTGATCAAAGAAGAACTTAAACAATTCATGGAAACTAATGTGTATGAAGACACTTCAGTCCAACACCTATGGGATACAGCAAAGGTGGTCCTAAAGGGGAAATATATAGCCATCCAAGCCTCCCTCAAAAAAATTGAAAAATCCAGATATACCAGCTGTCTCTACACCTTAAAGAGCTAGAGAATAAACAACAAATCAAACCAACTCCACACAGAAGAAGGGAAATAATCAAGATTAGAGCAGAGATCAATGAGGTAGAAACCAGAGATACAGTAGAAAGTATCATTGAAACTAGAAGCTTGTTTTTTTGAAAGAATCAATAAGATCGATAAACCATTGGGCACACTAATTCAAAAGAAAAGAGATAAAGCCCAAATTCATCAAATTATGAATGAAAATGGAGAGATCAAAACTAACACCAAGGAAGTAGACACAATCATCAGAAGTTATTATCAACAGTTACATGCCAATAAGCTAAGCAACCGAGATAAAATGGATGCATTCCTGGAAAACTATAAACTCCCAAAATTGAACCAGGAAGAAATTGACAGCCTGAATAGACCCATATCTAGTAACAAGATTGAGGCAGTGATCAAAACCTCCCAAAAAACAAGAGCCCAGGACCTGACGGATTCCTGTGGAATTCTATCAAACTTTCAAAGAAGAAATAACACCTATTCTCCTGAAGCTGTTTCAAAACATTGAAGCAGAAGGAAAACTTCCAGACTCTTTCTATGAAGCCAGCACTACCCTGATCCCAAACCAGGCAAAGACTACATCAAAAAAGAGACTTTCAGACCAATATCACTGATGAATAAGAATGCAAAAATTCTCAACAAGATCCTAGGAAACAGGATACAACAGTACATTAAAAATATTATCCACTATTACCAGGTGGGATACATCCCTGGGTTACAAGGATGGTTCAACATTCACAAATTAATCAATGTGATAGAACAAATAAATAAGAGAAGAGAGAAGAAACGTAAGGTCCTCTCAATTGATGCAGAAAAAGCATTTGAGAAAATCCAGCATCCATTCCTGATTAAAACACTTCATAGTATAGGGATAGAGGGAACAATCCTGAACTTCATAAAATCTATTTATGAAAGACCCACAGCAAATATCATCCTCAATGGGAAAAAGCTTGCAACCTTCCCATTGAGATCAGGAACACAGCAAGGATGCCCACTCTCACCACTCTTGTTAAACATGTATTAGAAGTCCTAGTAACACCAGTCAGAAAACAAAGAGAAATAAAAGGTATTCAATTTGGCAATGAAGAAGTCAAACTCTCTCTCTTCACAGGTGACATGATACTTCATATGGAAAACCCAAAAACTCCACCTACAAACTACTAGAACTCATAGAACAACTCAGTAAAATGGCAGGATACAAAGTCAATGTACAGAAATCAGTGGCTTTCTTATACACTAACAATGAAAATACAGAAAGGGAAAGTAGAGAATCAATTCCATTTACTATAGCACCAAGAACCATAAGATACCTGGGAATAAACATAACCAAAGAGGTAAAGGATCTGTACTCGAGGAACTACTGAAAACTCATGAAAGAAATTGAAGAAGACACAAAAAGATGGAAGACCATTCCATGCTCGTGGATCAGAAGAATAAACATTGTTAGAATGTCTATACTGCCTAGAGTAATCTATACTTTTAATGTCATTCCAATCAAAATTCCACCAGTATTTTTCAAAGAGCTACAGCAAATCATCATAAAAATTGTATGGAATCAGAAGAGATCCCCGAATTGCTAAGAAAATGTTCAAAAATAAAAACAAAACTGGGGGCATCACGTTACCTGATTTCAAGCTTTACTACAAAGCTGTGATCACTAAAACAGCATGGTACTGGCATAAAAACAGACA